>NC_137581.1:3696512-5184332 GCF_963210335.1 Falco punctatus
TTAAGTTTTGTTATAATAAAAGAAAGAAAACCCACGCATCCTGGCAGATATCAATTAGGCATCTATTTGGTGCCATAAAGTCAGGCTCTGCTTCTGCAAGGACTTGCCCGTGTGTTACACTTTGTGCTAGAAGCCCCATTGCAATGGGGCTTGTTGGGTCATATAATTTGGTATTTAGGATATAAATCATCAATCTGGCTTTTTTGTTTTGTTTTTCAGTCTTCTCCTAACATGGGGAAACAGTGAATGCTTCATTTCCTAACATGGATCCTGTGCTGCACTAACCATCTCATGGATCTCCAGAGGATGCTCTGCCTGCTCACTGCCCAAGCATCTAACTCTATCCTTGGGCTCACAGAGGGTCTCGCTGTGCTGCGGTCCTCAGTGGGAGATGGCTGCAAAGTCCTTGGTGGCAGAGGCATGGCTCTGCCAACAGCAATGCTCCTCCACAACGTGCCCCTAAGCTATTAGGACTGAAGATAGTTGTTACTAACTCAGATTTGGAGCAGCTTGCACCATTTGGGCTTGGTTGGGTGCTTTCCATCAAGACCTGGTGGTTAGAGACCTCTGTGTCAACTGTACTGGCTGACCATGGTGATTCTTCTTGGTGGCTTCTCAGCAGCCTTCAGATTTCCATGGCAAAGGGGACTTCTGCAGCCTGTAGCAATGCCCCAAGGGGTGCCATGGGGTGCCTGATGCTCTGCGGTGAGCACGTGGGGCTGGCAGCCAGCACGCTTGCACATAGAACAAAAGTCGCCTTGTGCAGGGGGTGCGAGCCAAGCTGAGCCTGGCTGCTCAGAAGGTCCTTGGTTTTGCTCATGAAATGTTGTGATGGGGAAGAAAGAGCCGGCCACAGCAGGGCAGGCAGTTCCCTTTAAAAAGACAGCACTGTGTGTAATAAATAAAGCTGCTTGAGGTTAGCGGTCGGGTCCCTTTTTGTGTGTGTGTGTGTTTGTTTTGATACACAGCGGTGAAACGCAGTCCTTGTGGGGTCCTGTTTTCCTGTTGGAGCACGCTGTCAGCTAGAGATGAGACAGCAGAGGAGGAATAGTTGAAATCCTGTGTTTGTTTGCTTTAAAAAGCCACTTAAAATTAGTCAGTGAATATAGTCTCGCACAGATTGCTCCAAAAATTAATAAATCAGGCTATGTGCAAGGAAACTGGATAATGCAGACGAGGTCCCTTCACCGCATGCCAGACCCCAGTCTCATTTACATGGGGAGCCATTGGCTCTCCCAGGGTGTCTCTGGTTTTGCACCACTGGATGGAGAAAAGAAACCTGGAATAGCCCCTGCTGCTGTCTCAGAGTTCAAAATTACAGAGCGGGTTGTCTTCACACTTGTGATTTGAGTGGGATGTGGAAAGGAAAGATGCAGGTTTTGTAGAAATGGCCACGGGGTCAGATCATAAAGCTCTGTTGTGGGGTGGTGACCAGGTAGGAGAACCTCAAATGTGCGAAGGACACTTTGTCCAGGTACTGCCCAGCACCACGGTTGCATCTTCAGCTCTGGGGATGTCAAGCACCTGGATGTCACATGAGCTGGTGGCACAGCAGGTATCAGCACCACTGGATGGCCCAAGGGGAACTGTGTGGCCAAGATCCCCAGCTGCCTGGACACAGAGGCAGATTCTTCTGAAAGAGGGTGATGCAAACCTGCAGACACCTGGGGCTGGCAGGCAATGCACCTGAAGAAGCAAATCCTGGTTGGGGCTGGAGCTCAGGACATGCAAGGAGAGGCTGAGAGCTGGGTGGGTGCAGGGGGAGAAAAGGCAAAGGGGGGTTTGTCTCTCTGCAGCTCCCTGCTGGGATGTTGCAGAGGAGACAGAGATGGGCTGTCCTCGGAGGTACCCAGTGATGGGACAAGATGTAACATGGGAAATTGTAATAGGTCATCCCAGACTCCTGAGGAATGAACTTTTCTGAGGTACCCCTATCACGTTTATTTCTAATGAGCATTTGACATTGCAGTTTCCCCAAGCCCCCAGTAAGGCTAAGGAGCATGTTGGAGATTGGCACTCCGTTTTCTCTGACATAGAGGAGCATCCAACCTAAATGAGGTACCTAATTTTGAATAGTAGCTGCGCTGGAGCTTCTCCCTAACCCACGGGAAAAGACATCGGCAGTGAATTCTGAATGACTTGTTGAAGGTTTCTCCAGTGGCCACAGAGAGATCCTGGAGCAGCTACAGCCGTAACCAAGGAAGTCTCATCTTGTTCAGAGGTGACAAATCCAGGCCTGGCGTTCTTTTGCTGTGACTACTAAATAAGAGGGTCAGGTCCTCCTTGTTGGCCCCAAGGCTCCTACAAACTGATCTGACTTTGTGTTATTGAAAGTTATTTATCAGCTTAGTGTCTTGGCCTTCCCAGATGCTGCTGGAAACAAGAGAAAAATACCAGCCCTGAAAACCTATGATCTGAACATGGACTGAAAGCATGTTACAGATGCCTCTTGGGCTGGCATTGAAACCTGGCTTTGCCTTCCAGAAAAGCTTGAGGGCAGCTACTTCCATGGTGAAACTCTAGTTCTCCATCCAACAAGGAAACTGTTCCATGGGAAAAAAGGCATTTCCAATGCCAGGAAACTGGGTGAGTTCTTGTGTGTATTCACCTTTTACCACCCAGGCTGGTACTACTACAACAGCAAAAAACAGCATTGGACAACCCCCTTTCATGAATTGCATGGCCAGCTACTACTTTTAACCTGATCTACTGCTTGCTCTGTTTCACTTGACACGTGTTGTCCCACTGGTAAACTGTCGTTTTACTGCTTTGAGGATAATCTCATATTCTACTGCTTGCTGAGGTAGTTTGCTAATTTCATAAGCAAGATATTTCTCTTCTTTATTGCTCTTCCTGTTTTTTTTAATGATGATCTACCACTTTTATAAATGATCTGCTGCATTTCCAGACATTCAGCAGCCCACCTAAAGCCATGGCTTCCAGAGGACTGTTGGCCATTAGGTGGCCAGATATGCATGTGCTGTCAATCTGATATATCCAGGATGAGTTAGGCTAATGCTCAGTGGTGCAAACATTTCTTATATAAAGATCCTAGCCAAGTCAAGACACTGTTTGGAGAAGGTCTGGCTGGCCCATCACAGTGTGGGAGTTGAAGAATGAGAGATTAAGTGTTTCCCATGGTCTCGTGGGACCACACTCCCTGCTTGACCCACATCCTCCAACATTTGGGTCTCCAAACCTTTGACTCTGTGATGACCAGCAGAGACCCTAGGAGCAGCCAGCCTAGACAGCAGCCTGGCTCACTGAGGACATGTGGAGGCCAACCATATGCTATGTCAGGGCGTGCAGGTCTGATTAATGTCAGAGTCCAAATCCTGAAGGATAAGGAAAATATATTCATACAGTGCTGTTTAAATCATACTTCATTTTTCAATAGTAGACAGGGAGGCTACAGGGAGGGGGACTGGGAAACACAGAGGTTAAGTGACATACCCCAAGCTGCAGAGCTGTGCAGGATCGGCATTTCCAAACCTGCAGACCAGTCGCTTGATTACTGGGCCTCAATTTAATTAGCTAGTGTGTTTTTATTTAAGAACGGCAGTGCATTACATTTACTTGTAATTCATGGACCCCACCCCACTGTGTGCAGATACAGATCAAAGAGATGGCTCCTGCTCACAGCCTCGCTACTGGAAATGGTTTCTTTTCATGCCTTAAATTTGAGAACATCAACAGTATCTAAAACATTCATCAAATGATTTCTTTTCTACTTAAAAGCAGACTCCCTTCAAATAATTTCCTCCTTCTTTGGTGCAGGTTTCTGCACTATGAAGGCTCCATGCAGAGCCCTCAGAAATAAATCAGATCCCAAGCGTCCAGCCCCGTTGCTCGTTTTGCAGATCTGTGTTTTGCAAGCAGACTGTTTTCATGTGCAAACAGCTGCCTGCTCACAAACGTTAGCAAAATAAAAGTCATTTCTGAAATCACTGGCCACCAAATCCCTGCCTAAGCTTGGAGTAATTAAGCATGGGTTATCATAACAACATGAAGGTTCATGATGCCCTGTGTAATATCTTTACAGGTTCTGCCACAACAGTGTCAGATTTGAAGGTAATTGCTGCCCAGGCTTGTTTTGATCACCGTTCCCTGTCTCCTAACCTGGGAACACAATTGGGTTGTTGTTCTTGACTTAAGGGAGCTTGATCAGATTCAGTAAAAGGGTGCTGAGAAGAAAATTAGGTGTATGACTAATAGTAATGCTCACTGAGCTCACATAGTACTTGGGCAACACCTACCGCAGAGAGGAGACCAGATTACCTGGTGGATGAGCTATTTATACCACGAGCACTCAGCCCGATGGTCCCCTTTCATCATTGCTCTCTTCAACTTCCCTTTGTCTGCAGAAAGCAAGGGCTCTTCTGCAACCAAGATCTTTCCCAGTAGACAGTTTGGAAGTAGCTGCTCCATTTTAGGGCTCTTTAGGCGTATACATTATTGCATTGACCCTTACAGATGTAGCCATCGGGGGCAAAAGCAAAAGGCCAGTTTATCATCAACTGGACTTTTGCAGGTGGGTTGCTTCTGTAGAGCCATAGAATCGTAGAGTGGTTTGGGTTGGATATGACCTTTAAAGGTCATCTAGTCCAGTCCCCCTGCCATGGGCAGGAACATCTTCAGCCAGATCAGTTTGCTCAGAGCCCCGTTCAACCTGACCTCTAATGTTTCCAGGGATGGGGCATCTACCACCTCTCTGGGCAACCTGTGCCAGTGCCTCACCACCCTCAGCATAAAACATTTCTTCCTTATATCTGAAGTCTTGAATCTCCCCTCTTTTAGTTTAAAACCATTCCCCTTTGTCCTGTCGCTACAGGCCCTACTAAAAAGCCTGTCCTCTCCTGCCTGCTGTGACTCTTAGTAGATACTGAGTAGTGATGGGCCTGGGAGGCATAGGGTAGGGCAACAGTTGAGTAGCTTTGCAGGCAGTCTTTTCTGCAGGGCTGACTCACATGGTCCCAAAAGAGGGGGTCTGTGGAGGAAACCCCCCAAGCACTGGGGCAGGATGTCTGGTTTGGGTCTCACTGCCTGATAAGAATAGATGGGAGGGATATGACAGCCCTGGGTTATCATGTCCTTTGTCTCAAGATCTACATCTCAGCTGCCACTTGATGCTCATTTGATCGGTAGGAGCCAGGCTGAAGGGCTGCCCAAAACCTCCCTTCTTCAAACTGTCCTTTCTGTGCCATTAGCACATGCAGGGTGAGGAACAAACCAGCTGGACACCCCAAACGTCCATGTAACCCTTAAATTTGTGCAGTTATCCAAGGATGTGGCTCAACATTGATGTTGATTGGGGGCCTGCAGAGTGGTTGTGATGGATTCAGTGAGGGCACAAGCTGGTCTGCAGGACAGCACGGTGCACACCCTCCCATACCATGGCGAACGTGAGCCAGCTCCGCTCTCTCTAATTAAGTGGCATGATTTCACCTCCCATTACCTCACACTTACCACAGGGTAAGAGCATGGATGTGGGCAGAATGACACACTGCAACTTCACACCCTTGCCTCAGTGACTTGCTCCTGTGTCTGTAGCTTTTTGTATTTATATTCCCCAACAGAAGCTGGCTAAACCACTGCTATGTCCATACATACGCACACACACAGATGCAGATACACCAAGTTTTATAGGTTTGGCAGAAATGATCCTACGCGGCATGTTGCACAACCTCTACAAAAGGCAAGATCAGAGATTTCCAACCTGACTTAAACTATTCTGGATGTATCACAGAGGAAGGAAAGACCGATCGGTATTTCAAAATGCAAGTGCTGTGCTTCAGGGAAAAATCAAATTGATGCCTTAGATAGGAAGCATGGCATTAATGGGATATTTTATTTTTTTTTTGCTGGTAAGGCGCCTTTATCCTGATATGAGTCCCAGATATTAGCACAAAGAATTACAAGGGGGAAAAAACGATGCTAATCCTGTGTATCAGCAGTGTCTAACCTGCCAAGCATAAATATTCATGTAATCAGCTTGCAGTTACCTGGTAACCACAACAAAGCACACACAGAAAATGTAATTACAGGGGCTCCGTAAACTCATCTTAAATTATCACCTATAGCCAGGCACATATTATTAGATATTAGATTCTCCCTTAGATCAGAATCTCATGTTCCTCATGTCTAATTTGAAATAACTATCTCCTTATTGGCAAGCGACGAAATCTAAATGGAGTCATGTAAATCCTCCTTCACAGCTCAATTAAGGAAATGTGATTACGGATCTGGAAGCAGATGCAGATATTACTGGGGAAGGGATGATGGCAGGAGCCTACAGGAAGCAGTCGATGCTTTCCAGGGGTCATTTGTAGGGGAACCCGTAGGAACAGAGTTTCTATTGTTATACGCTTCAGAGTATGTGGGGCGGAGAGGGGGTGAGAGACCGGATTCCCATTTTTAAGTGCTTTGGAGGTTTCCAGAAGGAGTCAGGTTCCATTGTTGCGTTTTAAATGTACTCTAAGCTCACTGGGAACAATATACATTTTCACCGCTTTCCCCTCTGTGTCCTTCCCTCTCATGATGAGGTTCACACTCTTTGGTTGTCCAACAACTGCCATTGATCTTTATTCCATGTTGGAAGGGGTGGGAGGAGCTGAGCTTGAGATGTTATTTTATGCACTTATCCCAGCAAAAGACAAAAGAGATGTAGAGAGATGTCCTAGGAGCAGTCTGAACACAACAGGCAGGAGAACAGGTGCTTTGTGCTTTTGCAGCCCTCTCTGCATGCACCTCAGCTATTTTAGGGAGGACCGTCTGTCAGATGGACCATGAAACTTCCTGGGCGAAGGGTCCCTTTTGCCTAGCAGGACACAGTTGGGATGACAACACATGTGGCATCCCTGGGATGGCTCAGTGTCCTTGGCACAGCTGATAACGTGGTTGAAGGAGCAGCAAGCACAAATGCGTGGATGCACCAGCCTTCACCAAAAATGGTCAGGTCTCCTCACCAAGCTGGAGGAGTCTGGGGACCAAGACATCCTTCTCCAAACCCCAAAGAGAAGGTGTTAAAGTCACAGGCAGCAGCTGTAAGGAGGGAGGGTGGAATCGGGGGCTCAGAGGACGGCAGATGCAAGAACACATCCTGCCGCATGCACCCAGGAGCACGAGTAATCATTCCTGCAGGGAAGGCACATTATGGCAGAAGCCAGCACAAAATAAACACGGAAACAGGGATGTATCTGCAAACACTATCAGCTAACAGACTGAAATCAGGGACAGACACTGATCCCTGGTTCTTTGTAGTGACCCAGGGAGTGCTGACTTATACAAAGTCTCTGATCTGTTGAGTGATGGTTCTGCCTCAACTGCCTGCCCATTTGCTGCCCTTGGTTTTGTTGCTCCATCCCAAGTTGCTTGCTCCTAAAGGAAGAAAGCAGCCAGAAACCAGGTTTTCTCTCCAATGCATTTATCAGTGTGTTTATGGTGGAAATTAGAAGTGACTGAGAACTTGCTGTTCTGCTCTGGAAGGAGTCTTTGATTTTGGTAGCTTCCACCCCACAACATCTGAACATGCAAACACACAGAAAAATGCATAAAAAAAAAAAAAAATTGAACCCACCATAAAAGACTGAGTTCAAGAAAATCACCCAGTTTCATTTGAAATCCAACTTTTTACAAGTCCTTAATGTTTTCTTGTATGAAAACAGCTCTTGCACCATAAAAAGTGGTGCAAAACCAAGGTCAAATCATTCCATTCTGTGAAGGTGCAGACACATGGACCCTGGGCATCGTCTGAATGGGCCTGCTCAGTTTTAACACAGTGTTTTTCTGAAGTCAGGACTCTGAAAGTTTTCATTTCAGTGAAAACTACACTTCCTTTGGTTGGGAAAATAAAAATTTTGACTATAACTTTATGATTACTCTATTTACAATGTTGGGACCAAATTATAAATGCAATCTGTGTATTGGAAATCTCCTTGAAATTTCAATTAAATTTGATATATGTGCTTTCCTTAGCTAAGAGAGTTTGTTTCTGGGCCAAATTCTTCCATCTTTATTTATACCTTAGTAAGTGGAGTCTTTCTTACTGCATGCTTCAGAGCCTGATCCTTTCCTTCAAACTACTGCAAGTTTCCCTGAGAAAAAAAGAAGACAAAATGTATTCTAACAGCAGTAGCTCTTTTTCCATCGTTCTCCATCTGGTACGTGATCTGTGATCATACCTCCAGGTCATTATGCTTTTAATGTTTATTGGAAAAATCAATCTTTAACTTTAAGACTTTACACAGGAAATATTAAAGTAAATTAGGACCCTATACATCCATTTTCAAATTTCCTTTCGACCTCACAGTACCTACTTCTTTCATGAAAAGAAATCAAGATTATTTTTTTCCTAAGCTGTTCCATTTTTGCATGACTGACAAAATTTCCTGGAAATACAATTTGCCCAGCTACCTTAGTTATTATCTCCAGCCCATATTAGCAGCTAAGCAGTTGTTGACATTCCCTTTCAATATTCCTACTAAAACTCCATGAAGCTTACGCAGAATTTATATACGAATGTCAACTCATTTTTAAAATATGTAATAGGAAAAGATCAGCCAATGCCTTGCTGGCCACCTACATTTCAGAAGGTATTGGCTGGTATTAAAGTAGTGTATACATATATATTTTAAGAAACCACACATTTTCTGGGCCAGAATCCAAGGGCATATAAAGCAGTGCAGTCAGTTATGACTGGATGAGGAGCTAGATGGAAAACAGAGCATTCTCAGAGGGTTTGGGTGCACATGAATTTCTTTCACAAATTAATGTGAGTGGGAGTCATTAATTTTACTTTTATTTTGGTGGATGAAACATCGCTCTTCTGGATAATCTCAGGGTGTGATGTGAAGCCACATCTAGTGAGGGCAGGACCCTGCTGAACACACCCTGCTATTCACGCTGCTTCTGCGCTGGGACAGAAATACTGTGACAAACAAAGATAACAAAAAATACATATATTGCAGTGGCAGTTTGGGGTCTGAGGACACACAGCCTCGTGGGATGAAAGACACTGAGACAGACCAGAGCAGTAAATGAAGAAAATGCAAAGGACCAATGCTCTGGCCTCCTGCACGCTCTACGGCTTTGACCATGCACTGCCCCAGCCTGTGCAACCTTTGCCACTCACAGCTATACGACACAAGAAATTCAAGCAATATTGACTTCCCTCTCTCTGTTGTTGCATTTTAAAAGGGGAACAAGGCTGCTTTGCAAATTCCATTGGGGGTTTGGATCTGTTTGTAATGATGCTGTCTCCAGGTGGAAGGCACTAGTGAAGAGCAAGAGATTCTTGTTCTTTATGATTGATATTTGCCCCCTTTAATATCACTAGAGCTGGTGTGTCGTTGAGGTTTCTCATGGAACCAGCTCATCTTTGCTATCCCAAGAAAATGTTGTGTTTAAGACACAGCTAAAAGCTGCTTGAGGCTGTGTCTTTAATGATGCCAATGGGAAGATTGCATAACGTCAAAATGAAGTTTGAAAGTAATCAGATCTCTCTTAAAAAAAATTAAAATAAAATGGCAAGATTTCTCTTGCATTGTGGGACCACATCCATCAGCTGTAGACCCAGCTCCTTTTCATAACAAAGCACACAACACCATAATAAACAGCTGAAAACAGAACCACATGCTGCCATGAAATAAGACTGAATATTAAAACCTATGAGAGGGACAGGCCAGCTTCAGTGATGCCTCTTGGTGGTAATGTGGCTCAGCCATCTGCAGGGGTTGAGGGACCACTGTGACTCGCAAAGCCCCATGGATGCAGGGACTGATGCTGTGGGGACTGCAGCAGCTGGCATGGGAGCAGCATGAGCCCCCCTGCACACAACCTCACTCCAGGCCACCCTGGACCAGGGATGGGATCCTGGGAGGTGCAACCACCAGAGCTCCCAGTTTTGCAAGGATGGCAAATTTTTTTTCCCTGGGAACTCTTCATGCAGCCAGCATCAGATGTTACTTTTTAGTCATGAGATCTCTTTCTTGGATTGACTCTATCATTTATTTCCAAACCCCTGGGCTATTGTAGGCTGGACTTCATTTGTTTTAAACTCCTCTGCCTGGGACCTATTGCTCTGTTCTGCTGGTTCATGGCTCTGTAAGTCATTACCAACTCTGAGCCTTCCCCCAGAAGGAGCCGCTGGGTCTTTTTTTCTTCTTTTTTTTTAACATAGAAGATTAGTTTTGTGGCTGCAAAAAAGAAAAGCCCTGGAATCTCTTACTTCTACCCCCAAAATAAGAAAAGAAAGGGAGGGCGATTATGTTACAACACAGTGCACCAGAAAGTTTACTAATGACCTGCCTGTAACCAAATGGCTAAGCTGCCAAGCATGACCAGAATTTGCGGCGTGACTCGAGCCCGATCCAGGATGCTCAGATGCAGCTCAGGATTTCCCCAGCACGCCAGGCTATTCAGAGTGAAGCCGTAGGTATGGGCAATTATGGAGGCAGCTGACAGATGCAAAGAAGCCTGATCTAAACTTTCCCAGGGCTTTATGACGTATGGATCACAAGTCTGCAGGTGACAAGTGGCATGTCTTTTATCCTGTCCTTTTCCTGCAGGTGTGGGTCATCTGTGTGCTTCATTGCTCAGAGGCATCCAAAGCTATAACCCTGCAGGTAGAGTGCTGCCAGGAACGAAGCCCATATCCTGGAATGACAACTGGAAATCACTGGTGGAGAAGAGAAAATGCTCTGTGAAAGCATCGAGCAATAGTAGGTTTTACCTGGAGAGTAAACTCGGGCTGTGTAGGGACCAGATTGAAAGAGGAAGAGAAAGAAGAAAAAAAAAGCCAACAGCATTTTCCTTTGGGGCATGACCTACTAATTCACTAATTTAACATATCTTCTTCCCCCAGGCATGGGCAGCCACATCCTTACCACCTTTTGGGATCATCCATGCAAAGGGCTCTCTGCAGACTACCCCTGTAGGCAGTGAGGGCCATGGAGGTGGAGCAGACCTGGACAATCCGACCATCAAATGATTTAAACCAACCTCTAGGCAAGACCATAATTTTACCCTGTCACTCATGTATCAAAAGCTCCTCGCAGTACAGTTTTGGTGATTCCACTTCTCTTCTGGGGAAAGAGAAAGTCCTGGGAGGCCAGGAAGTTTTCTTTCTGGTGGGGCAATATTTGGGCAGATCTGGGAGCCATTTAACCTTAATTCACCCTTGGCTTAGTGTCTCAAATTCCTTCTCCATGTACAGGCTGCCACTCCATTCCTATTTCATTACACTCCCAGCAAAGCTGCGAGGGCTTGGGGATGGTATCGCCATCAAAGGCTGGAGGGTTTTAATGCCATAGCTTCCATGGAAACATCTTGTGAGTTCACCCGCTTGCCTGCATTATTTCCAGCTGTGCTCACAACTTCATACAGAGAGGATGCAAGAGGGGCAGAAGACACCACTTCTCTTCTACATCTCACCAAGAGAATGGTGGGCCCTGGGCAGCAGGGAAAAAGGGAGATCTACTTTAAGTCATCTGGAGATGATGTCTGCAGGGAACTAGAGTGCAAACAGAGGGACTGTCTTGGCATCAAAAAATGTCTAAGGAGGTAAATCATCTTCTGCTGTTTCTCTTAGAGCATAAGAAAAGCACAATCTCAATCTCTCAACCAAACACCAGGAGAAAAGTGGTGAGGCATAGCTCTTTCAACACAGGCCAAAGCCAACAGGCTCTTATGGACCTCCCTGATGTTGAGAAGCTCCTTGCCAGGGTGAGTCATGTTAAATGAGGTGGGCACCCCCACTGTGCTCCCACATAAAGTCCATCTGCTTGGATCCTGGTGGTAGCACGCAGCCTGGCTGGGTCCACAGGAGGAATCAGAGCATCTGTAGCTAACACATCTCATCTCCAGTGGGCTTTTGGCAAAGAGGCATAAAGAGAAGCTGGCCAGGGGAAGAGAAGGGAGGGACAGTGATGCTCACCACTCGGGCTATTTGCAGACCAGGTGTAGGCTCGTCCCTCAAACTCCCAGTACTTTATTTCCATCAAAAAACCTTTAAAGGCTGCAGAGTCTCAGGAGATCAGCAGCAGGATAAGAAAGATCAAAGATAGATAGATAGATAGATAGATAGATAGATAGATAGATAGATAGATATTATAGCTGGCAGGTGGGAGGGGACAAAAAAGTGGCAAAGTCATGAAGTAGAAGCAATACCCCACTAAAAACACTGTTTGAAATGAGGTGGAGATTTATGTGTTTCAGGAGCTGCCACCTCCATGGGTCATACTGTCCTGCTTATTTTTTGGGCATGAGAGCAAACAAGATGAAAACTTGGCTTATGGTTTGCTTGCACTTTTAAGAGGAGAAGCTCAGCAGGCAATAATATATATAGGCCTGCTCAGAATGTTGCCCAGTTAGTGCTCCATCAAGACCAAAATGCAAGTCCTGGGTCCCAAGGGACACACAAATCCCAGCTCTCCTCAGCTTTGTGCAAGAAAAATCATGGTGCACACTGCAAAGCAGTCAGTCTCTGACATCTGCAGCGTAAATAGTTGGGAAGCTGCACTTACAGCCTTGTAGGCACAACGCTACCAGGTCCTGCTGACCTTGTCTGAGTGGGAAAAGTGTGGAACCAAAAAGGGGAAGGAAGGAAGGAAGCACCCCTCCCCAAATCTAAAAGCCATAGGGAGGTTTGGGATAACACCACTGATGGCAGCCCAGACTAAATCTCTGACCGTGGGATTTTTCTGCCATTGCTAACCCAGCTAGCTAGAGTCAACCTTGCCGAAGCTGATGTATGACTTGTGTTTTAGCTTGGATTCCTGCAGTCTTGTGAAAACATCTTTTGCTGTGCAAGTGGACCTGGAGGAGACACCAGCAGCTATCACTTCCCTGGTGTCTCCCTGTTCTCATATGCCAAGTATGAGCTTTACACACTTGGCCTGTCTGCCCTCTATTTTGCCCACCTCATAATCCCATATGTCAGCTCAGTGCCTCAGCCTGGCTTCCCCACCCTGCAGCACCAGGCTCGGAGCCGGCCACCCGGACGTTAATGGGGTCCCTTATGCATGACCAAAGACATTGAAACCTGTAGTTCTAAAGAAGAGGTGGTGTGGCACCTGCTGGAGCATCTTTCCAAGTCCTTCCATTAAAAGTGTCCTCTTGATGCAGCCCTGTCCCACCATCAGAGACAAGGTCTGTCAGGGCTCTGAGTTTCATTGGAATTTTCCTGCTGAATCAGCCAGCATTTGGGCTGTAGACTGAATGAGCAGCTCCAAGAAAAGTAATTGCTGCCAGAGTTATAACTCCAGCAAAGTCCGCATCTTATATCGTTTCTTTTCCATCCCCCTCTGCAGGAGCTGGTAGCAGCCAGCACCCCAGGTAGGTGAGTAGAGAGCAGTGTCATCGTCTCCCTCTGGCTCACACTCTCCTGGAGGCACAAGAAGGAAACACTAACTCCCTAAATCTTCACACACACACACACACACCCCACGGGATAGCCTCCATTGCCTCCTTATTTTTTCTAAAAAATTCCTGATATCTGGTGTCTTCTCAAACCCTCAAACCCAGGTGGTTTTGTGAGGTTCTCAGTTTTGTTGCCTTCCAAATTTCAGAGAAGCTTTCGAGCAAAGGAAGCAAGGGCAGCCACAGGAACAAGAAGGCAAAAAAAAAAACGGCCTTCAGATTTCATCTTGTTCTGCTTTAATCTGTTCTCCTCAGCAGAGCAGGTTGGACATCTCTTCCACAGTTTTTTCATTCTACTGTGTGGGACAACTCAAGACCAGGACTCAAAGCTGCCCCAGAAGTTTGGACCATATGCTACTACTAAATTGGTGTAGGTTTCTTGACATCACACGCAGAAGGGCGTGTTTCTTCGCTCCCTGTTTGAGATGGTAAATTACAGCTCCCATCACTGCTACCAAATCCACTTTGCTGAGTTACACACCAAGGGATGTGCAAGAAGTAGTCCCTTTATTTAGCCCTGGGAGTTTATGTTGGGTTCATTCTGTGCGCCTTCTCTATCACCTGGAGCAGCCAATCCAGTTCCAACAACCAGAAGTTTCAAGCATTTTGGCACAGTGCAGAAAAATGCCAGGTGACCAAGGAGGCAACCACCCAACAACAAAGAATAAGCAATCACAAGCTTCAGTTCTCTGTGAGAGGAGGACCAACAAGGGGCTTAAGTTACCATCAAGGCTTGCAAGTGCTTTTCCTTCTCCCAGGCAGTGGAATATCTTTCAGGGAGAGGAATGCCATGTATGATCACAGCTGGGAGATGCTTATGATTCCCCTCTGGTTCAGCAGTTGATAGGGCTGTAGGTCCACTGGCTGTTCCATCAGCTCCCTAGGGCTCCAGCCATACTGCAAAAGTGAAGAGGGCCCAGAACAAACAGCATTCTGTGTGGGATTTCGCTAGTATTTTTTCATACTCTTGTCTTTGCATAACCAAAATTTTGTTTCCTTCGCCACACTGACAGCAGTTAAAATGACGGGGTGGTTCTGGGCAGAAGGAGCTGTAAACATCACTGTTGCAAGTAACGGTTCTCAGAGACTACAATGAAAGCAACAAACATATTACAAGAGGTGAAAATGCTGAGAATAGAGTCTGGCTAGCCTGAGGGCTGAAAGAAATACTGTGCATGAGACTAAGGCAGCACTGCATGAGAATAAATTCAGTGTCTGTGGCCAAATTTGTAGAATTTGCTTCTATTTTGTGGTACCTGAATTTTGGAAGGGACTTAACTTGAGACAAATCATAGGGGCATGATGTGTTGATTGAGCTCAGCATTGTTGCAGTGCTCTACTGGAATCCCTACTTGGACAAACCTCCAAGAGTGGAGGCATCCAAAATGCCAAAATTGAAAATGTTTGTGTAGACACTGAGCAGACAAAACCAAGCCTGGATTTCAAAGTTGAAGAAGTCCACTTGGAGGTCTAAATTTTGATCCATTAGCTGAGGAGCCACTGAGGGTGAGGAGGTGGACACACATTCCCAAAAGGCTGTCAGAGCTCTGAAATCTCTTGTGCCCAGTATTTGGAGGGGAGAGGAGGTGACACTCGGGGGATGGTCCTGCTTAGGTCTCTACCTGGTACCTACAAGTCCTGAACACCAGCAATGCTGACCATCCCTTTCTCTGCTAACCAATTATTTCTCCAAGATTTTGAGCCCCCTGGAGGGGACCCAGGGAGGAAAATTTCCAGCTTGGATTTGCAACAAACACTTTGCTTCCCTGCACCTTCTCCACATGGCAGAGAGCTGGCAGTGGACAGGGGTATAATCTTTCATTTCAGATGCTCATGGCAGGATGAAAATAAACCAGCGCTGTGCAGTGTCCTGCTGCCTCTTGGGAGACATCCCAGGCATGGGAGAGGTTGCTGCTGTGTGCAGGGCAGGATGGCTCCCCATCATCCTCCCAATTTTTATTTCCTTAGCTCTCCCGATGATACAGTTTGAAGCACAGAAGTGTTCTGTGAGGAATGTGTTTCAGGATGAAGATGAATACCTCGGAGCCTGACAGCATAAACACTCAGAGCCTGTTTGGCTTCTACCAGTGCCAGCTCCTTGGATGGACGCAGAAAGCCCCTTCGCTGCCCGTGGAGGCTCTTTGGTTCCCTCTGATGAGTTGGAGCTGTTCTGACCCGAAGCAGATGGAGTCAGTTATTTACACCATGTTCGCCTAGGGTGCACTCTTGACCCAGTGCTCGCTGGTCTCGATAGACATACACACTGGTGCTGGCTGATTGTTTCAGTATGACACAGAGAACATTAGTGGAGCAGAGCCAGGCAGAGGCCCTGGGAGGATGAGCAACCGATTGGGATGCAGTGCTGGGGGAAGCCTTGCTGGTCCCATGCCGAGCAGCTGTGCCTTGCTTTCAGGTGGCAGAAAAGGAAGAAAAACCTCCTTGCTGGCCCCTTGCAGGCTGAGCTGAGTTCTTCGAGTGGTGGATGGGGGATCAGGGAATGACACCCTTGATGGAATGTTGCTAAGGGCTGGGCATTGAGCATGATTTGGAAGGCAAGGGAAGAGAAGGGCAATGCTGAGATGTGTTGGTCTGGGAAACTCCATGGGAGACCCTTTCAGGGGTCAGAAACAGCTCAGTGTGTCTGGTCTTTGCCTGGTGCTCTGAGGAGCAAGGCAGAAGGACATGCTGTGGTCGTTTCTGTTCCAGCTTTCTAGCAATCGTTTGACTATGTTCACTTGGGAAACTCATCTTTCCCTTACCTTTACCTCTCCTGCCCTGTAACCCTTCAAAGTCTGGGGTCCCTTGAAACCTGCCCAGTTCTGAGAGAAGTGCCGTGAAACTCAAAATGACTACCATCTCCTGCAGCCGCGTAGCCCGGAGCAAACATGATCATACCTGAGAGACAGCTAGGCACAGCAGGCAGCTGCTGTCCTGGCTGCTGCAAGAAGAGAGGTGATGGAATTTCGGAGATAGCATGTGGGGAAGGGTGTTAAAGAGTTGCAAGGACTTCAGCACTTGATGCGTATGACTCCTTGATACAGAGCCAACACTTACTGGCTCCCGCTCAGTTTTAACCCTTCTTCCCATTTTTTCCTCCACTGGAAGAAAGTTTCAAGCTCAGAAGGAGAAAAGAAAGATTAAGTAGAAGGAGTTACATTTTCCTGGCTGCTATCAAAACCTCTTTTCCAACTTTTCTCCTTTTTTTTTTCTCTTCACACTGACATACCTTTGACTTTTTATGAGCTGAACTGTATTTCATTGCACGAGGCACTGGCAGACAATCTGAGAACCTTTTATTCTGAGGTGCTTTTCAGCTTCCAGGCTATGATCTACATTGCCTCAAGCCAGAGCCAGGCTGCAGCCATGGACCTGGCTGACATTTTACAGGGAAAGGAGAGTGTGGCACCAGCTTATAGAAGTGTTTGAAGACCCAGGTGTTGCATATTGAGATACGCCAAGTTTGAACTCCACGCAGCATGCTCACTTGGCTGAGATACTTACCTGGGGTGATTTTTTCAAAGTCTACAACACTGGATGGGCTGACACAGCAACTTCACCAGTGAATTTCAGCAGCTGTGAGTGGACCCGAGAACAACAGGAGACCAGCAGAAGCCCTTGAAGTGAGCCGTTAACCCATGGAACTCCTCGTCAGATGATGTGATAGACACAGCATGACTACGGGCTTGAGAGAAGGAATTCTTGGAAGAGACATCCCTTGGAGATTCCTAAGTAGTCATACTTGAGCCAAAAAATGCCCTGTGCAGAAAACAGTCAGAGGCTGGGAGAGTACACAAGGGTAGTGTCAAATGTATTCATACTGTTCTCATGTCCATTGAAGATATCGGGTTGTATGGTCACTTGCTACAAGTCAGCATGTCCACCCTATCTCCTCCTAAATGAAGTGGTGAAGCTGTTTCACTGTGAGCAACCAAGGAGAACTGTGAGATTCCCACAGCTGAGTTATATGTATGTTGCTTTGGAATGTATCTGCAGGGCAGCAGCATCTCAGTACCCCATTGGAGGCTGATGTTGCTTTGGTCCCACAAGGATAAGCCAGATGCTTCTTCACTTTAAAGAGACAAGAGTTAAAAGGAGAAACAGAGGCCAGAAATCTACTAAGCAGGCAAGTGGCAGAACTAGTAACTGAATCCAGCTTCCTTGGACTGGTTTACTCAATCCTTGTGGGCAGTGAATTGCTTAGGGTGAATCAGGCAGAGAGCCTGATTTGGTGGAAAGTCCCTGGCTAGCCTCAGTGGGTTCTGAATCACACCTAAAGGAGGAATAAACCCCATGGGCTGCCTCACCCTAGGGCTTGAGTGGGGCTGTATTTCATTTTTTTGGGATCTACAGGTGGTGCAGCCCACAGGAGAGTGATGAAGGGATCACTACAGCTGAGTTTTGGGAGGTTTCATTAGCACACTCTGACCACAAGTGTCAATCTGACCTGATGCCAAGCAGGTTTAATGGTGAAATGCTGGGCTGTCTTTCTTTTCAAGGTTCAGAAAGAAAAGAGCCAGCTGCTGCTGCTACCGTCAATCTGAAGTGATCCACATCGTGAAGAGCATGGTCTGGGACCAGCGTGAGTCTGCAGGATGGTCTCTGACCCGCCTTGGCTTGGTGTAAGTCAGCAGTGCCCAGTCTGACCGTGAAGGAGTTACAGTACCACAGTCTGAATGATTCCGGCTTCCAGTTAGGGTGGCACCTGCTAAAAAGCATCCAGGGGAAGATTTGGGCTCAAGTGTCTCTCAGAAGAGGAAATGGAGCTGGTGCCCAGGGATGTGGAGCTTTTGGGGTCAGCAGCAACTTGAGAAGGACTTCTCCAGAAAGTCACTTAGTCTGGTGAGTATCTGTTGGAGAAAGAATTAGACAAGCCAGAGGGCTTGAATAAGCAAACCAGCATTGAATGAAATCCCTTTCTGATTTAACCTCAGATGAAACTCAGGGTGGGAGAAGCAATAGTTGTCACTTGGGGAGTTCATGGTGTGTACGTGTGCCTTTTTTCATATGCCAGCGAGCTTTATCAACACTTCACCTCCTAACGTCCAAACACCCTCTGACGCCAATGGGCTATGCTCAAGGTGCAGTGCGTGCTTCAAAGAGCTCAACAGGAGAGAATAACTCCCACCAGTACAAGCCACCTAAAGAGAGCACAGACATGCCACCAATCGGTGTCTTAAAGATCAGACCATGGAAACATACCTGGATGACATGCCTGGGTGAAAATCAGTAGCCTACATCATGTGGAAGGCCAGCTGGGGCTTCCTAATGTCTACATCTTATTTCAGAAATGACAAATCCAGAATTTATGGCATCCGATTGCCTTTCTCAAACAATATCTTTTACTGCAATGACCACAGAGCAGAAAAATACAACAATTGTGTCACACATGAGCACTGCATTATTGACTTTGGATAAAAAATAAAGTCTATTATCAATAATAAAAGATTGCAATGCAGAGATACATCGCTTATTTTAGATCCCTTTTAATTGCATGTTGGGTGTCTTGAATAGTGCTTCCACAATTTGTCTTGGGTGAGAAAAAACACGCTTTAGCTATAAAACTGTTTTTAATCACTATTATTTCTTTATGTTGAACTTTTCGCCTTCTACAACCTTGCTTCAGGTTAGCCAGTGTGAGATAAATCCTCTGCCAGTGTAAACTGGTGCCTCTCTTTTCATATCTGTCGTGTAAGGCAATCTCTACAGAATTTCCCCCAGTGAGGGATCAAGACCTGTCTGACTCCATAAGAAAGTATGCAAAGCTCAGATCTGAAGCATGGTTCCACCAGAAGGTAAAGGATGTTATAGCAAGCTGTGGGAGACAGCAGTCAGCTGCCTAATTCTCTAGGTCACACAGTGGCTATGAAGCAATGGTTGTTGGGTTTTTTTGGTGCAGAAGCAATGGTTGTTGGGGTTTTTTTACTGAACACTTAATCCCATGGCCAAATCCCATACTACTTGCTTCTCTCCAGAGAGCAAACAGAGCATGTGGGGGGCTGGCTGTGTCCAATGGTGTTGCGGCTGCATACGGTCACTTTTCTTTGAAGGTCCCCTACCTCAGTGGCCATCTTGGTAAGAAGGTACTGTGTAGTTGGGATGGGTGCTGGTGGAGAACTGTGCTCAGCTCTTCTCTTTCTTTTTCCTGTTATAAAATAAAGCTGTTCTTCACACCAGGGCCCTTTCCTGGGTCTGAGATACTTAGGTACAAATGACTCCCTACTGCTCCAGCCTTCAGATATAAAAGAAAATCAGAGCGTCCACCTGGGAATAAGACCACCTTGGAAATAGCATGGCATGCATTTCAGGGCCAGATTCTCCCTGGGTCATAGGCTGCTTCAGTTAAGGAGGTGCTGGGATGTGCACTATTGTAGCAGATTGTGAATCCAAACTCTTAACTCAGATGCATAATTCAACAGCCATGCAGGGCCCTTGGTATACCTGAGATACATAGGCATTTACAGATACAGATACGTATCTCCTTTCTTCTCTGAGGTCATTTAAAGAGCATGTAATTCAGCGCTTGAGCACAGATCAGGGGCACAAAAATGCCCTAATGTAAAGAAATCTGGGCAAAAGGAGGCCAGAAGCTAAAGAAGAGCAAAACTGCTGATGATGAGAAAGAAGCTGCCAGTTGAGTTTCCCTGGGTATGTACATTGCAATTCAGCTGTGGGATTATTTTCCATAACAGCAATGTTGCAACTAAATGGGAAGGAGAGCAGTGGAGCCAAGTGTGATGCTGCGCTGGGCAGCTGAGCACACCACAAACACATCTCAGTCTATTACTGCAGGACTTAGATCATTTCGGCATCTGGGGAAAGGCTGAGGACAGTCAAAAAATGAGTCAGAAAGCCTAGGACCAGAAGGGGAAATATCTGCTAACGGAAAGGCGTGGCTGCCTGGGAAAAAGATCTTATGAGTTATTGCAGGAAAGCACCTAAAGCTGTTAGCCATGATGTGCAGGTGCAGCATTAAAAGGAGAAGGTCATGGAGCTGGCCTGCTCTTATAAATCACAGAAGGGAGGGCATGGGGATTAGATCTGGGACTGCACAGTGCAAAACTGGAGCAAAATCTTTCTGTCCGTGACTGGCCAACAGATAGAGCAATATACAAGCACAGGGTTTGAAAGCATCTGGCAGGAGAGAGAAAAATGTGGTTTTTTCTAATCAAGCCACACAGAGGTAGGCTGGACTCGGTACAGCCTTTTTGAAGCTATCATTTTAGAAGGGATTGAAAATATTAATGATCACATTTAAAATGCTTCGAGAGCCTGTGATAGAATTCAACAGCGGCATGAGTTACTCTCATTTTGGATGCTGAGATCTGAGTTCTGCCTAGATCCTTTTCACAGCTGTGAGTTTTTTTATATTTGCATATGCATGCACTTCTGTGCATGGGTGTACACACAGAGGGCTAACAAATTACACAGCCCATCGTGCATCCCTGGAAACAAGGTGCTGTTGAAGAAGATCATCTAAGAGGCTCAGATCTGCAGCACTGGATCAGGCCACAGTCCCTGTTGCCTGCAGGCCTCTTTCTGTTAATACTTAATAAAGAACATCTAGAGCAAAAATTATAAACAAGGAAATATTGAAATATTTACCCCACTATGCAGTTTTGCAGCAGTTGCCATGTTTGCCAGCCTGTTGTCTTTAACATCCACCCTCTCACTGACCCACCAGGAACCGGACTCATCAACCCAGCTCCCATCATCACCAAGGAACTATTCCTACAGGTCCCCCATCAGTCTTCTTAGGTGCATTGGGACAAAACCTGGACAACAGGAGGGCAAAATACAACCCAACCAGAGTACTTGCTTTGTAGCTGTGATAGTGACGGAACAAATATCACAGCCTTAAAGGCTTTAAGGTGTGCATTTCCATATTCTACCTATCCCTGGTTATGTCAGAGTAATTTGCAGCACCTCTAGGACACCCTAGTATAGCCAGAGCCTAATATGCAAAATACTTCTGAGGAAGTGGGGAGAGCTTTCATAGAAAGCAACAAAAGTGGCTGAGGGGATGAATGCAAGGGTGAAATCACAGAACGGTGATTTAGCAGTGAGCTCACTCAAACTCAGGTTTACAAGGCCATAATATCTGGTCTGCAGAATTGCACTGAAGAATTATTTCAGTTTGGAAGTTGGTGGTTCATGCTACCTGACAGCCCATAAGACATGTTTTGGCCCAAGGATCCAAAAAGACTGAGAACCATCCTGCTGAAGAGCTGCAGCTCCCAGGGCTCACTGTGCCATGGACCAGCATCCCAAAGCAGCAGACTCCTCAGCTTGGGGTCTGTGCTGATCCTGTCAGATTAGGCAGCACAGTGATAAGGAGGTGTACAGCCCAGAGGATGGTAAGGGATCCCGCAGCAGAGAGAAAAGGGATGAGTGGAAGGAAATGCTCACAGAGGGAGAAAGACAGAAGAAGGTAACAGCAAGTTAAGGGCATTTGCAGAAAGTTGGGAATCCCTGCAAGACACGGTGTGAAAATTACTCTGTTAGTACATTGCAGCTGTTCACAGGGATGAAATAAGGGTAAAAATCAGGGATTGCTTTTTTCTGTTATTTCACAGTAGATTGAGCTTTGCAAATGAATCTTCCTTTCTCCCCCAGCAGTCAGGCCACACAGAGCAGCCAGCCAAACCGTGCCCACAGTGGTGTTTACAACCTTATGTGCAGCTGCTCCTGGCAGCTGTGCAGTCTGTCTCAGCAAGGAAACCATTTTGCCAGTGATAACTTGAACCTCTCCCTCAAAAAACTCCTGAAAAGGGTAACATGACCCAGCAATGTGTGCTCACACCCAGAAAGCCACCCGTGCCCTGGGCTGCATCCCCAGCAGCGTGGCCGGCAGGGTGAGGGAGGGGGCTCTGCCCCTCTGCTCCCCTCTGCTGAGACCCCCCCACAGCGCTGCGTCCAGCTCGGGGGTCCTCAGCATCAGAAGGACACGGACCTGTTGGGGCGGGCCCGTCGGAGGCCACGGAGCTGGTCAGAGGGCTGGAGCCCCTCTGCTGTGGGGACAGGCTGGGAGAGCTGGGGCTGTGCAGCCTGGGGAGGAGAAGGCTCCGGGGAGACCTTAGAGCAGCTCCCAGTGCCTGGAGGGGCCGACAGGAAAGCTGGGGAGGGGCTTTGGGCAAGGGCAGGGAGCGGTGGGACAGGGGGGAATGGCTTGAAGCTGAGAGAGGGGAGATTTCGGTTGGACGTGAGGAAGAAACCCTTCCCCGTGAGGGCGGCGAGGCGCTGGCCCAGGCTGCCCAGAGCAGCTGTGGGTGCCCCGTCCCTGGCAGGGCTCAAGGCCAGGCTGGACGGGGCTGGGAGCAGCCTGGGCTGGGGGGAGGGGGCCCTGCCCCTGGCGGGGGGTGGGACTGGATGGTCTTGAAGGTCCCTTCCAGCCCAAACCCTTCTGTGATCCTATGTACTTCCCTAAGCCCTTCTCTTGCTCTGCTGAAATGATGGTAGATCCAAACCAGCAGCTCTCCTTCTAGTAGAGCAGGCTTTGTGTACCCTTCCCCATGGATACATCCCTGTCTGAAAACTGGAGGGGACACTATGAGGATTGGTGAGAGGTAGATGGGTGTTTTGTGGTGGCCGCCCAATGCTTTGCAGCACTGTGGTCTTCACAGAAGTGCAAGGAGTGTGAGGGTCTCTTTGCCTCCCGCATGGAGAGTGATGTGGATGGCGATGGGTTTAGGGACCTCTTTCATGCTGAAGCTGGGCCTCTTCCCCTCATCTCCCACACAATCTCTTCCCTTTAGCTCCCCTCTGTCTCCCTTTTGACTGCTCTCTTTTTTGTTTGGCTTGCTCTTTCATGCAACACTCCCCCACGCAACATTCATCAAGCCTCTTCCTGCTCTCTTTCAAAGCTCTCCCAGATGGTAAGAAATCTCACTAGCCCAAGGAAGAACTCCAACTCTAATAACTACATGTCACTCTCTGTTAGACAGCTCCTGGCTGTATTGTCTTGCTTTGTGAAGCTCTCTTGTTTCTTACTAATCTGTTCTCTCTGCTGTTGCAATATACCATGAATATACATTTATGATGCCATTCCCTGATTTGCTCCATGATTTTGGCTGCATTGGTCAATCCAAAGTGCGTAGATGTTGGGCTGTAGGCCAATGCATTCATAAATGACAGCTGAGTTGATGTGCCTCACTTTTGGGGCATATGGTGCCTGATTTTCAGAGGTGTTGGAGACAGTTGACAGGAGCTCCCCATGCTTCACATTATTAAATTATGCCTCTTCTGCCATAGCTCATTTCAGTACATATTTGGCATTGTTTATTTTGTGTTGTTTAGATCATGGAAAGGGGCATTAACAGACTTCTGCATGGCTCAGGGATCATTCAATAGGTGACTTCAGCTGGGAGGCAAACCATGAAACAACTTCGTCTGGACCCCAAAAAGAACCCAGAGAGGTGAAAGAGTGCCCCTCTCCCCAGCTGAGAGGTCTAAAGAGTAGATGTTTGAACCATCTTTGGACCAATCCCTAGTTAATGAAAATAGACACTTCAGAATATATGATTCACCCCATCCTAGAGTATGTAAGTATATCAGAAGCATCTCCTACTTCTCTCCCCAGCTAATCTGCACCGGTTGGACCTGGATCAGTCTCCCACACTGATTCACTGCACAAAATGTCCATGCTGGTCCAAGGAGGGAACGGAGGGTGGGAACTTACAGCCAGGGCTGGAAAAGTGTTAGACATTTTTCATGGTGGAGTTGGCTTCAGACAAAGTGCTAGTGGAACTGTAGTGTTAATCTCTTCCCCAAATCCCACTGTATTTCACATTTCCTGCAGGAACCCATTGTTGATTATTTCTGGGGTTTTGGCACGCAGATTTTGTCAACATGTGAGGGGTTTAGGCAGGAAAGGCCAGGCATTGAATTCAGAGATAGATCCAATTTGTCTTAAAATTCAAGACTGTTCAGATGTGGAACTTTTGGTCAGATATTCATTTAATAATAGCAATGGAACATCATTAATCTGATTTAATTTTATGTTACATTGCCTTTCTTGCTTTGCTGATTTTATTCTAGGCACCTTTGAAAGAAGAGTGTGAGAAATTTGGCTTCAATAAGTCTTCAAAAAAATAAAAACATCAGTAGAGTAAGCAGCAGGCAAGGAGAAGCTAGAAGAAACCTTGGTACAAGCACAGATGGCCATAACCTGTTGACAAATGAAGTGAGATTAGAAAGTAGAATATTTCTCATGTTCAGAAGTGGGAGGATCCAGAACAACTTTCCAGAGAAATAAGTGCTGTGTGAGAAATGAGTATGTTTTCAGGTGGAGTTGATCATTTTCTGAATGGATTTAAGTAATATGATTAAGTATGATAGCAGGGAACTGGACTTTTTAACCCAAGAGGTCCCATTTCATCCTATGTGTCACAGGCTGGTCTTAGTAATTCATTTGTGATCACCAATACTCCACAAACACTTCAAGGCAGGATATTAAGAATTTCATATCCTGTCAGAACAAAAAAGATATTTGTTTTCAAACTTAGCCTGCATCCATGCTATATTTTCTGTTGCCCTTTCTTCTTATTCTTCTTGAAACTGGGTCTTTTATGGCCCAAGAAAATCAAATGGTTCCTTCGGGATTTTCTCTGCTATGTTAATTCTCATTCTGAAGTCATAAACTGCTGTGCCATTGCAGGTGGTTGCTATGGAAATAATGATGATGTCCACCAGAACAGTGTTAGGGATGTAGCATCAGGAGCACAGGGGTTCTTGCAGAGTCTGAGATCTTGTTTCCATTTATCCTTGGTTAACAAAAATTGAAGAGAGAGACTAATTGAGAGACAGATCCGTTTACTCTAGAAACACTTGTGCATTAAATGAAGAATTTTCAGAGGTATATTTTGGCTCCTCTTCAAGTTCAGTTCAAGCCAAAGAAGCTGTGAATCTGTGCAGTTTGTTCCTTGTTCACTTGGTAACGAGATATTTTACATCTCAGCCTCAACAAGACCTACCTATAGTGAACCACAGACTGACTGAACCATCACCGATGGAGCTGATGGCACCACTGTCATTGTGTGCAGTTGTGCACCCACTGTTTAAAGCCCAAAGAAGCCCAAGTCCAGATATACCCTCAGATGAACCCACATTAGCTCTGTTTCACCATCCAGCTCCAGAAACTGGCACTGGCAGCAGGACACGTAGCTATAAACTAGAGCAGGAGCTGTCCTGGCTGCTGGGAGGGGTATCCATATGACCATTCTCCCAAATGCACCTTGAAGACACACAAAACTCACTGTCTGGCACATCAGACTACATCAGACTCATTGTCTGGCATGGTTTCTCCCTCATCCATCAGCCTGGATTCCCCTAGATCTGACCCTGAGTTCTTGCAGATCTTCAGCTAAGACTCAGCTTTGTTCATTCTTGCCTGTCCCTGTTTTTTCTCCAGAATTATCTGAAAATCAACCCTCAGTTTCCCTGAAATCTTTCTGCCCCTCTTAGGACTCACATTTTTCTCACAGGGTGATTTAAGCGCTTGGTTTGTTTAATGTCTGGGATTTCTTTCTATTTTTGTCCTGATTACAAAGATTTAATTTCTTACACCTCAATAACAGGTTCCAGATCTTTCAAAACAGTCCTTAATTTGTTTCTCCAAGCAGACAGCCCCAGATAATGTCCTATTGTGAAGTCCATTGCCTGCAGATGAAGAAGCTTGAGAGAAGTTTTTTAATTTTCAAGGTTTGCTTTGGGTTTTTTTCCCTGCAGCACTTTTAGTTTCTGTAAAGGTCTACGTAGTGGCCCTGAATTTCCTGGGAAAAACTCATCTCAGCATGTGTTTCCTGGTAAACTGATGGTTTCTGCCACAGCCTGGTGATGCGCAGAGGGTATGTTTAAAGGAGACCACTGAGGAGGAAACTTCTGCATTGGACCATTGGCTAGGGGAGGGGAAACCTTTGTGTTTTCAGTAGTGAGACTGTGTGTCCAGCAAGGAAAGTACAAGATGACATCAAGATCACATACAGCATTCCCCCTTTAGCCAAGTTCATCTCATCTTCTCTCTCATCTCTTCCAACCCAAAAGTTTCATGAGGGTCCCCAGCATCCCAGGAGCGCGTATGTGTATTTGCAATGAACAAAGGAACCTGTGACACAGCATAGAGAGAGCTGGAGCATATCAGCACATCCCAGTCTGGTTAGAAATTGCTGAAATCAAAGCATTTTGTGGATAGACATTCAGCTTGGCTGGAATTCTCCTGATTTAGCCTGGTTTCCTGCTAGGTTTCCTGCTAGCTTTCCTACTTTGTGGGCCGTGTGGGCTTCTAGGGAATGCACACCTCAGAAAGGCTTCAGATCTGGTCTCTGGACTGCCTCACTTTGAGGGTTGCCTACTGCTTCCCAAGCCAACGGCTCTGAGGCCTTGAAGATGGGCTGGCACAAAGTCGCTGGCTCCAGGGTAGAGCTGGGCAGGGCACTGTGTGGTTCCTGACTTGGGTTTTGGAGCAAAGTTCTAAAACTTTTGTTTCCTTTCAAAGGAGTAATACCCAATTCTGGAATAAAAAAATCTGCCGCAAGAGTGAAGTAATCGTTCTCTGCTTAGCTCTCATGGCCTGCGGAGGGTCTGCACAGCAATCCCATGGAGAAAGGGGGATGAGAGCATCTGATGGAGAAAGGAAGCAAGAAAGCCAGACCATCAAAACTAACTCAATTTTCTCTAGTCTGAACAGTTTCCATCAGTTTGTTTCCTTAGCGATTTTGGCCAGGTCTTGATCATCCAAGCAGACCAACAGCATGACGCAAGACCCAGTTTGACAAGGGGCAGATGCTGCTGTCTTTTACCAAAACATGGTGAGAAGCCAAGTGATTTCACACCTCCATGAAGACCCTTTTCTTCCCCTACCCCTAAAATTGTGTTCCCACTGCAGGCACCAGCTGTGTTGAAAACAAGCAGCGAGACACAAACTCTTCCCAACTCCACAAAGCCTATTCCCTCTGAATCACGCCTGCCTTCCTCTCTTTTTCATCCTGGGACTTGGTTTGCAGACCCTCTTCCTCCTCTTCACAGTGATTGACAACATTCAAACCCCCGTGCCTATCGCAGGCTGCCAAGAGCTTGCCTGATCGAAAGACACATCACAGCCTGGCAAGAGCACAGCGATCATTTCTGAGTGCCTGCTCTGACACCGAGCCATGGAGAGGGGAGAGGAGCAGGGCTGTCCTGAAAATTCCCTTTCTGTGTGATAATATTTCCTGTTTCCATCCGAACAGGATCCAGGCTGCCTTTTGTTATCTTCAAGGTTCTCCATGCCAGCACAATTAGTTAATGAGCATGTTGAGCCTCAAGCAAAACACGCGGTTGATCCTGAAGCTTTAGCGTGTATCATTTCAGAGGAAATGAAAACAAAGCAATGAAAAATCTGTGCAAACAGCCTCTCTGGCAGATGTTAGAAACAGCAAAAAATGTTTTCCATGGTCTGGACTGCACAGTTTCAGAGCAAAAAGAAAATACATAGGGAAATGCATTGGCACTCCTTTATTTCAGTGTAAAATATCATCTGGCATTCTCTGCGGACCTAATCTCCTTCCCAAACACCCAGCTCAGCTGCTGGGCTAATGACACTGATTTCTCCTGAGGACAAGGATGACATGAAGAGATTCCTTTTTTCAATATTCATTGTGGTGCGGAACTGCTCTTCAGTTGCTCAGAAGACAAGAAAAAGTGCTAGGATATATTGCTCTTGTCTTCAGAAGAGAGGAGAGAGAAAGAAATCCATACGGTGATACCCTTTATCGCTCAGGGTGATGAGCAACAGCAAAGGGTTATTCAGTGCCTACAACTGTGAAGTGTTTATAGGAGAAACGCCCTAATAAACTCTGTTTCTGCTTTCTCTATGAAAATTCACCTTGAGGCTGAGTGAAGAGGTTTGATTGATACCCTTCAGGTCTGTGGCTTGTTCAATCATTCTGCAAGCACCACAGGATGGTTTCACTGTACCAGAGAAGAACCAAGGGAAATGAGCATACTAGAAACAGCTTATCCCTCATCTGACTTGCCAACCAACATGCTCCAGTATGTCTGGGAATCTTGAAGAAACAATACAAATCTGGGAGGATCTAGAATCTCATTAATTTACCATCAAAATGTGGTTATAATGCCATTAAAAGTCTTCTGCCATAGCTGCATGTGCTAACAAACCTGGGGAAGGGGAACATTTTCTGGTCTTGGTGAGAACCAGTGTAGTCACTGCTGGAACTAGATCTGATCTCAGTGACACACACCTCCAGGAGTTTCAGGCCCAGGTAACACTGCGTCTGCCTACAAAACTTCTTTTCTTTTCCTTGAACTGCCTGAACAGATCCAAAAATGTTCCCCATGAGGGGACTCATCTAGAAGACAGGTTGCCCCCAACTGAATTACCATTCCTCAAAGTCTTCAAGACCTGACTGGTCAAGTCCCTGAGAAACCAGGTCTAATTAAACTTGCTCTGAGGAGGAGGCTGGACTGGATGACCTCCAAGAGGTCCCTTCCAACACAAACTTTTCTCTGATTCTATGATTTTGCAGAAAGCCAAAGCTGAAACCGGGAGGTAAAGCAGCACAGTGTTTCCCAGTGCTGCTTGCAGACTGCTGGCACTGAAACAACACAGAGGGCAGTCAGATTTCTGCCATTAAGGCTGGGAGCTGCTCCCATTCATGTCGGGGAGCCATCTCTGCTTTCCCGGTTTCTGACTCCCTGGAATCCAAATTGCAAGTTTACCGTACTACCACTTAAGAGGACTACTCATGAAAAAAGATACCAGTTTGTTTATGTGGTTAAGCCTTGCTGTTTACATGATTTTGGTAAGCAGGAACTGACAAATTCTTTGAGGGGTTCTTAACAGGAACAAAATCTATTTTGGGAAGCCTTTCTGACATGGCCCAGAAGTTGTGGCACATGAGAATGTCTGTTCCTGGAGCCCTACAGATTTGCACACTGGACTTCGTGCTCCGAACAGCCAAGGTGGGAGTACCTCCATCACTCCAGGCTTAGGTGTCAATAAGAAAAGTGTTTCCAAGTTTGGCAGTTGGCACCATCAGTGCTCTGCATTAGCTTTTCATGGTGCAGGGATGAAGGCAGCCCTTGTCAAAGCTGGTTTAACAACAGCAATGCCTGCTACTCCTAGGACACCTACTCCAGTGGAGGGGCCAGCACCTCTGGGCATGGACGAACCTGTAAACTGGACAAGCAGAGATATTTTTGACAGTATAATCTCTATTCATCAGCTCCTTCTCCACGTGCCGATGATAATACCTTGCACCCTACTTCACATGGGTGATCTGCTGAGTTCTTTAATGCTAAAGGAGTGTTTAGATGACAACACAAGGCATACAAATATATTCAGATAGATCCTTCCTAACACTGGTGGAGATAGTATTTCACCTACTATCTCTTACGTATAAACATTTGAGGCTTGCTCATGAGCTGTGCCTGCACTTTCCCAGGCAGTTGATCCCTTTTAGGAAAGGATATAATTTACAGGCATTTCCTGCAGCAGCAGGATTAATACTCAATGAGGAATAGCTCTGCCCCATGTGAAAATCTCAGAAAGCATTTCTCGCTGAAGATAGGGGTGTTCATCAAGGGGTCAGAGGTGGAAGGAGTTGGCCAGGTGTCTGGCAGAACGTGAGATGTTGCTTCATTGCTGGGGTGGTGATGGAGAGTGTATCTTGTTACAGAGGGAACCCTTTTGCCGTGTTACCAGAGGGACAGAGGTGCCTCAGAGGATTGGATGATGTTCTGGATCTCCTCCATGCACGTAAACCCATGATTTATTTTTCAGTTGCCTGCTGGATTCCTTATTATATTTTCCTTTTAAGAAACAACGATGCTCTCCTTGAACCAAATGGCAGAAGGTTCATGGATGTAAACCCTGCCACCTGACCATGTATTTAGTAATTTTTTAGTTGCTTGAGCTGCATCAGCTAAGAGCCATTAGTGCCTGGAGTTGGTTTTCCTTTGTTTTCAGCTGTACATAAAAGGGTAAGAGTTGCAATTTTGATGCTACTTAAAACAAATCACCTTCTCAGGGCTCCATCTCAGCTCCCTTAGTGGCAACCCTCATGTGATTAGAGGGTAGAAAAGCCACACTGACAGGACCTATTGGCATCTTGCCTTCTGCCAACTTCTCTGAGCTGCAGTGCCATCTTATGAGCATCACCCAGGCTGGTGTTAAGTTTTTTGAGTTTTTCATCCTTGTCATGGGGAGGTTTTGCTTCATAGGCTACAGCATTTCACCAGCCCCACATTGCCAAAATTCTTGGAGTGGATAAAGATGAAATATGACAATCCCTCAGATCCCAAACACCGGTTTCTGGAGGTCCCTGGTAGACACATCTCCAGATTTGGTATGCCACTTTTATGTTACCTTCACAAAAGTAGGGGAAAGCTGCTCAAATGCAAACACCTTAAGCCAGAGAAGATAAAATCCACTTGAGGACGGCACTGAGCTAAGGAGAGGGTGGATTGTGAGTCTGATCCAACTCCCACACAGCAAATGGAAAGGTTCCCACTGATGTAATCAAAGCTGGATCAGGCCCAAAATGACCAGCAATTAATCATTACTATTTGTTTGTTAGCACCAGCAATGGGTTTGAAAATTTACAGGATATAAATACAAGACAGATCCTGCCCCAAAGAGTTCAGCAGCCAAGTTCTCTGGTTTTACAAGAAGAGGCACTCTGGGAAACCCACATCAGGTATTCATTTAGCATGATTCTAATCTATCCTTCCACACTTGCACGTTGCTGGGACAGAGAGGGCATTTAACTGATGAGGGGTTAGCGTTGCTGGGTCTTCTGGAGGAAGCTTAATTTGCAGAAGGGAGTTGAATTAGGTGGGAGGACCTGGAACATGGGGAGGGGGAGATCACTGCATGAACAGCGGAAGATATGGAGGAAATTACTCTCACAGGGCTCCAGGCCAACACGTCTCAGAGACAGGGAGGACAGCAGGGGTAGCCTTGGACTCAGTGATGGAAAAGCCCATGTAAGGCTGGACTCAAGGTGTGGATCAGCAATTACAAGAGAGGAGCACAGAGGCGAAGCTGTGAGAAAGGAGAAGGTCATTTAAGGACGGTGGCCATAGAGGAGTGACTGGACATGGTTCTCAGAGCAAATTAAGAAAGCGCACACATGTGCATGCCCATGCAATGACAGGCTTACCCCTCAATCATTTTCTTGAGTGCTTGCCTCCTGTTTAGCTCTCTGTCTGACTTATCTTCTCTGCCCAAGACAGCAGCAATTCCCTCCAGCAATATTGTAATGGCACCATTGAAATTTAATGACGGTGCAGATGGAGACAACAGCAAATGCTGGGTCACAGGATGCCTTCAGCGCTTGGGCTGGACCCAGCAGAATAAGATTCAGATCTGAGCCTTCAGGAATGGTGACAACACTCAATTACCTGGAGACAAAGAAGTTCAGCTGCCTTCAGAGCCAGATCCAGAGCTGCTGGAAATTGGCATGACTCTGCTGACCTGATGATTGACATGGGACCATCATCTGGTTCCGCCAGCTGGAGGCTCCTTGGGGGTCTCCATAATGGCACTTGCTGCTGCTCTTTGTGGGTAGATGGATCGTGTATCCCTTGATATATGGAGGACCATCAACTGAGCACTAAAGCAGTGATAGGAAAATGGTCTGCGTGTCCCTAGTTAAAAGGAGCTGATGAGTTAGGGTCTGACTTTCACTGCAGTCTGTGATAAAGCTCTTATTGACCACAGTGAGAGCTTAATTAGGGCTTTAAATCCACACCTGGCAAATATAATTTGAATGGCTGGAATTTTCAAAAAAAAAAAAGCTCCCTTTTTTGTGCATTTTACAGATCTGCAGTCCCAGGCACTCAGGAGGAACAGCAGCCGATGCCCATGTGCTCTCGAGACTGACTTCTCTTTCATACACTCACTAAACTATGTAACATTTATACAATCCAGCAGGCTCCATCCCATAACTCCAGGCGATTCTGAAAGAAAAGGAGATAGCATCAGTATCATAAACCCAACCTCACATCGTCTGCTTTCATGCTTCAGCTACCCTAATGTTTATAGATCACATATCCCAACCACTTCAGTTCAGCTTGCGACTGGTTTTCAAGTCTGCAGGCTCCAGGAAAAGACATAATGGGCTGTTCAACTGGAATTAAGGAAAATAAACCCCCTTTATGTTCACTCACATGTATTCATTTTACTGCCCTGGTCATTCTATATTTGTCAAATGTTCTGAGGTTTATCTGAACTATTTTTACACATAAGTTTTCTTGGAAGTTTACCTTTAATTCTTAAAAACTGTCCTAAAAACCCACACCGGAAATTTCAAGGTGACATCTAATGTTTGAGAACTTGTAAGGGATGTGTTTTAAGGCAGTTTTATTTGATGTACCAGTAAAATAAATAAAAAAAAAAACCCAATAAATTTCTGTGAAGTACCCTGTAGCAATCAAAAACAAACCTAAAACCATCTTCCAGTGCATTTGGCATTTTTTAACCCACGCATTTCAGGAAGCAGCCACAAATGCACTGTGCACCTCTCCAGGGTCAATGTTAACATCTCCTTTGGGGCTGGCAGCAGTGAGTGGGGTTACTGCTTTACTCCAGGGTGCAGGAGCAGGGAAGGACTTGGAGATGATCCTGACAGGTGCAGGCTGTTCCCTGTCACCCTTCTCCTACCTGATGAACCAAGCCAGGACATTTGCTGCTGCAGCAGATTCATGTCCCAGGTGCATTTGGAAGGCAAGAATGGTGCTCCCTTCCCAGTGTTTTACCTGTATGTCCCTTGTGACAGGCAGCTGCTTTACCCCTGTGAGATCCCTTTCAACCTCATCTTCTCCCCATGCATGAGTGCTGTGGATCTACCAGAAAAAAAAGTGTGTTTCACCCAGGAGACATGGATCCAGGAGTCGAACCTGGCAGCACTCTGTGCTAGAGCCATGTTGCCGACTTTCTGCCTGCTATCTGGAGTGAGCCCACAACAGCTGTGGAAACCAGTAAGCAAACTCATTTGCTCCCATTTGCACAAGGGTGCATGCAACGTCTAAAGAGATTGGTGTGGTTCACCAAGCCACAACGTGCTCCTGCCAAGCAAGGAGCTGTAGTACCAGCAACCATCTCGCCTCTGCTTTGAACTGCAGTCCCTCTAATTTGGAGCAGACAGGACTCTGCTCACCCAGGCAGGTTCCTTGTCTTTCCAGGAGACTTTGTTTGCAAGGACTTTGATTCAGTGCCATGTGCCGTGCCCAAAAAAGGATCAAAACTCCATTTAACTTGATTTACTTCTTGGGACATAGGTGTGGTTCCTTTGGAGAACCTTTTGCACAGAGATTGAAGAGCGGTGGTATTTGACACTAAATGCAGTCCTTGGGCACAGGATTAAGTTTTCAGAAGTGACCCTTTATTTTTAAAGGCCTCCAGCTTTGTCCTGTACCTTATGTTTGGGGACAGTAGACTTGGGCAGTTCTGCAGAGACTAGTGTGAAGCTTGTAAACTCTTGAGATTGTTTTTAAATCCACAAATAAAATAAGCACACAGCTTTGAGGAATAATTGACTCTCTGTGGTCACAGATTCTGATTATCTTATTTCCTGAGGGAAATATTTATGCAGGGACATCTTGTTCTCTACTGCAAAATACCTAATGTGGTCAGGTTGAGCAAAAGCTGTGCTGTCAGGATTTCTTATAAATTTCAGTATGAAGATAAATCTCCACAAGAATCAGAATCTCCTCTCCAGAACACTGGGTGCAGAGGAAAAACCCAAATTAGGACTCTCCCAAGTGGACAGTTGGCTGGCTGTGTGAGAGCAAGAACTTTATTAGCCACTAGAGGATCCACACTGGGAAGCCCTCCAGGTAATGTTCACTAGTTTCCCGCTCAAATGACTTGTTTTCTTTTGTTGCCCTCCTCTGCTGTTTGATGCCAGAAAATGATGCTCCCACTCCTTTCACTAAGAGATGGCAATTTTCAGGTGCATTACCCAAAGTCCACCAAAACCCTACAACCGTACAGAAGTTCCCTAAACAGCCAATTTTATAGGTGGGGAAACTGAGGCTTAGAAATTGAACAGCAAAAGCCATGAGAGCATGTAAAGTATAGATTAACTATTCTCCTCCTGGAAGAGTGGGAGAGAGGGGTTTGCAATGGAATGTTCTCCAACCTGGAAGTTTTCCTGTATGTTTTATTCACACCTTGGATAGGAGGATTTCCAACACACTGATCAGGGTGTAATCCACTGGCCTGTGATCAACAGTTTCTTGGCTCACACGTGGGTGGCTGCTGCCTGTTAGCACACACAATTCTGGAAAAGGTGATGAAAAATAAAATACCTAGTCATTTCTGGCTCCATTTATTGGATGATCTGGAGATAAAATAATTTCATTCCTGCTATTCAGCTCTCCCATTCAACCTCTATTTTCTCTGCATTTCCTTTTTCTTTTATTCAGGGTCCAGAAGAAACAAACATCCAGAAACAAACATATGAATCCTTAGTGTTCAATGCAAAGACTATTCTGTATCACAAGACTTTCATTCAGAGAGCCACCAGTCTATAACTGAGAAAGCTCTTCAGTGCAGGGGTTGCCTTTAGTTTCATGTCTTATGTGGTAACAGCAGCCCAGCCAGTATTAAAGCAATATTTTTTTAAAAGCCAATTGCATTGCATTAGGTATACATCTGATCAGTGGCTCCCTAGTAAAACCCAGCTCTGGCTGAATAAGAGCTGCAATGAAGGTGTAGCCAGCATGTGAGTGCCCATCTGTGTGTGTAGTAGCGGGGGCGGTGAAGAAATGCTCGTTCATTCAAAGCACAGATCTCTAAATCAGTACTGATGTCTCACCTCTCTGGTGACTGTGCTGGTAAGAGTTGGTTTCTGTGCTATAGCTGCTGGAGAAGAAGTGGAAAATAACAAGTACAGAATGTAAAAAATAAGGTACTACAGGCATTGTAAATGTGGTAGTTAAAGTATACGAGATATGAAAGGGAGCCTCCAACCTTGCCAAAGAATTTTGTCCTTTCATCGCTGTGCAGATAAATGGCTTTTAAATGATTCGTGTTGGTTTTGGATGTCTAGAATTCAGAGTTAATCTGGACAGAACCAAATTTTATAGTAGGCACCAGAGCAGGTTTATTTTCCAATAGCTTTTCCAGGGACTCACCACTCCAGACTGCACAGGATAAATGGGGGGAAATTCTGGAAACAGGTTTGTAGCCCTCTAGGTCAGACGCTGGCGAAAGAAGCACACTAAGATCGAGTTACATCAAAGACAGAGACAAGGCAACAGGGTCACTAAAAACCAGAATCCTTCTCATGTCTATTCTGTATGAAGTCTGGATAAATCAGAGGCAAATCTTCCTTGCTCAACAGCTCTGGTGGTATTCAAACCCACTGAGCTGGGGGAGATGAGGCAGGATGCTGAGATCGGTGTCCAGCTCAGATGATCTCACTCAGGTCCTGCAAAGGAAAGGGTGGCTTGAATGGTGACTGTAGGGATTGGACAGTGATACCTTGAGATTTGGTGTTACAACAGCATTTCTGCTTCTGTTCAACTCATCTTCCATCCCCTACACTCCTGGAAATTATTTATGACACCTTTTTACCTCTTGCAAATAGCACCCTGGACCAAACTTCACTGAGGAATTTGGATTTGTTGGCTGCAATGAAAAGCTGGGGGTTGGGGGAGGTGCGGGGATGGAGTTAATGTCATAATAAACCAACAGCCTGTCAGGAGAATAATCTGCCTGTGGTGTCTTCACAGGAGAACAAACTGCACTGCTCCAGTGAGCTGTAGGGCTAGATCCCATCAGCTTCTGTGTGATACAGGCACCTAAAACGCATAGGCTCTTCTGCAAAATACATCTCAATATTTCTTAGAGAAAGGCAAATGGATCCTTCTTGTATTTATGCTGGTGTTAGCTTTTGTTACAGCTTTTGCCCAGAGTGTTAGATTTTTTTCTTCCTGATGATGGAAAAGTGTCATCTGGGTTCTTTTCTGGTGTTTCCCTCCTGAGAAAAGATGAGTGGGAATCTCTAGCAGAGCATGTTTTCATAGACTCAATTGTGTTCGCTGAAGACTTCCAAGGGAGGCGACCAAGCTGGGCCGAGGACCACTTTCCCTCCCATGCCCCAGCCCCTGTCCTGGGGCTACACACCACCCATGTGCCAAGGTTCCCGGAGCGTGTGTGCACTCAGTGGTGAGCACAGCAGGATGATGGCTGAGATGTCACTGGACAGCTTGGTGCTTCTTCATGGTGTCACACAGAGGTATTGCCTGCCTTTGACTCAACAACTTGAAAGCCCAGCACAGTCAGAGGACCTGGGAACAGAGCAGCTCCCAGCCTGTCCTTCCTATCTATTGGTTCGTGGTTACCACAAAAACACTTCAGTCCCCTTAAGAGGGAACAAGGGAGAACACTTCAGCCTGACATTCCTCCAAGCATCTGGCAAGGTCACTTGGCTGCCCCTCCAATGGTGAGTCGTGTGCCCTGGGCTATGGTGAAAGAAGAGGAGAGCCTTACAGAAGTTCATCTGAGAGGTGCCAGCGGCATCAAAAAGATGCAAATCAAAGACCTTTCTCAACATGCATCTAGGGCTCCTGCTTCCATTTCCTTGGCTTCTGGGACTTTGTCATGCAGGCAATCACATCAAGCTGATTTAAAGGGGGACTACTTGGGCAGTGAGGCATACAGAGGAGATGGGCTTGAAGCAAAACCTTTCATTTGCCTAGTCCCCAGCAAAATGTGGAGCAGCTGAAGTCAAAGTTCAGATCATGTTTCCCTCTGATCTTGGTAATTCTGGAATAGGTAAGGACACAGGAACATTTACACCTGTGCCAACATTGTCACTAGACTCTGAAATGACCCTCCAGGTTAACTTTGCAGGTCCAAGTCACATGGAACAGAAAATCAGTTTATCATAGCAGGAGTTTAGCAGTCCAGTGTGATGATTTCCCTGGTCTTGGTCTCCTTCCCAGAAGACAAGTATCTCACCTGGTTGGCAGGCTGAGCAGGTATGAAAGGACAGATGAGGCAGTTGGGCCACAGCTAGCCAGATTAGGCATAAATCATATTTTTAAAGCAGCAGAGAGATCTTGCAAACTTATAAGAAAGATAGACTGAACTGTTCCCCATGGTGGGAATTGTCTCCTGGTGCCCTACAGCTCTACCTTGCTGCTATGGTCCAAGCACTACCAATCCTTTGGTTGAAAGATCGTTCTTTGGGGTCTACGGACCTCTACCTCCCTAGAAACATGGGTGCACAGGGTATGAGCCTCCTGGCTCACCAAGCAGAGCTCTCTGTTCTCACAGCCACCACTGCAGCTAAACCCATTTGTCATCTGAGCAAGCTCTGTTTTCACAGCCCCTGGAAGCCTGTTCTAGGACTTTGCTGATCTGATACTTAGGAAACTTCATCTAATTTCCAGACTAAATTTACTCCAGGCCAATTAAAACCTACTTGTTCTTATGCCAACATTTTTTTCTTTCACTCCAGTGTTTCTTTTTGCTCCTGGCTATTTTTACCTTTCATGTGCAACAGCACTCATTTCCCCTCTCAGCCACTGTTCTGCTGAACTAAAAAAGCCAAGCTCTGCAGCCTCCCCTTGGATTACAAGCTCTCCATCCTCTTGACCATGTCCTGGCACTTCCCTGCACCTGCTTGGTCTGAATGACTCACTCATGGACGCGACCGACCAGGCCTGGGGGAGATAATCCAGACACGCTTTTACCAATGCCTCACACTTTCCCAAGCAGTATATACAAAGACTCACAAAATATTGCCCCTAAAGGTGAATTAGACATGTATATCACTCTCATCTTTGCTCTTATGCTTCTCTTGACCCAGGGGGAGATTTCTTCCATCCATGCTGGGATCGTCCATGTGCCAGAGAATACAAAGCATCTCTTGAGCAGTGTCAGCTGCAGACTTGGTGATTTGTGGCTTCAGGGTCCAGCTGGTAAATTACAGCTATCTATCCCACATCACAGCATTTTGTGCCTTTTTTTTTGCAGATGTCTCTTGGGTTCAGGGCAGGAGTCAAAGGCACATTGGAAGAAAATTGCTTGAAAGCTCATTCTGTATTTTGAAGAGCCAAAAAGGAAAGAAACAAACCCCACAAGAAATCAGTTCTAACATGAGGGAACAACTAGCTAGATCCTAAGTTATTTCCACTTAGTAATGTCCCTTCCCTTCCCTTCCCTTCCCTTCCCTTCCCTTCCCTTCCCTTCCCTTCCCTTCCCTTCCCTTCCCTTCCCTTCCCTTCCCTTCCCTTCCCTTCCCTTCCCTTCCCTTCCCTTCCCTTCCCTTCCCTTCCCTTCCCTTCCCTTCCCTTCCCTTCCCTTCCCTTCCCTTCCCTTCCCTTCCCTTCCCTTCCCTTCCCTTCCCTTCCCTTCCCTTCCCTTCCCTTCCCTTCCCTTCCCTTCCCTTCCCTTCCCTTCCCTTCCCTTCCCTTCCCTTCCCTTCCCTTCCCTTCCCTTCCCTTCCCTTCCCTTCCCTTCCCTTCCCTTCCCTTCCCTTCCCTTCCTTTCCCTTCTCTTCTTTCCCAGAGCATCTCCTGGAGGAACTGGTGCCCAGGGCTGGGACGGGTGTGCTCTGCGCTGGGTAACAAGCTGGCTGGGTGGCCGGGCCCAGAGCGTGGTGGGGAATGGAGTCACATCCCGCTGGCGCCGGGCACAGGTGGTGTCCCCAGGGACCAGCGCTGGGGCCAGTCCTGTTTGATGTCTTCACCAGTGACCTGGACGAGGGGCTGGAGCGCACCCGCAGTCGGTTTGCAGAGGACACGAGCTGGGGGCAGTGTGACCTGCTGGGGGGCAGGGGGCTCTGCAGGGGGTCTGGGCAGGCCGGGCCGAGGGGCCGAGGCCAGTTGTATGAGGCCCAACAGGGCTGAGTGCCGGGCCCTGCCCGTGGGTCACACCAGCCCCCCACAGCGCTGTGGGCTGGGGGCAGGGGGCTGGGAACTGCCCGGCGGGGAAGGGCCTGGGGGGGCTGGTCGGCAGCCGGCTGGGCATGAGCCCCCCGTGTGCCCAGGTGGCCACGGCGGCCAGCAGCGCCCTGGCCGGTGTCAGCAGCAGCGTGGCCAGCAGGGCCAGGCAGTGCCCGTCCCCCTGTGCTGGGCCCTGGTGCGGCCGCCCCTCGGGCCCTGGGCTCAGCGTTGGGCCCCTCACCCCCAGACAGACCCGGAGGGGCTGGAGCGTGTCCAGAGCCGGGCAGGGGCTGGGGAAGGGGCTGGGGGAGCTGGGGGGGCTCAGCCCGGAGAACAGGGGGCTCAGGGGGGCCCTTCTGGCTCCTTACAGCTGCCTGGCAGGGGGTTGTAGTGAGGTGGGGTCAGTCTCTTCTCCCAAGGAACCAGTGACAGGACGAGAGGAAACAGGCTCCAGTTGCACCAGGGGAGGTTTAAATTGGGTGTTGGGAGAAATGTCTTCCCCGAAAGGGTTGTGAAGCACTGGAACAGGCTGCCCAGAGACATGGTGGAGTCACCATCCCTGGAAGTGTTTAAAAGACGTGTAGATGTGGTGCTTAGGGACATGGTGTAGTGGTGGACTTGGCAGTGCTGGGTCAACAGTTGGACCTGATGATCTTAAAAGTCTTTTCCAATCTAAATGATTCTATGATTCCCTTCCTTTCTCTTCCCCTCTCTTCCCTTCTCTTTCCTTTCTCTTCCTTCTTTTTATCCCTAGAAAGGTCATAAAACTTTCAGTCTTTCATAGGAAAGGTGATGGATTTGGAAAGTAGAAGTCATACCTGGAATGGAGACACTAGAAGGACAAGTGGGTTATTGTTATTTTACACATAATTAATGGTTTGATCATGACATGCCACAGAGATATTGACATCGGCACCCAGAACTACACTTTGTTAAAACTCCTACTCAAACCACTATCTTTCTTGATGTGAAGAAAAAAGTCAATCAGACTCTACACGCATCTCATCTATGGGTAAATTTTACCCACTAATGAACTAAACCACATGCTCATCTTGAATGATGGTGCCACAGATGGTGAGTCACTGGCCAAGGAATGTAAGGCCAGTACTTTTTATTTGGCGTGAATTTAAAGTGCTTGGGTTTTCACAGGTGATGTGTCAGCACCACCTCCTAGAGACATCACTTCAAGCTTGGAAATCATCTTCACTATTACTGTAAATGCTCAAATAACAGACACATGCTTTCGCTGGATTTTGCCTTTCAAAATTGTGGTGAAATCATCATTTTCTTCTATTTAAAAAAATATGATAATATGTTATTAGGTACCAGCCCGGGAAAGCAGTCAGACAAATGCAATACTAAAGTGTTGCCAATTCTTGTGATTTTATCTGGACATTTATTACATGTTTTAAAAACCCCAGACTTCAGAGTCATGGGATTAGATACAAATCTCAGGTTACTCTTCTTTGTTTTTCCTTTTAATAAAGGGAAGGAAAGAAAGTTTGACATTTTTGTAGGTATATTCTATTGATTCAAATAACAGATGAAAAACTGGCTGGCAAAAAAGAATTTTAAAATGTAAATGAAAATTGGAAACTGTAAAAGAATATTTTACTATATATTCAAAAAAAAAGCATAGGCCCACAGATGAAGGAGAAGAGTAAACTAGTTTTTTGAAAATCTGCTTAAGAAGGGAAGTGAATGCAGCTATGAGAGGAATAATAAAACTCCAATATGTAATAGCTGGGGAAGCTTAAAAGCAAAAATTAGTAACTACAAATTGTAGAGATCTCTGGGGAAAAGAAATACTCAGGGTGGTGGGGGTGGGTAGAAGGGAGAACAGGAGGAGAGCAAAGCTGGGACAATAAGTAGGAGGTTTTAATAAACCAAAATCAGAAAGAATTCTAAGTGTAATATTGGCTCACGGGCAGACATGGATGAATGTGGAAGGACAGAACACAGCTCATAACAATGTCTTCAGGAAACATTTGTATTTCAGTCTGGGGGGAAATACAGATGTACTACATGTTGATGATTAAAAACTTTCCGTTACAGCAGAAAAAAAGCATGTGAAAAATTGTCAGTAAAGTCGGACATGTAGATATTAGATATCTGTATGACTGGCATCCCAGATTTGCAAAAGACCTAACCAAGGACCAGTATGTGCTGTTGAGTTTGAGAAATAATTTGCATCCTGGGAATAGAAAAAGCCCTTCTGGAACAGGGAAGCGAAATAACCTGAGTAACTTTGGGCTATCAGCCTAACACCAGTCATGGTAATGGTGGAGTCAACATCACTGAAAAAAATAATACTGATCCACACAGAAAAATAGATCACCTCAAGCCAATCTCACATGAGTTTTGATAGGCAAAAATGACAGCACGGATATAGCATATTTCCCCATGAATCCTGTAAATGACACCACAAAATTTCCTTCATGAAATTAGAACCACTGGATAATCAACATGATGAACATTTAAAGGCGTAGAAGTGTCAGACATGTCTAAAATGGGTGTGTAAATGCCCATCTTTGTACATCTTTGACCTAATACATTTCATAGCTGTAACCTAGATGGATTTGTCTGTAACCTTACATTATCTAAAATTTTTATTAATGGCTAAGAAAAAGCATGAAAATTGTTATGGATATTTTTGTCCCCAGAAAGCTTGAGATGATCCTAAGTGAGGACTGGATTCCTCACTGCCAGTCTGTAGCATCCTGTCTCAACCTGCTGGTGAGATGGAGATGGGAGGGCTTCCCTCAGCAGACAGATGAGGTAATTCCAGAAAATCCTGGTGGGAGTTATTCCTCTACTACTACCACCACAGCCTTAAGCCTGTTTTTTTTACAGTGTTGATGTCCTGCTCTTTCCTCCAGCTTTTTCCTGGAAATAATACAAATTTCAAGTGGTGAGACAACCCATTTCAAAGGGGATCTGCTTTCTAGGAAGAGCACCTGTGGTGGCCCAGAACTGTTAGAACAATAGCTGTTGTTCCAACTTGCTATTGTGCTGTCCTCTTGGTTTTCCATGGTCCAGGTCCTGAACAGCATCTGTCACCTTAGGAAGGTTAAGAAAATAAATACTTGAAAGGATCTGAGCAGACCTGAAAATCTGACCCAGGTCTGGCTTCGATTACCCAGCCAACACTGTTTTAAACTTTCTTCCCAGCTATTGTACAAGACATGACCCAGGAGTAAGTGTGAGTCTACTGGCATCTCTGCTGTTGCCTCAGCACCTCCAAATGCAGAACAATTTAACTCCTATTATTGGGATAATTGAGACTAAAACCCTGGGTGAGGCTTAGTGCTCCTGGGAAACCAAACTGGAACAGGTTGTGCAAAAGTCTATAAAAAACATATGTTTCTGCAAGCCTTACTGCCCTGTGGGACAGCAGTCTCAGGGTGGGGCTGGAGAGGGGGAAAATCAGGGAGTGCTGGAAAGATGATGCTGAACTGGATGTTTCATGGGGCTGATGACAGACCATGGAGTGGAACCACCCTGTGCAGCCTGGGTACTCTGAGACACCGTGGTGGGGAGTGGAGGAGAACAGCTGGAGGACACAGAAAAGGCAAGAAGAGGTAAAAAGCAAAGAGTCACGCTTGGAAATAGCCCGTATTAGGTCCCTCCAAAAAGGCGCTTAGCATCTATTCATCTTTTCTTGTTTCTGCTAGTCCAAATCACAGTGCCTGTGCATCTCTGCACTTAAACCAACCCTTCAAGAGACACTTGTGTACCCATGTTCCACTAGAGATACAGCAACAGGGGGAAGGAGCAAAGGAAAGAGGCAGCCATGAATTGAGGCCCCTGAGAACATCAGCAAGAGCTACAAGGTGGGGGAGAAAAGAAGAGGCAAGGCCAGCTCAATGGCTTCCAAGTGCCTTTATCCTACCTTTCACTTGACTGTCCCAATATAAGTTTTGCTGGGGAGGATTTGTCTTTGGTTCAATGACACAACTCTTCAAACTCATTTGTGCCCTAGCTGGAAGTGTAATAAAGCCTCCTCAGTAATAAAAATCGGGTAGGGGGATTTGTAAAATACACAGCGCCGGGGATTTGAAACTGCAGCGTACCTGCCTCTTGGCTTGGCAGCCCTTCTGCAACTCTGTTCTCCATCTGCATGGAGAATAAATGCCCCAGGGAAAATAAAAGCCCTGCTCATACACTAAAGCAGCAGGACTTACTGGAGCAAAAAGGGAAATCACAGCTCCACGGGAAGCAGTGGCAAAAGTCTTGCTGCCTTTAGTGGGGACAGGATTTTGCCTAACACTTTTCACTGAGGTTTTGCATATGGTTCCCACTCATTTCCCAGTGGGACACAGATCTTTTGGGGTGAAACAGCTAGTCAGTGGTCCTGCAGCAGAAGGAAGGAGAGGAATGAAATTCAGTACAGGGAGTCTGATGGAGCTTGCTTGAATTCCTCTGAGGGAAGGAAAAGGTTTTATCCCGTTCCTGGGCATATGGCAACATAGCAGAGCCCTTTCTGCTTGCTATATCACACGGCTAATAAAACTCCTGTGCTCCACACTCAGCAGATGGTTTTGTGGCTGATGCATGAACCAGAATAAGATCCTGTTCCCTTTCCCTGCAGCTTTCCTGGCTCTGCAGTGCTAGAAAGAGCAAAGGTCACCTGCGAGTTACTGTATATGTTGATAATATAGCAGAGCAGGGCTGTTAAACCGTGACAGCTTGAACAAGGGATCATCGAGGAGGGGGGAAGAGAGATGAGTGCGATTTCAAATGCTGTGTTGAGAGAAACCACAGAATCTTTCATCAGAAAGGGGAAGGTATTTCAAAAACTGCATCTGCGGAGTGAGGCTTTGCATGACAGTACCGACACAGCAGACTCTGAGGCTGGCCTTCCCCAACTCACTTTCTTCCTGCACCGAAAATATTCCCAGCTTGAGCGTGGACGCCCATGCAGCAAATGCACCTTCATGGTGATGGGTTTCACTTTTCTCAGTTCCCTTTCACAGGCCACGTGGCAGCATCAAGAGATTCTCCACTGATGGGCTGAAACCCCTTGAGTCCTACTGGCTTTGCCAAGCAATTTTACACCCTGTAGTCTGGACACAAGCCATACTCAGACTCATAATTGAGTTCGGAAAACTTTACATGGAGTTATATAAAAAGCAGGAGAAAGATTTTTGTGGCAGCTTGGACCAGGACTGCACAATGTAGAGTTATACTAGAAATTACTGTCTCTCATTGGCATAAATCTGGTGTATCTCCATTTGCCATAAAGGAGACAGCTTAGGGCTAGGTGACATCCAAAACAAAAAATTCAAGGCTTTCTTTGCAAGAAAAGATGAGCATGAAACCACAAAGAGTGCAAACAGTGCAGTGATGACTCCCTGAGTGCAGTCTGGGTTTTAAAAGGTAGCAGCTCACATGTGGGTATTGACCCCATGGGTGCTCCCAGGACTTTGCTCTTCACCTCTGATGTCTTCATGGGGCAAGAAATTGTAAGGATTCAACAGGGCCCTGCAAAAAACCTACAGAAAAGGAGAAGGAAGAACTCTCCAAGCTGCTGAACCCCTCTTTGCTGCCTCCCTCCTCGTTACTCCACTGTAGATTCTAATAAATAGCAAACAGCTGCTGGGGCTCATTCCTTGCTGGTATATAACGGTAAGAAGTGTCCAAATGGAGCTAAGAAAAAAAAAAATCCTCTAATAACAGCATACCTTCCCTAAACTGTTTCCAGCATAACCGTTCCACACAAATCATCCCATAAACACTTTTGAAGCTCCCGGTAAAGCGTGCACGGCCTCCACTGATGTTATTAGAGGACTGCTTGGGAGTAAATTGAGAGCAGGCAGCCACTGCTGGTGCCAGCATCCCCCTTGTTCTCTTCTCTCCCTTTTTTCCCCACTCCCCCAGGGCTTTCTACAGTCTTGGTTACTGCAAAGTGGGCTGTGATGTTGAGACTCTCTTTTTGTTCCTCTGCTACCCAGCTCTGCCTGTGAAATAACCCAGCCTCTCTGCCAGGATGGGGCAGCCCTTGCAAGCCCCCAGCCCTGGCTCTGATTCTTCCCTGGGTTTCAGCAGGCATCGCTGTGCCAGGCAGGGGCATTCGTAGGGGCAAGGGGAGACCCAACAGATGGACAGGAATAAATGCTACCCTCCTTTTGACATTGATGCTTACAGAGCAGAGTCCACCCGATGTCTGAGCCCCCGCCCTCTGGTGTGTGCACAATGCACTTAAATAAGAAACTGGAGAGCGGGCTGCCATGAGCACAGGGCAGGTGCTGCTGGGATGGGTGTCTGGGCACAAAATCAAAACCCAATTGTCTCCAAAAAAGATAAGGGAGACAAAGCTTTCAAACCCAGCAGCTGCCTTCATACCCATTAAAAGAGCTGAGTGGGGAGGACAGAAGCACAGCATCTTCCCCAAACTGGGAAGAGTCGTTTCGGGAGATGATGCGAGGCAATGGGGAGGGAAGAGGTGGCTGGCAGCAAGTGCCATTTCCATTAGCTGCTATTGCAAATCATCCCCACGGCCAGGAGCCGGGCCTGGCGCAGATTCACCCAAAGGTAGGTGCAGATGGACACGATGGACCTCTCATTCCTCGGAGCTGTTGCTCTGGTAAGAGGAGCCGTTGCATGAGCTGCAGGACACATGCAGCCACTGGAAGATGGTGTTGAGTTATTGCATGTCTCACAAGCCCCTACCTCTGGATTAAAGTTTTTCCATCATTGGCATATCCAAAATAGCTTTTTAAATGGGGATTCTCTTTTGTCTAACAACTCAGTCCCTTCACTGCAAGAAATAGTGGATTCTGTACCTTCTATCAGTTTTTGCAGCATTTGCGCAAACTTAATCTCTCTGAGCTCTCTTTTGCTCAGAGCTGGACCAAATGACCAGGGATTTCAAAGCTCTACAGGGGGCAAAAGTATACCTATACGTTGTATGATCAAATAAACACAGTTTTCTTTGGAAATCAGGCTGAAAAACAATGCTGAGCACAGCGTTGCTGCACTTCACTTTCCTTCTTTTGCTGCGCATTTCTGAAAATCAGTTTCTAATAAAATCCATCTTTAATCTGGTTAAAATAGTCCATGTGGAAGTTGAGCCTCTGGCTGAATTATTCTTATATCAATGTAAGCTTCACTACGATAAATAAAGTTATAAAATATGACGGTTTTACACTTGTATTTCCTAGATCTTGACTTTACAGTTGTGAAGCTCCTTGGATGGGGTGTTATTTGTAACAAACACCTATGAGAATAGGAATGCAGGAATGACCTTACTGGGACAGATCAAAGGGGCCATCTGTCCTGGTAACTCACTTCTGACATTGGCCCATGCTGAGGAAAAGGGTGTTGGAAATCAGGGACCCTTCCCCCAGCCATGCTTACAGACTTTCTCAGCTGGAGGTTGCATCCAAAGTATTTTCTTTAATACCTACTCATGGACCAGCTCTCCATGTGGTCTCCTCTACCATTCACACAGGCACAGTGAAAAATCTGGGGTTTTTTTTGGAAATCCCAAACGCCAAAGCAGTTGGTTCAAGATGCAGTAAACTGGTGAGGGTCAGACAGCTGGTGTTGAGATTACAAATTATCTGAGGCAAACTTACAAGGCTTTACTTCTCGCTCTGCTTTCATGTTTCAAAAATGTTTTCCTTCAACCTACAACATACATGCACCCTCAGAGTTTTATTGGGAAAGACCTGGAGCAAATCTCTCTATTATTAATGAGAGGGTGGGATTCAGGGCTTTGGATAGGGGAGATTTATTTCAGTTTCCACCCACCTCTGGGATGCCCCTGCAGTTGCAGCATGAGGAAGAGCAGCTTCATCTCCCATTTCTTCCTGACAAATGGCAAATTGCTCCAGGGGCTGAGAAGGTGGAAGAGATGATAAAAGTCTGTATTTGAAAGAAACGTGGAACTATGTGATAAATTATCATTATTAATAATACCAGCTCACAGACCTAAAGTGCCTTCAATCCTACAGAGCTTTAGCAACTTAAACTGACATAGACAGATAAATCATCCTATCCACCAGTGAAATATAACTAACTGTAGAAAAGTTTATTAGTCTGGATGAGAACACGAAGAGGGAGGCTGGGGAAATCTCTCCCGTATTTCTTTGCTCCCCCAAAGGCTGTGTTTGGGTCCAGTCTCTCAGGTCCTTGTGCCCTGAAGCCTCTCCAGCATCCTCTGCAGTCTTGGCTCTCTCTGACATGTCTCAAAGGACATCTTGTCTCAACTGGAAGGGACCATGGGCAGCAGTGTAGAAGACCACCAAGGAGAAAGCTGCCCTCCTGTGTTGCCCAGGAAGCGCAAACTCAAGTAGAGTTCCCCACTTGCACCCTTCAGGACTCACGCTGAGGGTCCCATGAGGTATAGAATACAAACTTTGGAAGGTTTTAATAAAATCAACTTGGAATTCATGAGTTCTACAGACTTTTTATAAATCACCACAATGACCTGGTCAAATGAGTGTGATCATAGCCTTCCTGCTCCCTTCTGTTGAAAGGGAGTACCCACTGCCTTACAAGGCATTGGGGAGACACACTAAAGACGATGAGATGCTCACAGCCCAGCAGTGCAGGCATCAGGCCAGGCAAAGTCAAGCAACACCATCCCAACCCAGCATGGGGGTCATGGCCAGGAGCCTGCATCCAGCTCAGCATCAGCAGAAGCATTTTCAGGGCAAAAGGCAAGAAAATGTGGAATAACCTGCCCATAATGTCTTTATAAACACCAGTTGATTTTTAGCTTCTAATATCCAAATATTAGTAAGAGCAAAAAATATTCTTTTAGCCACACATCTGGGAATCAGCTATGACTCCTAACTGCTTCCAGAAAAAGATGGGCCAGGCTGCAAAGCCAGCCCTCAAAAATTAGGAAATGTCACGTCTGTCTATTTTCTCTCTCTAGGAACATCAGCAGCAGGAGGCTCCAGGCACCAAGGGAGCACTGGCCCAGCAAAGCCCTGTGGTTCCTTCTCAGAAACCTTTTCACAGCTTTCTGTGTATCCTTCATACTTCAAAGGCACCCACCACCCGGCTGATCTGGCCTTGGTTTTCCTGGCAGAAGCGACTCTGCCTGCAGCTCCAGCTGTTCCAAAGACTTCATATGTGAGTTTAAGCAAGACATTGAGCTGATGAGTACTCAGAAACAAATAATGATGCCTTCTTGGGCTGTTCAGTCCAACACAAACTGTACTTGCTGGCACAGAAGTAAATGTAAATGGGGTTGTATCTGTTCTTCCTTGGGCTTAACATAATACAAATAATATAAATAATTCCCTCTTTTTTCCGTGGTTTAAAACATGAAAAGTGTTGCAGTAATGCATTTTATAAAAACTAGGCACATTTTCTTGTTTTACTGTTTCAAAAGCTTAACAGGTCATGTTAGACATGAAATCCCAGAACATAAACGGGAACACTCTTGCCTGAACTGTTGGGTCTGCTTAACATCCATCATAAACAGACACTCTGAGCAAATGCAGTAAGAAGGTATGCTCTCAGTATATTAAATGTGCTCAGTTTTATCATCTACATATGACTGGTCCCCCCAGGGAAAATCTTCTTGAATATCTTTGATTGAGATCTACAAACCAAGCCCTCAATCTGCATGAATCCGTGCACCATGACTGTGAAGTTTCACCACTCCAAGATGAGACATAGGGTTGCTTCTGAACAACTCAATTTTCACAGAGCCTAAATAAAAGTCAGAGACTTTTTTTGGAAATTGCAAAAGTTGCAGAGTCCTCCATCAGTCTGAAAAGTTTATATAAATGGAGCAACAGTTCGGACAAAGTCTCAATCCCAGCCATAAATCATCAAGATATTAAAGCCCCACGTGGTGTTTTAGATCTTACACCAGGTTGGATGATGTCTTGAAAATGCATGGACTCCTCCATACCATTAAAGTTGCATAGCGCAGCTGATCAAATAGGAGGTGGTGAACAGTTCCAAAGGATGTCATCATTCATCTCAACTGATTCCTGGACAATGGGACAGGCTGCCCTCTCAACAAGCCTGCAGAGGATACCCAACAAGGCGGGGTGGGAGGTGGCGTGCACGGACAGTTGATGTATTGGCAAATAGGGTTGTTTTTCAAAGAAATAGGCTGCATAAGTAGATGAGCAGGAACCTCATGAAGCTCCATGTAGAGAAATAAAAAGTTCAGTATCTGGGGTAGAATAACCCCACAGAACAGCACAGACTGGGGCCAGCTGAATAGACCCGGGGGTCTCAGTGGACTATGAGGTGCCCACAAGGCAGCATTGTGCCCTTGCAGCACAGGATGATCACATCCAGGGCTGGATTAGCAGGGGGACAACCAACAGGCTGAGGAATGTGATTCCTCCCCTCTACTCAGGACCTGAGGCCACGTCTGGGCACTGGGTCTAGTTTGGGCTCCTCAGTACCAGGCAGATGGTGATAACAGGAGCGAGCCCGGCCCCCTGCAGCCTGATGTGATAGACCTGGTTTGAGTGGGTTTAGACCAGAGACACGCGACCCCAGGAAGTTCCCTCCAGTCTGTTATTCGGTGATTCTCCAAGTGTGAATTTTTTTTCTTCCCACTGTGCACCAAGACTCAGCCACAAACCATTTGCTAGACAAACTGTAAAGCTAACAGAGCCAAAGCTCACATATAAACCCAGTCCTCCTCTATGCCAAACAATATCCCTTCACCTTACAGAATCGGGCAAAACAACAGCCTCATGGAAAAGTGCAAAGCAAAGTATGCAAACCATCATATGTAGATATAGATATGGAAATATGTACTTCTGTTCCCCTGCACGGGAGGATGCAGAGTTCTTGAGACACACAGGCATCTCAGACAGCTGTAGGGCCAAGGCTGAATCTAACTTTTTCTAAAAGCGGAGAGTGCTCGGGGTTGCACCACAGCAATGTTTCCTCACCTGTGTTGCAGAAGTTAGAGCTGCGTGTTGACCTTGTGCAAGGGGACATGGGGTAGCTATAGCAGTCCTTCCATTTAACTGGCTACACCACACTTATGAGAGACAAAGAAATGTATCTTGGAAAAGGTGTGCCAAAGGAAGCTTGAGTCTGATGAAAGGCTGAGACCACCAAAGAGGATACAGCTGCTATCTTGCCTCAGTAGCACCAAGAGGTAGGACAACTTTGCAACTTTGTACCCAGCAACTCGTGGGTCAGATTGTGAAGGGGTCAAGTTCATTGTACGCTTGATGGTGCAAGTACCCATCGGCTCTGGTCCAACAGAAGCACTAGCTGCCTACCAATCATAACTGCAGCAAAACATGTCTCTTGTAGGTACAGACAGGGACAACATTGCCCAACTCAAATGATGGCTCACAAGTCCTGTAAATGTCTGAAGCTGCTGTGCTACAGACAAGGTGAGCAGAGTTACCCATTTGGCTTTGCCCTGTGCTTTTCCTAATGTGCGTGAAAAAAATGAAAAGCTACCTTGGCTGAGAAGCACATGATATATTCCTGCATTAAGGAAAAAACGGAAACACACAGAGATAATAACTCTTCCAATATGAAGGAAATTAATAACTCCAGAAATTATATACAGACATTTAATGCAACAATCCTCTTCCTTGGATAAATGTAGGTTTGCGATGGTTTCTGCCCTTGAACATTGTTTTTCCTCCAGTCCTCTAACCACCACTCTCTCCTCCACCTCCACTCTCACTTCCTTTGTCTTGACTCATCTGTGGCTGCTGCCATTTAGATGAGCAACGAGATCCCACCACGTGCGGCGACGAGGCTCTGGCCAGCACACAGGTCCCTGCGACTCATGCTGAGATGCTGCAGCCAGCTCCCACTCTGCTCCAACTTACCTAAGCTCCAGCACGTCTAACAGGCATGCTTTTAACTGTTGTCCGTTTGGCTGCCAATCTCGAGCCTGATCCAAAGCCCCTCAAGTCAACAGGAGTCTCTCTTTGTCAAAATTTGTTTTGATCCCCCAGCGCTGCTTACAGTTTTCTTTCTCTCAAAAAACTTCCTGACATTTATTATTTTAATTTAATGCATTGTAAAAATGAATTATGAATTCCGATACATTTTGGAGAAACTCTGCAAAACACATGAAGTCACCAGCTGAGATATAAATCATGTGTCCTTTGTTGCTGCTTTCAAAACAAGATTTTATCTGTGTGATTATTAGCTCTTTCCAGGCCAAACCATGTTTTTGCAGTGCTTACTCATGTGAGTGAATGTAGAGAAGTCAGTCCAGCTCTTTCTGGGAGTAGCAGCTTGCCAGTGCAAACCAGTCATTTTCAATCGGGCCTTAAGGAGTGGAGTGTTTCTCTCTCTTTTTTTTTTTTTTTTTTTTTTTTTTTGGGGGGGGGGAGGGGGGGAGGGGAGTGGGGCATGAGGTAACTCCTTATCCACCAGACTAAAACCTCGTCTTCCAAACCCTGTCTTTGTCTTCAAGACCTGCTCTGAAAAGCAAGATGTAGAGCCATGAGGGTCATTGGTATCTAGCTTTCAACCAGCTTGGACGATGTCATGTTGATCCGTTAGGTGTTGCCTCCCCTTTCCCAGCACTGCTCTGCTGATCCACAAAAAAAGCAATCCAGAGCAAGTGATAGTGGTCAGGCACTGCTGGGCTGTCTTCCAAGCACCCATCACCTTCACAGCTTTTTCCTTTTTCCCCAGCCATGGGTGACAAAAGACCTTGAGCAACATCTGACCCAAAAGCAATGGGTTAAGGCCACTCAACAGCAAAGAGATTAGACTACTAGTAAAGAGATCCCAACATCTGTTATGGACAGAATGGCTCCAAGCCACTCTTTGTTGTTTTCAAGAGAACTGCACATGAAATTAATTTGACTCAAGGCCTCCAAATCAGTTGCACTTACTTATTTTTTCTGAAGATTTGCTTCTGTCTTTCCACCGCAGTCGTGGCTCTGACATTACATCCAAGAGGCAAGGGAAAGTCCATGTTTTCTCTTGAACTTTACAGACCTGCTTACAAAGGGCAGTTTCAGTCATTTCTGGTGGGATATGGGAAATGACAAGGCTTATCTCCAACCAGATGTATGTATGAACACATATGCATGTGTGCAGATTATCCAGTTGCTAAAACCTCTGTCACTTCTTAATGTCAGTCCCACAGCTGCACATCGCGGTGCACTCACCCCATTAGCATCTTGCTTACACTAAATATAGGTGCAAATGTGTCTACCTAGACATACCGAGCCCATGACTGTGATGATGATATCTTGTGGTATGAGCATCAAGCACTCAAGTTCCACCCCCTTTGCTAAAAATAGTGACGACCTCTGTGGCCATCCTCCAGGGTATAAGTTCTCCTTATTTACCACTCAATTAAGCCTTTCTGGAGTGCTGATTAACACTTAGAAGCATCTTACATAAGTGTTGAAATTCTGGTTTAGAAATGCACACCTTTATATAGTTCCTTAAATATTAAGCTTTAACAGAAACATTGGCTGCAGGTAATGTAAGATAGGTGCTATTATTTCCTCTGGGCGTGATGTTTTACTACCTTGGAGACAGTCAGCATTTGCATTAGATATAGATCATAAAGGTACACACAGAGTAATTTATATCGTTTACAGTCACAGCTCAGGCATTCCCTTCAGCCCTGTCTTGCAAAGGGATACACCACTTTCCCACCGAGGTGCCTCATGAATTGTAGCTCTATGGAGGTGACACTAATGGAAATGATGTCACTGCTTGCCAGGCTTGGCAGACCAGAAAGTCCTCCCTGGACAAGCTCTGATAGCATCCCACTTCCATTTAATCCCACTGTCTCCTTTTAGGGATCAAGTCAGGCTGTACCTGCCCTGATGGGGGGTGCAAGAAAGAGGCACATCTTGTCTGTCCATTTAAGAGATTGGCTTTCCCCTCCCCACGATGCTGTCCCCTCGTGCTCCCATTCCTTGGGGCTGGGAGAGCCTGGAGGCTGAACCTGGGGTTTATACAACCTGCTCATTACTGACCTGGGAAGGTGCAGATGGGTGCGACAGGCCTTTAATTACCTTTCCAGGTGCTGCTAAACCCAGAGGTGTTGCAAACCCAGGGAAAAAGCAGAATGTTATTACAGAGGTTGGTAAAACAAGCAGGGAAACAGCAGAAGTTGCTGCAGACTGGACAAGGACATCAGTAAGGAGCAGAAAACCCATCCTGCATGCCTTGCATGGGGAGATAGGTTTTGGTGCAGGAAGAGTGAAGGGACAGATGCAGCCTACGGTTTAGGATTGCCCATCCAACACTGGCAGGTGCAGTCAGTCAAGCGTTGCCTTTGATAATAGCAGCCACTCTCGTTGCCTTTGATAATAGCAGCCACTCTCAGCATGGATGCACTTCTCTTCAGGTAAGTTGCCATTTTTCTACCCTAGAAACATCCCATCAGCGTGGTCATTATACCAGGTGATCCTAGCCATGGGACAGCCTCTTCTATTAGCTGTGCTGATGGGAGAAGATGCTCTTCCAGATCACACACACCTGCGCTCCCTCCAGCCATCCAGGTCTGCCAGTAGGGCAGCTTATCTGGGTGATCATCAACTCTTTTTCTACTCGCAGGCTGCACTTCTACTCTATATCTCTGAAAGCCATAGCTTTGCCACCTAAAGGTTGTAGCACAGACGCAGCCTCTGGTCATAGAGGGTCTTGGTGAATCTCTGCCCTGCAGATTTAGGTGCCCAGGTCCAACACTCAAGGTCTGTGACACAGAGGAGCAATTCACCTTTCTGCAGGACATAGGAGCCCTTACCCTCCTCTGCCTCTCCTCACACCAGTCACACACTGAAAATCATACCCAAAGAATAAGAAGTGGAGTATAATCTAGGTAAGCCTCACCAGAAATGAAGTTGGTTCTCTACCCCAAGACCACCAGGCAAAGAAGAGCCAGGGAGCACAGCCACAGCAGAGGTTTAAATTGGATAGTAAGAAAAAAAATTCTTCACTGAAAGTGTCATCAAGCACTGGAACAGGCTGTGCAGGGAAGTGGTGGAGTCACCGTCCCTGGAGGTATGTAAAAGGCATGTAGATGTAGCAGTTAGGGACATGGTTTAGTGGTGGACTTTGCAGTGATGATGATCTTAAAGGTCTTTTCCAACCTAAATGATTCTATGATTAAGCGATTTGCCCTTTGGAAAGGACAACTGGTACATGCATTTAGAAGTGTTACAAGCTTTCTACAGAGTCATGCCTTGGAGCAATGATTTACAACCCTACAAATGGCATATTTATCAGCTGTGCAGGCAGCCTTTTCCCTCTGGCTAACATTTTCAGAAAATTTCCATCTACAACCTCTGCTGATTTCCCCTTACAAAATCTGATGCTTCAGGACTTCTGTAGGACACAGAAAGCCATCAGCATGGCCTTTAAGTAAAGGTTTAATCTGCATCACAAGGGGCTATTCCTTTCAGTGGAGAGGGAAGGGGAGCTTGACTTGGTGACATTAGCAGAATTCCTGATTTATGCCTTCCACACACCCTTCCCAGCTGATCAGCTTATGAGATATCGAGAGCAAAGCACAAAGTCCAGCCCGTCTCAAGTCCTGGTTTTACATGACTTCCCAGAACAGAGGTTAAAGAGGAGAGCTGTGTGCCTCCGCCCTCCTTCAACCTGAAAATAGCTTGGGATATGACTTGGCCCAAGAGGGCTGTGGAGTAGGCAATCCAAGAAACACAATTGATTGGACATATAGGAGAAAGCTTTTGCCCTGTTGAAGATGATGGCAAAGTGGTGGAAGCTCAGCTGTGCTGTGGACTGCATGTCTTCCACCCAGCCAGGGGTATCTGCAATGACTGTAGATCAGCCTTGTAATGTCTGCAGGGCCATTTCTTCCTCCCACTGCGAGTGGCCCTACTGATGCTCATAGTGCTATGGGCTTTGGCAAGGGTATGCACCACCAGACCAGACCACTAAGAACCTGTGAGCTCTATTTCTGCTGCTGTGGGGTGGATAGAGCAAGTTGAGCTGGGTCTTGGGGCTTCAGTAATGTCTTCAGAGGGAAATTAGGGTAGTCTAAGGATACAGTGGTGCTCCTGCACAGCACTGTCTGAGCTGACATGTTCAGCCCCAGCTGCTCAGCTCTGCAGCTCCTTGCTGTCCAGGCTCCACCGTCACCATCACTTTTGTGACTTTAAAAACTGTCTTAGTTATTCCTGCCTAATTCAAGTTGAGGGATGAGTACATGTATTTTTCCAAGTCTTCTCCCTTTCAGTCGCAGCAGATTTTCAGCTCAAATTCTCAGCAGAAAGGTCAAAAACTGCAGATGTTAAAATTTCACAGACCCTTTTGTCAGAATTAGTTGGCAAGGTGTGAATGGGATAACTTGGGAGAACTGGGGTCATCAAATATTTGGGCTAGGGAGGGCTTCATGGACTGCGGTGCTTCTTGCAAGCTAAGCTAAGGGATGCCTTAAGTTTTCAGACCATCGAGTGTGGGGAAAGCTGTGACCCACTGCTGCTTTCATTTCTGTCCTGATGCACTTTGCATATTTGTTTTTGTCTTGCTTGGGTGTGATCCAGGCACACATCCTTGAAACGAAGCAAACCCATGCCGTCTGAGCATCTCTTTGCTCTTGGGAGCTGGGAGCTCCATAAGTCATTTCAGAGAGAGTGCCCAAAGATTTTTAACATCTTTGGAGCTCAAAGCTGGTATTAAGAAAAGGCTGGAGCAAGTGGAATCTGTTTGAAGGAGATGCCAGCATCGCTCCCCTCTGCAAACAGGCTGCCCTCGGCCACAAAGCCAGCCAGTTCTGCAGCTCCCGCTGAGGCTGAGCTGGGTGGGCCAGGCTCCCGGTCTCCATCTGCATGCTCAAGTAGATCTTTCATTTGCCTCTGGGTGAAAAGCAAAGTGTCACCTCATCTGTGGGGAATTTGCATTCAAATTATACAGGGCTCCTAGCAGCGAAGAGACTGCAGTGGTGGCTGGCAGCCTATTCCTCTCTCTGTGGAGACTTCTGTGCTGCAAGTATGTAGCCGCTGTGCCAAGTGTTGTGACTTGTGGCTTCCCACTGCTGGAGTAATTCAGACTCCAGGCGTCCATCCGTGTCACATAAATATTGCAGCTGGCATAACTGCAAATACATATATATTAGGGTATAGCAGGTCATGGGTGCAAAGCACCCTCCCCAGCCCCTGGGTGGGCCAAGCAGGTCACCTTTCTATTGCATGTTTGTACATTTGTGCACAAGAACATCCCTCCTCGCCCTGCCGCCACCTCAGGTCCCACCCTTTCGAATACACTTAGAAAAGCTTGAAACTGCAAAATCTAGGTATTTGCTGGGGTTTCTTCCAGCCCCAAAATCCCCTGCAAAGGAGCTAACCTCTTCTTTGCAGCACTGGACCTTCTACCATTGCTGCCTGTCCTCCAGAGATGGGAGCAGAAGGCTCCTGATGAGGAGCTGACAGCAGCCCTCCCACCTCAGCCAGACCTATGCCAACAGGACATCAAGCACCCTTTTCACATCCTCCATTAAAAGCATACTGGTTCCATCACACATAGGGTATTCTTCCAACCTCCCTCCTTCTGCTCTTCCTCTGTAGCACGGGGGAGCAGAAGGGTGAAGATGGATTTGGGTAAATGAATGGCCAAGTAGAAATGCCAGGGACCGACTTGTGGGCAGGACTGTGGACCACAGGTGTAAGCACAGTTTTCTGGCCCCTGTCTGGCAGAATATCCCAAAACAATACCTGCTGGTAAAGGTGTATATCTGCAGCACTGAGGCTGTGCTTTGAGCTGCTGGAGGAGCCTACTGACCACAGAGGGAGCTTGAGGAGACCACATTAGGTCTTCAGATGCTGGATGAGACCACAGTGGGTCTTTGAACACTGGATGCTGATGGAACTGTTTACAGTAGCCCAAATGGGCTTGTTTCCTCTCCTATCTTCCTTGGGGTTTTGATTAGACAACTACCCATGAAGCCTGAAGGAGGCATTTCTGAGCCTTCTTGGCAAAAAACAAGTAGTAAACAGTGGGGGAGAAGCAGAACATAATAACACCCTCTTAAAATTAAAATCTCCAAAAAAACAGTGCAAGCCAACACCGTTCTAGGTGATTAAGAGAAATCATGGAGTAAATGCATATCCTTGTATATTGCTGGTTTATCAATCAGATTGCAACACAGAGGAGAAGGCAGAAGGAGGGGAGAAAGATTTCTCAACTTGGCTTCTCTGGCAGCCACCGACTGCTGTTTATGAAGCCCTGGAAATGTACAACATGCTTTACAAGACACACGTGCTGAAGGCTCTGGGCCAGGGGGGGTCTATGGATGCAGATCCTGCAGCTCCTACACCACTTTAGCTGCAGGACACCTGGAAATTGGTCCCACTAGCTGCAGAGTGTGCGGGCTGTGGATCGCAGACTCATCCCTGCAGCAGAGAGGGAATGAGTAAAAATGTCAAGAGCTCATTAAAAATATAGAAGCAGAGGGAGTGTGAATGCAGAGAGGCTGTAAGAAGCATGTTAGTTCAAGTTACTGAATCCTAGAGCTGCTCTGTAAGCAAACAACTGCTCCATAACCCGTTTTTCAGTGGAAAGAGGTGGAAACCTTCACATCGTCAAGTCTGGCAGCTCTGAGACCTTGCCTGGGGCTGGGCTGCTGACCCAGACTGAGCACCTGAAAGAAGAGATGCCATGGAGGGTTAAATTAAAAAACCTCAGCCAAGCTCATGAACGGGCTGATTTTCACCTTCAACCACTAACTTCAGGCTGGAAAAAGCCCATACGTGATGCCCCAGCTAGGAGAAATAGTGCTGGGTTCATGATAGAAAACTAGAGGTACTCCAAGAGAAGGCAGATAGAGTACGAGGGAGGAGCTGTTTGGTTTCAGAATTTTATTTAGGTGCCTTAGGGACCCCCATAATACTTAAATCCTTTTTTTTTCAGCCCATTTGGGTCTGGGGTTTCTGTTCAGGACCCTTGTCTCAGGGCAGGATTTATCCTTTCAGGCCCATCCCTCTGCAGAATACATTCTGGGTTGTGGCTGGCACCACATCAAACACTTCCAGCATGTGATCTGAAGTAAAACATTAAGAATCGGATACGGCCAGACTTGAATCAACACCAGCATCGTTATAACAGAAAACCTCCCAGGTGACATTAATGAGCTTTTTGAAGGGGGGTACCAGCAGGATAATCTCCCCGTGCCCTGCAGTCAACCGGGCGAAGAGGGAAGATGCTTCAGTTTCTCCAATGCAACTGCTGCAAAGTGAGCAATTATCCACTGACGAAACGTGACCACAGCCAAGGATGGGGGGCTGGAGGGAGCACTCCTGTGATATTTCATGTTTCCTCAGGCGACAATTTCAACACAGCACATTTTTGTTGTCGCTGGCGTTCAAGAGCCTCCAGAAGAGGGGATTACGGGGTGGGATAAGGCTTGCCTGCCTGTCTGATAAAGCCTAGCTGGAGATAAGGGCTCCTTACGGATCTAATTTTAAAACTGGCCTCATCACCTTTTGCTTCTCTTGATTCAGAGACGATTGCTGCTGCCTGGGTAAGAGAGCTAAGAAATTGGCAAAGGGGCTGGGGAGGGCTGGGACTCCACCTCTCCCTTTCCACCCCAGCCATGAAATGAGTCCCCATGACTTGAAGCATCTTAAGATGCCATGTTCTTCCATTTGAACAGCCACAGGAGCCAGAAAACTCCCTTCCCAGCACACATGCCAAGTACCTGGGGCTCTGGACCTGCCTCTTCCAACTACAATACCAATTTTTGGAAAGCTGAAGCAGCTGTGGGGCACACACACAAAACACGCGAGTGGATGGAGCTCTACCCACCTACCCTCCTGCCTCAGCATCACGTTATCCATGCCTCAAGGCTTCCCCGTGACTATTGAGCTTTATTTAGCTCATGATAAGGTTGGAGCATCTCCAGCCATGGCTCAAGGCAGGATATGAGAGGTGTCCAGCCTGGCCCTGAAGCACATAGGTGCTTCCTCCAACCAGGGTAGTACTTCCATCCAGGGGCTGAAGTTAAGCAAAGCTTGTCTGTCCAAGCCTCAGGTATTGCCATCTATTTATCTACCCTCTCTTTAAGTGCCCTGAACAGGAACCTTAGTGTGTCCTGCCCAGGAAAAGCCACCTGCCTGGCCTGGCCATCTTCAGAAACAGAAAGGTTCATCGCACCGTTTCCATCCTCACGCTTGCAACACTCAGACATCCCACACAACTTCAGAGTGTTGTATTGAAATGGGGAAGATGGTCAGCTGCTGCAAACCCATACAACCCCAGTGACAGTGATGGAAAACCCATAGGTGACAACAGTCATCTGCTTTAAAGCATGGCTTTGAGAACAAAGCCCTGGCTGTGCTCCATGGCTCCCTTTTGCCTTGCACTTTTTGCCACTAGTGGGAAGGAAGAGGGGGAGGGAGAGGGGATAAGAAGGAAGAAGAGAGGGAAAGGGAGGGGGAAAGGAGAAGGGGGAGGGGGAGAGGAAGGGGAAGGAAAAGAGGAAGGAAAAGGGGAAGAAAAACATGCACTCAAGGTTAGTAAAGGTATAATAAAGCTGGAAGGCAGTAATACTCAGTATGGTATAGTTTTGAGAAGTCAGCAATTAACCTCTGGTATATAAATCCCGCCATGCCTGCTTTTCATGCTTTGCTCATCAAATACGATTGCTAAAGCATGCAAGCCACAAACACTGACCCTCTGGCTACTTCATGCACCACATTAAAACCATGTTCTGAAACCCAGTTAATCCCTCAGTTGGAAACAAAGGGAATGGAGGAAACCATTTAACCATCAGAAGGTTCCGGGAAAGCCCCAGGGGACGTGCCGTGGGCTCACCGGGTAGTGATGCTTCCCGAGGACTGATCTGGATAGGCAATGGAGCGTGGAAGGAATCAGAGAAATGAAAGGGAGCTGAGTGACTTGAGACTGTGAAAGGGGGTGGGATAAATTCCCTTTCCAAATTTCTGCATATATCAGTAAATGGGCTGCAGACCCTGCCTGAGCTGATGTGCCATCCTAAGCGGCCATTGTGCACTGCTGATGGGACACCAAGCGCAGACCTAGCAGCCTGGCGCATACATGGTGCAGGGGATCATTTGGTACATCACTGGCATGCTCCTGCACATGGGGGCTCGGAAAGCCACAGCTGCTCTGGTGAGGTGCAGCGTGGTGCATCCTCCATCAGCTTGGTCCCAGGCTCAGCTGGGTCTGCAGGAGCGATATTTTGTGGCTTGCAAAATTCTCATTACCCAGTTTTGGATTTCACCAGAACCCTGCTGTGGTCCCTGGCAGCGGCCAAGGCTTCAGCTCTGAATCACGCCAACAGGCCAGCATTTAGCTGATGCAGTGAAGATCCCAGGCTGGAAAAGAGCATGCCCATGTGCTACGCATTCGATCACCAGCACAACTGCTTGCTGTTCCTGCAGGGAGGGCTTTTATCCCCAGGTCTTCTGGCCCCGAAAGATCTTTTCAGACACACTCACACAATTTCAGCAGAAACTGGTTCCAAAGCAATATTTAAAAAGCAGTCATATATCCACATGAGTAGAGGACACACAAAGTAATATATTCACAGGAACAGCAGAAACTCATTGATCTAGAATTATGCCTGCCTTTATAACTTTCCCATGCAAGACCTCGAAAGAAAACCGGGCTGCAAAGAACTGTCATAAGCCTTTCAAGAGCTGACATGTATCCAAAAATGTGTCTGCTTCTCTGAATGATCCACTCTGCTTAGTCTGAAAAAAATCAGGGTCTTTCAGCAACAGTTGTGCCACGATTTCCCACCTCTATTTTGGCACAAACTCAAGACTTGCCTTCTGACGTTTCGAAGCCTTCTCTTGTGATATTTGGAACGCAGCCCCAGTGCAGACTATCAGTTCATGTGGCCCTTCGAAAAGGCGGTCTCAGACTTGTCCTTCAGAACATTGCTAGGGGGAGACACATTTTTGTCTCCTCCAATTCCTGCTGTCCAGTTTTCTTTGCTTCATATTTCAGTCTGCTCTCCAGATTTGCTGGGCTCTGTACAATGGGGTCAGAAGAAACTTGCTTTTAACTGCTGAACAAAAGTGACATTTGTGCATGAGAAGGAAACTCTTCGGGTTATTTCAGGGTCAAGGAGGCTACTATTGATCCATATGATGGAGCCAGACCCAGTATCCTTCTATATCCCTCTGGTTTTCCCTTACGTTCCTCAGCATACTCTCAGGATGGTCAGTTTTTCCCCTCATGCTTTCATTTGTAGACTTCATAAGACAATTTTGGGGTTTGTTTGTGGTTGGGGTTTTTTTTTTTTCTGGTTGGCATCCTCCTATCTTTTCTGGCCCAATGCTCTTTCAGTCAATGTGAACTACCACATGTCCCTCCTCCACCCCAGTAAAGGCTGAATACAGCTGCACGGGGTCTAACACAGCACAAACAACAAGGACTGAAGGCTGAAACCCCCATTGCCCTAAAGCCAACGTAGCTTGGCACAGCTTTTGACACTAATGCTAAAGATCTGTGGAATATATTTTCAGACAGATAAGAATGCTTCTTTCCCCATTGATTGCAGGGTTTTTTCATGGTCACCACTGCACGCAGTCAGAAGGGTTACAAGGTGGTGGGTGGAACTATGCTGATGGGCACATTTACCGTTGTAATGCTAAATCCCAATAAATTCTGTCTTTCCTTCTCCAGCCCTGACCTTTGAGCACTCAATACCGAGCTGTAACAGGAGGAACAGAGAAGGAGACATGGGATGGCTGGACAAAAAAATAGAGAAAATCACTAGTTTCAAACTCAGCAGGGATGTGGGGAGGGAATGGGATTTGCTCCTAGGGTAAAACATCGCTCCCTGAAAGGACCCATTCATGGAGGGTGGGGGGGTGGGGGGGTGGGGGCATGTCCGACCTTGTGTTTCTACACCAAAGGATCTTGATTGGTTTTCCGGCCACTGACTTCGCTGTGTTCATCTGTTTCCAAAGCCTTGAGAAGGCAAGCTGAAAAGAATCCCCCCCCAAAAGCACCTTGGGGACCATCCCATTGCTTTTAAAATAAGACAGGGTAAAGCAAGAGAAAATACACTGTGAGGAGCATTTCTGCTGCAGCAAGACAAATGGATCAAAATTCTCCTAGGTCTCTTCCAGCTCTCACTGCTGGGAAACTTGAGCCTAGACCCCAGATGCTTTATAGCTCTCGATGTCTCCTGTGCCACGGAGCCACATAGATTTATGCTGCCTGAAGATCTGGCCCTTGCGCTGGAGCTAGTTGAGGAGCAAGTGTGCCCTCTAAAGCACCTTACAACTTGTTGGTATCACCACCAGTGAGCAGGACACAGTCATGGGGTCAAGGGGAGCCCTCGCTTTTAGGATGGTGGGGTGTCTCCCTTTTTACAATCTTCAGTAAAATCTTTCTTTCTGAGTATAATTTTTTTTTTCATTTTTGATGTATCATTTTTGATGATGCATGTATCAGCCCCACAACACACAGGAGCAGGAAGGGTATTGCACCTTGTGCAGTCACCTGCAGTGGGAATTTCCTTGGCTGTCCCCCGAGTTGAAGAGACAGGCATGCTGAATGGGAAAAGCAACATGTAGGGAGACAATCTTGACAATCTGGCCACCCCATAATTTGTGATGTGAGCTGTGAACACTTATTGCATAAATGTGTGCTGCGATCCTCCTTTTTATAAGGAAATTGAACAAAGTGGAGTTTTTTGAGATCCTTACGAACTAAAAAAGCTGCACAGGGTGCAGAAAATGCGATATGTGTGCTTCTTGCTCTTCCTACCTCTGCTCCTGATTCTTTCTGTGGCCAAGCATTGCCCCTCCAAAACATTTCCCCAGTCCTGTGCATGTGACCCTGCCTGCTGTAGGACCAGGTGGGCACTGCCAGCCCCTCACATCCCAACGTCATTTATCCTATGGGCAAACCCTAAATGCTGTCCTCAGAAGTAGTCATTGAAGCATGATTCAAGTGATGCTTCAAGACTGTGACAACAATGAAGGAGGCTCCCCTTGGTTTGCCAGACTGGACATATTTCGGAGATGCATCCTCAGATGAGGTGCTCTGGCTGTCCTCCTTCCCCTTAATTCCCAGTTACTTTTCTTCACACACATCTTTGCTTAGACTCCCCCTCACTTCTGTCTCAGCCCAGCACCTTTGCCAGCAGGGCTCATCCTCCTTCTTGGAAATCTCAAAGAAGACAAGTCTTACTTTATATGGGGGGTGTTGAGAGGCACTGAAATGAAGATCATTACTTGGGTTTTCTAAAACAATCCAGAGCCTGACAACCTAAATCAATCAAAAATTTACAATGGTTGTACCAAAGAGAGCACTTGGTCTGATTTGGATGTCACTGAGATGTCCTGAATGTATCCAGAGAGGGAAGACAGGCTTCATCGTGCGCTTACACTTCCATTTGACCCCAACCTGAGGAGCTCCCTGTGTTTTGCAATACACTCACCTCCCCCTACTCATACCAGATTGAGCCATCATTTCTTATCAAGATCCCCAAGTGCAAGGTCACCAGGTTAAACTGTGTATTTCATTACCACAGGGCATGGGGATGCTAAAAGTTACAAGCATTCAACAGTAGGACCCCAACTAATTCTGCATATCTCAACGTGGTGGACACATTGCCTTGTATATTTGGACTGAAAACTCGGCCTACATTCATCTCTCCATACCAAGGGTAGATTCCACCTCCCAAAGCTGCTTCTTACTGATTATCTTTCTTCTTGGTTTGGGGAGCAGGGGCTCTCTCTTGGGTTTGGTCAGAGGAAACAAAACAGCTCCATGGAAATGTTTCAGTGTGTGTCTCTCCATATTTGCCACATGCAAACACAGGAACAAGCTGCAGCCCACAGCTCAGCGCAGTCCAGCTAGCACACTAATTATGGGAAGTAAATCGCTCCTATGTGTGGGACATAATCTTTCCTTGCAGAGAAATTAGTTTTGACCTTCTGCTAACTGCTGAATGCACTCTTGTGTTTCGGATAGGGTTGGGATTTCTTTAACTTTATCCAGATGAAGTGTATTAAGCAAGGGGCATAGGCAGTGGATATTTTTCTCAAAAGACTTTCCAGGCGGGTGACTCAAGCCCATCATCCACAGTAAACTCAGCAAAGTGGGTTCAATATGTTCTTTTTCCAGCTCTTGTGATCACACTTGCATTTCTGCTCTGGAGCCTCTAAGCACCAACAGGATGGAAGACTATGGTGCCAAAAGACATGGCAGGTGAAAGAAATAGTCCACGGACAAGGGTGTTAGACATGTTGAACTCCTTCCTGGCAAGTGTTTATAAATTATTGCCTCAACATTATGGCTTGTAGACCTGGGATCATGCAGATGGGACAATTCACTGCCCAGTCCAGCCATCAGGACCAGCCAGGTGCTCTGGCATGTAGCACGTGTGGGCAACACTTTACCCTCCACCCAAGAGCTGTGTGGACTGAGGTCTGCTCTCAGCTGCGCACATCCAGAGATCTCTTTCACATTTCAGTGCACCTTACCCCAGCAGGACCCTGCTTTGGCCTCCTGACTGTGCCGTGCAAAGTGTGCTTAAGTGAGGGGGGCTGCCAAGGACCAGACCCCTGAGCAATCCCATTCCTGTCTCAAACCCTGGCAAGGAACAAATGCGTCAGGAAAACTGCAAGAAAATCCAGAATAAGCAAACGTGGATCAATAGCAGGAATCTCTTTCTAACTTCCAGCAAATATTGACTTAAACCCCCAGAGCAGACATGGACAAATATTGCCTCATCAGACCTTGGGGGAAGGGATTAAAAATGTCTTTTCAATGGAAAAAGAAAATCTAAGCTCTAAGCTTTTTTTTTTGTTGTTTGGTTCTATTTGAATGTTCTGCTTTTTTCTTTTTCCTGAAAAGAAAGCTCAAGTATTTTAATTTTTTCTCTGTGCTCAGAAATCTACCTACCATCCTCAAAGCAAAAACACCATGACACATTAAAAAGAAAACAATAATCCCTGTAAAAAAACAATTGGACTTTTACATCAGATTTGTACTGGAGAATGAAGATTTACCTCCCTTCAGAATTTTCAAATTTTCTTTGTTATGTGAAAACTAATTATTTTAATTGCTGATGCTCTTGTTATCCTCATAAACATCCACTACCATGGAGAGAATGTGCCAGGGTCACGGCACATTATTACAGCATGTTTAATTTCTTCCTGAGGCTGATAGTCTCCTAAATAGTCAGTCTTGACATTTATACAGGGAGGCATTTGTGGCAAGAAACTCAAATACATCCAACACTGAAGCTGGCTGAATAAACAGAACAAGACAAAAAAATCTTGAAGTGCAACAAGGAAAAGGTTGAAATAGAGAGAGGTGTTGGCAGGGTAGGGGGGTGGTGTGGGTGGGTGTCAACCAATAACTTTTACATCTGTGTCAACTACCTGTAACACCAGAATGTTCAACTCCAGAAGAATTATAACAATACAAAGCTGTGGCTGGCAAAGCCATCATCTCACGGCTATTCAGTTCTCCTGTCCCTGGGCTACTGCTAGAAAATTAGTTTAGCTTCTTCTTTAACTTCCCTGCATCCACCATTGGTTTTCAATGTCATGCAAGTACGTAGTCATCTCACCCATCCTTTGCTCTGCCGTATGATTCTTCTCTCCTTTAAATAGATTACGGTCTGCAGGATGTTGTGATGTGAGTGTCAGTCCTGCGGTGAAAATCAAAGATCATCAACCTGCAGATCTGTACCCAAAATGACCAAAAGGTCACAGCGTTGTTTGGTGGGAAATGCATCTCCACTCCACTTTCTGGTGGGTCAGAAAACCACTGCCACCACAAGCCTTCCCTTAGCACTGTTCCCTGCAGAGACACTGGAATGCCAGGGAGATGGCGACGGCATCACTCCTTTCCCCTGCAGCTCATCCCTCCATCTCCAGCAGGCAGGAGGTCTCTGGGTGCCTGGTGTGTTACTGAGTAGATGAAGTTACCGGATGCTGCTGATCCTGGGTGGAGAAAGGCTCCAGGGCCGTTGGTGCTAAGTGCACAGAAGCAGGAGCATGTCATCTAAAATGTACACTCCCATGCATGCCTAGTAGGGCCTGTAGCAATAGGACAAGGGGGAACGGCTTTAAGCTGAGAGAGGGGAGATTTCGGTTGGACGTGAGGAAGAAACCCTTCCCCGTGAGGGCGGCGAGGCGCTGGCCCAGGCTGCCCAGAGCAGCTGTGGGTGCCCCATCCCTGGCAGGGCTCAAGGCCAGGCTGGACGGGGCTGGGAGCAGCCTGGGCTGGGGGGAGGGGGCCCTGCCCCTGGCGGGGGGTGGGAATGGCTGGTCTTGAAGGTCCCTTCCAAGCCAAACCGTTCTGTGATCCTACAGTTTGCAACAGTTGTGATGGCCCATGCCATCCTCACAGCAGCCCCAGGTCTGTTGGGCTGTGCTGTGAACAGCTGCCACAGCTGCCTGAATCCACCCACAAATTTCCCCAACAGCAGGGGCTTTGGCCACAGATAGTCCTGGTGGGGAAGCGGCTTCTGCCCATGTGTTCTGCAGAGCTGGCTTTCTCCTAGTGAATGCCCACCAGTCACAGCTAACGTGGCCCTGGGCTTTCTCAGGTGCCCCCATGTCAGGACTTGGGAACCTTTAAAAAAGCCTGTATAGGCAGCTTGTGAATCTCCAACATCTCAACCTGTTCCCATTTAGGACAGCTACTCCTCCTCCTTCCCTGCTTTCCTCCTACCAGCTCCTCCTCACTCCTTCCTCAGGGTCTGCTGCCTCATCCTCTTCTTCATCAGCACCAGCCACTTCTGTGGGACCCTCTTCCCCAATCCATCTCTAACTGCTAAAGGCCTCGAGAGGATTTAACCTGTGGAAATGAACTTCACTAACAATATACTAAATAATTCAAGTAAGAATTTAATTTACAAGCAGCAACAGAGACCTGTCTCTGAGCACCAGCCTGGGGGAAGGAATTTGCCACAGCTATTTCAAACATTTAAATTCTGCCTCTTTTTTTCCCTTTCAGTTGTCTAATTCCAAGATCTCAGCAAAGTTCAGAGGTGAGTGACTGTCTACTCAAAGAGATCATCAAGATTTTGAAATAGATGGAGCTCTTCTTGCCTGGGAGCAACAAACCATCCCAGACTTGCTGCGTCTTTGCGGAGTGGGTGAGTCCTACAGCTGTGAAGTTTCTTACACTGTCCTTGCGAGTATTTGGTGGTAACTGTTGTTGAAGACAATATGTCAAATGTGAGTCAAAGTAGCACAGCAACTCCCAGGGTCCCAGATATGTTTGTTATTGGATTTGGTCATCTCTTCTGCACTCTCGTCTTCTCAAAGCTGTATATTTTCAAAGATCCCAGTTCCAGAAAGGCCAATTGAAGATAATTTTGAGTATAGCCCAAGCCTCAGCTCCCTCTTTTCCTGTGGCTGACCCTGTACAGGGTAGCTGCCAACTCCCAGATAAATCCTCCTTCAACAGCTCATGGGCTATTGAATTGCACCTGCAGAGCTGGCGGGGTTACAGGACTTCCCTTGGACAGGATGGACAGTGTGATGGGACAGAGATCATAAACATGATACCCAGACATGGGCAGTCATGATAACCTTGCAGATGGCATCTCTGTAGTGATGGACCACAGGTGCTCTCCACATCTGCCACCCCATTTGAGGCGCAAAGTAGGACAGAAGTCTTCACACCCAGCTCTGTAAGTATGTCTCCTGCTAGGCAAGGTTTGTGGTAGGGAGAACATTTATTATTACACCAACCTGCCACTGATTAGTAGACAAGGTTTCCATGACACCAGGCCTTCTGCAGGTCTGAAACAGGAGCAACAAAATTCTGTGGTGGTTACATTTCACTAGCAAGTGCTCAGAGTTAAACTAGATGTGTTAATTGACTGAAAGAAGGACAAAAAAAGGTTAAGTGCAAGCTATTCATTAATTAAAAGAAGAGGGTGGCAAGATGGTTATTTCCCATGGGAAAAGAGGAAGTTTGTCAGCTGTGGGACATGGAGAGTGTGGTGGTTTAGTAGGGAAAAGAGAGAGCTGGGGTTCCTCAGGCACTTAGTGAAAAAACAGTGTGAAGAAGAGAGACAAAAAGAGAAACTCCTTCAAATGCTTTCTACCCTCCCAGACCTGAGTCATACACTGGGTTTCCTCTGTGGAAGAAGACTCCCATCCAGTCTCAGACTGGCACAGAACAAAATCATAGCCAAAAGACAGAAACTCTAACGCATTTTAGTTGAATTTTACATTATCTTTAAAGCATCGCTATCTCACCTGTGTGTCTTCTGATATTCTCCATGCTAGTTACTTAACTAAATTATCGTAGTCAGAAGGTAGAGGGGTTTGCAACATTATTTGAAGAACTTCTCACAAGAGTTCCAGGTAGCTGCCAAGGGTCTGGGGAAGAAATGCTGTCCACCTGCTGCTTCCCTGCGCCACTCTGTCTTTATTTATAGCACACTTTGAGGAGCTGGGCTGAAACCAAGCACCAGGCTGACAGCTGACACCAGCACTGAGCCAGACTCTGGCTGATTTACGCTGGGGAACAAAGCCAAAGGGAAATACAACTGCATGAGGGGAAGAAGTTGGCACTGCAGAGCACGTATGTATGGGATCAGCCAGGAACTTAATGGAGGTAGTCCATTTTGGAGCAATAATTTTGCTCCTCCTGTACATTTTGTTTTCCTTGTGTTAACATAAAAAACACCAATGGTCACTGTCTGCTGTAACTTCACATTTCTCGAGGACATTGACACCCAAAATGTGAAAGATTAGATCACTGACTCCAGGCTTGGATCTTGATCACCCAGCTGCAAACCTTGTGTGATGCCAGTCTCTGGTGTGATGCAAGGTGATGCAGACTGTGGTCCATGAAGGCATTAAACAGACCTGTGTGTGGCCAGGCAGGATGTGGAGCCCAAATACGTGTAACAGTTTTCAGATTTCATTGTACTCCCACACAAGCCTGTGCCCTATATCTGTGCCATTAACCTCTGAACTCTCCATGACCGTAATACCCATGTTCGGGACAAATATAGCTCAAGCGCTCAGCTACCTGGGTACCTTGGTATCACCACCACAATACTGAGGGCTGGGAACATCTTAAACTTTGATTTAAGTGAAACCACTTGTATAGCTTAGCTTCGCAATATTTGGCTTATGTGATAGTTGCAGGCTGTAAAAGATTTTGACCTTTGTGTTTAGGAAAGTGTTTAAAGAGTTTGCAACTCCTGTCCCTGTTTTTAAAGGATGATAAAGCAGTACTTCATAGTTCTGAGAGGGTTTTTTGACTGTATGTTTCCATCAGGGACTTCCTCTGCTTTGTGTTGCTGGTTGTTGGGGGTGGAAGGTTGGTGTCGGGGAGCTGATATTGTCACAGAGTGCTGCAGCTGCTTGGTCTGGGACTGGAAAGGCTGAATCACTCTTTGGGTTGCAGTCCAAAACTTCCCACGAAGTGGTCCCTTCCCAGCAGGGGATGGAGCTTGACATTGTATGAAAAATCTCAAAGATGAGCAGGAGGAGAATTAAGTGGGTTTACTATCGTTTTTTCCTTCCACAAACTCCAGGCTGAGAAATAACAAGACACTGGTTAGTATCATCACCAAATGGGTCATCTACATCAGTCTATCTACTTCTTGTAGGGACTATGCAAAAAGAAAGGATTTGATCTGGGTATTGATCCTAAGTAGTGCAGATGCATGGCAAGGACAAAGAACACCTTCAGCTGCTCAGGGACAAGCTGGTTCCAGATGCCCTGCCTACACGTGGCAGCCAAGGCCAACGAGGCAACAGCAAGAAGTCTAGCAGGAGCTGTGAACTGCATCTGCTAAGGAGCTCTTGAGGTCCCACAGGGAGCTGTGTCGGTCGCGACAGCCTCCACCAGGACCTGCATTATCAACGTGACATTTTCAGAACCATCAGCGATGAAGGAGGTCTGGGTGCTGGGTGTTCTGTTGTGAAATGTCAGACTGCGTTCAGGTTCAGATGGCCAAAGCATGGTATTGCAGTACTGTTAGGATCACAAGGTGTATTGATTGGCTCTCCAGGTTAATTAATGTTCTGGGAAATGCATGGTGGCAGTGCTGAATGCTGATCCTCAGCAGATGCAACTTGATATTCAGTTGGTGAAAACACTAATTTCAGCCTGGCTGAGACTCAGTGTGCACAGACCCGAGTGTTTCTTTCATATAATAAAAGCAAATAGCCAGGAGAAAAAAATCAGACTGCTTGCCCACCACTCCTGCAGCCCACTCTGCAGTCACCTTAGCTCATCTCAAAGGGAGGTCTTTCAAATCCTGCCTTTCATTTTCAAAATGATTAATCTCCATTCTTGCCGAGAACAAAGGGACCTACAAAGGGCTTTGCATTTAGCAAGGAAAACCAAGAAAAAGAATGAGCAACGTTTCATTTTATACACCATCAGTCATGGGCTACTGGTTTTTGGTAGAAGAGCTGACAGCAGCTGTGCCAGAACCAGAAAGGACCTAGCTGTAGGCACAGCTTGTTAGAAATGACCTGGGAGCTGTGAAAAATCATCTCCTTTGAAATGGGTACAAAACAGTTTGATTTTTTGCTCCATTTAATGTGGGCTCAGCGGGAGCTAGAGATGGGTGCCAAAGTGAAGCCAAGCAAAAATCACTCAGCCGAGCCTTCCCAATAACTCTGCTGCTCGCCAGGGCATTTGGTTACAGAAGCGTGAGTCCTTCTCGTTTGTGCCAAACATATTGCTACGAGGTGAGTAATTTTGCCTTTATAAATTGAGCTATCACTGGAAGCAGGCAGACAGTAACGCAGAACTGTGCACACTTCTCCCAGTCCTTCCCAGCCTGGTATCTCTGGAGTGATCTGGGTTTAGTAATATTGCTCAAAGCATTTTAATTTTAAACATTGGCCTGGATTAAAAAGAAAATAAAAATAAAAAATCCCCAAACTTGCAGAGCTGGGGACGTGGCCTTTCTTAAGTACAGCTCTTTGCTGTGAAGTAGAGAAATGTGATTTTGCAGATTCAAAACTTGATGCTTGAGTAAGTTGATTGAAGTGCTCAAAGTTTCCCATGGAGAGAAACTGGTTGAATAAAGGCAGTTCTGGTTCACTATTTTTCCTTATCATTTTGGAACTTGAAAAATTAGTAAAACAAGTAGAAGTCTTTTTTTCCATAGTATTAAAGTTGCTTATAATAATAACCAGCATGACTGAGGATTAATACTGTCAGCATCTTCTGTCATCATACCAGATCTTTTTAATATTTCTTTTGTCATTTCTATCTTCCATTACATCTGAGGAAGAAGAAAATTGACAGGTCCTAATTTCCACTCTGTTCTGCTTAAATCAAATTAGGCCAGTTTATAACAGCTCAGTAATTCACATTTTTTTTCTTAATGGGAAAACCTAAATCTCTCTCTGCTTGCCTTTCTAATAACAGTTCAAACTATTTTCTGAGCAAATCAATCCAGCAATACGCAGTTGTAATGGAGGAGATCATACCTCTTCCTCTTCATCTCAGCAGATATGAAGGAAAATTATAAGCAGTATTAATATTGTAAATGGTTTCACTGATCAAAGAAGTTTGGAACAGAGAAGGGCAACTGAAGACTGAAGATTTGGGTCATAATTTCAGGGGAACATCACCTACTGCTTTTCCCCTGTATGAGGATCTTCGTTAGGATATATCCTTATACAAATTATCTGTAACTGGACTTTTCTCCCATCTCCATCACGATTATGTTATGATTATCATTTCAAAAGTAGACAATATTTTAGCAAACAACAGCTTGGACATGGGAGACAGTAAAGACCAGTTGTTTTTATTTAATGGTGATGTGAATTTGAATGCAATAGGATGCTGCAAGTCAGTGATGGAAGTGACTGTCCTTTTACTGCACTCCATGCAAGCACAGAACATAATCTCTTCTTAAAAAATGGATTCAGATAATTCACTAGATCTTTGCCATATAAAAATATATGTCCTTTTTTTAGCTAATAACAGATCTATAAGAAAGAGCCGAAGTGTGCCACCACTGGGAAAAGCTTTGAGATGAACAGTGAGGCACAACAAGCTACAGAAAATGGGTCCCCATGCATTTGGAGTGCAATGGAGTGAAATGCAATGGGTTATAAGGTGTGTGTGTGAGGAAATTATATATTTATTTATTTTTATACAGATATATATGGGTTATATAAAGGATGAATTGTCCCCAAGAATTTGAGTTCACTTCTTCAGCAACAAGGTCTATCCAACGAGCCCAGTGAGCAATGCCTCAATGGAGTGTGCATCTGTCCCCTCAGGATTCAGGACTTCAGGCTGCTCCTGATGACAAACTGTTCCTCACCCTGCCAATATTCCCACTGAAATCCAGTAAGATGGGTAAAACGGGAATCAAAAATCTGCATCTTGAGTAGTACTCCTCTCCTATCAGCTGCTCTGTTTTCATGGTGTTATAGCTGTTATTTTTGGACACAGCAACCCACATTTCCTGCTAAGACTTGTTTCCACTGTAATTTATAGTCTCATTCCTACAGCGGCTTGAAGGTTCTTTGGATTGCAGTAGAAAACGTGTTGCTTACCTTGCTTGTGTAGGTCCAGTGGTCATCTGCCTGAGACGTGGTAGGCTCATCTATCAGGAGAGCACCTTGGTCAGTGTAGGAGTTGTATACAAGCCACCTGTAATGCTCCTCACCGACAGATGATTATTTTTGTGCAAGAGGCATTTTGAAAGACAGCGAAAGCCCCCTTCTGCTGTCTGGGGGCTGCTCCACAAGAAGTCAAGGGAAGAGGTGCTAAAAGCAGATTTCACAGGGGTGAGCTGGGAAACGTCTGCAGCCTTCACGTGTCCCATCCTGTCTGTAGCAAAATTGGACGTATTTTCTAGCCTGGGCTTGCAAAAACTCCAGGAAATAATTGAATTAACAATGATGCTGGCTATGATACACATTTGAACTTCTGTAGAAAAGTCTAAAATGTCATTTGATTTATGCCTGTACCAACATTTGTGTTTATACTAATAAACGCAACACATATATGGTAAGCCCATAACGTGCAGTTATCTGCTCCGAGCTGAAAATGGCCCAGCTAACCCCCGATAAGACCAGCACAGAGGCTGACAGCATCATCTCTCCTTGCTTGCCTGTGTCCAACACACCAACGGAAGCATCCAAGGAATGGAAAATGGGATCTCTTGTACAAGTCCTTTCAGAGCGCATTGGATAGAGCCACAAATACCCTTTAGGGCTAGATCTCCAAGTAGCCCCAAGATCTGTGTGTCCACCAATGCTCACATCTCTGTTAGCTCGGATTAACAAAACTGTCTGATTCTTATAATGGGAGGATTGGACTCTTCTGTATAATTCATCCTTTTATTCCAGAACAGTCTTCTATGGATGTAATCTTGTTAGCAGATGAAATATAGACTTGAATGCCAACACAACCCACTTCCAGTTCAAGTGATGTGTCCCCAGCAATGGACTCGCTAGTGCTCCAACTCTTCCAGGGCACCAGGACTGGGGCAAATCCAGGTGGAAGAGAAGTTGCAAGAAAGCATATGGGGGCAAAGACTGCCACAGCAGGGAGAAACCTGGGAGAGGGGAAGACACTAACTGTGTCCCAGGACCTCAGACACATCTCTATGGGGTTTCCCTACCTACATCTAAAGAAAAATTCAGCTCACCAGAAATCTTGTCATTGGTTCAAAAGGTGGTTCCAGAAATGGAAATCTGTTTTATTGGTCCTTTCTCCATTTTATCGGTGGCTCAGAGCTGGCAGTCAGGAAATCTGTTTTTCCTTCCCAGGTCTGTTATGGGCTCGCAGTAGGGCTAGGAACACATCTCCAGAGAAGGACGTGGCAATACCAGGTATGTTAGGTGGCTAATGAGCTGAAAGTGGGCTGGATACTGCATGAATGCCTTGGCTCTTCTAGGTGAAGTCCCCAAATATTTTTAATTTCCACATTTTTCAAAATGTTCAGATACAGAGTTGCAGTGAATCAAGCCCCCGTGCTGGGGTTACCTAGCTATGCACACTCCCCAAAATACCAAAAGATGCCTCATGGGATTTTCAAACGTGTCAAGGCACCTAAACCTCACTGGCTTAAGAGGCTAAAGCTTACTCTCTTTAGGAGCTTTCAAAAATCCCAGCAGCATCACTCTGAATCTCGAAGCTTGCATGTCTTTCTCCAGGATAATGCCTCATTTCTGCCACATTTTCTGATGTCTTGGGCTTATTTGCCATTACTGGAAGGTTACCCTGGTAGTTAGACTTTCCTTTCTCAGCTAAGGAGGAGATTGCCTTACACAACGCCTTTCATCTTCCCTAATATGCTCCATATTATCCTCTTGATTTCTTCCATCTGGGCAAATCTTTTGTTGACCTCACCTGAAATCTAAAACCTTTCAAAATAAACCCTTCCACTTCTGTCTTCTGATCCAGCAATGGTGGATGTGACTGGGAGGTCAAAAGTCTGAGATTAGTCGTGACCTCACTCTTGGGCTTCGCGTTGGCAGTAGGTTGGAGGCTTTGAACTTGGCATCCTGACAAATTGTTATTACTACATACCAAAAATCAGCTCACCCTCGTGTCTGTGGGAGGGTGTGGGGGGAAAGACAGGGGAGATGGATTCCTTCAAAGAGCAAAGCTATTCCACACAGCACGACACCGAGACAGGAAGGTTTAACCCAAGAACCCCAAGGTAAATTCTTGACAGACACTAACTCCTAAAATACAGACCAGAAATGCTCTTAATTGAATCCTAACAGGCTCAGATGATGTGGACAGTGAATAACCATGTGAGCTTTTATTTTTGGAGGGTGAGCTGCCAACCTCTTGTGAAAACTGAGTAGGGATCAGAATTCTGCACTGAATGACTCTCACATTTTACAAATCCAAGAATAAATAAAGTCAGGCTGACACGAATATTTAGTCTGTAACACCAAAAGACATGACAAGATCTTCAGGGTCATCTGACTCTGCTATCAGAGGCAACTGCTTTGACAAAGGATGTTCTTGAACATATCAACCTCCATCTGAAGAGATAAATTTTCCTTTAATTTCATGTTAACCTTCATTATTGTCTATCTTTAGCTTGGAGAAATGAAGCTATTGCAACCTTCTCTCTGTCGGACAGTGGGCATGTGTATGTGCTCATGTCTGTCCATTCCCACTGTAACAGCATTCGACTCGGCTAGCCAAGCTCAACCAAACCTGAAGGAGATTAGAGGTCAAAGAGTCTTTGCTCGGTATCCCCCTGAGAGCAAGGCTTTCTAGCCAGTCAGGCAGAGAGAGGCAGACCCATAACCACACTGAAGCCAGACAAATTCAACTTGGAAATAGAGTCTGTGTTTTTAACAGCACTGCTGTTAAATGAGAAAAGCTTCAATCGGACTTCGTGTCTTCTTAGGCAGCAGAGTCAGTCAGCCTCAAGACACAAATCCAGAGGAAACCTGGCTCCTTTCGATCCAGAACTACCTATTTCTTAGATTTTAAAGTCACAGTGGGCCATAAGATCATCTATTCTGAGCTCCATATAATATGGACCATAAAATCGCATACTCCAATAAGGAACCCAATAACTTGTGCTTGGCTAAAACCTCTGTTCCAGCAGGCATCTGCTCACAATTTGAAAATATCTGAAGAGGAAGAATCTACTACTTTCATTGGTATTTTGTCTCAACACTTAATCATTCCCACTGTTAAAGCACTGGGCCTCATTTTGAAATGAAATATGTCTGCTTTTAGGTTCCGGCCTTGGACCTCTGATAGACTACAAGGCTCTGTTGCCTCTGGGTGTTTTCTCCTGAGGATGGACTTCTACCCTTCTTGAGCCTCCTCTTGACCTCCCCGCAGCAAGTGAAGCAGGTGGAGAACTAGCATGAGACTCGTTTTTCCTAGGATTTTGAAACATTTTGTGACTTTTCACTTTTTTTTTTTTTTGGGGGGGGGGCTTTCAAAATAGGTTGACATAGCAATAGCTTGGACAACTTACAAACTAGATTTTTATTGATGCAGTCAATGCACAAGAGGGACCAAAGCAGGGAGAAGGGTGAGAGGTGAAGAGGCAAGAATTCAAACAACCTAAAAGTCTAATTTCTCAGTCTGATGTAGGCTTTGACAGTGCTGAAATGTTCATGTTGTTCACTATCTCCTGTCCTAAAATTCTTAAGTCAGAAACTAAGTTTTCAGAGAGAGCCAGAGGAAGAAGCAGTGACACATTCAGGGCTCACAAGAGGCTTCCACTAAGGATGAGGAAAGGCTAGGAGAAGGCACAGAAATGATAATATGATATCCTTACGGCTTGCTGAGCGTGTCCCAGAAATGGTGGCTCACACGGTTTCCCTTCTGGCGTTCTTCTGGCACAGCCTGACTAGGTCTCATCTTTTGCTCTGAAGGATGTCTAAATTTAACTGCAGTAGACAGGAGAGCACAGAGGCTACTCTTAGTCAATTTGGTGGAGTTCACGGAGGGTGAAAAGCAGAACCTGAATATTTGTGCAGACTTAAGCTCTTAAGGCCCTTACTGCGTGGCCCAGGGGTAACACAGCCCATAAATCTCTCCTCGCATGGTTTTCATTTTTAAGTTCTGCTTTAAAACAGAAAACCTGCATCTGGTGGAAGAATAAGCCAAGTATAACAATGGCTCATCGGGTGTGGTGGTAAAGCCGTTAAAAGTCTCACTGCGGACGAAGAACTGCGTATTGGAGCCTTCTTCTAGGTTCAGGACACTGACCACCTGCAACAGCTTCATCCATCGCAGGTCACCGGCAGATGGGTCATGGGATGTGCAAATCAGTATTGGTGCCTTCAGCTCAGGACCAAGCTCTGGCTTTCAGCGATGACCCCATCTACAGCCCAGCCCTGTGGGAATGCAGCAGCTACTGTCACAGAGACTGTCCACGTGCACTTCTCCATTGCCACCACCAGCAGAAAGCAAGCTGAGCCTTAAAAGGAAAATGATGAGTCAGAAAAGGAAAATCAGCTGGAATAGGTTTCAGGAAGCCTAGACTGCAAGGATGCAGCATGTCCTTTCACTTAACACAATAGTTTTATTTCCTTCATTCCCTGCCCCCAGAGTTGAAGAGGAGTAAACAAGGTTTCTGACCTACCAAATGCATGTCCATCTTCACAAGCATGTTGTTGAGTGGGCAACATACCTTCACATGGGAGAAGAAAAGAGGGACCTACCCAGCACTTTGAGGCAGCCTGATATTATTGCCTCACTAGTATATGCCAGAGGAGACAGGGGCACTTTTTCTGCAGATGCTTTTTTTTTTTTTTTTGATCCTTCTCCACTGCATTGCACTGAAGACTTCTTGTTTGTGGGTCTGCTGAGATGACATACCCACGCATCTCCTAGACTTAAAGCATGGGAGATCCTAAATGAAGAGAAAATTGGATTTTATGGGACCCTGGCCAACGAAGTCTTCCGAGTGCAATGGCACTGCTCTGTGTGAAGCGTGTGAAACAGCACTAACAAGGAGAGGAAGAGGGTTTAACCTTTGTTCCAGAAGCCATAAACCGCCATCCAGAGGGTGAAAAATGAGCAGCAACTCTATGGCTATAAAATCCACGTGCTATGCTGGGCTGAGAAAACAGCAACATTGGAAGTAGCAAATTTTCAGAGCCCAAAAGGAGCATAATGGCTTTCCAAAGGCATTAAAGTGTCCCCAGCGCCTCTTTGGAAACTTTGGTGAGCTGCCTGACTTTCATCCCATGGGGAAAGAAAGAGGCAGGTTTTCTACATTCATCGCCATTCCTGCCAGCTCAGAGGAAGGCAGAGGCTTCACCCAGCCCCACTCCATCTAGGCAAAATGAGGATCCATGAGGACATGTATGTGCTCCCGTCCTGCACATGTCCAGCCCATTATCAGCACCAAGAAATGTCTCTCCTGATCTCCTACTCCCAGGGCCACGCTGTCATCTTGGGTGTCCCTAGCCCTGCTACCTTTAAAAGGGTCCATAATTCAGTGCCACGGGTGGAAACCACCACAAAGACTCTACCAACATCAGCAGAGGATTTTAGCAAGGGATAACACTGTTCACACTGCAGTTCCCAGACTGTTGCTTGAAGCTTGTGGGAAAACACCAGGTCAGGCTGTCCTGCAGCAGTGGAGAGCTCTGGCAGGTCCCCAGGTTCGGTTTTCCAAGGATGGTTTTGCTGGAGTTGCACCGCCGTGTGATAGATGTTTAAGAGAGAAGAAGAAAGGATAGAAGGTGCCTTAAATATTTCAGGAACAGTTTCACCGGGTGACAAGGTCTTCACATCGTGAGCCTTCAGAGACTGGTAAGGACAGTGCTGGAGGGGAGAAGGGGAGGAAGGAAGGGCTGCTGGTGGGGTAGGGAAGGCTAAGGGGGATATAAACGATACGTTTATCACATGCTGAGATGCAGGTCTGCTTTTGTGGCTTTTTCTGTCTCTGGCAGGCCACTCTTTAGCTGGCTGGTACTGTGCTTTATTAGGGTTGTTCCCTTAGACGTAGATGAGATAACGCAATGGTTTATAAATCATTCGCTTCTGAGTCATCCTATATGAAATTCATGAAAGACACAAAGGCCTTCAGGTATTCCCAGGTGTATGTACTGTAGAGACATCCAAACTGGGTGCAAAAGGAGCATACATTCATATGTTGCTATGACACAAAAGTATTTAATCCTTTAAGATTTATGCCAAAATATAACAGCATAAACTGGGACTGTCCCACTTTAGCCAGTTGCACTTAGCAAGCCAGTTCCCCAACAGCAAATGACAGCAGAACGCGGCTCTCTCCCATGCAAGCTGTTCGGTGAGCCTGCCCGCTGTCACATGAAAGCTTATCTCAGGTTTAAGCCCTGGCATGGACATCCCACCAACCACCACCTCCAACCCAGCTCATGCTCATTTTCCTCCAGCAAGACATGCTGGCACCTCCCTGCACATTTCATGATACATTTTTATTAGTCCAGGCACGTGCATACTTTTTTTTTTTTTTTTTTAACTCCATATCCTACATGTTTTTGAACCTGAAAGGGAAGGATTTCTTGGTTTTACAGGTTTGGATTTGTTCCTCTGGATTTAGGGCCGTATCTCTTAACAAAAACAAAATGCTGGAGTCCAATTTGTCAAATTAAAGCAAAGATTTACCAAAGGAAAATATGCTTACAAAGTAAATATAAATTAATTTAATTGGTTCCTATTATCACTTCTATTGGAGCCTGCAAGTATAATCTGGTGCTGAAGTAATTAATTGGGTGTGAAGTAGCTACTGTGCCAAAACTCACTTGTAGGGAATGAAACTCGCAGACTTCTTGGCCTGACTGTTACCTGCAGCGTCTTGGCTTTGTTATTTTGCAGAGCAGAGCAAATCACAGCGGTGAACTGTGCAATCAAACGCTCAGATAAATGCCTCGCTTTGTGTTTTTGTGACGGGGTGGTTATGACTACAGGCGTTTTCCCACCCGGGTCAGGTCGAGATTGGTTTCAGAGGGGAAGTCAGTGGACAGCTTTAGCGCTGCTGGGATTGCAGGCACTTATTTTTGTGGTTTTCTGTGGCTTAATATAGTCTTGGCTTTAATGGCTCTGTTTTTTCCCCTCCCCGCTCTGGCCTTGCAATAAAGGAGCTTTGTCTGGTGGTTTGCAGAGGGGATGGGGAGCAGTGAGGAGCGGAGGATGCTGCGATGGCATGGGTCTGTTCTCAGCAGCAGCAGCAATGACAGTCAGCACTCATGGCCGTCCATTGCACTTTGCCAGGACAGCCACCCATGCAAACTGGGAATTAGCTCAGGCAGCTGATCTGGATCAAAAACCAACCAGGCTCAAGTACCGCAGAGATTTTTGAGGTCCTGACACGTCCTGAGATTATGCTCAGCTGCTGCAATTGGAGCAAACAGGAGACATGGCTCTTCATGATGCTTCTTCCTGCCTCCTGCAGTTGTGGATTATTATTTTTTTTTTGCACTTTGCAACGTCCCTAAACAAGAGGAGTCCCTCTTATTTTGCAATTATGGTACGTCAGCAAGCCCAGCTCTTCCCTGTACCGGGTGAAGACAGAACTGAGTCTGGGAATTCACCCCACACTTACGCATTTGCTTTTTCTCCACTGTGTCCAAAGCAAGCAGGACTGCAGCTGCTAAATACCCTCAGGAAAGCAGGTTTGAGGCTGGGACGGCGCTTGGCGAGAGGCACTGGACAGCCGTCACAGGGTCCAGACCGTGCTTAAGGTACAGGAGCAAAAATCAGCTCGAAACACACCTTCTGACCCCTCCCCATGCACCTCCTGCCTACGGGGTCTCACGGGCAGTTTGCCACCGTGTGGCCTTTGGGGGCTGCTTGGAGACACACGCAAAGACTTTAGAGAGACAAGACAACACCAAAAGTACAAGGACTTCAAGGTGACCGCTGTCCCCAGAGCCCTGACTAAGATTAGGAATGGGTTGTGGTGGGGACAAGCCTTTACATGCCAAGACACAGCTCTGCTCCCTGGAGTCTTCGGTGAAAACAGCCAAGATGAAAGAAGTGCTGCTACTATTAGAGCTAACGAAAATGCTGACAGAACACTATGGACAAAAAAAAAAAATCAAAATAAAAAGCTTTCTGAGCAAAAGCCCAACCTTAGTAGGAACAGCCTGATCACTATTTTCCAGTCTATTCCCACAAGAGAAAGCAGAGACCAGCCCTTATATCTTTTTAAAGTAGCATCAGTGCTCTGGTTTTTATTAAAAGATCTGATTTGTTGAAAATTATGCAGGTTTTGGTTTGTGAAACTTCTTTGCACCTCTTCCTCTGTCTCTGTATAAACATTTATATACGTATTGAACCAAAAACTTATTCTTAAATACAGATTTCAACAAGGTCCAACATCTTCATTAAGGTGTCTGAAGACTTTTGCTCAATGCCCAGCCCTGCCAAGCCCTCCTCTGGGCACCCTTGAGTCCCTCCTTGTACCCCACAGATTCGGCTAATGCAATCCCGCATCAGTGGTGGGACAGAGAATTAAAGGGATTCTTGATTGCCAGCCACATGGATTCTTCTGGATGTTGGATGCTCTCAGTCCTGTGGGATCCATGATCACAGGGTCCTGTCTTATTTTGGCGATAAAGTTGCAGGGCACAGAGGAGGGAGCAGGAACCAAGCTCACTCAGGATGGTGTGGATACACCCTAATGCAAAGGCACCCTGGACACATGCGTCTGGTCCCCAGCCAAACCCCCCAGACCTTGGGGGCTCATGGGGGAGCATTTGCCAAGGGCAGCACTTCACTGCAAAGCCCCGATGGACACCGGGGGAGGAAAAACGCCAGACTGCCCCGGATAGCCTCACTGTGAACTGCTGGGGCTGGGAACGATCGTGGCTCATGGGCCAGCCCGGGCTGGGGAACCTCATAAATCATGTGGAAGTGCAGAGTTATGAGTTTCCTCAGACAAACACTGCTAATTACAGTGTGCTCTGATTGCTGGTGTGAGGCCACGTAACTCACTGGCGGGCCTGGGTTGGGGGGATGCTGGATGGGATGGTGTGATTTTTGTGGGGGCAGCTGGACTAACACCCCCCATGAGATGCAGGGCTGGAGCACAGCTCAGATGAACACCATTCCCTGCCAGCTCCACCCCAGAGTTAGCAACCTCTGCGTGCAAAGCCTCAGCCCTGCAAATTGTCTGAATGTGCCCTATTTTCCTCCTTTTGAGGCCAGCACTTCCCAGCAAAGCAAAAAGCAGTTCAAACCAGGAGGAAAGGCAAGCTGAGAGGCAGGCGTCAATGGGAGCTCCATCTGGGAAGGGCGATTACTCAGTGGTGCAAGTGCTCCAGGGCTGGGTCTTTGTAGTAAAGCAATCCTTGTGATCACTCCACGCCCGAACCGAGTGACTCAGAGTAAAAATAATTAAATATGTTAATAATTATCAGGGCCCCCTTTGATTAAAACAAATAAAGCTTGCAGTGTGTAAGCAAGGAGGAATGCATAGGTTTGCAGGGCTCGGCTCACAACCAGGAGCCGACAGCAAAAGCGGATGTGGTGCCTGGGTCGGGCATCAGAGAAGCACAGGGGAAAGCTTGAGCGAAACCCAACTGGAGATGTCAAGGGTGGCCAGGTCCCTGCTCTAGCACTTGCTCCCATCCGTGATCCCAATGTGCTGTCTCAAGGCCAGAGATGAAATGGGGGACTGTAAGCATCACATCTCCACATCTCAGCCCACCCAAGTGGGAGACCCAGCAGGTTTTGGGCATCTGGTCCAGGAACCAGCATCACAGCAACTGCCAAGGGAAGGTGGAAGGCAATTTTGGAAGGCGAAGAAAACGTTGAATATAATTAATTGCACCCTGGAGGGTGTTCCTTCAGGATCCCTGGGCACCTGATGGGTGGAGGAGGCCACTCCTGAAGGGAGATTCAGATCTCATGGGGGTTTAGTTGGACTTTTGAGGTGGCCAGAGGAAAGCCAGGCTCATGGCTTGGCCCCTTCAGTGCAGGGCTTCTAGGGTGAAGCCATACCACGAAAGGGCTTTTCTGCACTAAGCCTTGCCAAAACATTGGTCCTGCTTGAGGCAGGATATGGCGGACGCTGTACTGAGTTTGGAAGGCAATTGTAAAAGCTTTTCAGAAGAGGTGGCTGCGCCCAGACAAGTGGCCCCTCTGCTCTTTACCCTACATGGGATGCTTGTCCCCTCTCTCCTTGGAGCCAAAGGCATCACCTGCACCCGCTGGGGTTTCTGGCCAGCAGTGGTCTGCCTCCAATGCGGAAGACCAGCACTTTTGGCCAAGGGGAGGAGATGGTGCCGGTGTAGTGCTGGCACAGGAGAGTGTGGAGCTCCTCTCCTGTGCTGGAATGTGGCCGGGGGCAGGCAGGCGGCAGGCGTGTGCACAGCAGAGTCTGGAGAAGCCTTTCTATGGCTGTTTTGATCTCCCAAGTGTAAAGGTGATAAGAATCAGGGCCTGACGTTCTGGGAGAGCATTTATAGACATAGCAAAAAGCGCCTGTGGAGCAGGGGGGCGAGTTCACGCCATATCATGCTCAGGATCAGTGACGCTCTAGGGAACAAATACCAAAACCTACTGACAGGGTGCGTTTCCCATATGAGTGTTTATGCAGCACCATACGGTACCCACGCGTGTAACACCGCATGCATGTTATGGCCATGCTGGCTGCCAGGAGCTGAAGATCTATCTGCCTCGGCTTCACCATAGCTTTTGAAGGCAAACGCTTGAGTGAAGCTGCAGCCACTGCGTGAGCGAAGACGGCACATCCCAGGGAGGAAATGCTCTTTGTATCCCAAAGCACTTTTATTCTCAGGATGGAGCTCACGTGAAACACAGGGCTCAGGTTGTTCTCCCTGCATGGCGTTGAGTGTCCCAGTTCGTGAGCAGATGCAGTTTTTCCACTGAAACACACCACCTCTGGGGCAGTATGTGAGAGCAGACAGCAAGATGACCCAACTGCTGGGAAGGGGAAGCAGGAAAAAAAACCCCAAAACACAGACCCCGTTCAAACCAATGGGGAAGCTAAGAGACATTCAGTGTAACCCCCCTCCCTGGAAACCAGCCTGGGCACTGGAGCTACCGCCCCTTCACAAGCCCAGAAGGGATCCAAACACAGCCAGTAGTGGACACCACCTGCAACTAGGACACAGCTATCAGACCCTTTCTTCCCACTCCTGAAGATGGGGCATGTGGAGAGGGGGTAGCCACCACCAACACCTTCTGCCATGTGGTCTGTGTCTGTTATTTTGAATCCCACCGCCCCGCTAATAAAACAAGCAATGTCCTTGTAGTGCTTTCCAAGGGGAAAACATAAAATGCATTTGCCGTTAGCTTATTTTTTTAAAGCTCTATTTAAGAAAAGGAGAGGAAAGGGATCCCTGCAAGGGGCACAGTTGCTAACAGGAGAGCTCAACACGCTTGACTGCTCTTTCTTGTCCCGTACTACCCCACAGACTCCCTAGGAAGGCAAAAAAAAAGGGGGTGGGGGGGTGGGGGGGGTGGTGTTAGGTGATGTAGCTATACAGCATATATAGCAGCAGCTCCTTAACACATGGTTGTAGTTATGCAGCTGGGGAGCGGACATGAATTTTGGGAAGATACCTGGCCAGCGTGCAGCCAGCTGTGGTCTGATATCCAGGGTAACTGCGCCACCTCATGGTCCCCAGAGCCAAAGAGTTCAGGGATGCATGGTGTGACCCCCGTTCACTGAAAAGCATCTTCACAGCCTCCTCTGACAAAAGCTGCAGCAGCTTTATTCGCTGTAGCGGTCACCTCCTTTAGTAAGGCCAGCTGGGATTTGCTCCATGGATTACTGCCTTACTTTGACAACAGTCCCAGTAATCTGCAAATGAACTACTATTCCTTCTAAAACAATGATGACACAAGAGCTGGAGATGTCTTTCGACACAGATGTCCCCTGCCTGCTCTGGGACTGTTCCTTAAAGCACACACATTGCTTCTTCATCCAGTCCTGCTTTAAGAGACCCAGTCCCTGTGGCTCTTGCAGTCTCCCTGCAGATGTGAGCTTGCAACCCAGTAGATCCCAACCCAGAGAAGGGCCGTCCCAGATTATTGTGTCCTGCTTCCCCTTCCTTTGATCCACTCGAAATAATCTCTCCCGTTTGGCACCCCAGGCAGCCCTTCTTTCAGCCTCCTGTTCTCGCCCTTCTCACACTTGCAGCTGATTGTTGGCCGTGTTACTTACAAGCTGTCACTCAGGCATTCATGCCTGGATTTTCTTGTTTTTTCCTCTGTAAGAGGTGGGGAGGGAGTTTTCACTGACTGAAGTCCAGCAAAAGATAGTCACCTAGTGCTCTCCCACAGTGAAGAGGGAGAGCGGGGCATCATCGGGGTTAAGCAAGCCCACTCCAAGCTGGCTATCTAACACCATCCTACAACCACCCTCTGAAAATGCCTCACTTTTTCCCATGGGCCACATAAAGGTCCAGTCAACTATGTTTATTTGACTTAAGCTGACCTGAATGCCAATGTACACGACCTATCTGCCTCCTACTGTCCTCAGGGATCAGCACCTCCACCTTTTCCCACTTGCCTTCATCCTTTCCTGCTCCTGCAACCAAATGCACTGCTGAGCCCTTGAGCTTAACTCCATCCTAACAAGGAGAGATTGTCTGAAAATCTCAGTGCCTTCTTCCCCTCATATCTAATTTGTGGTGCACAGTCAGTGCTGTCCAGCACTCCTGCTGTCTCCTTATCCATGTTCAGCCATGCAGATTGCATTTCTATGGACGATTTCCCTTTGCTCCATTGGTCCATCACCAGTGGCCCTGGTCTGCAGCAAGAAAATGATAAAGATCACCATTAATTTATGTCAATGTCACACAGACTGCGTGTCCACGTATCACCAAATCCTGGCATGGGTTGTTCCCGACACTGTAAAACACATGTAAAGTACAAGCAGAATACAAAATACTTCAGAGATCTGATGTACCCTAAATCTAGATACAGCTATTATTTTTTAAATTTCTCTCCCCCTCCTCCCCGCCCAGCATCTGTTCATAAAAGGCGGCTTTTGGCAGAAGATGCAGTTTGCAGCAATGGTCTCAGAGCTGTTCCAATTATTGTTCTGCCATCCCCTTTACCCATCATCTCTCTTCTTCTCCTGGTACATACCTGCTCTCAACAAGCACTGCTGTTCGGTGGGAGCTGCGCGCTGGGCTCTGACGTGGTGTTAGAGCTGCCTGGGGTGAAGGCTGCTCTTACAGAAAGAGGAGTCCGCTCAGGGAGAGGGATTTTACCTGCCTTGTTTAGAAATTCTGTCCCAGCGATCACCAGGGAAGAAATTCTTCGTATCAGGACAATTTATTAAAAGATGTTTGAAAATCTTTTCTCTGGATTGACCCAAGATGTGATACAGAACCAGAACAAAATACTTAAAGAGGTAGCTGTCCCTCTGTACAAACAGTTCACAAGGCGAAGGAGGGATGAGCTGGGGAAACAACTGAAATACAGCCAAGGAAACCCATTTCAAGCCATTTGAGAATCTGCTGGTAAACTTTACTTGAAATCTTTTCTGCATCCTTGCCTTGAGCATCCACCCTGGATATGATTTCTTACTTTGAATTCAGTGGTTCTTACTGGAATGAAGAATTAGGGAGAGTTTTAAAGCAGAGAGGAGTGACTGACTGCTCAACTGCTGCCAGACTTTTTGACTTCATGCTTCAAGTAAAGCAGTGAGATGCAAGGTGTCCTTGGAAAGCTGGAGACATCAGCCCCAAGTAAAAGTGATCCAGTCTGCTCCCTCCCCATCTCTTCCTCTGCCAGCTTTAGGATTAAGCTCCCAAATGCACTTCATATGCAGGAAGGGACAGAACTGAACAAACCCACAAAAAGCTGAAACATTATGACCTATGCAGCTCGTCTTACCAGAACACCTTCCGGAGCAGGCACTGAAGTATCTCAGTTGTCTTTATGCCAGCAAAATGAGCACCGCCAAGGCCTGTTCCCTGGCCCGATGGCCAGATGAGATGGAAGGGTCTGTACCTTTATCATCAATCTCTGTTGCTTTCCGGAGCAGGCTGGTCACATCCATCTTGTCACTGGGAAGGCTACCTTGCCTGTGCAACTACAGGACTGCTTGGGTCTGGCCAAAACTGTTCCAGGGGCCATGCACGACACTTAGCTGTATGGCCAGCTGAGACCTGGGCTGGTTGCTAACATGGATATAGTCAGAGAGTTTTATGTGCTTGCAAGAGCAACGGTGCCACAGCCTCATCAGTGAAAACTGGCCAAGCGAGGTCCAACCTCACCCCACAAGTGAGGATCAAGGTTCAGATTCAGCTCAGGAGGTCACCTGGAAGCAAGGAAAGACCAAGACTGAAATGAAAACCTTATCAGCTATATTATTTATGAGGAGGAGAAGGAAAACATTAAAAAAAAAATCTCAGTCCCACCTTTTTTCCCCTTTGCATTGTGTTTATGGCCTTTTTCATCCAACTAGTACTGTCAACAAATTCAGTGTTCGACTATCCTGTACAAAGCTGCTCAACATCTGTCTGGAGTCAGTGGGACAGATGGCAGCTACTGGATGGATGAGCTGATAGGGACTAGAAAAAGAGTGCGTCACATTCCCATTTGGGTTCCAGCTCTTCTCTCTGCCCTAATGTAATGAAGTAATGAGACATTTTAGCTGCTTCATACCTGTGGCTGCAACATCCTGTCTCCATCTGTGATCAAAGTAATCTAGGCATCACAGGTTTTGGAGCATGTCAAAAGAACCACTGAATGAAAGTCAATGAGCCAGATCATGAATTAGATCAAACTAGATAATAAAGCTAGACTCATCCAGACTTCAAACAGAGCAAAAAGTCCCCTTGTAACTCCTTTTAAGTGCTAAGGTCATTATCAGTTCTCTATGACAGATCACAGATAATGCCATTGATTTCAGTGGATGCAACCACAAGTTTAAAGCAGGAGAGGTTGTATGATATTAGACTTTGATTCTTAGAAATAGTCTCTGTGCCAGAGCATGATTTGCACATATCACCTTGATAATTTTCTTCTTCAGCGTGCCACAGGAGCTCATCCTGTGCCATCTCTCACCCAGGACTTGTCAAGCATTTAAATGTCACAACCTCTTTTTGTCAATATTGCTATGTTCTGCTTTACGTTGGTCAAACAGAGGAACAGAGATGTTAGGTGTGTTACCGTACCCACGGAGTGGGAAAGCACCCCTTTGCAATTCAGAACAGCACTTAGCACTATGCCAAGGTTTACTGCTGACCTGAATCACACCAAAGAAAGCGAACAGAATAAATGAGGACAGGAGAAAAGGGATTTGCACTCAAAACGCACATCAGTTTTAGGTGCAGCTTCCCCTTTAGTGGTAGCAGGTAAAGACAGGAGAGACCCACGTGCCCTCCCATTCTCAGGTCTGTTATTTGGAGTTGCCATATCAGACTTGGGGACCAGCCCGAGCTCTGGTTCCCACCTTCTCTTCCTGCAGCGACTGGTTTTAAGCTCAGACTGAGTGTGTTGTCATGTGAGTTCAGAAGATACGTTGACCGTATTTGCCAGTCCCAGAATTTGTATCATACAGTTGTTTGTCAAAGCCCCACCTATCCCGTGCAGCACTTCCTTTCTGATAATTGCTGCTGAGATATAGAGCTAAATAATGGAAAGGGAAGAAAACACTAAATCTCACCATTATCTTCAGGGTAGCCTGTTAAAACATGAACCCTCTGATATTTTCCTCCATGCTCCTTCCCTGAGATATGCCTCTGAGCATCCCTGGAATTTCCTTGCACTTGGAACACTGCCCTGAACTGTTGTGGGAACATGGTGAAGTTGGGAAGGTGTCATTTGGCATTGAAAGCTTCTCAGTTTTGTCAGGAATTAATGGAAACACAGAGTGGTGAGCTGCAAAAAGGAAAAGCAATGAAGATTTTTTGAAGTCTAGCTGAGTTTATCTGTTCATTGTAATGGTGAAGAGACTATAACCCTGAGACTTTACGTCCCTCCTGCAAAGCCTACCCAGGGCACGCTCACATCTATCCAAGAGGAGAGGCGGTCTCAGGGCAGGGGCTAGTTCCTGTAGTGATGGCATCAATGGCAAAAAGCCATTTTGGACCCGGTTTCAAATCTCAGGTTGAATGGCAGTGGCCTCCACCACAGCCCTGGGCTCACTTCAGTCACGAGTGCAAACACCACCATAAATGCCAGGCTCGCTCTTGTCTGTGCTACCAGAAACCTCAGGCACAGCACCGCTGTAGCATGAAGGGCAATATGAGTAACCTGCTGGGGCCACAGCTTCTACCTCAGGCACACACTGCTTAATCTCTGAGTCAGGTACCCTTTACATCTTGAGAGTATTAAAGTTACTACAGTCTCCAGCACCTTCATTTCACAACTGTTTCCCAACTCTTGGTATAAGCTGTCAGTCACTGGGGGCAATCCTGCAGTCACAGCCAAAGGATGCACTAAGCCCATCCACCTTGCTGTGATCCAGCAGAAGACAACCAGCTCTCTTCCAGAGGACACACACTCACCACGGTCATCATTTTATGCAGTCCTGGCTCCCAGACTGCACAGTTTAGGCACTGTCTGACACCCAGCCTCAAGCCACCTGAAATCTTGGGAGTACAGGAGCTTGGAGTCTGCACCTGATGGCACAGGTTGTCCCTATGGCTTCCCTCCCATTATTCTCATGTCTGTCACTAGCACCTATCAAAATGGTGCTTTGCTCAGACACCCTGAGCTCTGCACAAACTCCCACAGCCCTTTGTGCTGGCCATGGTGCTTTCAAGGCATCACTGCTCTTAGTCCACAGCTCTTGCAGGTGCCTATGAGATCCAAAGAGAAAAAAAAAAAAAACACCTGGAAACAAGCCAAGAGATCATCAGGGAGACGGGAAGGGGATGAGAATCAAAATGTCAGCGTAGGCAACAAGTGTTCTGAAAGAGGAGCAAGACAGCAAGTGTCTTATTCCCCTACTGGCACTTGAAAAAAAGGAGCTAGCCAAGAAAGCTCTCACAGACTCTTACCTTTGCATTAAACAGAGGATATTATTAATCCAAAACAAACCCCTAGGAACTAAAGTCACAAGCAAGTTTTGCCACAGCTTGATTTCCACCTTGGTCTCTCCTGTTCACCAGGGAGGGGGGCTCATCGCGCGCACTGTGAAGTCAGCAGAGACATCTAGCGGCAAAATCAACATTAAAATACGCTGGGGAATACAGCGGAGTGCTTTGCTTCATCTTTCAGACAGCTCGATTATCACCTGCTTTCTACTACACGTAACGAGGCTGTATTTTTAACTGTTCTGTTGAAAAACATTGGAACGATGCTTTCCTAAATCCCCCAAACCCCAGCTTTATGGAGATAAAACACCTCTAGAACTACTGTGCTTCCTGCCTGCCCTCCGCCCCCCAGGACACTGTTCACCCCGACTCTCTCTTGCTTTTTGAGGAGTTGGAGGTATCGGTATTGTGTCTGGTTCTGGTTATGTTTTTTGGTCATGTGTGAAGGTTTCTGTATGCCATTGCTGCTGGGCTGATTGATGTGATCCTGTTACACAGCTCAGAACAATTTTTTTTTCCATCTGCTCTTTGCAAATATGTTTTGCGTTAAGAGCTTTTCAAATTTTGGCTTTGATGGCACTGACTTTTGTTTAAAGACTCGCATTACCTGTTATGTTGAACATCTTTGTGCAGCTGTTCCATTTAGTCCAAATCTGTTCCTCACTGGACACAAACCACTATTCAGATTTGGCAGCTCTTTAAAAAAAACCCAACCTCTAAGAATATAACAAAGCAATGGCAAAATTCAATTTCTTAGTGGAGCAGTTAATTCTGCCAATTTACCTGCAGTGAAACTCTGGCTTATTCTCATTAAAGCCTGTAGTCCTTACTCTGCATTTATTCTACAGTCACAGATAATGGATTAAATATAATGCTGCAAATGAAAGATGTGAACACTGAACTGACAGTATAGGTAGAAAATTTTACTTTTATAATGATTTTTCAGGGTTCACATACATCTCACAAGAGACATTTGGCCAACCATGGGAGATCATTGCTGCGACAAGACTACAGTTGCTCATGCAAGAGATGACCGTGGCCCAGATTTTAATTGGTACTTTAGCAATGTTCAGTGCTGCAGTGCCCAAAGGACTTAGAGGAAGACTGGAGCGAGGATGTGAGCGCAAACAATCAAGGGCTAAAGTGAGCAGCGTAACAGCCCGCTTAGCAAAATCTCTGTTCATCACCTGGGCTGTGCTACCCAGCTATGTGTGCGGTCCTACCCTTGACCCACTTGCAGCATTAAAAATTTTAACTTACTGAAAGCCAGCAAGCTGCAGGCACTTACATGAGTGAATCAGTTTGGAAAGCCAAATTTAGGCACTGAAGTCCATTAGGCATTGCAAGGTGAAACACTGAAACACCTCATCACCCAGTGGCTGGGCCACAGAGACAGTCAGGGATCTCCAGAGCAGTTGGGATCAGTCAGATACTTGATGGGATTCCATACCAGCTGCGAAACATTAAAAGGCTTAGAGGATTTCAGTGGAAAAAAGAAGGCAATAAGGGCTGGTTTTTGAGTTACCTTTTCAACTTTGGTAGTGTTTTTTTGGTAGTGGGGTTTTTTGGTTAGAGATTTTTATGGGGGTTTTGTAGCCATGTTTTTTTGGCAGTGATTCCTGACACGTTTTAAGTTGCAAAGAAAAGCACCACTCTTACCAGTAGTGTTGGCATCAAATCCATTAAGCAAACGATGAAAACTGGTTTTAAATTGTTTGCAACCTTTCAGCTGTGCTCATAGGTGCTCCATTGAATACTTTGGTCCCCTCACTGTCATTCCCCCTTTTTGTCATTCTCTTTTTGACTTGTCACATCCAGTAGAGAAAACCTCCTCCACCTCCAAGCACAAATGAAGAAGAGGAGACACAAAAAAAGTCTGCCAAGTACTGGCTGTGCCAGCAAAAGAGGATCACCTCTCAGAAGGACATGGGGTTATCACCCAAATTAAACCTGGGGAGGATGTTCACTTCTGGAAGGGGCTGTCTCCTCTCCTGACCTCCCGTGCCACACAGACTGCAAGGTCCCTGCACACAGAGTAGCAAACAGCACCCACTCTCCTGCAGTCTGCACGCTTGCCCCCATGAGGCAGGGCTATTGCTGGAGGGAGCTACAGCCCTGCTGTCTCCACCAATACATCTGCACCCATCTGGAGCATCATCTTACAGAAAAATATGTAATTTAACTCTGAAGCCTTCATGGGATGAAAAATACATCCTGTCTTCTAGTAACCTGCTCTAGTGCTAATCACTCACCCTGTTGAAAACAATCCTACTCCATCCTGAACACCGCTGCCTTCCCCATCAAGTCCTTGTCTCCAAGCCTGCTAACTCTACCAGTCCTTCTCTGTAGGCAGGCAGCAACCCAAGAACAAAAGGACAACCAGTGTCTCTGCAGTTCAGAGCCATGTTAATATTAGTGGCTCCATCTCTTCTAGTAAATAAGATATTTCAGGCCCTGGTTAGTTCCAGTACCTTTCAAACAACAGATCGGCTGTATAAGAGTAAAAACACTATCCAGAGCTGTAATCAGTAATATTAAGCTTAAGGGAGGTTATAAATACCTATGGCTTAGTGTGTGACTGAACCTCAAGCTACTAGGGAGAAGGAAGGGGCCAGGAGAAAGCTTTTGCTTCAGGCATCTCACCTTCTAATACATCCTAAAGAGATTTTTGCAGTTTCCCCTGTGTTGCTGGGTCTGGCCAGTGTCTGCAGCGAGACACTGAGCTGCAGTTTTAGAGAGAATGGCAATTTCGGCGATGCTGCAAACCAAAGACATCCATTATTTCCCAAAAGAAAAAAAAAAACAAAACCCAAACAATGGAGGAGTTGTCCAGTGTTTCTTCTCTTTTGGGAATGGGGAAGATATAAATTAAGTAACTACTTAGCTTGCAGAACTGGGACGATCTCTTTTTCTCTGTACTATTGCTGTAATGTAGGAACCAGTGAATATGGCTCTTGTCACTTGATACTTCATTTCAGTGCAAGTCTGAAGAACTCATACGCACAACAGACTGAGCTCTAAATACTTCCTCAGGAGAGACTTGGCTGCTGTTCCCAGAAACCTCTTCCTTCTCTTCTCTCATCATTATTGGACTTGCTTTCGCAGTGTCAACCCACAAGGTGGAGGGAATGCTTGGCCAGAGAGTGGAAGACTCATAGGTTTTACAAGGCTCCTTGGCATCAATTCCAGCTCCCAAATTATTGCTTTTCACTGTTTAAATAATACAAGAACTCAGTCCAAAAAGGCAGCTTATCTGCATGGGAGAATCAAGACAATCTCTGAACCTGCAAAACCAGGCCACTTGTCTAAATATTTAGATATGAGCACCAAGGCATACAATCACTTACTGAAAAGGTAAGCAATAATTTTATTTTTATTTCTAACCCAGAAAACCTAATTATTACAATCTCTCAGCTCCTTTGATGGTTTCTTAGTGCCACCATTTCTCAGAATAGCTGAAATACTCAGAAATCTGAAATTACATGAAAGAAGACATTTTAATGGCATCTGATTTCAAAGGCACCGGCCATGAACATACTGCTAGAAAGCCTTTTGGGCAGGGGCTGCAAATCAACCAGCTTAAACCTAAGGCATCTATAATCACCAGTCTCGTTAGAAAATTTGGAAGCATTTGCCGTTGACAGATGCTCTCCTTCCTGGTTTGCCTTGCACATCCCTACTGCTCCTGACCACATTTAGATTAACGCAAAGAAGGTGAATATATTTAAATGCAGGTGGCTCTCTGTGGTAGGCAGATGACTCCGTAGGGCCATGCTGAGGACTGCCAAGCAGCAATTTAGTGTTGTCTCTGTTTGCACAGAAGGACCGCAGTGACTTGGAAAGCATAGAAGAAGGAAATGTTTTCTCCATGACATACTATGGGCTGCCTACAATCAGCATCCTTCCTCGGCAGCTGGGCTTGATAAATGTTGCCAGCAGCTTGGGAATCCTTTTGGGTTCCCAGTGTGAAGAACGAATCTGAAGCAATCAGGCAGGGACAAACACACCTACGCCTGAATCGCCCTGGACACGCTAGAGTGAGTCCTGGTGTGGTTGGGCTGGAAGACTGAATCCTTCAGAATAAACTCAATTCGAGCTGCTTATGGGGAATCATCAAGTTTATTAATCTAGTCCTCAGTAAGTTATCCAATCCTATTATATGGATCACATTTAAAAACTAGAAGAATCCCAATGTGCCTGGCTTTTCAATAGCAAAAATTAAACTAATTACCGTATTAGTCTGCTAGAATGTACTAAATTGCCAGGCGGAAATGGTGTTAACAGTTCCGCATGCTCTTACACATGCTATTCTTTGACATGGTATTTTTAGCCCAGTTTCTGAAAGAAAGAATTTTTAAAACCCTGCGAATGTGCTGGGGTACTTGTGTGATCTTATCGCGCCTTCCACTAGTACCTTTGAACCAACTGGCCAATTTCATACAACTATGGGGAAGGAAGACAGGTCCTGCAGAACTACGAGAGACAGTGATCCATCAGCTTCCCCTCACTACAAGAAACTGCTGGATGTGGGCTCACCTTTTATCAGACGTCAGAGAATCCACACAGGTGAGCTCCCCTTGGAAACACAAATCAAGATGAAATGAAGCTTCTTTGGCTCTGCTAATCCCAAAGTAACTTCAAATCTTCTCTTCAAAAGGGCAAGGTGATGCCATGCCTTGTACTTGTATTTCTCTGACAGACAAAAAAAAGGTCACATCACACATTTCCTCAGAAATCCTTCCCATAATATATTTTTTTAATAATCTCTCCTCCATCAGTGTGTTTCCAGGTTGACATTTCCACTGTGTTGGGACATTTGGAACAAATTTACCTTTCAGTATTACCGCATTCAGGCAACATAAAGTGGTAGCTTAGAGGTGCTTCAGGACACACAAGACCCTTTCCAGTACTCCCATCATTTACAAACACCCACATAAGGGGGGATCTGAGCCATCCTTTTGAATCAAAGCTTTAAAGCCGTTTGTTTTGGCCTCCTTTAGAGCTGCAGGCCAAGTGAACTACAGCCATTTGTTCTGAAATCATAAATCTCACAAACTATAAAGTGGTTTCCTAATCCTTTTATTTTACAGGGCACACATTTTCTCAGTGAGCCGTGCCCCTTCTTAGCTGTGATTTAGAGAAATCTGCAGGATGAAACCATTCCAGACTTCAGAGCTGGATTTATCCAGCTGTTGTATTTTCCTTGTTTTCTGGGCTGTCTGCTTCCACAAATGAGGTGCTCCAACCTGTCACAACCACCCTGTAAAGAAGGAAAACAAAAGGATCAGCAGCAGCAGCACAATAAAGCTGAACCTGGAGCCAAATAAAAACTGTTCTGGATATTCAATTCACTAATCTTTCTAATTAAAAAAAAAAAAAAAAAAACGAAACCAAAAACCAGACAAGACTGAGACATGAAGGGGTTGGCGCGGTGGCGGGTGGCGAAGGGAGACACGCTTGAGCAAACAGATTTTGAGGTCTGCAGGCCATCCTTCCACTGGGCAGGATCAAAGTAACACTGCTGGAGTGCATTAGGGAAAAAGTCACACATAAATTGGGATCCTGGTGGTCTAGGAGGCAAAAAAAAAAACAGGGGAGGGGCTTTGCTGAAGCTCCCCGTGATCATTCCTACTGGAACAAAATCCTGCACTTTAAATACCTCACTGCTGTTGAGACCACAACCGGCAAAAAAACTAGTAGGGATATCACAAACCACATACGACATCCACTCTTTTGGTCCTTCCGGCCCTCCTGCTGTGTGCATCCTCTCCTACATCTGCAGCACAGCACTGGGTCTGCTCTCCCACACTGAGATGGTGGAGGCAGGTGACGGCATCCTGCCTGGCTGAGGGAAACCACCTCCAGAAGACACCTCCTTCAGCAGCAGCTTAGCAGCAGTCACTCATGCTTTGCACAGGCCTGAACGTGCTGGTCTCTGCCATATCCATCACATGATGTCATACATTCATGAGGTGGCTGAGTAGGCATCTGAAGACAGGGGTTTCTCATTTTTGAGACCTGGAGGACCTCCTCCTAGGTGTCCCTGTCAAGAGTCAAAGAGGATGGGAGATGTCTCCACAGCAGCGCAAGGGAGCTAGTACCCTCTCAGTGAACCCCTCCTCCAACAGCGCCATGCACAGGTGGAGGACGTGGGAACAGATGTGTAGATCACTGCCCATCTCTGCTTGCACAGGGAGAGGGAGCCAAGCTCTGAGTTACCGGCAGCTCTCTAGGGAACAGCCAGGGTCATGTCAATAGTCCCCATCTCCATTCCCATTCCCTACCCCGATCCAGTGGAATGACAGAGTGACACTTTGCAAAGAACAAAGAGAATCACCAGTAATTTTCCATCTATAATGGGATATGGGCACAGTTTATTCCTAAAAGTAAAAGTAAATAAATGCAAGAAAAATCTAGAGCTGTCAAACACAGCACTGCTCTCTCGGCCCTCCAAGTACCACACTTGTGCAGTGCCTGGCAAGCTTCAGAGGTTGCTGCAAAATAGGTGTCCTTTTCAAACACCTGTAGGAACAACTGTTCTTGAGTGTTAAAATGTCCTTCATTACGCAGTGAGGGTTTCATTTTAATAACTCTCTGCATTGCAACGTGAGTTTGCATGCTCCGGAACAGTTAGCCAGATGCTTGAACTGAATCGTGTATTCAGAAGTAACAACAAAATAACAACACACAATGAACACACGAGCAGCATCTTTTACGTATTAGACACAAGTACAGTGAAGTGCTGAGAGCACAGAAAAAGCCACAATTTCCCACTTAGTTCTGCTGAGCTGATACTGAATCATAAATGTGGGATAACTTTCCAGAACAACTTTTCAAGATTTAACTGCATCATCTGGAAAGTCTGTTCTGAAATACACTACACACCGATCTCAAGAACTCCAGGAAATTTGCACATACACAATCATTTTGCATTTAGCTTGGATCTCACCTGTATAGAAACTGAAGTTTATCTGCCCACTTCGCATTCCTAGTGAGAAACTCTTATTGCCATATATTTTTCCTAGTATACAGTTTTGCGTCTTGTTCCTTTTTTTTTTTTTTTTTTTTTTTAATTACAGGAAGGAAATAGAAGAACGTCAGGTCTAAGGTGCCTACTCTGTAATACAACACACATTTTTATTCTGCACGGAAAAGGAATGCCAAGTTGTTCAAATATCAAAACAGTTCTTCCCCTCACCCTGCTGCCGTAACACCTGTAACTTATCTATAAAAGTAAGCAAAAACCCCAACCCTAGACAAAAGATTTGCTCACTGCTCAGCTGTGCACTCACTCTAATTAAACGAGCTATCTAATAAATTGAAAAGCAAAACAAAAAGAAGATTTAATTTGTCTTTATCTGTTATGCAAATTAGTTGGATTGGGGTGGTACTGACATTTGATTTTATATAGTATTCATCCAAGTTTTTCAACTGAAACTTTCTGTAAACAGAAAATGATCTGTGAACTGCTCTGTTTTCCTGCATGGTTCATTCAGAATGAATGAAACTGGTTTTAAGATGAAATATTTTATTTTGATGATATCTAACCATACAAGTTTGTCTTAATTTGTCTTCAATTTAATCACGAGAAGATTAAAAATTTATAAAATTTTGCTTTACACCAGATTATGGCTGCTTCTGTAAAAGATACCTTCCTTTTTTTATTATTCAGGATTATTGTTGAATCAAAAATACCAATTATTTTATAGCATTGTTCCCAAATTCTTTCCTAGCCCAGGAGAAGCAGTTACTCTGCAAAGGCTATAATATATTGAAATATCCCTAATAAAAAAAAAAATAATAATCCCAAAACTGCATACTCCTAACTCTTTATGCCTTTAGCACATTGAAACATCTACTGTGCAGCAGCTCTGGGACAAGCAAGGAATGCAAGACACATTTTTATCTGACCTAGCACAACTCCTACATGTAATAAGATATTACCAAGTTGTCTGTAAACGAAAACCCTAGTGGATCTCTGCTCGGCTCAGGGAAAGTATCACAGTACTTCAGGAAATACTGATTTGCTGGAAATGAAGAAATTACTGTATTAATTTTTTTGTAATTAGATAAACATGGGAGGTAGGTTTCTGAGTTAGCTGTGGATAGTTAATATTTTGAATGGATGTTTCCCACCCACGCTCCTTCCCTATACTCACACTCCTGTCTCCAACCTGTTCCCACCTTCTTTTCTGCAGAAATATTCAGTTTCAGGGTGCAAGTACCGGCGTGAAGAGGAACCTGTGAAGCAGAACCATTCATAAACTGCTGGCACCGCAAGAGGGGACAGCGCTATTATGGGAGAAGAAGCTTGAATAACCAAAACCACATGGAATGAGTTTCTAAGATTCTTCCTCTGCTGGTGATCCTTCCTTGTCCACTGCTGACAAAGCATGAACCCAAAAAGAATCTTATGTTAGGAGAGGCTGTCTTAGCTTTTATGAAGGCCATGGACTGTATGTTCATTTACCACCAAGTAACTCACCCCTGCTACCTCTTCTCTTTAAGCATTGTTGGTCTTCTTTCTGCTGTCCCTCATCATGTAAGTTTCCTGGGCTAGTAAGACATTGTTTTATAGCACTAGGCAGGGCTTTGACAGACCTTGATGTCATGTTCTGATTCACTGCAAATTTTTCATGTGACCAGATAGAAGCTATAATCACTTCAGATATCAGATAACTGGGCCTCAGATCCCAGAGACTTTACGAAAATAAATCAATCAATGACATAGACAATATTCCATTAATGGGGGTCGTATGAACATCCACATTTATATCTACATGGTCCCTTGCATACAAAAGTGAGTCCACCTGTGTCCCAAGCCAACCAGGAATCCTGGAGCCATCTCCCCACCTGCAGGAGGCTGGGTGGCTCAAATCCTCATAGCTAGAACATCTCCCGCTAAGCACGCTCAGCAGCTGACTGCCAGGGTGACCATCACATCTCATAACATTCTCGATCAGTGAGAAAACAAACAGAGGAAACGCTGCAACTTTTTATTTTTAAATACTGTAGTATTTAAACAACAGGCAATGACTGTACCAACTGCTCAAGCCAAGAATAAGTAGCTGTTCTGAGTGGATCCTGACTGTAGCGGCTGCTGCAGTCAATGGGTAAATCACCCCTTGGGGGTTATGCCATTTAGGATCGTACATTACTGATTAATACACAACACTGTAGTAAGGGCTGTTTCCTGCACTCACCCCTGAGGGAACTCTTAGGGGACACTCCAGTGTCAAGCCTAGAAAGTTCTTCCATCAGTTTGAGCTATTTTAAGGTCACCTTTTCCCTGAAGACTGTAAGAGTAGTTCCCTTGGCTGGGCTCCCTGCACAGCCAAGGTTACAGAAGGAAAACACAAATCTTTACTTAATATTTGAAGAATGCTGGTATTTGAAGAAAAGTGAAGAGAAACTGTCTGCTTTTCTACAGTTGTGTTCCATGAAGGCAATGTTTTAAGATGGAGGGAGAAAGAGGAGGCTAGGTGAGAAAATGGATGGGTTGGTTTGTTTAAACCTAACCTGATACCTCTTGGTCATTATGAGAATACAAACCAATCTCCTAAAGATCAGAAGCAATGACTAACATGTGAACTGGGATTGAGAAGAGAATGCAGCTTTGTAGACAAAAAAACCCCCAGAGGACTGTTGGCCTGAAACTGGAAGGGGAAAGTAAATGGAATAAAGTAGAAAAATATATAGCATATATAATATTTAATAGCAGAAATAGAATACACTAAGATTCATCTATTCTCCGAACCACAATTAAAATGAGGGGATGTATCAAACAAGGCAAATTTTAACACTGTTTAGGAAGATTTCATTGTCACAGTATCTACTGAAAGTCACCTGGGGAATGTAATACCAAGGCAGTTAAACAAACACAACCTCAGTGCTCTACTCAAATGCTGAATTTTGTTCCTAAATGAAGAGTTTCAAAACCTGTGCTTCTTCCTGCCTTTAACTGTGCATACCCAACCCGATACTGCTTTAAAGCTCCTTTCCACGGAGCGGGATAAGGCTAAACATTTTCTAAAACCCACAGCCTTTCAATGCATTTCCAGTTGAGAAATATAAAATACAGGCATCCAACACCACTGACCTTTGTAAAGTATGAGTTCAGAGGACAGCAAGTTAGGCACAAAATTATAGGCCATACGGGGGCAGAAAAATAGCAGCCAGGCCTGGAAAGAGACCTGTCCTCCTTGCAGCTCTTTGCATGTCAGTGCTGGGAGAACAGTGGTGAGACCTGAAGGACTATGTAGCAGCAAGGTGTGCAGTAGCTCATGTATACCTTGGAGAAGCAAATAGAGCAGAAAACTGTTGCATCAGCATTTTCAGCATTTTTTTCCCTTGAAGAGTTTCCCAAGAGCAATGGTGCCCTCTCAGATGGGAAATTACATCAGGCTCTAGCTGGATTGTCCTGCTTGAAAAGGTGCAAAGAATCAGGATTAGAGCTGCAAATCTGTTCCATTATCCTCATTGTTAGAATAAGAATGTGAAATAGTCTGGAAAATACAGGAATACCTGATGTTAAACTGTACACGTTACAAGTACTTTCCAAATCCAGCTTATACAATAACACAGAAGGGTGCCTTTACATATGCCAGAACCCACACCAAAACCGCAGGTTTCCCAATAAACACATCTTCTGCGACGACGATACACTTACAGGATTAAAGTTTATAAGAACAACTAAACGAGGAGAGGTCTGCTCACCTGCCAAGCAGTAATTCCTTCAGGCTTTCTGCTGTTTCTGCAGACACTGAACAGGGTACCCTGTTTTACGCACAACATTGACTTGGAAGATGCAGTTTTGTACGGTGAACTTGAAGTCTTAACGTCAGTGCTCAGTTGCATACTTCCACTTAAATCTTTTCAGAGCGGAGTGGAAACTATCTAAAAATTAGCATGCATTTATGCTCATGTCTTTTTCCTAATTTAACAGTTGTGTGCTTGGATCTTAGGGTACAGGGTTCAGGAGGAGCTGGGTATGGCATGAACAAAGTCTCTCAGGAATAAGCTGTGTTCTTTCCCTCTGGGCGTGATTCTTCTTAACCAAAGCATTGCTCAGCAATGTTGACATCTGCAAGACAAAGAAGAACTTCATCTGGCTTTGCGTATTTTATCTACATATATATATACACACAAAAAAAATGAACCAAAAAGCGACTTAGAAGTGTTAATTCGTTAGGCGAAGAAAAGTTCTCCAGTGTGCAAAGCCTCTTTTCTCAGTGAGGTTCCTGGCATTCATATTTTTCTGTTACTTTTTTATTATTAAAAAAAGGACTTTGAACCTGTATTTTTTTCATCTTAGTATGTACCTTTGTGGTATCCAAAGAACTCCAATAGTGATATTATCTGTCTCTTTCCTCCAGGGAGGAATTCATGCCAGACCATGATATTCCTGCTTATTCCTGGAGCACAGAGCCTCACACCAAGGTTAAGATAGCAAGCCTCCTTGGGGGCGCGGGGAGGGGAATGCAGGGGGAATGCATATCACAGCACCATCCACTGTATACCGTACCTCCTGCAGATCCCTCCCCTCTTCTTGAGAGCTGTTCAGCACTATAAATTAAGAGTTCAGGTCTGTATTCTACTAAGGCTGATCTCTGCATGCAGATACCCAAGGCTGTTCTTCAGCAGGATACGCTCACCAGCAAGGCTTTGCCCATACGGATATATTCCTCCATGAATATTCTTCTCAGGATATGTACACGTGGTATAATTGGGCTGCAGCCCTTGAAGTAGTCTCTGATTTTTTAAAACAGATGATCCACCTTCAGCTTGTTGAGTCCCCCAGCTTAGAAAGGAGGTCAAGTGTGCCTTTAGCTGGCTGCCTGCATGCTGGTGGACCTGCAGGAACAGATGCAGATCCAACCTTCCCAGCGCTGTCAGCCTCCTTACAGCCACCTCCCCTCCATGCCGTGTGAGGCACCCCTTCGGTCAGCAGCACAAAGCTCTCCAGCCCGCACCGGCTCAGCCTGACACCACTGCAGGAGAAGACCAGGACCCCACCTGGGCTTAAGTCTGGGCTTACATAGTACATAGGCTTAGAGCATCACACGACCAACGGACTGGTGCCCTTGACCACCCTCTCATGTATCACCCCACCCCTCTCCTGCTTCCCTCACAACCCAAACCCACAACCACTCCTTCCCAATAGCTCATGAATGCCTTTCCTCCCCCAAGTTAGCAAGTGCTAACTGTATGGAAGTGCCCTGCTGCTTCGTTAGGAAAAAGCTGTGAACTTCAAGTTCTTCTGCTCTGGGAGTAACAGAGGACCAAAAAGTAAGGTGCTGGTGCTAAGCTTTTGCCCTCAACCACCATGTCCTGAAGACAGTAGATGCTGAAGTCTCCTTGTTGCTAGATTCTACCTGCTAGAAAAATCCCACTGAGGCTTCTGTGCCATGCCAGAGGTGTTGTCTTGCTGAGTCGACCTTTTAGAGGTTCTTCCAGAAGTAAGGAAAGACAGTCCTTTCCCCAGATCCTCAGACATCTGCTAGCTGAAGAGGCAACAGAATCTGAATTTTCAGACTCCAGCCGCCATGCATGTAGTCCCAGCTCTGACTGTAGACTGTCACAGATGGTCAGACTTAGTAGTCACCTCTCAGTGAAAGATGTCATGAGACACTATTGGCATATTTGCTGAACTGCCTCCAGCCCTGCCTTTCACAGGGATCTCAATTTTTAGGTGTAAATCAGTGCTATTTAGTATCTCTCAGCAAAGGTAAAGCTGTAACAGGTCCCTCTCCTCCAGGTGCTGCAAGGGAAGCCTGTACTCTAGTCTGGACTCCATATGGTATGCTCGCAGGCTCACAGCGTGGCTTCTCAGCAGGAAGGATCCTAGGTTGCCCCCACAAATGTTTTATAGTGTTGCTGCTGGTGGAGCATGTGGTCACGAATGCACAAGGGTTTGTTGGAGGTCTGTAGATAGCACAGGTGGCCTTGGGGGATGATAAAGGCCATCATTTAGTCTGTAGCCCAAGTTCTACAGCTAGGAAACTAATATATTCCTGAAGAGCAGTGATGTCAGTTAATATGCACAGGGGGTTGTTGGGGAGTCTTACGCAAAACACTTACAAAATAGAAGAATGGGACTGCACGGGCATCTTGCTCTGTCAGTGTTGCACTACTGCTTCTCAGTCTCACTGAACAAACTTTACTAGCACCTGCCTTGCCTTCAAGGACGCTTCCAGGGATAACTGTTGCCAGCTAAAACAGAAGACACACAGGCATGGTTTTAAGAAAAAAGCAAGCTTGCTACATTGAAATAAATAGAAACATCGGACAACTATGGCAATAATAAAATGAACAATTATTGCATTATGGAACATGCGCATTGAATTCTATTTGATTAACAGTGTTACTCTGTAAAGCAAACTTATGATGAACATGCATCTATTTTGAAACCGCTGAAGATGTGTCTAAAACTTCCAACTCAATTTTTTTGCCAACACCTCATTACTTATGATCTAGGGTTTTCTAGATCAATCAAGATCTGAAAACCCAGATTTGTAAGTACTGTTTTCCTTAGGGAAAGCAGGCAGCATTAGAGGTCTGGAAATTACTGAATGTTAAGCCTACTTTGGGATAACACCTATTGTTATTCTAGGTTAGCAACTGCTGCTTGAAACAGATCCAGGAAAGAGATTTATTTTCATCTCCTTGGAGTAACTAGGATGTTTCTGGCAACTCGAGATTTGCAGTGTTGCACAGAAACAGCACGTGGGGGGAACAGGATAGCTGCACCCGGAATTATTAAGCGGCTCTGGTCCTCTGCTTCTTTACAGCAAAACCCTCATGGCCAAACAAGCAGGATTTCTGCAGACAGTGACAGAAATAACACTACAGGAGACAGAATGCTACATGCTAATTTTTCAAAGAAGCAACTTCTGAATTTTCTAACAGCATTTCCTGTTTTCAAACAGGAATTCTGACCATGGGAAAAGAAAATAGATTTTGTATATAGAAACAAGCATTGCTTTCAAAGCACAATCAGCTGAGCAGCTAAGGAAAACCCACTTTCACTGAAATTGTATCTCAGCAGTGATACTTAAAAAATTTGAACAGACCTGTCACTTCATTACACAGAATGTGCTAAAAGCCAGGTCAAAGCAAGGTAAATACCTCAGATATACCTTGGAAATACATCCTGCCAATTCAGGGCAGTATGTTTAAGATGGTAATTCCCTCTGTCTCAAGAATCTGTAAAAAAAAAAAATGGAATCAAAGTTTACCTTCAGTGATTATTTGTCCTGTTTTCAGACACTTCTCTGTCAGTCTCTGACCTGCTCTAGCAATAGCATTCTCTTTACAATTATGTTACCAGATTCTACTTCAGTCACACCCCCTTTTGCTGCACCTGCAGAAATAAGAAGGGAGCCACTACAGCTGCAGTAAATGGTTTTCCTCTGCACAACTCTTTTCAGTTAAAGGGGTAACTACCACTGCAATCTGTGATTCTTTTGGTTCTCCGCATCCTGCCAAACCATCGCTATTCAGACTACCTGCTACAGCTTCCTAAGCGATGCACTGATGCATCTAAAAAATGAGGCATTCCTTACCAACAGGACAATTCAAATAGGCTAAATAAGAAGCTTCCGATTGATTACAATCTAAGCATCTCTGTGAAGGGCAAAGCAACGACTGAACACAACAAGCAATCAAGGCTCTTGGAGCCAGCTAATTAGCAACGCTAGTCACAACGATATGTCTCAGCTGAGCTCCGGAAGACACTTCAGTAGCTAAAGGAGTGTTTTACTGCATTTCCCTTCTTCAATTTGCCTCAGTACATTGGTCAAAAAGATCTCATTTACACAGTCAGAAAGTAGTCTTCAGCTCTGCTGGCCAATTACACAGCACTGGGTATCAATTTTCCTTCTCTGATTATCCCTATAAGCCTGGGCTCATCCAACCTGACTTTACTGGTGTGGGGCTTACCAGCTCAGAGGTCACGACCACCTCGCTTTGTTGCATTTAGCAAGGGAACTCACAGATGTTCCCAGGATAGGAAAGATTTATTTATTTTATTAAAATTGCAATTGAGATCTTTAAAAATAGGACAATTTTCTATATAACTTCTAACTACAAAATGCCTTTAATAGCATTAACATAGATTTGGGCTATTTTCATCTATTAACAAGAACAGAGCAAGCTATTAGCTAAAACACTTTTTACTGATCAAGACAACAATTGCATTAACATGAAACCATGCCAGAAAGCATCTAACTAATAGCAATGGAAAGAAAAGATAAAACTTTTTAAGAGTAATTTTTATTACTCTAATGTAAATAAATGCTGCTGAAAGCATTTCTTAATATGTACATAGCCACTTTAATATCCAAGGCTACTTAGTAAAGTGTTGGGTTGTTTTTTTCCAAATTTATTCTTAATATTTAACATGGTCAAACAGTAAGAACTGTATTTGTCATAGTCCCTATAATCATGCAACTCTCTGTTGCTGGGGGCTTTTCCAACTGTAACTGGGAAGTATATAAAAGACAACTATAAGTATGTTATAAAATTGACATGCATCAGATAGCTGCAAAACTTAACTTTTCAACCATTTCAAATTTAATCAGTTTCCACCTGTTTCAGTTAGACAGAACTTCCACAATTAAAAACACTGTATTTCATGCCATCTCAAAATATTTGTTTCCTGTGTCTTAATACAATGCCACTCACTAGAATTGCAAGAACAATGGAGAAAAAATTGCCAAAACTTAAAGGTACCTTACAAAAGAACACACATTCTCAGGCACAGCTTTACTAAGAAATTCAATACTATGTACAAAGCAATTAACATTTTATTTTAAATTGCAATAAACTGTACAAAAATGTTTCATTCTTGCCAAAAATAAACAGCAATATTTTCAAACTTACTTCTAGACAAACAACAAACTCTTGTTTTAATCTTTCCTGCATGAGTTTACAAATAGACAGTAAGATGCATGGGTTTGTGTCAGTCAGGATAGAACTAACAGATTTAAATGTTTGTAAAACAAATTTTAAGTTTTTAGTGTCTTTTAGGAGTTTCAATACTCCTGCCATGCTTGTTAAAAGCCTAAAGAAAAATTGTGTCTCACACAAAGGAATGTAAACAGCCATCGTGAGATTAAAGAGGTTGACTCTCCCAATGAAACCGTAAACGTACCTCTATATTACTAACATTCACTTTACACCAAGAACAGTCCACAGCACGGGGATCGTGCAATAGCTGAATCCACTCTCCAAAATGCCAATTTAAATATACATCAAAGACTTTTTCAAAAAGTTTTCAAGAATAAAATCCTAAGTAACAGAACTGAAATGGATTATCCTCTTTTTTAATATCTTGTGGTGTGGGGGGGTGGTGTCCTTATCCTAATTCATGAGCAAATATATAACTGCCCCATCAGATCTACAATCACAATGTACTTTTTCCATGATGCAATAACATAAACCAGCACCTAGTTAAGTCAATCAGATGTAGAAAACACTTCTGCCAAGAGCATGGGCTTATTTTCAGGCTTGGTTTTGTTTGCATAACACATTTAATGCAGACTAACAAAACATAACGTGGGTCACTGACCACAGCTTCTTCTGTTTGAGACCTAAAATAGAAATACAACTGCAATGATTTTTTTAATTTCACAATTTTTTTCCTCAGCATTGAAACTCAATTAAGAAAAAGCTGTTTCAACAGATCGGTTCGGTTAGAGCTTAAAAAATTAAGCATCATCTGCTCCTTCAGAGTTGTTTGAGGTCGTCTTGAAATTCCACTTTATCTGGATAGAGTTTAATGTAGGTGTCCACCATTAAATCTAAGTCATGTTTTATATCAAAGTTTATGTTCAGCAAAGCTAGGTTGCTTGACCTTTGCTCTGTCAAGGTGTTTTTCAGGTATGCCTTTAAGCGCTTTCTTCCCACTTCGTATTTTTCATTTTCTACCTTCATCACTGGAAGTATGCACAAGACTTTCAGCAGTGCGTAAACATTAGGGAAAAACTTTATGTCAGGCAAGTGAAGTGCTTCGTAAATAGTAGCTGGAAGTTCAATATCTTTTCCTCTGTGCTTCCACTTGATTCTCCAACAATGAAGCTCAGCAGAAAGCGTGTCTGGATTAGGCAAGTCATTTTTGTACATGTCCGCATGATGCTCCTCAGAAGTATTGAATTTGAGCTGCCCCATGACTGAGGGCACTAACGATAAACACTTGAGAGCTTTTAAATGTTGTTCTGAGAATATATCTTTTAATTCTTGAATAATGTGCTCCACTGTGGGGACACTAAGGATTTCTTTGTAGTAGTTTTCTGACGTTACTTCAGAGTCTAAGTTCCCCTGTTGTGCCCTGCGAAATTTTCCTGGGAGTTTAATTTGTACGTCCAGTTTTGTAGCCAAATTTGTTGCTTCCTCAAACCAAAATTCATGGTAAACTTCAATATTCTCCATCACTTCATTCAGAGAATGCAACACTGCTGTTAAGCTGCTAGCTGCAAAAAACACATCTGATGTTTGTCCTTGGAGATTTTTTCCAAATGCTCTTGTAAAAGACAGAACATTTTTCAGGATTACGATAGTGACAATGAAGTCAAAATCTGTCAATGCACTTGAAAGTACAAATGCTCGACCGGTAATAAAGTTGTTCCACCTGACGGATGAGTCACTGCTTACTGCATCCAAGCACAGCACCAATGCTTGCATGAGGTCCACCAAAACCTCAAAAGTATCATGCCTGCCTGTCCACTGAGAACGGCAGATCTCCTTCAGCTCATTACCCTTCTCCTCGTTGTTCTGAAAAAGAACAGAAATTGTGTTGTCCAGTTCTACTAGTAATTCTGGAGACTGATTAAACAGACAGCAAACTTCTTCAATTGTTCCTAATGCAATGGAAACACCAACAACCGGAACGGATTTTGCTAGCCAAACATTTAAGGCACACGAGGAACACAGCGTATAAACAGCTTGTGGATACTTTTCCAAGAGTCTTGTAGCCACAACTTTCATTTTAGAAGCAAACCCACTGGAGACAATGTAGGCTTGACCTCGACAGTACTCCATGTTTAGACCCCACTTTTCAGTAATAGTTGCGTGAAACTTAACAGCTAAAATTTCAGGATCAGCCTCATATGGCAAAAAGCCTATGAATTCTTCTCTTAGATTATGAGAGTCATCAACAAATCTCACCAACACTGGCAAATGTTCCTCTCCTGCTATGTCTACTACTTCATCAGTGACAATAGAAAAGAAGTGTGAGTCTCTTACTTCCCTCAGCGTCTCTTCTCTAACACAGCTTTCACAGATCTCAAGCATTTGTTTCTGCTGAGTTTTTGAACAGTACTCAAGATTGACTGCAGTCATCTCAAATCTTTTCCTCAGAACTTCGTCTCCAGCATTTATTCTATATTCCAGTAGAGCCTGAAAGTTATCTGAAGTAAAGATACCTTCTGGCAGCTCGTCAACATTATGGCCATCCAAAGGAATATTTTGTTTGCCCATTAGGATCAAAATTTCAAACAAAGACTTAAGGTAATCTTTGTTTTCTCTTTCTTCCAATGTCAAGGGGCCAGCTTCTTCCTCTTGTTCTTCCCCTCCTTCTTCTGAGACAGTATTTTGTTCATTGCTTTCGTTCAATTCTTGAGTTGCCTGTTCCCGTTCAAAAGCTTCATCAACTGCAAAAAGTAAAATACTGTAAGTGTCAAAATAACATGAACAAAAAACCCCATAAGATTTGCTTTCCCTTACTACCCCCATTACTTTTTAAGTTGCTGGAGCTCAGAGAAGAATGTTTCCAGTTTATAAGTGAATGAGTATTTCACAAAGAGTTTAGACTGCCTGTTTGAATCAAACAGGAACTCAATTATCCTCCTGATATATGTAGGAACTTAGTTATGTGTCCTGCATTACCTTGTCAGCCTTAGTAAACAAATTTTTTATGAACCCAGTTATTTTGCTCACTTACTCTTTTGTTGCTTCAGTGTTCTTATTTCATCTTCACTCTTACAAAAAAACAAAACAAAACAAAATTGTATTGATGATGTCTAGCACATGTCCTTCAAATATTAGAACACATCAAGACCAGATACAAATTCTGCAAATGAGACCATTTTAAGGGCATTAATATTTATCAGTAAGCGCTAGAAGGTGCAAGAGGAGGTTTCTTCAGGTAGTTTATTGCTATCACAGCACGTATCTACTAACTAAATGACAATCACCTGCTACTACTTCTAAGACTCTCATACTTATATAAGGTGTTTGTAATAATTATTAGTAAAGAGATGCCATTCAAGTATTCTGTTTCAGTATGAGCATGCACTGTCAGTAGACAGAAACATCTTTAACTTATTTTCACTCAATAAACACTCGAACTCACGAAGAAGTTTAAAAATTGGCTGTAATCTTCCAACATACAAGCAGAGTTTAGGAGTTGAATTCCTCTTAATTGTCAGCTTACTTATAGAAAAAGTGTCTCTAGGTCTCTGTGGTTATAAATCACACAAAAGAGGTATCAATAAGACACAATTCCACAAAAAACACATCTTGATCTTGCTTTTATACATAGATTATCTTTCCAGAACAGTAAGCTAAAATACATGTCTGAATTGGTGCAGATTTCAAAAGTTAAATGGGTGAACTGAAGATCACAATCAATTTGTAGCATGAATTTCAGGGTACCGTGCATAAGTTGTATTCAGTTAGCGCTGTAATAACAAGCAAAAGGAAGTTATGAACTTTCTTTGGAAGACAGTATCAGTTCTGGACCAACACATTTCGTTTTCCAGATTATTTCATCAAACCTTCCTTAGCAGACAGAATTTACATCAGTATAGTATTTGGGCATTTAACTTAAAATCCACAAAAAGATACTAGAATAGGCAGTACAGAAAATGCAAACACTGAAGTGCTTAGTACTGTTACTTGACATTTTTGCATAAAAGTTTCACATGAACTTACTTGTCTTTATTGTTTTAATATTTAAAAATATCTTTCATTAAAAACTTACAAGCTCTTTTATCCTTTTCCTGTGTCTGCTGTGGGGATTGTTCAGGTGACTTGTAAGATCAAATATAGTTGGCACGGCATTATCCCGTAAAACTGTCCTGTAAGGGCTCTGTAAGAAGACAGACACCTAGATGAGGTATTTCTTTGGGGAATTCTCACTGCGTGTGCACAAAAAAACCCAAAAATTTCAGATGCCATGCTTTTTTTTAAAAAAAAAAAAAAAAAGAAGTATTTTTACTTTCTGATGTTTGAAGAACAGAAAGCTATGCTATGCAATTCGCATTTCAGGGATATCAAGAGACCACTGAAAATGAGGAGAGGTACTAAAGAAAACCCCAACCCAAACCACAGATATTATTTCCTCCCTTTTATCTTCACATCAAGGACCCCAGATGCAATAATTTTAATTTACTGAAATATTATGATTAAAAAAAAAACCAAACATACATTTAGGATAAAGAGACATTTACGTATCAAAAAGGAAACACTTTGTTACTATTGTGCTTTGGTTTTTATCACTTATTTCACAATTCTATAAACAATCACATAAACATTTTCATTGTGAAAGTGTTCAACTGGCTTCTTTATGTAGACTTATAAATTCGACAAAACACTCCTGTAAAAGGTCATATTAAAGAAAAATTTATCTGCCAAAAGAGCACGAAAAGGAAAAGACTTCTAGATGTCATGTAAACGTTTCTAGCAGTTAAATACTAAGTAAAACACTTGTATTTGGATATACTGTAAACTTATGTTGTCTAAATTGACTGATTTCCAGTAAGTACGATATTTATACCTGTCATTAGATTGAAATAAGTTTCACACAAACCAAGATTCATAAAGCTTCTTTTCATATTCAGAATTACCTCCAATATTCATTTGTTTGTTTCTGAGATGCGAGCTAATGAGAGACCTTGTCACATGTAATATGACCAGGACCTCACAGTCTGACCTGCATAGTTTAATTATCCTTCTTAACTAAAGGACTGATTTTACCTATATATCAGAGTGAAATTCAAACTTGATACAAAGCCCCAGGTCCACTGTTTCCTACTCTTACATAAGCTCTTAAAATCAACATTATCTTGTTAACAAAAAGAATTGAAAGCCATTATTTCATTAACAGAAAACACTGCCATGATTTTAGCTGGATGAAACGTAACAGGAACCAAAAGCTTGACAGATGCATGTTTAAATGTCTTGGTCACAACAGTGTAATTTAACCTGATCACACCATGTACACACTTCTGTAACAGCACATTAATGATTTTAAGTAATTATAAGTATGTAAGCTTACACACTTATACCAAATAAATTTATACAGTGTTGTAACATCTAGTGACAATAAACAAAATGAGCATTGCTTAGCATGAGGAGAACTGCAGTGAAGATTAGTGCTCCAGAAACATGTTAAACCAGCAGCAGCAGTTCTGCTCTTCTCTTCCCCGACTGCTCGTTTCCACCTCAGCCTTTGTGCCAACATCTGCGAGCCTGCGTGGTGCCCTGGACCATGACAATGATCTCAATTAAGACTAAGAGATTAATTTTCCCAGGGATAAGTTACCTAGAAGATCAAAGATTAAAATGCAGCATTCTGATGAAAAGCATAGTCAAATTTTGCAAGATGCGATAAATGCTTGGTTTTACTTACACTTCTACATATCATAGAAGTCTCAAAATGTTTAGCACACAATCTGTAATGCTTGTTGAGTTGATCTGGAGTTTTATCTTCTAAATCTGCCCTTCGACAGTTCTCTACCCATCTTTGACATCTGCATGTAAGCAAAAGAATTAGCTAATTTTAAGTTAAAACAAAACCCCCTACAATTTCAACCCGTACTCAAAACTGGATCGCAGTGAGCCCTGCCTTTTATGTGAGGCTGAGGAAAGTTCTGTACACCTTCTGTTGTTACATACCATCAAATCTTTTTATAAATCTGTTTTCCTCCCTTTGCTCACCACTTAGCACCACCCCAGCAAATTCAGGATTCTTTTCCCTTAATTTATATATTCTTGCTTTTTCTCACACACACAACAGATTGTAACGCAGTTGCTCATGAAACCTGACCACTTAATTCTCACGAATTTAATCTTAAAAAGAAACTTAACAAAGAGATGCGTTTGTAGACTAAAGTCATATAAAGTTTTTGAAGGCAGCTATTAAAATAGCTATCTTCTCTGCCTCCCTCCAAAACACAGCATTTTTCTTATTTATTGTGGTCATTGGGGAGTTTTGAGTAGATTTTTGAGAAGTGCCATAATAACAATTAAAAAAGCAATCATTCTAATGACAGTGCTCAACATGCCTGAACTAAGTTATTGTTAAGATGCGTATTTTTACAACATCTACTTCTGCTTTATATTAGTTTTCTGAGATATAACACAAAGCTAAGGAAACATTTCCCCTTCTAATACTGCTTCTCTTAAATATGCAAGATATCATTTCCTCTGGTGAGCAAACCACTTGCAGTAATTGATGTAAATGCATTAGTTTGCTTGTATTTCCCTCAAAGGGGTCTATGCAATCGCTTTCTTGCTACAGATTTCTGAGCAACAACATGCAGAGACAGATGCTGCAGAGCTACTCCAGTAAAACTCACATGCCATTTCATTTGTGCTGTAAAAATACATATATATGAATTAACAAGACTCCAGCACCTATTGATATCCCTGTATTTAAAAATCTGGGGGCGGGGAAGTAATCTCCTTCCTGCAAAAATAATCCTCTGCAGCAGCATTATTTTAATGCACTTGCTTGCACCCTGTGGCATCACAGAGCCACCAATTTACAATGGCACACAAGTAAACAAAGTTGAAAACATACAATACGGAAGACTAAAAACCTTCACATGAACTCCACTGAGGATTTGTTCATTATTCTAACTGTACACAGTGCTTACACAAGCTCCCATTCCTCCTAGGGTAAATCCTTACCCAAACTCAAGAATGCCCGAGAAAACTACATTGTAAAGAATTACAGTAATACCAAAATAATTCTACAGCAAAAAGGAAAGGAACTTTCATTACAGTCTGTGACTTTACTTTAAAATCCGTCACTGTGCTACATACTTTTCAACACTGGCTCATACTTAAAAGTGTTGGGTTGTTTGCCTTTTTAAAATTGGTACATGTTGGTAATGATCACAAAGTTCCAGGAACCTACACAGAGAAGTTACATGAAGAGTCTATTATTTCAGTACAGCAAAGTGGGTGAGATCCACAATGCAATCCTGCTGAAATTCATGAAAGTGAAAAAGCTACTCTGCCTGATTAAAAACAAAAGGCTCTAAACAGCCTTTTTCACTCCTAAATTAAAAAGAAGATGGGTCTTGACCCAAGAAACAGCCAGAAGTTGTTACTGCATTAAAATACAAAAATATTTTTAAATTATTTTTGACTACAAACATGTAAATTACTGCTCACAGGGGCAAGGAGGGAGCAAAATACTTTATTCAACAACTTACGAAGGAGGGCTGTCCCCTCAGATGTTTTGGTGGGCAGCCCCAATGAGGAAATCCACAGCTCTGAATGGATTCACCATCATCTACTTTAACTGAGCGCAGTAACAGGCACCTGCGATAACGAAAGGGGGGAACCCTGAATTCTGATCTCTGCTGTGTAAACGGTTTGTGTACCTTAACTTCTAGTTCATGCAAAGTACCAAAATAACAGTGGCAGCAAGTGCCATAAAACAGGAATAATTTCTAATATTGCTCTTGGAGATCCACACGTAGTATTCTTAATATGACTTAAAATAAGAAAAAAAATGGTTTATTTTTTTTTTTTGTAGGACTGCAGATCTGGTGCTCTTGCCTGGACAGCACGATCACCCCAGTAAGAGAACAGGAGAGCGTTCTTTGCTAAACCAAACTGTATAAACACAGTCCTTTAGCATGTAAATTAGATTGGATCTGGCTCTCATACTTTCTGAGTGGGTGCCGATTATTAGGTAACTCAAACACTATCACATCAGGCTGTCACAAAGGCTGACAAGCCTCCCCTATAGCTAGTGGGGAGGGCTTCAGTCCAAAGGGGTATGCAGCAAAGAGCCCAGCCCTGGTGTTCTTACCTGCCTCTCTCATTGACCCAGTGAAGCTGAGGAAGACTGCCAGGGAGCAAAGTCAGAGCTCCTCACATTACGGTAACTCCTTTGAATCACCTCCTGGCAACCACACAGAGACAAATCGGTGGCAGCGATGGCACATCTAGAACTGGCACAGAGTTGTCAAGGACAGCCAAAAATCAGCCTGAATCCCTTCACCTCCAGTGTTGCTGCCAACCAGAGAACAAGTTAAGTAGATACCAGTAACAGCTAGGGACCAGAATCAAACTAATGAGCAATGGCAAAAGATACCATCAGCTCTTCAGAGGGGGCTTACTCAGGAAATGAGTCTCACAAAGATTAGATTAACCACCCAATCCTCCTTTCCGTTACCAACTTCTACCATTACACAGAACTGGCTATGGCCATGGCCTCTTGGGCCGAAGTCAACACTGAGTACATGATTCAAAAGAAGCCCTCAGCATGCAGTGCCCCAGTTTGCAGATCCGGCTCACACAGAGGCACCAAGTCCTCACACCCCACTGGTGCAGCAGATCAGTAACCAGAGCTCTACACATCTGGGAAAGCTGGAGCAATGACATCCTCTCAAGTAGCTACAGGACTAGAGGGAGATGGTAGAGGTTATGCAGCTGAACTCAAACACACAAACTCCATCTGAGTCTGAATTTGGCCCTTCAGTCTTGCTATGAGTTTGGCTCCAAATAAGTTTGACTTTCCGAGGAACAAAAACAAAGAAAAAGGAGATCAGTCCCCTGAAATCACCCAGCATAGCTCTGCAAGGTATTTCCCAAGCAACAATTCAAAAGATTTTAGAATAAAATGATGTATAAGATTTTGTCCAGTTTTTTGGTATTCAGCTAACACAGACTGTACACTGTTGCACAGATGCTTTAGCTGCAAAGCATCTGGCACAAATTAAAAGCCATCTCAATCCAATATATTACACCACTGCTTAGGTATTGCTCATTAGCTTTTAAGGTTTTTTTCAGTCACAAACTTTACATTTTCAGAGATCTGCTGACATCTCATGGAAGCTCAAATGGCATTTTATTGAGGTGCGGATAGAGTGTAACTCATTTATGTTACCTCAGTAGTAGTCAACTGCAGCAGAAGAGCACCTCTCAAGAAGTATTTTGTTCTAAATACTCACACCTCACCTTCACTAAAACCACCGTGACAGTCAGAAACACAGGTGAGGGTTAAACAGACAGAACTTACTGTCGTGATCACTGCCCAGACTGTATAAAACTATAAAATACACATCCTTATTGAGGTCTATTTACATTCATGTTTGATATGAAAAGACTATGTACCGTTCATTAAATGCAGCTGGTTCTTTTTCAAAGCCTTATCTGTGCACCCCTTCTAGTTTTCTGAGGTAGTAGCAATAAAAGATGATAGTCCTAAATAACTGGTTAGCTCTCACAGAACTGCAAATACTCTGAAGATCTGACTTGGAATACCTTACTGGAACTGCTGAGCACTGAAATGGGAAAGTTGTAAAGGCAATTATTCAGTTATTGAGGAAAAACTGAAAGCAGTAAGGTAGTAAAGAAATATAATGGCTGTATTTCTCAATTATTTTTATTTTTTTCTTGATTAAAATTTATTTTTAAAGATGCATTCTAATGTCATTAGTGTCAACTTTTTCACTGTAAGCTGCCAAGTGCAGACAACACATTTCTGGCATAAAGTACTTTGCTTGCTAGACCAGTTTGACCTATAACGGTAAGAGGTTTCTATGACAGCAAGCAGTACAAGCAACACATTGTCACTGACAACTGCAGATGACTGCTGTAGTTCAAACCCGAGAATAAACCACTAACATGCTTCGGTCTACAAAGCCAGAAGGTTGCATGGATTTATAATATATAATCTGCTCTGGACATTTTAACATCGGTTTAAATGAGAAAGGTGTTAAGATATTGGGGGCAGGGGGGATGGGCAGGGAACCTGTTGAGAACTTCAAGAGTGTTATCTTTGTCACTGCATGTTTTTAAGAGCACAACAAAGACACCAGAAACAGTTTAGGTATAGCTTATCCTTCCTTTAGACAGTGCAAAGGTCTAGATGATCCTTCAGGGTAATTTTTAACTCTATTTTCTACTATTCTGTTACAGGAACATTAATCGTATTAGCATGAACTACTTCAAGGGGATTATGAAGTAGACGTGCACTCAGAAAGCATGAGAAAGCATGCTTACTCACACACTGTAGAAATGTGAGCCAGTACATGGTTCCTAAAAACATGTCTGTGATCCAGTTCAATGTCTGCAAAAGAAATATCCATAAATCTGTACGATTCCAACTCCCTGTAGCTGGCAAGCATTCTTTTTTTTTGAAAAGGTATTTTATTTCTAAACTTCCATAAATGTTAAAAGTAGTAGTATTCTAATTTTGAAATACTGGTGTGTGTGTTTTTTAGAAATCGTCTTTAGAATAAGTGCATTGCTTAATTAACTGCACACTTTTTAATGTATCTATGTATTACTACCACAGAAGACATTCATTTAAAATGTCTTTCCACAGAAAAATTATGAACTGAACGGGGCATTTTCTTCACACACACTGTCGCATACTGACCAATTTTGCCCAATCTGACGTGATCCAGATTTCACAGCACAGACTCCTTACAAATTAAGACTGAAATCCAGACAGCACCAAATCTCTTCAATTCTGCACAAACTGCAGTCATCCCTTGGACTGTTTAAGAGTCTGTGGCTCTCACAGGACAGGGTGGAAAGTGACAACACTAGGTGAAATCATACAAACGAAAGGTTAAGAGAAGGTAATCAACTATTTCCATTTTACTCTTCATTAAAGCCATAAACGTATGTAAAACTGGTTGTACTACAAAACCTCACATGTATGGGCATTAGGAAAGAGGTCTGGTTACCCTAGCATTGAATTCACTCAGGAGAGCCTGATGACATCTGAAAACACAGCTTTAAGCAGCAGCTACTACCTATAGGAGCTTTTTGTATTGTAGTCTGAAATCACTTACAGGGGACTGTTTTCTAAGAAGAAATTATGTACCCACAATTCCCAAGTGTTTTGAAATTTTCCAAAAATCAGGTCAAGTAGCTTCAAGGAAGGAAGCAAGTGGATGTCAAGTATAAATCATCAAAAATTTCAGCCTTAATTACCTACTGTTAGGAGATAACTGGTATTGCTCTAGTGCCTATGCACCTTCCAAAATTGTAAGGAGCAAGTTAAGTCAAACGATTTTAAGAATATTATCTAGATTTAAATGTGAGGTTGTACATGGGGGTTTCCATGTCTAAATGCATGTTTTATTTTTCATGGTATTTTCCATGTCTTCTCACTCACACACTTCTCGCTTTACCAGTGCACCACTCCTTTTCATCTGCTGGGAACTTGAAATCCTGTCACTTTTGCTGTTGCTTATGATGCTTTGCCACCAACCACCACCCTTGCAATCCTGTGACAGCTGCCTGTCACACTGGTGTCCTATTTGTCACATTGCGCACCTTGCTGTCCAGCACCACATCACCTCAGTACACACAGGAGGACTGACGGACTTCCACCACCTGAGCCAGTCCTGGCCCTGCGCTGGCCACCCACAATGCGTGGGCTCCCCTGGCTCATCCCATTGCTCCTGCAGCTTCTAACAGCCACACACCCCATCTCTGCCGCACACTCCTAGCAGATGTGCAGCCTCACACACACACCCCCAGCCAGGCAGGCCCCCACAGCCAGGCACTCCATCACACTTCAGCCCGCATCCCCCAGCCAGGCAGCCTTCACACCCTCAGACCCCCCACTCCGCTCACAGCCAGGCAGCTCCTCACGTGCCCAGCACCCCCCACTCCCCTTATGGCCAGGCAGCCCCTCACACCCGTTTTTGTATATATATTTATTTATATTTATACATATAAAGCACCTACCACCATATTGATAAACATTCTTTGAAACCACTCCTGACAGTAGAGGTAAGAACAGGAGTCAGTCTCCTCACTCACAGAGCCCCCACTCTCCTCATAACCAGGCAGCCTCTCACATCTCAGCCCCCCCAACTCCTGTCACAGCCAGGCAGCCCCTCACACCTCAGCCCCCCTCCCAGCCAGACAGCCCCTCAGCACCACCCACCCTCCACAGCCCCCCCTTCCCCTCACAGCCAGGCAGCTCCTCACATATTCAGCACCCCCCACCTCCCCTCAGGGCCAGGCAGCCCCTCACAGCCTCAGCCCCCCCGAACACTCAGGCAGCCCCTCACAGCCTCAGCCCCCCCGAACACCCAGGCAGCCCCTCACAGCCTCAGCCCCCCCGAACACCCAGGCAGCCCCTCACAGCCTCAGCCCCCCCGAACACCCAGGCAGCCCCTCACAGCCTCAGCCCCCCCGAACACCCAGGCAGCCCCTCACAGCCTCAGCCCCCCCGAACACCCAGGCAGCCCCTCACAGCCTCAGCCCCCCCGAACACCCAGGCAGCCCCTCACAGCCTCAGCCCCCCCGAACACCCAGGCAGCCCCTCACAGCCTCAGCCCCCCCGAACACCCAGGCAGCCCCTCACAGCCTCAGCCCCCCCAAACACCCAGGCAGCTCCCACTCTCCTGACAGCCAGGCAGGCAGCCCCTCACACCTCAGCCCGCGCCCCCCGCAAACCAGACAGCCCCTCATCCCCCCCCCCCCCCCCCCCAACATCACTAGGCAGCCCTTCAGCGTCCCCCCGCCCCCCCGCAGCGGCACCGCCGCCTGCCACCGCCACTCCCCCGCGCCCCCGGGGACAGCGGCGGCAGCGCCAGCGCATGCGCAGCTGCTCGCCCGCCTCCACGCCGCAGGCCGGAGGGTCCCGCGGAGCCCCGCCCCCCCCCGGCGCCACAGCGCGCGCGGCCTCCGCCAGGAGAGCCGGCAGCTCCGGACGGCTGCGGCCCCCCCGCGCCCCGCCGCCGCCGCACCCCCGCTAGGTGAGCAGGCGTGGCAAGGGGGCGCGGGGGGAAGGGAGAGGGATGGAGACGCCTCCCCGCCGCCGTATCTCCTCAGACGGAGCGGAGGGCTGCGGACCGGCGGGGCCGGAGGGGAAGAGGCGAGCGCCTCCACACCCCACCCCCCAGCCGCCAATCTTGCGGCGCGGGCTGCCTTCCTGAGGCGGCGCCGGCAGTGCCCGGCTGGGGTCTCACCTGACCGGGTCCCGGGGGAAGCGGAAGAAGGCCAGGTCGGACTGGGTGCTCTTGCGGGTGCAGTTGGGGGCCGCACAGAAGTTCGGCATGGTCCCCCGGATTGGCGCCGCTGCCCCTTTAAATGCGCGGGCCGGAGGGAGGGGGGGTTGTATGTGGGGTGGAGGAGGAGGAGGACGGGGGGGGAGGGGGGAGGGAGGGGGGTGGGGGGGGGAAGCGGCTCTACACTGCTGTGAGCGGCCGGGAGGATTCACCGCCACCCTCCGCCGGGACAAGAGCCGCCTCCTTCCCACAATGCGTCGCGCCCAGCCACTGGCCGGAGAGTGCGCATGCGCCGCGCCGTGCCGGCGGGGCCCGGATAAGTGCTGCGCGTGCGTCCCGGGCGCGCCACCGCCCCGCCCAGCGTGCGCGCGGGCCGACACCGAGCCTGCGCGTGGCGGGGGGGGGAGCGGCCGCCGGCGGTGCCGTGCATGCGCGGGGGGCTGGGCGCTCCGGGGCGGAGAGCGGTTTGTAGGTGTTCGCTTCGTCGGGTGTGTGTACCTTAGAAACGGAATTGGGGTCTACAGCGGAATCATAATCTTCTTCTCTTGTGTGTTTCCTTCTGTTTTGCTTTATAGGAAGAAGTTTGCCTTATGGCCCGGATGGATAATGACAGGAGCCACTTCCGTTTTAAGTAGAAGTCAAACAGGGAGTGTACCGAGTGTGAGGGCTTTGTCAGGCCTGTCATGGCTAAAAACGAAACAAAAGCTTAGAAAAAAAGAAACAGGAAAAATAAAACTGGATAGCTGGAAGAAGAAAAATATTTATTCACCAAATGTGGCCTGCTAGTAGTTTGAGGGAGTAGATACGGTAGCTGTGAAACGTATAAATTCTGATGGCAAATGGTAATTGTTTCAGGTTGGGCTTTAGGAAGCGTAATTCAACCATATTAGCCAAAGTCTGTGTCTTTTCAAAAAAGCACAAAGGAAAAACAAAAAAAAAGTACTCAATTCCTTTTGGCTAACTTTGAAACTTTGATCCTTTTTTGTTTGGTATGAGTTGGACAAATTCTGTCTTTTACATGAGGAAGCCTTGCCGTCAAGTGCCCTTCAGACTCGAGGCATGTGTCAGTGGACTAATTGCAATAACTTCGATTTATTTGGTGGTATTTCTTTGCTAGAATTCTAATTCTGGCATTCCTTTTAAGTAGTTTTGAGTAGTTGTTTACAGCAGTGCTAAACGTAAGCTTAGCTGAACCTGACTGCTTTCACTTCACTGGGTGATCACCAATGTTCTTCTACAGTGAACTGTATACAGGCGTTGATCAGATCAGGAAACTTTTTTTAAATAGGGTCATTTAGCTTTAGGTTAGATTTAATTCAGGTAACTGCCATCTGATTTGCTATGCGGATTGCATAAATGTTCATGCTGACACAAGGGAACACAGAGCAGGATTATGTTCAATTGCAGTAATAGCTTAGGAGCATATTGCATAATGTTAGTGTGAATTTTAAAACACTTAAAACAGGTTTCACTAGGCAAAAAATACTTCAGCATGAAATAGTAAGAAAATTGTCTTTTGCTCAAGACTGAAGGGCCTTTTCTCCTCCAGATTGATTCACCAAATAAAAGTGTGTGCATACTGAAACTCCTTCTTAGGGTTCTGAACAGCCAGACAAGAATGTTACAGTGGCAATATTAAAAAGAAATTAACCATGGCACGTATTTCTGAACTGCTAGTTCTGACAGAAGCATCTATTGGTATGCATAATTTCAATCATTATACAAGGATGTTATGGCTGTTACCTTCAAATGTGTATGTAGTTACGTATGAGCTTTCCTAATGAGCTGAATGCAATGGCTTGTCCAAAAGTTAACTTACTAAATTCTGCGGGGTGATGTTTTCTATGGGGAGACTAATTTTTAAGTGATCCCCATATAATGGAAAGAAAATGAATGTGATTATTTTCAAAACCTAACAATGTTACCAGTAACCCATTATTTTAAAAGAAAATTAGTTTACATTACTACTTAGTTGGAAAATTCCAAAATTAGCTTTTGTTGTTGAGTACAGGAAATCACCAAACCCTTTGATTTTTCTGGCAGAGTAGCTTTTGTAGTGTACATGTATAATTTCTTTCCTGGTGATTTTGTGTGTTAAGTGATCCTCCAGATCATTGAAGTATTGTTCACAGTGTATTTCCAAGTGTGTCTGTCTGTTGACATTGAATGGACATTATATACTGTATTAGTACTGTTGTACATCTGTATTCTCTGGATAAACTATTAAAGGAATTTTGTGTTTGTGTGGATTTTTTAATAGCTTTTTTTTCCCTGCTGTGTCATTAAGTCAGCTGTATCTTAAATCCAGGATGCTCTATCACATAATAATAGTTGTAAAGTAACCTTGTAATGTACTTCTGGAAATCAACTGCATGTCTCTTTCCCGGGCTGAAAGTCAGGATGCCTTTATTTTCCGATTGTACCATGTTAAGTACAATTGTGTACTCCTTCAGGTTTCCTGCTATTAAAAGTTTATTGGCAAGGGAATATTTGAAGTCTGAAATGCTTTCATGACTCTTACTACTATTATGTTACCTTGCAAGTCATACAGCCCCATTGTTGCTGGGATAACCTGTTGAAGAACTACATGGACATCAGGTTAATCCCATAGATGTATTTTTGTAGATCTGTATCCAGGCATGCTGAAATTCACAACAACAGAATGAAAAACAAGATGGTTCTGTCCAGGGTTTGCCTGCAGTTCTGGAGAACTGGGAGGCAAAGGTGGGGGAATAAGTCTTGTACACTGTATGACTGCAGCCCTCTTGACACTGCCTGAGTGTGTGCTGGGCACGTGATACTGGTGAGCAGTGTGCGATTTGAACTCTAACCCTAAGTTGGAGCAATCCAGCATGCTGGCTCCCTCATGGTTAGCTTTTTGCAAATGAGAGTTGGCAATGTCTAGGATGATACTAAAAGGTTATAAGACCCATTTCCTGTTAGTGTTTTCTCTGATGGATTTCTGTTAATTCCAATTCAAAGAATGATGATTTTCACAGGTTTTGTGTCAGGTCTTCAATGTAAGGAAATCCAGAGGGCTGTTGGCTTCGCAGGACTGGGCTTTCATGCGAAGGTGTGGTGTTGGGGTCTACCCAAATTGCATGATTCTATGCACAGGCTGGCTGTATTCTTGCCTACTCGTCCACTCTGTCTTTACTCACAGCTGTCTGTATTCCGGCTTAGAGATTCTCTCCCTGCATAGGAAAGCAGCCTTCTAAATTACAGACAACTGCTCTGAGTCCAGTCCTCGCTTCCACCTGCTTCCACCTGAGCTGCTGGAGTTTCTGAAGTGTTCAGCCAGCCCACGCAGATGATCACAGCCTACCGTGCTGCTCTGTGAGTGGCACATGCTAAAGGAAAGACCTTTGTATCACCATGAAGGAGTTAAAGGGAGAAAATGTGAGCCATCATTTATTTTCCCTATTTGCTCCTTTTGCAGGAATTACAGGTTGACTTTTATTTGTTTCTGCAAGCCTTGCTAACTGCCAGTGTTAAACGCCAACCTCTTAAAAAGTACATGAGCCGACCCCAAAGTTTCAGCAAAGGGTGTGCAGTGACAAAAATGTTACTCTTTCTGGTTTGTAAACTCAGCACCAGCTTCCTTTCCTTTTCCATTGCTGTTTTCACCCTGCAACAACGCTGTATGTTTAAGTGAACTTTTATTTGCAAGGTGTTCTGGGATCAATATAATTTATTGAATTCAGGGCACAGCAAATGGATGGGATCCTTCAAAAACTGTTGGGCATAAAGAGTTTCCAGATGATTGTATTGCTAGGAAAAAACAAGGTCCTGGATTGTCCAGATAAGTGAATGCCTAGTTTCATTGGCCATTAGGTAATTGTGATCATTAACTGTCCTGTTGTCTGTGGAGCTGCCGTTGTTGTCCAGTCTCCGCAGTGACTGAATACATCCTTTAAAGTTGATAGGTTTGCTTGCTTCCCCAGTGTTTACAGCATATCTAACCTTGTAAAAATCTTTAGTCAAAATCAGGAGCAAGTCATTCACCGATGAGTTGAACTTCAAAGCAATCCACAGTCTGTTGATCGGTTAAAAGTGCAACTGGAGAAAGAACATGTGAACTCCCCTAAAATGCAATGCAAATTAGGTCCTAGCCAAATTCTTCTAAGTGCTAAGCTGGGGTATGTTCTTTGCATTGCAGAATTATGCTTGAATTACCAATGGTTTGTAGAGCACATATGTGACCATAGATAAGGACACAAGTTGTGCAGTGGGAGTGGTAACTTTAATACTGCGCTGTGATCCCAGGCTTTCTGCTCTGAGAAGTGGCTTTGCTTTCTTCCCCACAAGCCTGTATGTTCTTCACCAATACAGCACACCACAAGGAGGATGGAGGTTTGCATCTGCCTCCCTAGATTGTAGAGGATGCTAACTTTAATTTGCTCTTTGATATGCTATAGGATGACACAATGAATGTTGTTTTCATTATCTGAGGTTATATAATAAAGTTTTTGCCTCAGTGCTTAGACAGGTGCTCAACTCAATGCTTAGTGGTGTTTTGATGGATTTAAGCCTTGCTGAATTTAGGTACTTTCAGCACTGAAGCTCTTAGGATTTGTAAAATAAATACGTATGTTGAATATAATATGCATTACTTATAATGGGGGAGGGGGGGGAATCTATGTTAACTGGCAACACAAAGCTATCTTCAGTGAAAGTAGCTGAAATATCTGTGTGGATTTAAATACAAATAGTCCTGAGTGACAATCCCTGTATCTGATAAGGCTGTATATAAAAGGCTGCTCTGGCAAGCTGCCAGCACCTAAACACTGCTGAAGCTTCTGCTGTTATCTTATCCAGGAGAAAAAATGTGATGGGAAAGTGTTTGAGGAGGAAGAAAGAGTTTAGGAGTGGTCTGAGGGTGATAGAATGAAATTAAAATAGAGATGCTTATGTCAGGAAAATGTATCAAGTCACTGAATAACCTCTTTAAGAGAATTAGAAGCTCCATTGGTTAGGCCATTTAACTTGGGGGGGTGGGGAAGACCAAGAAATCTTTTTAACTTTTATTAGAATCTAGGCTATTTCTCTCTTATGCAAGACATGGGAGATAGTTTAAACCATCTTTAAATTCCCTAAAATTTAAAATTACCAACAGCATTGCATTCATCTTAGTATAAAAGTGTAGTGAGTTTCTTACGTTTCTCAGTTGCTGGAAGACTGATACAATTTTTGTTTGTTTTCCTTGGTTTTCCAATTTTTCTTTTGTAATTACCAGCTTAAGACTCTGGGAAGCTGAAAATTCTCTGTTTACAGCAGAAAAGCAGCAGCTGCATGAGCTGTGCATGGTTCTCATCTAGTACCGCACTGATGCACTTCTCTTCTACCCAGGAAAGGCTGCACTGAAGAAAAAGGATTATTTCGGAGTCTGTATCAATCAGGTTGCAGCGATGTGACTGGATATGCAGTTAATAATCCAGCAAGAACTGCAGTGAGGCTGCTGTGCTCGTTTCCTCTGAGCCCCCAAAGAGCTGGGAAGCGCAGCTTTGTCCTGGTGACCTGGGCTGCATACAAATCACCTTCTCCATGTGAAAATCACAGCTCCTCCCTTGGGCCAGCTCACTGCTGATGCTTCCAAGCTCATTGTCTTCCTCCTCCTGTTGTTTTTGGCGACAGAAGGGAGTGTGGTGAGACATAGATGATTCTGTTAGTGCCCAGAAAGTTTAACTAATTAGACCAGTGTCTGTATTTGATGAGAATCTTATTATTTCAGCTGATGGGGAATCCGAGGATGTCAGGTAGAGAGACCATAATAGAAAGTAGGAGTGTTCGGTGGTCACTACATTTCTCTTACTGGAAGGAGGAAGAAATTTTGCTTAAATGGTAATGGAGCAAAATCTTAAAAAGAATCCCCAGCGCTATGCCGTTATAAATAATAATGCATGGCTTTTATGTAGTGCCATCTGTTACTAGTTTTGAAAATGCTTTATGAAAGTGGGAAACGGAGGCACAAAAGAGGTGATGGAACTTGTGTGGGTTTGCTCACTAGGCCACCATCAGATGAAGAACACTCCAGATCCTGACAAGTTTCATCCTCTGCTGGCTGTAAGGGGAAAGCCAACGGTGAGCTGCTGTTAACACATTTAGAACTAAAGTATCAGCCTAATATGCCCAAGCTACAAAGATTCAGTGATTTGCTGCTTGAAGCTGTTTTAATGATGTGAGTTCTTAGCTCGCCTAAGAACTGCCAAGTAAAACGGATTATTACAAAATACTTTTACCTTGTGGTTTTGCATTCTTGAGCCTTGCCTCCTTGGGCATTATTGCTATCGACAAGTTTGTTTCTTGTTTTACTTTTTGAACAGTTAGAAGATGCCCTGTAATTTTGGGCCTCCTTAACTCGGGACCCAGGGATGTAGGTGATGAGAACTAAGAAAGTGATTAGCATCTGGAAGGCAACTAAGGCTAGAAAAAACGCTGGCATTTTCACATTCTGCCTTTTCTTTCTTTACCCACAATGATTTATTTCATATGAATTTTCTGAGAAAATGTGTGACATTTAGCCACATTTCTGTATTTATGAAGTAAGCCTAAACCATATTGGTTTTATTTTCATTTTTGTAGTCTATAACTGGAACACTCTTGACGTTTTATTCATCAGATGTAAAAAAATACTGTCAAGTCTATCTCTTATGGGTGACCTCCCTGGATTAGGCTAGAAGATCCTAAACTGGCTGCATGCAGTCATTCTGAGTCCAGATAGCCTTAATTTAGTCTTATGGAATGATCTGTGCTACTCCTGAGACTGATTAGGGCTGTACAGCAGATTGGTGATTCTTATGTGATGGTGGGACTTGATTCAAGAAGAGCCTCCTGACCAGAGCCTGCTGAGGGTGGCTCTGATGCATCTGCTGCGCCTCATCTCTGCTTCTCTGCAGGGACAACCTTGGTAGATCCATCCAAGTAGATCAACCACTGCAGAGCTCTGGCCTTGGTTCAGGTTACTTATGCTTTTCAGGACTCGTAATTTATGTGCTTTGTTGGTTTATTTTCTTTGTCCATGGTATCTCAACCATCTCATTTTTATGGAAAATGGAGTATGGAAAATTGATTGTAGGTTAGTCTGAAGTAAATGGCAATGTTGGTGCCATAGCTACAAGCAGAATTTGGCCTTTGGACTTTCTGGATCTATCTCATGTGTTTCCAAGTCTGGGCCTGAGTAAAAATAGGAAGTATTCTTGGAAATCATCTTATAACATCTGTAGAAATGCAGCAATCTGTAGTGTTTTAACCCTAGCCATTTACCAAGTACCATGGAGCTGCTGGCTAATTCCCCCTCAACCAGAAGGATAGGGAGGAGAATCAGAAAGGAATGTAAAACTTGAGGGTTGAGATAAGAACAATTTAACAAATAAAGCAAAAGCCCTGTACATAAGCAAAGCAAACCAAGGAATTCTTTCACCGCTTCCCTTCAGCAGGCAGGCGTTCAGCCATCCCCAGGAAAGCAGGGCTCCATCATGCGTAATGGTTACTTGAGAGGACAAACACCATAAAGCCAAATGTGTGTCACAGTCCCCCCCCTCCCGCCCTTCTGCTTCCCCCAGCTTATATATACTGAGCATGACACCATATGGTGTGGAATATCCCTTTGGCCAGTTCGGGTCAGCTGTCCTGCCTGTGCCCCCTCCCAGTTTCCCGTGCCTCTCCAGCTTCTCGCTGGCAGGGCCCAGGAAACCGAAAAGTCTTTGATTGAGTATAAACATCACCCAGCAACAACCAAAACCATCAGTGTGTTATCAACATTGTTCTCACACCAAATCAAACACAGCACTGCACCAGCTACTGAGAAGAAAATTAACTCTATCCCAGTTGAAACCAGGACACAATCGCAGCTTCTGACTCTTCATACGTAACTGGCTTGTTTTTTACATCTCTCTTCTGTTTCATGTGCCGAAGGAGATGAAGCGTATACCGTTTTCTTGCGTACATGCATATGTAAGTATGTGAGTGTCAGTGTGTGTCTGTCCACCTTGCACATACTAACTTTTGATCCTGTGGCTAGTTTCATTCGCATTTGAAAAAAACCTAAAGATCTAAAAAAAAAGTAGCAAATTGATCTAATTAGTCTTAACGAATATAGCTGCTGAGCAGGGCTGAGAAAATATATTTGTGCTCTCTCAAACTGTGTTGTTAGCAGAGATTTCACTGGAGAGCAGTATGAAAACAGTGCATTAATAAACACACAAACTGGAAGAAAACATTTAGCTAAAATCTATACCTTAGTGGATAAATTTAGGTTTTGGTAGTTTCTTGCTCAAGGAATGATTTGTTCTACAAATACAAGGACGAGCTGTTAAACACCTCAGATGCAATAAAACTGATACTCAGCTGCAGTATCACAGTTACAAGTGACAAATAAAGCTCAGAAAGGTTATTTTATTCTGGTAAGTGGTGAGGTTGTCCTGCCTGTTCCTACTGACCAGAGTAATCCAACTAAAAGGCGCATATGCAGATCAGTTTGCAGTGGAGTCTCTGACCTGCAAAGGGAGATGCTAACTTCTGGCACTAACCTGGACTGCATCCTCTTCAGTTTTGTGCAAAGCTTAGGACGGTTGTTTTTATTAAGGAATATTACACAGAGATTAGATTTGCCTTCAGCTGGTTCATGTTTAGGAAGGCAGTAAAAAAGGAGGAAAATTGTTCTAGCTCTCCTGTACTGTTCAGCATTGTTTTCAAGTACTTCAGATTTATTCTGCTGTGAAGAACAATAGGAAATTGCAACTGAGAAAATGTTCATCAACCATCACAGGGAAGAAACATTTTTATCTATAGTTAGGTGGCAATAACAGCACTTGCAGATCTGGAAATAGGTGTTGTGATTCAATGCACACCATCCATCTGCCTTGTCTTCACCTCAGCAAACCTCCAGCTGTTTCTGGCATTCTGAAAGCAAACTATAATACACAATTTTCTGGGAGAGAGCAGAATAAGGAGGAGCCCTTCCCTCCTCTTCATTAAACTGTGCCCCCCCAGGGCGCCCGTTTGCTTCGCAAAACCAGAAAGCGTGCAAGATGAAGCATGGAAAATAAGAGCCTGCAGCAAAAATGACGCCCTGGGAGATGGAGAGATGGGAGCAAACGCTCATCCTGAGGGACCTTGGTGCGATTTTCCAGCCATCGCCTTCCAGGCGGTTCCATGGATGGGATTTTTTTTTTTTTTTTTACTTTCTCGCTGCAACGCACAGCTCTGATCAGCAGTGTTGCTTACAACTTCCAGCTGTACCCCAGAGATATTTTATTTTACACTTCTAATCGGATCTAGGGACTTTTAAAGAGATGTAATTTACAGCTTTTCCTGGAAACCTGCCAGAAAAAAAAGTTCTGATGGCTGTTAACAGGCAATACGCAGCTGCCAGGCCCAGCGCCGCCGGCCTGCGGCCCTGCTCGCCCACGGGTCACAGCGGGGAGCAAAACCTGCCGGCCGGGGGCGCGGGGCCGGCCGTGGGGCGCGGGTTGCGTGCCCTGCGCGTCCGCGCAGCCCGCCCACGGCCCCGCGCAGCTCCCCGCTGAACCGCTGCTGGGTTTCAGTCAGAAAAGCTGAAAACGGCCGGATGACGTCAAGGCTAATGTCGACCCTGCCAGGTTTCCTTGCCGAAGCAGCGGTCAGCCGTTAATGCCGGAACTTTAGGGGTACGTGGGAACGTTTCAACGCCGCCCCTCCCGCCCCGCGCTGTAAGCGGTTTCAGTCAGCGGCGGTGCAGCGCGCCTCAGCCCAGCCGCCCAACGGCCGCGGGGTTTTGTCCCCTCTCGCCGCCCGTACCCAGCCGCCAGGCCATGGCGGGACGGCCGGCGCCGCGTCCCAGCACGTCGACAAACGCTGAGGGGACTACAGCTCCCAGGCGTGCTCCGCGCCGCCGTGCAGGGCGCAGCGTCCCCTCCCCACCCCCTGCGCCATCTTGGCACCCGCTTCTTCCATCTCCTCGCTCGCGGAGGGTGGTGGCCAGGGAGGGCGGGAACTACAGCTCCCGGCGTGCCCTGCGGCTCCCGCGCATGCGCTCTGTGTCCCGCCGCCATCTTAACCCGGGGCAGCGCTGCCGCCGCCACCGCCACTAAACAAACCCGAGAGCGGCACCGGCGGGGGGAGGAGGAGGAGGAGGAGGAGCAGGAGCCCGAGCCCTGTCGCTGAGGAGCCTTTCGATGTGCCAAGCACGGCCGGGCAGGTGGGTCCCGCTCCCCGGCAGCGCCGCCGCGCCTTCGCGCTTTGCCCCGGGCGCTTCCCCTCGGGGAGAGGGGCAGCTCCCCTTCCCTGGACGGCGGGGACTCGCCGCCCCCTCACGGGCCCCGGCCCGCAGGCAGCGCCCCGTCCCCCGCCCGCAGGCCACCGGCGCTGTCTCTCCGCCCGGCGCGGGGAAGCCGCGGCCGCCGACCGCTCCCTCCCTCCCTCCTGCCGGCGGGGGCCCCGGGGACGGCCGCCCCCGAGCCCGGTGGGGACCCAGCGCCGCTCGCTCCCGCCGGTCCCCCGCGCCGAGGGCCCTGGAGGGCCCCCAGAAGGGCGGGCGGGGAGTCCCCGGGTGGCGGCTGCCTCCGGGTGCCCTCGTAGGAGATTCTCCCTCCCTCCAGCTCCGCGCTGGAAGCTGCGACGGCTCCGGGGCTTTTGTTCCCGGTGCCCAACCCCCGCCGCCCCCCCGCTGTGCCGTTCCCTGCCCGGGGCACACGGCGCGGCCGCGGGCTGGCCCCAGCCGGCTCGCCCTGCTCGCCTCCGGCTCCTCGTTTTCCTTTATTATCCTCGTTGCAATGGGGAGATGCGCCCTCCCTCCTCGTCACCCCCGGAATCTCGCCGCGATGTGATCGGGCGAGGGGGTGTTCCCGTGTTTGGGTTTTTTTGGGGGGCTGGTGCTGGTACGTGGAAGGCAAATTTCCACGGTGTTTTTGCCATTCTGTCATATAATAGGCTAGTGCTAAATGCATTCCCCGGGGGGAAGGGGGAGCGTGCGGTTAGCTGGAAGAGTTCTTATAATAGGTACTCAGTGCATAAAGAGAGGGAGGAGACTTGAACATCAATTCGGAGAGCGTTTCAGCATGAAAAAAGGCTGGAGAAGGAGAAAGCAAACTCGGTAAAAAGGCTTGGGTGATGGATTCGAGCAAGGGAGTGCAGGAAGTCCGTGCCCTTGTGAAGCTGCTGAATTCCTGCATGGCAAAACATGCCATTACAAAGGTTGGGAGCCTGGAGCTGGAGTGCGAGGGAGTGTGTTGGTGGAGATGTGAGCAGGCTGAAGAGAGTTTACATTAATTGGCTTGGGAAATCGATAAATGATGGACTTGCATTTACTGCATTTATATTCCTTTTCCAGCGAGGCTGAGCTCAGTGGGCACACAAACACAAGGGAAAGATGCCAGTGGTGTGGCCAACTCTTCTGGATCTTAGCAGAGATGAATGCAAGAGGATCCTTCGCAAACTGGGTACAGTAAGATACAATTTGTGGGTCTGTATGTTTGCCCTTTTAAGATTTGCCTGCCTGCTGCTTCCACAAAATACTTTAATATGTCTACAGGCAACTTACAAGTCATTTCCTGCATTTTGCATGTGTCATTGGTTTGACAGCCCTGGCTTAAAATGATGTTTGGCAGATGCTCTCTGCCTGAGAAAAATGAATAGCACAGAATTGTTTTGGTTTGGTTGAATCTCTGACCATGGATGTCCTGGTCCATCTCAGCCGATGTTGCAGTGTTGTGCTGTTGTTCTTTTAATGACTATTAACGTGCAACGGGATGCACTGTGAGAGGAGGGTCTTCATTTTTTTTTCTAATCTGTATTGGACACCTTTTTGTACCAAAAGAGGTGATGGTACCCTAGTTTAACTGGCACTGCGGGACTGAGGTCAAGCAGTAAAGACTTGAAACAGGAGAAAAAAGAAAGATTGTGATGGTTTGTGATTTGCAGTTGCACAGATTATCAGGGAAGTGTGAAAACAATGTTCTTACTTAACTGTCATAACAACAGCAGCTTTTTGCATTGTTACAAATGTAGATCAATATCAGAGTCCCCTGCCCGTTAGATAGGTATTGGGAGACTTTTTTGTGCTCTGTCCTTGCAAATATATGTGTACAAGGAGACTTGCTTTTGTATTTTGGAAGGTAATAAAAATATTTGCTCTTTCCTTATGTATCCACTTCCAACTACCACAGGAGAGGGAATCCTTTGTTAAGCCATTGATCTGATCTTGCATGGTTGTTTTTGAGTTCTTGGAGATTAAATTCTTTTCATTTAGGTGTTTTTTTGTTTTTGTGGTTTTTGTGGGTGTTTTTTTTTTTTTTTTTTGCCAGTTACATGATGCATAATAATAGAAGGGAAGAAAAAACCCATAGATTTGGTTTCAGACTTTCTTCTGAGGAGCATAATCTAGGAGATGATGTCAGGAAGAAAGCTGAGGCTCCGTCTAACTTCCTGTGACTGTCAAGTCACAGTTATTCTTGTTCTTATTTTACTTGAACGTTAAAAGATGATGTGCTGTACTTTTTAACTGTGCCAAGGTTCTTGTATATTGTGAAGCCATCCACTTTATTTTCTGAGAGTTGAGGATTTATTTTCCCTCTATTTGCCCTTTTTATTTGATTTCTTGGGAATCTGGTATTTGCGTTCTGTTGAAACAGCGATGCAGATGTTGCACACAGCATCGCAACTAAGCTGTGTATCCATTAAGGCGACAACCCCCCACCTTAAGCGAGGCTCAAGAAGTATGAAAGCTAGGAGAAAGTGCAGGGTGCCAAGATTTGGACTGGGTCTGTGCTACTAAATTTTGTTAACGTAGCTCTGCTGGCTAGGAGCGTGGAAAAAAAACTTCTACCCCAGCTGACAGTGGTGTGCTGGCAGAACCTTGCTGGTGCAGCTGAGCCAAACAGAACTGCGGCTACACCTCCTTCAATGACATAACCTAGGCTGACAGGAAATTTTTTTTTTTTTCTTACTGGCATGAGCAGTGTCCCCACAAGAGGGCCCTGCCAGCGTGATAGAGGATTGTAGCAGCCCTGTCTCTTCTGGGGTGGAGAAGCTCTTCTGTTAAATAGATGTACCACAAGAGTGGAGGGTGAAGGAGCAGTGGGAGCAGCAAATAGCTGTCTAACAGTCATATCCAGCAATATTTATAGAGTCCCACTTTCCAGCTCTCAGCCCAACATCTTGTTTGGCTGACTGTTCAGCAATTCCATCGTGAATGAAATGCAGTGGTGTAGGTGAGGCTGAAATGCACCCTGAGGTGTGCAATACCTAGGGTTTTTCTGCAGCATTTGTGACTTATAACTGAGTAAGGGGGTGATGGTAGCACCTTACACTTGAAATAATGATATTTGTGAAACCTGTTTTGGCTGTTTGTGTGTTGTGTTGGACAGAGAGCGCACCAGCTAGTGATTGCTATGTAGACATAAGGGTAAGGAAGCTAGTTACAGCTGTTCTGTAATCTTTACTACATTCCAAACGGCCAGAATATGCATTTTTAAAGTCCTAGTGTAGTGGATCTCTATTAAAAATGCAGAAAGAAGAAAAATAATCTGTCCTTGCTAAATAATTATATGGTTGTATCTGAGAATTACTTTATGTTGTTAACAGAGTAAAATAATTAGTATCTTAAATATTGTAACATGGTTGTCTAAATAAATGTTGATATTAGTAATAACCATTGCATTAATTAGCAAATGTTTTATAACTGAAGCTGTAAATGCTTCTGTAGGTCACTCGGCATCCCTGTGCAGCCTGCATAGTTAACAAAAGCGACTTTGCTTTGTGTTTTGCCTGCTTAATCAGGACAGGAGAGCAGGACTTCTTTTCAGCACAATTCCTTGATTTGATTTGTAAATTAGCTCTTTGGAATCCCAAACTGAAAGCTTTTCAGAATAGTATCAGTCTTTCTTTTGCAGCAAACTTCAGAGGTGTTAGGTTTTGGCCTGCCCATTTGATTCTTGCTTTTGGTTAACTGGGATCTGTTGTGGGGTTGGTTTGCGTTGGCCGCTGAAATGGGTGTGATACTTGCATAGAAGGCACCTATGTAAGTATTAGAAGAATTTGTATTTCTGGTTAAAGCAGGAGTTTCAGTAATGTTTCCTTAAGCTGTGCTAAGCTTAGAATAGAAAGTCATTCTTTGCCAAATTAGCAGACTCCATTATTTGTGTTAGGTATATTGTCACTCTGTTTACTAGGACAAAATTCAGACGTTTCAGTAGTCTTAACTATTTTTTAAAACACCAATGGCATGACATTTACATAAGTCACCTGGAATTACAAATACATGTTAAATCAGAGTTGTATTTTTGAGAGTTAAATCTTCATGATGGCTTTACATTTAAGAGTAGCTGGATTGTTTCTTTTGTGTTGAGCAGATTAAATTTGGTGTGTTGCATTCTTTTCAAATTCAGGCAGTTGTACATATGAAGTAAATGGGCATAAAAGATTATGGTGATCGTATTTAACAAACTAGAGCTGATGTTCTCCATGGGAATTGAGGAAGGGCATTACAAAAAAAAAAAATCAGTTGCTCTTTTGATAGTGTATTTCTTTTTCAAGCCAGGCTTTTCCATGGAACTTTCAATAATGGTACGTGTTAAAGATTTTCTTCTGCTTCTGGAGAATTCTGAGCTATTCTCTCCAAATTTGGGGACTATTTCTTCAAGCTTTCTGGCTGAACTGTCAGCTCAGAGAGAGCTTGACATATTCGGTTGGTTTTTAAACTGGATAATCCTCTGTGATGATACAATTGTTTCATAGAAAAGCTGTATGCTGCAGAGTAATTGACTGAGAGAGTTCTAAATCATCAATCTCTTTTGAAAAGCACGAAATAATTGAAAGACATGTTCCTCTTAATGATTTTGAAAATTAATGGAATACTGTCAGTAATACTGAAAGTAACTCCCCCCCCCCCCCCCCCTTTGCTGTGAGCATTAAATAGAAATACCGTTTGTTCTAATTCTTCAGAACTGGAGGCATATGCAGGTGTCATCAGTGCCTTACGTGCACAGGGAGACCTTACGAAAGAGAAGAAAGATCTTCTTGGAGAACTCTCTAAAGTGCTTAGGTAACCCTGACCTTTTTAAAATAAGGACCAATGACCTGTTTTCTTTTAAAGTATTGCATGCTCTTTCTAGTCACTACTATCACAAAGCAAATCTTAATTTGGAGGAGTAATTCTCCATCTTGTGGAGATTTAATTCTTATTCTGCTCTGAGGTTTTGATAAAGAAAACAACTGTACTTCTGTGGCGGAAGCATTTCTGTTTTGTGGGTACTTTGTGAGTTATTGAGTGTTAAAAGGATTACAGCTAGCTCATGAGCATGTGCTAGCTTGCAGTTTTGTCAAGGTAGGACTTCAGGGTCTTTGGGCCCAAGTTCCATCAAGAAAGAAGGCTGCATGTTCTGTGTGAAGTTTTCTACTGTATGCTTTGCATTTATTGCTCTCGTTAGGAGGTTGGATTCTAGCTGTTTTGCAGGGGTACCCTCTGAACAGTAATGTTTCTTTTATTCTTCGGTAATATTTTTAAACAATAATACATTCATTCTTTCTCACTGTGATAGCACAAGTTAAGTGACAATCTCTTAAATGTAAATGCCTGTTCCCTTTTGTCTCTTGAGTAGATTATTCATAAGTTTAATTTTAGCTAGAAGTTTTAGATAAATGTTCATGTCTCCCTCTGACTAAAATATATTGCTGGTTTTTTTAATAGTATTTCAACAGAGCGACATCGTGCTGAAGTTCGGAGAGCAGTAAATGATGAACGACTAACGACTATTGCACACAAGTAAGTTACAGGTCATTTTCTACATGATTTCCAAGGGTACCCTTTGGAAAATCCATTATGCCTTAACTGAACGATAGAACTTTGGAAGATTGATAATGGTTTAAAGAACAGTAGTTAAAACAATGTATGGATGAAGGAATTATGGTGTCAGACTTAAACCAGGGAACTAGAAACGGTTGTTTAGTACTGTTGCATTTTGGATCTGAAGACATGGCAGTCACTGTACAAGTACAATATAAGAAACAGTCTCTTGTCATGAAGAAGTTCCTGTGAGATAGGTGAGAAGAAACAGGGAGTGGAGAAAATAGAGAACTCCATATGCAGGATAAACATGTTTGCTTTATTATTTGTTGTTTTGCCTTTAATTTTATTTAAATCTGTTTGGAAAGGTTATATTAAGAGGGACTTAACTACATAGAAAGAACAAAGAGGGAGAGAGGAGGCAGAGATTAGTGGAAAACAGTGTATCAGCACAGAGGGGGAAAAAAATTGTCAGAATAAAAAAACTGCAGCAAGCTAACTGATGACATCAGTGTCCACCATTCGCTGTTTAATGCAGCTGCTGTGCTGGTATCAACTGGGCTGATTCCTGCTTGCATTTGCTTTCGCAAGCTCCACATGATTTTGAGAGGTGGAGAGGAGCAAGAGGGCCAGTGCTTACATGTCTTTGAGAGTTATTTAACAGTCTTACGGTTAAGGACTGTCTTTAAACAGAGCTGGATTGTATTTTTTTCTTTTTTTTGTGTGTGTTAAAAACATTGATTTTTAAGTTTGACTACTGTAGCTTAGGTGTTAGGGGGAGAAAAGAGGAAATCCTACAGATTTCCTGTAGCAGGCCACTTGAAGTTAGCAAATGTCTGATCCAAGACTTGCCAAAATCAGCATACTGTTTGAGTGCTGCAGAAGGACATTTTCACATTTTAGTGTTTTAATGTTCAAATCTGAAGAGTTAGATGTATGCAGTTTACCAAACAAAACCCACCAACTTCCTTACGCTCCTTTAAAGAAAGGGTGGGGGGAGCGGGATGAGCATTTAATTGTCAAATCAGGATTCTTTCTTGAATAGTTTCCTTTTTAAGTATTAGTCCTGTTTTTAGCGTTTTACAGAATAAGTATAAAGTTTGTCCTGAGGTGTTGAACTTCAAATGGATGAAATATAATCCAGACAAGGTGCAATTGTGAAGTGGTGCATCTTTTTATTTTTCCTGGGGTAATTCTTTGTGTAAGTGATGGTTGGTAATACAGTATTTGACTTACATAATTCTCTAACTCTTTCGGAAAGCCAACTTTGTGCTAGCTTTGCTATGGGCAAAATTTCTAGTCTTACTTTTTATTTTAGGAAAGCATTTTCACTTCAGCTGATGTAGCTCTGCTTATACTATATAAATATGTATGAAGAATGCTGAAGCATATCAGGATTTAACGACAGAACAAATCCTTTGCATTTTACAAACTAATTTGTGGTAGTTTTTGCTGGAACTTAACTTGCAATAGTTCACTTGAAGTTGTTTTTCAGAATATATTAATATATTAATGGGTTGATTTGCTTAAGAACATAACATTGAAAAATAATTTGCTTTTCTGGTTTTGCTGATTTGACAAATGACTCATGTAAAACAGCCATAAACAGAAACATTTTTCCATCTAGATAAGAACAGCATTTTTTGGAAACATTCTCATTTGTGTGTAAGTACTAAGGTTAAGAGAAAATTAGAGCAGCAGGCTGGTTTCTGCTGAGGAAGATGTGGAGGGTGTGTTTAAATCACTTTATGTTCTGTTACCTCGTTTGGGACTACTTTAATAAGTCTGAGAAACTCTTCTGCTTAGGTAAAACAGGATTTGCATTAAAGCCGAGGGCTTTTTCCTCTAATGTAATGAATTTCAGTAGTCTTGTATACAGTCTATTCAATGCCTAGGGATTTTTGTCATCCAGAATTGGAGTGTACCGACTCTACCTGAATAGTAGCTAATCTAATATGGCAATTTTGAGTATGACATGCGCACACCTCTGGCCCATTAAGGGCTTTGTAAAACAAAACAGTAAAAGAAGAGGCAAGTCTTACATTTTCTATGGGACGGTTTCTGTGTGAGGTGGGAAAAATGTGAGGGCTTTCATGAAATGAAGAAAGTTGATGATTGCTGTACTGTGTCTTTAGAAACTGCTTTTTAGGCTTTCACTGTTGAAAAAAGGCACTTAAGAATACTGCATATTTTGGAAACTCTGCAGGATACTTACAGAATGTGCGTTTCTATTTAGTATGTCTGGACCAAATAGCTCTTCTGAATGGTCTATAGAAGGTCGTCGACTGGTACCACTGATGCCACGGCTTGTTCCACAAACAGCTTTTACTGTTACCGCTAATGCTGTTGCCAATGCAGCTGTTCAGCACAATGCATCTCTTCCAGTTCCTGCAGAAACTGGGAACAAAGAAGGTGAGAGAAAGACGGGATTCTACTGCAGTCTGTGGGAATATAAAAAATGTCACAGTTGAAATTGTTATCTTAAATGTGAAGTGTTCGATTAAAAAAAAAAAACCACCCAGATTTTCTCTTATATTAATAGAAATATGAAAAAATACCTTTTTTTTTTTTACTTCTTAAAGATGCCTTTGCAGCATCTGCAGCAGAACTCAGACAGCTTTGTGTTAGTGAACACAGAAGCAACTGAAACTTAAAAAAGAAAAAAAAAAGCCAGGAAAATAGGGGGAAATTCACTGGGTAACTTGTTAATTTCTGTAAACTATAAAACCTTGACTGATGGCTTTAGATTTTATGAAGTTCTGTAAGTGGTGAAAGATGTTTCAGAACGCTATTCTAAGAATGTAAGTAGGTTAGTGAAAGTCAAGAAAATTTTGTTGGGTTTCTCCCTTCCCCCCCCCCCCTTCCCCCTTCAGATGAAACATACCGAGTTAACAAGTTAAGATTGCTTTCTGCTTTCCCTATACCTTTTAAATAATGCTAGTACACATTTCATCTGGCTTGGCTGAATGGGCTTGAATGCAACTGGACAATGTGTAACACTTCTTGAAAGAAGCTGTTTTATTCTGGTTTTATGAGAAATACTGGATTGTTCTATTACTTATAAGCAACAGTTTAAAAGAGCTGATTAGCAAAATCAGTTGTTCATTACTGAAGTAATATTTTGGTTTCTTCAGCTGATGCGCTGTTGAGGAGCGGCACTAGCTATTATCAGCAGTGTAGATATGGTCATTTACAGAAAAGCAAAAATTGAAATACTGAATTAATGCTAAAATGACAAATAACAGGTTGTAAAGTAAAACTTCAGATTAATACAAATAAAAAGTCTAGAATGGGCAGTGCAGATTTCTGGGATGGGTGGAGGGAGGTTAGATTTCTGTGTTGTCTTTGAAGGCAGTTAATTCCATGGCTATGCTTAAGTCAAGCTGGGGAGTATTCAGCAGTAACAGGATTGCAGAGGCAAAGATGTGGATAATGACCCAATAAGCCTTTGGCTTCCATTTCTATTGTTAAAAGAGTGATAGAATAATGGGATTCTGCACTTCAGTTATATGGAAGGTGTCTTTTCTCCTCTTCAGTGGTGGTTTGCTATTCCTACACAAGTACCACTTCAACCCCAACATCTACCCCTGTTCCAAGTGGCAGTGTAGCAACAGTGAAGTCCCCCAGACCCGCCAGTCCAGCCTCCAATGTAGTCGTCTTGCCAAGTGGAAGTACTGTTTACGTCAAAAGTAAGTGATACTAGCAACTGATTAACCAAAGGGAAAGAAAGGGACAGTCTTGTGGCTGAAGCATGAAGTGAGTTAAACACTCTGACCATGGGCAAGTCATTTAATGCCTTTGTGTCTTCATTTAGTCTAAAGAATGAATTTGTTGCTTCCCTTTTTCAGAGAAATTGTGTTCAGAATAAATCCACTCACTGTAAAATGCTGCAGGGAGCAGTAATGGCAAAGTCAACAAGTGAGAGGTGTTCTGAAAATAAAATACAGGAATTGCTGTATATCAGTGGATTTCTAATCCAGCTTGTTAAGAACTAGTCTTAAAGGTGGCTCTGCTGGTTGCTTCTGCAGAGGACTTCCCTTTTCCTTCTGTTTAAATAATGCATAGTAGTCACTTATTTGAGTTAGGAAAGGTCCCTCCTTTCCACTTTCACAGTTGACCTAGATTATTTTAGAATACCATAGTTTGGTAAGCATTTATATGCTTACATTAACTATGTCTGGCCATTTTGTGATGTATTTGGAAGCAAATCTTAATGAGGTTTGTGTTCCTGGGCAACTGTGAAAACTCCAATCAAAATCCCACCAGATACCCATCTTCATGTTTTTAACTTTGGAAATACAAGGTTCTATCCATGTCTAGAAACAGTCTTTTTTTCTTGTCTCCCCCAACCTTTTTTCGTTGGCTAATAAATCACCTAGTTCTTAAAGCAGAATTACGTCCTCATACATATGCCCAGCTCATCAAACATAGTTTTATTTAACTAATAATTAAAAATTTTTCCTTCTGTCTTTTTTGGTGTCTATCAAAATGTAGGTGATAAATACAGATTAATAGTGAAGTTGATAAGTGCTGGTTTTATGCTTGCTGTGGATACCTTTAATATTTAAAAATTATTTTAATCTTTATGCTAGATGTGCATGTTTGTATAAACTTCGAGCTAGTCAGAAATGTCACATTGTACGTAAATGTAATGTTACCTGCAAACCACCATCTTTAATGGCTACATTAACCCACAGAACCCATTACATTAAGATTTTTCATTTTTCTGATTTAATGCACTGATCACTCAGCTTTAGTTTAAAGATTCAGGGGAAAATGTTCTTAACCTCTTAAAAATTTAATTTAGACTTCTATTGAATTATTACGTGGTAATGAGTATAAAACCAGTGTAGACACACGACAGAGGGATGAAAGGTTCTCATTTTTATTCTGTTCATCCCTAGATTTAACTTTTCCCCCACTTCATGCACTTCATTTTATTCTTTTTTTTTTTTTAAAGGAACTGTGTTTTTCAGAGTATATCAGTCACATTAGTTTTAACAAACCTACTTAAGAGCAAACTGAGGAGGCCTGAGTCAGTTGTGACTTTGCCACTGATCTGTTATGTGACCTTATCCAAGTCACTGTCTGATTGAGCCATTAACCTCTCCGTGCCTCTGCTTCCTTGCTCGTCAAGTGTGAATTATGGTTAAGCTGTATTACCTTTCAGCTAAATGCTTGTGGAAGACTTTGTGCAAATGCAGTTTCTAACGTGAAATTATAGGAATAACATTCTTAAAGCCCCAGCAGTGAAAACAGGAGATTAAATGAGCTGTACTTAACATGGAATAATGTTGTGCTAGTTTAATCTTACTTTCTTACTTCTGTGGTGAATTGGGGTGGTTTTTTGGGTGGTTTTTTTGTGAATAACAAATAGCTTTATCTTCAGTATTTCTCGGTGACCCACCAAAATAACAGCTGTGTCCTAACATCCTCTCGCTTGTGGATTTTTGATTCAAATGGGTTCTGAGATTCTGAAATTCCTGCACATTTTCAATGCGATTGGAGACCTCAGAGTTGAAAGTTTGTGTAGTGCACTCACTAATACTTAAAAGCTAGTTCATAATAGACCTTAGTCATGTAACCAAATCTCTGCTTTATAGATGGAGATCACCACCGGGCTTCTTCAGGGCCATAAAGTAATTGCTGATTAGAGCTTTGAAATCCAGACTCGTAGATCCGCTCTTCATCTGTACTGTTGCAGCCAGCTAAAACTATGTTTTGGAGTTCAAAGCGAATTTGAAATAGAGCCTTTGCTTCTCTTCTCTAGTTCAATTTCCCGTTTTTACGTGAATGTAACTGTCAGCCTTCTGAAGTGTACCTGCAAATGAGCTGGTACTCATACTAAGGGCAAATCCCATTTTTCAGAAATCACTTGCTATGCTGCTGGGCACTTTCTTGTCCGTGTCAATTCCTGCATCTTCACATTTTGCATGCCAGAATATTTAGTTATTTTAATTAGAGATTGACCGTAATGAGATACTGTCTGTAATTAGAGGTTGACTGCCAACCAGATTTGCTTGGATTATGAGCAAGTCTGCTTTTTGCTGTGACAGCATTTTTTGTCTTGAAGCCCCAGGCATAGGGAGCAAGATCTTCAGTCTTGTTCAGTATAGAGGAGGTCGTGTCTTTTCAGCTTATCGATGTTTTTCAAAATTTTTTTACACTGGCTAATTTGGTAAACATAAATGCTACCCAATAGCTGTAAGAGATTTTCAAGGTTATTAAGCTGTGTCTTTCTGTAAAGTATACCAGTTTTTGAGCCTGTTGCCTACTTTGGAAGATTTCATATGGATTCAACATTCATTGATCACGCTGTTATCCTTTGCTCAGCTGAATATTGCAGCAGATTTGATTTTTTTTTTTTTGTATGTATACAGATAGTGAGGAAGAATGAAGCTCCTTGAGACTGGACTTTTGTTTTTAATTGTGTGTTAGGTGCCATTTTACATCTGTTGCACAAGATGCACCAAACAAGGCAGAAGCTGATAAAGTGAAGTTTGACCTTTATGGTTAAAATATATATAATAAAAAAAAGTATCTCAAGATGCAGTTCAGATGAAAGGGGGGAGTGGTGCTCTAACGATATAAGCATGGCATGAAAGCAGATGCAAAGCCTGAAATCAGAGAAGACTACAGGATGACAAGCTTCAGGGACTAGTTGCTGTAAACAAAACCACCACTACCAGTGTAGCGTGAAGTTTTAAACCAAAGTGTGCATGATGTTTCCCCACCACCCTTGTGTGTATAGGCTCATTGGTCAGACTTCTGTAGACACCATGAAATCCCTGTACTGGTTCTTAAGTCCTTTTAATCTCTTAAACTGAATGAAGTGACTCAGTAACTGAGTAGCTTGGATTTTGTTTTTTTTTTCTTCTTTGTTTTATGGCACTGGTGGTGTGGTTTATATCAAGGGCTAAGACCATCTGTGGTGTGGTACAGGTTAGTTGTGACTGTAAGATGTAAATAATCCTCTGTTTCTTTTTATTGTATTTGAAAGTGGGTGTAACACTCAGCAAGTTTGTAGTGTTTTAGGAAGCACTGAGTGCCACAGACAGAGAAAATATAATACAGAAAAAGTACTTCTTTTCCAGGTGTTACTTGCTCAGATGATGATGAAAAGCCCCGCAAAAGACGGCGAACAAATTCTTCTAGTTCTTCCCCTGTTCTCCTGAAAGAAGTCCCGAAGGCTGTGACTCCTGTCACTAAAACCATCACGGTGCCTGTAAGTGGCAGCCCCAAGATGAGTAATATAATGCAGAGCATTGCCAACTCTTTGCCACCACACATGTCGCCTGTGAAAATAACCTTCACTAAGCCCTCAACACAGACAACAAACACGACAACACAGAAGGTATGTGGGGGAAGCTGCCAAATGTTACTTTATTCTGGTATTATCAATGAATAAGATATGATGTTTGACTCTTCCTTTCTGTGAACTGTCTAGCTGTTTTCTAAGGATTGCACTTGGGATAAGGCAATCCCCCTTTAAAAAGAACAAAGAGAAAACCAAACTCTTGTATGAATTTAGTTCACCTGTGTGTGAAAGGACCTGGATTGACAGCCGTGGAGACTGAAGCCCTCTTTTTATCCACAGAACAGGTACAGCACAGGCAGCGGGAGTGCAAGCTTCCCCCAGACTGCCCCACCAATGTGCCTCAACCCTGACCTGAAGGGACCACTTCTAGGGATGAGAGGGGATTCAGTCTCCATGCTCATTCAATTCTTGGCCTCTCTGGTGAGACTGCCAACAAGGTTGCCAGTTAGTACCATTTGTGGTGTTGGGTTTTGTGATATGGACACTAGTCCACTGAGAACTGGATCACATAGGCCACTGAACAGCCTTCAGATGGTAACAACTATTGGTCAAAGGTAATCTTTCTTATTTCTATTTTCCTTATTTATAATTATCCTTTGCAGTAGTAGAATTCCAGGAGAGGTGGCATGGGCTTTCCCTTGCCAAGCCTTTTGTCTAGAAACTAGTTTTTTGGGGTCTGTAAAGGTTACTCTTAGAGTTGATCAAAGACTGGGGGGGGCTTTATTTTCCTTTCAGTACTAGGGTGCCATTTCTCATTCTACGTTAACAGTATTATAGTGGTCAAGTTCAGTCGCGTTATTTCAGCAGAGCGTGCCCAGTTTTCACCAGAATGCAGTGTGTGAGAGAGGTTTTCAGTGTAAGATTTTGTTTTGGACTCAGATTTTTATGTGCTTAGTCTATGGCATGACTATTTTCCCATGCTTTAGGAAGCATTTCAGATGCATCTACTTTTTTGTTCTTAAGGTTTAAAAAAAGATTAATGGCTTAGACCAACTTCATTCTTGGTACAGTTATTAATTAAGGCAGACTTGGGGCAGGGGGTGGTCTATGGAATTAATTTGGCCTTGATACTGACAGGCTGATGGTAGGCTGGCCACTAACAAGCATTTTTTTTCCAACTGTGAGAGTTTGACTATTGAGCTCAAACCTTCACGTGGTATTTGCTTTTCTTAATTGTTTTATGACTATTTGGATTAGCAGAGTTCCCATGTCCTAGTTTTTGGAAACCTTAAAGCCAAGGAAGATTAACTGAAGTAACATGCAATAAAAAGCTTGCTTTCTGGCCTTTTCCCGCTTCAGAGCTCTTTGGTGCTTTCGTTTGATTTGCTGTTCTTTAACAGTGTCCTTAATCAAATTTAGTCTCTGAATAGTATAGAGATCCGTGAGTGAGCATAAACCATCAAGTAGAATGTCCTGCATTCAGTGCAGCAAATCCACAGTTCGTATAGGGCTTAACCTACCCATCCTGTTGCTCTTGTTAGACTACTCTTTTGTGCAGGAAGAATTTTTTTTCCTTAAATGTCTGTAGTCTTGTATTAAGTTTCACTATTATATATCATGGTAGTTAGAGATGGAGTGTATTAAATCTCCAAAGGGAAGAGAATGGACTGTTGATACAGTCTTTTATGTAGTTGTGCCTTTGCTTGTTCTGCTGTGGAAATTTCAGGGTTTGCTTTGCGTAGTATTTGACTTTCTGAACCTGTCACACTGCCCTCTTTTGTTGGGTTCAGACATGCCAAAATATGTAACTGGATTGTTTTAGTAGGAGAAATCCCTTTTAGTAGTTTTAAACTAAATGTCAGATTTGTTACACTCAAATTGGAAGTGTACTATTTTAAACAAGTGCTGTTGGATAGGAGTGAAGTTGTTGGCTATGAATAAAATTCTTCATTTCTGCATGCCAACTTTCTGAATTGTTTTGACATTTAGTAGGTTGGAGGAAGACTAATAATGTCACAGCTCCAATTTCTGGATTGCCTTATAATAAAGTCCTCTGTCTAGGACACAGAAGGAATCTAGCGAGGCTTCTGGCAGTTAATGCCTTTATTTCTTCAAGGACTAGGTTTTGATGTCTATCAAAACACAGCTGACGACTAATTTCAATGTATGTTAGGAATTTGTTTTTACTGTAGCAATTAAAATCAACAGCAACAAAAAAGCAACTTGTTTTTTTTTTTAATAATTAAAAATCAGGCAGTCTTTCTGCTGTAAAAGAGATGTGGTGCGGTTTTGGTACCCATGATGAGGTTACTTTGATCATTTCAAGGTACATGAGAAAACAGTATCTCACAAATACAATTGTGATTTGAGCTTTAATACTTCTAAATTTTTACTTCTAAATTTTAATACTTCTAAATATCCAAAAATTTTCTGGATATACTTCATACATGCAGCTCACTGAACTTTGTTTTGCTGTGTTAATTTTGGAAGAAGAAATAGAGACCCAAACCTGCTTAGTTGCAGGACAGCAGTTATTGTTGAGCTATAATGCTTTACAAGCTTTTTTCCTTATATGATTAAATAAAGTGTTATTAGGTGATAATCTTGACTGATGGTTTTATCTCTGTCTTTGAATGAAGAACAATGGTCTTCAGGAGTCATGATGATTCCCAGATTCATCCTACATGTCTGTACCTACTTGGTTGAAATGCTGAACTTGCCAGCTTGCACTACAGATTAGATAGGAAATTAAATGTGAATAATCTGCCTTTTTTAACTGCAAGTTGTCCTGTATTTCTAAATTAGTTATTCTAGGTGGAAAGGAGTTGGCTCTAAAATTCAGACACTAGGGGAGTATTTCTAGTGTTAGCTGTCTATTTAAGAAATAGGATAAAATGGCAGAGGCACATTATAGGGTCTTTCCACCTGCAAGCCTTGTACCAGAATCAAGTTGTGTCATGTTCAGCTTGTCTGCATGGTTGTAGCCTAAGAGCAGTTTCAGAAGGGTGTTCTGGTTAAATCAAGGTTAGGCAGAAGGCAAAAGCAATAGTGGTGCAGAGAAAACAGTCTTCCTGGAGAATGCAATAAAGTGGTGGAGCAGCAGATGTGGAATTCTTGTCCTTCAGACATTGGTCAGTTGTGGTCAACCTGCTGTAGCTTGTGGCGGTAGTAAGGTTTTGGTTTTCCTCAGGTCAAGATATTAAAGGCTTAGCTGAGGAGTGGGGACCATAAAACCAAGCACTGGGTCAAAGGGAGAGGCAGAGGTAACCATGGTGGTGAAATCAGCTGCTTTTACTCCATCCATGTGGCTATTGCTTTTTTTGTTGTTGTTGTTATTAAATGAATTATATCTTAATCTTTTAGTGTTTGATCTGTCACTAAAGTCTGTTTCTGGTACCATTACCATATTATTTATTTTCTCTATCAGGCAAGGTTTCAGAAGTCCTTGGGTAGTAGCGTAAGACTTTTGGTTTGAGCTGACCCAGGTTTTCTTTGCTCTTTCTATACCTTTTTTCTATCTGCCTTTGTTACATCAAATAATAAGTTTTAATTTTCAAAGTTTTAATAAATGGATTTTTTATTAGGACAATTGCATTATTAAAACAATTTGTCAACGTTCTTGCATGGTAAATTGAAAATGTTGTATTTCTGTGGTATGTGTTTCTATTTTCACTGTGTGTAAGTACAAGGAGGTACATGTAAGCAGAATAAAAGGAATCATTTTATGTGAACAGTCCCCATATTCAATACTTAAAATTCTTAGTTTTCTAGATCAGTTGCGTAAGAACAGTTCTCTTCCAATGTTATAATGAATTCTATGTTTTTCTGTGTCAGATCAGATTCATGGCATTGTAATTGTAAGTCGCACTAGGGGTAATGTTTATTCTCTTTAGACAAATGGTTTTCAGACAGATAAGAAATAATTTCTTGTTATTGAGAGCACTAATTAAAGCAGAAATTGTTTCAAACCTAAACCAGTTTTTTCACTGATGAAATATTGTTTACAGCCTTGTGCGTCAAAAATATTTCCTATTACTAACTCGGCAACTGCTTGCTAATTGTTAAAGAGGAAAAAAAAAAACCCCAAACATCTATTCCCTCATTGCCATTTCTTGAAATATGTGCGATGTTTGGGAGAATGGTGTTTAAAACTTGCTGGAAACCCCTTCAGTTGCATTTAAAATGACCTTCAGGCTTCCTGGCCCAGTGTAAATAAGCCAAGCAGTTTATTCCTGTCTGTTTGTCTTCAGATATAAGGTAATTCTACTTTAATTAAATAGTAATTGTTTTCCTCAGAAGAAAACACCTTCTAATTTTAAGGAACTGTTTAACACTATTACTTCAAACTAATTTTTTTTGTTGCCAGCAAATGTGATTATGACAATCTTAAATGGTCTTAATAACGTGTATCCTTAAAAGTAAATACACAGACAGATACAGTACTGAAATTTTATGCTTTTAAATAAATGCAAAGAACAAATGAATTTCGTGTTGTTCTTTTTCTTCTTTCAGGTGATAATAGTAACCACCTCTCCAAGCTCAACTTTTGTACCCAACATCCTTTCAAAGTCCCACAACTATGCAGCAGTTACGAAACTTGTCCCAACATCAGTCATTGCCTCAACTACTCAAAAGCAACCAGTGGTTATAACTGCTTCTCAGTCCTCTTTGGTCAGTAGCAGCAGCAGCAGTAGCTCTTCCACTCCCTCCTGTGCTGCAAATACTATTGCTGTGACTGCTGTAGTATCATCAACACCATCTGTGGTTATGTCAACAGTAGCACAAGGTATGGTAATAACATTATGTTTATAAAAACTCTTTCACTGATGAATTCTACTTTGTGTTGAGAATAGCGTAGGGAAGATGCACTGCATGTTTACATATGATGAGCAAAGCACAGGAGACATGAAAGAAGTCTACTGATGAAACTAATGCAAGATACTCCCCAGAAGTTCTTGTTGAACTCTTTTCCTCTCTACTTAAACAATTAATGTGCAGATCCCTTTTTAAAGGGAATGTTGTGAGACTGTGCAGCATAGCTTTTTATTTTGAAAAGGTTTTACTTTTGCAGCATTAAAACACTGTAGTCTCAAAGTGACTGGCTTTAACAACTCTGATGCATGGAAAAATGGATGTATCCAATATTTGAAGGTGATTGCTTCTCTTAAAGCCTGATTTACAAAAACATGCAAAGTTAACGTTAAATAAATACAAATTACGCTTGACATGTCCAGTCTTAAGAATATTTCTTGTGGTAGCTAATACTGGTGACAATTCTGAAAGGTAGAGGAGTGTTTACACCTTTTTATCTGTGTGTTTTATCAGCATGTCAGTTTTCAAGTCCTTAAAAATTAAGACCTGAGGTGAGCCTGGATTAAAATTCCTAGGTTTCTGATGGCTAATTCCAACTATGTGTGCTAGCTTGACTGTTTTAGCTCCACAGCAACTAGCTAACATTTGGAAGGGCAGCTGTGGATGAAAGAAAGGATCTCAGTGAGCAGCACTTGAAAAATGCGGTGCCTGAGAATGACAGATGTCACATTGCAGTTTTTCCTGGTTCATATTTTCCATTCTTGTTCCAGTCCACGAAATGTTAGACAATCAAGTCTTTTTTTTTTTCTTATGTATATCTATGTATTTTCCAGTTGTAAAGATAGTTTAAATGCAAAATTAAATTAGAAATCGTAATATTTTTCTTTTGTGTTGCACTGTGCAATCTTAAACCATTTACTCTTTCACAGGTGTGTCTACATCGGCAATTAAAGTTGCCTCTACCAGACTACCTTCCCCAAAAGGTTTGGTTGGGAATCCAACTCAGATCTTAGCACAGTTTCCCAAACAGCATCAACAGTCCCCCAAACAGCAGCTGCACCAAATACAACAGGCCCAGCAGCAGCAACAACCACAGCAGCAGCAGCCGCAGCAGCAGCAGCAGCAGCCACAACAGCAGCAGCTGGTGCAGTCTTCTGTAGCTCAACAGCAGCCACAGCAGTCTCAGTTGCCACCTGGCATCAAGCCCACCATTCAGATCAAACAGGAATCAGGTAGTTGGAGTTAATCTTGTGTCATATTGCTGACTGGTGAGGTCTGACCACAGCTCGAGAAAGTAGGGCAGAATTCAGTCCCAAAATGTGTATGGGAAGCCGTTACGAAGGTGTAATTACTTGAGTACAAGATTTAGCATTAAACTTGGATAGAAGTAGGTAGTGAAGGATGTCCTGATGTTTTCAGGTAACGTTGATTGAAGAATTTGGTTCTTTCACTCTTCTTGTTTGGTTCAAGTATTGCAGACCATGCTTTAGGAATAAATGTTTTAACTTTAGAGATTGAAATGTGTGTAAATATCTTCAAAAGTAACCCGATTTGAAACTGGAAGACAAGAGTGTTCTGAACATCCAAGAGCTGTTCAACTGTATCAGCTAGAAAAAGTTAATCCAAGTTTTAATTCTTTTCTTGGGTTCAGAAATCAAAACCTGCTTTTGAGGTACTTGTCAAAACAAATACAATTAGATCAGAAACTGGAAGTTGGACTCTATTCTTTTTGTAACATTGATCCATGCGGTTGACTTTGGGCAAGTCATATAGTCTTTCTATCTTGGCTTTACTCTGCTGTAGAATACAGTTCTTATCTCCATAAGGTGTACTAAGAAGTAATGCTTGCAAAGTTGCCTAATTCTGAAGGAAGAGGTGCTGTAAAAGTGCAAAGTATTTTTATCTCCCTGTTTTATATTAATCATGTCAGTAAAGTTATTATTTTATATTCATATATTTTATATTCATACTATTTAGATCAGATAATTCAAATAGACCATAGAATGAAGAAATAAACAGCCCTACTCCTGTCCTGTGATAAACTTCCTTTTGGATTATAGGACCATTGTCTATGAAAAAATAGCTGCTAATGAAGACAGATAAGAGGCCTCCATTGTCCAGTCACTGGACACTACTTGGTCAATAAGAGCTTCACTTCTTGCCTTCTACCATGGGTTTAGGCTCAGTGTGCTTTTTTTAGTTAAATTTTCTTTGGAAATACCATCTGATACCTATTATTTCTGGAAGATGTGAATCAGTTTTCACAGAGGCTTTGCTTTTTACCCAGTTTTGTGTCTGGATGATGCAATGGTTTCAGTTCCTCTTTCCCAACTTCATTGTATGGAGCTTACTGGCTCTGTACTGTTTATATAGTCAACATAAAAAGAAGGAACAATCTCTGGAGGATGTTCCACATCCTGAGTGGAAGAAATTGTTCACCTAGAAACATTTGTACACAAATACAAGTGCCTACATTTAGATGGGATTAATTTATGCTGGGTGTTTCACAGCATTTCACCAACACAATACAATGCATTTACCTCATTGTGGAACAATAGAAGATGTAAGTGTCCTGGATATACTTTTGAACAGATGACATGAATTTCCTGGTTTGCAACTGAGAAGTAAATCTCACAGTTCCCATTCCACGACACAAATAGAGAGAGAGGGAGCAGAATCTTTGCTGTACCAAGGTGTCCTCATCCTTCGTTCTTGCTGATTCTACTCGGGTTGTTTCAGCCCAGTTCCTTTGTGGCTTTAAGATAACCAATAAATCAAGAGGCGAGTGAGCAGTTTACTTAAAACAGCCTTCCCTAGCCTAATACTATATTCTTTACACCCACTAATACTCTTTGTGCAGAAATCTTTATTGAATTTATTCACAGGGATGAAGTCAACTAGGCTAATTAAGACAGGTTAGAATTTACAGGCTAAAGAGATGAAGGTCTATTTCACTTTTAGATGGTTCATTGTGTATGAACCAATTCAGTATAGGTTGTAACCTGTTGGTTCCCGGGAAACATTCTGTTTTTCAAATCATGGACCAGAAAAGGTTAAAAATCACTACAACAAATCTGTGATGGAATGGAATCCCATGCCTCAGTGGGAGTAACTAGGAATTGAAACAGGCACATGAAAGGCAAAGATGATGAATGTCTTGTTATTTACCAAAAAAAAAAAAAAAAAAACAAACAACAAACCAAACCAACAAGAAAAAGGCAAAAAAATCCAACCCAAACTAAAAAAATAATTCTTTTCAGGATCAAGAATGCATGGGCTCAGAATGGAAGCCTTGTGGGGCTACTTGCCCGTTAGGGCTTGGTCTGAGAAAGCATTTCAAAAAGTAACTTTTCGTGCCTGTGTTTTAACAGTGACCTTTCTCCTTTCCTAGGTGTTAAAATAATCACTCAACAGGTGCAGCCCAGTAAAATCCTTCCCAAACCAGTTACAGCGACCTTGCCCAGCAGTAGCAATTCACCTATTATGGTGGTTAGCAGTAATGGGACTATCATGACAACTAAACTGGTCACTACTCCCACTGGTAAGTTACGGCTCTGAGAAGGGAAGGGAGGGTAAACCCAGACATACAGATGATCAAACATGGTTTATTAGGGTAAAAAAACCCCCACTTCTCTCTTGTGAACAGTGAGTACAACAGCACGTTCAGAGTCCTGTTGATACTTGTTCTAGATTAGGATTTTTGCACTGAGTACTCTTTTATTCCTCTGACGATCTTTTTGAATTGGTACTTAAAAATGATTGTTCCTTCCTTACTGAGTTTATTTTAAAGGAGGTTTTCTTGCAGCATATACTGATACTTTGCACTTCTGTAGCATCTTATATTAGACAATTTACATTAATTTTTTAGGTATGTCAAGCAGATAGGAATGATGCTGACCTATTTTACATATATGGACTTTAAAAGACAGGTGACTTGCTCATAGTCCTGTAGTGAATTTATAAAAAGGGCAGTAAATTGAATTTTAAACTCCCAGTGTTTTTCTGGGGATCTAATTGTATTTGTGTTTTCCTAAAGATCAGAAATAATGCAGACTGTTCAGATTGTAAACTTGTGTGAGAAAAATTTGAAGGGCATCTTTATCCTAGTTTTCAGAAAACAGTAACTTTTAGCATGGGTTGGGAATATTAGCATAAATTAATGGTTAGTATTCTTTTTTTCTAACTTTTGAAGTACTTCACAAAAGCATTCTTAAATACATTAAAAAAAATCTAGCAGGCTTACAGGTCGTTTAATTGGTAAAACCTGTATTGTGCTCTCTTGGATTTGAAAACATGGCTTTCTTGTTAGACTGTCTTGGTCTGTGATCTATAGCAGTTAAGGTCTAATGCACTATCTGCAGCACTACAAGCAGAATGGAATTACAATGTTCCTGTAGCTGTTAGCTGATATTATTATTTTGAGCAAGTTTCTTTTGGGGACTCAGTTCTGTTTGCATTTTGAGAAGGAGTAGATCTGAAAAAACCAACACACACCCTGGCAGGAAGTTTGGTTTTTACTGCTGAATGCTAAAACCATAAAATTGCATTATCACTGTAAATGATGTTTTCAGTCTTGGAGTGATATTTAGACCAGTCATTGGTGTGTTCTTTATAAACAATTTGTCATATAGAAGAAGCAATAGTATAGGTGTCTTTCAAGAGAGAGTAGGGATCAGTTCTGGTAGTGTCATCAGATGCCTGACTCGGGTATCTAAAGGAGCAAGTGGCAAACATACAGCAGAATCTGAACACCTATTGAAAATTAAAATCTTGGGCACAAGGATGTGTATTAAAAGATGACAGTTTATGAATATGAAATATGAAAGTTGTAAATACTTTAGAAGATTCTTAAAGTTGGTATATACTTGAGTATTGCTCTGTGGGTTTAAAAAGTAGCAGGAGAATTGTAAAGGGTGGTAATAAATCACAGTGTTGGTCTTTGAATAAATCTAATGCTTTTCACCTAAATTAACTGATTTTTCCACAAATACTAGTAGAGGATCATATTCTAACAGTGAACTTTCTTGTTCTGTCTTTAAAACAGGAACTCAAGCAACATATACGCGGCCAACAGTTAGCCCCTCTATAGGGGCTCGGATGGCTGGAACTCCAGGGGCTGCTACTTATGTGAAAACTACAAGTGGTAGTATCATTACTGTGGTACCAAAATCACTGGCTACGCTGGGAGGGAAGATTATCAGCAGTAATATTGTTTCTGGTAGGCATATGAGTACTTCTTGTGCTTACATATCAAGACTATTTCAAAAGTAACTTCAGACTTGCTCTAACTGTTTCTGGACTTTTTGTGGGTTACATGGTCAAATAATTAGTAGGACCTTTAAAGGAGAAGTTGTTAATTCAGAAGAAAAGCAGCTGAGGATGAAGAAAATAATGGGTAGAAGTTAATGATGTAAAGTGATCTTAAAGATTGCAGCAGTTCTTGTGTGTAAGGAGGAAGCATCTAACGTGAGGGAAGCCTGGGAGGAGAAGAGAAATGTTGGGGGAGGAGAACTACTGTGTTAGAGGGTGGAAAGATCAGAAAACTATTGGCCCAAATTTAAAGCATTTTATAATCTGGGTGCTGCCCTTTTCTATTCCACTGCATGTCCAAAGAACCAGAATAAAAATAAGCTCTGTATGTTAAACTCGGTGGTGTAGTCTCCGCCTTATCTTGTTCTTCTTTTATCATTGTCAGCCTGTCTTTCCCTTACACAATGTTCTAACTTTAAGTTTTTCCTCCCAGCCTCACGCAGACCCTACTGCTTATCTTTGTTAGTCTGCTGACCTACCTTGACGCTCTCTGCCTGTATAGCCTCTAAATCTTTGGGACCAGGACCAAGCACACTCACTCCAGTCACAGTTTCTTAGTATCTGATTTGGACTTTGTAACAGTGCTAATGCAGAGAGGGTCTGCTGTGTTTTCCTGGCTAGGTACATATGTACAGCAAGGTCTGCTGGTTCTGTTCATCCTGTCTAGTAATATCTTTAAATTACTCTAAGGTCCCATTGTTGGTGTTTAGCAAAGACCTGACATGGCACCAGTCAGCCACTGGAAGCTGCTGCACAAGCTGTCCAGTCAACCCCTTCTGAGGAGTAGTCTGGTAGAGGTACCTCAGTTTTTTCAGATGCTGATTTCTACAAAATGATATTTAGAGCTTCTTTGGGAAAAAGTAACTTTTTTAGCCTGTTGTGGGTATCATGAATTTTTCAGAAGATTTCTAGATCTACTAGTAGGTTTATACACAAATGCAAGTATAATTCTCCTGGGCACTAGCTAATGTGGGGAAGCCCATGACTGACCCTGTTAGTGATAGTAATGATTGTCCTGAAACAACACAGGTGTGGAAAGGATGCTTGCCTTTTTTATTTTTGCTTTGTGGTGGGTTTTTTTGGGGTTGTTTTGGGGGTGGGGTGGTTTGTTGGTGGTTTTTTTGTTTGTTTGTTTAAGGAAGCAATCTTTAGATGCCTTTGAAGGTCACTAGAATTAAGTAAATCATGTACATATTCCCTTTCCCAGAATTAGTAAAATTATTAATCTGGAATATATGAGTGAAGTATCTACAGGCATGACTGACAGAGGGAATCCTTGGGTCTGCAGCTCTGCTGTGACTGAGTGCTACTTTCTTCCAGGAGAAAGTGGAAGGTAGTGATAAAAAGTTGTCTGAGATACTGAAATGGCAGTCTGGTAACGGTGATGACTTACGTATCGGTACATATGTACTCTTGTAGGCTGGGGGGGCTGACTAGAATTACCTGTCATGGCAGTTAAATAAAAACCTGATACAGGGAATGGAACTAATTAAGTACTGGGAGAGGATCAGAAGTAGCCAGCACAGCTCTTCCTAAAAAGAAACACCCCACCCCACCCCCCACTTCTAAACGCAACTTTTAAGAACTGATCGTAAAACAATAGCATATTTTTTTTTTCCTTCTTTCAAGGCACTAGTTGTCACTTTCAGTGTTACAACATTTCAATGCCCAAAAAAGCTGGTATTTCTCTTGACAGATACTTTCTTGGTACGTACATTCTTCTGCAGAAGAAATCTTTAGAAGAATCTTTGTGAGGTCAGATAGGACCTTGAGTTGAGTATTAGTGGTGTCCTTATCCCCCTCAATTTCTAGCCTTTGAAAAGTTAGACACGTTAGCTTGAGAATATTAGGTTGCTCCATAATTTGTGAGAAGGGGCTGACTGTCCTAATATAAATTACTCTGTCCTTCACATGCCTGTTATTACTGTAGGTGAAAGGTTTGTGGAGTGGGAATTTAATCTTTATATGTTGAGTTCCATGACATAAATTCCTGTTCCAGATGCTGCTTTTATTTTGTCGTTGTTGTGCTGTTAGATCTAAATACGCTGTTAGCTCTAAGTACGGTGATTCCTGTATAGCTCACCATCTTCTGTAGTGGTATATAAACATACGATAAACTACTCATTATTTCTTTTCCCACAAAAATTTAGGAACTACAACCAAGATCACTACAATTCCAATGACATCGAAACCCAATGTGATTGTTGTGCAAAAGACTACTGGAAAAGGAACTACAATTCAGGGGCTTCCAGGCAAAAATGTTGTTACAACGCTATTGAATGCTGGGGTAAGAGATTCAAGTCTCAAATTGATAGCCAAGTGACACGCTGTGTGCTGGCTGCTGCATTCATTCTGTTAAAGTCCCTATTAAAAGCAACCTGCGTGAGCTCCTTAACAGATAGAGCATGCCTTAATGTCAGGGATATTTGAAAAGCAGTTATGTTTCGTGGGTTATGAAAGTTGCTTAAAACAAGCTGTGAATGTTCTCAAAGTTAATGGAAGATAAAAAGATTTTTGAGCTTGCCTTTTTGCCATGGTTAATGATTTCGTAATCCTAAAAGGATTAAGCAGAAGAAAACTACTAGAGTCTTGCCTGCTTTGTGCTCCAGTGAGAACCATGGTCCTGTTACAAACTTGCATCTCCAGCTGTTTATCTTTTGGATGTAAAGGACAGAAATAAACTGTCCTTCACAGTAAGAGTACCACCTTTTGATTTATGTGGTGTGTAACACTATAGCATCCTGTACCTCAGTATTGTACAGCATTGAATTATTTTTTTGATAACTTGATTTTGGTCTTGCACGTCAGGTTTCCAGCTTCATCTAGGTTTACCTGTAAGTGCTAGTAAATAAATATGATGATCATGCTTTATATTCCTAGATAGAGTTGTGAGATTTAATGCATTAATCATGTAGTCTTTAAAGGTCTACCTGAGTAGCAGAGCTGAGTAGGGAGGTTTGGGGGTTTTCCTAAACCTTTTAGGAATTTTTAAGATTGTGAACTTCCGTAGTTTACAAAACTTGAAGATGTATTTTCACGCAAGTGGAAATCCCTTGGTGTTACACAGTAGGAACCATCAGAATGTGATGATATTTCTGAAACAAGTATGGTTCATGGTTTTTCCCGCTACTTGATGGGAATTGGTAGGAGCACTGGAAGAACTGGCAACTAATGTTGTTTCTGGTTTATTACTATGCAGAGCTAAAAAAAAAAGCATGCTCAATGTCTTTGCTGCTCTTAAGCTGTCGGGGATCTAGTCATATGTCAGCGCTATTCCAAAGTCAAGTGTTCCCTGTGAAACAGCTGTGAATCTGCTTTGTTTTTTTTTTTCTTAGTTCAAAGAAAGTCCATTCATAATTAATGTCTTGGTCATGAGGATAATACAAAGATCTATAAATAACTTTTTTAGAATCCCAGTTAAAGTTTTGTAGATGTCTTGCCGAAGTTAGTGTTAATAGAAATAAGAGGTTTCAGAAAACATTTGTGAAGGATTTGAGGAAAGTTCCAACTTACGTGAATTCTTAGAAGCAACCTTGAAAAAACTTGTCAGTGTCTCTTAGTTACTGCTTTTTGTTCACCCCTTCAGAGCTGCTCAAAAGGTAAAGTAATGGAAAAGGGGATTTTGGTAGCTTTTCTATTTAAAGCTGTAGGGTTTTTTTGTTATTGGTCTTTAAATGTTTTTTGTATCAAGTAAGTCTCGTTGCAGCAGCAGCAGTGACTTCATGGTACACACACTTGTCTATAACTGTATTTTTTTAGAGACTGGGTCTTTCTGAAGAATTTCACCAAGTTAACCTGTAAACTTTGACTTCTCTGCAGGGGGAGAAAACTATTCAGGCAGTGCCAGCAGGAGCAAAACCTGCTATCATCACTGCCACAAGACCCATCACAAAAATGATTGTTACACAGCCAAAAGGAATAGGCTCCACGGTCCAGCCAGCCACCAAAATCATCCCAACTAAAATTGTTTATGGTCAGCAAGGGAAGACGCAGGTAACAGTGAGGACCCATTTTTCTTTTGAAATGTACCCCTAAATTTTAATGGGAAGTAAATAATTTTTCACTGTGGTGCCGTATTTGTTGCAGGAATAATATAAGTCTATGGGGAGTAAGACTTGGGGTGTAATCAGTTGGCCTTGATTCTTATTTCTTGAGCGTGGTGTTTGGGTTTGTTACCTTTTTCTGAGCAAGCCAGAAGGATTTACTAAGTCTTTTACATAGCTGAAACTGTCTGGTTGTGTCTCTAGATGCCTGTTCAACTCCTACAGTTAATACTAGATCATGAGAAATAGATGCAGAGTGTGGACATAGGTCATCCATCAAATCTGAGGTTTTATTGAAGTTATTTTCTGGTTGATGTATGTTCAGGTTGTCCCTGCAACCATGTGTAGTAGGTGGGGCTGTATGCGGAGAATCTGGCCTATTTCTGGATGCTCTCAGTTTCAGCTTTTTCTCTGGTTGCACTTAGTATTTAAAAGAGCTAAACTTATGTCACATACAATGTTTTGCGTGTCTTGATTGTTCAAGACTGTGTTTACAGTTGGCTGTGGAGAAGTGCTTGTCCTTATCAGTTCAGTGCATGTTCCAGCTCACTTGTGTAGCTTTCTCTTGTCACACCATAGTTGTATCAGCCTTGAAAAATGGTTTAGTGGCTTTGTGTTAAGTACTCCAAATTACTGAGTGAGAAGTATATTCTTGTGCATTGCTATTTACTTGGGCTTTGTGGTTTAATAATCAGAGCTGCTGAATTTACAGGTAGACTTTTCATTTTCAGTAAATAGTGAATATTATGTAGGTCTTGCACATTGATCTGTTTGAATAGCACCCTGTATTCGTGATTGCTCAGATCTGTTTTCTTGAGCATGCTTACTGAACACAAAATTTGTCTTTCCAATTAGGTTCTCATAAAACCAAAGCCAGTGACATTTCAAGCAACAGTTGTGAGCGAACAAACTAGGCAATTGGTGACTGAAACGTTACAGCAGGCATCAAGGGTAGCAGAGACAGGAAACTCTTCCCTCCCAGAAGTGAAAGAAGAACCGCAGACCTACACTGATAGCAGCTCTTCTTCTACAGAGTCTTCCCAGAGCTCCCAAGGTGTGTATTAGTGTTGCATAAAATACAAATGGACTGTCTCTCAAGCATGCTAGCTAGTTTCATATAACTCACTGCATCTCCTTTTAGCACGGCTTTTCACCCAGTCTGTTATAGTGAGTCACTGTTCACTTCCCTGATGGCTTTCTTTGTCTTTTATGAACTATTTACTGTATTGACTGCATTTCCTATGTGAAAAGTGGAGATAATGGTTTCTTGCTGGGTGCCAACTTGTTACAATGCTTGTGGCCTGCAGCCTATTCCCTCTTTGGGGAGTCTGACAGAGGTAGGCAGTGTAGCAGGTTTGGGGTTTTTTTGGCAACTCATGCTCTGCCAACCCTTTTTCCTGAGAGTATTGAAGCTTCTGTCTGCTGCGTGACTGAAAGCTGTCATGTGACCACCGTAAATTTTGGTCCTTTTATAGGCACATGTGAGTGGATCAGGACATATATCAGACATGCAGTCCTGCTGCTGTGTCTTCAAGCCATGGTACGGATGCAGTTCTTTGTGTGGTAGAGGAGCATAAATAATGGGGCATAAATAACACCCAGACTTCAGTCAGGAGTGGCCGTAGGGTGTATCGCTACATTAAATAAAACCAACTATGTCTCAGTGAAATGTGTGTACTTTACTACGTGTGTTTCAGCCACCTTTTCTATATAATTCTGTCATTCTTGGTCTATACTGCCATTTTAAGTAAATTTTTAAAAAGTTTTGAAGCTTCAACAAACCTATCAAAATTTAGGAGCTCTTAATTCAGAATGCTCAATACACGTTGATCACCTGAACTGCTGAAATCCTCTGAAAAAAAAGAGTTCATTCCAAGGCAAATTTAGTATACAAGGAAACCTGCTTTAACTTTGTTCAAACCAAAGCTTTTATGAACAACTAAGATAGATAAGACCTTTTGGTTTTTTTGCTGGAAACTTCATAACATCAGCAGTGTTTTACTTCAGTAGTTAATTGTAATAAAAACTAAAGTGTTGCAGAATGAGAGTACGCATCCTTAGCAGTGTTCAAAATGCTAATGGATAATGAGTAGCTTGGTCCAATTTTGAACTATAGCCCTGCTTTCAAGCAAGGAGTTGGACAAGAGACCTCCAACCAAAATGGTTCTGCGATGACCTGATGTGCTTTTGTTCTTTTGCAAACAGATTCTCAGCCCGTAGTCCATGTGATTGCTTCAAGAAGTCAAGATTGGTCAGAACATGAAATTGCTGTGGACACAAGCCCTACGATAATTTACCAGGATGTATCCAGTGAATCTCAGTCAGCTACTTCCACGATAAAAGCTTTGCTGGAACTTCAGCAGACAACAGGTGTGAAAACACATATGGTTGTTTAGGATAACTTTAAAGCTTATTACTTGCTTAAGCAGCGGTTTGTACTAAGTTTCATAATTAAAAAGCACCTATCTTGAGTCAGCTTGATTCTTTTCTTCTTATCCTGTAACAGTTTCTTTGAATATATTATATAATGTTCCCTGTCTATTTAATTAAACTTTTGCATTTATATTGGAGGTTTATTTTATTATGGAGGTTCATATATTGGAGGCTTATTTTATGCTTTGTTTTTCTTCTGAAGCAGTGAAGGAGAAGTTAGAATCGAAGCCAAGGCAGCCTACCATTGACTTGAGCCAAATGGCTGTCCCAATCCAGATGACCCAAGAAAAGAGGCATTCTCCAGAGAGTCCTTCGATTGCTGTAGTGGAGTCGGAACTAGTTGCTGAATATATCACAACTGGTAAGTGACTAAGGTGGTGTGATGGTGGGTTTGCAGTTCAAGCCTGGGATCTTAATTTTGAACTTTTCTTACAATGGGTTTCATTTTTATGTTTTCACTGTCATTTGCTGTAGAGGAAATGAGTTTTCTTCCACTCTTGAGACCATGTACAGGGGACAGAGATTGTATCTGCTTTTCTGGGGCGTAGTGGAGAATGTTTCTAGCTGAAACAAAGGGTTGTTGCTTCAAGACATCCTACTTGAACAGATCTTCTGTTCCCTGACCTGTCCCACTTGTCTTTTAAAGAAAACAGTAAGGAAAAAGAAAACTAAGAGTACAGGAACTGTATACTGGTTTTGTACATAACCGGGGGAGTCCAACTTTTGACTTTAACCCATGTTTGCAAAATGTTACTTGTTTACCAGGACTGCGTGGTGTTTTTAAGCCAGGTGTGCATTTAGAGTGCTAACGTAGCCCCCAGTTTCTTCACTTTCTAGAAGGCTTTGAACTGAGAAATTTGCACGTTTTAAAGAAATTATTCAAACTGAAATTATGGTTGAGATTCAACTCTTTCGAAACTCTTGACTCTTCCTATCTGCTTGCCCATTTTGTGTAAGTCCTTGACTCCCTTGTCTCTCTGATGCTCCCTGCTACCTCAGAACACTAGCCACTTCCCACACATACATGAGAAGATCAAATTACCTATTTTCCATTTTAATTTCTTAAATCTACATTTTTGATCTACCTACTTTATTTGGAAAATGAAATCAAAAATGTGTTTAAAATCCGCATTGGAAAAGAGGAATAAAGCTAGATTATATTGAATTGTGTAAGTACATATCTGTAACTCCAGTGTTTTTAGTGTTAAATGTCTTAAACAGTTACTTTAATTTTTCATTTACCTGCTCTGTATCTCCTCCCCTTGCTTCCTTCCCTCATATGGTCTAAGTTTAAGTTGTGTGAAATTGAAGCAGGGAGGGATGTTATTTAAAAAAAGTAACAATAACACTTACTGTGTCTGGCTTCAATTGTGAATGTTTGAGTCACCTTCCCTTGGATCTCTTTTAAAACAAACTCAAAAGTACAATAAATAGTGTTACAGTGATTTCCAGTTAAGTCAGTTATCTTCACTGACACAGACGCTGTGTGTTGAGCTTCTATTCAGGGTTCCAGTTTTTGCTGGCTCCTGCTGTAAAAGTTGATGTAAAATAGGGCCCTTTGCAAGGAGGATGGGAAATTGCAGTCAGTATCTTTATAGATTTAAGTCCTTTTCTGCCACGTAGAAGCCACACAAAGTACGCAAGTTGAAAATTTCTTTGAGTTATGATTACTGTTTGAAATACTGGGATTTTTGTAAACCTTGAGTTGATATACAGGGATCTTCTAGAACAATGCAGGTTGCTGAGAGTTGACTAGCAGCAGTTTCTACTACAGTGCAAAATTGGTTATTTTGCTGTTAGATTTTTTTTTTTTTGGTCCCTTCCCCCAGTTTCTGTGAATGCTGTCAGGGAATGCAGGTAATTGAGTGTTCCTTCTTGTTTTAATTTTTGCTTCTCAGGATTCATCAGTAATCCATGTAGCTATATTTTTCTGATAAAAATTCAGTAGTAAGATAGTAAACAGTCTATAATCTGTTGTGAAATCTCCTGCATTCATCTAGATCAAAGGATAAGGCACACTTTAATCTATATGGGAGCTGGGATTCAGCATGTGCTTCCTTGTGAGATGAAGGGAGCGGTTCACACGTCTTTGTGTCACCATTTTTTGTCTGTCTGCAGACTCAGGAAGACAACACTGTATTGGTTCACATTCGGAAGAATATCTACACAACCATATAGGTTAGAAACTTTATTTTTAAATGAAATTTTCAATTGTACAGGAATTGTTGGGGGATATCCATGACTGATCTGGCACAGCATGCAGGCTGGTATTGATATAATCAGACCCCTTTCTTGGAGTGGGAAAGTAAAATTATCATACTAGTTTAAAACATGGCCTTTCATTTAACTTTCAGGAAAGTCACTAGAAACTTCAAGTTAATGTTACAACTGAATTTAAACTTCACTTGTTCTCTTTTGTTATTAATTATTTTGTAAATAAAAAGTTAATAACATGCAAATATTTGCTTTAATTATGGACAGGCACAAAGTAATTGGATTCATGTCTTATCAGTGACTGCAATACAGAATGGTTTGTGGCTTTTTCTCCTCAGCAGATCATTTCTCTGTCAATCCACTCTTTAATTACAGAGCCATCATCATAGCTCATGCTGGATCTGTTCTAAAAAGTGGCATAAACCCATTACAAGGTCTCCATTTTTTGGTCTGTAATTTCTGATCAACCTTGCTTTCACAAAATTCAAACATTTTCTAATTGCTAATCTTTCAAATTTAGCCTGTGCTCTGGACAGTGTTTATTGCAGATTATCAGTGGTAGAAATTCAGTGAGCAAGGCTTGCTGTTCTTAATTGCAGTCAATTATGCAGGTAAAAACCTACAGTATTTAGCAGTGTAAAAACCACAGACTAACTTGTGGTCTGCAGTGCTGTATAAAGAACCCAGATGAAAACAAAGTATAAATTCTGCTTGCAAAGTTGGTGTGTTGGGAGAGGGAGGCCAGAAGATGTTTTTCATACTCTGATTACTTAGGAAAGAGAAACAAAAGCAAAACCCCTCAGTTACTACTTGAAGAGGCTTCTCAGAATAGATCTACACTTTAAGGTTGAGGCTAGCATACAGTAAAAGACGTTTTTCATACTCGGATCTTTATTTCACCCGTGTATGCTTCCAGTTGCAGCTTAAATGCAAATAGTAGAAGTTACTGCAGTTAGTTCTGGAGAAGTGCCACTGACCTCTTTACTTTCAGTCAGTCATCGTTCCCAGCCCCACCAGCAGTCATCTCAGCCTCAGAGGACTCTGCTGCAACACGTGGCTCAGTCGCAGACAGCAACGCAGACTTCTGTTGTGGTGAAATCTATCCCCGCATCCTCCACTGGCGCAATTACCCATATCATGCAGCAGGTTGTACCCTTTCTTTTCCCAACAGTCTATAAACAGCAGTAGGTTGTATGTGTTACATAGGACCAGGGCTTGCTCTGAAGGAACATGTCATGTTGCTGCCACTGAAAATGCTAGGTGTAAGGACAAGTTAATAACTTACTGCCTGTTTTTGGTGGTGAGGGTGGTGGGACAGAAGGAAAGCAGTTAATGAGATTGCTTAAGACTGTTAAGAGGTACTAGCAGATACTGTGGAAAAGACAGTGCTTCCTAGATGAGTTCCTGCTCTCTGCATGTCATCTCTTCAACAGCAACAAGCTGCTATTCTCTATATGTTGCGTTGCAAGGGCCTAGGCTCTTTAGATTATGTTGGTGTTAGTGTAGGGAGAAGAGGGATGAAGCAGCATCTGGTCAGTACAGAGAGCACATGGTGTCTTTTTCATCTGAGGGCTTTAGTTTGTGGATAGGCAAACTTCTGAATCAAAAAGTAAGATCTTAGACTACTGCTGTAAGGATCCCAAACACTTCAAACAAACGGTGTAGCTTGTAGTGAAATCTTACTGAAGTCACTCCAATGCCTTTGTTCAAGACCTCCTCAGCTCTGCAGTGCTTTCACTTCTGGGAACTTCAGCTGTGGACCAGGACAGTACTGTGTTAGGGTTATAAACCCACTTCAGAGAGTGTATTTTCACAGGTGTTTGAGTAGGCTGCTGAGGCCATTTTTTAATACATTTGGACAATGGTATACAAAGCACAGTAATGCAGATGTCTTGCTCTCTCAAATCCATCACAAAATCAAACATTTTTTGTGCGGTTCCCAAGGAAAATTGCAATAAAATTTTGAGGAAGGAGAACAGAGGATCTTTTCTCAATCTCGGAATCCTCTCGAGGCAAAACAAGAACTTACTGTGCAGAAAGACTCTGGCTATAATGAGGAGCTACTGGTTCAACTACCTGCTAATCCCTGCTGCTTCATATCCAATTATCATGCAACCTCAGGGGATCTGAACCTTAGTCTGACACGTGTGAGGGCTACATCATTGCCACTGAGGATTAGTTATGTGGTTAATGTCGCATAGATATATATGTACCACATTTTAACACGATAAAAAATAGCCATGGATTACTTATGTATTGTGGAATCTTCATGTAAGAGTACCTTTTAATACGTGAATTGGGAGTCTGTAATGGTAAAATAAATGAAAGTAGTCCAGTTGAAATATTAAAAGTTATTTTTTAGATTGTGTATTCTTATAATTTATATTTCTCTTTACTAACTTAACTCTAACTTCTTCTTCTTAAGGCCTTAAGCAGTCACACTGCATTTACCAAACACAGTGAGCAACTTGGAACTGAGGAAGGAGAAGTGGAAGAGATGGACACCTTAGATCCTCAGACTGGCTTGTTTTACAGATCTGCCCTGACACAATCGCAGGCACAAAAACAGCAAAAACTGAGTCAGCCGCAGCTGGAACAGACTCAACTGCAAGTGAAAACTCTGCAGTGTTTCCAGACTAAGCAGAAGCAGACAATCCACCTGCAGGCCGATCAAATCCAGCACAAACTCCCACAAATGCCCCAGCTTTCTATAAGGCATCAAAAGCTAACCCCCCTGCAGCAAGAGCAAGCACAGACCAAACCAGATGCACAGCACCCCCCACACCACATGATGGCCAAAGAAAGGCAACTCCCTACCTTAGTGGCACAGCCACAGCAAACTGTAGTACAGGTGCTTGCAGTAAAAACCACGCAGCAGCTGCCCAAACTGCAACAGGCACCAACGGCACAAAAAATCTACGTGCAACCCCAACCCCCCCAGAGTCAAATGCAGCTACCTGCCTCTTCAGAGAAACAGCCAGCAAGCCAGGTAACGGAATATTGATAGCATGCAAAATACACGTCGCATTTCAAGGAAAAAAAAAAAAAAAATCAAAACACCAACCCTGTCGCTGTAGCAGTGTTTTGTCCTGGCAAGAGAGAACTCCTCATTCTGCTGGTATTAATTACCCCATCAGAAGGTTGACACTAGGAAAGAGAAGCACATGTTCTAGGGGAGAAATCCATAGAGCTCACAAACGTATTTTGTTGGACAGTTTTTTTTTGAATTTCTGCCACCACTGGTGCATGGAATTTGTCCCTAACTATTTTCTTTTCATTTTTAGATATGACACATTATTAATTTCCGTTCCCGTAGCACTTTTTATTTCTGTGGAAATAAAGATGAATACACTGCAGTCTCCTAATGCTCTCTCCATTGTACGTCTTCCTTTGTAGTTTACATCTTCCTGAAGTTATATGGCTTTCATGTACAGGAGTAATTTGATTTTCCTTGGGAGGGAAAAAGGTAAAAGACTGAGGAGCATGGAGGGGGGAAAAAAAAAAAAAGTATTTTAACTAACTCCAGAAAAGTACAAGTAGGTTTGGGGTTTTTTAGCCCTTTCAGGAATTCATGTGAAAACAAGAGGGTTAACAAACGTTACATGGGGATGTAAATCCCAAAGGAAAACGAGGCTGCTGTGGTATTATACTGCTACAATCCTTATCTAGCAGCCTAAAAAGCTGCTTTTCCCTAGGCTTCAATTAACTGTTATCATATCATTGCTAATTCCTTTGTTAAAACACTGAGTTTCAACTGTCTTCCTAATAGCAAGTATGTTGTTTGTGCCATACTGCCTTGGAAATATTGATTAGCTTTTCAATAAATCTAGCTGTAACATGCACAACAAAAATTTGATTTTCAGGTGCAGCATCCAATTATAACGCAAGGATCCACTGTTACAAAGATAACTTTTGAGGGGCATCAGCCTCCTTCTGTTTCAAAGGTAGCAGGTGGCAGTTCTGTGCCCAAACTGGCATTGCCAGTTACCAGCTTATTTCCCATGCAGGCATCTGTGAAGACAGCACTAGCAGATATTGTGAGAGTGTCTATGGTGGAAGCTCAGATTGATGCAAATGTAGAACATGCAATAGTGGATCCCCCAAACAAGGCCATGTCCACTAGTAAACTTGCTAGCGAAGCAGAGTCGTCACCTTGTACCCAGGTGCCGAGGGTGACTGCAGTAGGGATGACGGCAACTTCCATCCCCCAGCAACAGACATGTACAGAATCCAGTTCAAGTCCTCCTGCTGTTGGTCCTACTTTAACAGAGAGGAAACTCGATGCACAAGGAATGTCTACAACAAACCAGTTTATACAAATTCAGAATATATCACAAAAGAAAGCTGAAGAGATTTCATCAGAAATTGTTATCCAGGTAAGAGAAGATCAGAGCAAATAAGGCAAAGGTTGAACAGAGCAAATTCGTGTCTAATGTGATGATAGCAACTGAACAATGTTCGAGTATTTTTGTTTTCCTTACCCAGTTTTTGGTTCTTTTTTTCTACTCTTATACTTGTAATGGATTACTACAAAGTGTGTAATAATTCTTAAACTGAGCTCGAGTTTGTTTAGCACTGTATCATTCACTGTGTCTTCGGTGTCTGCCTTTCTTTTTCCGTTAAGAAAATAAACCAAGCTCATCTAATTTTACAAAGTACTTTTATTTGAAACTCTTTAAAATGTGACCTTCAACGCTTACTATGGAACAATGATTAGAAATTTGTATAGTGGCTATTAGTGTTACTTCTGAATATAAGTTAGCGCAAAAAATGGAGTAGTGGGGTTCTGCTTACTGGGAAAGTTCAGTAAATAAAGTCTGGATTCAGAAGAAAGCTTGCTAACTTCACTTATAACCAGTCTTGCCACTTCTGAGATAAAATTACTTGATCTCTAGCCCAATGCATTGAGTCATTGCCTAACTGATGATTGGTACCTTCATTGATGCTGCTGTCTTAAATATGACGTTTGATGATTTAATGCGTGGTCAGAATATCAACTGAGGAAGTATTTAAGTCATCAGAGGACTCATAGTGGTATAACATAGATCTTTGTGGGCTAGTTGGCATGGTGTATGTTCACACAAATGGTAGTGTGGACTGAAATGGTTTTATTACATATAATATTTGTGTTTCAGTGAAAATGCTTCTGAAGTGGAAAATAATCCGTATACAGAGCTTTCAAATTTTTCATGCTACTTTGTAAAATCTTCATTGCATCAGACTTCGCTTTTGTAGAAATCATCATTTTTGTACTCATTTTTAGTCCTCATTCCCCTAAATAGACAAAGGTAGATTGCTGTTTTACTTCAAATCTGTGTATTTTGAGAATCTGTATTGTTTGTCATTGTGGCATGTTTCAAACGAGCTGTTTCAAAAGTAAAATACTGCCCAGAATGTGAGTTCTATAAAGTTGCAGATTTAGTTCCTAGAACGTGTGAAAGTGTAAGCAGAAATCAATAGCTTGGATACATTGCCTCTGTGCTGCTGCAGCTCTGAGCAGGGCCAGAGTTTCTATGTCTTGTCTGAAAAAGATTGAGAAAAAATAAGGCTGAAGAAAGTATTTTCTCTGCTTTGCATTTGAGGAGTGGTGGGCACTGGTGGTGTAGCTGTTTGGTTATACTGTCACAGACCTTTAGTGAAGATCCAAGGCCAAGATCAGCGCGTTAAGAGCAAGATTACTAAAATTTTATCTTTCACAACCTAATCTGGTGAAAGGATGCTTTGAAGTTTTAGCTTGAACATAGTCACATGCAGCGGGCCTTAGCTGGGGAAAACTGCTCTTGAACACAATAAACCTTTTCCATAAGTACCTGCACTTGTGCAGATGCCTTTCCCTGTGAAAACAGTGCGTGTTAAAACTTAAATATTTTCTTTCTTTCAGACTATCCCTCACTATTCCATCCCTTGTCACTCCAGCTCCAATGTGGTAGTGGAACCCAGTGGGCTCCTGGAGCTCAACAACTTCACCAGTCAGCGCCTCGACGATGAGGAGACAGCAATGGAGCAAGACGTGGACAGTAGCACTGAGGATGGCACTGAGCCCAGCCCCTCTCGAAGTTCTGCTGAACAATCCTAAGGAATTGGGACACTGGAGTGCACTTTAAAATATCTTGGGATTTTGAGTATCCAAGATACCCTTGTATTGTGATGTCTTAGAGCACTTTGCCTATTAGAGTTGTTCATTGGACCCTTGAAGCATCAGTGTGTTTTAACAAGATGGTATTGCAAAAGCTGCATCTTAAAAATTGTTCCCAAAAAAAAGAAAAAGTTACCAAGATTTAGTAAACCTGTGACAGTGGAATGTACTCCTGTTAAAAGGCAAATCTGCAGCGAATTCTACAGCTCGTGCTATTGAAGCCGTTGCCCAGATACTGAAATAGATTTCAGTGAAAAGGGATTGTTACTTTGCTGTGTCTTTTTGTTAGCTGTTGAGCCAAACAACCGTCAAAAAAAGAGGATGTTTAATAAATATTTGTATTTTTAAATAGCATGTGAGAGAAAAAAGTGTCTCTGACAGTGCTGAAAAAGCCCCAGGAATTTTGGAATTGGTTAGCTTTCTTCCACTTGTGCTCACTTAGAGTTAAGATTTTTTTGTAAACCTAAAAATATAGTTTATATTTTTTCAGTTCCTGTTGGTGAATGGTTAATAAGCAAAATCACTAACTGGAAGCAAAGTGGATTTGCTAGTGGATTTTTTTTTCATGCTTTAAAAGAAGGGTAACGGTCTGTGAGGCATTTCTTTGTGCCATAAGCACACAAAGTGCTCATATACGCTAGTTGATCTTTGATTATTTATTTAAATATAAAATTCAAAGTGAGGCCAAGTTGTTTAGAAAGTTCCTGTGAAACAGGCAGGTGAGTTAATTCTAGTACAAACAGGGTGTGGGGGGTTGTATTTTGCTATAAATCAATTTTTCAAAATTGGGGATAAATGGTTCAGCATCTTTCCAAGTTGAACCTCCGAATTTAGAAGTGAGCTAAGGCTTTTAAAATCTGTATTTTACTCTTACATGCTGTTTTTAAAGTGACCATTTTGGTAGTTTAAAAGCTTAAATCAGTATACAGTGGTAGGTTTCAGAAATTAGCCTTATGACTTGGCTTGTTGAAGCAATACATTGGGTTTTTGTGATAGTTACAAGCCACAGAGAGGGGGTTGCGTTCAGATGGGATGAGAGAACCAGTTTTAATACATTCTGCTAATGAGACAATACTTTTTTTCCCAAATGTATATAAACCCACGTTTTTAACTGTTTTGTATAGATTTCATTATAAATAACTAAGCATTTTAAGACTTTGACATATCATTTAATTGTATATACATCTATCAGCCTAACTGCCCACTTTTTGGTGCTGAAGTACTACTGTAAGTAGATTTCATCCAAAGTCTAATACAGCTTTTTGCGTCAGTCTTTTTTAAGTTATGATTTTACTGTTGATATTGTAGTTAAGATTAAATTCCAATAGGGTAACTCAAACTAAAAATACAAACCCTAAAAAACTCACTTACCTTACTTGTCCTGAGTATCCACCCGTGTAAGAACATGCAGTAACCCCAAGATGGTGCTGTTGTTTTTTCATGTAACTTCAGTTATTTTATAATTTCAGTCCTTATGACTTCCATACACTTTTTATTCCTTCTGTTTCCTTTTCCATCAGCCTTAGTTCCAAAATAATGTAGCTTATTATGGTGGAGAAGTGTCCTGATAAATTCAGTGTGCGAATGCCAGAATAGTGGGTTAGGAAACTAACTTTTTTGCATTACCTTTACATTGGAATAGGTATTGGTTTGGTTTCTGCTGTACTGAGTGCTCAGGATGGAAGAGAATAATATATATGAAATGAAGCATACCATATTTTTTTCCCGTAGTGGGGGGAGGGAAAAAAAAAAAGCCTACCACTATGCCATTCTAGATAGTTTAGGTTTTGATAGTTGTTTGGGAGCTTCTGCTCTTGCTTTAGTGAAATAATGGTGACCAGCAAGAGTGACTAAGTTATGATCCAAGTCCTGAAAGTTGCACATTGCTGCAGAATGACAAAAAGCAATTTAATACAGGTTTTATTGCCGGTGGGATTGGACAGTCTGTTGTGCTTGCAGATGCCAGCATAAGGCATTGTCTGTAGTTTTCCATGCACAGTTACGAAGAGCCCAAAGCAGATGACAGTTCTGGCTTGTATCAAATTATCACCTGAGGTCTTGCAGTATTTTTGAGCATCCCTGACATATCTAGGACTAAAAGGCCATGAGAATATAAAGTAGAGCAAGATTTTTCTTAGTGCTTGTGCCCAAGAACTTTGCCTTAAATTATGGTTTCAGGTTTAGGTGAACGTATATGCTCTCTCCAGCCAAAAGGGGATACTAAGAAATGGCACAGGGTGAGTTTGATGCTCCTAATGCATGAAGTGTGTTGTTGAGTTGTGGTCCAGCCTACTCCGATATTTTATGTAAGGCTTCTGTTTGCATCTTTAGTGATGACTTTACAGAAAAGTTATGAACAACTACAGTGAATTATTTAACAGATCCTTAAAGACAGCAAATCTCTTTTTTTAAAACATGGAAGGTTTTAGAGTTTCTATGAGAGCTAGTTGTTTTCAAATTGGCAAATGGAAACACATGGTGGGGAGATCTAGGGCTCATGTGAGAAATTTAGAAAAGGGACTTTGGTAATCAATACATTCATTCTTGAAACTTCTGTCTTGATGCTTTCCCAAAATGAGCTGCTTGTTTTCAGATTATTTAATTTGTTCCAGCATTTCGCTATATAATACCTTTAATAATAAGGAATATACAAGATGAGCTAAAATGTAGGGTCAAGATGGTAATTTTTTTCCTAGCTACTTGGTTTTTGAGAACAAACTATAAGAAGGTGTGCTCAGAGCATTTGGCCTTCTGCCGCTTTTCATGAACTCCAGGCAGCACTGCCTGTTCTGTGTCCTGCCCTGCAGATACGCAGATTTTTCATACCTGCCGCTGGGATACTTCCTGCATCTCCTGCGGCCATGTATCTTCTCCTTATAGCCTTATAAGTATCACTAAGCTGCTAAAAATAAAACATCAGCGTGTAAGGTAATATTTGCATATCCCTTTTCCCTAATAAGCTACATCTTCCTTTCTGAAATGGATTTGTTGTCCCTGCTTGGAACAGAAGGAAAGGTGAGCTATGGTGATGATCTTTGGTACTAGGGATTAGCAGGTAGTAGCTGTGGATGAACTGGAGAGCAAGTGAAACAGCATTAAAGAGTTGCTTTGAATTCAGTGTTCTAACAAATGTGCTCTGGCACTGCAATAGTACAAACATGAACTTTTAAAAAAAGGCTGAGCAAAATGAAGTTAGAGGAAGTACTGAATCGAGGGAGAAATATTTAAAGATGGGTGCGATCACAGAGGACTATGCGCTTTCTGGAAAGGTTTAACCACCAGGGTAACAGTATTTTCAGTCTTAGTCTTTCTCCTGTGGACAAAATGAGCTTTTGAAATTTCGAGTTAAAATAGAAGAACAGAAGCTACTTGCAGTTGTGTAACCTTAGATGTGGAGGACCCTTTGAACTGGATGCATGACAAAATAGATGGGACTTAACAAAATCCCAAACAGCCACCTAAGACCTTTAGAAAAAATCAAAAGTCAGGGAAACTTAAGACTATATGTTGTTGTCTCTAGTATATAAATAGTTCCTGAACTCTCAGGGTTTCACTAATGATGGTGATTATGCATCCCCACAGGTACACTGCAAAGGCAGATAGTTTCAGCTTGGCAATGTGCAATCTAGAGAAGACTGATCATAACTTAAGATAATGAACTATAAAAATCATACTGTTTGGGGGTTTGCCTGTGCTGGAAAAACAGTATGTTTGGCACTTGTGTGTCTGTGCTGGGCTCAGGACTGGCTTCTTTCTCTAGGCTGGATGTAAACCATGAGGGGTGATCATTAACAGCCTGTGCAAAGTTTGCATCCATGCTATGGGGCTTCGAGTTTTTCCCCTACCCAGAGTCCGTCCTGAAAATCTGTGAATCTGGTTTCTTCCAGCAGAAGTGCAACACACAGCTTATGATAAATACAGAGTTTAACAAAGCTAATCAAAGAGAAAGTTAGGGAGGAAGTACCTTAAGATGTATTTGTGGGTTCTTGTGCAAGAAGAAATTGCCATTGGGGACGTTTTCGTCTGGTATAGAGTCATAGAAACAGAAACTTGAAAAAAAAAACTAATAGTAAGATTGAGGATAATTAATTAGGGTTACCACAGAGCATCATGTTTCTTTGTCATTTGGAGTCTCTTCTTTCCAACAAGCACAGAGGCTGCAGGTTGAAATCCAGTGACCTCTTATCTGATGTAGTGGCAATGAAACAAGGCAGTTGCATTGGTATGTTAAGGCTTTAAACTATGAAAAATGTATAGTACTTGGTGGTACCTTGGGGCAGCTAGAGCTATGACTGGCAGGTGGAGGCGATTGGTGATCTCAGGTGGGTTGTGGTGGTGGTGGTTTTTTTCATGGTACTGGGGTGAAAAGTTGGTGGTGGTGTAAGTAGAATGAGTGCCTGGGAATTTGTTAACAATTTCTAGAGAAAAGGGTCTTTGAATTATTTGGGACAGGAAGGAAATCAAAAAGTTTTAAACACAGGGGACTGAAGAGTAAGAGCATGGCTATAAATCATTTCTGGAGTCCAGAACTGTTAGAATTGTCCCATAAATATTACTTTGGATCAGGTCTGACTCAAAACTTCGTATGATTTTGGTTTTGCCCAGTACTTGGCCACTTTTGAAAAACAGAATTTTTTGGGAATGATATCTTGGATGTTTTTCTCAACTTCCCATCTTTCAGTAATTTTTTAGCAGTTTTGAAATTTTCTGGGATCCCATTTTCTGTAGCTGCCTTTATTAAATGGATTTTATTGTAAAGAAAAGATACTCCTATCACCTGACTGGGGGTGGGTTATTAGGACTGTGGGCTCTTTGGGTTACCCTTCAGAGGGTGCTCGGCATGTCAGCCAGTCTCTCATGGACTGCGCGTGGGATTTAGACTCCACAGAATGGTTTGGGTTGGAGGGGACCTTTAAAAGACCAGCCAAACCTAGCATGAATCTTCTGTGATGGATCTGTTGCAAAACCTGAGAATTCTTACTGTGAGAGCCTGTCTAATTTATTACTCGTTAGAGCAAATGCTGTTCAGGAATTGCTGTGCTTCATGGTAACAAATCCAGTTTTTTTCAGCCGCCAGCCAGAACTGTGCAGAGGCTCATAGGACCCCAATACTTTGGGACATCCCTTCATGTCAGTCTCTAGGAGAGGACAACTCTTTGGAGTGTGGAATTCTCTTTGCACAGGCTTTTATTGCTGTTAAGGATGCTGCTTGTTTTAATATTTGCATATGCAGAGTGCAGCAGGCTCTAGGGATGACGGTGCGTCTGTCACTGCTGCCCTGTAACGGTCACCGTGGCTGTTGACCGTCTCCATAGGTGTAAACCCTTTGAGTTGGGTGCTTGGTCAGGCCAGACTTTTTCTGAAGACTAATTAGTTCTTAACTGCCAAGTTACTCTTTGATATTGTATCCTTTTTTTAAAAGCAAAGCAAGCCAACATGCAGGGTATCTTTCTTAGTGCCTGTTTCAGGTCTCTTTTTTCCTAATTCTCTTTGTTCCTAGGAAGCTGTTTTCCCCCTTAAGCTTAGTTTGGTTCTGTAATCTGCTGCTGTCTCCCGTAACTGCCATAATTTCCAAGGAGAGAACGGGAATGCTTGCATCCCTTCCTTTCAAGAAACTTCTCAGTGCCCGAGACCTGAATACAGCAAAGGCCTAGGAACAGTTCTTGCACTCATGTGGTCAGTGAGGTTGGCAGGAACCTCTGGAGATGACAGTCTAGTCCAACCCTCTTACTCAAAGGAGGGTTTATCCCCCACCCCCCACCCCCGCTTTTCTTCTTTTTTTTTTTTTTCTTCTAATGTGTGTGTTGTGTTTTGTCTTTTTTTCTCGGTTTGTTTTGGATATGAAATAGAAATACTATATTGGTTTGAGAAGACGTTAAAAACAGCATGAGAACAAACCACAAGAAATAGGAAGTAGCACAAGTTTAGTGAGAACAAAGTTTTGTAGCTGCAGTGTTCCCAGAAATAGGGATATTTGTTTTCCTCTCCGGACTTTTACTCGTACGTTCTTCCTGCAGCCACATTTGGACTGCGGTGACGCAAGGAACTAACAAAGGACTGTAGCGAGCTCCCACTTTCTAGTATTAATACTGAAAAAGTGTCTGGAGAAGGATTTGGGTCTCAGATGTTTTTTCAACTGTGTCAATCTACGGTTGGATGCAGTAGCTGTTAGTGAGCACTGTGCAGCCTCCTCATTTTGCATGCCAATATATAATATAGATCCATGGGTGGCCACAGCACAGTTTTAGCTCTGACTTTCCTCAAACCTACCATGTAAATGTGTGACATGCAAGCCCAGATGGACTAATTAGAGAACCAGAGGGCTGCCTTCCCTGTAAAGCAATGATTTTGGTCAGGATGGAGCCTGTCTAGCTTTGCTTTGAGGACACACAAGCTCATTCGATTGCTGGTACTGCTTCAGTGCCTCCCTTTGAATTTGTCCTGAGGGATGGGTGAGTTCTGCAATAGATAGGTTTGAGGAGACCAAAATAATAACAAAGATCTGCCAAAGCATCTTAAGACAGCCCAGGAGGATGCTGCAAACCAGAGCTGGCTGAGTACCAAGGCCACAGGATAGGGCTTTATTAAAAATAATTGTTACCAAGTGGCTTTATTACAAATAATTGTTACGAAGTTAGACTTGTATTATTGCGTGGTCTCAGTGAGCAATTGCCTGGTCTGATCAGCTGCTGTGGATATACCATGGGGCTCGGAGTTCCCCTTGGGTTAGGGTTAGCACAGGTGCTCTATGGAAGATTATTTTGACCGTGTTTGGAAATAAAATAGGGGCCTCGAGCTGAAATAAACTGGGGTTGGGGAACGGGGTTTGCAAACTTTGAACCCGAGGGTAAACATAACCTGGATCGTTTCAATTCTCTCAATCAAGGTGCAGGAAGACACAAAGACATCTCTGGCCCTGGAGCTTTAGTCCTCTTGCGAGAGTTGAGTAGAAGAAGTGATCTGGGAAATTGCTTGCCTTGGACATATGTGGTATCTACAGATGGTGAGTGGGATGTGTGAAATGACAGCAGGCAGGTGCCAGCCGACAGCTGGAGGGGGACTATCAAGATCCCCTCCTGAGAGCTGCAGCTCCTGTTACGGTGAGACACGGTTAGCCCTGATTTGCACCCAGATGGTTGATTTGGTGGCGGCACGCTTATTTGCAAAGCTTACAAAGGCTCTCAAAGTAAAATAAAGCTATCAAATTCCTGGCTGAGGTGGACTAAGCACCCCATTACATCATTCCTCCTCACCTTCTACCCCTAGAAAATAAACATTAAATTTCCCAACTTCGTTCTGAAAGCTACCGAAAATCACTTTTCCTGTCTGACAACTTTCTTATGAGTGTGAGGTTTGTTTTCATCACAAATCACACCCTTGTTCTTGGTTCTAGCAGAAAGGATGTCCTTTGTGTGGTTGCCAAAGAACTTCATGGTTTTTCTTTCCCTTCTTCTCTGTCCTTCTCGTCCTGGAGTTTGTGGTCGTGCTACAGCAGTCACTACAGCGTAGAGATTAGCAGGATGGCTGTAAAGTAATGAGTGGAGGTTTTTGGGTCAAATCTAAGTGAATCATAAAATCACAGAATGATCTGGGTTGGAAGGGACCTTCAAGACCACCCACTCCCACTTCCCTGACCCGGGCAGGGCCCCCTCCCCCCAGCCCAGGCTGCTCCCAGCCCCGGCCAGCCTGGCCTTGAGCCCTGCCAGGGATGGGGCACCCACAGCTGCTCTGGGCAGCCCCTCGCCGCCCTCACGGGGAAGGGTTTCATCTTAATATCTCATCTAAATCTCCCCTTTTCCAGTTTAAAACCATTACTCCTTGTCCTATCACTACAGACCCTACTAAAAAGTCTGTTCCCCATCTTTCTTATAAGCTCCTTTTAATATTTAAAGGCCATTATAAGGTCTCCTCAGACAGTTCCCCCTGGAAATCATCAAGAAATTCCTTACTTGGTTAGGACAGCTCTGCAAAAGCATGAGGCTGCTTACTTAAGTAAGTCTAGAAGTTCTGGGTTCTTATGCCTTTGAGATCACCACACAGGAGAGAGGTCTGCTGAGGGATGGGATGTTTGGGAGGAGTGTGTGCGGCGTGCTGACTGCATGGCACAAAGCAAGATGCTGATGTTATGTGTTGTCTTTGGAGAGACCGTGAGCTATCCCACCAGTAGATTAAGCCCATGTGGCCATTGAGAAGCAGGAGGGAAGAACGGGGACCTTTCTGGGTCTAGGACCAGTGAGCTCTGTAGGTGAATTGACGCAGGAGCTTGCAAACTTGTCAATCATGCCATCGAGAGGTGTGGTGACATCAACCATGCAGTCACTCCCACTGTCCCATGGGATGTGTGAGGAGTCCTGGATGTGATGAAATTTTACAGTGCAATAGCAAGGACAAAAATGATACGAACCCCCAAGGACCTGTGGAGTCTCCTGTGAGGAATCTAATGTGCCTTCATCCTTCACCTTGATTTTTGGTCTGTGTGCTCTTCGGTGATACAGCACTGTTCTCTAGAAAGGAGAGGGTCTGCACTGCAAAACCATTCATCCTTCCTGGACTCCCTGTTTGCTCAATGACCTATGGAAATATCCCATAAGTAATGACACCTCCTTCGTTGTTTTTTGGGATCACTCATGAACTGTGGAAGATAACAGGCAGTGGGAACGCCAGGATGCACCTGGATTTTGTTCCTGTGGAAGACAACAATTGTTTCTCCTACAGACTTAAGATTCCTTTGTTCTAACTTAATGTTTTATTGATTTATCAAAATTCAAATGCTTGTGATTTGAGCCCTTCATTTAATATATTTCACCCATCTTGTTCATCATACTGTTGGTTGCAGAATGTGCATCCCTTGTTGCCACCAAAGCACTGCAAGAAGCCCAACGAAACAGAGCAGTCTCACTCCTGCAATTCATGCTGTCTGGTGTGACTTGTCCACCAGGCTTGTCTTCCCCTTCCCTTGGCCCGACCTGTCGCGTACTGCCGTGTAGTAAATAGTAACTTGTGTTAACGTAACACTCACTGTTGCTGCTGTTGGAGTCTTGCCACAAATACTGTTTGTTTGTCAGATTTTAATACCAAACTATATAAATTATCCAACCCATGAGAGCTTAGTGTAGATACCTTCTGGCTGGCTTGGCAGGGACCCAGCCTGTCTGTGTGTTGACACAATGCGCTCCATGCTGAGCATAGTGTCTTGGCTACAGTCTTGTTCCCTCCACGTCTGTGGCAGGGACATTCCCACTTTGCTGTCCTGGTGTATTCAAATTCATCCTGTTCTCCCACAAACCATCCGGTTTTGAAAAGTTTCCTCTTAATGCTAGTGCCTTGTGCTGATCCACCTTCTCCTGACCAGAGAGGAGTCACCGTGGAGGCTGCTTGTGAAAGAAGCTCTGGGAATCGCTCCTGCTTCCTCTTCCCTACAGTCTTGTGTTAGCACACAGTTTTAGTTTTATATTACTGTTTAGGTGGCACCAGTCTCTTCTGAACTAGGTAGGATACCGCTAGTTTGTGGTAGTAAAAAAGCAAGGACTCCTTGAGGTTTCTGATGCGCTAGGGACAAGGAGGAGCTCCCAGCCACGTGTAGCGTGAATAGGATAAACCAAGGAACTAAAGGCCACCGTGACTGTGGATTTCCCTGGGTTTCTGTGCTTCAACTTCTGTTTGCTTTTAGGTTCAGCTACTGAAAATTTATTGTTTCATAAAAGACCCAAAATTGTTTTGCCAATATAATAGAACTTGATTATAACGGAAGTGGAGAAAGACTGCTGTTTGGGAAAGACTGACTCGTTTAATTGGATGCTTCATTTCTGAAACACGAGCCCACAATATTGTACGTTTGTGTTTTTCTTTTACGGATGCTGAAGGACTGAGCTGGCAGAAAACATACATGAGTTGTGAACTAAACCTATGATTTCCCGCCCTCCCTGAAAACATATATTTACTGACGTAAAAGACAAATCAAAGGGTCAGGTGTCTTTATCGGATGCCACCTGCGTGAAGCTCTCTAGGAATGAAGCCAGGCCTCTGCAGCCACTGTGCAAGCTCGCTCTTGTTTTGCAGGAACATAAACAATTCTGTGCAGATGTTTCACAGCGAACCCAAGCCGGAACAGCACAAACTGCATCCTGCTGTAAACACAGTTTCCTGTGAAGAACAATATAATACTTAATCACTTTTTTATGTTGCCGCTTGAGCTCGGTGGCAGGCTGGTCTCCTTCATGATCACTTGACAAAGGAAATAGCTCAGAAAAATCAAATTGCTACCAGAAAACCCCAAAATTCTTTAATCTAGTCATGCCATGTACCACGACATTATAAATATGTGTTCTTCAATTCTTTCCCAGACTCAAAGAGAGAAATAATGCTTTTTACCAATCTGCATTTAGTTTCTTATTCAGCCATTCATGTCTTGACATTTGAGGTGATGTCCAAGAGTGAACAAAAACAGATTCTGGTGAAAGTCCCTTTTAGTTCTTCGTATGTTTTTTTTTGCAGCTCCTAAAGGGCAACATTTTATCAGTGATACGCACAGGAATAGAAAACCTGGTATTATTCTGATCAGAAGCATCTTGAACAGACTGTTCTCTGAAGCCCACGGTTGAAAAAACTGTGATGGGATTAACTTCCCAGGTTAAAATATTTGTGGAGAATCCTCTGTTATTTGTCCTTATGGGGAGGAGGAAGGATGGTATTGTCCTATAATGGAATCAAGTGCTTATGTTAGCCACTGAAGGCAGTGTATGTAAGAGAAATGAGGAATGGAGGGAAGGCAAGCAGAGAAATCATGAATTCTTGCCTGCATGCAGCAAGTTAACTTTGCTTAGGGTAGCAGCTCTCCTGGTGAACATCACAGGGTTTCTTGAGAGATGGAACTGAGCAAGGATAATATTTCCTGGTATTTAGTCCAGTGCACTTTCTGTTATATTCTGAGGGAGTCTTAAGGCCAGGTGGTGGAAACCATAATGAAGACTCCTGGGCAGAGCAAAACCATGGGGCATTCTGTAAGGAACCAAACACAAACTTTCTGTGAGTCATGGAGATGCCATGGTTAGTGCCCTGGTGTTTATTAAATTTCCAGGGTTGTGATCCAGCTTAGATTTCAGAGGTTAATGTAAAATGCTGGTGGAAGAGAGAAATTAAAAGCTCCTATTTCTGGAGAAGTAGTGATGAGTACTCATAGCAGAGGACGAGTTCTGACTGTTGCGTAGATGATGCATCTCCTGTACTCTCTTTTTTTAGGTGGAAATTCATAACAGAGCTTCTAAACATGAAAGCCTTTTGCTGAAGCAAGGAAGAGTGTGCTGGATTCATGTGACTGGGACATCATCCAGCAATGGTTGATTTTGCATCGGTACTAAGCAGCTGGCCTAAAAACCTCAAGGGAGTGCTTCTGTGTTGGTGAAAATGCATCACCCTCACCACGCTGTTCAGATGGTGGGAAACATACCTGGGAAACCTGCGGCTTCCAGATCAGGAAGGATGCAAAAGTCCTTTTCATGCAGACTATGGAAAAAATCCACGGATGGCCATAGTGGACCAATGTCTCTCCTCTCATCAGGACCCATCCCATCACCCTTTCTCACGAACTGACCCAACAGTGCTGTGTGGATGAGCTTTGCCCTGATGTGTGGACATATATAATAACGTATCTTTTTTCCCAGTGGAAGACCTTTATAATAACAAGGTTATTTTTATGTGTATGTGTGTGTGAAATTTCTTTCTATCCTCTATCAGTGTTTTTCTTATCCTCAAGCTTTTCTTCTCAAATAAATACCGGCAGGTTGCTGACCAGCTTCCCTCCTTCGGGGAAAGCATGCCTTTGTGGTGAAGACGCTGAACTAGGTCTCACATCAGCTGGGTTAGATGGTCCCTATGACCCCAGGCAAATAAATCAATTGCTCTGCTTTTTGCCTTGGCTCCCCGAGCATTTGGCCGTCTCCCTGCTCCACAGGGTAACGTAAGGATAAAATCCATTTGTGATTCTGAGTTGCATGGTTACTGTGTGGACTTGGGGCTAAATAAAAAAATAAAAAAATAGAAAAATGCATCTTCTAGAGTCTTCTCTCTGGTCTCCAGCTCTCCTCACATAATTAACCAACCACTGTGTCTTTCCTCGGGCCAGTTTGCCATCCCAAGCTGCTACTCATCTGGTGTCCTCGTTCAGCGGCTCCCCGCAGGGCCCTGCAACTTCTCTCCCTAATTGGCAGCTTTTAATTGGCAAATCATTGCCCTCTTCCAGCACAATTCCTCCCTTCCCTGCAACATCCCTGGGTGATGCCTGAACGATAAAACACAACTGACATCCTCTTGCAGGGCTTCCCCACACTGTCTGCTCCTTGGAGGAAGCCTATGCCATTGATAATGAGCAGTGCTCATTTTTAGCCTTATTTTGCTATAGGTTATATATTATATAGATATATAAAAATAAAAATATAATCTTCATTGCCTAATTCCAGACCAAGATTATGAACTAGACTGAAGAATCCTTAGAAGTCACAGCTACAACCACACAAATATTGCCGTGCAGTGATGTCTGACGTTTTTGTAGATCTGATATAAGATCAAATGCTTTGCAGGGCTGCACCGTGCTTTTGCAGGGGTGTACACCCATAAGCCCATGCTGATGGTAGTAGAGCTACCCTAGCTGAAACCTGCTTACAAGCCTCAATTCCAATTAATTATATGATGAGATTTATTTTTCAAACGAGAAGAAATGACATGTTTTACCTTAAATTTTAGTGTGCACCGGTACATGCTATAGGAAAATACAGACTTTTAAATGCCATTAGCTAGAAGCCAGGTTTGCAGAACTTCTGGCAACTGTAATATTTTGTGTATATATATATATATCTATATATATATATAAATGCATATATATTTTTTGAATGGCGTACACCATCTGAGGGTTGGTGAAGTATACTGTTTTCTGAAAGCACATGACAGCAACTCCTTGCTCCTCCCCCGAAACCACCATAGTTTACAATGTTCAGCAACTGATGATACTGAGATGCTTTGGGAAGCATTCACAGCAATTGGGCTTTATTAGCTGCTGATAATATTTATTTTCCTTCCTCCTGGCCCCAGCACCAAGGCTACACTGGGAAAGGCACCAGGGTCAGCCAGAATCTCTCTTCACTTTGGTGGATTATAGCCATGTTAGGAACAGATGCACATTGTAACTTAAATTTGCAGGGAAAAGCACTCTAGGTGCTGACTTCCTATGCAAGATGCAGCAGCTACTGCCATATGTTCTGCTAAACCATTTGCTGAGGGTGGCTGGGCAAATGCGGAGTATGTTTGCAGCGATGTACTTTTCAGAGCTGGAGTGTGCTTCAGGGGGACTCTAATACTATAAGCTGCCTTCCCTTCTATTCCCAAATGATCTTTCTACTGCGTAGAAGGTCAGGAGGCACCGCTTCAGTGACTGTAACAGAACTGAAGGTCATCCTGGATTCTTCTGTTTTCAAAAGCTACTTTTATCTTTTCTATCTCATTCCCTACTGTCCTGACTTCTGGCAGTACACGTGCTCCCGGTAGCCTGACTTCATGGGTCACAACTCTCCCAACAGGCCAAACAGGGTCAAAGCACGGTCCTGTGGTTGTCAAGACTGTAACTGTTAGCACAGCAATGTGAGATGCTTAATCACAAATCTGAGCACATGCTTCAGAGTAAATTCCTCCTGGATGGAAGCAATGAAGCAAAACCCAGCTGTTTGCTCATATGTAGCTGCAAATAATGATTTCTTTACAGTACAAAGCAAAATCTCACTTCAAAATCAATCTCTTCTTGTCACTGTGTTCTGTGGTTTAGGTTTTAAATGGTTAACTAGACATCTTAGCTGGTCCTCCTCATCCTTTTGTAGCTGCTCATAAATACACTGCAGTGAATTCCATTTGTTAGATAACATTTGCAGAGTAGCATAGATGTGAACAGTATTTCATAGATTACAGATAAGGCATACTCCCTCTCTAGGAGACTTTGAAATCTAAAGTAGTCAACTTACACACATGGAAGAACACGAGAAATTTTTTCACCGCAAGGATTGTCTGGGTTGCCAGTGATTAGAAAAGAGGAGTGCTGCTTGAAAAGCCAAATTTTAAGCAGCGATTTGAAGAAAAGAAGATGTTTGACAAATGAACATAGAGAAGGGGCAAAGGCACAAGGCCAAGAATGTGAAGAGAGAAAAAAAAATTAGATGAGAAGATAGAGATAAGCCAGTGCACTGTGAAATAATGGTCTAGATCTTGGTCCTGGCAGGAAAAACTTAAGTTGTCAAGGTTGGGGGGCACTGCAGGTAGAAAAGGAGAGGTCTTAGGACAGTTGTGTTTATAACTTCAAGTGCACAATTGCATACCGTGTGAGGTCTTGGTCTTCAAGAAAGAAAAAGACCTCTTCATGAAAGAAAAGAGTGACGTGCTGCAGCAAAGACAGGAAAGGAGGCAAAAGAATAAAAGGTCTGGGTGTCAATGGAAGGTTGAGAGATGGGATTTGGAAGGAAAATGTGTTCATTTCTCGAAAAAAGTGTGTATGAAATGCAGGTCTTGGTGGGGGAGGTCCCCATGGGTAGCGTTAGGATAGAGAGGGAAGAGAGGTCAGAGCCCAGTGCTGAGGTTCAGCATTGTGGCTGTATGGCAGGAGAAACATAGATTAAATACATCAGGAGAGGAGGTGGATAAAAGGAAACACAGAGGACCAAAATCAGGCTCCAGTCCAACACCAATACACAGAATAAGAGTAGAGATAGAGGAGCCCTTGCAGAAAGGTCTGTAGGAAAATGTTCAGGAACACCTACTCCCTCTCCATTCTGTCGCAGACATCGTTCCCTCCATCTGCTCTCACCCAACATGGAAAGACCAACTGCTTCTCTTCGGATTTGGTTATCATTGCTTATCTATTAGACTTCCAAAACCACAAGTCTGTACTTTTCCATTCTGTGCCTTATCCTTGATAAAATTCCCCCACAAACACCCGCAGATAGACCTACACCGTCAATGTATGCAGAAACCTTGATGGCTTCTGGTGGGCCTGACTGCTGCTGGTTGCTCTCAGTGCTTCCTTGTGCTCCCTTGTCTGTGTTCATCTGTCTGCCCCTTGCTTTATACTTTGACTGTGAGTCAAGGAGACCCTTCAGTAGACCTTCAGGGTGCTGTGGTGATACAGGAAAATCATGTCCTGGTATAGATTCTCCTCCCTGATAGCTGATGAAGAGTGGGTTGTCACCCTTCTCCTGGCAGGACTGGTGGAACTCTCTCCCTTGGGTATATGTGTCAAAAATCACACAATCTTTACGTTGCTGTAATTCACTCGAGAACCTGAGAAGAATTTAGCATGGCAATAGGGATTCAGGAATTGGTTTGGGGCAGGTACCCAGACACAGGATCTGGGAAACCCCCTGATTTAGCAATATGGAGACACAATAAGCTGGCTCCAGCAGCACAGAAGTTAACAGAGGAGAAGTATCAGCAATCAACGGGGGAGTAGGTGGGTGGATTAAAGACAAAAATACAGAAACCCATGAAAAAAACAGTTAGGAAGACAGGTTTTTTCTGTCTGTGCTTGGTGCAACAATTCCCAGAAAAAGAATGAGGGTAGAAAAATAACACCCTTCCACAAGCCAAAATTTCATTGTGAGTGGAAAAACAAACTCCTCTAACAGCAGCTGCTGTTTTATATGTTGGCCATAAAGGACATAGTATTATGAAACTTGTAATAATATTTAGCAACTGCAGTAATCTCATTAATTTTTTGATAGATGTTCACTTACATCCTGTTTATAAGATGTCCCTGAGCATCTGCAATATTACAAAGACATATTGTCATGACAAGGTGATTAGAGGAAATTGTTTGCATGGGGTGGTGGTGATTAATTAGAGTTTGATTTACAGTCTAGAAAATAAGTGGAACAGGATAAGGCTTTGGTTGATATTAGGACAGGTCTTAAGCTAGTTCAGCTTGGCCTGGGTCATTTGAAGACTAAATTCTGGTCTACTTTTCTGTTCTTGGTTTTAATCAAAATCATATGCAATACCTTGAAATTTGTTTGCCTATCTATTTAAGGTTTTCAGCATTATTTATACCGTGTTTTATTTTTATGTTACCCAAACCATGTAGATCAAGTCTGAAACTGAACCTGAATGTTTCTAAAAAACCCAGGTATTTACCCTCAGAGGTTTCGACCCACAAAGTCTGAACGAGATACATAATCAGGAGAGAGTTGTGTAAAGATCCCAAGTTCAACGCAAATTACCCAGATTATAAAGTCCATATCAGCAAATGTTCCCATACAAGGATGTCCTAGGAAATATCTGTGCATGATTGAGGAATGTCATGCTGCTTCTGGGATTTGGGGTGACTGGGGCAGGGCCAAGTGCTTACACAACTGCTTGAAGGATTGCAGATTTACCGGGTAAGCAGGAGGCGAAAGACTCCATTTCTTACTGACCTGAGCCCTGAGCAGCTTCATTGACTTGCTGGAGGCAGCGAGGTGCAATTCAGGAACCAACTTAGCGGGGTGGGCAAAGCTTGTAGCCGGTTTCCGCGCTGGCACAGCTGATCTCATCACTTGTTGCAGCAAAAGAAGCAAATATGGAGCAGAAGCAGAGGTTCAGCCTGTGCCTCACTTCAACACGGTGGTGGCTGCAATTTGCCCATGTAGAGTAGGGACAGCATGCATGGCCATAGCCTGTCCTCCCCTCATCCTGCGGACAAACAAGAGGTTTCTTTCCCAAGACCTATTTGGCAGCTTCCAACAGCTCCAACGTTTTTAGCAAAGAACTGGGGTGGGGGAAACCCTCACCCTGATCAGTGTGCACAGCGGTAGCAGTGTTTCCGATAGCAGCCAAACGTCTTCTCTTCTGGTGTGTGTGGGTGTGCAGGAGCGAGTCCAAAATCAATAATACCCAGAAACATAACAACAGTTAGCACACATACATAATTAAACCTCCTTGCCTAAAATATCAGCTCAGAGCACATATTTACCTACTCATGCTTCCCACTAAAAATAAACGGATTGAAGTCACAAACCTACTGTGTGAGTAGGTGGGGGGAAAAATGCCACATGTGAAGCATAGCGTGTGACAGAAATTCCTCTGTGCAGCGTGTTCAGGCTCCCCTCCCATCCCACCCTCCCTTCAGCACTTTGGATTGAGTTGCAGGACAATTCTTGCCAACAAATATTGGGACAGCGTGTCTGCTTTGTGTCTATATTGTTATCAACTATCTGCAGCCAGCACAGCCACATTTCCAGGCAGAAGTTATCAGAAATTCTTAGTTTTGGGAGGTTTTGTTTGTTTGTTTGCTTTTTCATTGTTTGTTGCTGGAGACGCTGACCACCAGGTTAGGACTCAGATCCTAATTTTTCTGCTTTGCCACTGATCCACTGGCATTGTTGGGAACAGGTTGCACTCATGATCTGTGGAGCAGTATTGTTCTGTGCCCATGCAAGGGGTTTTTCATCAAAACCAAAATCATTTGACTAGTGCCAGCACTGTTCCTTGAGTTCTTTCACTGTCGGCTTTGTGCAGCTGGGCCAAATCTCTGAAGTGGCAAAGAGGGGTGTTTGCACAGCAAAAGCAAGGAAGAATCAGGTTGCTGATGGGCCTTGCCATGTTCCCTGCGTTTGATCTAAGAAACAGTAAGCAACAACTCAATATCTTTTGATCGTGACCTCCATATTCAACCCAAATAGCTAAACATGCTGGCATTTCTGCGAGTCCTTTCCCTGAAGGCATGAGTATTGTTTCTGTTAGGCTCAGGAAATTAACGTGGAACCTCCCTTTCTTTTGGGTTGAAGCTGCACAAGAGCTGTCCCATCAAAAAGCCCGAGTTATTTCTGTCTCCCGAGCATGCCTTGAGTAATTCATTCTCCAAGGCTATGTCTACACTAGGAAATTGAACTTGCCCATGATTGCTCACCAGCACTGAGGCCAACTGGCACGGGACAGCCCATGTCCATGCTACTAAAGTCTGTTTGTCACCAAAACATGCTGTCTGAACATCTTGTGCTTTTCCCCAAACCAGTGGCACTTTAGGAGAGAGCTGGTTCGTCCAGGGCAGAGGTGTACCAGGGACAGCTGAGCAGCACTGACACTGACAGACAGACTCTGAATCCACATAGCACCTAGTTTACTAGAGCAGATTATGCTTGAAAGACTGTTCTGGGTTGGATATTAATTTTCACAGGGTGTTTGCTTATCTTCTGAGGTCTTCTTGATGGCAGTTTCTTCAGAAACTGGATAGTCCTTGCCCATTTCTTACCATCTAGAGAAGAGGCTTCCAATTATTTGGGACCACAAACCTTCAAAGTCCTTGAAATGTCATAAAAACCAAGCTGCACCTTTCTATCAAACTTTAAACTGAAAATATTACGAAGGTGCTATCATTCCTGATCCTGTGGCTTTGCACACCACATCTTGAGGTGCTGTGCACCTCATGTGAGGCGGGTGGGGAACTGGGAAAGCCTAACTGTGCTGTGGTAGTGGACTGCTGAAGGGAATCCAGATGAAACACCATTTCAGTGAGAAAACAGCTAAATGTGTGCGGAGGGACCAGGGTTTTTGAGATCTCCTTCCTTTCCTCCCAACTGAATCTTTACCCAGGACTGGGGTCAACCCCCTTCCCCAGCTCTCCTTTTGGCCTCGTCAGTTGTAGGACGTGTAAGTGCTGCACGGTTGGCCTGGTCAGTGCGAGGAGAGGCTGGGACAGGGATGTCTGCTGCACGCTTGGGCAGGGAGGCAGGGTGTGGGCAGGGAGCCCTGAGCCCTGCCTTGGCATGGTGAGGTCATGGTCTACGCTCATGCGTTGTAAGCACACCCATGTCTTGGGAAACTCCTGCTTCTGGCTCAAGTGTCATGGCATGGATGGGAGTGGTGTGTGCCCTTTCAACCACCGCTGGTTCCACACATGGACAGCTTGGGTGCCCAGCTGGGCATCACAGGATCCTTCCAAGCTGTCTTCCTGAGGGCCATGCGATGGGGCATGTCACAACACCTCATGTATCACCCAAGTATCCTTCTGGTAGAATGGGGGTCTGATTCCTGTTTGTCTTAGTAGAAACAGGAGACAAAACTCTTAGTAAGACTCAGGTGTGTTTGGTACAGCCCAGGTAGAAGCTAGGTACGCAAGTTCAGGAGAGAAACCAAAAGCCTCTTGCAAACTCTTCTGGCATTCTTGAAAAGCTGAAGATGTGAGTTTATTTCAGAAACTTGGTAGGGAACTAAAGCTACATTAAACGTGGAACATCCCTTACTTCATCTGGGCTGATTGTCTACCAAGCTATCTAAACTTCAGGCCAACTGCCTCAGCCAGAAGACCTGCTGGAATGTGCTTTGGCTCCCTCCCTGTACACGTATCCAGGTTTTCCTTCTTGCTGGGGAAACCAGCACAGGGAAGAGTAGGAGGAAGGGTGCAGCTGGGTCTCCTTCCAACACGCACTCAGGAGCTGAAAAGTACTGCCTGTTCCTACTATTTTTTCTGTTCCCCTGATGCTCATCGCACATTCCAGCCATTTCAGGGTACACGTAATAAGTGACCTTCTGACAAAAACCCTGTTCCTTCCACACCTGTTCCTTCCACCCAGGTATGGGTTTGGGGACCAAGCTTGGGCATCCAGTGATTAACTCAAGGTAATCTTCTGTTGGATCCCCATTTGATTCAGGGTGCAAATTCTTCTGCTGTTCATCCCTGAGGAGTTTATTAGAAATACTACCTTGGTGCACCTGTGCAGCCTGCACAGAGGAGCAACTAGATGAAGACCTGAGCTGTGGAGCAGAAATTGCTGCTGCCACTGTCTTCTGGATGAAGGTTACTTATGAAGCTCTCCACTTGCCTTGAACATTTTGTGGTTGTTAAGTCCTCTTAAAAGCCCCATACAGAACCACTGTTACAGTCTTTTTTTTTTTTTTTTCTTTGAGAAGAAATATCTGTTGTGGTTTATTTCACTAACAGCAAGAAAATAGGTAACAGATCTCTTAGTTAAAAACTTAAATGAAAAATCCATCATGCAGCAAAAAGAGCTTTGAATGATATCTTCCAGACTAACTCTGAGAAAGGCAAAGAAGGTCCCCTATCTCTTAGTGATCCACAGCCCTGAACATCTGTCCCAAAATATTCAGCTCCAGGCTGCCAGCAAAAAAGGACTGGAGGTTAAGGGCTTGACCTTCCTGAAGAAACTATACTTGGCCAATAAAGACTTTGGCTAAAAAGCTTACTGGGGGATGGATGAAGATTCATCTCAAAGCAGAAAGTGATGCCAGTGGTTTGCTCAGATGTAACATTTTAACTGGAGATTTATTGAGGATTTTTTTTTGTTGTTGTTTTGCTATTGCTTCTCTTTGCAAAGTTGAAACTTGTCCAGCAACACTCTGTTTTGGTCTTTTATATGGATTATCAGACACTTCAGAAGAACAAACTAACAAAAATATAACACAATTTGCCTGTGACATCTGCAGTTTCTTTTAACCAAAAAAAAAAAAAAAAAGAAGAAAAAGAAAAGAAAAAAAAAAGAGCATCAGCAAGTTTGTAATGAAAGGAGGTGGACTGGGAGATCTCTTAACAAACTTTCAGCTGAGATCTTGGCAGAACAAAAAATAAAGAGTTGTTTTCCTTAGTTGCTGCCAGCATTTTTAATGTTTCCACCAGCTTCATTGGGCATCAAATGGGCACTAAATTGGGATGATATAATTTCCAGCACAATGCATGATGCATGACTCCTTTGACATGTGGGAAGTATTGTACCTTGTGGTCTTTAACTAAACACAGGTGAAACTCTGGGTTTATTCCTAAAGGCTGGAATTACTTTGGCCATCATCATGGAACAGAAAGATAAACAGAACTAATAAAGTAATGAAGCTTTAAAAAATCCTCTTGAGACTTCAGCCCATCTGTAAATTGCTCAGTGACTTAACAGAAACTGCACATGTAGAGGAAGAGAAATACGGGGCTCTAAAGCCAGTTGTTGGGGCTTTGTGACAGTTTTGACGGGTAGGCAGAACTCCCTCCGTATGTCCAAGTTACTGTCTATCTAAAGGCATCCCTGAATCTGTTCTATAACAAAAGAGAGTGTCACTGAGTTCAGGATCAGGACCAACAGCCTCAGAGTTGCAATGACTGACTCTCTCCATCGATTCACACTGTTTATTTAAACCCAAGCTTTTTTTCCTGGTCCATCCCAGATGTAACCAAGTGTAGCCGGCACCTCTGACCTTGTGAAATTTCCACTATTTATATCTCATGGGATTAACTTCAATATGGACCCAAACCTAGCTGTCTCCTAGGCTAAATTTTATAAACTCCATGCTTTAATTTATGCCTAATCCACATCCATCTCCCACACTACCCTTGAATCCCACCCTGATGGAGGGAATGGGAAATTTTGGATAATTTCCTTATCCAAAACCTGTGAAGTACCCAGGAGGACTCACGATGCCCATGATGATACTTCCATGTGGTTATACCAAGTTTATGTTTGTTCCTGCTTTGCAACAGCAGAGGGAACTTGCTCAGGGACTTCAGTATATAAAGCACCCCAGCTGGCACCTCTTGTCTGCATTAAAATGCAGAGTGAAGACAAAGGTCTTGAAAAATAATAGCAAGATGATTGTTCCCTTAGGAGGACGATGCTTTTACTCTCTTGCAGCAATGCGGAGAAGAATAAAATCTGCTTTTCCAGGGAAGTTGCCAATCAGTGGTTCACAGCTGGAGGGGATTGACTCACAGATATAAATTGAAGGGCGTTTAGAATCTGAAACAAAATAATAAAAAACATTGACCTTTTTTTGAGAGGGAAGTGAATTTCTGCTCAGGATGAGTTGTATAAATGGGCTGGAATAATCATAAGATATGATTATTGATTAATCAGTGTATTGGGGGAGTCAGGAAAGACCAGGCTATGCTGCAATGACATAAACAGGGAAAAAAATTGCTTCAGGGCTCTCATTAAGCAGCAGAGGGATACAGTCGGTGATGCCATACCTCCATCCCTGCACACCGGTGAAATTCGCTCAAAGGGTAAGTAACCATGTAATATTATTAATTCATGTCCAATCTCAGTGCTTTCCACTTTTGTTCCCAGACTGGTGGCTGCTCTTTCACTTGTTCCCCAGATTCACATCAGTACATCTCCATGGGAATGGAAGTTTTTGCTGGAGTTAATGTGGCAAAGCATCAAGGAAAATCAGTGCACTGGTCACTCTTCCCGATCAAGCCTGTAAAAGGCGCAGTTGGTGTGGCACTCTCCCCACCACGATCCAGTGCGGATGTGTGGATAGAAATAACGAAGCAAATAGATTTCTTCCTCTACTATGCTGGGAAGCCAGCACAACACAAGGTTCATCGACATTTATGGAAATCTCGGTGACCCTGAAGTTTTTCTTCCCAGAGCAATCCCAGCATATCTGGGAACTGCTCATAGCATCGGTGTGACTATTAAAAGCCGGGCTCCGGGCACCTGCCTAATGCCATACCTAATCACCTCCCATTGCACAACGCAGACCAAAGCTACAGATTACCTTTGCACAAAGAATTAATCTTGACCGTTGCTACCTTACCACCATTTCATTGGTTTTCTACCTTACAAACGCTGCATGCGTCCCACAGTAAATGACACAGATGCCTGCGTGCCCAGCTACGCTTGTGCATTGGTTGGCTTCTTCTCTGCAGCCCTTTAGCCCTAGCTCACTGCTGTAAACTCATGACTCTTTTTCTCTCTGAGTGTTTGCTTTTGACCTGGAATCGCTGGGGATTTGCTGTTTAATAATTATTTCTCAGGAAGCCTACACTGTATGGTGATTTGTAAACATCACGGTCTTTTAATCTGAAAGACCATTCTTTTTTGGTGTGTGGGAGTAATGTGTAGAAGTTGCTCGTCAACAACTTTTATTTTTGGTCCTTTCTTTAAGTAGCTTCAAGCTCTATGGCTATATGTAAATTGTTGGGCTTCACCATATAAGCTTCCCCTCATTTACCTGTAAGAATAAGAAGGAAGCTCAAGGGGTCCTAAAGTGATTGGATTTCAGTATTTTCTGTCCCAAAATATATCAAAGCAACATTGTTTCTGCTGTGCCTGGGTCCTGTGGGACAAAAGGGGTTGGCACCATTTCTTCACCTTCCCTGCACAGCCACTGTCAATGCTTCGAGGAGCCCCTGCGGCTGAGTTACCACCTCGGCAGGCTGCTGAGCACCTCCTTGGTGGTTTCACCTCTTGTGGTGGTTTCCAGGCTGTTAATCAGCATGCACACAAAACCAGCCTCCAAGGCAGCCCCTGGGGATGTCCCCACACCTTGCACATGTTGAGGCCACAAACTGTCTGTCCAGTGGTGCTGGGGTCTGCACAGGTCCTTGCAGCAACATCAGGAGCCAAGCCTCATCCCATCTTCCTCTTCTGCAGGTCAATGGAGCCAGGCAGCGATGGAGGAGTGGGAGCACGACTGAGCCAAGCACTGTCTCTGAGATGTGATACTTGGGTGTCACGTCACCCATCGCTGGAGTGCTGTTGACTACTCTGCTCTTGGCTGGTTTGTGAGCAACGCTGCCTTGCAGCCTGGGAGGAGGGATGGAGTGGCTCTGCCACTCTGCAGGGGTTTGGCAAAGACTGGGCTTGTCATGAGCAAAAGTGATCAACGTTGGGGATTTATGTCTTTATCTATAAGATGATGGAAGCCTACTGACCTGCTTTTATAGTGGATTTGTTTGGAACAGCTGCTAAACTCAATTCTACACAACACTGTTTAATAAAATATATTGAACAAAAAGTAAAAACCCCACAAAATACCATTAAAACCCCAAAATTGTTCTTTGTAGCTCACATTGCCACTAAACTCAGTTGTCCGAGTCTTGTGTTGGGCCAAATTTTCTGAGGCAAAATCAGTGTATATTTTGTGACCGGCACAGTTTTTGATAGCCCAGGTGTTTTCAGGGTTGTCTCAGCTATAATTAGCTCTGAGGACTCACAGCCTGAGGAGGTTTAGCAGGATTTAAGACTACCTTCCCCTAATTTGTGGTAGTTGTTTCTGAGAAGGGCAAGAAATACTTGCAAACCTGCTGCTGCCTTTGCGCGTGGGTAGAGCTCAGTGTGAGTCTAAGCTGGTTGCAGTCGGCATGACCCCACCACCAGCAGATCTAGAGGGGAAAACTCCCCCAGATGTGCTGCTGCCGCTGTGGCTGTGCTCCAAGACGAATGATGCCGGTCAGAGGTATGATGAGATGTTTCCTCCAGCAGCAAGGTCTCCATTGCATAGGCTGCTTCCATTTCTTCATTTCCTCTACTCTAGCCTGACGTCGTCTTCTGCTTTCACTCCTACTTAGTGACCTTTGCATCCTCAAAGCAGCTTTCATTTTAATTGCTTTTATCAGTACTCGCTTTCAAACCAAGTCTGAGGACGCCTCATGTCTGTGTCTGGTGGAGGCTGGGTGCTTGTTCACAAAAATGGGGCTGAAGTGTACTATTTCAGCATCGCACCCAATTAACTGCTTTTGAAACTCACCGAATTATAGGTCTGAAGGCAACACACACTTAAACTCTTCACTCCTAAGACCTCTAAGGGATGTTTGCAGCCTCCAGTGTGGGATGCATTCACATCAAGCTTTGCTGAGAGGTCAAGTTTCTTAAGTGGCTGTTGCAAATTTGGTTGAAACTGAACATAAAGAAAGAGAGCTGCTGTCTAGGACTTGTCTGATGGTCAATAATAAGGAGAGCCTAACAGATAGGAGCCTACAGATCATTAAAAAAGATTAAACACATGACACTGTGGTGTCCTGCTATGCCCTTTCAGACCATGGGGAGGCTGGACGTCTGGGATATGTCTGCACTGAGCGGTAGCGTCTTCCTAAGAACTTGTTGCTGCCAAGAGAAATCATCTTGTGCAAATCTTTGCTTTCTCAAAACTGTTCCTTCTTACCACATTTCCCTGGGCTGCGCTCCCACTGCGAGGCCAGGGGAGAGCAAATCACCTCAGCAAACCATTGACTCACATACACTTTCACCTCTAACTGGCAAAGATTGCTGAAAGCCGGGCCAGACACATTCGTTGCACAAATGAAAACAACTTGCAGCTAGATTTTTGCTGCTTTTCCTGTTGTTGAGGAAATTTTTTCATACTCCAGATTCAGTTGGTTACAGCTCATTTCGTTGCTTGCTGTTCTGATGCTGCTATAACGCCTCGGAGGTGCATGTTATTTGTGTGGCTGTTGGTGCAGAGACAATTCTATCTGCAAGGCTTGGTTTGATCCCAGGTCTTCTTACTGGAGCCACACCACATGTTCCCACTTCTTGGCAATGGATAAGGGATCTCAACAGTGTTTTGGAAGAGGTGGGAGACAGCCTCAGGACCTATCATCTGACCTAATGACATGGTCACACGCAGCGGACCATGCCGCACATGACTGCAGTTGATACGCAACCCCAGAGCTCTGGCTGGGTTTGCTGTGAGGAGCAGGGGGCTTTCAGATGCACCAGGGAAGGCCACCAGATGCTTTGGAGACAATGACCAGCAATTGTCACTCAACTTGATGCCGGTCAGAAGAGCAGAGATGGGATCTGCAGTTTCCTTGGGAGCCCTTGTGAGTGAGGAGGTGCTCTGCAACATGCTGTGCATCTTGTGATGGCTTAGAGGCAAGTACAGACTGCTCTGGACCAGGCCCAGGATGCATCATCGTGGCCGTAATGTGTGGTAAAATCCTTTTGTGTACATGACTCTGTTACCAAGTAGGGTTTCTTCTAAGGATGTAACTGGTTGTGCAGCAAGATTGTGGGCTTACAGGGAGGGGACAATATGAGCTCATTAATTTTTTAAAACCATGCATTCTTCTCCCCTTCTTTTCTTTGGAGTTTAATTTTTAAAATGGTCTGTCAGGTTTGTTGCCAAATACCGGTTCATCACTTTTTTTGTGAAGTCTTTGCAGCTGGGGACTTTCCATGGGACGGGTTGTTTGGAAAAAGTGATGCAAATTGTAAATTGTGTCTTAATTTGTCTTAAAATATCTAAGCCTGGGAAAACATGTCATCTTACTGAAGATAATTCACATGCTCAGAAACTCAGCAGGTATCTTTTGGAAACACACCAGCAGTAAAAGTCACAGTTATTTTTAAAAGCAATTGTTAAAATGTATAGCTGATCCTAAAAGGAGATAATTAAATTTATGCATCAGATAAATCTTTTTTTCCTCCCTAACTTCCTACTGATAATAAGACCATACAAGAGAAAAATTGGGCAGAAATAAATGACAACTGAACCCTCTTTAATGAGATTTCGATAAGCAACTGGTAATTTAGCTATTTTTCTTTCAATTTCTTGCTCCAATGCAGAAAAAAGCATGGCCTGGAGTTCAAAACCTACGTCTTGAGCTAAACATAGAATCATAGACTCACAGAAGGGTTTGGGTTGGAAGGGAGCTTCAAGACCACCCAGTCCCACCCCCTGCCAGGGGCAGGGCCCCCTCCCCCCAGCGCAGGCTGCTCCCAGCCCCGTCCAGCCTGGCCTTGAGCCCTGCCAGGGATGGGGCACCCACAGCTGCTCTGGGCAGCCTGGGCCAGCGCCTCGCCGCCCTCACGGGGAAGGGTTTCTTCCCAATAACTAATCTATATCTACCCTCCTCCTGTTTAAAACTGTTACCCCTTGTTCTATCACTACAGGCCCTTCATCTTTCTCAAGGGCCCTTTTTAGGTACTGGAAGGATGCTATAAGGTGTTCAACAGCACTGGTCCCAGTGACACCCCTGAGGAATGCCACTCATCAGTGGTCTCCACTTGGGCATTGAACTGTTGACTGCAACTCTTTCGAGAGCAACCATCCAGCCATTTCTTTATCCATCCAGCTGTCCATCTGTCAAGTCCATGTCTCTTCAATTTAGAGACAAGGATGTCACACAGGACAGCACCAAACGCTTTGCACAAATCTAGGTTGATGACGTCAGTTGCTCTTCCCTTATCCACCAACACTGTAAACCCGTCTTAGAAGGCCACCAAACTTGTCAGGCACAATTCGCCCTTAGTGAAGCCACGCTGGCTGTCACCAGTCATCTCCTTTTTTTTCACATGCCTTAGCATAGTTCCCAGGAGGATCTGCTCCATGATCTTTCTGGGCACAGAGGTGAGACTGACTGTCCTGTAGTTCCCTGGGTCTTCTTTATTTCCCTTTTTAAAAACGGGGGTTATGCTTCCCCTTTTCCAGTCTGTGGGAACTTCACTAGACTGCCATGACTTGCCAAATATGACGGATAGTGGCTTAGCCACCTCATCTGCCAGTTCCCTTGGGACCCACAGATGCATCTCAGCAGGTCCCATGGACTTATGCACATTCAGGTTCCTTAGATGTTCTTGAAGTGGGTGGTTCTTCATTCTCCCAGTCCCTGCCTTTGCCTTCTGTGACTTGGGCAGTGTGGCTGGAGCACTTGCTGGTGAAGACTGAGGCAAAAATCTGTTGAGTACCTCAGCCTCCTCTATGTCCTGGGCCTCCAGTTTCCTTCCAGAGAGGGCCCACATTTTCCTTAGTCTTCCTTTTATCACCGATGTACCTACAGAAGCTTTTCTTGTTGCCCTTGATGGCCCTGCCCAGATGTTATTCTATCAGGGCTTTAGCTTTCCTAACCTGGTCCCTGGCTGCTTGGACAATTTCCCTGTATTCTTCCAAGGCTACCTGTCCTGGCTTCCGCTCTCTGTAGGCTTCCTTTTTGTGTTTGAGTTTGCCCAGGAGCTCCCTGTTCATCCACGCAGCCTCCTGGCATTTTTGCCTGACTTCCTCTTTGTTGGGACGCATCGCTCCTGAGCTTGGAAGAGGTGATCCTTGAATATCTACAGCGTTCCTGGGCCCTTCTTCCTGCCAGGGCTTTATCCCATGGTACTCTACCAAGCAGATCCCTGAAGAGGCCAAAGTCTGCTCTCCTGAAGGCCAGGGTGAGCTTGCCCTGCACCCTCCTTGCTGCCCTGAGGATCTTCAACTCCACCATTTCATGGTCACTGCAGCCAAGGCTGCCCCTGAGCTTCCTATCCCCCACCAGCCCCTCCTTGTTGCTGAGAACAAGGTCCAGCACAGCACCTCTCCTCGTTGGCTCCTCTAGCACTTGGAGAAGGAAGTTATCATCAACACATTCCAGAAAACTCCTGGATTGCTTATGCCCTGCTGTGTTGTCCCTCTAACAGATATTGAAGTGGTTGAAGTCTCTCATGAAGACCAGGGCTTGTGAATATGAGGCTGTTCCTATTTGTCTATAGAGGGCCTCATCTGCTTGGTCTTCCTGGTCAGGTGTCCTGTAGCAGACCCCCACCATAATGTCACCTGTCCCTGCCTTCCCTTTAATTCTGACCCATAAGCTCTCAGTCAGCTCCTCACCCATCCCTAGGTGGAGCTCCCTGCACTCCAGCTGGTGACACCGCCTTGTGTCTCCCCTGTCTGTCCTTCCTAAAGAGCCTGTATCCTTCCATTCCAACACTCCAGTCACAGGAGCCATCCCACCAGGTCCCCCTGGTGCCGGTGAGACCATAGCCCTGCAGGTGTGCGCACATCCCTAACTCTTCTTGTTCATTCCCCATGCTACGTGCATTTGCTGGGCCCCTGATGGAGCTGGCTTACTGGCTGGAGTGGCTGGAATTCCTTTGTGCTGCTCTTCAGGTGCTCTCCTGCTGACCCGTGATACATCTCCAGGCCCTGGGCATCTCTTGCTGGCACTGGCATCAAACTGGTAGGAGTGGGATGGATTGAGGTTCCCCTCCCCCAGCAACTTTAGTTTAAAGCCCTCTTCTCCAGCTTGGCAAGCCTGTGACCGAAGATGCTCTTCCCCTTCTCTGACAGATGGACCCCATCAGCCCCCAGCAGACCAGGTTCCTCAAAGCCAGTCCCATGGTCTAAGCAGCCGAAGCCCTGGCTGCGGTACCAGCCCTGTGACCATCTGCTGATTCGCCAGACCCAGCTGGCCCCTTCAAACCCCTTCCCTGATGAAAAAACTACCTGCGCTCCGGAGTCCCTGGCCGCCCCTCCCAGGGCTCTGTAACCCTTCTTGATGCCCCCGAATGGTCCTGGCTGTGTCGCTGGTGCCCACGTGGAACAACAGCAGCGGATGGGAGTCAGTGGGACTGGACGGGGCTTGGTAGTTTTTTTGTGACATCTCTGATACAACATTCTCATGTGATATGTTGCTGTTTAGGACAGGGGCAGTTTGAGAGATTCTGTTGGTTTTTGGTTGGGTTTTTTTTTTTTTTTTTGTTTGTTTGTTTTTTTGGTTTTTTTTTGTCCCAGATGATCCCATTGCTCTTCTGAGTATTTCCCAACAAAAACACAGGACAGGATGTTAAGCTTAATTCAGCCTGTAAATTCATGCCATTCAGTGAAAATTCATCATAGGTCTTGACTAAATGGCATCTTACCGAAGTAAATGTTCTCTGCTTTTGAAAACTGGCATAAGGGATGTGTACATATTTGTACATATTTGTTTACTCCAGCTTTATTACACAAGAGAAGTAAAAACATAGGTCCCCAAGATTTGCATCTTGAAGGAGTTCATAGGACTGCACTCAGATACTTAAAATAGTGATTTTTTTAAAAAAAATTATTTAGAACAAGCTTCCCCCCAAATGCAATGAGACAACAAGTATATGACATTAAAAGTAGTCAAACAAATGTCTCAACACTACTGAAATGCAACTGCTTGGTAGGTGACGTATTCACAGTCACAAGTATTTGATAGTTCACTGCACTAGACCTTTTACATTCTGTAGATATGCAAGGGGAAGAAAACCTAAACCACAGAATTTTTTAGACCAACATTCTTAAATTAGGTTTTAAAACCTATATTTAGATGCTTGAAGTCTGATAATATTTAAAAGGTGCTAAGAACCTCTGCTTTCCCTTGACACAGAAGACTTCTCAACACTTCTCTGAATGAGATCACAGTTCTCAGCAAGCCTAAATATGGCTGTAGGCATCCAGTTTTGACTCATTTGCCTGAAAATTTCACAATAAAACTAAGTCTCCAAACTAGAGACTGTAAATAATTACTGAAGCAAACCCAAATACTTCAGGGACTTACGAAAGACATGCATGGTAGTTGTTATCCCCTACAGGGGAATGTGGGTTTTTCAAGGAATTTGATCAAAAAAGTTGTGGCAAAGACACCTCCAGGAAAGGTAATCAACAGTAATAAAAGTTATTTATAATTGACTCTCTCGTGTACCTATAATGTAGGAGCCGGTATAAGTTTCTTAGAAATTGTAGCACAATCAATGAAGCAGCACTTGAACATCACTCTCTATCCTGGTACAGCCAGGGCCATCCCAGCAAAGAGCAGAGTTCATACCAAGGTGAGGAAAAACCTCCTTGTTGGGTCTTTTCCATCTTCTTATTTCAGTTGAAGGCACCACTCTGCCATTTCAAGCTTTCTGGTGGTTTCAATCTAAAGACATTGTGAATTCCTCCACCTCTTACAGCTCTCCATGCTGTGTCTGCCGGAGCCATCCTCGTGACAAGGAAAAAGCAGTCTCTGAGGACAACCAGGAAACTGGTACAGCTCCAAGCAGTCTTTTGGAAGTGAAAGCTGCCCCAGATGATCAGCAGCTAGGGTCACAATTTTCCTCGTAGGCACCTGACCACTCTTGAAATGCCCTGAGACCACCAAGCACAGGCTAATGAACCATCTCCAGATGATAATACCATTTTTTTTTACCACTGACTTTCTCTTAAAACTCACAGCTCATAGCACTGGTAGGGCTGGCATGGTTTGGGCCCGGTCTCTGGAGTTCACACCATTTGTTCCAAGTACCATATCCATGGGGGATGTGCTGGAGTCCTATTCCTGCTGCCAGGAGGAAGCTCTAAGAGCAGTCCAACTGCTCCACTGCTGTTTTGAACTCAGAAGCACAGGAGTAACTGTGGGAAGGAAAAGTAATACAAAAGATAAATTGCAGGATATTTCGGGTCAGGTTTTCCACTGATGGTCTTTCAAGCTTCCATGCTTTGTGCAACGTATTGTGGGACGTGAAGGCACTCGCGTCACCTGTGTGCCCCGTAGACAAAGCATGAGCCTGGTCCCCCGCAGGTCCCCAGAGTTTTCATTGTGCCTGGCAATGCCATTGCAGCAGAAAGTTGCTACATATCCCGTAGCCCACAATGTATTGACTTCCTGTTGCTACAGAGATTTAAAAATGACAAATAACAGGGTCTGAGTCAGATAAAGTAGTCAGATCTCAGACCAGAGTACCAGTTAAGCATATATATATATGTATATATTTTATTTTATTTTATTTTATTTTGTTTTCTAGTGGTTTAAGAAGAGCTTCAGACTTTGCTGCAATAGCTAAATGGCTGTCAGGTCTTGGGCAAGCCCCAGAAGATGTGATTCCTCACACATGGCTTTAGATACATGTTGTGTCGGTGTCTGTACATGATGGAGTCACTCATGACTCTCTTTACAGTCACTAGAGAGTAGTGGGCACTTTTAAGCTGCAATTAATCTGACCTGTTTTAGACATTGACTTCCCAAAAAGGTGACTCGCACCCTAGGAGTGTCTCCCCTTTGGTTACAAGGAGAGCCCAGGGTGACACCAATCCTAGGATACTTTTGGTCAGACTGATCCCAGCCTTGTATATGCCTCTGTTTCCCATCTTTGACATGGGTACACCTTACTCCCGGGGTCAATATGGTCAGTTGGCTGTTGTCCACACTCTTTGAATGCAAGGGGTGACTTAGAAGTGAGAACTGTTGGTTTTCACTATCAAGGCCCTGGGGTGTTCAGAAGTGGCATGTAACATGTTAGATACGGTTATTTATTAGTTAATTTGTGGTAGTGCTTAAGAACTCAGAAGAGTGAAATATGAAACCACAGGAGCATACATCTAAGGTGTTCCAGTGGTATTTGAACTCTGATTTCCACATTAATTATTTCAAATGGGGATGGAGAGAGATTTAGGAAGCCACATTTTTCATGTTTCCTTGAATCAACATGCCCTCAGGTTTCCCCAGAGGACCTGTTTTGCTGTCCTTGCACTTGCTGAGCTGCAGATGCAGAAATGAAGACCAAAGATCGGGCATTGGGCCATCTGCAGTTCACTACTGATAACTTATTTCCTGCAGTGTTTCCCAGGATTATTTGCTGGGATCTATTTAAAACATTTGAAGCCTTTCTTCCTATGCAGTAAGACATGTCAAGGCTTGATAACACAATTTATATCGGCCAAATTTATCTGTCAGGCTAACAGATAGAAGCGTGGGTTAATCACGGGTAAATCCAACCTCCCTGGAATCAGGAACCTGCCCAGCTGCAAGGCGATCACTACATCAGGAGGTTTTGAACCATGTCCTACCAATACTGACCTGAGCTGGGGCGGTGGTGCTGGGGAAATCTTGTCCTTTTCTTGCTCCCAGAAAAAATACACCTTGTCGTGATGCTGAAAAGGTAAAGTCAATACAGGCTAATTCCGTGCAGGGTAGAATCACTGCATGTGAAGTGCTGACTTCAGACTAAAACGATGACAAATTATTAAAAAAGGGTTTAGCGGACGTTTACTTGTAGAGTGCTCAGAAAAAAAAAAGAAAAAAAAAAAAGTTGTTGAGATATCGCTACACTCATTCACTCCCCAGGAATTTCCCTTCATGCGGCATTAGATTCATGACTAAGATTTTTTTCCGACTCATCTGTGCTGTAATGGAGTAAATGAAAACAATCTTGACTGTGTGGGGCAATAATTGTTTGCACCAGGGCTTTTTTTTTTTTTTTTTTTTTTTCCCCCAGTACATAAGGATGATCAGTTTATGAGTGGAAAACAGAAATTATGTAAGTTAAAAAAAGTACAAATACACGTACTCCCAAAATATCCCCAGGCTCTGAATTACTAACCGCTCCTGTTGAATAGTTGGAGAGGGTGTGAAAAACACCTACACACCTGCAGCGTGTCCAGACTGCTTTTGGCAATAGCTTTTTCTGTTGCTCAGGGGATCTTGATTTCTTCCAGTGAACGTTACAGCAAAGGACCTCAGGAGTCTGATGTCCTCTGCTCTGACCCCATATAGCAGCGAGAATAGGCCTCTGCTATTTACTATAGTTTATCTACCATAGCCTACATACTTTCAGTATTTCTGAAGACATTTCTGCATCCAAATAGCTGGCATCATTGAGAATTCCTCATTGACAACCTAGAGGTTTTTTTTTTCCCAAAAATGTCATTTTAGTTTAGGTCCTGGTAGTGTCCAAAGACTTCATCTATGATCAGGGCTTTGCTGTGTGAGATGTTCTACAAACATGGACTGAACAGGCATAACTGACGTAAGTAGTTCAAAATAGTGGGAAAAAAGGATAATTCTTCTGTATATTGTGTGGAAACTGAAGTGCAGAGCAAAATCCCACAAGAAGGGCATAGCCAGGAACTGAACCATGTCTTCCATGATTTGCTCAGAGGTCTAGGACACAGCAAAAACATCAGCTGTAGGTGGGATCTGAACTTCTAGACCCAAAACAAAAAAGGTAAGGCAAGCATAACTTGAAAGAGACCTGAGTTAAGAAAACCAGCTTGGTTTTGATTATGAGCTAAAAAAAGAGAAGCCCATGTTGATAAAGTTGGGAGAGATGCTTAAAATGATTTAATGAGTAGCAAGAAATCATTGTTTTGTATTTGTCAGAATGAGAGTAAAGGAAGTTGCAATAACTGAAGCACCAAGATGTTGAGAAGATCATACTGTGAGGATGGTTAGGAGGGGCCATAGCATGAACATGTGTAACAGCAAGAATGTGCAAAATGACCTATAGCTTAGATGGAAAAGCTCAGAGAAAGTTTGAGGCTGAAGAAGACAGCATGGGAAGATGTTGATAACTTCCAGTCTTTCAGGTCATCCTGACCTCATCATTTTTGCAGTCTTAAAATTCTCTTTTGCATTTAATGGAATATAAGTGTTTTATGCCTTTTGGTGGGTAGAGGGATGATCTCACTTATTTGTTTGCAGAATCTCAGAGCAAGGTAGCCAGGTGTCTTCTGCTCACTATTGTGCATTGGGTACCATGCTCTGTGCTAGTAGATGCCCTCAGGACATCTCTTCATCTGTTTTTCATGGCCTGCTCATCTGTAAAGGATGGATAATAAGGATTTTTTTTTTCTTTTTTTCCCCAGGTTTTTGGAGATTTGCTGATGCAAAATAGAGGTTCCATGTTTATGCATTTTCTTGCTCATCCTGTTCCTGTGATGGTGCTGCCTCAGGAGAATACAGCCTGGAGAGCGGGCCGTAGGGATCTCCCTCCTCCCTTGCAGGCTCTAGCAAGTGGTATCAGATCACATGATGAGCAGTCTCTTACATGGGCCTCAGCCCCTTAACTAAACTAAATATGTGGAAATTAAAAACACATGTGGCCCATGCTAATGCTTACTCAGCTATTCTCAATATGTTTTTCTAATCCAGGTTCACTAAAGGGACAAATACTTCTTGGTTCGTTCTCACAGCCTATTGGCTATGAGGGTCTGAATAATGTACCTATCTGATGATTTACATCAGCAGTGGCACAAGCCATAATGAAGAAGAGAAAGTGCAAAGTGAAGTCTGAGCTGTGGCCCGCTCCACAAAATGTGCCACCAGCTGGGAGCAACATCTCATCTGCCATACTTCGGTGTATGTACTGGATATTGCTTGGATGAGGAGTTCTCCCATCTGTAGCTACAATAAATGCCAGCCCCAAGCCAGGACTAACCATATAAGGTTTTACTCCAGTAATAGGCTTCCTGCAATGCTCATACCAATCCGCTTAATTGCTGCAACAGAATTGTTGCAAAGAAAGTTTTGCCATTAGGAAGAAGATGCCAACTCCTCTTTTGCTGCTACTTCACTCCTGGACCTGTGAATAACAGATCACCCATTTGGTGACTGCTTCTGTGCTCAGGCATGATACCCACTTTCTAGTTAAGGTGGTCACATTCCTGTGTGTTTCTCTATTATTGATGAATTCACTTAATTCATTTTAAATGTCTGCTCCTGTGAAAGTAAGAGTGCTAACCATGAGATGGTGATAAATGATGTGACAAGAGAAATACTGCTAAGTACAGATCCTGCACTACCTGGAGCTCCAGTTCCCTCAGAGACAGACACTGTTGCTGGAGCAAGAGCTAGAAAACTAAGCGCTTGTGAGTGTCCTAATAGCTCACTTTTTTTTCTGACTTGTTTTCCATCAGCAAGTGAGTTTGTTGCATGCTACTAAATATTATATTTTTCATGTATCAACGAGATAAAACTGTGGTGGTGCTATCTTCAGGTAATGAACTTGAATTCTTAATTGGTATTCTCAGTAATTCATAGATCTCAGTCAGCCCATTAATAAAAGAAATGAAGATAGAGCCAGTAGCAAGAAATATGACAGTCGCATTTGGCTCAAAACTACAGGAATAAGCATCTGGATTTTATGTCTGTAATTAATTCTTCACCACTTGAGCAGACCCCCCAAAGTCTTTTCTCATTGAAGTCACCAAAACACCTAGTACGTGCTCAGTGTTTCAGGTCTAGCAAAGCAGAGAGGCACGTGTTAAATCCCCTGCACTTCAAATGGAAGTTAAGCTCTTTGCTTACTAAAAATGGACTCTTTGGGCAGGATGTGCTCTACAAGCCCTAGAGCAGATGACCAGAAAGTATATTATATATTCCCTCCTGGCCTGAGCTTCTCACTGAAAATCCCCACACCCTTTTCCAAACCATCACCTACAGCCCTGACTGTGCAGTCACATTTCTAACTGTGCTAGAGAAAAGCAGTTTCCTCCCGTGCATCCTTTGAGGACCATCCAGTACATCCAGTGCACAACGGCAAGGCTCTTCCAAGAAGTTATTTCTCCAGTTTTAAGACCCTTTGGCGAAAGGCAGTGCCCTCTCACCCTGACCTAATATTCATATCTTTGCACAGCTCACAGCTGCATTCCAGAAGCTGCCCACAGCATAAGCCAAATATTTATCCAGCAGTCTGTAGTTTGAAATACAGAGGGTCATAAAGGCATGATGTTGTACTGGCCTTTCCAAATTCCCAGTAAGTCGGCTCTGCAGACCACAGAGATGATGTGTGTTCGCTCTGTAACACATTCATTTACCGCTCTGAACACAAGAAAAACACAGTGTGTGAGTGAATAAGCATGCATGGTAATCTGCTAGGAAGGAGATGTGCAACTCTCAGAAGGGTTGCGTGTCCACAGTGAGACCACATGCTGAAGGATATTGTTGCTTAGTCCAAATGCTCAGAGAGATTTGGGATATTTTAGGGTTTTCTTGCCAAGATGGGCAAAACAGACAGGCTGTGAAGTGTTGGATCCTGGAAATCTTAACCATCTTGGATGTTGGATATCCAGCCTGGGGTTGAAAATGGGCTTTTGGCATGGAATGCTTCTGGGAGATAGAACTAGATGTCAACACTTTCAAGATTCTAGCTTACCTTGTCCCTTTTCTCTGTGACTGCAGGACACGGGGATTGTCAATATAACTTCATAATTTATCTCCCTGAGTCATTCCCTGTCCTGTCTCCCTGATCATCCAGACTAAAGAAAAGCTAATTTATCCTTGGGAATGAGCCAACGCTATAGCTTTGCACCATTCACTCCACATGGTCCTCCAGCACTGCCCAGGAAAGCTTGCACCCACAGTCACCTCTGGGACACTCTCACATGCACCTGAAGATGGGCATGTGTCCTTGCCACCATGGTATAAAACACCATTCTGGGGCTGTGACACAGAGCTGGTGAATTCAAACACTTTCTCTGAGAAGACACAAGCACAAAATACATACATACAGTGCCAAGAGCTATGCACTGGAAATGCAGAAATAGGATGCCCCAGGGTGCGGCCAGGGCTCTCTCCCTGGGCAAATGTCTTTAGGAAAGTAGTTGTGGCTTTTGACACCTGCCAAGGGCATCGGAGGTCAGGCAAAGGCCCTTCTTGATCCTGAGACCCACTTTCAGAGACAACATGTTGGCATGATGATGTTTGTGTGAGTTTGTGCCTGGGTTCTTGAGTTTCTGTAGATAAAAACTAAAAATGTGGCTGGTCCGTACCCCTGTGGCAGGACATGGCTTGAATGCAATGTGACCATGTCTGTTTCACAGTGAAAACACAATATCAGCAACCATGGGTTCATCAGAGACACTAGTGGAAAAGGCAGCTGGATCGTGTTCCATCAAACAGTAACTGCAGCAGGTTTCATAAAATGCTGATGTCTGAGCAGCTGGTTCAACCCATGTATTTCTAACTGGATAATGGCAGCAGGAGGAAGATCAGGGTAGAAATGTCTCTCTAGGAACACAGAGCATTTTCTTGGCTGCTGGCACATTGCACAGTCTTTCGAGATCTGTTTATTACTTGATGCTGCCATGGAATCTTTCTGCACACAAGATGCTTGAGATAAGCTCATCCCAAGACCTACATGTCAAGGCAGCTGCAAAGCAGATAATTTTCTGTCTTGGGAGGGCACGGTGAAAAAACCCTCTGCAATGAAATATGCTCTTACCAGGGAGTGAAAGGAATGCTTGGAATGATTTAGCTGAGCTGTGTATAGCCCAAGGCTGTGCGCCAAGAGACAACGGAAGACAGTCAGATCCCTTTTATAGCCTGGCCCCACCCGGCTGGAAAGACACAGAGCAAAGCAGCTGAAATAGCACAGATGGAAAATGCCAAGAGTTGAAAAGCAAGAACAGGGAGCAGTGAGAGCATCTGAAACAGCACTTGTGACGAGTTTTGCTCCCAAGAGAAGGCTAAAGCTGCCCTGAGTTCCCACAGCGAACAGGTTTGGGCAAGTAGGAATGCAGGTTAGGAGTTCCCAAGACAGGAACCTGCAAGGGCACGAAGCAGCAGCGTGCGCACTTTGTACTTCCAAGTCTCTCTGTTTCTGCAGAGACATGAAGAGTTGGGAGATATGAAGAATATCAGCTGTCCCCACCGGTAGCTGATCTTTGTAGCTAGTTTAACTCTTGGGGGAAGGAGGGATTTGAAGAGAGCCTGGTGGGAAGTCACAGAAAAGGCTATCGCCATGCTTGTTCCTCATGGAGGGGCAGCAAATGCAACAGCAAGCCTGATGACAGCCATTAGGGCAGTGACAAAAACTTGTGTTAGTATCTGTAGGACTGCCAGAAGGTGTTTAAAAACCAAGTAACAAAGTCAGTGGCTCTTTGTAAGGTTGCAGTACCTAAAGGCTTGGAGTAGTGAACAGCATGTAACGTCCAGACTCCAGTGTGGAATCCCCACCAAGATAGAGAGGTTCATTTCACTGGCCATAACTTTCAGGTTCTTCAGATCTCCATGTTCCTCCCTGTTTTGATTGAGCTTCTTTCTACCCACCAACTTCCCATGGACAATCCTGCTTAATTTAGGGGATCTGTTGGTCCCTAACCAGCAACAGCTCGCCAGCCATCCCCCAGATCTTTGGTGGCCCGGCTGCGGTACTTCTGGACCACTTACCTCTTCTGCATACAGTGGAGATGCATTGTGTGAAGGACCAGCACATTCATGGCCTTATTGCTGAATCCCCTGAAGTACTGACTTGTTCCTCATTGTCTCAGAAAACTTTTGCTGTAATCTAAATGGCATAAACCTCTGCTTAGATGAAATCCCCCATACCATGGTTTAACTGCACAGATTTGTTACTGTACTTAAAATTCCCACCTTGCATTCCTTGTAATTAATGAACACCTGAAGAACAGGCTTTATAGACAACAAGGACAGGAAAGGCTTTAAGCACCATGAATCTGCTTTTTGTTTATTACAATATGCATTTGAAAGGGATTTTTTTTTTTCCGTATGATCAGGAACAAATTAGGTATTAAAAATACAGTAGAGCTCATGAAAAGGGGGAGCAGATAACACAACAAATGTATTCATGTGGTTAAAGCACTAGGCTGAATCTCAAAGGGTCACATTTTGTTTCCAGCTTCGCCACAGGGTAGTCTGTGATCTTGGCTAAAATGCTTTGCCAGATCTGGACTAAATACTTTAATAATTGTCACTGTTTTGGTGGATGTGGCAGACAGAACTGCTACCCAGCCACAGTCTAGACCCAAAGATGCTATATTTCTGCTAGCAGCCACCAACATGTTAATATCTTCTGCAGCCAATGACTTGATCGGACTTTATGCCAAAGCCCTAAAGAGGAGTCTTAAGTTGGTCCCTTCTACTGCCTGATCCTACAGAGAAGCTCTGAGCCTGAGCTGAATACATCCTGCATGAGGGACAGCCAGGTGACAGTGTGCATGTTTTCATAGGTCCTTCTTCATGCAGGTGACCTGGGATCTCATTCTTGCTTCACTGGATATGAAGAAGAGACTTGACTTCAATCCCCCACATATCAAAGACTTCTACCACTCTTACCTAGAACATAAGATGCCAAGCTCCATACTGTCATGGGGTGGGAAATATTCTTTGAACACAAACAGATTCTTTGAACTGAATCTAGCACCAAGGATACAAAGACTGGTGCTGAAACAGAAGGAGGGTCACATCTTGGCTAGATGTGCTTAAGGCGTGTTCTTTTTTTTCCAGCCTGGCTAGTGGAGGAAGGTCTCTTTTCCCTTGCATTTGGAGATGTCTTCTCTACACACACTCTCTCTAGGAAGGATGCAGCTTGAACCCTACAGAACTGAGGATCTCATCGTGGCAAGGGAAAAAAACCCCATATTCTATAACAGTCAGTAATTGTTTTGAAAGTAGAGCCTGAAATTCTCAGCAGTACACAGCTGCCCAGGTCCTGATGATTTCCATGGGATATGGGTGCCATTGTGCTGCATTAAACCTACTCAGTTACTCAGCTGTCAGGTGGAAGAGATGACGCATGCCTCCTTTGGCTCATGTTTGAGAAAGGGGAATATCTTACCAAATGTTTACTTAGTGTTTGGAGCAGGTGATGATAGCACCACCTTGCACCTCTTGGTAATACAGCTGATGATGGAGAACAGCCCTGTTGAGAAGGACTTGGGGGTACTGGTGGATGAAAGGATGGACATGAGAAAGCCAGCCGTATCCTGGGCTGCATCAAAAACAGCGTGAGCAGCAGGTCACCAGGGAGGTGATTCTGCCCCTCTGTTCTGCTCTCATAAGACCCCACCTGAAGCACTGTGTCTGCTTTGGGGTCCTCAGCACAGGACAGACATGGATCTACTGGAGCAAGTCCAGAGGAGGCCACAAAGATGGTCGAAGGGCTGGAGCAGATCTCCTATGTAGACAGGCTGAGAGAGTTGGGGTTGTTCAGCCTGAAGAAGAGAAGGCTCCGGGGAGACCTTATGGCAGCTTTTCAGTACTTAAAGGGCGCTCATAAGAAAGATGACAACACATTTTTTAGCGGGGCCTGTAGTGATAGGACAAGGGGTAATTGTTTTAATGTAAAAGTGTGGAGATTCAGACTAGATATAAAGAAGAGATGTTTTACACTGAGGGTCATGAGGTGCTGGCACAGGTTACCCAGAAAGATGGTAGATGCCCCATCCCTGATGGGGCTGTGAGCAACCTGGTCCAGTGGCAGGTCAAGATGAACTTTAAGGTCCCTTCCAACCCAAACCATTCTGTGCTTGTGTGATTTTATGATGGTGCCAGGAGTCTGTATGTGAGTGCCACAAGCCCTTATAAAGCTGCCAGAGCAATCAGAGGTTCTTTGTGAAGGGTTTAACTGGGTGCCTCCCATGTCTGTCATCTCTCCCATTCAGATTTTTAAGAAATATCCGTGCCCAGAGAGCTATCTGGATGTAAATTTCAGGTCTTCACTTGCCTTGAAGCTTTTGCTCTGTGTAAGAATCTGCAGTCAGTAGCAGGAGGGGGGTTTTCTTCCAAACAGCAACTTTCACACACACACCAGGATGAGTATTTCTGGGGAGCCGTCACTAACATTCCCGGACCACAGAAAAATATGATCATTTGGTGGCTCCAGAGATGACTGAAAGATATAAAAGGAGAAAGGGTGGGGCTGGGGGAGATCCCAGAGGACAGACAGTAGCCTGTTCCCACACAAGGACTGGAGCGTGTGATGCCAATCCCAGCCATTCGTTCAGGGTAAACCAAGGGCATGTTAACAGAAGTCAAGGACATGAATTAAACTGGGTGGCTGGGAGGAGAGCCATTTCCAGAGGTGGCATCGCTCACAGATGAAGTCCTAACGGGATCAATATGTTGAGAACTTTGTAGACTGCAAATCCCTTAGCAGTGATCCAAGTGACGGGGTAGAGTACGGAAGTCCACCAAAATCATAAGCTGACGTGTTAGTCATCTGTAGAAATGAAAGCTGACAAGGCAGCAGCTGCCTTGGTCAAAGCTGTTTCATATTTGAATGGCCCCATATAGAGAAAGTTTGAATCAGTAATGCAGCGAAGCCAAGACGGAATGAGACACTAAGCTGCTACAAGGGATAAAAGGGAGAATATTTCAATCTGTAAACAACCAGAAATCTCCCGGGTAGCAGAGATGAATATTAACTTAGACCAAGAGGACAATGGCCAGCAATGACACAGAGTAAGAGGGGCTGAAGCAGATTTAGTTTCACTGTCTGCTCTAAGTTTTACATGCAAGTGGACAGGAAGGTCAATGAATAGGCATTTCCTGGCTGAATTATCGTTGTTCAGACACTCCTGGTTTTAGTTTAGCATAGAATTGGCATTAATTACTTGCAGAGCACGACAGATGTATCATAGAGCTGCAGACACCAAGTCATGGGACCAAAACTTGGGAAACTGGCACCAAACTCCTTCCTGTACTGTCTCACCTCACAAGGCGTTTGGACAGACTGTTTAACTGGGTCTGGGACATCTCTGCAACAGAGATAAAAATCTGCTGTGGCCTGTCTTGCTTGCTGAGATACAGGCTCTTAATGCCCACATTACTGAAGGACTGCCTGGGGGAACCCCAGCTCTCCATCCTTCCTGGGAAGCAGTCGCGTTTGCAAGGGCTCAATGTGCTGAAAGAAAGCAGAGGTTTGGGTCACTGAGCAGATGATTCTGCTAGCTTGGAGCTGGCCAGGGACCTTTCCAAGCTGTTTTACAAGCATGTTAGGGCATAAGTGACTGTGCTGAGTCAGAGCAGTCTGCAGCATTTCCCCATCCCTCCTGAGGTGGAAGCTTAGGAAGGGAGCACACGAACAACACCAGAGGGTAGTGATACTGCCCCGATACCTCCTCTGTGCCTGCGGAGTTCTGGCTTAGACATTTGCCAAGCCACAGGCTGTTGTACATTGTGTTCAAGAGCCTCTGATGAACATTTATTCCCTTAGCTACGCAATTGCCTTTGGGATCTGTAGAAAAGTTTGGTATTCATAATACCTGCTAACAAGGAGGTCCACAACTGAACTCCAGACTTTGTGAAAAGGCAGAATATTGAGATTTTTTTTCTAAGCTTACTGCCCAATAGCACCATTTGGTGACCCAATATCTGCCATTATTAGAAACAATGAATAATTATTCTCTATGACATGTTGTACCTGTCCATAGAGATATTTGTTGTGCCTCTCATATAACCTCTTATGAGGCTGAACAGTCATACTCTTTTTATACAGTCCTTGTGAAAAAAAACATTTCATACCTCTGATCCTTTTAAAACTTTTTAAATTCTGCTATACCTTTGTTGAGGAATGAAGCTCAGAGAGCAAAATAGCTTTGAAGACTTGGGTACTCTGTGGTTTCTTAAGTGACATCATCCTATAGTTTTCTATCTCTTCTCAAGTATCGACTTCCTCATAATAGCTTTTTAAAAAATGTTTTTTAGCCACAACTGAGTATTCAGTTGACATTTTCATAGAACTCACTCTTATGACACCAACTTCTCTTTACTGAGTGCTAAAGAGTGGTTCAGAGACCTTCTTTTTATAGGAAAAAAAGAGTTATGTTAACCCACACAACGTAACATTTACTGGCTTTGACTTTTAACCCTCAAACACTCTTTCTGCAACTTTTCACAGGGACTTTTGTCTTTAGGATTCCTAACAACAGTGTGTCCTTCACATACACTGTCCCCTCACTTTTCACTCCCTTTTTAAGATGATTTAAGGATGTATTACATGGTACAGACTGTATTCTAGAATCTGTGGATGTCCCCTAGTAATATACCTCCACTCTAAAAACAAGTCATTTATTTCTACTCCTCAAGAGATATCAAACCCTGAGACTTCTTTTGTTTCATGGACTTCTTCATTCAAATGTGGCAAATTAAGGGTTTGTATGAATTAAAATTTTCTATTCTTTCCCCTCTTCCCACCTTCTCAAGAAAAGACCACAGAAACAATAGCATTCATAGTCTTTCTGATCCAGCAGGAAATGTCATTAAGCCCAGTGCAGCCATCATGGCAGTTATGCATAATTCAGGTACACCTGGGCAAACGTTCAGTTGAACAGAATCTTCAAGTCTTTGTAGGTGCCATGAAGGGTCTTTTCAGGTTCTCTGTTGGTGCAGCTGTATTTGGCTGTTTCTCTTGTCTGTTGATGGGAAACAATCCTTTGATACCAGGCTAGCCATGAAATTCTACATGTGTGCAGTAACAGAAAACACCAAATTGTTTTTTTGGCTTGATATGGGTGCTGTATGAGTAAACCATAACAGTCTTGTGACCCTTTATAAGCTAACATTGGCACACGGCCAAAACTTGCTCTGTTCTTCCAGGCTTTCACATCCCTCTGTCTTTTACCATATCCCAAACTGGGGAGATACTACTTGTCTAGCTCTCTTCCCAGCAGAAGGGAGAAAGAGTCTGGGAAGGGGGCTGTAGTCCCTCTCACTGCCTCTGCTTGGCACTGCCTCAGCTCTGCCAGTGCTGCTGCCTCTGCCCAGCAGCCTCAGAGTTGAGCAGAGCTGGCCAGCATCTGGAGGTACTTCTCCTGGAAGAGAGAATCAAAAAACATTTCCCATCTCTTCACTGTTCTGCTGGGTGGCAAACCTCTGTTTAGTTCTAGCACCTGCCTTGTACCCTCTTTCTTACTGGGCCATCGAGTCTTCCTTCCATGATCCAGGTTGGGCACTGGGGGCCAAACTCCATACGCACCCGCAGCACCACAAACCTCCAGTGTTTCCACCGAAAGTTCCTCAAAATCATTCTACGTTTTCACCAGCAAGAACAGAGGTGACTGCGTTCCACTGGTACCAACACTAAGACCATTTCATCTTCCTCCACTACCAAACTGTTTTTCTGCTCCTGTTGTAGTCAATAGTCTTCTAGATCTTTACTATTCACTTAATTTACTTCTTTTAGGGCATTTTTCATCAAGGGCCAGCCATCTGCCTTTGAAGTCTTCTACTGACTTCAAGATTTCTCTTCTGTGCTAGAGAAAAATTAGTTCCTGACTGTAAAATCAGCTTTACTCCTCATGGACAATGAGAACACAATTTCAGGCTCTGTCTTTGTATGGCAATACACACAAGATTGATGAGGAATGCACACTGCACTGAATTTTTCTCACTGAACTTACTGTCCCGTTTACATGTCAGTCTGTAAAGTATCCCTCCAGATTTTTCATTTCTAGTCATCTTTGTGCAATGCAAAATGAAGCGTGCATCGGAATTATTCATACCCTAAGATGACTCGTAACATTTTTCTACAAGAGGCGCTAGAGTTTGAAGTAGCATTAGATGAATCCAGGAAAATTAAGGAGCATATTGAAGGATATTGTATCAGAACCAAGGGCTGCAGGCAAGATACTGGAAGGCCCATAATTTTCATTAATAGATCTGTAGCCTTCAAATATGAAATTAACCCAAGATTAGATTCTGTCATCCAGCCTGGAAAAAAAAAACCACAAAACCCTGTGAGTGTTACAAGGATTTTATTTGGCTTCTGTGAGCTGGGATTCAAAGGCACTGTAAGTAGGGCACAATATCTCTGTAGTCATCAATGCTTCTGGGTCAATAGTTTCAAGAAAGAGGAGGTGAATTGTGTCCCTAACTGGATAGATCCAATCCAGGTTTGTGGCAATTTCCTTTAGTTAGTAGAATTCCCAGCATATGTGATGCCTGACTGTCCCTCTATTGCATTTGCCTGCTTTTGGCAGTGGTCAGCAGCAATCTCTTAGAGAAGGGGAGCGTGACAGATTTCTTCCCCAGCAAACTCTTCTCTGCCAGCAACATCTGGCTTGGCAAGCAGATGAGCAGGTATGGGGACCAGGACAGTTTCACAATCGTAATGAACTGAAGCACAGGCATAGCACTTTTTAATCATGCTTTTTTGTCCTGCCCAGGACTTAATCTGCTTTTTCTTCACATCCATCAGAAGAAATCTCATCTCCTTCAATACTACCATGAACCATGGCCCTCCAGGTGAGTCACAAAGAAAGCTCTTGGCAGCAGGCGGGGAGCCTGATCATTTCTTAATTGCCTCTCCGGGAAGAGTTCAATTATAACCATTTCCTAAGTGTGGAAATAAACACTTTGTGTAGGTTGCTCCAATGGTTAAGAACCTCCTACCATATCCTGACTTACAGACCAAAAAAATTGTCTTCCTGCTAGTTAGGAATAAAACAAAAATATGTATCTTGTTTTAGCCTTCCTAAACCTGAAACCTTCTTAAAAGTCTCAGAAAAGCAAACAAGCAAAAAACCCCAAACCCTAGCCATCCAAAACTATTCCTCTGTCTCTTCTCATCCATGCTCCTATGTGGAACAGCTGGGAGCAGCTTGTTAGGAGACACCAGCTTATGGTCAGCCCATCCTACTTCACAGAGAGGGAATAACAGCTGAAAACAAGAGTGCTTCCAGTGACAGCCACCATCCAGGGAACACTGGGTAAGAAAGCTGCTCTCCCCTTTGCTCTTCATAGAAACCCTCATTACCTAAATGGAGCTGACAAAGCTCTTTCTAGGCACCTTGACAGGTTAATTTATTACAATTCTTTTTTCTAGCAAATGGGCCCAAAGCAAAAAAAAAATTATATATATTTTGGGGGTATGGTCTGAAGTATATATCCCTGAAGATTCAGGGCAATTTATCATTCCCATCCTCTCTTCAGTGTGTACGATACAGAACTCTCACTTCCAGCTGAGTTTTGGAGCAATAAGCTTTACTGACCACAGTCACAGGAACTACTTCATCGACACGAAGCTTGACTTGAGTTGCCTTAACACACACACAATTCAAGTCACGTCAAGGGTCTGATAATATTTTCCTGCATGAGGGCTACTCTTTGAACTTTGTGGGGTGCCAATCACCCCAGAACAGTGGGGCGGGGTGTGTCAGGACATGGGGAGAACTGACCCACCCACCCCCTCAGAGGCATGGTCCTTTTCATGAACCCCAGCAGATAACAGGGCACGACTGCACTCACCCATATATAAAGTCCAACAGATGGCTGGATTATGTGGGATGTACAAGCCAAGGGAGGCAAAGCTCTGGCTGCGGGAGGGATGTCTCAGAGTAGCTGGAAGTGATATCAGAGATGAAGAACATAAAACAGCCCCAAATCTGCCTTCTGAATGACTAATGGGGCTGAGTATTGACTGAATATCAGATGGTGTCTCATCTACAGCCAGACTCTGCTATCATGCTTCACCGATGCTAAAAATTAATAGTGTGGTAAACTCCTCTCCGGAGGAGAAATGTTTGCAGTGTACAAGATGCGCATCAAACTTTTTGAAACCTCAGGAGTTCTGCAAACAATAGAAATGATAAAAGTCCAGTTTCTTACTAAGCTGGGGGTCTTGGTCGATTGGCTTTGGTGGCTGAAAATCCTGTGAGCTCTAACATATTTTTCTTGCTGTGGGGTCATTTATAACATCTCTCTCGCTTATTCTTACCCCGCTATATGAGTTCCCAAATGAGCATTTGTAGGATCTCCCTCCTGCCCAGATGATGGGAACACGATACAGCTGAGACATGGGATAGACACCAAGCACCCACTCACGACCCACAAAAGCCTTCTTTTGGGGGATTATCCATAGACAAAATGGCTTACACCCAAATAAAAGGAATTAAAGAAAGTTAGTAACTTCCAAGGCTTTGGGACTATCTGGGAACTTTGAGATAATCTTATCTGTCTGGGTTGTACAACTCGAGCTAAACAACTGCACTAATGGCTTCTGCACAAAGTCTTTTTTTTTTTTTTTTTTAGCAAACAGACATCACCTTAGAGAAGAAACAGTAAACTGGGATTTGAGATCAGCATTCAGTATCCGATCTCCTGTTTCACTTTGTGTTGCTTAATTTATTCTCTGCTTCAATTCCCTCTAGGCAAAATATAAACAACAATACTTCACTGTTTCACAAAATTATTGTAGCTGTTAAATGTTTGTAAAGTCATTCAGATACCACAGTGGTGAGAGCCATGGAAAAATCTATACATAAATCAGAACTGTTTATATTTCTGCTGATAGCAGAGATATCACAGAGTTTTTCTTGTATGTTTTTTTTTCTTTTTTTTTGAAATCCCCAAGTGTGGAGAAGATGGCGCTTCTGTCATATTACACACTGAAAAAAAAATTAAGCTCATCAACATCATAGCACAAAAAAGGGGAATAAATACTTCTTAGCAGCAGTGTCCTTCTTCACATCTTCAAAGCACTTCACAAATATCTGCCAGGAAGCTGACTTTCCACTCTGACGTTCAGATTCCCAGGGTATTGTTTCTATTTTGGTGAAATGTTTGTTATGACAGCATGACCTTCCTGAAAGAATAGCTTCAACATTTGAGAACCCATCCCTGGCAGAACTACATCTCAAACTGCATTTTTAAGTGGCTCTTCTAAAATATGTCTGAAAACACGTATCAATAATCCCATTTTTTCTTAGGTATTGGCAAGGAGTTGTCTGTACAGAGGAGAATGAACGGAGTCTTTCTCCTCCAACATGTAATAAGGAGGCTGGAGGGATGCCTTCATGGGAGGAGTTGGGATTAACATCATAAACATAGTTTTGGGGAAAAAAAGGTGAAAGCTGAAATGGCGTGTACTAAGGAGACCATCCTCCTGCCATTCCCCTCCTCAGTGGTGCAGAAGGGCACAGAGAGCTGAGGGGCTGCTCCTGGGGCAGTGAATTGCAAGAAGAGAGCTGAGCTTTGGGTGAGATGCTTTGGAGGACCTGAGCAGTTAAGGTCAGTGGTCATAAGAAGCAGTCCTCTACAAATCATTGCTCCTGGAGAGCTCCGAAACGGAGTTGCCTGAGAAACTGAGACCTCAGAACTCATGCTAAGGACCGCACAGCGTGGCCCCTCCAAGCTCAGGGTGAGAATGCCCTCCCTTCGCTGTAAGTGAGCAAGGCAGCATGGTCAGCATTGGGGCTGGGGCTGTTTCCCGGGGCGGTGTGACTCTGTGAGCCTCTTTGTGCAGCAGGAAGGGTCTTTTTGCCATACTCCTCTTTACAAACCCAAGACTGAATGTCATCCAGGGGGTTTCAAGATGTTGTCATGGAAATGGATTGCTCAGAGAAAGTCCCAATAAGGGCTCCAGCTGAGAGAAAAGCTGTGGCATGAGCCCAGACTTTCTCTGACAGCAGGAATCACCTGCATAACCTCACTCTGGACACCACGAGCTTCTTTTGTTTTGAACCCTAGATTCAGGTAAAAGTTGCTCATTGGGAAGGAGGCAGGAGAGCAGAAGAGAAGAGTCTGCTCTCACCAGAGATTTTCAGCGTTGATGTTTTTCAGTGTTTTTTTGGCTTCCCTCTCCGTGTCTAATGATTAAACTGCACGTTTTCTTGCGAGCGAGCACAGCCAAGGCTTCCAGCTGCAGCACGGGCACTGAAATCCACCATGTTGTAGAACAGCCTCGCTGTAGCCTCCTGTCACTCTGGTGCGGTGCAGAGCAGCAACAAGCAGCGTAAACAGATCAGCCTGGAGAAATAAACATTAGACTACAGATTACTTAATGACTGTTTTTAATCAAGTAATTTACTGACCAAGGTCAGTGGCGTGGGGTCTCGCCTCCCATGAAGAAGACCCTGAGGATTGTGGTCTGCAAGAGGTGTAAATCAGGGGAATTTCTTTGAAGTGCAGAGACTGCCCCAGTTTACACCCAGATAAGGATCTGACCCTGTGAGTTTGCCACTTGCTTTGGCTGGAAGAAGGGCAAGCCCAGGTTTTGCAAGACTAAAAAAGATCAAAGAGGTACAGTTTCTTGGAAACAGCGGAGGAGGGAAAGCCGGTCCCTAAAGATTTCCTGCTCCTTCTGTAGGAGAAATGAACAAACAGCCCAACAGAAAAAGCAAGCAACAGGGTTCCTGGTATAACCAAGCCTCCTTTTAAACATCTCTCTCCATCTGGGATATGTATAATCGCTATCTTCCGGTTTAAGCCACAAATAAAAGGCACTGTAAACATTTCAGAAGAGCCCGGATTCATCCTACCTAAATATAGGCAATGAGCCGTGCTTTCCATGTTAAAAGCACGTCACTCTACGCTCCCTCTATGATTAATAGAAAGTGTATACTTTCTACACCACTAAGCCAGAGGGACAGTGAGTGGGACCCGGTCTAAGACTGATGTTCATTGCTTATGGTTGTCACCCTCTGGAGTCAACAGTTTGCATTGAATTTACACCACCTTGACTCTGCTCTGGACTCTGTGGCTCCAAGACCTAACGAGCCCAGAAAGCGAACTGCACATCCCAGGCTGCATCCAAGGAAACGTGGCCAGCATGTCGAGGGAGATGATTCTCCTCTCTACTGTGCTTTCCTGAGACCCCACCTGCAGTACTGCATCCAGCTCTGGGGTCTTCAGTACAGGACCAACCTGTTGGAACAAATCCAGAGGAGGCCACAAAGATGACTGGAGGGCTGAGACACCTCTGCTACGGAGAGGCTGATCGAGTTGGGGTTGTTTAGCCTGGAGAAGAGAAGGCTCTGGGGAGACCTTAGAGCAGCTGCCAGTACCTAAAGGAGCCTATAGGGAAGCTGGGGAGGGGCTCTTTTTCAGTGAGCGTAGTGATACGACAAGGGGTAACAGTTTTACACTGAAAGAGGGGAGATTTAGATGATCTGTTATTAGGAAGAAACCCTTCCCCGTGAGGGCGGCGAGGCGCTGGCCCAGGCTGCCCAGAGCAGCTGTGGGTGCCCCATCCCTGGCAGGGCTCAAGGCCAGGCTGGACGGGGCTGGGAGCAGCCTGGGCTGGGGGGAGGGGACCCTGCCCGAGGCAGGGAGTGGGACTGGCTGGTCTTGAAGGTCCCTTCCAACCCAAACCATTCTGTGATTCTATATGCGTTTCCATTCAAAGTATCTGAAATAATGTAAGCAGTGCTGATCCCACCAGCATAGTGTGATGTTGAGATGAAACCACAAAGATGTTGAATGCTCTGGGTGGTGGATCAGGGCATTGGGGGGTGTCTGAAGGTGCAAAGTTTGCTGAACCTGTGTTGGAGGACTGCATGACCAGTTCTTCTTCTGGATCAAGCTCAGGCCTGAGCAGAGGTAGGGAAAAATGAACAAGCCAGAGTTGAGGGCTGAAGCTGGTCTCTGACATGCTTTTGTTCAGTACAGTGTATAATAAACATTTATTTAGGAGTGCATTAATACACTCAGAGACACGCTCTAAGACCTGGTGTCCAAGGATTCTGTCGGCTCACGTGGTCACCCTCCCAGCGCAAGTGTGGCATAGAGGTGGTCTTACATCCTATTAGAACAGTGTGGCAAGGGGAGATTGGTTGCTGTGCCCCAGGAGAAGAGGAGCACTCACGCGGGAGCCTCATGAGAGCTAAACCTGTGCTAATACAAGCAGATCCTCCTTTCTCAAACAATTGTTAATAAGTTGTGTTCCTAGAGACTTCAAATTCTTACATGATTTCTTGTATTAGTCTTCAGTAAACTCATCTTGGTGTGGTTAGCCTGCCGTGTTGGGACTCACCAAGTGTAAGAAAGGAAGTAATTATTTATCCCTGGCAGAAGATAACAAGCTATGTTTTAGTGTCACGTACATAGAGACAAAACCTGGATGCTAGGAATAAACTGGAGAAAAAGAATCAAAGATGATGATGTATTGGTGGATCATGCTCTTGACCTGGCAGTTTTGATGGGCTGTACTTCTTGTCAAGCAGCCTGCTGATTCACAATCTCCTTGGAGGATACATTCGTGATTGCACCCAGATGTTCTTGAATGGGAGTGAACAGTGTCTGTGATAAAAATGGAGAAACTGTTGGTAGCTCTGTTGGCCACAGCTGAAAAGTGAAAGGGCTCTTGCAGCATTGTACACACCAGGGTGAGTTCTTGGGAGAAATGAGTAAAAGGTGATGTGGTCTGTCTGGTTTATTGGTGTTTGTTTCCTAGAGACCTACTCAGTCCTTTGGGGAAACGTTTGGATTAACAAGAATTTTGCCTGCGGGCCAAAGTACTCTACGTTACCCCCTCTGTATGCTGGCATGCCAGGATTTTCATCCTGCAAACCTCCAGAGGGATATGACACATCTCCTTTACATCATCTTTGTTTAGAAATTTGGAGTTACTTGTTACTTAGTGTGATGTTCTTCTACCTGAGGCTTCACCATACACATAAATGGTTAGCTGCTGTGCAGCTAACAAAGCAGCAGAGCCCCCTCTTTGAGCTAGAGGAGCACTCAGGTTTATTTTAGGACAGCATATTTAGAGCAAGTGAAAGGAGATGATCTGATGTGGCATACAGCACTTTTGTACCGACACAAATCTTGATGGTAGTTATTACATCAGTTTGTTTTTTGGAAAAGAAAATTGCCCTCTAAACCAAAACAACAATAATGGTAAGAAATTTGAAGGTATACCAAACCTAGACCCACAGACCTATTTCAGCATCACAAGTTGCTATGCAAGGGCGTGCAGGGAGTGGAACAGGTGGGACACACATGATCAAAATAGCAACCCCAGTAAGCCTTATTAGACAGGCTGAGTATGGGACGAATATGTGACTTTCTCCTGTCACAGTGGTTATCAAAGGGAATGTGTGTTGAACCAGATCCTAAAATGTCTCACAATATTTTTACGCATCTGGATTAACCCAGAGTAAAGATTCCCCTCCCCACCAAACTGCAAGGAGCTATGCCCTGAAAAAACCCACATCCTAAAAATTCAAAAAGCTCCCCTAGATACTTTTTGTGACTACAACTGCCAAAATCATGTCGCTGTTACTTGAGCACAGGGAGTAGTTGTGAACCAAAACATAGCTTCTTATTCCCTGGAAAACTGTGGGTCCTGAGAGTCTGATAAATTTTATTGTGGGGATTCCTTCTTCAAAAGCCCACAGGGCTGAATAAGACAACTTCAAAATAACTGAAGCCTTTGCCTGTATTTCTTTGAGCAATTTTGACCTCATGTAGGGGCACAGAAAAAAATGCAGTAATTCCTAGCTAAAATGTCTCAAGCAATGAAGCCTGTAGGAATTTCTAGGAATCAAGCTGAGTTAAAGGAGAAATGAATAATACTTAATTAATGGAGCCAGAAAGGTTAGGCTGGTCAACAGAAAATAATTTTAAATCAGTGAAGATTGTTTACTCCCTCCACATTTTTGTCTTGAAGAGGCGTGTAGAGTGAGCTGTCGGTTTAACGTAAACAACTGCAGATAAATGCCATCAGATGCTGATGCACTTCAGCTTTATTTCACGATGGAAAAAAACCCAGCAGCAACAACAACAAAACTGCCAGGAGCGGGACCTCACCCCCAACCCCCACTAAGGAAAGCTCTGCCAGGTTCTCAATCTGTCACCTACAAGGACAGAGGTTTCCTCAAACCTTTGCTTTGAAGGAATATATTTTGGCAGGGGGCAAAATACCTTTTGGGTCTTGGACTGGGAGGATACGATGGTGCCTGCCTGACTTTTGGTCTTGTCAAAGGCTTGTGTTGCTCACCTGGGTGGATCTGCTACAAGTCATCTGTTTATTGCTCGGTTAATATCATTACTCCTGTTGGTTGTTCAAGTCCCAGTTCTGCTTTGCTTATCTCATGGCAGCAGGAGCTGAGCAAGCAGAGAGAGGCTGGGTTGCTGAGCAGGTCAGCAGTGGTACTCATATCCAGCAATTAGTAGATAGCTAATTATCTGATAGCTTTTTGTCTTTAAAAATCCTTGGGTTTGCCATTGTCCAGGTCAGAAAAGAAGGCAAAGTAGGGTGTTATTTTTGACACGTTATTTTTTTCACTATCGTAATTTCTGGACCAGGGAACTGTTTTAGTTTTCCAGGCTTCAGTGGGACTCCATTAGGGGAAATATATCCCTTTGCTCAGAAACTGCAGGTTTTTTCCCCTTCACTCTTCTGCTGCACGTTCTCATGGGGTTAGCTGATCACCCCATGGGTGTGGTAGGAGAAGCAAGACTGATAACTATGCATACCAGGACACATATTCAGAAAAATATTCTACTATTTGGGACAGATGAATTGGAAACATATGCATATCCACAGAACTGAAAGCCAAAGCAGAGCTGTTTATCTGCTTGATTTTATGTACTACTGCTCACAAAAAAAATCAGTGAGGAATACACACTACTGAAAAAATGAAGTGCTACTTCAGCGTTGTCCTTACAAATGCCCTTTCTTCTCCAATGCAATTATCCAAATGGCACCAGCCTCCGAGCTGGCAGATGGTGAGATTGCTGTATTCAAGCAGCTGGGTGGTGGTCCCAAGGCTGTGTGAAAGTCCTGGTAGGAAATGCTAATTTCAGATCGCACAAGCTTTATGCACCCGGACAGAGATACTGTCCACAGGAAGACCCTGGCTGTCACCTCCAAAGCAAGGATTTGTTATGCCTGAGACTGGGCAGTCCCCATCAAAGGCAGCTTGGCTGCCCCTTCGAAATCCTTAAGCCAGAGAAGTGCAAAGGCAGGTCTGGGATTAAAGGAAAGATATAGAATCTGCACAAGAAATTGTGACATCATTTAAATGGATCCATGGTCATCAGGTCATACTTGGAGAGTGGGTCTCAGTGCTCCCAGTGTCTCAACATTGACCCATGACCTGACACCCAATGTGGAGCAGCCAAAGGAGACAGAAAAGCAACACACAGTTTTTTTTTTTTCATAAATGCTCCCGTATTTTTTTTTCAGTTAGTTCCTCAGAGCATAATAAATGGGATAATAAGTGGCGTCAAGGCATTTGGATTTTGTGTCCCATTCCTCTTTTTATGTGAAGCTGTCTCTTGGATGAGTTGAATGCTCTGTTTTGAAGACAGAATTTTCATTCAGCTGTGTGGGGAAAGGGTCAGGTCCCAGGGCAGGCTTGGGAAAAGGTTAAGCCATCACCAGCACTCATGCAACACAAACATCACACCTACAGAGATAAACCCTGAAGAAAGTGATTGTAATGATGGTGGTGGGCCTGAAGACCCTGCCTGTAGGACAGCTGCGATTTGTGAAGCTGACTTTATATATATCCATGAATTCAGAATCAGTGATAGAAAGTATATGTGATATTCATACATATATAAACATAAGTGCCATATGTGCCACCAGCAATGCCTCCTTGCCAGTGTTTATTTTAAATTCTGTCTTCTGATTTGATTCCCCTTCCTTGTTTTTGTTGTCAGCCGTGTCTGGACATTTTTGTCAGTTTCTGAGACTTGAAAGCTTTTTCTTCTAAGCACTAAGTTCACAGACTCTCCTTCTGATAAAGCAGATAAACATCTGAAGCACAGGGGCGTCTACTAGAAAACAGCCCAGCCAGCCTGGGGACCTCTGACACCAACTTAGCTGGATACAGCTGGAAAGTCTGGGAGAAAGGGACAGTCTCGGCTCAGATAAGACTTTTTAACCCCCTGAAACAAATATTCAGCTGCAAAATAAAATCAAACTTTGTATCTTTTGGGGATGGAAAATGTACAGCTATGACTAATTTCATGACTATCTCGTTTTTCCTCCTTGCTGATTCTATTAGGATGTTTTCCAGAGAGAACCTGTGAGAAACTGTTGTCTTGTTCTCAGTGAAGTGTTGAGATCACAAGGCATGTGATTTCCCCCCACCTTTTTTTTTTCTTTTCGTCTGGTCTCAAAGCAGAGAAGAAGAGCAATGAAGAGGGAGGTTAGTAATGAAGTTATTTTGCACACATGCAAACACACACTTTAGATCTCAGTGATGCAAACCAGATGTTCCCTGTCTGACTCTTAGGAAGACTCTAATTTAACTCATCCAGAGTTGTAGAAAATATGGAGCATTCTGTCAAAGTGTTGCAAAAAGAGGATTTAGCTATTTCTAATAAGAACTATGCATTTTTACCTAAGATAGTTGTTACAAATTAATCCTTGGTTGATTGAAACATTGTTCCTTAATAATGAGAAATTTTGGAGACTCCATTATTACTTGTAAGAAAGGAGTTTCACTGAACATTTTTCATCTTGTGACAGGAGTTCCTGATTTCTCCTCCTGTGGCTACAGTTCTGAAATTTAACTCCATTTTAATCAGCCTTGATGTCCTCAGTTAAAAAATAACTGAATTTCCACTAGTCTCGTAATCCTGTTCATAAATCCACTGACCTCTCAGCTGGGAGCTGCTGCTAGGTGCTTGGTTGTTCTCGTGCTGTTCATTCAGGTCTGTACTGGCCTCTGCTTCTATTTTTGGTTTTGGTTTTCTTTACTGCATATAGCTCATATGGTATCATTTAAGCTCCCTGGTTGCACACAATCTAAATAGGAGGATGACAGCTCCAAAATACAGTTTCAGTGACAATTTTTAAGTGAATAAATGTTACAGTTCATTTCAGGATTCCCAAGCGCACTCTAATCACCCTCCAACAGCCAGTAACAAGACCTTGCCAATCAAAGTGATCCAAAAGCTGGGTTTCCATTTAAGAGCATACTTACAGCTCTGGTTTAAGGTTAGCGTTCTGCTCTCTGGCTACCAATCAATAACACACTGCTCTTCAGAAACAGACCACTGTTTTAGTTAGTCTTTTGATGTTGCTGCAGCATTTTAGGTGAAATTCATCTCCCCTAATTTTGATGTGTATGTAGTGGAGGCATCCCCAGGAGTTCTCGTTGCCCAGGTCAATTTTATAGTCATTGAAGAGAAGCAGGCACTTTGGAGACTCATCTGCCTTATTTTACACATCTTCTGGAGGAAGAGGTTTCTATCCTATCACTGCATATTTCTCTTCAGTGGTCCTCTGTTAGTTCTCCCACTCCTTGTCCGCTGAAGGATCTACTCTGTTGAATTACAACTACCCTACCTGAAGGCAGAGATACAATCTTTATGCCACTACTGTTATGAAATAGCTCTAAACCCTGCTCGAACCTTCAAGGGAATTCTGTCCAAAAGACCTTGGTCTATTGCAGCCTCCAAAAGATGGCTGGAAGGAGGCTTTTCAGGTGTCCTTCATGCTTCATGTGGTCCAGGGTGTGACTGAACGAAGATGGTTTAAGCAGAACTTTACTTGCACCCCTGTCCCAAGCTACAATGTACTCCACAGCTGTGGTAGGTCTCCACGCCAGCATGCCATTCATTTCTGGGAACCATGTTCCTGGATAGCTATGGATGTGTGAGAAAGTATTAAAGAGACTGATACGTAAAGCTTGGCATGGAGATGACTGAGGAGGATCGTAGAATAGGAGTCAGCTGAGATGTGAAGGCTGTGAACATAAAAGGAAGCAAGGGATTATTCACTGAGCTTTGCCGAGAGGAAATAGCACAAATGGGATGAGGCCCAAAAGAAAACGTCAGCCTGCCTTTCGGGAAACTGGATGCATTTTTAGGATGCCCGGAGTGAGGATTAAATAAGCAGTGTGTTATCAGATAAGATGCTGAATCATGTGAGATAATTATGATAAAACATGGAAGAGAGCCCCAGCCTGGCAGCTGGGAGCCAGGGTCCTCTCCCTGGCTTTTTCATCTGTTTGCCGGCCTTGGGAAACCTGCTTCTTGCCCTCACTTGTTATTTCATTAAGCTGTAATTGCTTTGGGAAAAGACTTTTGGGACTTATTTTGAGTTTATTTTACAACTTCTATCCTGAGGGAACTATTTTCTGGGTGCTGCAACAATAGCATCGGTAGGTAGTCTTCACCAGGGTCAGATTTACAGGGAGGGTTGCTCAGTGTAGTGGTGTTCTGGGTGCCTAACCTCTCCTGGGCAGCTCATGCTGGATTTGGATTTGCCATAAAATGTTGTGCACCAAGGACAAGGTTTATGATGCTGAGCAGAGAGCTACCTAAGACAGAAAACGGAAAATGTAGTGGAAGGACAGGGCTTTATTTTCAGGCTCCAAAGAGGACCAGTCCTCCCAGTGCTTTCCTGGTGGAAGGCTCTTTTCAGGTTTCATCAGCTTTCTTCTTGTGCTGCCTAAATCCTTTCTCATGCAACGTGTAGAAGAACTAAAGCTTCTCCCTTTTAACTCCAGGTGACCTCAAAGTGTTCATGGAAGACACGACATGCTGGATCCCTCCTCTTCCTCAGGTGACTTGAAGACAAAGCCCCTTCACCAAAATGAGTGCCCTTGCAGCATGCTAAAGGACATCGCAGAACCACATTTCCCTGCTGATGTTTTGTGGGACAGGGCAACATCTGGATGTCTTTACCAGGCCAGACTCTGGAGAGGACACAGAGAAACATCTTGTTTATGAGCTTCATTGGGTTGTAGAAGTAAGCTGAGTACTGAAAGGTTGATGCCAAGACTTAGGCAGTCCTTTTCATACCACCAAAAGGCTATTGTAGGCTGCTATGGAGTGCTGCTACTGGGCGCGCACACAAATAGGATTTTAGGGATCTTTAGGGACAGCAAGCAGCTAATTGAAGGTGTTCGGCATTATTCTGATGCCAGAAGTAACAACGAGATGCTTAAGTCTTTTGGTGGGATTTAGCATTTAAACTTTGAAAACTGCTTCTTCCAGTTTCTTGAGACCTAACAGTGTAACGACCTTCCAGCAGGTTAAGATTCCCAGTGAACTGAGAAATTTTCAAAACAAAGCAAAACTGAAACAAGACCAGGATGTGGTAGTAGCAATAAATACAATAGAGCTTTCCTTTCCTCTCACAGCAATGTTCCTTTGCTGGGAACTTTGCCTTCAAAATGCCTGCTGGGAGGTTCCCTGGCAAAGACAGAGCAGGTGAAATGCTTCCAAGCTAATGAGCGCCAACAGATAAGAGCAGGAACTCATCTGGCAAAGAGATGACTCCTTTCTTTTTTCTTCCAAAGGAGCTTTCAGAGTAGCATTGCTGGGTAACCACAATTCACATAAAATATTTGCTCTTTGGGAAAGGAAGCTGAGATATAGTCTTAAGTCTGGCAGAAAATCCCAATAGTCCCCAGAGAATATGGAACGTGAAGGGGAAATACTGTTGGCTCCACAGTTCAAAGCAGAGATTTTTCTTTTAAACAGTATTTGTAGCCTTTAATGTAAACTCTTCGCGTGCAGTCTTCTTGCTCTGAATTTCTCCCCCACACATGTTGCTCCCGAATCTTTGGAGTCCTTAAATGGCAGAGAGGACAGAAGTTCACATTCCCTTTGATGTGTGCATGCGTGTGCGTGTAACCTGCTGGCAGAGCTGCAATAGCTTTGGCCACTGCATTGTAAAGATGTACTGGAACTGGATCCTGCTACACTTGGTGCCACAGACAGATGTAAGCAGTGACCATCTTTCTCTAAACAAGATTACAAATGATATAACAGACCTATGAGACACATAAATAAATGTTATTCAGTGAAAGGAGACAAGATGATCAGCAAATATAGTAGGGAATGTTATATTGTCTGCTGAAAGGCCATTCAAGGCAAAACGTGGTTCTTGGTGGTCTGTAAGAGAGCTGCCCCTTGGACCTAATATTGGAAACTGGACTTCGAGTCCTGAGCTTGGGTCCTGCTGGCAAGCCATGGGTGGAATGCTTATTATGCACTGTGAGCACCGAAGTGGGGAAACTAGCATTATCAATAATTTTAAGCACCAGACAAAATTATTTAGTCCATCTCTGAACTTAGCCTGACTTTTGGCAATATTTGCTTCAGCAGAAAGCTTTGGGACAGGGGATGAAGGTAATGATGAGGAGGTAGTACCATAACAGCCCTGGCCAGGACTGTCCAGTGGTTTAGTCTGATTGTGAAAATGGAGACTCAAACTCTGCTTTGACCAAGGACATCAGAACTCCTCAGGTTCTTCTGACACAGCAACACAGCAGCTTTTTTTTGCCAGTGCTGTCCCTGGGTGCTCCAGCCTTTCAAGGGGATATCCTCCCCCTGCTTTGTGAATTTCATTGTGGCAGATTTATTAATTTTTTTACCCTTTCATGACATTAAGAATTATAGCGTGTTCACCTCCAGATGAAATAGATGATAGAAAGTACTAAGGAAATGTTTGTAATAAAAACAGCACAAAATCCTCCCCGGTGCCCCTATCCTGCTGACTTCAAAACACACTAGTTTGCTCATATTGACCTAGGAATGACTACTAGGACATCCAAATGTACAGGATATGTAATATTTCTAGGAACAGCTGCTAAGATGCAAGCCAAGCATCTTATGTTGGGAATCACATTCATAAACATTGGGAAAGAAGAACTTTGAACTCATTCTGATCCTTGCTCACGGTCCTGGAGGAAGGTCACCACAAACTCAAGAATGATACAGACCTGTGTGTCCTTGCTTCTGAAATTCTTGAATTCTCTAGTGTTTCAGATGGGATAAATATTTTGGCCCAGATCATGAGCTAGCAGCACGTTTTTCCCCAGAAGGAACAAACTGTAAGTTGTAATCTTAGATCTAAACATTCCTTATTAACCCGTTTTTTAATCAGTGATAGCATTAATTAAAGTACACATTATTAAGAGCAAGAAAAAACAGGAAAAAACAAATCTATTCTAATATGTTTAATTAGGGCCATGTTTAAGTCAAAACTGAATGTTTTCCTTACAAATACTCATTTGTGCAAATAGAAACATGCCCCAAGGAGCCTATTCCCTGCATTATACAGGCTATCAGGCTGAAAAATCAAACTGATCCACTCTGGACTTATAACCTGTGATTCAAACTCGATTCTACTAGTGTGGCTGAGAAAGAAGCCGTATCTAGACAGCAAGCATCACCAGATCATAAGCAGATATCTGTCCTTTTCTACAGCCCATTAGACTGGTCCTCTTGGACAAGTAGGCAGAAACACACTCTTCCAAGCAAAATAGAGGTGGCCCAGTTGCTTTCAACTGTTGCTTAACATAGCTAATGAAACATTTACAGAAAATAGGGCAATGATTCAAATGAAATCCTGTAGAAACATCAATTCCTGGCAGTTCCAGGGAAGTCCATGTTCTAATAGTGGATGTTTTCCAAGTATGACTTCCACACAAACCCATCATCCTATAAGGAACAGAGAAGAACAAGCTGTGATAGCAAAGACAAGTAGATGTGAGGAGAAGGATTACAATGGGCTTCCTCTTGGCATTAGGCACAGTGCCTGGGATGTCAAAGAACTGAAGAGACAGATGAGTCAGATGGATCTGGGCTTTAGGGTCAGTTGTACTCAACACCTCTATTCCTCGCAAGTTCATGGAGGAGCTTCTGGAGAGTCCTGCTGACTTCTCGGAGTTGAACTGGTGTAAAAGAGTAAAAAAAATTGACCTGCGTGTCTCTTAGATGTCTCTTCTTGTAATGAGGAAAATCAGGAACTGAAGCCAAGAATAATTATTCTGAATGAAGTTCTACAACTGTCTGATTTCCAAATGCAAAAACTATGCCTCCACCTTGGCTCACAGAAGCAATTCACATACTAGACCCTCAGGGCCACCACTGAAGCTCCCTGCAATATTTTTTTCATCTGGGAACTGCCTTTAAGTTTTTATCAGAACTCAGCTATCTGCCTGCATTATTTATATGCATACACATGTGTAACAGATCCTCAGTTAACTAATTTATAGCCACTGAGGAATGCAAAAAGCAATATGCCATATTTGTACTTGGAGCTGATTTTTTTATTTTTAACGAAGTTTTTCCTTTTTTGAAAACTGTGACATTATTCTCAAAATAAGTGTTTTTTTTATTTTATTTTTTATTTTTAGTATATTTCAGGGACGGTAGTAATTTGAGTTCTGTGTCATTGCTGGGTTGGACCCCCGACTCAAGGTATGAAAACATGTGTTTTGGGACATTCCCTTGTGATTGTCTACTTGAAGGGGCCAATGCTAGTTGTCTCTTCGATGACCAAACCAGTGGGTTGGTTTTGAGGTCAAAGCTATGTGCGTGCAAGAGGGCTTTGTGGTAAGCCAACTCATATCAAAATCTCTAGTGGTTTGGGATCAAAGAAAATGGTGTTGTTTTTAATAACTTGGAGAAAGATCTGTGGACATTTGCTGGAAATGAGCTTGTAAGGAATATAAGACTCCTATATTCGACAAACTGGTGGTTTTTTTCCCCCTTTGCTTCTCATCATTGCTGTAAGTGTTAATGGCTGTTTTATGTCCGCTGAACTTGATAAACTCATTAAAGAAGGCTGTGGGATGATAAAGCCTTGTGTTTGGAATAGCTGAGTCAGGTCCCATAGCAGAAGGAGAGGTCTCTGTTTTGCTTTGGGTGGAGCTGACAGCTGCTGGTGTGGTTGATGGTTAGAAGGGGAATGAGGTGGATCTGGAGCTTTAGTAACCACCTAAGTGCTTCAGGGACCTGGAGAAGGCCTGGTCTCTGCTACCAAGTGGCCAAGACCCTGGGGGGGGGGGGGGGGGGGTGTTATGCATCTAAAAGGCTGCCTCCTCCCACTGCTGATGGGATGATAAAGTGGCATCCCCACGTGGGGCAGTATGGACCAAGGTTATCAGTGGGGCTGTGGGGACTGTGATCTGTGGACTTTGCCCAGCAGCCCAGCATCCCACCATGCCTGGGAACACACACCCTTGGTAAATAGCCTCTTCCACTTTCCACATGACAGGTCTGGTTTAGGCAAGCTCAGGCTCATGCCTACCTTCAGATAAGCTCATAAACTCCTGTCCAGCTGAGGAGACATCCATAATCAGCAGGGAATGAAGGGGAAGCACTGTATTGTCTCCAGCACCTCTGCAGAACTGGATGCCTTTTCTGTGGGTAAGAAAAACTACAGGACTAGGGACTGTGAGACAGAAAAAGAGGACTGTGAACAAACCATTGGGCTTTTCTCCAGAGAAGGAAAAATACCATGTTTCAAGTGGTGATCTGTCCAAGACTGAAGTAAGGTACTCTTGATGCAAACTTGATGTGGAAAGGTAAGGACACCAGACAACACGTATGTTCCATGTAACACAAAGGTAAAAAAAGAACCTGTCTGCATTTGAAGAATAGCATCAGTTTCCAGATTCTATTCAAATTCATAAGTAAGTAAGCTTAATAGAAGCAAGCCTTTCCATATTCTGCTACTTCTCATTCCATACTAATTTCCTTACTTAACGCTGGGTCTTGTGGAGAGACGTTCTTGACTGCATGCTGTTTGATAATTCTATCAAAGCCTTGGTGTTACTGAAAATCATAATCAGTTCTTTACAGATGACACAAACACTGGCAAAAAGGCAAAGGATAAAGGGCAAAATTTGTAACATAAGAAAATGTAAATTCATATATACAGGATCAAGAGATGAAATTGGTGAAAAAGATCATGGAACGCAGCAAGGCTGGAAGAGGCTTGAGGAAGTTACTGCTCGAATGAACATAATCATCTGTTCAGAGGGACCTTGAAAGGCTTGAGAAGTGGGACTGAGTGATCCTCATGAAGTTCAATGAGGCCAAGTACAAGGTCTTGCATGTGAACTGGGGCAACCCTCAGTATCAGTAGAGGCTGCATGGAGAATGAATTGAGAGCAGACCTCAGGAGAAGGACTTGGGGATGCTGGTGGACAAGAAGCTCAACATGACCCAGCAATGTGTGCTGGCAGCCCAGAAAGCCACCCGTGCCCTGGGTGGCCGGCAGCGTGGCCGGCAGGGCGAGGGAGGGGGTTCTGCTCCCTGCTCTGCTCTGGTGAGTCCTCCCTGCAGTGCTGCATCCAGCTCAGGGGCATGCAACATAAGAAGGACATGGACATGTTCGAACAAGTCCAGAGGTGGGCATGAAGATGGTCAGAGAGCTGGAGCCCCTCTGCTGTGGGGACGGGCTGGGAGAGCTGGGGCTGTGCAGCCTGGGGAGGAGAAGGCTCCGGGGAGACCTTAGAGCAGCTCCCAGTGCCTGGAGGGGCCGACAGGAAAGCTGGGGAGGGGCTTTGGGCAAGGGCAGGGAGCGGTGGGACAGGGGGGAATGGCTTGAAGCTGAGAGAGGGGAGATTTCGGTTGGACGTGAGGAAGAAACCCTTCCCCGTGAGGGCGGCGAGGCGCTGGCCCAGGCTGCCCAGAGCAGCTGTGGGTGCCCCATCCCTGGCAGGGCTCAAGGCCAGGCTGGACGGGGCTGGGAGCAGCCTGGGCTGGGGGGAGGGGGCCCTGCCCGGGGCAGGGGGCGGGGGTTGAAACTAGGTGATCTTGAAGGTCCCTGCAAGTGCAAGCCATTCTATGATCTGACGGCATCATTGTCTCCAGAATGAGCTACTCCTTTTCAGTGTCTATTAAATAAAACACAACCAAACCAAGCTTGGAAACATTCAGGCAAGAGAACCAAGAATAATAAAGCTGCTGAAAAATTTGCCTTGTACAAAAGTCACGAGGTGCTCAGGCTGTGTAGCTGTCAAAGCTAGAGAGAAAGAAGTGTCTTGATCGGTTTCTGACAGTGCTTACTTCAGAAGATGATTTAGGAGAATTTTCAGTCTTACAGATGAAAGTAGAATGAGACCTAATGGCTGAGGGTTGGACTAGACAAACTGAGATTTAAAATAAAGGCATGTAAAAAGTCATTGGAACAACCTGGAACAGGGAATGTGGTTGAATTTCCATTGCTAGTGATTCTCCAAATCATCACAGTACATTTTTCTCCATTTCAAGTATGAATTAACTGCCAGAGACCTAATGGCCTCTTACGCAAGAAGTCAGACAAGACGATCACCATGGTCTCCTCTGATCTTACAGCCTATGACTAATATATCATGTGTTTGTTCTCTCATTCTCTCTGGGGGAGAAGGAGATGCAGTGGGCTGTTTTGTTTTGGAAGTATTATTGGGAGTTTTTAGTGTACTTATTTTAGTGGTGGGACGTCAGAAACGTGTGTTGTAGTTGGAACAGAGAGTTGCAATGTTTGTGGGGGTTCTCTGTGGAGAGCTTGTTCCATCCTGGCCCTGAGAACACTATGTATTTCATCCCTCCTCTGTTAAAAAGTGTTGCAGTGCCAGAGGACTGAGATGTTCCCAGTCCTGGAGCTGTGGATGATCTTTTGCCAATACCACTGAACCCTTAAGGAGCAGGGTTATGACATGAGCTGTCAGAAACTACTGTGCACAAGAGAGGCATTGCATTTTCCCATGTCTGATGCAACTGGATGTGGTGCTTTGGGACGCATGGAAAGATAACCTATTGATGATGTGGAAGACCTGTCTTGCTCTTCTGTTCATCCACGGCCTTTCTTTCATAGTAAATGAGCAATATGCAGCCCAGTGATGCTTGCTGAGGGGATAGCATTGGCCTTCTGAACTGTGTCAAAGGTTCAAAGATGAGTGTCTGGGCTTCTGAGTCACTTTTCAAATATTAAGATAGCTCATAATATCAGTTGCAATCAGCCAAAGATAACTATCTCACTCTCATATATCCAAGCTGTGACTAATCAAAATTATTTTTAAGGAAAAAAATATTTATCTGGGACAACAGCTTTTAGTCTGATTTAAAAATGTCATTGCTTTACAGTGTTTAGTGAAGCATACAATATCAGCCTTGCTGTTAGATTCGTCTGTAAGGAGAAGTTTATAGTTTCTTCTGCAAGAAGAAACTATGCTATCTATATATGGCACACAATTTGGGAAACAAAAAAGGAGGAGGCAAAGTTTGTAAATATACAGCCAATCTTTACAATACTATTGGGCAAAACATTATTGTCCCTCCATGTGACAGCGCAACAGACCACTGAACTAAGGAGAGGGTTGTTATTTCACATGTGAAGAGGGACTATGGACTGCGTGCACAAAGGGAGTCAGGCGCCTCAGTCCTCTGAAGTAACAGGGACTTGGGTTTCCAAGAGCCTTTTTAGGTCTGACCATGACTAACTGGTCCAAAGTCACAGACAAAGAAATATAATCCCTGTTCATTCATCACAGCCTGTAAGCAATAACTGTTGAACTATTTTGGTTAATAACACCTCCGCTTTCTGTTATGGAGGAATTGTAATTTATCCAAACCAGAGCACAAGGGCTAACAAGCCTGAATCTGAAGTAAGTTTGGATTCTTGTTTTAGATTTAAGCTTCTTATTTTGGTGGCCAACCATAAAAATATGTGGGCAGTGAGAGTCATTGGCAGCGTTTGCAATTCAAGGCATAGGGCTGAATCTGCAGCCTCTCGCTGAACAATTCAACCCTCAAAGCTTTGATGAACAGGCAGAAGTTATCCACAAGATCAAGCCCTTGTTCACTGTTTGTGTAGGAAAAACATCATTTGCATTGCAGGTGCTAGTCATATATACAATAAGACTTTCTCTGAAAATCTCACTCCCTGTGTAAGGAATATAGAGGCTAAGAACATAGGGTGAAATGCATTGTTCAATAAGAGGGGTTGAAATCGTGATTAGATTTTTTGAGCTTTATCATTGTTAAAACTGCTCAAGGAAGAGGAAATCCTGTTCCCTTCAATTCAACGGCAAAGTACCAACCTCTTCCTGGAGGTTGCACACTTCAATGAACTCATTCTTGACAGATACTTTTACCCTCCTCACCAGAACTCTTCAGCTCTCAAAGCAAGGGTTTTTCTAAGAATGATCCATAGAAAGTGCAGGCTCCCACTTATATTTGGCAATTTCTTAAGATTTTAGTTTGGGGGTGAACCCTGTGGGGTCTCTGGTATGTCCCAATCCTGCTGCAGCCAACTGCATTTGGGACCCTGAGCTTTGTTTAGTAGGGTTTTGAGGGTGCTCAGCCACTGATGATTTTGCACCTTTGAGGAAGGAGGTCAAATCAGAGAACTCATCCTGGCAAGTCTGAGTGGAAATCTAAACCAAGAGACCAGACCCAAGCTCAGAGCATCACATCCTCTTGTTCAGTTAGATGTGGTGCTTAGCATATCGCCTCCTCTTGTCCGGTTCAGACCAAGATAAGTCCTTCCCAAGATCCATTATGATTGTTTTGGAACAATATTCCTTTTTTAAACCTCCTGTCCTTTGCAGTGCTCTTTTACAAACATGTTGTGAGATTGATCTTGACACGGGCTGGTGTGTGCTCCTTAATGGTGCCAAGATCTCTAAGTGGTTTATGTTTCCTTTCTCCCAGCACACTTCTGTGTTTCTGACGAATGAGCTATTGTAATTCACATGACTCAGGTTTATTCAGAGTGCTGTCAGACCTGGAGCGCTGTCAGACTTGTTTATTGGTTTTATGTCTTTCCAGGCCTTTTATAGGAAATCACAGAAAGCCGCTATTTCACCTCATACACCTCTCATATCAACAAACTGCTGAAAAACACGGTCCGCCTTCCTCTGCGTGATAGCTTGCTGTATAAAAATTCATGTCTTACCCTCATTTCTGAAGGTAACTGGTTTTACCCGCACAGATGAAGCAGACCCAGATAAGCTGACGCATTTTTTGTAATACATCCTACACTCAGATTTGAGAGTTTGCATGCCATTTCTCAATTCTGAGACTGCAGAGAGGCAGCGAAAAAAATACTGATTTACAAAGAAAAAGTTCTTTAAAATGTCTCTTTTAGATGTTTCTGCTAGTCAAGAATCACTGTGTTTGGATTAAATGCTTCTGAGCAACGTCAATAATCACTTTGGCTGTGCAAATCTTCCGAGTGTTGCTCCTTCTTGAAAAAGACAGTGTTGAAATAAAGATTTCTTTTTCAAGGGGGTTACAGCTTTCCCAAAACTTACAGCAAGATTTGTACAGCTCCCCGAGCTAAAATGGAAACATGCTCCTCATCCACGGCACAACCCCTCCTATCACTTGCAGGACTGACTTTTGAAAACGTGGTTTTGAGGAAGGGTGGCTCAGGGGTTTTGGCAGCTCATCTCTGCTGACCTTTACCAAATTTCTGCTTGCTGTTGAGCTGCTGTCACTATGCATGTTCCTGTTTTCAGTCTATCTCAGCTGCACAGCAAAATGCTCATGCTTAAAACTATCCTCTGCCACTCATGTCAAAGCAGAGCTGTGCTCTTGCACATTAAGAATTACTTACCAAGCCAAGTAACACAGCTGAGCTGAAAAGCTATAACCTCTTAACTACCCACTTAATTACATGTAACTGTTTGCCTAAGGGTTTTGTTTTTTTTTTTTTTTACTTTTCCACTCCCTGTGCCGATAATATTTAACTTCATGTGCGCAAGTATCTGATGTCAATTAGCCCACTCTAATAAATGAAGCATAGCACATATGTAAATGTTTGCAGGAAGGAAGCTTTGATCCTGTTTATGTCTTTCATATCTCTAAAGGAAAATAATCTATGGTTTATAAATCCAGTCTCTATAAAAAACTCATCTTGTCACATCATTTTGCTATTGCCCAACAATATTACTGCTGCTGTGGTACATGAGTGCTGCTGCAAGACACTGAGGACTTGAGCCAGCCAGTCCTAGGTAATGTTCCTTCCACAACCTTTAAATCTGTATCAAAAATGTCCAGAGTGAGGGAGAAGTGTCCAGAGTTCAGACTCAGGGGGAATTTTTTGCCACATTCAAATCAAAACCCTTGCCCTTACTGATGCCAGAATTTTACCACAGGCTTTTGGTTTTGAGCTTGCTAGGAAAGAAAGTATGCCAAGTTGCCAACTTCTAGTATGAAGTTAACATGGCATCAGACTTAGAAATGAGGTGGAATAGGTGGAATAGGGGCTATATTTCTGTTGAACTATGTTGGAATGTAGGATGCTGTTCCCAGAAGTAGCTGAGATTGTAGCCCAAGAGGTAACATCCACCTGAAACTGCAAATGCTCACCCGTTTTCTGACAAGACTGATCTATCCCATCCCTGCTCCTGTCGGGAAGGCCCATTTAGTGTAACACTGCAGTGGGCAGAGAGAGAAGGGGGTCTCCATATTAATCCCTGCTTTGGCAGTTTGGTTTTATAGTCAGGGGTTTAACTCCTTTTCCATAGACACAGGAAGAAATCTTTGCCTTCTCCAAAGACTAATTCTATGAATTGCTTGGATTATTATGTGCTGCGCTCGTTTATCCAGTGAACTTCATTGTAAAAGTATGGTAGAAAGCCACCTTCAGTTAATTTTTTTAATTCATGCTACCTTGAAATGCAAATACATTTGCTTTCATCCCACTAGTTGATTAACTCCTGCCAGACTGTAACTGTTCTCACTGTTACAAATATTCATTTTGATGGAGGATGTATGTGGAATTTGGCTCCCAATGCAGTTTGAAAAAGCCTACTGTGATTTATAGTCACATAAGATTCTGGAGAATGTGCAGTTTTCAGTTCTGCGTTATCATCCTGTCCTCAAACCTTCCACCTACTCAGAGTTCATCATTTTCTTACTGAAACATCTGGTCTTTAGGCAACCAGAAAGTGTACTGAATTATAAACTGTGAGGTTGCTCTTCAGCCTCGCACATTATCACTCAATCGCAGATATCAGAGACGTTTTACTTCTAATAAACATCACATGCGTTGCAATGGCTATGGAGATCTCTCTCCTTTGCTAATAAGTAGGAGATACCCAGCTGCACTATCAAAACTGCAAATATTCGAGACTAAATTGCACAAGATGTGCTTTCTATTTGAACCATATTGGTGGGATTTGCCAGATTAAATATAGATGTATGTGATGTAGATGTTTGTGTCCAAGCTCCTTTTTTTTTTTGCCAGTGGAGAGAAATAGGCACTGTTAGAGACTGCTTGTAGAAGAGTCTTGTCCAGCAGCTGGTCTTGATTCCATATAGACTAATAGAGGTACAGGCTGGGAAGGGCCTGAAGAGTCACTTGTGCCCCCGGTCAGTCTCCTAGGCTGGATCAAGCACTTCTGGACCTTCCTCAGCAAGTGTTTGTCTGAGCTGTTTCTAATAAAAGGGAAAGACCAGGTACCACGTTGACTTCAGTAGAAAAGATACACACTGGTTAATCCTACCACTAATTGATGAAGCATTAATGGTTGGATCTGACACTTTTTATTTCAGCTTCTGAAAAGTTATGTACTTGCTTTAAGCTACCTTTCTACTATTGGCCATGGAGAAAGAATCTCTGAAGAGCATCCTACCCAAAAAGTTGTAAAATCACTTACTGGTAGCATGACTCCTCTGGTAGTACTTCTATCTCTCTGTTGGCTATAGACCAACACCTCAAATTATCTGCTCAGCTTTAAGTGTGATGGAGTGAGATGGAATGAAACTGATCATCATCAGGCCAGGACTCAGAGCCCAGATCTGAAAAAAGATTTTCATGAGATGACCTTGAAAGTGCTAAGACTAAACTGGTGCCAGGTTAAAAAAACAAGAAGTGAAGGGGAGGAATAAAAGAAAGAGAGAGAGAGAGAGAAAGAAAGTAGCCTATACCAAAATGAAGACTTACTAGGGCTTTCAAACATGTTTCTGAAAAATGTCAGCCCATAGAGCTTAGGTGGAAGAGATTAGCTATATATAACAAAAAAATCTGAAAGTGACAATCTGACCTCCTTAAATGCTTAATTTGATTCCAAGGTGACATGAAGATTATTGCAAGACTGAAACCAAATGGGTAGAGCTAAATGACTAGAAGACCACCAGCCTTCTTTACCCACCATCTGTTATTATCCTTCCATCAGGGCCTGATGGATAAAATAGATCTTAAAAATTCAGCACTCCCCTCTGATTGCAACTGGAAGAGTGCTTCTGTCATTTGCAGTTGGCACCAGGATATTTTCTAGATGCTCAGAACTGTAAGTGCTGCTACTGTCATATCATAACCTTTAATGGACATTTAAGGGACTACTTGGGTAGAGGTGGATCCCTTACATTTGAAAAGCATTTTTGAGTTCTAGTAAAAAAATGGAATTTGGGAAAAAAACCCAAACCTAACAAAAAAAAGTTTTCTATATGTGAAGTGAAAGGCTCTTCCTAGAAATTGTTCTTCTTTTATTCAGTCCCAGTGCTGTAAATGGCCCATCCTGATTCTTTCAGAGCTCCCAGGTCAAACCACACCTCTTTTTTTTACAAGATTTTTCAATAACAGAACTGCACATATGGTTCGAAACCTCAAAGTTATGTCACTAACTGCAAAGTGCATAAGAAAGTAGGAAAGTAAATATTGTGGAAATGAATAAGAGGGCAACCATTACATAAATAAAGGAATTACTTAAGTGTCTAAGACAGGATTTCAGATGACTGTTAATTGTTACGTTACTATTCAATTTCTATGTATCATTAAGAGTCTCCTTTTGTCATCTGCGTATTTTTCTAATTTAAGATTCCTTTGATGATGGCCCATTTTATTATGCTTGGTGATGTTTCTAATTACCAGTGTCAGTGCATTGTTACTTTTGCTGTTATTGCGCTCATTAGTGATCTCTGAACTTTTTTTCCTTTTTGATGTTTTTTCCCAGCTCAACGTATCATTAAACAGAAAAAACTTCACTGTAATGGGAAGTATAAATTTGAGAATCAAACTAATTTTCCCCATAACTTTTTTTTCTGATACTTTCCCATTTTCTGTCAAAGCCTGAATACATTTGTAATGTCTCTTGCTGTCAGAATGCTGTCTACATTTTCTGGAAACTGAGACCTAAACTGGACATTTTCCAATAGCAATGATGCAATGATTGATACTGGATCCTTTCAAGACTGACTCTTAGGGCTTTTGATGTGCTCAACCAGTTTACTTAAGCTTTACCTGAACTTATGTGGGTCCCAGAACTCTTTCCAATCTGAAGTAATGCTATAGAAGTAAATGCAATATTTCAAGTGTAAAATGGCACATCTTGAGACTGGACTACCAGAACTAGAATCTAATAAATCTGAAGTCATTCAGCAAAATATCGACGACATACCTGCTAGGAGTCAAAAATGGAAATAAAAATTTCTGAATTTTTTCATTCTTCATTCATTCATTCTTCATAAGGGAAGAGATTATAAGGAACAGGTAAGATTTTTCTACATTGTTCATAAGAAAAAAAAATGTCAAATACAATGTTTGGGATAGCTCCTTTAAGAAAGAAGCACAAACCAAGTTTGGAAGCACGGATCCAATTTCAGTTCAGTCTTTGAAATATGGATCAAAGTTGTCTGCACCACGGAGGCGTCAGTCAGCTCTGCTCTCTTTCTGCTTCTTGAAGGCATCTGCTTTGTGTTTCATTGAGACTACTGCAAAATTGCTTTCAGCTAAAAATTTACAGCAACTTCCCCTACTGAGCTGCACCACCCCTCCACCCCACCCCCCCGAAAATGAAAGACATAAGTGGCAGCTTGCTAGCAAATGAACAGTTCCTGGGCCCAGCTAAGGCTGCATATCCTTCTCTGAAGGGTGACTGCCTCTGTCTAGACTAGACTAGAGCTGTTGGAGCTCTGGTTGGTGAAGATTAAACCCATCAAACATATTGCTGATTCAGTTACCAAATGGGGAAACTAAACAGATAAGTTGGATGAGCTTGAAATGAAATTTGCAAGTCATTTTCTGTTGGGGTGGTTAAATAAAACAGTTGGGTTGAGCTATAAAATTTAATGTATTTGGACCAAAAATCAGCAGAAGACAAGGCTAGTTTTATGTGCCATTCATGAAATGGAAGATTAGGAACAGCTCAGTATCAGCCTCGGCAAAAAAGAATGTCTCTGGAATAGAGATCAAGGGTTCAAATCCTTTCAAGTCTCTTCTAATAAAGGGAGCCCCACTCCAAAGTCCTGGGAGTGTCCTCAGTGGTAAGTGCCATTCACTGCACTGAGCTGGATGGGGGACTCGGGCAGTGTTACAACCTCTTCGCCATCGGATAACCATAGTTAAGAGGTTCATAAGTTAGGTAGCTCTGGAATAAGAGCACAGCACAGATCAAAGCTTTGCTTTAATTCTTTTAAATATTACTTGAGACAGGGAGCCTCCTTCCTCCCAGAGGTCCCCTTCAGGAGCCTCCTTCTCCTTCCTCCTTCTCCTCCTTCTCCTTCTCCTTCTCCTTCTCCTTCTCCTTCTCCTTCTCCTTCTCCTTCTCCTTCTCCTTCTCCTTCTCCTTCTCCTTCTCCTTCTCCTTCTCCTTCTCCTTCTCCTTCTCCTTCTCCTTCTCCTTCTCCTTCTCCTTCTCCTTCTCCTTCTCCTTCTCCTTCTTCCTCCTTTCCAGAGTGCCTGGTAGCCCAGCAGTCTGGGCTTATGCTTGGTGGTGCGAGATGGGCACTGAGATGCTGTTTCTACATTCCTGGATCTGGACTGCTGGACCGGGCTGCCCCATGACAGCATCTCTGTCAGTGGCATCAGAGGACCTGTCATATGTGTCATCATGAGTCATCAATGGTGTCAGCAGATTCATGCTGACTTTCTATCATTATTCATGCAAATTTTCATGTTGCAGTTTGGCAGGACATTCAGCTCAGGTGCAGCCATGATTTCAGGTCAGCCTAATTTTTTTTTTTTTTACAAAAAAGTAAGATCTCCTCAGCCTTCTTAGATCCATGTGTCTGTGCAGTGAGGCCTCTCAAGTCCACAAGGTTGTGTGATCAAAGCTCCACTCCACTTCCTCTTGTTCCAGCTGAGTAGGATAATGCACAGTGCCCTTTCCCTTGATTTTGGTGAATGAGATAAGGTGGAGCCACATACGTAGTGCTGGGATCATGTTGACACATTGAGTTAAGTCAGTAGACAGTTAAGTCAGTAGACCTGACAACTGAGGCTGTTATTTCTCCTCATTTCCATGATAAGCTCTCACAAACTGATGATATTTTATTCATATGCAAGATGCTTAATAAAGGCCCTATGCAACTCAATAGTATATGATGTCTTGTTCAAAACACTTATATATGATGACCATGGTTGTTCCACTGAAAACTACAGCTGGAGCTCAGGCTGATAATCTTTTGAATCTTTTGAAACTGGATTTTTGTATCTCAGATGGAATGAGCTAAAAATATCAACCTGTATTCCCTGGTCCCTGTAAAACCTTGTCAACGTGCTGGAGGGAAGGGATGTCATCTGGAGGGACCTTGAAAGGCTTGAGAAGTGGGCCCATGTGAACTCCTGAAGTTCAACAAGGCCAGGGCCAAGGTCCTGCACATGGGTCAGGGCAATCTCAAGCACAGATACAGGCTGGGAGAAGAATGGAGTGAGAGCAGCCCTGAGGAGAAGGACTTGTGTGTGTTGGTTGATGAGAAGCAAAACGTGACCTGTCAAGGTACATTTGCTACCTAGAACTCCAACCATATCCTGGGCTGCATCACAAGCAGCGTGGCCAGCAGGGCGAGGGAGGGGGTTCTGCCCCTCTGCTGAGACCCCCCCTGCAGTGCTGCATCCAACTTGGGGGCACCCAGCATAAGAAGGACATGGACCAGAGGAGGCCACGGAGATGGTCAGAGGGCTGAAGCCCCTCTACTATGAAGACAGGCTGGGAGAGCTGGGACGGTTCAGCCTGGGGAGGAGCAGGCTCCAGGGAGACCTTAGAGCAGCTCCCAGTGCCTGGAGGTGCTCACGAGAAAGCCAGGGAGACACGTTTTTACAACAGCATTTAGTGATAGGATAAAAGAGAATGGCTTTCAACTGAAAGAGGGGAGATTTAGATTTAAATTAGATATAAGAAAGAAATTCTTTACCATGAGGGCAGCGAGGCGCTGGCCCAGGCTGCCCAGAGCAGCTGTGGGTGCCCCGTCCCTGGCAGGGCTCAAGGCCAGGCTGGACGGGGCTGGGAGCAGCCTGGGCTGGGGGGAGGGGGCCTTGCCTGTGGCAGGGGTGAGGGTTGAAACTAGGTGATTTTGAAGGTCCCTTCCAGCCCAAGCCATTCTGTGATCCTATGATACATTTTCGTGCCATAGCAGCATGAGTGGCTTAAGAGATCTTAAGTAAATACTGTATATGTACAAGCACTGTTTCTATTTCCTTCGGCATGAACAACGTCCTGTTGTGTGGTTTTAATCTGTAGTTCTCCTCGTGCTCCTTTAGCTTCCTTAACAGGTTCTCAAATTTCCCATTTGACTCGGCAGTGGTGTCCTGGCTGGAGTCCTGCCACCCTCTGTTTGGATACACAACCAAAACCCCAAGTGGCTCTTTTTCGGTTGTGCCATCAATTAACCTTATTGGGAAGAGCAACCTCTCCAACATGCACAACCTTTCATGCTCGGGATGTCGGGTAACTGTTATTTATATGTATTGGTTAGTCTTTTGGGTATTTATTTCTCTGATGTTAATTCTGGATTGTTGTTTATTTCTACTGGGCTGGCTAAAGCTGCCAGTTTTCAGAAACTGGAGCTCTGCAAACACTACAAGCAATGCAAACAATACAGGGATACAAGCAAGTGACTGTGAGTCACAGCTGCTACATTCAATTTCCACCTACACTTCTACACTCAATTAACTCCTCCCAGGCTTGGTTTCAACACTTTGCAAGAGTCCAGTAACTACATATAGGAGTGCAGTGGTTTGGGCAACCTTAGATGAAAGGGGCTTAGATATTCAAACACTGATAATTAATTTAAATGCTGTAAATCAATGAATGATGATGATTAATTGGTTGTGATTTTCATTATTACCTAGTGATGACAGATACTTGTTCTCCTCCAGACCTCTGCCCTCCCAGCAATACAATTCATCTGAACTGTGATTCAAACCAGAATTTATGGGAAAACTGAACAACAGAGATCCAGCTAATTCTGCAGTGAGAGCCACCGGAATGGGGAGCAAGGGCACAGCCAAAGGGAAGGCTGTTTATTTTGCCTTGCAATCACTGTCAGTAATTGGGTAGAGAAAAACCAGTGACAACAGAAAAAAAGCAGTGAAAGCCACGGTTCTGCACCCTATGTCCACATGCACCCTGGAATGGTCAGATTGTCCCTGCACTACTTGGGACTTTGCAAGTAGAATCTGAAGACCTAAAAGTACCCCAGGAAAAGTGTTTGCTACCTTGCATGACCTCTGCCCACACCCTGGGTGATTTCTTATGCCCCTTTGGGTATTTTCCAAGTCTCCCCAACAGGGATGACCCTCCCACTGTGAGAAAAATGTAATATTTGGCTTGTTAAATCGACTATCACTTCTGCAGCTGATAATCAGAGAACTGCTTATCTGTTAAACAGCCCCAGCCGGGAGCAGGCAGCCAAAGAGTCTGCATGAGTAATGTTGCTGAATCAGCCAAAAACCCCTCCCCGGGGCTGTTGTACAGCCTCTTTGCTCCCCTCCCAGCCTATCTGCCCTCTCCAGGACACAGTGAGCAAAGGGCTGTGGTCTGCTCCCAGGGAGCACTTGAGCCTCAGCCTTGTCCTGTCTACTTTGGTTTGCTGGAGTGTAACCATAGCGTTGCAGAGGCAACAAAAAGCCTGGTGAGGTCTGGTCACTCTCCCTCACTGGGAAGGAATGGACTGCACCCAGTTGTCACGGTCCACTCAGTGGGCTCGTGATGGTTCGTTTACTATGATCTCGAAGCGCAAAAATCAAGGTGACCACACCAAGGGGTTATGCTTTGATCAAACTGCACAACTTTATTGTTTGCCTGTAAAGCAGCGTGCGATAGATAGACAGACAGGGATGGAAGGAAAGGTAAACTAAAAATAAAAGGAAAGAGGATTATAGCTACCACCACGGGTCCAAGGCGTCCCTATGGTCCCAGGTCCAGGCAGCGTCCCGCCAGTCCTTCCAATTGTCGTGATCCTTGGTGGGGAAGATCTCCAAAGCTGGGTTGCTAAGGAGCCATCTTTTATGCCAAGCAACACACCTTGCTCCTTCTCTGGCCCATGGATTGTTGCCAGTCTCCACCTTCTCGAGCAAGGTTACCGCGCATGTCCAAAAAGGAGTGCTCAAGGCATGGTTTGCCTTAGAGGTGGGTAGCTTCAGACCAGGAGGTGTGTTTTTGTATTATAATGATATTATAATGAAGAAAAGTTCACCTGAAGTTCAAGCTTTCTGGTTCGTTGCTATGCCAGTGGTTGTGATCCATCTTCTGGACAGTGATTATGTGGCCTTATTGTACGTTCCTTTCAATCCCAAGTGGCAGGGAATGGCACAGTGCTCCTTGTACCGTGCAGTTCTCCTTCCCAGGGTGTAGTTGTTCCTTTCAGTCCCAGGTAGCAGGGAGTGGCATAGTACTCCTCGTACCATGCAGTTCTCTTTCCCAGGGTCTTTGTGTCTTGGTGTCCATGAGGACCGCATTCCATCTCCAGGTCTCTGTTGGCAATGTTGAGACAATAATGTACTCTTTGGACCAACTCTTACACCAGTGCAGTTCCTTAGGCGGGATAACCACTGATTTATGTGAATTGACTGCAAAACTGTCTCCATCATTACTTGCTTCACCATCCACAGGCACCAAACCTAATACTTCTCCAGACCATTGCTATCCTACTAGCTTTCTCCAGGCCACTACATTGAAATGGGATTGCTTGTGTTGACTAATCATGCATGATACATAACAAAGACTCATCCCTCACATCCCAACTGCCGACTGGACCAGTTGTCCTGGGTTTGTGATGTTAGCAACAATCCTTGGACCATTCTCCAAATCGGGCATGGTGAATCGTGCTATCTGACTGTGCTGCCAGTTCTGGGATAGCTTTCCTACATTGGATAAAAGCAGCACTAAACATCTGAGTGGAGCGATCCATCTGGCGATCCATCTGGCTACTGAGTCATCGCTACCAGCCCAAGAGGACAGAGGGATTGGCTGTTTCCAGTTGTACCAGTTTTCCTAGTTTAATAGTGGGGAGTGCTGTAGGACAGCTATGTCACCTCCTGGCTCTTCAGCCTTTGACTACATTCTGGGCTTGTCAACGTAGAGAGACATTGGCGGGGCATGAGCCGACCCTGTCTGGGGCTGTGTGCCCATGAAAGCTCCTTGGTGGGAGCTGTGAGCTCAGGCACGTGAAGCCATGCAGCTCCAAGCCACAGCTGGCTTCAAGCCAACCAGCTCAGCGCTTGGGTGGAGTGAATATGCATCTGTCTGCACCCGTCCATGGAGACATACCCTCAGGGAGGTCAAAGAGAAAAACAGAGCTACTGGGGAGGGTTGTCCAGTGCCTTTCTCCAGAAGCATTTTCCCTGGCACAAGGCTTGCCTGGAGCAACCCTCCTCAGGGGGCTGTTCCCTTAATGGAGGAATGTACTGGTAGCCTGATATAGTGTTGAGTTATAAAGACATGATTTGTGACACATGTTACTGCATGGAAGGAAAACGGTAGCACCAAGTAGCCTGGGTCTGGGGAAAGCATGATTTATTCCCTACCACTGTATCCAAAAGCATCCTAGAGAGGCAGCAAATCTGCTGCTGAGCCACCTGGGGTTGTTTTCACTGCTCCATCCCTCTCTCCTTCCCTCCATTTCAATGAGGAGCTGCTCTTCGATGTTACTCAAGTATTGCTAAACAGCAGAAAGGTGCTCTCTCTCACAACATCTGGGGCAGGGGTGTGTGTGTGTGGGGGCAGCTCCCTTCTGGGAGACACACACGGGTTTTCCCCACCCAAGGGAGGGAGGAGGGCAGCTGTCCGGCCAGCAGAACAATACAGGGAAGCCCCATTCAGCTCAGCTTTGGCTGGGGAGCACATTGGTCTAGTTGCTTAACTGGAAGCCTCAAATCTAGTTGCTACCCCAGAGGACCTGGAGAGATGGGGAATGGCCACTGCAAGGAAAATCAGCAAAGATGTGTATGCCTTGGGGCTGGTGCAGAGCCCCTGCCTTGTGCATATTTTCACCCTTGGCCACTACAAAATGCATTTTGTTGCAAATATGGAGTGTGAGCTACTGACACACACTACAGGGTGAGAATTGTGTGCAACCAGATAATTACTGGGTAAGGATGCTCCAAATGGAGTCACCTTATATAGCTTCTCTTTGTGCTCGGAGGGACTTATGCAGGTCCTCTACCTCTATGGAAGAAGCCAGGTTGTGCTTCTCTCCACCCAATTTTGATTAACTGGAAGCTCCTCAGACACATTTTGATGCACACCTAACACAGGTCAGTCCCGATCCCCACAGGACTCTCAGTGTGACTGTAATGTGAACAAGTTCTCACCTGAGGAATGCAAACAATTTTTTTCTTCTTTCTCCACCTATGTTCAGAGAGTGCATTTAAGTGACTTTTGTGTAGTTCCAGATGAAAAATCTGGCTTAAAAGGAACTTTCCACGTTTGTAAGTTATCAGTTGCTGCTTTGCAGTCTCCCATGTGTGCTATGGATAACACACACCACAAACTGATGGATGAAACAAATACTTTTAGCTATGCTTGGTGATCCAGACCCTTATACGTTGGAAATCAACAGATTGCGGAGAATAAAGAAAAGATTTATCCCATGAAGATTTGACCTTCTACCTTTTCAATAGGACTAAAGTGCTTTTTTTTATGCCTATCATATGAACAGTCAAGACTAGACACCATTTCCCCTTGGTCTGCATCCTGTTTTTGAGAACAATAGCTGCATTTTTGACACAGTGCCAGCCCATAATTCATGCTTGCCTGCATCCTTTAGAGCACAGACTTAGCTGACATTGTAATAGTTTGGTCCATTGAAATGACTGTTCCAGTTAGAGAAGATTTTTTTCCCTTATCACTAATATTATTTCTAAAAATTTAAATGCTTTAGGAATAATAAACAAGGAAAAGAGGCCTCATGTCTTGATGAAATATGGGTGCATAAATTCCCTTGACCTAATTTCCAGTCCACTCAAATATAATAAAGTTCAAAAGTTCATCTTGGGGTCAAACTTCATTGAGTTTATGTCCTGTTTGGGACAGACAGCTTGAAACAGATGAGAGGAATCTAGTGAAGAGGGAGAGGAAGACAGTAGCTGACGGAGTAAACAATAACGGTGGAAGAAAAAGCAAGAAATGCATTAAAAGAATGAATACTCTGTACAAAGCCTCACTTTTGATGGTACCACCAACTTCCACCCAGGCTGTTCTCCAAGCACAACCTAAAAAGTTGCTAGATGCTTCAAGCCTGTTGATCATCACCTAATCTCTTTGGCAGTCCCATATATGTTGTTGACACCATTTGTAGAGCAAAAAGTGAATGCCAATAGCAGCAGTACCTTCACTGATCTGAATGAAAGTTTCCCACCTCAGGGTTGCTCCCAAGAAGGAACTTGGATATGCTGGTTGAATTCACAGAATCATAGAATCATTCAGTTTGGAAAAGACCTTTAAGATCGTCAAGTCCAACCATTAACCTAGTGGTTAATGTTAGGCAGTCCACCAAGAGTTAACCTAGGTGGACTCTAAGTCTAGCACCAAACCATGTCCCTAAGCACGACATCCACACGTCTTTTAAACACCTCCAGGGATGGGGACACCACCACTTCCCTGGGCAGCCTGTTCCAGTGCTTCACAACCCTTCTGGGGAAGAATTTTTTCCTAACGTCCAATATAAACCTCCCCTGGTGTAACTGGAGCCTGTTTCCTCTCGTCCTGTCACTGGTTCCTTGGGAGAAGAGACTGACCCCACCTCACTACAACCCCCTGCCAGGCAGCTGTAGGGAGCCAGAAGGGCCCCCCTGAGCCCCCTTTTCTCCGGGCTGAGCCCCCCCAGCTCCCCCCGCCCCCCCCCCCCGAGCTGTGCCGCAGCCCCTTCCCCAGCCCCTGCCCGGCTCTGGACACGCTCCAGCCCCTCCGGGTCTGTCTGGGGGTGAGGGGCCCAACGCTGAGCCCAGGGCTCGAGGGGCGGCCGCACCAGGGCCCAGCACAGGGGGACGGGCACTGCCTGGCCCTGCTGGCCACGCTGCTGCTGACACCGGCCAGGGCGCTGCTGGCCGCCGTGGCCACCTGGGCACACGGGGGGCTCATGCCCAGCCGGCTGCCGACCAGCCCCCCCAGGCCCTTCCCCGCCGGGCAGTTCCCAGCCCCCTGCCCCCAGCCCGCAGCGCTGTGGGGGGCTGGTGTGACCCACGGGCAGGGCCCGGCACTCAGCCCCGTTGGGCCTCATACAACTGGCCTCGGCCCCTCGGCCCGGCCTGCCCAGACCCCCTGCAGACCCCCCTGCCCCCCAGCAGGTCACACTGCCCCCAGCTCGTGTCCTCTGCAAACCGACTGCGGGTGCGCTCCAGCCCCTCGTCCAGGTCATTGATGGAGACATCAAACAAGACTGGCCCCAGCGCTGGTCCCTGGGGACACCACCTGTGCCCGGCGCCAGCGGGATGTGACTCCATTCCCCACCACGCTCTGGGCCCGGCCACCCAGCCAGCTTGTTACCCAGCGCAGAGCACACCCGTCCCAGCCCTGGGCACCAGTTCCTCCAGGAGATGCTCTGGGAAATGGTGTCAAGGGTAGGTCCGGGTAGGCACCATCCACAGCCTTTCCCTCATCCACTAGGTGGGTCCTAGAAGCAGATCAGGTTCATCAAGCAGGACCTGCTTTTCATAACCCCATGCTGGCTGGGCCTTATCCACTGATTGTCCTGCACATGCCCTGTGATCTGCTCCACAACCTTCCCTGGCACCGAGGTCAGGATCCAGCTCCCTGGATCCTCCTTCCAGCCCTGCCTGTAGACGAGTATCACATTGGCTAACCTCCAGTCAACTGGGACCTCCCTGTTAGCCCGGGCTGCTGATAAATGACAGAAAGTGGCTCAGTAAGCACTTCTACCAGCTCCCTCATTACCCTTGGGTGCATTCCACCTGGCCCCATAGACTTGTGCATGTCTCAGTGGTGTAGCAGGTCACTGGCCATTTCTCCATGGATTACGGGGGCTTCATTCTGCTCCTCATCCCTGTCTTCCAGCTCAGGGGGCTGGGTACCTGGAAAAAAACTGGTCTCTACTATTAAAGACTGCAGCAAAGAAGGCATTAAGTACCTCAGGCTTTTCCTGAGCCTGTGTCACTGTGTTTTCCCCCTGTATCCAATAAAGGATGGAGATTCTCCTTAGCCCTCCTTTTCTTGCTAAAGTATTGATAGAAACAGGTTTTACTGTCTTTTATGGCAGTAGTCAGATGAAGTTCTAGTTGGGATTTGACCTTTCCTATTTTCTCCCTGTGTAACCTCATGACATCTTTGTAGTCCTCCTGAGTTACTTGGCCATTCTTCCAAAGATCACAACTCTCCTTTTTTTCCCCTGAGTTCCAGCCAAAGTTCTCTGTTTAGCCAGATGAACTTCTAGCCTTGTTGGGCTCCTTTGCCCTTCAGGACAGCCTCCCAAAGGATTCCATCAACCAGGCATCTCAAGAGGTTCAAGTCTTCCCTCCAGAAGTCCGAGGTGGCAGTTCTGCTGGTCCCCTTCCTTGCTTCTCCAGGAATTAAAAACTACCATTTTGTGATCGCTGTGGCCCAGATGGCCTCCAGCCATCGTGTCACCCACCAGTCCTTCTCTGTCTGCAAACAGCAGGTCCCATGGGGGCCTTCCCTCGCTGGGTGCCTCACCAGCTCTGTCGGGAAGGTCTCTCCCACACACTCCAGCAACTCCCAGACTGTTCCCTCTCTGCTGATGGCATTTCCAGCAGGCACCTGGTAACTTGCAGTGCCCCATGAGAACAAGGGCTCCGATCGTGAGACTTCTCCCCGCTGCTTATAAAGCATTTCGCCTGCCTCTTCGTCCTGGTTGGGCGGTCTAGGACAGACTCCCACCATGATATCGGCCGTGTTGGCCTTCCCCGATTCTTACCCATAAACACTCAACCTTATCGGCACCATCATCAAGCTCTAGACAACTAAAACACTCCCTAACATACAGGGCCACCCCACTGCCTCTCCTTCCATGTCTATCCCTTCTGAAGAGTTTATAGCCATCCACTGCAGCACCCCAGTTGTGTGAATCATCCCGCCATGTTTCCATAACGGCAACCATGTCATAGTTCTCTTGCTGCAGGATGGCTTCCAGCTCCTCCTGGTTGTTGCCCATTCTGCATGCATTGGTGTAGATGCACTTCAGTTGGGTCCTGCCTGAGGGTAGAAGCTGTGTGACCATTCTCAGGCACTTTTGTGGTTTCTAAGACATCGACAACTCTTGGCGTCTTTGCTGCTGCATGGATCTCCATCCCCTGCCTCCACTGAGATGACAGACTGAAGGATCTCACTAGCACGCTGTCCCTCAGACATTGGTGTGCTGCCCCCAGGCTTATCTCTAGTGAGCCTGTTTTTTCCCTTTCCCCCTTCAAATCTAATTTAAAACTCTTTCAGTAAGCCCTGCTAACTCCTGCACAAAGATCCTCTTCCTCCTGAGAAGAAAGAAGTCCTGGGAGAAACAAGCACATTTATCATTTGTGGAACAAGAAGGATTCAAACACTCAGACTGATCTGAAAAACCTCCAGGATAATCAGAGTTGTCTCAGAAGTCCTGAATAATTCACATTCCAACATCTGTAAGTCCAAACTGATGGGAAAGCATCTGCTCCCTTCCACATGCATAAAGCTTCTTGCAGGAGGCAGTCTCTGCTGGGTCCCCTGGGTTCAGGATTGATCCCAACATTCATTTACATCTATGCCACCAACAAGACTGTAAAAATCCACCCAACATTTGACTTACATTTTCTATGTGTTTTTTTCCTTCTTCCCTGCTGATTCAGAATGTTTAAAACATCCCTTTCTGTTTATATGCTTTAATTCTCCCCCTTCCACTGTGAACCAATTCTCATAACCTTTTTGCAAAGGTCCCATTTCTCACACCTTTCCCAGTTGCTGCTGCATCCCCTCTGAACTCTCTCACAGTGTCTGGCTGAAAAACTTTGCCAGGTTTTGCAAGCTCATTCTTGAAAGAAAGTACCAGGGATCCTGAGGAACACATTTGAGAGCTCTGAAAAGCAAGACAGCAGAAGGTGGACAGGAGCAGCTGCCATGGTTTTGGGTCTCGTGACCTAATAAATTATTTCCATAACAACTCTTGCACAAGACCAAAATATCAACAGGAAAGTTGTGAAATAAGAAGTGGTAAGAAAAAAACCCAACATTTGGGCCATGAGATGCTGAAAGCATTACTTCACAGACCGCAATAAGTAGTTTGTTTAACTGTGCATCACTCAGGTACTCTGCTAGGAGGTACCTGAGAATACTTCATGTGGGTGAGTCCAGAGATCTACTGAAGAGTTGCAGGAAGTACGTGATGCAAACTGAAGTGGCACATTCAGTAGAGCACAAACATGCCATGTCATTGCACTTTTATTGCATTTACTCGAAAGCCTTCTCGTGAGAAGTCTAAGGAAGCAGGAGGTTGGAAAAGCAATTACAGCATGGGAAAAGAAGAAAAACAGGTAACATGACATTGGATGTGCACAGGCAGTTGTGCAAAACCTTCCTGGCTGAAAGCTGGTCTTGATTTCTGGTTTTGATTAATATTTAAGAGAGTAAACTGATATTAGACTTCAGAGAGCAGATCTAACATATCAACCAGTTAAAGGAAAGAACTCAGAGCGCCTGTTTTTCAAATTAATTCTGACTTCTTATCCAACAGTATGTTTGACTGGATGCCCAAAAACTGGTGTTCAGTTGCCTTTGAGATACTCTGGGGCATGCTTCCTTGCTTGCAGATGATACTCAAGAACAGCTTAGTTTCCTCTCTATCCTGTATCTTACCTGCAAACTGTATTATGTAGCTAAAACCCCAGGAACATCCCAAAAGGCGCTAGTTTCTTGTCATAGACCGAACAAGCTGCCTATGTTTAGGCAATTGACTCAAGCTTTTGTCAGGATCTGGGTTAAGAATAAGCTCTGACTTGTATGAGAAATGGTATAGCCAACAGGACTAAGGAAGCGATTGTCCCCCTGTGCTGGGCCCTGGTGCGGCCGCCCCTCGAGCCCTGGGCTCAGCGTTGGGCCCCTCACCCCCAGACAGACCCGGAGGGGCTGGAGCGTGTCCAGAGCCGGGCAGGGGCTGGGGAAGGGGCTGCGGCACAGCTCTGGGGGCGGGGGTGGCGGGGGGAGCTGGGGGGGTTTAACCTGGAGAAAAGGAGGCTCAGGGGGGACCTTCTCACTCCCTACAGCTGCCTGGCAGGGGGTTGTAGCAGGGGGTGTTGGTGTCTCCTCCCAAGGAACAAGCAGTAGGATGAGAGGAAACGGCCTCAAGTAGCACCAGGGGAGGTTTATATTGGACGTTAGGAAAAAATTCTTCCCCAGAAGGGTTGTGAAGCACTGGAACAGGCTGCCCAGGGAAGTGGTGGTGTCCCCATCCCTGGAGGTGTTTAAAAGACATGTGGATGTCGTGCTTAGGGACATGGTTTAATATAATGGACTTAGCAGTACTGGGTTAACAATTGGACTTGATGATATTAAACGTCTTTTCCAACCTAAACAAATCTGTGAATCTAAGTTATTAAAATGTGTCTAGACATCACCATGTGAACTGGTAGTCAATGCTCCTTTTGCAGCTAGTGGAGACCTACTCAATACAGTTGGTGGAGGCTGAAAAGAGCAGGACTGTGGGTCTCCCAGAAGACCTGAGTAACAGCCTGCAGCCCACGTAGATGTAGATGCCCTAGAAGAATTTAGAAGTTTGTCAGGGGACCCAGATGTCCCTAATCCTTCATAAAAGTACTTGCATTTTAAACTCCCTCTGTGACTTAAGTGCCTTAATCTGGGCTATACAGGGAGACAACACCGGCTACTGGCGGTTCACATGCCCAGGTCTTCCTCATGAAACACAGTGACTGCAGGCTGTTGTGGCTTTTCTTTCTTTTCTCTTGTAGCATAGTGTTTAGGGCACTGTGTAAAGCATGGCACTCAATGGTTCAGTTTTCTCCTCTGCAGGAAGGGAATTGTGCTAATCAGTACATCAAGCAATACGGGAGCATGGTACTTCCCAAGTGTCTCATTCAAGCTCTTCCCCTCTGCCTTTTGCAGTCCCAGTGGCCAATTCATTGCATTGAGGGCACAGTTCCCTCCTCCAGAGATTACTTAAGTGCTCCTTAAGGGGCAAAATGTTCTATAAATTGAGACAAATTTGAGGATAAATTGATAGTGTCCCCACAGACTGACAAGGAGGGCACTGCCTGAGGAGTAGAAAATACCCGTCTGGGTAGGGAAGATAATTGAACCAACAGTCTAGGCACGGAATTGTCATGGCAGATCTATTTCCAGCTACACTTTATACAGAGCTTTATTTAGCAGAGGTACTTAGGCAATATCTACCTGCTTAGGAGACCTGGCAGAGGGACCTGGCAGCCCTGTTGGGGCTTACACAGATATGAATGGTTTTGTGCTGTCTGCAGCATTTCTGAATATGCCAAGGAGCAGACTGTTAAATGCACAGGGAATTTCACCATCAAACATAGTCCTCTGCAGTCTTTAGGCACCAGATAGAAGAATCAGCATCTGAACATGGACTGTAAAAATTTAGACTTTGGATTTAAATACCTAAAGTGGCAATTAAAGCACCCAAATCCTTTTCTGGCCTTTCACCTCACTGGGCATCATTCTTCCCAAACAGGCAAGGAGCTCGATTCAGGGGTGATGGGTCCAGTTCAGCAATGCAACAACTTGCCTGATGTCTGTGGTGAAACATGAGGGACAGATTAGAGGAAACATATGGTCTTGAATCACATATGTAAGGCAAGAAACATATGCTAATGTCTGTTACAAAGAGCTTTTTCCAAGAATAAGCAACAATTAATGAAGCTGGGGGTTTGAAACTCTTCAATCTATGTTTCTTGCCAGAATTTTTTGTTACAACATTTTAAAGTGAAAGGCACTGGGGTCATAAAACTTGTAAATATTCTTTAAAAAGCAGGAATTATGATATGAGTACTCATGATGGAAGGAAGTTTTACAATAAAAAACGTTTTTGAAATAAAATCTTGCCTCAGAATTCTCTTCTGGATTTTCAGAAGGTTACTGCCATTATTTTATTTTATATTCTTCCTGTTTCGCAGCACTACTCGATGTGTTAAGACATGAAAAGACTTGTATAGTTTCAGCAGCCTAACATTTTGTTTTTATTTTCTTTTGTCTTGCTTTGTTTTGTTTTAGTGATAATTGGGGACCATGTTATTTAGCATTAGCCGAATCAAACATTTCTTCATCTTCTCTTGAACAAAGATAATAAAAGCAAACTGGATGTTGCAATAATTTTTTTTTTTTTGAGAATGTGTTTACTGCAGTGGGAATACCTAATTCAAACTGAAGCTCTGGCCTTACAAAGCAAATGTTTCCCAACTTCACCTTTTTCAGGATTTTCACAGAAAATTTTGGAAAAAGTAATTTTTATTTTGAGCTATAAAAATGAAAAAAATCCGCCAACCCAAAATATTATGTGAACTCAGACTTCCACGATTTGACTAACTCTGCCCACATAGGACATCATCAACACCTTTTGCTATCTCTCTGGACACTTCTACTGCCAAATCCCTTCCGCAGCTTCAGTGCAGGGACTAGATACCACTAACAGACTCTGTTGCTCAGAAGTTTCTCTGCTACTCTATTCCTCACCAAAGTATGTGACCCATTCTTCTCTGGCGAAGGTTCAGAGAGTAATTCAGGTTGGAAGGGGCCTTTGGAGAGCTCCATTCCAGCTCCCTGATCAAAGCAAGGACAACTTCAATGTCAGAAAGTGGTTGCTCAGGGCCTTGCCCTAACAAGTTTTGAAAATCTCCGAGGATTTTCCAGAGTTTGGCCTTTCTCATTATGAAAAATTTTTTCCTTACGTTCAATCTGAACTTTACAGGTTGCAACTCTCAGCAGTTGCATCTTGTCCTTTAACTCAATACTCTTGGGAGGGCTAATGCTGTCTTCTTTGTAACTGCCCTTTCAGTATTGACAAAAGATTTTCCCTGCGAAACTTTCTCTTCTCCAGGCTGAACAAGCCTAGTTCCCTCCATCCCTTTCTCAATTATCATATGCCCCAGCCCCCTGACCATCTTGGTGGCCTCTGCTGGACTCACTCCAGTTTGTCAGTATCTCCCTTGCACTGGGAGGCCCACAGCTGGACACAGCAACCAGATGTGTGTGGTGTTAGATCTGCCAAAGAGAGGGGAATAACAGTGCCTCTTGACTTTCTAAGCTTTTGCAAATACATCTCAATATGCAGCTGGATTTCATTGTCACTAGGGCATGATGGTGATTCATGGACAACTTGTTGTCGAGCCAGACCCTCAGGTCCTCTTCTGCAAAGCTGCTTTGCAGTCATCTTGTCCCTCACCTGGAGTGTTGCATGAGCTTGTTCTGTCCAAGATGCAGGTCTTTGCTGATCGTCATGAAGTTTCTGTCAGACCATTGCTCTGACGTAGAAGGTACCTCTGAATAGCAGCTCTGCCTCCAACGTATCAACCACTGCTCCATTTGGAGTCATCCACAAATACGGCAAAGGTTCTGTCCCATCAGCTTAAGTACAGAAATGTTGCTTAAAGTGGTGTGCACCCTTTCTTTCCTTTATTTCTGCCCTGTATTGCTGCACTCTCTGCTTCTGCTCCTGCTTTAATCCTCACCATTCCTTCCATATTTGTCTTCCAAATCCCTGGTTTAGCTGAGCTTATTCCCCTTCTGTTCTCCCCACACCACGCTTCCTGCCCAGCTGCCTGTCCCAAACCTTCTCCTTGGTGAAGGAAATTTTCCTGCCTGAAAATGGGTTTCTCTCCTCCTCTGGCCTGGTCTCCAGCGTTGTGGAGTCCCCTCTCCACTCCATTTTCGGGGGAAGTCAGAAACTGTAGAGAGGAATCTCTTCTGTTGTCACCTTCCAGAATGTTTCTTCATGAAGAATACTGCTTATGAACTGGAAAATATGTGTCTTTGATGCAATGACTTCTAGAAATGGGCAGGAGGAGGAAATCTGTGGAACTAACTTGGCTCTGCAACAAGACAGAAGAGCCATGATCAATAGCTTGGGAGAAAAGTGACTCTCCCAGAGTTGCAGGACTGTTCCCTTATATTTGCCAAAATTTTGTTTAGTGTCATGTTGCATCAGCCTCCAAATGTCTTTGCTTGTGAAAGAATGTTGCACAGACCGACGGGCCCTCCTTGGAAAGTTCTTCTGTGCTTATTCAGTCTCTTTTCCCTCCCATTTAGTTTTCACCCTGTTTCCTTGGTTACTATATACTTCTGTTTGTCAACCCTCATGAGCTGATGTCCACCTCTGCTCACATGTCACATATTCACAGGCAGCTAGCATGTCGCCTAGCCAAGGTACCTGTGTCTCCCTCTGCTCTGCACAGCTCAGCTCTCACTGCCTCTTTGCAAAGCTTTTCCCATCCCTCTCTCTCGGATGCTCTTCAGTTTACAGTTACCCTTCTCAGTCACACCTCATAAAGAGCTGAATTGTACTAAACCCCTCTTCTCTTCCCCATTTCCCTTCCCTTTTTCACTTCTATCAGCTTTGATTTCTGCTCCTCTGTAATCTGTTTCCTAGGCTCTCTCCTCACTTTTCCACTACAAGAAATGGGCTGAAGCTCCACAGATCTCCTCTGACCTCCTGGCCTGGGGAGAGGTGGGTAGGTACCTATTACCACCTGTTCCTCTGGAGAATTTTCAGCTCTCCACTGTTTGGAGGGAATTACACTAAAACTTTGTTTTCTCCTTTTCCCATTGTTCACCCTGAGCTCTCTGATGGCTCTCAGCTCTTCTCATCCCCCTTTCCTCTTTTTTCTTGGAAAAATCTGTTTGGACCTTCATCAATCCATGAACCAAAATCTGCTCTGGCTGCATAGTTGCAGTGTTGCTGGAAAGCTGCAGACTCTGGACTTAATTTTTGTTCTTTCCTTATAGATAATTTTCCTCTTTCACTCAAATTAAGCTGCAACAGAAGGTGAATGATGGCTCTGTGAGTGAGGAGATATCTAACTTGGTCTATCTGAGAGCATACTATAGGGCAGAGGACGTGTTGGTGGGTAGCTTTGCTGTATTTCAGCTCTCCAGATGCTCAACACAGCTCTAACAGAGCAGGCAACTATCATTAGAAAGGAGTAAGTGAAAGAATTATATATACATCTGGACAATATCACTTTTTTCTGGGGCTTGTATAAGACATACTACAGAGCCTTAGGTGTGAGAGGAGATGGACTCAGTTTTCTAGAAAATCAGACATTTCAGGATTGGTGAGATGCAGGCTGCAAATCTAGGCATCTGAAATGAATCACTGATCACTTTTGAAAATCTTGACCAAATTTCTTCACAAGGACAGGCATGAAATAGGAATCCACAGGCACCAGCACCACAGGCTGTTTGTTATTATAGAAGATCATTTAGTACAGGCTGTTCTAATTTAGGTTAAACAAAGCTAATCCCGAAGTGATGTGTTTCTTATACTAGGCTGCGTGCGTCTGTGCATTGCACATGTGTGCACAAACAGAATAGGCAGTTGTTTATGGAAAATAATAGATATGGCCAGAGGATACCTTGCCTTGCAGGGTAAGACATGTTTTTCTCTCCTGTGGGGATACAGGAAATTCAGGTTGTGGTTTTGGTTTGTTTCTTCCCAGGCAATTAAGAGGGTACTGAATGGCATGGGGAATGGATAGGAATAAGAAAGCAAATGTTCTGGGCTCCGTTTCAGAGGCACTTACTCCCAGGAGGCACTTACTGTGTTTTATACTAATCCACCCTGGCTAGTTCAGGGCTGAGCAGAGTCCCTGCAGAGAGGTCTGCAACCAGAGGCTCTGGTACTCTGCTAGGGTATTGTGTTGTCTTGGCTTTGCAGGAAGAGCCAACGCCTTTGAAAACTGAGGCTTGGCTTTCCGTGGATGGCCAACATGAGTCATGACTTGCTGAACTTTTAGGGACTCTCTCTGGGAGTGTTTCTAGTGCTTCCAGTACTTATATCTATTTGATTCCACTGCAGAAGATTGTTTTGGGGAACAAACTGCAGCAAGCTGTGGTAGGAAATATTTGAGGGAGACCTATTGTCCTGTCCCATGCAAACAGTTGCAAAGGAAGCCACTTGTTGCATGCAACAATTTTTTTTTTAAAAAGTTTGCATAGGCTGCATAAGTCCCACATGTTCTGCTATGTATCGCAGAATCCTAGAATGATACTCCTTGCTTAGCAGCATGAGCTTCCTTTGCATCAACAGAGGCTGTTGCAAGGACTTTATGAAAAAGCAAGGAATGAGGGTATAAATTTTGGTTGCAAAATTACAGTCAAAACAGCCTGAATCATGACAGCCTATTAGGACAATGGGGCGAACTGACAGAAGGATGTGTGATGTTGATTAACAGCTATGTTTGATGCAGGATCACGTACTTTGGTGTTTGGGCTGCTTCTAGGCACAGCAGCAGACAGGGGAGGCAAGAGTTGGGGCTGTCATCTGCATACCTCTATTTTGAGGAATAATATCATAGCAAGCTCCCATTTCTCCCTGTTTTCCCTCTCTTCGCTGTTTTCTTTCCCTCATGCTCCTCATCCTATCCAGAATAATAGTTGGCTGGAGAGGGCTCGTGTCACTTCTTGGTTGCTTACGCTGCTAACGGAGAAATCTAAATGAGCCATGCTGTGTTTTACTCCTGAGGCTTATTCCTCGAGAAAGCTGTTTCTGCTCCCAGGGAAGTTAATGGAAGTCTAATTAGTCCCAGATGTTTAGTAATAACAAGCACTTCCTTTTTGTAGAGCCAAACAAAAGCAGTATTAATACTGTTAATTAAATAGGTTTGGCTCTGTCATCAGGTTATTAACTAATTCCAGGCATGGCAGCCAAGCTAATATTGGCTCTCAGAAGAAGATATAATCTTGCCATGCTTGACACAAAAGGCATGAACTTGGTGTGCGGCTAAATTAGCCTGTGTCTGGGTGTACAGCTCAACTTGCTTTCACACTAAAGGAAATGCCGACATACTTCAGCATCAGGCTTCCAGCTAATCCCTGGGATTTCTGCTTGTGCATCCTTTCGCCTACAAGAATAAGGGCTAGACCCAACGAGTTTCGTTGGCTCTTGGAGGCATTAGATCAGACCCTATTGCTGCTGACGGTTTGTGCAAATGCTTGCCTACGCCTTGAGTAGATCTCCTTGTTCTCCATTGGTTGTAGTCTAAGATATGGAGCAGGCGTCCCTTCTTCAGGACCAGAGGCTAAAGGTCTAAGGTGAGATCTGCACACCGTAGAAAAATAGGAAGACATAGCTTTTCATCTGTGGAGCATTCCAAGCTGGTGCTTTAATATATTCACAACCCTGTGCTTTTTATAAAATTCAAAGGTGTTTTTATTGTACAAAATTCCACGATGAAAACTACCAGCCAGTTCCTTACATAACTGCTTTAAAAATAGAATTATACACCTTTTTGTAGTGTGTTAATTTGGACATTCACTAGCTGGAATAAACAGAAATGAAGCAGCAATTTGTCTCTGAGTTATTTACCCGGACAGGTTTTGGTCTGACCTCTATTTGCCTTATGTGCCTTAACGTACAGTTCCTGGCTTTAACAGAACACCTGATATAGCTCCTTTTGAAGCCATTGAACCCTGTTAGTAGGTCAGGCTCCCACTTTTGGTGAGCTTTTTTTCAAAAGGGTGACTTTGCCATGTCAAAGTACGGGACATACGTCAGTGTCAGCTTTTAGCAGCGCAACAGCGTGGCCATGTTGAACCCATCACAGAATGAGGTCCTACATAACTTTTTTTGCAGCCAATCCTCTAGACCATAACATCTTTTTAAGGAAAAATAGTGGACGTCTGATCTGAATAATGGCCCAGGACTAGGTTCCCTGTGTAGTGTTTTGCACCACTATCCTTAAAAAACCTTTTTGCTGTCTAACCTCCTGTGACCTTTAAAAATAGATTTATTGTTCTTTTGCATTGAAACGTAACTGTATGCAGTGAACTCCCAACAGTTTTCCTTAGAAATACAAACATTTCAGTCCAATGTTAGCTGGCTGAAATTCATTCTCCAAGATTTTTCTTTTAAAAATCATTCACCCCAGAGATGAATTTCTTCACATTAAACCCAGTTAAATATGTATTGCACGTGAGGGGCAAATTTCTCCTCTTTGAGTTGAACTGTGGACCTGTAACCTTCTGAGCAGATCTGGGTAAGGTATAGTGCAGCTGTTTCATGCCTGAGATTTCTCTTACATCCCTCGTGGGTACTAAGTGCCAAGACTAGTTGACCTCATCTACCTCTCATGTCTTGCCACCGTGGCTGGAGCAAGACACTGCGAGCAAAGGAAGGTATCCAAAGAGGTTCCTACCACCAAGGAACCCATTTGGTTCCTATCGTCAGCCGTGGATTTTCTAAAAGGCAGCATTGAGACACAAACTGTAATTTTCTTTTTTAGCTAAATCCTCATTGTTTTGGAACTCATGGTAGATTTGCAAACAACTTCAAGGAGTGAAAGATTGTATTTTGGCCTGCCCTGGCACAGTTTCGTAGGATTTCAGTTTAAGAAGGGGTAGGAGCTAACCAGTTAGGAAAAAGCAAAGCTCAGACCAAATCGCAATATCTCATGGGGGTACATAACTTTGAGAAGGGCTTTCCTACTAAGTTGATGTCATCAATGACTGTCATAAAAAGGTGAATCGGTTGCAATGCTCAGTTTACATAAAGTCTTTCTGTGAAGGTGACATCACAAAATGTCTTTGAGCTTAGTGAAAGGTCTCAAGACCTTAGAGGCTGTTTTCTTTTGATCTGGTTTAAATCACACATCCTTTGAAACAACAGCAGGACTTTACAGTGGCCTCTTCTCCCATGGTATAAACGTTTTAAGCAGATCTGCTTGTGAATGAAGCAAGTGCAAAACATGGCAAATTCTCCTTCCAGTCCCTGCAACCCAGAGCAGCATTCTGGTGCAGTTCAGGGGCACTTTGAAACTGCCTTAACGTCCACAGTTAAAAATCAAAGATGAGAATTTTACCCTTCATTTCTACACACTGGCAGTGTAGCACCTGATTTCTTCGGTTTTCAAGGCATTTTGTGTTCCTATGCTTTAAACTGATGGCTAAAGTTTTGCCTGCGGAAGCAAAAGAATGAACCCACGCCAATGATGATCACAGATAAAACCAACACAAATGTTAATATAATAAGGAAATTGATTTTCTTCAGATCCTCTTTTTCACAGTCTTCTGGTCTAATGTTCCCAATGTGCATCTCTTCCTGGTACCTGAAGTTCTGAGTGTGCTGGCACGTTAAGTGCTCCACATTGGGGATCTGGACATTTTTGTTCTGGATCATTGATGAAAGCCAGATGTTTCCACAGCAGCTGAGTGGATTCCCAGTGAGATACAAGTTTTTAAGTGAGTTTTCTAATGCTAAAATATTGCTGTTCTGTAATGTACTAAACCTATTGTTCCGTAGGTCCAGAACTTCCAGTGGAGAGTCACTACCCCACTTTGGCAGCCAGTTCAGCTGATTTTCAGAGAGGTTTAAATGTTTAAGGTGACTAAAACAAGGCAAGTCAATATTTAAATCTGTCAGGCTATTGCCATGTAAGTACAAATATTCCAGAGACTTTTCCAGTCCTGATAATGCTTTAACTTCTATTTTCAGTCCGGGGTTTATGGAGAGGTCCAAGACAACCAGAGAAGTCTTGTAGAAGGTGTACGCTGGTAGGATGTTCAGCATGTTGTCAGCTAGGTACAAGTACTGAAGACTGGGAGAATCAACAAATGATACACAACCGCTTTGCTCTCCAGCAAGTCTTTGCTTAGCTAATCCTGAGTACATGCTGCAAAGGCTGATATTATTGCTCTGTAGATTAAGCAGTCTGAGGCTAGGAAGACTTGAGAAGATATTAAATTGCAGGGTCTGAAGATGGTTGCTTTGAATATAGAGCTCCTTCAAATTTGACAAAGTGCCAGCATCTAGGAGAAGGTTCTGCAAAGCATTATAGCTCAAGTCAAGGACAGTTAGGGAGGTCAATGCACTGTCATAAGTTACTGAAAATGCCTGAAGACAGTTTTTACTGAGATTAAGGGTGTGAAGGGACAACATTGATTCAAAGAACTCATCCGGAATGGATTTGATTTCATTATAACTTAAGTCTAAATATACAAGGTGGGATAAATAAAGAGAACTTTTGTTTCTGCTTTGCTTCTGATCAAGAAGATGAAAAGAAGCATCTAGCCATTCATTTTCCATATAGTCCATTTGATTATGAGAGGATTCAGCAGTAAACTGGATTAAATTCTTTGATAAATTCAGAGTTACCAACTTGTTTACCTGGGGGAAGACTGGGAACTGAAACAGTTTGTTTTCACTCAGATCCAAACATCTTAAGCTATATTCATCATCTGACTTTGTGGTGTGGAAGGTCTCAATGCTATTCCTGCTAAGGTCAAGTATCTCCAGCTGCCTGAGGTTGAAATCAGAGATGCAAGTAATGGAATTCATGGAGAGATTGAGTTTGGAAAGGTTCACTAGAGTCTCAAAAGCACCTTCTTCTATTTCCATTATGATATTACTCTGAAGATCTATCTCCACAAGGTTGGGAGATCCCTGAAACATCTTGTGTGATATCATTATAATACTGTTGTCTGCCAAGGAAAGATACCGCAGTGCTGGAGCTTGTTTAATGAAATACTCAGCCATCCCATTGTACAGACTGTTGTGGGACAAGTCCAGTATTTCCACCTTGGGTAGAAGTCCAATCCCCTCTGTCCCATTCTGAGCAAGTTCATATAAGTGATTGTAGGCTAAATTTATTTCCAGCAAACTTGTCATGTGTGCAAAGACTCCAGGCATGATGAAACTTATCTGGTTAGAGCTTAAATCCAGGCACTGGAGGGAAGTGTAAAATGATGACGGCATTTCAGGGATGCTTTGAATCAGATTTCCAGACAGATCTATTTTGTTTACGTTCGGATGGAGCTCATGAGGGATCTGGTGGAGGTCTTTGTTGTGGCAAAATGCCTGCAAGTTGACCTGCCAGAAAGAGAGAGAAAAGGGGTTGTCACTTGACAAATGAAAAACATATTTGCATGAAATATAAAGAAAATAACATTCAGCATCCAGGCAGATCCTTCTTCTGAAACACTGATCACACTGCTTTCTCTGAGTGTTCAGATGGCAAGAACAACAATTCTAATGCTTCTTTGCAGCTATTAACACTTATTTCATTTTAAAGACATTTCTGACTTACAACAGTAGAGTTTCATCTGCATGAGATACCCACTAAATATTCTCTTTTCTGCACATTTCTCCTGGGCTCATTTTAATAGTCCCAACTGAAAGAGTTTTGCCCTCTTTCCATTGCAATCAAGCACCTTTTCCTCACTTTTGTTCTGATGTTTAATTTTCTCAGCTTCATCACTGTATTAGATTTTGCAAGCTCTACTTGCAATAGTAAATAGTACTTGGAAGGGCTTCACTCGTTGGCAGCATAGGTCCTGAAGCTAGGAGGTGGAGAAACGTATAAGGATTCTATAGTACAAAACCTATGTCTCCTTAGTCACACCCTCAAATATTTGATCATGTCTTCCTTTAGCCTTGGCTTAATTAAGCAATGCATCTTTAACTGAATGAGCCATTCAACAACCGAAACATTTCTGATGCAAATCTCCAAACTCTTCCTGCTTTTACCATCCATGCTTATCCTTTTCCTAAGGCAACAGTTCCATTCTCCTTGTATGGGGAGCACACCTTATGAAACCACCCACACAAGACACCTCTGATACCACATGGAAAGGACAAATTGTGTAAAACCAGATTTTGAGAGGAAGAAAGCTGTAATGTGCAGTGAGGGTCATGCCTTTTCAGTCCAATTCTCAGCAGCAGGGAAGAGAAAAAACCCCAAGTGTCAAAGTCAAATTCATCTTCTAGATGCATGACTGTTTAATTGATCCTAGGACCCAATCTGTGTCCAGAGCAAAGTTTGGAGTGTGCGTTCATAAGAAACATTGGAAACATGAACATAATCATCCTTGCATAAATGTTAAGCTGTATTTTGTTATTAAGGAAAACATACAGCATCAGGAGGAAGTGGAATGTGAAAGGCTTAGGCAGCATTTAATTCACTGGAGGAAAACTCTTGTTATGAATGTATTTGGGTGCGTAGGTCATATACTGTTTGTAGAAAGATCAGAAAGACAAGAAAGAAAAAAATCTATTGAATCTTAACTTCTGTGGAGAAGCAGAATCCAGATTCCATGACGCAAAGCCTTTCAGACATTAAAAAAAACATTAAAAGTGAAAAATATTAATAACCATCTGTTTCATGTGAACTTTAGGTGAATGAAGTGGCAGGCCTGTTTAGAAATGAGGGAACAGTCAGCATTTTGTGAACCTCTTTTGCATCATTTGTGTTTTGGACACCACACAAATGTGTGCCAGAAAAGTGTAAATGCGCATCCAAACCCTAGATATACACAGGCTGCTCTGCAGTCCTTCCCATGATACATCTTTCCCAAAGATCCAAAGTAAATGGCATATTAAAACCTGAACCCCTTCCTTTTCCCCTTCCAACTCATTCAAATTTCCCCTAGGTAAACAAACTAGAAAAAAGGAGAAGGGAATTTTATGGCTTCTCCCTAACATTATTTCTTGCCTGGAAAGCCACTGTAAAATTGCTTCTTTTGAGCTGAACTGTGCACAGAGTCAGACTTAGCTCCAAATAATAGAGCAGGAAGTCTCTTCTCGCTTGGTTTGTGGAAGACAGAGAAGCTGGAAAGATACAAAAATCCAGAGTGAAAAAGTAGTAGCCCCTTTTCAGCCTAAGGCAGATGCCAGGTTTCTTCCCACACTTTGAGCCAGATGTCAACAAATGTTGAGCACCCTCCACTCCCTCTGGGCACCCAGCATCTTAGCAAAGTCCTGATCCAATTCCCGTTGATGCCAGTCGGCTGGTTTTCACTGAAGTTGATGGGGGAGAGGTCAGTCCCAGTTCATCAGGTATCTTGCAGGACTTGCCCTTTAATCTGCATCCACTGAACCCTCCCAATGATAAAAGGGACTGATAAAATCTATACCTCCCACTGTCTGCCAGTTGATCCTATAACATTTCCTGTCCCTTTTTAAAAAAAAAACAACTTTCATTCCTTTTCACTGACTATTTTGATCCTCACTGAATTTCTTATCTAGTCTGTTCTGCACCATTTTTTGTCCCCCCAAGGCTCAAACTGCATGAATTTTATTCTCATCAGCACTAGGAAGAAAAGATGAAGCACATCTCAGTGGGATGGAACAAACAGAATCTGTTTGTGTGCATCTTCCCTCCTCCCATCCCACAGCCCAGTGGGTTGGCAGCCTGAGGCTGGAAAAGAGGTTTTTGCCAGTCTCATGTCCTGTCTTCATCACCTCTGCCACTGCTGCCACTGGTTTGTTTGAAGTCCATTGGAAAGAAGTACTGCAAGATGGGGAGCAGCTGGTCTTTTCAGGTGCTGGCAAAAAAATGACCCAACAGCTCAAAAGTTGAGCGTCATTTGGATTCTGATTCCAGTTCTTCACTGCTTAGCACTGGGTGGAAATTGTCACCCACCTTGGGAAGAGCCCTACAAACAAAGCAGCTGGATCCAAGCCTCCACTTGTTTTCTCCTATGTCTCTACTCATGAGAACTTGAACTTAAGAATTTTGGGTGGAGCCACTTGGCACTGACTTCCACTTGCAAGGTGTCCATGCCCATCCTCTAGAAGAGCTGCCCAAGTACCCTTGGTTAGACCACCAAACCTTAGCAATTTGCCCAGGTACCACATATCAGCTGACCTATGATGACCAGTTATGCCCATGCTCTTGTATCACCTCAAAGCAAGGTAAGACATAATTTGCTAAAATCTGTTCTATATCTGCTTCTGTTCTATAAATTAAAGTGCCTCCTTTGCCAGTTAACATGAATTAGCAGAAATATCTTTCTTTGGGAGGTAAAACATGGACTAGTTGAAGCCCCTCTCCTTGGAAGGCAATGTGAATTAGGAAGAACCTCCTGACATTTAAGCTATGCCTTGTTGTCTCACAAACAGGTAGATGTGGAGTAACTTGTATCATCAGTGCAGCTCACTCCCACGTCAGGGATTTGGTAGGGACTGTTTACTTCCTAAAACTTCTTTTACAAGACCTTGGTTCAACAACAGGAGCACTAATGGTGTCAGAGAAGGTTTCTGACTCCTGCCTCTTCCATGGTATCTGGGATGAAAATTTACCATGTAAAACAGCAAGGCTGTAACGAAAAACAATCAAGTGAAGTAACCAGGACTCTCAATGGACCCATCAGCTAATCCAGTAGCTCCCTCTTTATTTAAGCTGTGTTTGGATTTACACCCTCCTTCTTCCATTGGACGAAATACCCAGTGAAAGAAGATGATCAACACTGACATTAGTGATGCTGAGCTGTTAATTTATACCAGACAAGCATCCCAGCCCTCGACTGCAATGTGTTTTCTGTTGGGGGCAAATTTATCCCAGCCTAGTTGCATAGAACCTTGGGCTGTTGGCTTGATAGAAGCAGTTTACAGTGGAGTGGTGGAAACGATCATGTGTTTATTTCTAAGCAATCAACCTGATCTGTGACCCATCAAGAAACAGGACAGGACAAATCTGCTTGGATTATTGCGTGTCTCACCCAGCCTTCATGTGACTATGATACATGGGTTCCAAGCTGTCATGTTTACAGTGGCTTCATCAGTCTTCCGTTTTCAGCCAATGAACTGAGCTACCCAGCCACCTTCCCAAGATCTTTATATATACTAGGTCTTAATTTCTTTGGAATTCAGGAAGTGCAGCAATACGGCAGGGTGGGCAGGAATGGAATGAGTCCCATAAGGGAGATGTGTACAGCTAGCAAATTATTTTTTTTCCTATTTTGGAAATTCTTGAGGATTTGTGCTGAACAGCTTCAACATTCAGGAAAAAAAAAAAGTATTTTTAAACAGCCTGTTACAGTCAGAAGCACTTGGATAGGGAAGGGGAAAAGTTCAGATGTGAATAACATTTATAATATTGCACCAGGTGCTTGCAAAAAATCAAGGACCAAATTTTGTACTGGAGCAAGAGGCTTTGTCACTTCTATTATCTCCAGCAGAAATCAGGTGTGACTGCCCTGGCAGCAATGTTGTGTTGGGGCAGAGGAGGTCAGTCTCCCTGTTATTACAAAAGGGCTGGTATAGATGTATTTAAAGCACAAAGCACTTAAGTGTAGTGTAAAGGAGTTGATTTTCGTCTAAGTTCTTCCTCTGTCTGAGCCACAGAATCCCTGTACAGTCTTGATGAAATCAGGTCAAATGTCCTTTAACCAGCTCCGTCTTATAAAAAAACTGAGATAATGATCCTTCTTTTCCCCTGCCCTTTCATGTGCTGTCACTATGAGGACACAGCCTGAGAACAGCCTGCTGAGCACCCAATAAGCCAGCAAAGCCCACCTCTGCCATCACAGAGAGCCTGTTCCTGGGCCTGGGGAGTTTCCCTTCTCAGAGACCATAGCTATTTGTGTAGTGCCTGTAACAAGTGAGGTCCAACCCCATCCAGATCTCAAGGGGCCTGAGCAGGGACACAGCCTTACCATTTCACAGGACATCCCCTTTGTGGGCTGATGGTTAGAGGTCCCTCTGTTCACCACTGCCAGGAAGAAGATGACGTACAGTTTCATGGTTCTGCTGGTAAAAGTAATTATGGTTAGATTTCATAAGTGACACAGTGGTCGATACATGCGAAAGCCGGCACCAGAACATTGTCTAACATGAAGCAGCACTCAAGTAGTACAATAATTTAACCCATCTCTGAGCCTACAGCACTCACAGCCTACCTATGTACTTTGCATCCTTTTGAGCCTGGTGGGAAAAAGAGAGATTTGTATGAGGACCTGAAAGGAAGGTTCAAGGCATTTCATGGGATGGTCCCAGTGTGATTTCAGCTGCTACTTAGATGATACTCAGGCCACCCAATGAAGTCCAGATGATTAGCTGGGCAGTGTGTCTGGCATGATGGAGCAAGATGATCACTGAAGACCAAATTACCATCACTCTCCCCATAAGAGCTTAGATACTTTAAACTGGGGTGGAGTTTTGGGGTGTCTTATCACAAAATCACAGAAATTTTGGGGTTGGAAGGGACCTCTGGAGATCATCTAGACTGACATCCTGCTACAGCAGGCTGTCCTAGAGCAGATTGCACAGAGCCATGTCCAGGAGGGTTTGAATGTCTCCAGAGGAGACCCCACAGCCTCTCTGGGCAGCCTGTCCCAACGCTCCATCACCCTCACAGTAAAGAAGTATTCGGATGGAAGTTCCCGTGTTGCAGTTTGTGCCTGTTGCCCCTTGTCCTGTTGCTGGGCACCGCTGAAAAGAGCCTGGCCCCATCCTCCTGACAGTCACCCTTGAGATATTTGTAGGCGTTGATAAAATCCCCTCTCTGTCTTCTCTTCTCTAGGCTAAACAGGCCCAGTTCTCTCAGCCGTTCCTCTTAAGTTTCCCTTGCCTCTTCTAAACAGATGGATCCCAACCCTCCCTAACAGGCTATAGTCAAAGAATGTCCCATTGTCATAGAAGCCAAACCCCTCATGATGGCACCAGCTGCAAAGCGAGAAGTTGATGTGCATTATATGTCTACTTCTGGCTGCACCCTTTCCTTTTGCTGGTAAGATGGAAAATCAAATGGTGGGCACCAACATTTTTCATTTGCATCCCCAGGGCTTTATAGTATTCCTTGATTCTGCCCAGGTTCTGCTTTGCGGTGTCATTTGTGCCCATAGGGAAGAGTGGCAGAGGATAGCAGTCCATGCTTTTGACAAGTTGTGGTACCCTCTCCACAATATCTGGGATCTTAGCTCCCAGAAGGCAGCATTCCTCATGTGCTTCCCTGTCAAGCCAGCAGATGGGTGCTTCTGTTCCTCTTAACAGAGAGTTACCCGCTACAAGCACCTGATGTTTCTTTTTGCAGTATCCAAGGTGTGCTGCTGGTACAGTTTCTCCATTCAATCCTGAGCAAAGAGGATGGGTGCTGCACAGAAACAAGCACTGGGAACAGTTTCCATTTCCATCCACAACATTTTCCACTCCTCTCATCCCAGAGTGTCAAAGAGCTCTTATACATCCATCCAGGTTTGTTGAATTTATATAAACAGCTTAAAAAATGGATGGAGAACTTTTTGTCCAAATGTTAGTTTTCCATTTTATACATCCCAGGTATTTTGGGCAGGCTTTTAAATACATTTTAAATACATTCAAAAGCAGATGCCTTACAAAGAGAAAGATATAAAAAGGAATGGGTTTGTGTGAAACAAAGAATTCATCAGTTTACCTGTTTGCAAAGCACTCCAGAAAACAGTATAGAAATAACTGCAAAAGGAGCAAACAACACTGGGAGACCTGTCACTGGGCAATGGGAGAAAAATGCAAACGAAGCCAAGGGAAAACATCTGTCCTTCAAACAGCTTGTTTCTAGATGGACACTAATGAGGTCTCTGTCTCTGGTCACTACTGATGTGAGCTCCAGATATCACTTCGTTATGATAGCCTCTGTTGCAAACATGCCGAATCTGTCTGTATTTGTATGGCTTCTTGCAGGCAGATCTGAGCTGGTCCTGCCCGCATCCAGAGCCAGCGAGGCACACGCTAACTCCCAACTGGAAACCATGCAGCAGTGTGCTTAGCTAGCACTGCTCTCAAGTTTTCCGGGAGCAGGCCTATATCTGGCAAGCTCCAAATGCCCGCCAATCCCATGCACACGTGCTACCAAAATCCTGCATCAACATACCATTACTTAGTGGCTTCAGAATGCACAGAGCATTGGGAGGCTGGAACCAAGAGATGGGATCATTCCCAGCTGGTGGACATCCCTCCGCATAGTCACTGTTTGAGGGATGCAGCTGATGGCCATGCTTGCACACAGCAACGGCAATTGCTAAACAGCAATACCAACAGGTTCACTGTGGGAACCTGCCCATCCCTCCACTTCCCAACCAGAGGAGAGAGTTGTGTCCTAGGAAGCGAGAAACTAGGGAGGCTTAGACCACAGCTACTCTGTTTTCATATTGCACATTCCTTCCAGTTCATGGAAAGAATTAGTGATGGATGATGATCTGGGACACCAGGGTGAAAGAGCTTGGAGTTGGTCTTTGGGGCTCAGCAGCAAGATCAGAAGTCTGGTCCTCTCCTCTAAAACAAGACTAAGAGTATTCATTTTCAACCCTTATAATTAATGTTTGCAAGATATGCCAGAATCATCCTATGGAAGGAGGAATTGCGATACCACAATCTATAACATCTCTGTCGTTTCCACTCTGTTCCTTATTTCTCAGGCTTAGAGGAGTGGGTGCCTCCTCTAAGGAAGAGAAAATGAGTTTTATTGTTTGGGTATTAGTTTGCTGGAATTGAGAGAAAAGACAAACATACCGATGATTACAAGGCTTTACTCAGAGCCCTCAAATGGAAATTGTTTCTGTTTAGATCCAATGAATTTAGCTGAGGAAGTCTCCATGGATATTACCCACAACAGGGCACCACCCTGATGGACAGCGTGCATCCCGTGTGCTCCGTGATGTCTTCTCTTGTCACACTGCCAGTGCAAAAAATGGTGCCTTTGCTTCTTAAATAATAAACCTGACACAATCCAATGTCTTTATATGCTTTGAAACTTCCTAAATTGTAAGTTTATAAAGCAACTGGGAAATGGGTGTATTTAAACACAAAAATGTGATTTAATGGCTTGCTGTGTAAGACGGATCTTTAGTAATCAAGGGTGCTGTCCCTAGGGGTGTTTCTAAGGTGGCTGTCACACACTGAAGCACTAGGACATAGTGGTCTCTTCCAACATGAGACCTCACAGACTCCATCCAGAGAAGGGTCAGCCACTCCTCATGGTACAGCACAACCTCCTTGCTCATAGAGATTCCCTTCCCAAGGTGGTTTTCAGTTTTGCTGTCCAGCTGAGGAGCTTTTCCTGCCTAGTTTTTCCCTGGACAACCTTGAGACCCTCCTCAGCAACACCTAGAATGATGCAGCACTGTGTCTCCCTCCTCTCTGCTTTCTGGGAAGTTCTCAGGCCTCACCTGCACCACCCCTTCCCCCGCCCCACCCCCCACCCTCCCAGTGCAGAGCTCAGGGCTCAACAGGACTCCCATTGCCCTGGTGTCAGAAAGCATCACTGCTAAGCCCTGCCTGATGGCACTGGCAATGGTGTCTCAAACCACAGCTTACAAAAACAGTCCGGGAGCAGCAGTAGCAGCAACTCGACCCAAAGGAGCTTTTATTGCTGTGAGGCTTTCCCAGAGCTGCAGCAGCTTCATGCTTGGTGCCAGTTTGCTCTCACTGGCAGCTGTGATAAAATGTCCCAGCATACCTCAGATCAAGCTCTGAATCCCATTCAGTGTCACAGCTTTCCATCCTGGTACTTCAAAATCACCCATCCCCATCCCCACCTGAAAAATGTAGGTGATTTCAGTGAATAACACTTCCAAGGAGTCTTATGAAGTTGGTCAAATAGTTTAGCATCTAGAAAAAGGATGGTACCCAAAACGTGTCAGCTTACCCTCTTAAGAGACGGGAGGGCAAAGGCAGAGAAGAGCAGTGATTTGTCTCAAGGCACATTTGAAATCATGGAATAATCAGAGTTTAAACCCAGTTTGCCCAGTTCCCACTCCAGAACAGTATTTGCCTCCATCTCTATTGCAATATTAACCCTGAAACCACTTCATAGATGTTGCCTGTAGCTAACAACAGCAGCACCTTCCAAATTTCCCCCGAAGGTAATTTTTGTTACTGCTGAGACAATTAACAGAGACGTTCTCCTGTGCCAAAGAGAGGTTAAATACAAAAGAATACAGAAAACACAAACCAGACTCCCCAGGGTCTGATCCTTTTTCACACAGGACTTTACTAGTAAGTTAGAGCCTTCAGAGTTAAAAAGCGTGAAGATATCACATTTACCTTGTTTCAAGGGTTTCTCGCATCCCCAAACACTGCTTATCATGTCTTTAAAAAGCATATCCAGCTCTTCAAAACCGGTTCAGTCCTGGTACCGATGAAATTGTTCTTCAGCTTCACGTTCACCCATTCAGGATGCCAAGAGGCTCACTCGTAACTTTAGAACAAAGGCATTTTCAGGGAAATAACCTTATTTGGGACAGTGTCTGCTTTAAATTATGTTCCTTGTCTTCCTCCGGACTCCTCTCCAGGCTCTTGCTGGGTCCTAGCCACCGCTGTGCTCTGGACGGAGTCAGCTACTGTGTGACATCCTGGAGCCCTTGCTTGGGGCAGGCGTTGAGAAACAGGGGGAGTTTTGCCAGAGAAACCATCAGGATCAGGCCACGAGTTTGCTCAGGGGAGTAAGTGACTTATCGTTGCTGATGCCATTGTTTAGCTGCCTGCGCGGTGCAAGGCGGAGCGTTTACTTTAGGGTTTTGTGTCTGTGAGTTACATTCCTGGAGGGTTGCAGCCTCCTATCCCTGCACCTAAATCACTCTCTGCATCTTTAGGAAAACGTGGCTTGAGGATTAAAAGTTTAAAATTCACATCTGAGAAAACTCAGAATCTGGAAACCTGTCCTGGAAGAAATAACTCTTTCTCTCTGCTTTGGTCCTACTAATCAGTGTGCTGGCAGGATGGGGGTCCAGTGCCACTACAAGGCACCTGACTTGAAGGGTTTTCATGGCACAAAGCAGGAATTAGGGGCCTTGGTAAAGGCAGAGGAGTCCGAAAACCCGGATGGGCTGCTGCATTTTTAGCAGTAAGTGCATAGTGCTGAATCTATCGGACCTGCTAGGAAAAATTCCCACTGCAGAAGTGGCGCTTTAGATGATTTCACGTTGCCCGAGTTCAACGTTTTATTTATTATTTTGTGCTGCCCTCTAGGGCTGGAGCAGCTATCTAATTGTTGGTTTCCTCACTTCCTTTGGCTAATTAAGTCCTGCTTCTAGAAACCCCACCTTTACACAGACTTCTCTGTTGCTTTCTCCCAACCGCACAAGCCTGAACTGTTGCAATGCATTTTTCCCATGGCTAAAATAATACGCCAAAGAGCTGGGCTCTCAGCATCTCGTTTGCTTTGCAATGCTCCCTGAAATGAGAGGCATAGATGTTACTAGGAGGCGGCAGTATGCGTGTGGGCAGGAGAGGGCTCGATTAGGTGCAATGGATAGAAAAAGCCACACTTAGCTCTCAGGAGAAGAGTCAGCCAGCGAGATTATCCCAGCCCTGGGTGAGTTCCCCTTGACTGGGCTCTCATCAGACAAGCTTTGATCAACTGCCCCTAAGCACGTAGTGTCTTGAGCTTCCCTTGGTTGGAGCTGACTGCAGTGCTGGTTTACACTTGATCCCTTTGGCATGCTCCCTTGGGACAAGCCCTCCATCTGCAATCCCCTTGGGGTAAAAGCAGGAAACTCATGCTGAAGCTGGGGATGGCTGGTGGTGCCCAGAGGTTTAAATGCCCTTTGGATGCTCTGAGTTTAGAGTTCGCCTGGTCAGCAGCGTGCAATAGCCATTGCAACTCACAGACACTTTCGCAAGGAAAACCTCAAATATTCGAGGTCTTCAGATAAAGAAAAATACTGCTCTTTTTTTTTTTTTAAAAAAATAGGATATTTTGATTCAATTTGGAGATTAAATACAAACATCATGCCTGTAATGAAGAGCAGTGAGTGTCCTGGATGATTGCAGCCTCACATTTTTCTACACCTGGATGTTGAGTGTTCTTCAGGAAGTTTGGATTTGCAGGGGTAAAAATAGCAGGGGTTTTGTTCGTTGTGCTTTTTAAAACTCCAGCTCTGTTCCTCAAGCTGTTCTACCGAGTGCCCAAGCAGCTGTGCCAGATGAACTGTGAAGAAAGCCTGGACAGAAACAAATGCCAAAGCAGGAGGGAAGGGCATGCACTGATTCTGCTGCTCAGGACTTTTCTTCATTAAAACCACAGCCTTAGAGGACACCAACTGCACTGGCAAAGATCAGCACTGTCCTTATCATCTGTGCCCTTTCCTTAAAGGGGATCTGACAGCAAATATAGTTTCAAAGCCCCTAAAGCATTTGGCTGACATCCCATTTTCGGGGTTTTTTTTGTGCTTTGGGCTACCCAGCTGTTTACACCTTAATGTGTTGTTGAAACATTAGCATGGTGTATGCCTGATAGCCACGTCTGCAGACCAAAGGTCACCTCCGTCATACAGATTGGGTCATCTCCATCAGGCAGATTGGAGAATCAAGCTCTTTTGCCCAGGAGCACAAAAGAGCAAGGGCTGTCCCATCCCACTGATGCCAAAGGGTTTGCACCTGTGACTGAAATCAGGCCATTCCTGATTTTCCTGTGGTCTCCTCACCGATCACTGCCTGCTCAGTTTCTGTCATCTTCAGCTGGATTTCACCCCACATCACCTGAAGTCAGGGGCACCTCATCAGGCCTCTCCTCTCCCCCTTCCCAGCATGGCCCCAAGCAAGAAGGAAAAGCAAATCCCAGCCGCTGGCTCTCACAAACTGGTCCGTAATCTGCTGCAGGTTCCCAAGGATTTCAGATAAACAAGAATATGTCTTGACGATTATGTGTCTTGAACCTCCAGACCTTTTGGAGTCTGTCCATCCATAACGCTGCTGCTTTCTAAGGCACTGCTTTTGGGTTGAGTCCTGTGTCAAATAAGACTTGCCAGAGAAATAAACAAAACAAACTCCCTCCTTAGAAAGTGGGTCTGAACTGCAAGGGCAGGAGCGGGGCAAGTCTTGCTCCTTTTCGACTGGAATAACTCCCTGGTGATTCATCCCACCAGGGAGCTGGAGATAACATTAATATTAACCCTATTAAAAATAAATAGCCCATGCCATCCCAAGCCCCAGCCTTTGAGAAGGAGGCATAGCTCCAGCTCTTGAGACCCTACGGCATCTCCAGGAGCTGCTTCTCCCAGTTCGTTTTGCTCATGCCATCTGCGCTGTGCTTGGTCTCCCGTGGGCACATGCAGCCTCCTGCCTCTCTAGTGGCAAGTCTACACATCAAAATAAGGACTTCTCCATCTCCTGTAATCCCAGCATGGCTTTTCTCCCATCTTTTGAAGCTGCTACCTTCTTTCTCTCTCCTCTCTCCACATGCACCTCTATCAGGTGTTCAGCCAACAGCATTTCCCCCCAGCCAAATTGTTTCTGATTAATTGGGCACACAGGGTTTAACCAGTTCCCCTACTTTATTCACTTTTTTTTTCTCCAGAAGAGAAAATGTAAGTGAATGAGAATTGCATGAAACTCACCAGCCTGGAGACTTTGTGAGTGAGGGGCTGGGTGAAGGGACAGCAGCAGATGGGAAAATGAAAACACCTCCATCAACAAAAAGTGACACATACTGGCATTTGCAGATTAAACTATCTGAACATGAAATTCTCTCCCTGGAGAACAAAATTCCTGGAGAAACTCAAAGTCAGGAACCAAAAGAGAATCTTTTCTCACAGCTTTAATCTAAGCACAGCAAAAAGAAAGAAAAATCGGCTTTTAATTCAGCAGTTTTTCTTTTAGTGACAGTGGAGTCAGTGTTTGAGAAATAGTGTGCTCAATTTATATGATCCAACAGCAGATACAATGAAGTGAGGAGAATTATTTCTGATAGATTTGAACTGCACGATACTGATACCTCCCCTTGAATCCATCCATCATTTTATTAGTAAAAGGCCAAGCACTAATACAGTCACTAAGCTCTAACCATCTGCTTTAAAAAGAGATGACTGACTGTGAATTTTTCTTATTGAAAATTAAAGGGTTTCAGCATTTTAGAGTAATAACATGATTTTAAAGTTGAAATGATTGCATCTTAAAAAAACAAATTTCCACTCTTGTGGAAAGCCAAACTGGCTTCTATTCAAGGGAAACATATTTGTACTTTTATCAAAAATACAACAGGGTTTGGTTTTAGAAAATTGTCTGTGACTTTTATATAAACTAGTATTTTCTAAAACTACTATTTAGTGTCTAAACTTTAATTCCTCGTGATAACAGTCCAGATGCAGCTAAACACTATCAGTAAGTCACCATTCACCCAAGGTGACATTCAAGCTGTCAGGATCTCAAGAGCAGAAAAATAACCCTGCCATCTCACACCTTGTCTCCAACAGAGAGAGTTCAATGACAGCTCTGATAGCAAGAAGAGCAGATGAGCTAAACAGCATTTTGCCCATTTTGCCCGGGGTCTATGTGATTTGCCCAAGGCGGTACTAGGATTCAGTGTCAGAGAGCTGGGCAAGCAGTACTTAATCAGCGCACAATGCTGATCTCTGCGGCACTCCCGGTTCAGCATGCTATAATGCAGTAACACCATAAATAGACTAAAGTCCTGTGAAGAAAGAGAAAAAACCCTAACCACATCGCTCCATCTTCCATTACTGTAAACACAGAGAATAATAAGAAAGCAGGCACATGACAACTGTACTGTTATAAACTAGCCGGTGCCTCCTTAACGTAAAGGATCTAACTCATTGCAGTGCAAGTCCCTGATGGATTAAATATACAGCTGTGTGGATAGAGCTATCTGCACAATGTGTTTAGCCAGTTCCTCAGCCTATTCATAAACACAGTATATTTTATTTATACGGCACCTTCCTCATCTGTGTTATTTTTAAAGGCTGCACCTCTAAGCCACCAGAGCCCCCATCTCTCCGGCAGCCGAAAGCTCAACTTTCCAGCAGGCTCCCTGTCTCGCGCACGTCTCCACGTACCTGCTCTGTGGCTGGAGGAGGAGGAGGAGGAGGAGGAGGAGGAGGAGGAGGTTTCGCCTCTGCTTGCAGCCTTCTGCCTCCCGGACTCTCCCAGCAGCCTTCCCAGCGTAAGCCGAGGAAGAGTTTCCTTGGGGAAGTCGTACCTCTGTTGCATGCCAGCTGACTAAAACTCTGCGAGCTCCGAGAGAAGTTTGAAGTCACAGGGAAAAAAAATACTCCCCATAGACTGGTCCTTGAATTCATTCCTTCGCAGTCATGAGCTCTTATATATTCCCAGGCTCCCATGAGCACGTGAATACATACCTCCGTAATAGTTTTAAAATGTGTGTGTCCTCTGCTCTTCTCTTTATTTTCCATTTCGTTCATTCAACCTTGGCTTATTTCCTGCAGTTTCTCAGCTGGTAATTACACTCCTCTCGTATTGACACATGAAACAGTCTGCGAATACCACAAAAAAAATCCCCTCCGCAGGCTTCAGGGACACGTGCTTGTCTCTGAAGTTTGCCGTGCCTGTCCCACAGATGTGAGCGTGTGCTTTCAGCCACACGGACCTGCAGGTTCTCGGGGCTGGGGTAAATCACGGGGACCTAGCTAGCTGCAAACCCTAAACTCCAGGTCCGTGCGGGATGGGGTGTGCAGGAAAGGGGCATGTCAGAGGGAAGCATTGCAAACACGTCGCGTTTGATGTCCCAACAGCTCAGGTGTATCACTGTGGCACAGCAGTGGGATGGCCAAATTCACCCTTGGGGGAAAGGATAAATTCAATTTAATGCTTGAATAGGTAATAACGTAAATGCCTTCTAAAAAGGGCAATGGGATGGATTTTTTCTCCTTGGGTGTTAAACTCCCTTTTATTTCAGAAGCGATGCTCTTGTGTAAATCAGTGGGAGACGTGCACGTTGCCCTTGTCTTCTTCTGCCCAGAAATCTCCTGATACCCGGGCAGGTGTCCACTGGCTCCATGTGTTAGTTCGCAGGAGTACAAACCTTCGATAGGGTTTTGCCTGAACGGTGTCTTAGGACCAAACCGAGTCTTGCCAAGCCAGGACTTGACCTCCCCGGGGCCACCCCACCAGGGAGCTCTCACAGGCACCGGGGACCACTGCAAACCTCCTGTCTTCTCCCTAGGTGCATGAGCAGCACCTCCACTGAGTGACCTTGGCTTCGGCATCGTGTGTTTTCCCCGCTTTGCACCAAGGTGTGCAATGATAGCCAATGATTTTCACCAAAAAAATGGGGTGCTGACTCCCTTCTCCTCGACAGCATCAATTCTGTCCCACTTTCCTGGATCTGCTTATTAAGATCAGGTAAAAGCCATGTCCTTTTATACCATGTGCCAAGCAGCTTTGAGGATTCTGCTAAACATCTGCCAGCTCCCAGGCTTTGGTTCTTTGCAACAGGTTACTGTTCATTTTCTGTAGCACACCAGCTCCTGTGATTCAGAGTTATTTCAGACCTGCAACATACTGGGAGGCTCAAGATGAAAACATCTGCAGATGTGAAAGGTGTGGTTTGTTAAATATCAGTAAATACAACATTTTGCACATGTTGTCACAATAAATATGTAACAAGGATAATAAATTGAATAATAACATGTACATAATGATAAAGAAGTAAACAGTAATTATTTTATTGCTGCAACCCCCTGTACATGTATAGCTATATATGCATATTTATTGAAGGCCAAATGGTTTAACAATTAGTAAGGGAATGATTTCTCATTGATTAGTCTTGGCAACAGAAGCAGATCCTCTGGAGAAGCTGGCTTGTGTACAGCAGTCCCAAAACCTTATTGATACCCTCAGAATAGCACTTTCAGAGGACACAGGTGTCCCAAGAATACTTGGCAGTACCAAGGAGTGAGCTTATGGTCTGAAATCTGTATGGCCCCAAAGACCCCATGCCATGCCTAAACTAGCTGTCCACTGTCACTCCACTTTGTGGCACCAGGCCTAGTGAATATGGCTGCACTGTTTGGTTTGGTAGGAGCTCAACATTGATGTGTTGATGTACACTCCTACCCAAGCCAAAACTCGCCTCTTAGTCCACGCTAGCTTATTTCTTTGGAATTGACCCACAAAGAGAGCTCACCAAGGCACAAGGACGCATTGTATCCCGTCCTGTCACCATGCCAGGCCAGCCTGATGACCAATGTGATGTGGCAGCAGCCAAGCCTGGAGGATAGCTGCGGAGCTGTGGACCTGCAGCTTAGAGGCGGGGACCAGTTCTATTTTCCAAGTGGTGCACGCCTAGCTAATAGCAAAATGACCCATCACAGAAAGGATACAAAGTCTCCTAACAATAAATTTCAGACTCACATGGAAGCAGAAGGAATTATTCCCACAGATCCTGCTGTTGTTAGACCTGTGTCTCAGGTGTGTGGTCTCCAGAAGACTTGGGTCAACCTATGGCTGATTCCTGGTGACACCTGAGTCCTGATGCTTCTCCAGTTACATCTCTCCTGCTGATGATGTCGCTTCCAGGGAGTGATCCCTGGCTGGATCCACACAGACCTGGCCCTTTTCTAGAGAAAGTTGTCTACAACCAGCTACGTAGCACTCAGATACGTAGCTCTGGATTGTGTCCCCACAGCCCTGTGGTCATTGTGTCACAAGTTCCTTTCGGAGTGCCTTGGATAACATGGGGACAGCATGCAAAACCCTCTGGAATAGTGTAGGAGGACTGTGCAGAGCAGAAGCAGCCAAACCTGATGCAGGCCCTGAAGAAAACCCCAGAACTACACCCAGCTTGGAGGGAACAAGCTGGTTTGGTGGGGAAGGGTGCCCATGAGAGAGCTAACCCTCAGGGTGGTTGACTGTGGGGAGACAGGTTATCTGACAGCATCAATGGGCCCATGCATACCCCATAAAAGAACCTGAGGACACTAAGAGAGATGCCACACCCTGAAGACCTGTAGCATCATGCCTCCGAAACTGCTTATATGCACCAATCCTGCAATGATTTCTGCTGGTACCTGCCATGCACAAACCCTACGTGCCTCCACACCAAGGCAGCAGGATGTGGCAGCCGGGAAAACCCACATCAAAAAAAGGGCCACAGGTCAGGGCTGGTCACACAAAGTCAACCCTGGGCCATGTCCTGCCATAGGCTCAACCCCTCCAAGTCTCATGGGATTCTCACTCTTCCGTGGGAGACGTGAGCAGGCTTGGTTGGTGGGGCTGGCATGGAGACAAGCAGAAGTGTATGAACAGAAAGCAAAACTCCCAGCAACTGAGATGCTCCGAGACATCACTGCCAGTATAAGCATCATTATCTTGAGCTGACATTAGCCCAATCGCTTTTTAGAAATTACACTTAAAAAAGAAAACAGCCAAGAAGAGAAGAACTGGCATTTTTTAATCATTTGCAAAAAGATTAGAGGCTGACTGTGTGCTCACCTCATGCTTAAAATAGGTTGTATCATGTCAACAGGATGCCCATCTCTAATTATAAATGATATTTCCCCAGACTAAACAAAGTTTGATATTTATGGTCCATTTCCTCCAGCTCTGATTATAGCCTGTTCTTTTAAAAAAAATGCATGAGGAACAAGAGGACCAAGAGCTTTGCTTTGGCCACTTTTTTTCTATTCCAGCTGCTCTTTAGGGAAGTTTGCTGCTGGGAGCATGATGATGCTTTCCATGCTGGGATTTTGGCTTGCTTTAGTACTGACACTGCTGGTGAGCAGGACAGGGAGATTGTCCTGGTCACCAGATCAGCTGTGATTCCTGTCCCATCCTAGCCTCACCATACGGTGCCTGCAGGTCTCAGGCACTGTGTCTTTAGTTGAACCTGAGGAAGATGCTGCTCTTGGCATCTCCCAAGACTAGGCTTGGCTTAGTCCCCTCTGGTACCAGCCATGACCTTTCTCAGGTCCACCTTGAGCCTTGGGCCATGAAGATGTTGACATTGCAAGATGCAGACAGCTCCACTTAAAACTGCAAAGTGACCCAAGTAGCTGTGAAGTTCATCTGAAAAGCAGGGTAATAAATGCATGTCCAGTTCTCCTGGGACACTCCACACTCACTCAGCCAGATGTGACTAGCTACAAAAGGGTCTGCTGTGTCTATGTTATGATACAGTAATCTGCAGGAGGGGCGTAGTCCTGGCTTGTATTGCCCCTCTTGGGTGATTGCCTGTCCCCAGGCACTGCTTGACACCTGGGCAAGCAGTGCTAGAAAATTGAACAAGAAAGCAAAATGCACGTAAGGGTGCTTGAGACATTTGTGGAGTGTGTGAGGGACGTTGTACATCACTTGGAGTGGCAGATACAGTTGAAACTCCTAGCATGAGCAAGTATCACTGTGGGATACAGATGAGGTGACTTTGGTGATAAGGGTCTTCTGCAGAGTGGGAGATGGCAGAAGATAACACAAATACGGCTGAGGAGGAAACAATGGCCAGATGTGGAGAGTGCTGTGGCATGGGCTAGTGATACTGTAAGAGAAAAAGGAGAAGGAAAACAGGAAGGACAAAACTCCCAAGCAAGAAAAAGCATATCACAGGAGCTGCAGAGAGTCGCATCATTTTTTGGGTGTTGAAATCGGGGAAATAAAATTTATGTTTGGATTGTGGAGGGCCAAAAATGTCTCCAGGGTCCTCTGATTTTATTTTCTGATGGCTGTGGGCTTCAGACTTGCACCATTGCCCAGCAAGACTTCGAGGTATGGCTTGCAAGCAAAGTTGCCAGGTGAACATCTTGAGAGAACAGAATAAGGGCAGAGACCTGCTGCCTTGGACTTGTCCTGCCAGCTCTGATGGGTGGAGACAGGCTGTATCCAACCTAGATTTTAAATGTCTCTGGGCTTTGTCTGCCCCCTCAACACCCCGCACCCCCACCCCCATCTCCAGGGACATCTTCTAGCCTGTGCTTGAAAAATCCCAAGCTTTATCAACAGGTTCAGGAAACTGCTCCATGTGATGAATCCGGTGTGTCTTGAAATGCAAACCAGATGAGAATGATGTGGTTTCTCTGGCAAATATTTCTCATATCTCTGCCTGCCACTGCAATGGCAGGAGGATCTATGAATCAGGTGGTGCTGAAGAAGCTGCAGAACAGTTTGCTCTGTCATCTGTGCTAATGGGGTTGAAGATCATGTTTCTGTCTTTAGATCTCATGGTCAATTCAAAGTGTGAAATGTCATCCATTTTTCTTCCCTCTTTTCATTTTCCTTTGGGTGAGAGAATGAGGAGGGAAGTTTGTTTCTCCTCCCTGGCATTTTCAGCCCCTGCTATTGACTCAAACCTTATGAAAATTACTTTAAGCTATCAACCCCATTGAAATAATCAATTTTCCCTTTTTGTTGTCCCCTTCTCTTTCCACATCTTTACCTTGTTTGCTTTGGGTAGGTGGTATCTTACTGCAGGGAAGCTCTGGTGAAGGGGTTACTGGCATTACATCTGCAAGGCCTTGAAGCTGATCATGAAACAGGTAATTTTCAGCTCTTGTTGAGAAGGCTTTCAGCACAGTTGGTTGAGAGTGTGATCTGCCCTGTCTTTTGCTCCTTCCATGCTGGTTTTTTAGGCAAGCATTAGAAAAACTAAAAAAAAAAAAAAAAAAGGAGGTTGCAATCATAATTCTAGGGAGAGCAGAAATGAGTTAGAAAGGCTCTATTTTTGTCATGTTCCTTAAACCCTTTGATCCTTCCCATAGCCCCTTGATCCATCACTACGTCATCACTTATTGAAAGCATTTTTATTTTTTTATAGCCCACAGCTGGGTTCTGGGTTATTTCCAAAATGTCTTTGTTTCCTGTGCAGTGTGTTGGCTTTTCTTGAATAGCCTAACTCCCACCCCCAATGATGTATTTTGGATTTTTTTGCATGAAGGAAAAATATCAAAACCCTGGTTTGATCCTTGGTGATGCTCTTTGTTGTGCTGATGCAGTACATCATGGCAGTCTGTACAGTGCTTCAGGTGGAACGTACTCCTGGAGGAGAAAGTTGCTTGCACCATCTAACAAACCCTCTGGACTGAATAATGAAGTGGGGGTTCACTGGGAGATATGGGAGAATGTTTGAGTTATTTCAGTGGAGAGTGAAAGCAGACATAGGACAACAACTTGAAGGAAAAGATGCCTTTTCTAATCCTGTTCATCAGTCTCTTCGACTTTTCCAAATACTGAAAATTTCATTTGATGCTGAACATCTCCTTCTAGATTTCAGAGATGGAATGCACTCAGCAAAAACTTTGGAGCATATTGCATAGGATACATTTCCACTAGGAAGTTTGGTGCACTGGAATGGTGAAATAAGGAGAACACAGAGGCACAGATAATTATGCTCAAACATATACCATCAGCCCCCTGTCAAGCCTGGGTAGAAGAAGCTATGGCAGCAGTGTTGAAGAGCCAAGTAAACTCCTGTTCTCCTTTTTCTTATACAAATCTGTAACCCCAGAATGATGTCATAGGTGAAAAAGACGAGATATCTTTGATCAAATGTAGACATCTGCAAGGCAGGCATCTAGCAAATGAACCACTAATCTTGATATCCTTCAAAGCTCATGGAGGGAAGTGGAAGCCCTTCTTGCTCATGATTCATCTTGTACTCTAGCAGATGAATCACAAGGAGCTCCTGCTTTCTTCTGTGAACACGAAGGGAGGGGTGAGTGACTAATGTAGACACAGATTCAGAATTAAAGGAAATGAGTCCCTCTCACAGTCAGGAAACAGGGAGCTGGATTTTTTTGCTGGTTGTGGGTATACCTCCTGCTGATGTAAATCCCAGCTTTGCAGCCCAGGTTGGACATACCAATCACTTAAAATACTTTCCAGGTTTCCTTGGGAGAGGCTACTTGGGGATGGTATTTCTGGATGTGTTGCAAACATTATAAGTGATTCTGCCATTCTGTTGTTGCTTTGAGGGTCTGACATCTCACTCCATTGAGAAAAACCCTGAACAAGATTCCTGCCCTGAGAAGCCTCTGTACACCTATAAAGCATCTCCTTGTACACAGATGCAAAGATCTTTGTTAGCAAATTGGGATGCAGCTTCTGGGATTATATCGTACATCCCTTTTCCTCCTCAGGTCAAAGGCACTGGGCTTTAGACAATGATCCTTATAGATCTCATGACCCATTATATCTAGAGGGTCTGTCTGTGACATATCGTAAGCATCTCCTGGTTGGAGGAGCATGCGTCTTAGGATTTACTGTCTGGTGTCAAGACTGCTGTATTTTTGTCCTCTCCATAGCATGAGTGAAAAGAAGAGAATCTCTTCTTTGCTCATTGTAGCTTTCCCAGAGCTCCATGTTCCTGTTAGCACACCTTATATCTTAACAGATGAAATAAACTTTCCCTATGATTCAGAACTATGAGAGTGGTCACATTGCTTATTGGCTCATATCAACATCACTGAATTTAGATCTAAGTTGTTTTTGGTTGTCAGGTAAGACAATCTTGATAAATGTTTAACACAGCTCAGAAAGGACCAGTCCTTTTACTGGACTTGATGATCTTAAAGGTCTTTTCCAACCTAAATGATTCTGTGATTCTGTGATTCCAATGAAAAGTGGAGGCATACAGCTCCCACTGACCTTCCCTTTCCCCAAACACACGCCTGCCAATATCCATTCCCTTTCAGGCTCAGCACTGAGGAAGCTTCTCACCTTCTACACGTGACACTCCCTGTGGTTACCCCATGGTGGACTGCTCTCAGCTCAGACCATTTTGTCCTTGAAAAATGCAGAGAATTTCTAAACAAAAAAAACCCAAAACACACACACCCCACCCCACCCTGAAACAGCCAGCACGTTGTGGAATGTGAGGTTGTTGTAAGGCTCGAGATTCAGGATAAGAAGGTCATTGGAGATGGTCAAAGAAAATAACTTTCTGGTCAGTTCGCTCGTTGATGGGCAGGGAACAGCTAGGACAACTGATTTACACATACTTTGCCTGCCCTCTCGTGGCGAATGGCTGTTGATTAATTGTATGCATACAAGCATATTTATATATACTTATGTACACATAGGTATATGTGCACATACATGTATACACAGATGTATGTGCATTGACATGTATGGCAGAAAATGCTTTCATCTGAATTGCACCTTGAATCTGAGTGTTGCAGATGTGAGTAGTAGTTAACTATTCCCATTGGCTGTAGCTGGTCTTTTTAATGCTGAAGATTTTCCACCTTACTGTGTTTGTGTTAAAATTTAGCCCAGTTAAAAGAATCCAACATGAAAATAATAGGAGTATAGTTAAATCTTTGCTCCATGTTGGAGAGACCAGTGAGCTCTTCACGTGTCCTTTTCCTCTCTATAAATAAACTCTGCTGAAACTGGGTGAGCTGTACAAAATCAAGAGCAAAATGTTTTTCCAGGACCAGTTCTTACAGCAAATGCAGGACAGCATAAAAATAACTGCTGCAGTATGGATGTGCTTTTCCCTACACAATGCCATACTGGGTCAGCAGGAGAGCACAGAGACAAAGGTGGCCTTGGGCTGAAATCTTGGAGGGGAAATATTCCTTCAGTCCCTCAGTGGGGTTCAACATCATATTTCCACTCGTTTCCCCTTGTAGTTGCAAAAAGCGGAGGGGTTTGCCCTGCAGCCCTCCACACCTCCTGCAAACGTGTCCGGCATCTGGGCATGAGGTAGTGAGGACAAGCGTGTTCAATGTTGCAGCTCTCAGGACTTGTACAAATCTAAGAGGTGTTGCCAGAACACGGCGTTCTCAGCCTTTTCTCTTTGGATGACCTATTACAGTAGGAAAGGGCAGCAGAAGTGGCTTCTCAGGCTGTGTTCGTATTGGTGGGGTTTGTCTATATCTAGAGGGAAGTGAATCAGAGAAGCATCTCATCTCAGCACCTTCATGCACCACGCAGCATTTCCTAGTGAAACCACAGTCTTTCTCCTTTAGGAAAACAGCCTTCAGCCCTTGGAGCCCTTGAGATCTGCAAGCCCTTCAAACAGAGCATTATCCTGATTTCCTATTTGCCTTGGACTGTGTTTTGAAGCTACGCACAGGGATGAGCACACCGTGTCCCTGGACTCGTGTAGCCTTATGCAACATGGAGGCGATGTGCATAGAGTCCAAACCCACCATTTATAGCACATTTTCCAGTGATGGTGGCAGTACTCATCTGCCTTTCTGTCTCACGGTAACTCCATCTGAACCCGCGACCGGTTCCTGGGTGGTGGATTCAACTGCTGATTCAATTGCTACCACCAGTGGTCCCTAGGCCAACAAGTACCACCCCAAACAATCTCGGGGCCAGGGATATTCCCACTATGTTTGGGTGTTTGGGAGGGGAAGGCAGACGATTAGCTAACTCCAGTGCCAGGGAAGGGTGTCATCACATGTCATCTAATCATGCAAGTATGTCCCTTGCTTTCTGAGGAGCATTCCTTTTGTGCTTTTCCTTTTCTAAGAAGCACCGTGCAAGGCTGGTTGCTCTCAGTGCTCAGAGCCTCCTGTTGTTCCACATGTGGGGAATGATTTGCTGGAGACCTCTCAGGATGTGAAACCTACTGTCGAACCACAGCTGGAGGACTCCCATCTGAGGAGATTCTTCACTCAGTTCCTTTCCACCCATCCTTCTTCTGGCTGGGCATATGTGGACTACAGTGCCTGAACATACAACCAAGGCAGGTTCATCCCACCTAAATGAAGACCTTTTTGTCTTCTAACCTCACCAGGTCAGGACGTTATTATTCTTATGTCCCCTGTCCCGCTCCACACACACACCACCGTTGGACAGCCTGCACCCTGCCTGGTGCTTAGCCACCAGGACAAAGCTACAGCAGCAGAGGTAGAGGAGAAGGTTTAAGGCTTTCAGGCTGATCCTTCCTCTTCACAATGTGAGAAATAGCATTCACTGGGTCACCCTGAAGACTGGACCTGCAGCTTGGACCCACCATGAGTATCAGGTCATATATCCCTCTTGTCCTGACCATGTTGCAGTCCTGACACCTGTAGTCAGCCAGAGCAACCTCGATGACATCTCTCCATGAATAAACTTCGGCACCTTACCTGGATAACAACCTGTGCTTATTCCCTCCGGTGCTTTCTGTGTGATGATGGTGTTTGGGGAGCTAGAGTCTGGCCGGGCAGACAATCACCTCCGCAGGGAGCCCACACAAGTAGGTTAAACAAAAGCTTTATTTCCACACAGTGTTCTCAGGACACGGTGCCAAGATTTCACAGACGGCTCAAAACAAGGATTGGCAAGGAATGCTCTGCTCCTGTGATGCTTTCTTATTGCAAACAGCCCTGAGAGTCACAAAATGCATGTTCAGAGCCAAGCCTGAACTTCCTTTAAAATCAGAAGTGTTCAGATTAACAATTTTCAGGTTTGTTCTTTAAAGTAATAACGTAATAATCACATGTAGAGGACTATGAGCAGTTTCTACAGCACCAGGCTCTCAATGCATGGTGAAAGCCCTCTGGTAGTACAGCAGAAGAAATATGCAATAAGCCACGGTTATTAAGGCAATTAATTGCAATACATCTGCCATCAGGTATTATTACGTGCTACGCGACGTTCAGACAATGCATTGCTCCTGGTCAGCAAAGACATCAAGACTGGCGCTTCAGCCGTGCAGAGTCTGTTTGCTGCCTTCTCTTCCTGCCCACAGTTTTATGACTAGTGTGAAGAAAGGTCAGTTGGTTTCCTGCAGGATTTTGCTATTTTGAAATGTTATTTCAGTTCCAGCTTTTGAATGAAAAAATAAATAAAGAAGGAAATTGGATGTGGAGGTTGGATCTGAGACATCTGCCTCCAGGGTTGCTTTGCAGCGAGAGGCTGGAATCGGTGACTGAGGTAGCCCAGCAGATGGGCAGCTGAGGGGTCTGGCAAACAAACTGTTAGAGACCCAAACCATTTTCTATTTGAAAACTACAGAACATTTTCAACTTGGCAAATTCCAAAAGCAATAGCAAAAAAAGCTTCAATGCTAATAAAAGCCTTCTGTTTGAGACCAACTGGAATTTCATGCATCATATTCTGGTTTTCATTTGGACATCAGGCCTATGTAGACATCACTTATTTCAGCACTGGTCCTTGGCCCTATATTGATTTTTCCTGAGCTTCTCTGCATATGTTAATGAAAAGCATTTCAGACATCTAGCTTGGAGAAAATGAGTATATTTATTTGCAGAGTCTGTTCTACAGTTTTTTTAGCAGTGCCTGCAGTCTGTACTATCTAGTTTGGTTCCTGGACAGTCGCAAGTTGAGAAGAGATAAAGGCAAATGGGGGATTTAATTCCTTTGAATAAAATAATTTTATTGTGTCAGTGAAAGAAGTCAATAAAAGAGAACTGTCTGATAATTTTTTTCTGGACTTTCAGGAGATCCTAATCAGATCCTGTGAAGAAAAGGAGACCGTATTGCACCAATTATTGACAAAGTGAAGGGCAAATGTCATGAATCAAGACTGATGTGGAGGCAGGAAGCAAAAAAGAAAATTGCATGATCAGGAATCATTGTGCAACAACTTTTGTGGGTGGTCCTTGCAGTTCCCCACTGTGTCCTGTGCTGTTTAGCAGAATTTAGAGGTGCTTAGAGATGTTGGTCAGGGAAGGAAGGAGAATGAAGGGGTACTGACATCTGCAGATATCATGAAGTCAGGCTTGGGTAAGATTGTGAGGAAATCTAGTGAATGAGGAAAAGGATGATGAATGAAATTTAATATCAACAGCTGTAAAGTAACGAGCATCAGAGGAAAAGTGTTAGGTGCTTCTTACACTGCACAGCACACAGAGCTGGTTTCATCAGCTCAGGGAACCCTCTCCTGTTCTCATCACAAGAAGACTGGGGGAGTACCCTGGTGTGGGATGAATACTGAAAAGCTTCAGCTGCTTGCCTGTCTCAGCAGTTGCTGGCCCAGGAGCATTGTGTGCTGCTGCTGACCCACCAGCTGCAGGAGGCTGGAGGAGAGGATTGCAGTGACCCAGGGTCTGGAAATCATCCTGAATGCAATGGCTCCCAGTGCATTTTGGGATGTCTGGTCTGACTCTGTGCTAACCCAACCTCCCCTTACATCAAGCTCTCTGTATCCTACAGCATTGTCCCCACAAGCTGACCTCGCAATCCTACAGCTCTTCGTTAGGCTGAGTTTTGCCTGCCAGAGCTTTGTTTCACACAGCTTCAGTTTGAGTGTGAAGAGCTGTAGCTCCTCTGCCTGCTCCCTCCTACTCTTTTATTCAAACAATTATTTTTTAAAGCAAATGAGGTCAGTGGTGAGTGTCACACTAGGGTTTTCTGGTACAACTGCAAGGGAATGTAAGGATGTGTGGTTACAGTGGTAGGGAATCCTTAGCCCACCTTCACCAGCGATGCCCATGGACCTGCAGCCAGCTGACAACCACTGTTACTGTGTGTGAGTGGGTGGGTAAAGGAGGGTAAGGGTCTGCCTGTGCACAGGACCTTGCGAGACCACATTCTCGATTGCATGGATAGAAGGGAGCAGGTTGCCCTGATGGCTCCCATGCATTTGACAAAGGGGGAAATCCACTGCTGGTGTGAGGATGGAAGGTTGAGAAGGGAGTGCTCCTGCTGCACTGACCGTGGAGCAGTCCCTGACCTCACCACTGAAGGACACATCTCTACAATGCCAAGGGAAATAACCAGTGCTTCAGGGGAGGCGGACGTGCTGATGTTTTTGCATGAGGATGTCAGGACAGAGACAACATAGTTTCATGAGTTCAAAGAGGGGTAATGCTGCAGAAGACCTACCCAGAGCTGAACTCCTGCCTTCACCCAACTGCAGTCCCAAGGCCCAGAGATGCATCTTGATATTTTCCAATGAAAAATGTGCTGTGGCAAGTAGTATCACCCCCTCCCTGCTTTAGTGTCCCCATGTCATGGGAGACTTTTCCCAAACATAGATCCATGCAGCTGCTTGGACACTCATCCATGCTGTGGAGCAACCATCTTCCTTGGGTTCTTCTGTAACTCCTGATATCTCCTCTGTCTGGCCATCCTGCTGCTGGCTTGCATATTTTGAGACCTGCCTCTAAAATACTGAATAATGGAGTGACTGTGGGAAAGGGAGTCTCCATAGGTGCCTTATCTGCACAGAATGCTGAAAAGTAAGCTGAGAAGTAAGCTGAAGGTAAATATACAACCAAGAACAAGACTTTCAGGTGGAGGGATAGGTCTCCAACGATCTTTATTGGCATTTGGTTTTAATCCACTCTTAAAAATACTGTATGAAATATGAACTATATTCAGACAGTGTATATTGTGCATAAATAGTCTGATGAGGAGCAGCTGAGGGAACTGGGGTTGTTTAGCCTGGCGAGGAGCCTCAGGGGGAACCTTCTTGCTCTCTACAACTGCCTGGCAGGAAGCTGTAGTGAGCGGGGGTCGGTCTCTTCTCCCAAGTAACAAGCAATAGGACAAGAGGAAACAGCCTCAAGTTGCACCAGGGGAGTTTTTGTTTGGATATTAGGAAAAAAAATTGTTCACTGAAAGTGTTGTCAAGCCTTGGAACAGGTTGCCCAGGGATGTTTTGGAGTCACCATCCCTGGAGAAATTTGAAAGATGTGTAGATGCGGTGCTTAGGGACATGTTTTAGTGGCGGACTTGGCAGTGATAGGTTAACAGTTGGTCTTGATGATGTTAAAGGTCTTTTACAACCTAAATGATACTATGACTCTATGATCCTATAAACACATTTTCTACAGGTCTCAATAGGTTTGAACAATTACATTAAAATTCACCTTATAACATCAGCAGTAAAAACTCCAGCAATCACGTGGTAGGTTCTTGTTGATAGTGGTTTTTGGAGTGTGTGCCTCACTATCTGAGAAGTCCACCAAGTGACTTGTCCACAATCACCTGAGAAGTCTGCTGCAGAGCTACAAAAATTTACATTTGCTGCTTCCAGCCCCCATCTTCCTCATTACAACATGCAGACACTAGTTTTAGGAGCAAAATAACAAGAAAAGAGCCTGATACAGTCATCAGTTAGTATGGGAAGAAATCTCATGAGTAAACCTAAACCTGTCTAAACAGAACAATGCCAGGAAAATATAAATATATTTTCTGGCTTTCTAACAGTAGAGGTTATCACACTCAGGGATGAGTCCTTGACTTTTTCCTGTTGAAATTAAGAGCTAAAAAATACCACTGGCTTCAAAGAGAATTAAGAATTATCCTGGGATTACTAAAGTCGCCAGTGATTAGAACTTTGGTTCTCTGCTACCCTTTCCCACAGATTTACTATTTTATTTTTTTTAAAATAAATTCAAAGAATGTTGTTTATTTTAGAAGACTACAAACTGAAGAAAGAATCCAAAAACTGTGTGCAGAAGGGCAGATTGAAATCCTCTTGTTTAAAACATCTTCAGACGGAAAATTCAGGTTTTGGCTACCCAATATTTTCTTAAAATTATCTTTTCTTGGACTAACAAAAACACACATTCAAAAGATTATTTCTTAGTGAGTAAGTGTGAAACAAAAAAACTGAGTACCCCAAAACTGAAATATATATGTGTCTGTAGATATGTGTAGATTTTGAAAAGGCGAATACGTGCGTAGTGGTAGTCTGAAGAGGTGTGTTGTTTTGCGGTTTCCTTCTCCTGCGTTTACTAATGTTTAATATGATATATAGCAGAAATAGAAGGTTACCATGCCTCTTGCTCACTGTCTCATTACCAGCTAAATGGATCTATGGGCAGTTTCTTGTAGCGAAAGTTGCTTCACAGATTTTATACTTTCTGCTCATATATATCTTCCTTTACCTCCATTTTGTCTGTGTGCTGGGAAGAACAAGTGTTTCAGAGAGGGTTAGCCTATCTAGAAAGACCAAGTGGCAGAGTTTCCAGACCCAGGGAAAAGGTCAGGGAGTCCAGCACCACCTCTGAACCAGTGATGATATCTATGTGGGAGTGAGGTTCATCCAACTTGAATTTATTCATCCATGATGTAGGTTTCTTCACCTGAGCTGGCCATTGGAGCTACTGTTAGAGTCAATGGCAAGCACTTTTAGGGCATGGTTCATCCATCTGAATGCAGATATCCAGGACAGGATTCACTTTTGGGTTAAGGCACCCAACTTTAAAGGTGTATCTCATTAAACATACCTGTCTAGTATTATTTCAGATCTTAGGGTCTGCTGTCTGGCCTCCAGCTGCCGTTGCAAAAGGATCTGGTCCTGTGTCTTATTTGTCAGCTCTGTTTCGATGCTGTAGGTACTCTAGGGCATCCTAAATGCCATTGAGCACCTGTGTTTCAGCAGGTATCTCTATCTGGGTATCTCTGCATGCATCAGACTCCCATGGTTTGAATGGAGACCTTGCCAATAGTCAGTGAAGTTTAGGGGTGACTGTGCTAGCCAGATGTAGGCACCCATTTTAGGCTCAGCTGAGTCATGAAGCTCCTTGAACTTTTTGACTTGGTTTCCACTAAGTGTAGTGGGAGCCAAGTCACCCAGCACACACAGAGGTATTCACCTGTAGGAGCCTAAGAAACACTCCTGGGAAATGCCTGTTTCCCTTCTCTGACTGTTAGGGGACCTGTCTGGGTGACTGTCTCAGACTGCAACTTACAGGGCTATATTTAGCCAGATGATCCTCCTTTTGCACTTTGTGGGTATTTCTCTTCATTTGGAGGCCAACCTTGACTACACATAGGCTTTTCCAAGCAAAACCCATTGATGCAAGTCTTATTTGCATGGAAATACCACACCAAGAGGAGAGGGAGAGATCACCTGTCCCCATCAGACAGGACGTGCTTTCTGTCTGCCACACTTGCAATTCTCTTTAGCCAAGTCTTAAGGTCATGTTGATTGAACCTACACCACTACCTAACAAAGCAGCACTGATCAATGTTTTTAACATGGGAAAATAATGGAAAAGATATGAATTATGCAGAAATTGTTTGATTTTAAACTCACATTTGCGTAGACCAATCCAGATAACGTCTCTTCCTGGAACTGTATATAGATGCATATTGTGTCAGAATTGCCTGGCCCATGTCTCTTCCACAGGACTTTATTTCTAAATGAATTTGCAATCAGAGCGTGAGCACAGTGTGGAAGGTGAAAGCTTTCCTAAACCCTGTCTGACAGCTCAAGTGACAGATGTCTTCCAAAGCCCAGCTTCTCTCACCTGGAGTATCAACTCTCATCATTAAATAGGCAAAGGTTTCTTTCACAAAACCAGGTGCCACAAAGTAAAATCTCATTATACAAGAAGAATAATGAAGTTCACTTCTGTTTTCACTTTTCAGATGTTCATACTCCAAACAGCTCTTACTTTGACAGTACAAGTGTTTTATACTTGCTACGGTGAATTAGTTGTGAAAGTAGTATCTTCCTTAGCTTTGTGGAGTTGGGCTTGCCTCATTTCATAAATATATTTGCAATAACCAAGGAAGGTTTGGTGAGTGGTTGTTGACTCTTATTTATCATCTGAATGATGAAAATCTGCTCTGGTGGCTCTGATGAGAAGAATTCAAACTGAGCTTGAGAAAGGTCTCCCTGTTTCAAATGAGCACCTTCTGATGGCAATATTGATTAAATTACCATCTCTGCTGTTTGGTAATTCTTCAGCCTTGCAGAAAAGAGAACAACTATTCCCAGAAGTCTGTTAGATGTTGAACAGGAGTAAAAAAACCTGGGAGAAGAAGTGGCCAACAACAAAATTACCTGACCTTGATGAAGTGTGCTCTGTGAGAAGTGCCTACAGGTCAAATGCTGGCCCTTTGCAGAAAGGTATTTTTACCCACTGGGAGGCTTACTTTGAAGACAAGTGCCTCTGAGACCACTTGGAGATTAGAAAGGAAAAACAGTGATGTATTTTAGGCTTTGCACTGCTTAAGTGATGTACTTTTCATTCCCTTAGTCCCACTTTTGCAGGAAATAGAATTTGTATCTTATTAGTATTACTCAGCTAAAGGAACTGAAGAATGTCATTCTCTGCATCTCAATTTTACAGTATCTTGGCATTAGGTTTTCATCCTGCTTTAGGATGAAAGCGTAAAATGTTTCAGATATGCTATATGTGTGAATGTATAAAGCTAAACAAAATGTTCTTCCAGTTTAGATCTGGAATTGCAAAGATGACATATTTTGACATTTTAAGCAAAATCACATTTTGGCATTTGGAAACAAATATTGATTCATACCAAACTGTTTCATTTCAAAACTGCCATTTCAGTTTGAAAATAGTATTAAAATGGCATTTGCAGCTGAAATGCCAAATTAAAAGAAAATGTTTCAGCTTAAATTGACATACAGGAACAAAACATTTTGCTTCAAAATTTCCCCTTGTGGGGGAGTAAAAAATATTTTTTGTTGTTGTCAGAAACATATTCTTCTGAATTGCACTGATTTTTATGAAACCAGAGTTCTCTACAACAACACCAACACCCCACCCCACCCCCTAAATTTAATGCAAAATAGTTAAATCAGTTTAGCACTTGGCATTATTGTTCAAATCCAAGCTCAAATGCAGCTGGACATGTTTGTGCTGCCATGCAGACCTAGGTAAAATATTTTTTGGGCTCATCTTTGTGACAGATGCTGATGAAAAGCTGGTGCTACCATCACCATCACTTTTCTCCCCAGTGGACCCCTGCCAAAAACGTACACATACAGCTCGGAGCTGGTGCCCAGTTTCACAAGAGATGATGGTCAGGATTCATCTGCCTTCTTAGGTTCACCCTCTGCAAGAGCTAAAAGGCTTCATCAATTATACTGCTTTTGGCTGGAAGGGGATTAAATGGAGGGTGAGCTCCTCTGCTGGGTGGCTTCAGGGTATCCATCCCGATCTTACTAGTTCTTGGTTGTGATCTTCTCAGATTTCATCCTCTTCAATACTTATTCTGGCCTCCTTCATGCTCCCCAGCTCTTTAAAGGTTGCTTTTGTCAGTGTCCTCTTTGTGTCACTCAGGACAGATTTGAGTTTCCTGGTCAGTGCATCTGACCAGTTGTGGCTGTAGAAGAGAAAAGAGAGGAGCAGTTAGCAACCCCACTCTCTAAGGAATAGCCTTTTTTTTTTTTTTTTTTTTTTTTTTTGCACGGTTTTGTCAGACAAAGCAGAAACATTAGACATTCTCAAAGCCATCAAGAAGCATCAGGCAAGGAGGGATGTTGGTAGAGAACTGAAGGGATGCGGTGGTCCCAGTAGACCATACAACCTGTGGAGCTGTTGCATGGGTTGATAGGTCACACAGAGCTTTCACTCAAGGATATTCACTTCACAAATATAACTTACATCTAGTTGTAAGAACAACTAGAGGGCTTCAGCTGCTCCTGAAAAAACATTCCTAACTGTGCATCACAAGCCTCATAAAGCACCTAGCTGGTAATAAAAGAGATTCCCTGATAATCATCTGTGCTTCTCTGGGTTTGAGGTCGTTCACTGCCACCAAGGAGCCATCTGAAGGTCCAGTTGCTCTGACAGCCCCATGATCTCAGCAAACCCAAGACATGATGGTCAGAGAACCAGAAAGTCCTGACACCAGTCTCAGATCCAGGTGTGGTTTTGCTGCCTTAGCCTGGCACTGTTCCTGACAGAATAAGCTTTGCTGAGTGCCAAGACTTAAAAGTTGGGCTAACTGAGAACCTGCATCTAGATCCAGGCTAGTAAACTGATGTGATGAAGCTGAAAAGGATCATCTGATATGATGATCCAAGTGTCTGTGATGTCCAGCTTCTACCATCTGTTGGTAGGCATAGATTTATTATAACATAATGGGAAGTTCAGAGACAAAACAAACATCAAGGACTTGTAGAAGGCCAGAACTTGAGTGAATCACAAGGTTTTAGGTACGTCTCAACTCTGCAGCTGTCCTGCCCAACATAAAGCATCATATGAAAGCAAATTTACTGTGCATAATAGCAGAAAATATCATTTCAGCTGTTGTAAACCAAAAAGAACCAAATGTTAACCCATACGAATAATATAATTGTGATCATGTAGATATTAAAAATAAATGGTTGAGAAATTGTTGTGTGTATATATATATATATATGGTTTTCAACTGTTCACAGCATTGTCGTGTACAATGAACACCCAATACTTTAGCATAGAAATATATAAAACTGACTAAATGAGGCAGTAATTCTGTAGCCGTAGGACAAGGGAGAATGGTTTAAAACTGAAAGAGAGGAGATTCACACTACGTATAAGGAAGAAATTATCTGATGATGAGACTGGTGAAACACTGGCACAGGTTGCCCAGAGAGGTGGTGGATTCCCCATCCCTGGAAAAAACATTTAAGGTCAGGTTGGAAGAGGTTCAGAGCAACCTGATCTACGTGAAGGTGCCCCTGCTCATTACAGGGGGATTGGGCTAGGCGGCCTTTAAAGGTCCCTTCCAACCCAAACCATTCCGTGATTCTATGATTCTGTCCCAAGAGTGTAAGATATGAGGCCCTGAAAGGAGGGGAACGAATATTAGGCCCAAGGACTATTCACACTGGTGACCAATTACTAATATAGAATTGTTAAGCAACCTAATAAAATTGCCCTTGATGACAGCACAGGATGAGCTGTTTTTAAAGAATCTATTAGATATCTATAAATTATATAAATATACTTTAAAGTATATATAAGACTATAGAAAAGTCAACTGATAGCACTGGCACCAGAACCAGGTATGCAGGGTTGACCACTCTGACAGCCTGTACCACGTATCTAATGTTTCTTTGTTATCATTCAAGGGACATACATTTTATTATTTGACCTAAGGTTCTGCAGACGGTGTTTGCTGGTCTGGTTACCTGTGCCTGAGGACTGGCAATTAAATCTGGATGCAACAAGCGAAGAGCCAGGAATTCCAAACTCAGCACACGTCATGTTCCCTTCGTTCCACACTCAGTGGGAGACCAAGGGCAGCCAAGGACAACCAGGGGCAAAAAACAGGAAAGGGGTCTAAAGGCAAATTTCTGAATCTTAAGGGATCACCCAAATGTATCAACCCAATGCAACTGAGGATTCAGTGGAAGATCAACCGTGAAAATTCATTCGTTGAACTTTATGAGAAAGAGCTAATGCCCTTGTCAAAGATGATCCAAAATGTATTGCAACAACTGAGGAAACAAGGAAAATAATTTTTCTTTTTTTAGGCCTTTCTGGTGTTGGACAAAGGAGATATGCCTTCCACTGTGTTTTTGGTTTTGTTTGGGTTTTGTTTATCTTTGAGATACTGCATATCAAGAGAGAAGAAGTAGCTGATGCAGAGTATAAGAAAGGGAGAAGAAAAGAGAGACACGTTGGGGAGAAAAAAATCAATAGAAGTGAGTGTTTGGTTTCTGCAGTTCTGATTTTAATCTTTGGAGAGATCACGCAGACAAAATCATCTGAGATTATCCCTGCAGTGGGGCTGAAGGAGTAAGCTGTAATTGTATGGGCTTCTGTGTAGGCACCGGTTTCACCTTTGAGGACAGAGAGAACCTTTATCAAAAACCCTTTCCTGAATGAGCTTTCACATCTTAACTGCTGGTCAGCCCCACCTTGCTGATCTATGGTTTGGCCAGCAAGATGCAACGATTTGGACGCTTACGGTATTTCCTGAAGAAGGAAGAACTTCAAGGGATCTCCTGTCACTAAGCTCAGTTCATAGGACAAGAGGTCAGAATACAGGGAGAGATAGTTTTGAGGAGGGGGGTGGGGGTGGGGAGAAAGAGAGAAAATAACTTTAAAAATTGAGACTTAGTGCTTTCAGGTGATCCTGGACTGGCCCTTTGTCCATGCAGGACTCCATACCTGTATGCTTATATGTCTAAAGGTCAGCAAAAAGCAATACAGGTGACACTAAGATTTATACAGCATGGATCCCTCCACAAATACAGCAATCGCACTGGGGTAAAATCTCGCCCCTTTGAACCCCACAAGGAACTCTGGACGACTTACATGGGGTCTAAGTCTCATCTCCAAAGTGAGGTCAATCTAGGGATCACATTGACCTCTCTGTGGGACAGTTCTCTGCTGGGCCTCGAAGGAAAGAGAGAAATCACTTTCTCCATATCAGAAGCATTGTAAGATGCTTGGGGTGGGATTCAGCTGTCTGAGGATACTGCCTAGCAGCATCTGAGATGCTATGGTTTATTCTACATGGTCTTCAGCTGCTGTTTCATCTGTCAGCCTTGCACAAGAGTCTCTGACAACCACAATGCTCCAGGCTGAACCCCACTTGCATGAGTGGGTTAGTAGGTCCATATTAAGAGCAGAGATCCTACTGCAAGACAAAGTAAGATCACTACTGGTATAGCCAAGGGCTTTATCTTCGGGTAACTGGAGGCGCACTTTGGTGTTGCTCATTCTTTGCTGCGTATTTTTATCAAGATATAGCGAGAACCATCACTTCTCTTGGAAAACAGGTGTCCACCGAGGACAACAGAGTCCACAGTCACTCTTTGAAGTTTAAAAGATTCACTTCCTGAGCATGAGGAGCAAAGTCTTGGCCTTCCTTTAGACTCTAGGCTAGGTGAATACTCCAAAATATATGAATACTCCAAGATGGAGATTCATACCTTATCACAACAAGGACCCTGTGATACCATTAAGTTTACAGTCCCAGACTAATGGGACTGTAAACTGGGTGAATGGACTATAGATCACTACATCTGAGATCCTTGTATTGCATTCCTTTATTGCTATCAAGGAAAAACAAGGTTATTGATGGCATTTTCCCTTTCATCATAAATGTCTAAGATAGATTAGCTGGAAACATCACTAAACCACCAAGCAGGCACGTGGGAATAAGTGGCTGTTGAGGACATAATTGCCTCCATTGAAAGCTTCATGCACACAAGAAGGATTGAACTGGGACTGTTGAAAAGCCCCAGGTATAAATGCCTTATTGATTTTTCTACTATTTCCCATGAAATGAGCCAAGTGGGCTTGTGAGGACCTTCTGTTCTCCATAACGTACTGCTAATCAGCCTTGCTTCAGTGCAGAAGTCCATGTCTGTGGGTGATATATGTACTAAATATTTTTGTATTGGTGTACATGCAGTTTTTCTCAAGCAGGGCTAATCCAGCTGAGAGATCCTCTTTGTTTCTGGCCTTGGAGGATTAGCTTGTGCTCATAGGTGTAGATCAGCAGCGCAGTCTTCTGTGCCTTGGAGCTTATATTTAGCAGTGAGTGTTCATATATGGTAGTGCTTATGCAGGTCTCTGCACAGTGTGTCCCATATTTAAATCTTTTTTGTTGTTGTTTTTTAAGTGAGGAATTTTTGCCCTGCTCCTAGAATAGGGAGAGCCTCATACAAAAATTTAAAAATCTCTTAAGGGAGATAAAACAGCCTAGTAACACCCACTGAATCTTTAAAAGTTGTGGCTGTGAAAGAGGAACTCAGCCAAAAGTTCTCTGCTGGGTTTTATCATTCTGAGAAATTTGGATGGAGCTTTAGTCTTTAGGGTAATCTATGAGCTTGATACAGTGTATCTTAGGACTTAATAACCAGACTATATCTAGGCACTGTGCGCTTTCACCCACCTCCGCCTTTTTCTAAGAAAGTGGAAATTAAGTAAAAGTTAGTTCAGCGGCACTGGGCAAAAACATTATTGCTGCTTTCAGAGACATTATTAAGAAACCCAACCATACAGCATTTTCACAGGATACCAGACCCTCTGTGTGCATGTGTGGGTGTGTGTGCTTATAAGCCAGCCTTGCTCTGGTACTTGTTTGATCAGGCACCTCAGGTCATGCTGTTATACTCCATGGAACTTCTGAATTCCAACCAAATCATCCTAAATCCATGTTTATTTCTCGTACCAGTAGGTACCATGGGGATGAATAACAAAGCTGCATCCTGTTTCACGTCATGAGGTATGGAATTACACTGGGCAGGAGATACACACTACAGGAAAGCAACAATAGGCAATTTGGATTCTTCCAGGCTTGAACTCCAGCTTCATCTCTGTGTTTACCACGGACTGGGCTCTTCCGGGCACAGTGCACATCGACATCCAGTAGGTCGATAATACACTGCAGGTAAACACAGTAGTACTGTATGTCTTTCAGGAGTTAGTGTGATAATAGCTCACAAATTTGCTATGAAATTTCCCAACAAGGCTATTACTATCTTTAGATAGCTTTTCTGTTGTTCCAAGCACCTTCTGAATGAGACCCTTTAAAAGAATAATCCAAATTTTTTGACAAAAAGAAATAAATAAAAAAAGCATGACACTAAAACCAGCAAAGTGCGGACAAATAACACATAAGCAGACACTAAAGAGCAGAGCTACGCTGGGACTGTCCTACAGCTACTACCTCAGATCTAGGCCCTTTTGCCAAGGAGTTTTTCAGCTTTCCTCCTTTTGAACTCTGCAATTTCTTCCGGGGGTAACCCATGAGCTCTACACCTGCAGTGAACATGTAGGCCATTAGACAAAGAACCAGTTCAGTTTCATCTGCAATAAAGAACAGACCGTAACGGAGACCGAGTGAAAGGCGTTTTCTGGTGTGAAAAAGGAAAGCAAATGTTATGCATGGTTCTGATTTAATTTATTCCCCTCTTGTGTTGCTTCAGCTCGACTTATTGCGAAGAGTGAGGTTAGCTAATTTTGGGTGTCCCAGAGTTAAGTGCCTGCTCTGAGACAGGCATCTTTTGTAATATCTGTAGCCCGGCACATCCAGAGGGCTCATGGCACATCTTAGACGCTTCTCCCAGGACAAGATGAATGACTTTGTTGACTGAAGAGCACAAAATGTATATCTGTGATGGCTATATCCAGAATCTATCAGACAAGTTGAACCCTGGGAGAATTATGTCCTTGCTCCGCTGATCCTCCCTTTCATTCATCAAAGGGAAGAGCAGAACTACACTGTTGTGAAGATCTTGCCTTTGGTTAGTTCAGCTCCTGCGTCAGTGCCTTTTGGTGGTACAGGGGTGTGGCTTTCAGAAACTCAGCTCTCAAAGCTATGGGCACATTTCCAAATGGAAGCCCTATTTAGCTGTCCCCGGAGACAGCCAATTTTCCCTGGAAGCTTAGCACAAATTTAACAGCCTTCACCGAGGGAGATCGGAGTCAAGTTTCAGCTCTTTTGCCAATTCTGTCCTACAAACGGAAACATCTAACCAAGCCATCCTTCCGTGCCTTACCTAAATCCTCAGCCTTGGCACCACCTTTCCTTTTTATAGAAACCTTGAGCCCTGTTTATAAACCCTCCCGTGAGTGCTGGAGCCTTTGGGGCTGGGTCCCAAGGACAGAGAAGCCAGGAGAATATAATCCTGATGCGCTGAATGAGGAATGGCTTCTTCTGGGAATCTACAGCTCAGATGGGATGCAGCTCCTGAAATTTAGCTATATGCGACAGAGGTGCCTCCATCTGAGCCAAATATCTTGGGCTCTCTTCTGAGCCTGTGGAGGGAAGCAGGCAATGCCAGACCACAGTGAGGGTTTACCCCAAAGCAGATGTCCTCTGCGCGGCAGAAAAGCAGCACCTAGAAGTGCCTGTTTCTCTGCATTGACTCTAAGAGATGTGTAAGATGACCAGCTTGGATGGAAGTGTCTATGTTAGAGGTAAATAACTTTTAAGATTAAATCTTACCAGCTGGAGTGGGAAGAAGAATACTTTGCCTCCAGCCCCTTCATGCAAGCAGTAGCAAAATTCAGCTACACATGGGTAAGCGTGAGGGTCTTGTTCTTTGAGTCCACCCAGCAGGACTATGTTATCCACAGGGGAGTGGAGGAGGTTGCTGCCTGTTTCTGCACAACAGTGCAGCGGGTTGTGACCCACAGAAGGTGAAGACCTGACCAGAGTATCTGGGGATCAGGCACAGTGTGACATTGCCTGAACTCTGCCTCCAAGCACTGCTCACACAGGTATCAAATAGCCATTTGGTAATGACTGGACCTTCATCCACAGCACATAACGAGAAGAAAGATCCAGTGTAAACAACACTGACACATCTCCTGAACTCACTAACGTCTGAGCAAATGGAAAGAGCTGATTCTGCACCATCCATCCCAATCTCTTACAACCCCTTTCTGTTTGAAGTCAGCCGTTGTTTTTCCAAGGTCCTCTCTTACCTCCACCTTGCTTCCAAAGCCAGCAGGAAAAAAACTGTAAAGTCCTGCACCCCATCTCCCTGGACAGTTAAGGAATTTGCCTTCTCTTTTCTGAATATGGTGTGTTACAATGATTTTCTGCTGAGCATTGAAAACACAAGCCCCTGGCTTGAACCTTGGGCAGCCAGCACAACTTCTAGTTCCCAGTCACAAGGGAAAAGGCTCAGACCCATAGACAGAGCACCTTTATGACACGGTCACTCCGTACCCTTCCATGAGAACAATTGCAGCTCAAACTGCCTTGAGACCTGGGTCATATGGATGCAAAAATAGTCTTCTCTGTCCTTTCTCTTATCTCTGGTTTGCATAAACCTTTATGCTGTAGCAATGCAAACCCCATCACAAGGCACCTGATGTGTCCTGATGTATACTGAGCAGCCCAGTACATCTCAGCTCTGAGGTCCTGCTCCAGCCAGCCCTGAAGCCCCTTCATTGACTGCTTCCCACACACCTTTGCCTTTATACCATTCAAAATCATCTCTGGGGTTACTTGTTTCTGGGGTAGTTCATTTTATTTTAACCCACATTTTGTCATACTCCGGTTGTTCTTACTTTAAATGGCTGGTAACTTTGTAGAAGCAGTTGTCTGGGGAGCAAAGGAAGGCAGCTCAGATGTTTTCTCTTCGGTACTCTTCCCTCTTGTCCTCAGCACTGTTGTTCATAAAAGAGCTTTTGGGCTGATGTGCAATGAGAAAGCCTGTTTAGACGGCATGACGGAGAGCAGTGTACCCTGATCGGTACACTCTTGTGTACCGATCTCACTTGGCCAACCCACGCAGTGGTGCACCACCATAAAAATATCCCTAAACTCAAGCTGTCTCCTGTTCAGACAGCTGAGATCACTCATCATCGGGCTTTCCTCTGCTTCTCTTTTCAAGGAAAGTGTGGGCAGATCCAGGGAGAAACACCCTCAGATGAGCTCCCACAGCCAGGACCCACCCTAGATAGCCTCTCCTGCTGCAGAGGTGCTGATTGCTGCTCTCTCTGTCCCTCTGCAAAAACATCCTTCAAAGGGACCTTCGCCTTCCAGTTCACCTCCCAGCCTGTCTGGGTGAGACAGAAGAAAATCCTGGATACATCCAGGCACATCTGGGCACACCTCAGCCATGCCTGAGGCCATACCTGAAAGCCAGAATATGATCCACAAAGCCAGCCAGATCCTGACCACAGTTTCAGAACTACCTTTCCCTAAATCCATAGAAACATCCAGTGGAGAAAGGGTAATGCATTGAATCACATCTTCCAGCCAAACAATGCCCCTACCTGACTTTGCTTCCTTTCCAAACACATCATTTAGGATTTCTTGCTATCAGCAGCAACTCTCTAATCTAGTATTCCAGTAATTCTTCCAGAAACCTCAGTTGGCTCAAAAAGAACTTGTTTAAATATATCAACTGGAACAACCACATTCCAAGTTAGACAGCCTTGTTCAAAGGGAGATGAGTCACTGGCTTGCATTCTTTCTCCCCTCAATCAAACTTCAGAGGAAAAAATCTTCTTTCTCACCTGCATTATGCCATAGCCATGACCAGAATATTCCTTTAGCTTCATTTTGCTGTTGTGTTAAGCAACAAAATATTCAAACAAAAATAGTTTGAAAAGAAAATGTTTTGAGGCAAAAAACATCTGTCCTGACATTGGATGATCAAGCCTGAGTCAGAGGATGCTTTGATTTCCCCAAATAAGTTGTTATATGTTATATGAACTTTGTGAAGTGTAGTGATGCTGTTGTATAATTCCAGATATGTAAGGAAAAGTTTTTCACTGATGTTTGCTCCACAAGCTCTTTTATTTCTGATTTAAAAGTGCATTGGGTGAAAAACAGGAGCCTAAATGGAAATGTTTTCACTTATCCCCCCAGAAAGACACATCAGCAGTAACAGCAACAGCAGAGACACTCCACTGATTGTCTCCCATCCTGCCAGGGTGCCTCAACACAGACAAAGCAATGTGAGCCTTTTATTGGGTAGAAGAAAAAGCCATGTTGTCCTCATGGGTGTCTTTTTCCTGGCTTGTGAAAAGATGGATTTTTTGAGCATCTTTCACTGCTTCTCACCCATTTCATCTTTAAACAAGGATCTCTGTGTTTTCTCAAGGGTTGATCCTCATATATGTGAGGATGGGAAAGCCCAAAACCTCTCTCCTACCCCTGGCTGCATCTTCACTTTTTAGTGATTTTTCATGTCAGGTTGAACTTATCGTTGTGGATGGTGGTGGGCTAGATGATCTATCAGTCCTTCTGGACTTAAGACCTACTGCATGATTTCATACAAAAGAAAGGATCTGGTTTGATGATAAAAATTCAAAACTCTTGTATGTTCCTAACCCTGGCCCTGGGTTCTTGGTCCAAAATCCTTGAGATGGCCCACAATCTGTACCTTTCTCAATTGTATTATTATCCCTGCCCCCCACCCCACCCCCCTCCAGTTAACTTTCCATAGCTAATTTAAAATAGTGTTAGAAAGGGAAAGTTTCTAGATACAACTGCTTCATGGGATAGAGGGCTCCTGCTGCTTGAAAGTACTGTATTCACTGCCAGAGCAAAGGGTTTCTGGGACGGTAAAAGTTGGAAAGTCAGAAGACCGAGTATGTCACTTATCTCCTTGGAACTGCAAACAAACAAGATCCCAGCTCTGGGATTTTTTTCCAAATTTCATTATCTATCGAGTATTTCCTTGTGCTAGATATTTTTTTCAGTGCTTTGCCAAATACATCTGTGATTTAGTGCAGGTCAGGTTTGTATTTGCTAGGTCTGTATAACCTCATATCTTTTCTGCTGTTACGGACAAGAGGAGCGCTCCACCAGTGCTGCCTGTCCCAGAGCATCACAGGACACCAAATTCCAATATCCCACGTTCATAAACTAGCAACTCTGTGCTTTTTCCATGGCTGCTCTTCAGCCCCAGAACTAACCTCCTGGTGTACCCTGCCTCACAGCCTTCCTTTGAACCTGATTATGAAATCTCAAAAAAAAATATTTATCCTACAGGTAGGCTGCTGCTCAACGGCTCAGCATGCTTGTTTTTGCTCTCTCACCATTTTGTTATACCTTCTCTATGTCCACCCCAATCTGCTATTATTTCCTGTGGCAGTATCAGGCTTTTGTGGAAAGCTTTTTAATTTGCCTTCTGTGGCTATTGCACAATGGAGCCTACAAGATCCTAAGATGCTGCAATACAGAGCCTAACAAGCTACAAGGAAGAAGGAAAAATAATATTTATTACAAGGCAGACATCTGCCAGGGAAGGTGTAGAAATTTGGAGCAAGGAAAGGACTAAGGAGCCTACTGAATTGCCTGCCTTGTTCTATGTGATGCAAAGTTAAACTCAAGCTCCCATGTAAAGCAGGTGAAACCGAAATTTTCATTTGAAAGAAGGAGGTTATCCTTCAAAAAGGAAAATTCTCTTGTGCAGGAGCCAGCACTGCAATCTGGATGTTAAACTTGCACTTTCCATGTGTCCTGGGCCCACTACTGAAACCCCCATCATATTCCATAAAAAGAGCATGGGAAGGGGCTTCTTACTTGATTACATTAGGAACCTAATGAAGTTCATCAAGGGCAAGTTTAAGGTCCTGCACCTGGAGAGGAACAACCCGAGGCACCAGCTCAGGCTGGGGTGACCTGCTGGGGGGCAGCTCTGTGAAGGACCTGGGTGTTCTGGTGGGCAGCAAGTTGCCCATGGACCAGCGGTGTGCCCATGTGGCCAAGCAGGCTGATGGGTTCCTGGGGGCATCATCAGGAGGAGTGTGGCCAGCAGGTCAAGGGAGGAGATCCTCCCCCTCTGCTCTGCCCTGGTGGGGCCACGCCTGGAGTGCTGTGTCTGGTGCTGGGCTCCCCAGTTCAGGAGAGACAGGGATCTACTGGAGAGGGCTATGAAGATGATGAGGGGACTGGAGCATCTCCCTGATGAGGAAAGGCTGAAGGAGCTGGGGCTGTTCAGCCTGGAGAAGAGATGGCTGAGAGGGGACCTCATCAATGCCTACAAATATCTTAAGGACAAGTGTCAGGGAGGAGGGGGCCAGGCTCTTTCCAGCGGTGCCCAGCGACAGGACAAGGGGCAACGGGCACAAACTGCAACACGGGAACTTCCATCTGAATGTGAGGAAAAACTTTACCCTGAGGGTGACGGAGCGCTGGCACAGGCTGCCCAGAGAGGCTGGGGGGTCTCCTGCTCTGGAAACATTCAAACCTGCCTGGATGTGACTCTGTGCAACCTGCTCTGGGAGAGCTGCTTCAGCAGGGGTTGGGCTGGGTGGGCTCCAGGGGTCCCTTCCAACCCCAACCATTCTGTGATTCTGTGATTTCCAGTAAGATTTTTGCTTCTGAAATTAGATACACAGACCATGAACAGCTTGACCAAAGGTAATTTTAATAATAGTATTTTAGTTCATTTGTTCTTATATACGGTTTGAATGAAGTTGGGGTGCTAAGAAGCATATTAGGTCTTTTAATTGAACTGCCTTTCTTCTATTTTTTTTTTTTTATCCTGTGTGAGCCATGTCACCCACAGCATTTGGGTTTTAAGAGTAAAATGCATTTATCTGAACATCCTTACACAACTGTAAAGGTATGTAAACCTGGTGCAGACAGTGGAAATCAATGGCAATGTTCCGACTAATGCTCCCAGTAAGTCTGTAATTGTGATTAAACAGAGAGGTTGATGAATATCCATTTACTCAAATTATGTAGGTGCAATAATTATTCCTTTCTTAGTCATTTGGTGGCATCTTGAGGTTTATTGCTAGACAATCAAATGTCTTCTCTCAGCAATTTCAGCATTACCAGAAGGAGTTGTTATCACAGCATTTTACTGGACCATTAGTATTAACCCAATCACAGAACTAAAAATTCTTTGATGTTTTTAAGTTTGCTGAAGTTTGGTTCTAACCTGCATATAAATTCACCTTTGTAAGGTCAAGGACCATTCTCCAGGTGTAGGGTGCCAAGACTACTGCAAGCACAGCAGGATAATGAAGCTTGATTTCTCCCTAGACATCTATGAACAGCTCTATGAGCTACTTGATCACAAATCTGCACGTGACTGCCTACCAGAGCTGGAAAATTGCTTTCATGTGTCAAGAAATCCTGCTGCCAAGGATTGTGCTTGCTGCTTTAATTGGCTGATGGGGTTTATATCTCTTGAAATAATAGAAAGTTAGCATCTTTTTAATGTTATCTGCTGTCTTTTCCATAAACCAGTGCAATCAAGGCCTGAAATACTCCATACCTCAAGGGCTATGCCTTGTTATGGCAGTAAGAAGCATTAACAGACCATGAGTGAAACTAAACTTATCAAGTTGTCTAGGTCTATATGAGTTCCAGGAGATAACTCATGGGGTCAGACACAGATCCAGAGGTTTATATAAGGGTGAAATATTTTTTTTCTTAGGGTTACTTTGAGCCCTTCCTTCACACAGAACTCCCACCCCTAGGATCTGACCCTTAAACCCACGGCCCACAGGTTTGTATTTCCATAGTGTGGATATGAGACCAAGCACGATTTATTAACCTTCTCTTAATAAATATCAACACTCAGCAAGACTACCACAACTACCCACCTCTAGAAGTTTAGCCCACCCAAGTCACAAAATAAAGCATGAGATAAAAGCAAATGCCTCATGGACCTCATGGAGAGGACAGACCTAAACAGAAGATTAGTTCCTTCAGGAGAGAGCAAAAAGATGATTAGTAGAGGAATTCAGTACCTCCTTCTTCAGCTTAGAAGTCTACAGATGAGAAAATTCCTATGGCAGTATATAAGGCAGTGACTTGAAACCATCACACTGGCCAGTAAGAGAGAAAAATCTTTCAGCCTCTCATAAACCAGCACTAAACTGAACCATCAAGATAAGGCTGGAAAAACAGGACAAAATGTCTGATACCCCTCTGATAACAGCACAGCCTATGCATGAGCCAGTTCTCCAAATATTTGCTTTGCTTGAACAACCAGTTACTTCTTTCTACCACTGGACGTTTGACTTCTACAGGGTATAGCTTACATTTGACCCTTCACTGGGACAGTTTCAGTTTTGTGTAACTTTGCTTCTTCCTCTGATTACTTTCACATTCGTTCAACTGCTGTATGATGATCCACGGGGACAGAAATACCTCAAGGGAACAGTGAAGATCACAGCCCTGGGACAAGGGCAGAAGATCTCCTCCCTCCCTGAAGTGCTACTGGTGGATTCTTCTGAGGTTACACAACGATGTTCAGGATCCCCTGATCCTGGATAAGTGGGGAAATTTTTTACCTCCTCTTATTGTCCCCCTGGACCTGATGTATTTTCTGTCATTTACAATCCCCGTGTTTAGAAACAGCTTGTGCCTGCGTAAATCTGACTTTGGTACACAGAGGACAGGATCTTTGAAGGTTATGGAAAGAACCTCAACAGTCAACAGTGGCATCGCACGTGACTTTTAGATGGCAAAACCAAGATGAGAAGAACCTGCTTTCAAGGTAGAAGTCTTGGTGTGTCTTTGGTTGCATTGTAAGTCAACCAGCCTTGCTGATCTGGCAACACTCCTCCAAGTTTCACATTGCATCATTGTTATCAACACACATTACTCAATAGCTCATTTCCATCAACTGTTAAACAATAAAATACCTCTAAGCCTAAGAAATACTGCCTCTCAAAATTATCTTCCAGCAACCTTCTATCTTCCACACTGATTGACACCCAAATAACTTAAAAGTTATGGCCCAAAATACTGTAGTATATACTACTTGCTATTACTACTGTAATACATGCTACTACAAGAAAGCTTTGGGAAAGCGCTGAGCAGCATGTGGCTTGCCCTGTATGGAACTGCCCAAGTGGGTAACCATCATCTGCAAAAGGAGATAAAACATCTTCATTTTACTAAGAGGAAACGAGGCAAAACTTAGAAGGTGATTGCTCAGGGGAAGTCAGAGTCAAAGTGAAAACAGGCCCTGTTTGCTGTCAGACATCTGCAGGACCTCTTTATAGTCAACGAAACAGGCATCTTGCAAAGGCAATTCATCTGGTAACACAGACGTCCAAGCAGGCCAGGTGAATCAGACCCCTGAGCAGGTATTTCTCTTTGCTGGCTATAAAGGGAGTCGAGGTTGACTAATGTGGGTGACTACACCATTCTTGTCAAACAAATCCTACTCCTGGTTTTTAATGTCCTGACCACAACATCCTTTCCAGGCATACACAGCATGTGACAGCTGAGCGGGGAATACTCCATTTGCAAAGGCAGGCATTGCAAAGCTACAAAAAGTCTTAATGAATGTCAAGTGCTCAGTCTCTGCTCACCATTGCTTGGATGGAGGTAACATCACGAAGTCTTAAATTACCTAATGGTGCCATATTTTTACAATACAAAGTCTCCCTACTGTTCTGTTCGAATGAACAGTGCTACAGGGAAGAAACATCTTTGTACGGTGAATGAGGCTGCTGTTTTCTGCAGGAATTTGATGGAAGGAGAGAAAAGTCTGAGTGTCACCGTAACACTGATGACACCAGAGACCTGGAATTGTCCCCACCTGTGTGTCTCCCATACGCACACAGAGTAGGAAGGAGATTCAGGAAGGAACGCCCTAGTGCTCAGCCTCCAAGGGGCTATGGCAGAGAAGCAGCAAGTTTTCATGCCACTTCTTGGGAACCGTGATTGAGGACAGGAGTTGAAGAAACCGAATCACTTCTGAGTCCCAGTACTACACCTGAAAATGTCAGTCACCTAAGGAAAATGATGCAGACTTTGCAGACAGATAACATGGGAAGACAGATACTCAGCCTGTGAACTCCAACAAGGACCTTTTAATGAATCTGTTGAACAGTGATGAAGTCACACTTACCCTGGCTTTATTTCAGGAGGTTTAGGTAAGGGCTTCAGAAAGCCTTTTTTCCCAACTAGCCAATATGTGTCTTCTACTCCTTTACCCTAAAATAAAAACAAAAAAACTAGATAAAGAGCAGCTTTCTGACCACCCGCTGCTCAACCCGTAACTTCCTCACTGGGTTTCTGAGGGCTTCACGTATATGCAGAGACAGAGAGTGGCTGGAAATCTTGGGCTCATGGTTCCGGGATCGTTTCAATTTCACTATGCTAAAAGAGGATGCCTTTTCCAAACTGTCATCTGCAAATGACCCTCATTGATCTGGGTCATTGAAACTACACAGCTTAACAGAAATGGGAAACTACAGGATCTCTAATCATCTTGTTTGGCAGCACTAGCATCACTAATTGAGAGATTTTACAACTCTTGCTGGGCTGAGTGTGAGAATAATAACTTCCTCTCCCATCACTAATGATTTAGCTTTTAAGGTGAGATGCATCTGTTGAGCTGTAGGCATCTACATCAGAATCGGTCACCCTTGACTGGAGAAGTGAAGAAAAGCAGACACTTCCAGGGCAACATTCATCTTCACATTAAACTGGACCCTGAAAGTAAGTCAGGTTAATGGTTTCCTAAAGTGCCAATTTATCTCTACTAATTCTGCAAAGGTTTCTTTCCATTAGCTAAACCTGGAATAACTACCTCAGATCTCCACCTGCAGACACGTGCACTTAGGTGACCTGATTCCACTTGTGAAAGATTATTGAGGGACCTGAGGCCATATTCAGACCTTATTGTAAGTGTTCAAGGCAAGCAAAGCTCATACTTACATCTATTGAATAAGTAAGGGAAGAAGTGATGTTCTGAATTATATAGTGTTGTCTTGTTTGGGCACTGTGAAAAGTAGCAGTTTCCATCAAGGGTGGACTAAATAGAGTCCTAAATGAATACTTAGATCCAGCACATACAGCTGATTGCTCAGTCCCACAGTCCTTCAATAATTACCTCATGTACTGAAACAACTGATGGGGACAATTTGGGAAGGATCCAGCAGAAGAGTGGTGGATGAAGGCCAAACAAGAACTTAATAGAAAAATTCCTTAAGTAAGAAGATTCCCCTGTGAAGCATTTCACACAGCCCTGATCTTCTTACCTTCAGTTCTGTTTTTCCCCTAGGTATGATTTCATAGCCTTCATTTAGACTCCGAAGCGTATCCACTGTACTTTGGCTGACATGAATTCTGTAAGCTGGGAATGGAAAGCAAAACAGATGGATCACTGTATTGCACACACGCTGCAAATTCCACACTGCTTCATACCAGCAAGGAAAAATGCTCCAAAGCATGCGGGCATGTAGCTGGTGTAGCTGTGTGGTGCTCCTCTGTGTAGTTTGATGCTGATGTATGGATCTTTCCAGGCAGGGCTGTCATGAGCACAGGGTGAGAGGAGACCTGCACTGGGGACTTCCTGGAGAAGGATACCAAACATGCTAAGTGTAGATGTCCAGCTCTTAGTAAGGATGGCGTTTTTTTCAGCAATATTGTCAGCTGGAATAAAAAAATGCCATATTTCTCTCTTGCCACAGTGTAACTAGGGAACAAGAAAGAAAAGGAAAATAACCAACTGTCCTGCTCCAGATATCCAACGTCATTTGGAAGCTGGGATGAAGACCAAAGAGATGGAATTTTTAAGGGGACATAAAAATGTGTCTGTGCATCTAGATCCATCTGGGTTTTATCAGAAATTGACTCCATCCAGAGACGCTACTAACAGTCTATGAACAAAAAGGGCAAAGATGGAGATCTTTATTAAATTCCCATCTTCCCCAGTTTGTTTTACAGCCATTACTGGAACTCACTGAATTTTGTTGTGGTTCTGCTGGTTTGAACAAGCCAGAGAATGTTTCTAAAATATTTTTCCCCAAAATAGTTGTCTTTGTTGTTGTTCTTGTTGAGCTTTTATTTCAAATGTGCCAATCACATTCCCTTCCCTCTGGAAGGGTGGGGAATGAAACAATTAATATTTTTTTCCAGAATAATCAGAAGGAAGAACAGTTCAACTATGCAGAGGAAGACCACATAGCTTTGAGCTGCACTTCCTGAGACATTGACTTACAATCTTCCTATTACTGTGGATCTATATAAATTTCTATTGATGTATAATAATGCTCTTGTATCTGCAGTGCTCCTGCTGTCTATGATCTCAGGAGACACTTTCAAGGCTCTAAACCTTGAGATTCTTCAAATATCTGTCTTGCTATTAGAAATCTGCTGTCAAAGTATTCCCTTCTTTCCACTGCTTTCCAAATGCAATGCAAGCCTTTTAAAATAAGACAGCCATTATCACAAGAAAGGCAATTTTCCTTAATTAAAGATTAGATTAATTGTTATTCCTAATTAGTCTAATCAAAACCACTGGAGCTAGGGCTGTTTGAAAGACTGAGAAAGTTCCAATGCAGCATGTATACTGCAACATATTTCTAGCCTGGCAAGACCTCAGGAGTTTGATATTAAATATCACAGACTTCATGTAGCTTGTAAACTAACTATAATAGGTAATTTCTTAGAGCCGTTGAAAATATGAAAAGGGATATCAGAGATCAATGATTAAAATGTATGAGATGTTGCCTTTGGAAACCAACTTGTACTGACAGCATGAACATCAAAAGCAAATGCAAAACACATCCACTGCAAAACCCTGTCCGCTGCATCATCCGCTATAGTTTACATATATATCCTTGTCCTAGCCAAGGACAGCAACAAACAGCAGGTATGTGTATACATAAGACTGAAAAGTGGGTAAATGTTCCCCACCAGCTCTTTTTACAAGTCTAGAAGTCTCCAGCCATGGGACAGTAAGAACCAGCTGAGAGGTGGTACTGTCTTATCTGCTGCAGCTATTGGCTCTGTGCATGTAGACTGTGCTTTTACAGCTGGAAGCCTCAGGAAAACAAAGGCGATACCTTGAGGGAAAAATAGCATTAACATCAACCCATCAAGAAAAAACATCAAGAAAACCTGAAGAGGAAGGGAAACCTAATGATTGTGTTAGGACCTGCCGACACTTGTTCATGGAATTGTTATTGCTGATAAATGAAACCATCACAAATAATGCCCTTCATGTTACAGGACAACATTGCATGTGGTCTGCTTTTCTCTGCCTCCAGCATGATGGAAGAAATTCCTGCATGTGCTTCTACCCTTGCTTTGTACTGGCCATGGCAGGTAGTGCATTATTTTGCTGTGCAAGAACAGCTCTGAATAAAGGGTTCTCAGCACTGACTGAAAGCAAGATCCAACCTACGCAGAAGAAATCTAGGGCAAGATTAATGTTGATTTTGGCTGATGGAATCCAAATCAGAGCACCATAGGTGGAAGGCAAGGCCTTAAAGGCTAACTTACGATGGCAAAGTCAATGCCCTCCCCTTCTGGCTGCTTTGAATTTTGTCATTTTATTTGCCCCTTCACAGTTGATTCAGTTGCAATGCTTATAAGTAAAGATATGCATTTCTTCATCCTCCCTGAGAATTTATTCAACCACCCACTCCAGGACTGTCCCAAATACTCACGCAGGCCTGTGGACTCCATTCGTGACGCCGTGTTCACCGTGTCTCCAAAGAGGCAGTACCGTGGCATGGTAAGCCCCACCACTCCTGCCACGCAAGGCCCTGAAAGACATGTCATCTGTATAACCCTGATGGTACTGCACAAATCAAGGGGCTCACCAGCAGACAAATCTCATCCTCTCCTCCGATATTCAAGAACCACTTGAGAATACAGGAGAAGGTTTTTTAAAGATCTCATTGCCCTTAGTGTTTGCTACAAGTGATCAAAAATCAAGCATTACTCTGCATTGCACATTGGTGTTTTGTGCCTGAGAAGGGTCTTGTGTCATAAGACTTCTGTTCACCATCATCTGGCAGAAATTTGTTCAGAGTTCATGGGAGCTCAAGGACTATTGCAATTCATTTTAGAAAGACCTCCTTTTCCATCCAATGAAACTCAAGTTCAGATCCTGTGATATGCCCCGTGAAACAGGATTGAAAATCAGCTTTGGAAGTCTAGAGATGCTGGCAGTAAGCTGGACCACCCTGTGACCCCTCCTCGGAAAAGAAGACATCATTAGCTCGCCTGTCTAGCCAAAACCTGTTTATTTTTCCTCTTTCTCATTCTTTAGATGAGATCCACTCCCTTCCAAAGTAGCTCCCAAGGAACCCATGCCAAGTTATCAGAGAGAGGTATGTGTGCAAGATTCATATGAACATGCACACACAGAGAGATAAAATGCGTAATGGCCAAACAGCACAGACAACTGTCATCTGGGACATTTGGATTAGCTAATGTTTGGACTATGTTCTGAAGGCTGAGATGCTAAATTTCATCACCCACAATTTAAAATATCAGGCTTGCAAAATAAATGCAAAAAAAAAAAGATAAAGAAAAGAAAAAAAGAGAATGCTCTCAGCAATGTAAGGAGGTGTGGGGCTTCCTGCAGAGAAAAGAGACCTCTCTGTATTTTCCATTGGATACATTTATGTCATATGTATTTGCAGGCTCTGCCTGCCTTTTCAATTTCATGATCCTTCTGGGTTAAGATTTAGCAAAAATGAAATCTAGGAAATCTTCTCCAGTGCAAAGATACAAGTGATTTGAAGTAGCGCATCATCAATATCTGAAATGATACTATAGATAAGGTTTCTCACAATATAAAAAGGTGTAAGTTAAAATGTTGTAGGTTAAAATAATGATGATGATGATCATCATCATCCAATTTAGAAGTGATCAATTACTTGTTTTAGGACACTATTTTTACTGTGATTTTTAGCTTTCTTAGTTACAGAAACTGATTCTGCATATAGTTTTCAGATACATCTTAAAGACAATGAAACTCCATAGCTGAAAGCTGAAAGGGGAACTTTTCAAGGACACCTCTTGCTTTGACCTCTCAAAAATTGTTGCTGCAGAGTCAAAGCAACAGGATTGTAATATAACTGACAGAGGATGCAAATTGAGAGGTAAGGCAGATTTTAACTCCTGCCTGATAAAGCGTCATTTGCTTTAAGATTGAAAAAAAAGACAAAGGAAAAATGGTTTGCACCAAAAGTGTTACAAGGACTTAAGCACTATCTCTGGCTCAAACACAACATTCAGGGACTGCTGGAGATCAGGAGAACCTGATTTAACGGTGTTTTTTTACTGTCAGTGTGCTGTGCAACCTTGGATAAGACACTTCTCCCCAGAATCTCTTCTGATTTAATTCCTGTCCTTATCAATATTCACTAATTTTGTTCAAGCTCTTCAGGGGAGGAGCTATAACCACTAGAGGAAGGTTTTTCAGGGTCTAGTCCATAGGCACTTCTATAGGACAACTACAAAGGCACTGTTGATACTACTGGGTCAAGGACCTAATGCTCACCTAACTGGTCCTTAATGTGTGCACAATGACGTGGCATGTGTATTTAAAAGGGTCTTGTTGGAGACTTTTTAATTCATGATTCAATAAGAGCTTTCCCTGAGAAAACATTGACATGGCATCACCTCTCTTCATCTTGTGGTGATAATGTGACAGCAGCACTCAGAAACCTCAGTAAGGATCAAAGCTCCTTCTGTAATAGGTGTTTCAAAGACACAAAAAAAGTGGTTCTTGTCAAAAAGCAGCCCTCAGTGAGGAGGATTTGATTTCGTTTTAAGAGGCACAAACAGAGAAGGCTGAGCTCCTGCTGTAGTTGGTGGAGGGCAAGTCAACGCAGTCAACTGAGCCATGAGAGCCTTTCCACTCCTGCACTGAACAGCTCTCCAGGGCCTACTTATATGTCCACCAGCTTTCCACCAAGCACAAAATCAGTGTGGGTTCCCCAACACTCCTGGAAACACCTCCACGTGGGTACCTGAATTCAGGTTTCCTACTCAGTCAGTGAGTAAGTCAACCATCCAATCACTTCTGCAAAGCTCAAAGCCTAGGATAGGCAACAATTCTGGGGTGAAGTACTACCTTTCTAGAGTACTGCTTTTAAGCCTTTCCTCCTGTTGCAGAAAGCTGCCAGCTCAAAACAAACCCTACAGTGTAAGCATGCCTGAAGGATTTCTCCGTGTTGAAGGCATCCAACGGTTAATTTACTCGCTCTCTTAACTGCCTGTGTGTGTTCCCCTTTGTCTAGACAGCTTCAGCCAAGGGCTAACAAAAACTTCCAGCAAGAAATCTCCCACAGTAACAAGTTTCAGAGGAAACCAGATACCCTGTGATGAGAACGTTATGGCCTCGTTGTTTAATTACACAGGTTCGCTGATTTGTTTTGAAGTGACTCTTTGCCAGGCCTTGCAGGGTCAGTTAATGAGTGGTGCTGGCTAAGAGTCTGCAACAACCATCAGTGGTGCCACAGAGGTTAATAAACTTGACCAAAGCGCGGGGCTGCCTGCCAGAGAGCCTGACTCTTCTGCCTCTGTGAAAAAGCTTGTCTTCTCACCACTGCTCTCCCTGACTGCCCAGCTCCAGCCCAGACACAGATGGCATGGAAACAGCTGAGCCAGCTGAGTTTTTCTGGACATGCAGTAAAGTCAGGAGAGCAAGCCAAGACTCCAGGGTGCATTTAAAGCAGGGCAGAAACTGCAGACTAAACACTGGTCTTCTTGTCCTCTTTGCCTTACCCATGCGTTGCCAGAAGTGGACCACGGGCATGGGCTAGCAGAAGTTCCAGAGGTGCAGTTCTCCATTGGTGGGATTGGAGACGCATGGGCAGTGCATACCCAAATGCCACACACTGCTTTTTCAGAGAGGGGATCATGAGGTCTTCTTGGCACTGGTTTCCAGAGAGTGGTTGGCCTGCAAAACTGGTGGTCACACCCATTCTCCATCCTTTTCAGGACAGTGAAAGTGTTAGCCAAGCCCTCTTCTCCTTCCTCAATGTTTTCATGATGCTGGTGATTCCCTCTTCATGCTTCTTCCCTCAGGAGAAATGGGGTCTAGGGTTAATCAAACTCTGCTGTCAGCTCAGTGGCTCAGGGAGCTGGTTTGCTTTGGAGCATGCATTTCTTGCTGCTCCCGTGACAGTATGATGTTGCCAGATCTGTGCAAAACAAGATCTGGCTTCCGCTTCTTCAGGAAGAAAGCACCAATTCCTCCCCCTCTTCCTCTCACACCCTACACAACAGCTCATAGAAACACCACTTTCCAGATACCCGGCGTTCATAAAAACAAGAAAATACATAACTGACCCATGTACACTTCACCTAGGGATAGATTTTTGGCTGGGTGCATGGAAGACACGTTGCAGAACTGCTGTCAACAGGCAGCAGCAGCTGTTGCACACCAGATTCCTCTTTTCCCCAGTTGACAATGCTGCTGGTGCTCCGGAGACTCCTGCTCAGGGCAGGACAAGCTGGGGCCATAGTATCATCTAATTTTTGCTGGAGTATAAAACCCACAGTGCTCCTGCAATCGTTCTTTAACACTTCAGATTCTGTGAGGGGCAGCTAAGACCACCAGACTGCAAAGAAAATAGTAGGGAGATGAGTTTTCAGAGATAAACCCAAAAAAGAACTTGTGTGGTCTAGCAGATACGACATACTGATTTTAGCTCTGCCTGTCACAACCCTGTTCTTAGGATATTCTGGGTGAGATACTTCCTTTTCTCTGCTGTTGTTTCACAATGTGTACAACAGGGACCAGGATATTGACTTTGTAAAACACTTGCATGCCAGAGCTGCAAAAATGTGGGCATTATCAGATAGGCAGAAGGATAAAACACCCTGTAATACTGGGTCAGACGTCTGAACAGTCTCATTCATTGTTTGGCTTCCTGCAATGGGCAGTACCTGGCACTTCAGTGGAAGGCACAAGAAGTCTGATGATGATCAGCTGGGAAAAAATCATTAATGAATGACTATGGCATAAAATTATGGAGGCTCATATCTCTTCTAAAAATATTGATTCTATGATAACAGCAGATGTCTTTCCCTCAATTTAAAATCCAGTCATACTTTCGCTTTTATGACTGCAGTCCTAATGGGGGTTTTTGTTTTATTTTGGAGTTCATGTACACTTTGTATAAAAAAACCCCCAACTTCCTCATTTCTTTTTCAGCAAGCCACTTTTCTGTTAATTGAATACATTATGACTTCTACATTAGAGATACTGTCTTCATAACAGAACTTTTTCTTACTAGCTGTATCACATGTTCTTCCAGTTATGTCCTATCCATGTAACTCTCCCCAACCTTTTCGTTCTTACACTCTATATGCCTGTTTTTCTGTCCTTTTTCCTTTCAGGACAGTTACAAAGACATTGCTGGATGTCTGTGTCACACCAGTGAAGAGCCTATGGCACATCAAAGAGCCACCCTTACAACAAAACCCTTGGGACTAACATGTCTGATGTAGTCCCTGACTGTGACAGAATACACAATTTTCCCCCCCAGATTATACAGAGTCGTTTTCCTCCTTAGTGTTCGTGCTTTGCTATGGAAGACTTAAAGGCATCTTCTAAGACCACTTGTTTTGGGGTGGGCAGGGAGAAAACATTCAAAGCTGGAAATACCATTGCAAAGGAGTTCTTTGATGTTCAGGCACAGGAGAGAGTCACTGCCTACCTGTGTGCAGGCCGATTCGTATCCTGAGGGGGATGTCTGGCATGTGTCTCATTTTGAATGTTCCCACAGAGCTGAGGATATCCAGGGACATGTTGGCTATCTCAGCTGCATGCTTGTTTCCATTGCGTTTTGGAAGCCCTGAGGCAACCATGTAGGCATCGCCAATTGTCTCCACCTAGCAAATAGCATTACATTAAAAATGTACGTTAAAAAATGAACAAACAAATTGAAAAAGATGGAAAAGAGACATAGAATGAAACTACAAGAATGTTTGAACCACAGACACTTTGATCCTCATGCGCAGGTACCCCTCACCTTGTAAACGTCATGGTTTCCAAGAACAGCATCAAACAGTGTGTAAAGGTCATTTAGGAGGTCAACTACTTCAATGGGTTCACTGAGGGCTGAAATAGTTGTGAAGCCCACGATGTCACTGAAGTAGATGGTCACCTGGTCAAAATACTCCGGCTCCACTGTGCCACCAGTCTTGAGGGCTTCCGCCACTGATCTGAAATAACAATGCAAACAAGGACGACAGGGCACAACCCCTTTTTGCAGTACATGCCCAAGAGCTCAGACACTCTTGTCCTCAAAAAGGACAATCTTGTGCTTGAAAAATCTTCCACTAAATAGAAGGTTCTATATAGCTGTAACAAGCATTGATTAAAGTTTCTTACTTTGATTGGAAGGTGCTTGCCAAAGTTGGAGGTCAGATCTGCAATCTTGCTCCCTTCTGGGGAAGAGTTTTGTCCACTCTAGCTACGGGGTTTATTTTTACCGTCTAAAGTACTAGTACTTACGGGGGGAGCATTTGGGACAGTAGTTTTTCTGTCTTCTGTTTTTCAATCTCTAGCTCTTCGGTCCTCTCTCTGATTAAATCTTCCAGGTTGCTTGAATACTGCTCAAGCATCCTGAGCATTGAGTCAATTATATTGGTCTTTTTCCCTTTGTTGATGGTTTTGAACTGTAAAATCAAACTGGAGAGTTATTTAACCATCTCCTTACACCATTGCAGCACTCTAAGTTTGGAAAGGGACAAAAATCAAACACTTCTTTTAAAGGGATAATGCTAAAGACTGGCTTTGTCAGTGGCAAGAGTTCAACAATAAAGGAAAAAGGCAAACTGGAGGGTGAATTTGCAGCAATAACCATGGAAGCTGCCCAGGAGCATGTTGCTCCTCTATGAACTTTCAGTGAGGGTTAAGTGAAATACCACCTTCAATGAGATGACAGCATGTACGGGAGTTGTTACGGAGGCCTACAGTGCTGCAGATTTGCACTCTTGTTTATCCCATGACCATCCTTTAGAGTAATTTGCAGCCCTTTGCATTCAGAAATGCAAGTTTCAGGGCATTAGCCACACTTAACAACCTGCTGATATGTTACTGGTGTTAAATCCATCTTTGCACACTGGCATATATGTGTATTACCACCTCCCATCCCCAGCACCACACTGAGTCGACCGTTCTCCTCCTGACCTGAAGCTGTGCCTCTGGATCATTTGGATAATCTGTGACTTCAGAAGCTGCCTTAGACTCAATAGTGGAGTCACATGGATGTAAATTTATTCACAGTTTCATAGAAGCAGAAGGTAAAAATTACGGATATTAGTTTACCTAGTTTGACCTTATAAGAACTTAGGAACAGTACTACTGGATCAGACAAGGAGTTTATTTTGCCAGTACCTGTCCATGAGACTGCCCGGTAACAGCTGTCTGGGAAAGCTGTTCAAACAGGACTCAGGTATGGTCATATTCCCAGGGATATGCTCCCAGCCTCCATCAATCTGCAGTTCAGAGACCTCCTGTGCCAAACGTATCTTTGTGTTTAACAGCCTTTGGTGAATTTTCCTTTTAATCACCTTTTAAATACTTCAGAAGATTAAAAAACATATTGATCTGAAGGTGCTATCATAAATTACAGATCTCCATGAGACCATCCGTGCAGGTACACTGCAAATGCGAAGACACCGAGCCCACGTCCAGGCTGCTTCACACCTCACATGGTGATGCCATGGCAGCCCAAGTTCAGGACAAGGTGTCAGCCAGTCACCACGAGCCATAAAATAACCCAATAGCAAGGGCAAGACTAGAACTCTGGGATATGTTCAATCATTTTTTAAGGGCTCACTTAAAGAAAAAAAACCCCCACACTTTCCTGCCAAGTGCAAACACAGGATTTCACCTGCTGCTCTATTCACCAACCTTATGAAATACCTCCTCAAAGGTTGGACGACGTTCGGGGGCTTCACCCCAGCATTCCTTCATTATCTGGATACACTTCAGGGGTGCCAACTCAGGGGCTATGTTTGGGCGGCACAGGGGAGGGGGCTTCTTCACTTTCTTTATGATTTCTGTGACAAAGAGAAGAACGGGAAGCACATTGTGATATGGAGGGTCTTGATGAGGGTAAAGGACATAGACCTTTTCACCTGTCTCTTGCTCGCTCCTTCAGCTACCACCATTATTGCTCACCACCCAGTGTTTGTGTCAAATAAAGCTGGGGGTTTCTGCTTTTTTCGGCCAGGAGTCTCTTGGAGGATTTGAAAGAGAAGAGATTCATCTGCTGTCTTGTCCCTAGAGAACCAGGTTATGAGCAATAAAGTGGTTGGATGGGGGAAGGTTGTGTGGTAGATGGATGTGTGAGCCTGCAGGCTTGCATTTAATGAAATTGCCTCTGCGTCTTTCCATTAGGATCTGTGGTCCTCCAAGAGAGCAGAGGGTTATGGCCGAGCCCAGACAGGAAGGATACCAGCTTCTGATGCTTCATTGTTAACTGGGAACCAGTAGGTGGGAGGTTGATGGGAATGGAGACAGTGGAAAATATTTTAAGGGGCAGAGTTTGGGTTCAAAACAATGTCTGGAAAGTGACTCCCTATCCAGAGGTGAAACAAGATTAATAAGGAACCGGGCTTGGGCTTTCAGACCCTGACAATTCTTTAATTTGTGGGTTTTGGATAAAACAGCACTAGGCAAAGGAGCGGAGCCGCAGGTTTCATTGACAGCTGAAGCACAGGCAGGGAAGCGCGGCGTCTCAACCCAACCTTGACTTCAGTTTAGGTATTTCTTAGTAAGAATATCCTGGAGGAAACACGGGGTTTTGTAAGGCAGAACTATATCTTCCTGCTTAAAAAAAAAAAAAAAAAAAAAAAAAAAGCCCAGAGGGATTGCATTTGAAAGTTTCATTTTGTGCAGTGCAGAGCTGTCAAATGGAGAGAAAACCACCCTCTTCCTGGCAGGAGCCCTGCATTTCCACAGCTGTTACTGTGACTACCCAAAGCTTTTAGGTGTTGACAGTTTACTTTAAATCTCTGGCTCATCCCACCAGTCTTCACCAAATGAACTAAACAAAGCACCTGGCCCAAATATTTCTAGGGGCAGCCAAGGGGAAATGCCTTCCCCAGACGATTTTAAAGTTCACGCCATGAGTGAAAGCTCCTTGAGGATTAGGATGCGATGACTAGAAATTCATCATTTTATCAGGTCAGGAAAATGGAGTGCACTAAGTTCAACATTTGCTGGAGGTTCCCTAGGGGTACTAGGTGGGGGCAACACCTGCGAATTACATCATAGGCTACATCATAGGTCCAGCTCTGAATTACAGAGCAGGTTACATCATAATCTTCATTGTCATTGCATTGTTGCAGCAGCTTAGGGTGCAGCAAGGTCAAGGCCCCAATTCTGGGGGCACTGAACTGGCAGATACTGGATGGCCATACCCCACTTGGTGACTGTCCAGCCCAAAATGTGTTGGGAATCTGCTTTCACTGAAATCAGCTCTTTTTTGATTGATCCCGCTCCCTCCCTGTTTAAGTGCTTGACCCTGACCATGGTGTGTTCGCTCTTCCTATGCAAGCATGACACAGTTTGGACAACTGAGAGCTGCACCATGAGCAGTTCCTAAGGAGTTTACCTATTTGCTATTTCTGATAAAAGCCAGCTTATATATGTCATATATAATATATATGTATGTATGTTATATATGTAAGTATCACTTTGTCCTCTGCTGAAGAGAGAACCTCTTTAAATAGGGAAGTAATTAAGAAAAAATAGATGGGCAGATGGACAAAACAGGATGCTAGTGAGGAGTGCAGCTCAAAAACTCAGCCCCCATGACGTACAAAAAATGGTTGATGAGTGAGAAGCGAAGACGTTTCCAAGCTATGGAAAATTCTGCTATCAGATCTCACCCCACACTTGATGAAAAGTGAAAATTTGGACAGGGAACTGGAGGTTCTGCAGTGGTCTGACCGCAGGCCAGCTCTGAAGTATCTTGGGGGGGACTCAGAACCCCAGCCCCACTGACAGCAGTGATGAGTCACGTACTGAGGCTGAGATCGGAACTACACATTTTGATGTTTATTATGGATGTTTTGTTGAAAACAGACTTTTATCACTGTAAAAAGTCATGAGATTGGGACATTATTTCCATACCAATGTTTTACACAAGGGGCTTGGCCAGACATTCTGTGAGCACTGTGCATAAATCCTTAAAAATGTACTGAAATAGTTGCCTACCTTCAGCTGAGAGCTCTGACATGCAGTATGGTGGACCCCGAACAACCACTTCTTGTAGGATGATTGCAAAGCTGTAAATGTCCCCTTTGAACGTGCCTTTTCTGTGCATGTCCGGGTCCCTTAGTAACTCAGGAGCTGTCCAGAGCAATTCTAAAAAATTCAAGAGCATCACTTTTCTTACATTTGAGCTCGGACTATTGCAAATTAGGTGCTTAAATAAACACTTCATTTTAGTCATTTAAAGAAATGTTGGAACATACTTCATTATTCACTGGATCAAGTATTTTGCTTCTTGTGACGTATTAGAAATATTAAACTTCCATCTTGACAAAAAAATTTGCATTTTCAAAATTTAAGTCTACCTTTTAAAAAATTGTTGCTTTACAAACAATTTATATCCTCTACACCAACCCTGAACTTCAGCATAAGATGTTTTCTCACCATTGCAAAAAATTTAACACCTTTTTTTTTTTTAAAGTATCACTCAGGCAAAATGTTGGTGCTGAAGCCTGGATTTCTTGTTACAGTTGTTGCTCTTTTACAAACAACAGCTAATGAAGTATTTTCTGTAGCTCTCCTTAAATGAAAGTAGTTTGTGTAAAAGCAGGTTGTGACAGTCTGAAGCATGATCAGTCTTCATAATCCGATAGTTCAAGTGATGAAAGACACAGTTGTAAAACATACCTAGCCCCATCTAGAAATGAATCTCCCTCAAACTAGGATATTGTTACCCTGGGAACAGTGCAATCTGAGTAATGGGAACAAGGAACATGTAAGCTGCTGCAATATATATATATATAACTTTTGTAAGGGAGGAGAAGAAGGTCTTCTGGCAACTGCCCTGAGACACTGGAAATGTGTAGGAACCAGATCCTGTGACAGAGGGATCAAAACACTGCATACTAATTGAAACCAGGTTTTAAGAACAAACTGGGGTACCAGAGGAAACCCAAGGCAATAGCAAGGTGAAAGAAATCTTGTCAGTCTCCAAACCTGGTCCCACGAGATGCTGTCCCTAAGTGGTGGGGATGCCACATGGCAGCCTTTGGTGATTGGCATGTAGATGATCTATTTCAGAGACCTGTATCATCTTGAGTTTCAGATGGCTCTTTGCATTTGGATTAACCTAAAACTTCAAATGTAGGGTTGGGGCTAAGGATGTTAAACCAATTCCACCGGTCACAGAAACTCAGGACTGATCAGATTTCAGGGGCACTTAAATCCTTCTTCAGCTATGACAAGCTTCAGTTCTGTCACTGCTTACAATAAAATCTTTTTTCCTTACCACGGCACTGCTATTCACCACACTTTCAGGAAGTCTGAAAAAACTTTGCTTATCCTTTACTGTAACAGTGCATTGTATACAGGTAACCAGATGCGGTGCGGCAAGATTGAGCACATAAATCCTTGTGTGACCACTGGCCTGCACTTGCATTAGGACAAGCATCTGCTAAATCAATGGACAAACATTTTTTTAAGAAAAATAACAAAACCTTATGGCACCTACCTTCTGGGGATGGCTGAATATATGGGCATTTCTGTGCTTCTAAGAGCTCATTATAACCGTAGTCAGTGATCTTCAGCACAAATCGGCCATCCACAACACAGTTACGAGACTTGAGACGTCCATGGGCAAAATCTCGATGATGCAAATACCTAATTCCCTATGAATACATGAAAGATTGAGGCTGTTCCTTAAGAATTATACTATCCATCAGCAAAGACACCAAGTCAAATTGTCACCTTAGATGGCATTAGATACATCATTCACTCTATGTTAAATGCAGTCCTATCAACCCAAGACACTATGGGGGAAATCCAGTAACGGATTAGGAACAAGAATTAGGTTAGCTGCATCCCAAAATAATGCTGGAAAGGACTGGCAACTTTAGGAACAGTCAAATGCCTCTCTCTGTATTCCTAGGATTCATTGTACTCTGAAGTTGTACTTTTAGACAAGGTTAAGAAGATGGGCACAAGTGGTACCCAATGGTTAGGTCAAGGGAAGCCAGTAAGAGCTGAATGCCCTTACCCAGCTCCCTCAAGGACGGTCAGAAGGTGGATGATCATGGGCTGTAAGAATAGTTCTGGCAGTCTACCTTCTGTAGGTCATCTGTGCCAGACTGGTAGTTCACTGTTTGGGTGAGAACACATGGGATGTGATTGGAAGTGTGTGAACGCTCTTTTGAAGTGATCACATGCATAGCCAACCTGTGGCAAGGGATGGCTACTGTTTGGTTCTATGCTGAATGCATTTCTGATTTATGACAAGAAAGGGCCTCTGGAATGTACAAATTTGTCACCAGATTCATTGTTCTAGGTGATCAGTTCTAGCTTGCTGTGTGGTTTTAACTTCTCATCCTGCTGCATGGATGTAGTCCTATTACCCCAAATAGTGCTTCTCTTGGGTGGTAACAAAACAAGAATAAGAGGTCTCCATTAAAGACCCTCTATACCAGTATAACTACAGTCACATTGGTTTTCCCTGCATTACTATAAAAATCCCAAAGTCCTGAATTAAATAGCTATGTCAATATAAAAGTCACATGCATGTCACGCCTCAGCAGGAGCAATGGATTTACTTTAATTAGATCCATCACGAGAGAGGACTTAAACATCCAATCCAGTTTCATGTCTTCGTTTCTCAGCAAGTCTTCCAGGCTTCCTCGGGAGCAGTGCTCCGTCACTATGGCAAAGATGCCACAGTCAGAGAAAAAGCCCAGGAACAGATTCACATTTTCATGACGCAGATCTTTCATCTGAAACAAGACAGTGAATCACAGCAAGACCCAAGTCAGGTAGACATCTGCTCAGCAGCTTCTCTATATCATTAGATGTCCTTACCATTCTTGTAGTCCCAGTCTTTCACACAAGGATGGGGAAGAAAACAACCTCTTTGCTGCTTACCTTCGGCTGTCCTGCAATCTTTCTAAGCTTTGCTTTACTTAATCTATCCATTAAGACAAAGAAAGCAAGATAGCAAAAGCAAACAGAACAGAAATTTGTTTTTCTTTAGATGAGCTAGATTGGATCTTTCATTGGGACAAAATGGCTTCACTGGGGTAAATTGAATTCAGCATGTGGAGTCTTACTCCAGCTCTGATCTGATCTGGAAAGCAGTTCCAAGACCGGAAGATCCAAAGTCATCCATCAATGGTGCTTTTGGAGACATGCCCTGGTAAATTTGTTATATTTATGCGCATAAAAATGCTACTTCTATGTTAGGAGTAGCTGCCAACAACTAATGGCCTTGAATTTGGAAAATAAATGTGTCAGCTTGTCATTTAGTAATACAATAATAATAATAAAATTGAAGACTAAAAGCGAACTTCTAATAGGCATCTTAGCAGCAGGCACAAAGCAAATCCCAGAGAAATGCACAACTATGTCTGTGCCACACTGTCATCAAATTATACATGAAAACAGCTGCCAGTGCATTCTCCTGCCCTGACACTGGCAGGGATTATTTCCTCCAAACTGCTCTGCCTTTGCACAAAAGGTCACTTAGAGGACTTACTGTACATTCAGCATTGCACCAGCTTTGAAGTGGCAGGTCCAGGGTGGGGTTTTGCAAGCTGCTGACTCTGCCACGTGGGTCATTGGTGGGTATGTCAGGTGCAATTGTGCATGGTCCATTCCACCAGATTTCACTAGACAAGACTCACTGACAGCCATGGCATATGATTCAACAGTTAAACAGGAGACAAGGAGAATAAAAATACCCTGCCGTCACAGAAGTCCGCCCGAGCAACCTTCCCTCCACATGCCCCGTCATCCCCTGTTCCTACCTTCCTCAAGACGTTGGTGGAGCTTTGCCGCAGATTGTGAACTGCTCCCGCCTCAAATTTTTTCAGCCACACCCAGTCTCCCTGTCCACAATACAGGTGGGTGAATGATAGAGCAAGTCCCTGAGCAGCAGATAACGTTGGGACCTAGGTCTGAATTCCATGTCCTTGACTTTGAAAGTGTTTGAGGGTTTGCAATTGTCCTGGTTTCGGCTGGGATAAAGTTAATTTTCTTCTTAGTAGCTAGTACAGTGCTGTGTTTGGGCTCTGATGTGAGAACAAAGTTGAAAAAGCACTGAAGTTTTTAATTGTTGTGGGGGTGATGTTTATACTAAGTCAAGGACTTAGTGTGTGCCAGCAGAAGGGCTGGAGGGGCACAAGGAACTGGGAGGGGACACGGCCAGGAGAGGTGACCCAAACCAGGCAAAGGGATATTCCATACCATAGGATGTCATGCTGCGTATATAAACCGGGGGAAGAAGAAGGAATTGGGGGACATCTGGCATTATGGTGTTTGCCTTCCCGAGTCCCCGTTACGTGTGACGGAGCCCGGCTGCCCTGGGGATGGCCGGACACCTGCCTGCCCAGGGGAAGCGGTGAATGAGTCCCTTGCTTTGCTTTGCTTGCGTGTGCAGGTTTTGCTTTACCTATTAAACTGTTCATATCTCAACCCTTGAGTTTTACGTTCCTTTCTGATCCTCCTCCCCATCCCTCTGGGTGAGGGGGAGTGAGCCAGCAGCGGCATGGGGCTGGGTTGCCGGCCGGGGTTAAACCATGGCAGCAATGTTCTTGGCAGTAGATGCTTTCTATACTGCACCTGAATAAGAATATCCACAGCAAACCCTCAAAAAATGGACTGAGGCAGGAGCTTCACTTGGATCAGAACTTCATGCCTGAAAGGTGTATTAGTGTCTGATAAACAACAATAAAGTGATTTAAAAAGAAAGTACTCTGCCCAGAACTTTTTTCTGGCATTAATGATCCAGTTGATTTTGCTCCTTTTCAGGAAAAACTGCCATGCCATTTTTTCAAAAAGCTGTGTTTTTAGGAAAGAACTGATGAATGTCATGAGTTTTCTTGGCCATTGCTTCTGCTTAAGCTCCATACTATCCTGTCAGCACTAAGGGGAATTTGATAGCCTTTAATCTGTGTATTTGGATCCTGTCCTGTAAGAAGTGGCCTTATTAGAGATGTCACCACCTAAAGGCTGTCTTGTAAGAAACGTTCTTCATGATGCCTTTACATGGTAATGTCTCTAATATCCTGTTAGTTACTGCTAGAGTCCCAGTTGGAGACACACCTGGCAATGTTACGTATGGATGTTGAATACCACCACTCACATGACTCCAAGTGTCAGAGCGAGGGTCAGGGTAGAGCTGCCTTAGACACTGGCAAGTCCATGCTTGGGAGTAACTTATTTTCACCCTTAGGGTCTATCAGCAGTTCTCCCATCCTGGGTTCTACAGTGCTGCAGCTCAAGTCTTTCCTGACTTAATCAGCTCAGTGAACAGCAAGTGGTGGGAGAATGCTGCACGAGGTCCCTACCTACCTCATACAAAGCCACGCTGGAGGTTTCGTGGGTGGCAGCTGTGCTTTTCAAGGAAGAGGAGCGGGTTACAGATTTCAGGCTTTTGCTGTCGGCTCCTATGCTGTTTGCATCAACCAGACTGTCCAAGGTCAGCCTCTGGAAGGCAAGGAAAACAGGTGCAAGACAGTTACCACCTTTGGATGTAAACCTGCACTCCAGCTCTGCCTTGGGCCATTGATTTCACCCATGCTAGCAACCTCCCAAACCTCCCAAACTTCCTATCTCACCTCTCTGAATACCTCTAAAAGACTAAGGTTGATCCTGTTTGGTACCTTGAAACACTACAGCAGCACTTGTGATGGAAATGTCATGACTGAGAGACACCAGAGGAGGCAGGTGTTTCTCTTTGCATTGCACAAGGAAGTGTCTCCTCTGGAACAAGCAAGAAACCCGTATCCATGTGAGTGACCTATGCAAAGAGATTGCTCCACAGCAGTCCATATTATTGGCATGGTCCTGGGCATGGGGCTGGTCTATGCCAAATAACAGTCCCCCAGGAGATCCCCAGCTCTGGAAAGGAGCCAGCACAGGCCAGAAATGGTTCCCAGTAGGTGGTCTGGATGCAGACAATTTTAGAGGTTAAGATGGTTTAGCTATATGGACGTGAACTATGCTAAGCCATCCAACCTCAAGAACAAAGAATAAGCCTTGGCTGTTAGAACAAACACAGCCAAGGGTACTATTTACATCATTGTAACGGCTTTCACACTGCATGTGCATCTAATCTAAGATTCAAAAACACTCAGCCTATGGGAAATTTTCTGATGTGCAGGGGAAAATGAGACATGCAGAAGTGAAGGAGCTTCCCAGAGCTTCATGGGTATGACAATATCACAGAGCAAACCTGTTTTTGAGTGTCCCACCAGATTACTTTCATGAGTCGAAGGACTTGCCTTATTATATATCTCTGGGTTGATGAAGATGACGTCATCCAAGGTCAGTATTATCTTGTTAGGTCCCCTGAATAGCTGGCTGTTCAAGATACTACGCCTGCAAGAGTTGGAGAGTTACCGTTAATCATTTTTAGGTGGGTGACCAGTTTACATCACCTCTGAGCGCCCCACATCTGGCTTCCCTGCAGTATTGGGAAAGTGCAGCATGTGGTGTGGCAGTGGGGATGGACATGGGTGAAAGCAGCAGACAAGTCATGAAGCCCTGGCTTAGAGTGAAATCCCCTGAGTCAAGGGTTATCCAATTCACAGATTACAAAAGCTGTAATCTCAAAGGGTCTCCATCACAAACAGACATCTTGAGTCAATCTGGTTACAAATATGAATTGGTTCTGTATATAATGCGCACTTTGTTTTGCTTGGTTTTATTTTCCATATCCCAAATCATTCTCCATTAGGAGGGAATAATAGGTTTCATTAGACCAGCCAATCTGGCTGGTGAGCACACCAGCCTTTCTTAGGGACTGAAACTGAATCACGGATAATTTATAAAAGACGCCTGGACACAAATTACCATCAAAATAGGCTGGCTGAATCTCTCTGTTGTAGCATAGTGCAGTATGAAGCATACAGCAAGATACCCCCTTGCAATGACTGTCAGCTCATACAGAGGGAAAAGCTGCAGGGGACGAGCAGTTTGGCACGCGTGGTGTAGTGCAATGCGACGTGGAGGTCTTGGAAGCAGTATTGCTGAACCAGGGCTGTTTCTCTTGGTCAGGAATAATTAGATCAAGAAGACCATGCCGATTCAGATCTGCTTCTTCCAGGACATGAGCCAGATGGGTTGTCTATCATACAGTGTGTAACACAGAACAAATGTGCTTCTGGCCTCTCCATAGGATGCTGCTGCCTGTTTTCCAGGGGATGACTCTCTGCACTCGTTGGTAGGCTACCAGATTTGCAGAATAGCCACCAGCAAGAAAGAAAATTCAGTATACTCGTGAGAACAGCAAAGACACTATCTGTTGCTTGACTGCATCCTGCTACTTGCACAGCTTCTTTTGAATTTGCAAGGCAGAAAACTCAACAAGAAATGTTGTACCATCAAGGACTATGTTCATGTTCATGGCACAGTTCAAACAGGCTTACGTCCACTTTGTGCAAATTGATATCAAACACTCCAGAGTTTCATTGTTAGTTTTTAGCTGAGATTCATCTGACAGTAATACCCAACACATGGCTGTTTTAGGGACTCAGAGAAGAGGCCGAAGTCACACCCCATCATTCTGGACCCACTATTTCAATGGACATCGATGTCTAGCACAGAGCACAAAGCACACTGTTATCTATTAGACAGTCAAAAACTCTTCAAGCAGAAACAGAGAAGGGAGAGGAAAGCTCCCCCATTGCCCTCAATGACACTTTTTGTTTAAGGAACTTTGTTTACAACACAGCAGATATCTGATCTGCACAGACCTAAGACTTCCTGATGAGGTGGGCAACAGGACGCCTTTTGCTAGCTGTACTCTAGAAGGAATTCATTTCACAAAATCCCTGTACATCACCACAATTCACTTTTCCATTGCATGTATCACTCTGGGAATTTTAGAAGAACACAGACAGCTTTCTGGAGTTCAGAATGAGCCTTGGCCACACAAGCTCAGGCATCACCTGGTAGTCTTTCTCTACCACTTTGTCCCAAGCCACCCAACTCATCTTCATGCAAAAACCTCATCGCATATGTACCTTTCACCCTTCCACCTGAAGACCTTGCTTGGTCAATCTCATCCTCTCACACAAGCATAGAGGAAAGCACACCTCTGCCAAAAGCAAAGCACAAAGTGTGGAGTGACTCATTTAAGCTCATGCAGAGCTAAGCCTGGAGTTCCCACATTTGAACTCAGACCATGCTGTGGTTTAAATTTAGTTCCAGACATGCCCTTCCCTAACATAAATCAGTCTGAGTCATTCTAGACCTTTTTTATTTTTTTTTTTCTTCCCTTGCAGATGGCCATACATCTTCACTCATGACTGAGTCTTCCCAAGCACAGTCTGGTACTTGTGGAACAGCTTACAAGTAGAGTAGGCAGAAAGACTGTCTTTTATTTACTTAATTGTAGAGGCTGGTGGCCAAGTAATAGATCAGGGTTTTAAAGTGCGGGTGGATGGAGGCAACCTCCTCAGTGCCTGCAGTTGTAAGATATTAGAAGCAGCTGTGTGTTATAAACAGGGGGGCTGTTTAGGGTGTTGCTCGCTGGGTGGCCTTATATAATCTGTGTTTGGAGGGATGATTCAGGAGTGGAGAGAAAACATGTTTTGGGATGATCTGAGAGGCAAAGCTGGATGGTGTAATCCAGGAAACTTTGCTCTGCTGAATTCATTGCTGCTGAGTAAATATGCCTTCTGATTTCAGTCACACGCTATATAGGCATCAATAAGGAGAGAAAGATTATTTCAGGGGAGCAGTTTGGAGCAAAAGATTACCTTAGGTTATGGCCATAGTGTCCTTGCCAAAGAGCAACCCACAGGCCCTGGACCAACAAGTCCATGACACCTTGAGTCGGGACACAAGCATAACCTATGCAATTGTTGGAAACTCTCCCTTCTCCAGCAAACTACTTAATTTGCTCCAAAGATCCTATGCCCAGACCAATATATATGCAGTGTGAATGACCAGGGAGCTGGACTTGAGTTCAAAACAGGGAATAAATCAGCTTGGTAATAAAGAGGTACCCTAATTAATTGCTCTGAACCTTCTCTAGAGATATTATCTCTCTCTTTCTCTTTAGTACAAGGAGAAAGTAAAGAGGTTCAGCCTAGGTGCTTCATAGAAAGTATGAATATATTAGGGACAGAAATTCAGACAAGAATGATCTGGAGAAAGAAAAAGACATTTAACATGGCAGCCCACTTGGTCTCCACCCCAATGTTCTCAAAGCAGATTCCCATCTTTGGGTTTTATGGCATACTTTGAACTTCCAAAGTGATAGTCACTTTCCTAATGATTCAGAGGCATCATCCAGCTAATCCTTCCAGTAACAGACTGCAACATTCTTCCAAACCAGGACTGGATAAAGGGCAAAATGACTGCTCCTGGGACTGCAGAACCAATGTCTGCAGTGCTCAAGCCACTATCACTTTAAAAAGTTGTATTGGGTTTGCATGGCAAAGTTTTGGTAGTGAGGAGGCTACAGGGGTGGCTTCTGTGAGAAGCTGCTGAAAGCTTCCCCTGTGTCTGATGGAGCCAACACCAGCCAGCTCCAAGACGGGCCCACCGCTGGCTAAGGCTGAGCCCATCAGCAATGGTGGCAGCACCTCTGGAATAATGTATTTAAGACGGGGGAAAATCTGCTGTGTGACAGCAACTGCAGCTGGAGAGAGGAGTGAGAACATGTGAGAGCAACAGCTTTGCAGACCCCCTGGCCGGGGCAGGAGGAGGCAGGAGGAGCTCCAGGCACTGAGCAGAAATTCCCTGGCAGCCGGCGGTGAAGCGCGTGGTGAGGCAGGCTATGCCCCTCAGCCCATGGAGGTCCATGGTGGAGCAAAATTCTATCTGCAGCCTGGGGGAGGATCCCACGCCAGAGGGACCCATGCTGGAGAAGCTCATGGAGGACTGTCCCCTGTGGGAGGGCCCCACACTGGAGCAGGGGACTAATGTGAGAACCTTCCCCATGAGGAGGAAGGAGCGGCAGGACAGCGTGTGAGGGACTGACCACAGCCCCCATTCCACATCCCCCTGCACCACTGCTGGGAGGAGGGAGAGAAATCAGAGAGCCTGGGAAGAAGGGAGGGGTGGGGGGAAGGTGTTTTTAATATTTGGGTTTATTTCTCATTATTCTACTCTGATTTAATTGGTAATAAATTAAACTGATTTCCCCAAGTGGAGTCTGTTTTGACTGTGATGGTAATGGCTGAATGACTTCCCTGCCCTTACCTCGACCCTCCTCTCATTATATTTCCTCTCCCCTGCCCAGCTAAGGGCAGTGACAGAGTGGCTGTGGTGAGCATCTGGCAGCCAGCCAGGGTCAACCCACCACAGAAGTGAAGAGATATGTGGCTGGAGAGCAAAAACCACAATCAAACCTTCTATGTGTTCACTCATTGTCTAAACTGCTGGCTGAAGTGCAAGTCTCCCACCAAAGCTAAAAGTAGCACTGAACCAAATACGTGATGCAATTCTCACCTGATCAGGGAACCCAGGCTCACAGCACCAAGCACCAGGGCAAATAACAGCATCACCCCCAAAATCATGACTGTAGGCTCAATCCCTGTGCAAAGAGGGGGAAAGAATTAGTGAACTAGAAAACCCTTTGATTTAGGAAATAACATTAAAAATATCAATATCAGATCATTAGACTACAAAGTTAAATATTCAGCCAGGAGAATGCTAGAAGGCAATTTTTATGCCACGTTGATCTGTGAATACACAATACTTACTGACTTTATTTACATGAGACTGCAACTACTTTATCTGTGTACTTTTTTTCTATACCAGACCCAGAGCCCTGAATCAGTGGAAAACCAGTTTTTCTTCAAGCAAATAAAGACTGGATTCATGGGGAAATATTAAGTTTTAGAGGCAGTTTCTGAAAAGTTCATAACTTTTTAACATTTGACCCTCTGCTTTCCAGGAACTGAAATGCTGAAAAAGCTTTACCATGTGGTACCAAACTGACGGCCAGTGTGAGTCACCGGCCTATCTGGGGTTCTTCATCCCCTGCTACAGATTTCTAATGCTGAAAAGAGCAGAAGAGAAGGAGAAGGCAGCAGTTGTTTTCCTCAACGAACCCACCGACACAAAGTACTGGAGACGGATACATTGCTCAAGAGCTAAGGAAAGCCAACATGAAGGGATGAGCTAAATTCCGGTGGGAACTGTCTGCTGTCTGTGTCTCTTCTGTCTTCTGTTTTTTTTCTATTTTATTCTGTCTGTATTCAGCAATCCTTAATCGCAAACAAGCACAGAGAGATCTGGGTTGATAAAAGGTTTGTAACTCTACGTTACACTTCCACCTAAATCACAGGGTTTTTGCAAGCACTGAAACCTAGAGCTTCCCAGCGAAAGATGCAGGCATTTTTGTAAATTGATGTCTTTCCTGGAGAAGGAAGAGCATTTTAGCTGAAATTTTCCTGCCAGGTTTGGACTTCCTTTCTGCTTCAGCCCAGAGCCCCAGTCCCTGATTGTCCTCACACATACACCGGCCCAGGCTGCCCAGAGCAGCTGTGGGTGCCCCATCCCTGGCAGGGCTCAAGGCCAGGCTGGACGGGGCTGGGAGCAGCCGGGGCTGGGGGGTGGTTGGACCAGATGATCTTGAAAGGTTCCTTCCAACTTGAACTGGTCTATGATTCTATGATACTAATTAAAGATGTCCCTAACCATGGTGGCGTGTCTGTACCTGGTTATCTTTGAAGATCCCATCCAACCCCAACCATTCTGTGATTCTATGAAACTGTGTTTCTATATTAGAAGTCACTCTACTTTCATGCTCCAGTCTCGTATTATCCCTATGTACCTCCACTTGAAAAGAAATCTGGCCACAGTAGAATAGATACTTCACACCCATTTCTCCACCTCACAGACAATGTAGATGGAGACCAAGGTTTCACTTCATCAATGGGTAAAGGAGCCACAGCCAGCTTTCTCCAGGAGGTGGTCAACTTTAACACAGGGACAAACAAGACCACACCAAGCTGGCCTGAAGGGTACAGTTTGCTCTTCATGCACAAAGTCAGAGTGTTGTGGTCCCCACAAGAGCAGGTAACAGCAACCCAACGTTCATCCCTAGGAGGCAAGGGAGCTGCCAAAGATGTGCCCCCCTCCAGAAGGACAGGTGTGAGTGTGAAGCCAGAACACATCCAATAAAGGTCTTGCATAACGCTAAATCCATGGAAAAGGAGGGACTGGATCAGCTTAGAGGCAGACTTGCAGGAGACCTAGTGCTCTGGGGTTGTGGTCATCTTCTAGGAGACTTGTTATTAAAGAGTGAATGAGCTCTGAATAGCCCAGTCACAGTAGCATGATTTGGTTTTCTGGCTGGACAAAGGGTCAAATGCCTTCTGGACAAACAAGTGATGAAGTGTAGGGGTATGAGTGTCCCATGTCACACCTCTGCATGGCCTGCTAACATTTTCAGAAAGAATCTGCAATGCAGACCACAATGTGGTAGGAATAATGTGGAGTTTGTTAATGCTGTCTTCTGTATTCAGTCAGGGTTTTTTTGCTGGTTGTGTCTCCTAAGCTTCCCCAGGTAACCCCCAGAGACACTGCTCTCTAAACAAATCTCCTTTGAGAAAGAGTCAGAGAAATTATTTTGCTTATTACCATTGTGTATTACAACCCACAAGTGCTTGGTCACACTTTAAAGGACTCTAAGGCAACATGGTACTTGAAAGGCAGTGTAGAAAGCCAAGGAATAGCCAAGGATCTCTCCCTGATCATGTCCTTTGCTGAAGTAGGGGCACAGTTACACATCATAACATGAGGACTCTTTCACAGCTGGAAAACATTCGAAGTCCATCCAATTTCATTCACTGAAGCAGCATCTGATAAGCTGAGGGTGAGAGCTGGCTGGAACACAACATTCACAAGGGTAAACAAGAGACAGTAAAAGGACAAGAGAAGTAAAAAATAAACACCCAGATAAACAAACCCTAAGGAACAGGAGATAGCAAAGGCAATACCAAAGACCAGAGAGTTCATGGCAATGATGGATGGGCCATTGCAGTGACCATGCAAAGCCTTGAGGAAGCTCAACCAGAACTTTACAACTAATCAGAAGTGAAAGCAAGGTTATCATGGGCTCATGGGAAAGAGCAAACTTACAGGATACTTGAGGGAATTTGTGGGATTGTGTTAAACTCATTAGGGGATGTTTTAAGAGGACTGTGAGAGTATGTGAAAGTTCTTATGGAATGTTTAGAGGAAAGGACAAAAACGGGGAAAGGGAGGGATGAGGATGTTTAAGTGTGGGATACTGGAGAGGATGGGGATGCTGGTCACATGTAAGAATGTTGTGCATTTTTCCAGCCAAACCCTGCACCTGGTCATCACAATCTGCACTACCTGCTTCTTCTTCCCTGTTCCTAATTTTTTACCTGGGAGTGTGCTCTCTGCCTATGTGTGACATTTGTAGTCTTCAACCTAAGCAACAAGTAAGATAAGTCCTGGAGCCAGCTACACATGAAAGGCCACAGATGTGGAGACGTCCGCTTGCACAAACCACCGGGTTTGATAGCTGACTTTTTTGTTTTGTTTAAGTTTTTTTGGGTTTGCTTTTTTTTTTTTTTTTTTTTTTTTTCTTTTTTTTTTTTTTCTTGGGGAATTACAGGTTTGGATCATCTACCAGAGGATGAATTTGTATGTGTATAGGAGTTGGGGTGGTGAGATCTGGCAGCAAGTCTGTGGCACGATCTAGTGATGCATAAGAATGGGATCTGGCCATTTGTGTTGTCCATGTCTTGGCAATGCTGGTTGTGGGTGCTGGTGCCTGTATGTGTTACACCGTTGGTGACTGGCTGTGTCTGCAGGGCATGTGTGTGTGCATGTACATGTACTGGGAGCACCTGCTCACCCTGCTCCCAGTGGATATGGGGTCAGGAACCACAGCAGCCCGGCAGCATCACATCCAACCCCCCCTCCAACCCTAACTCCATACAAAAGCCAGACTGAGACCTGGATTTAATTCTAGTCATAAAATTCAGTCTCTGAAACATTAGTAATAATAATAAATTACTATTTCACTGACAAATGCCTAGAGCTTTATGCTTTTGTAAAGGTGTGAACATAAAACCTGATCTCTCTCAAAATCAGTGGGATTTTTCCATAGACTGCAATGGGATGCTAAATTGCTATGCTGTTCCTAGTGGCACTGCAAAATTAGATACATGGTAGCATTATATTTGTCTTTTCTGTAGCTTGCCAGCTGCTGTAAGATCAGTATATCTCCAGTTTTTATGGAGTGACACTGATTTAAACCAGCTATGGCTGAGCCAAGGGGAATGTTTTTCTCAGCTGCTGAATGAAATATTCTGTAGATGTGGTTAATTTTGTCTGTTTAAGTCATATCCTGGAGCAGTAGGAGTAAATGCTTAGTATTATAAGTAAATATGTCAAGTGGCAGCTAAGTATCGTACCCTGAGATTTTGGCTTCCCTGTGGACTTCAAAACTGCACCACAGTTGCCTCAAATTAAAAACAATAAGTAAAACTAGGGCCCAGACTCACAAACCTAGGAAGCAGCACGGACACCTCTGCCCCTAAGTCTTCGATTACCACCGGTGTTGTTTACAGTAACTCATTATTTTGCGTAATGATTACAATCTTTTCTTGCTGAGGTGAGCTGTGATGATCCCTAAAGCTGCATAGCTAACTGGGTAAAGAAGCTGGGGTTAACTAGGAGAGATCGTGAGAGCATCTGCTGTTGTGCAGCTCTTCTAGGCTGTCCTCCATGCAAATCCTCTTAGTGCCTTGTCCCCAGAAGGACGGGGACACAGTGCTGGGTGGAGCCTCTGACATCACTTGGTTGCTGTCAAAATAGGCAGATGTTGACTGTCAGACCTGGAAAACCCTTCCCAGCACACAACATTGGCAACAACCTTATTGAGCTAAGAAGCAATAAAAGAGTCTTGTGGATCAATAGTGGGATCTCTGCATAGGACTCCCATTATGAACAGCATGATGACTGGTTATCTATATATTCATTTCTTGAGTTTAGACTTTTCTCTGTGGGGAGCTATAACTTAAAGGAGCAATCACCTGGGGTAAGAGAAAAGATGAAAGAAAGATGCAGCATGGACCCAACACCATTTGACCCTGTTTTTCTGTCTTACCTGCAGTGCAGGGAATATCTGGGTCAAACCAGCAGCTGGAGTCTGGCTTGGGTGGAACTCCACTGGGAAAGTGGATAGCCCGGTTTAGGGATTCCACAGAGCCTGAAGACATGTCCAGCAAGTGGGTTGGGAAGAGCTGGTTCCCATGACCATCTGTGTCTAGTATCACGTAGTTGCTCAGCCCCTTCCCATGGTTGTCTGTCTCTACCCGGTGACTAAATCCAGGGAAACTGAAGTTTTTTGTGTGCCCAGCTATGTTAGCTCCTGAGACTCCAGCTCCTTTCCTCCGAGCACTGTCTATAGCCATCGCCATGAAGTATATAGCGTCATAGATTGTTCCAAAGAGTGGAGAAACCTAAAAACACGGGAGAAATTCAGGTCAAGATAGACTATTTCCAACCTCCGGATTGAGATTTTTGGCAAAAAAGTGTCCCACTGGCTAAGCTGTAAACTCAGTACTGAGACACCTGAGCATTAAGGCCCACAGAGTAATGGTTTTGAAGAATCTTAGGTTGAAGGTAGCTCTGGATTGGCCCAATATATGCGTGACTTTGAATATATGTCTTTTCTTATGGTTGCTGCCCAAAATAGAACTTGAAAATATTGCTTTATCATGGGAAGAGCCAAGACTCTGAGCCTGATGCGCAGCTGGCATTTTATCACAACTTGCCTCAAAGCACTGTGCTAAAACATCTTCCACAAATCGATCAAAATCAAAGGCTTGCCTCCCAACACAGGTGGGAAAAAAGTGTCATGCCCAAAGGATCAGTCCCCTCTGTCAGAACATTGTTTGTTCCTAAGATGTAAAAATCACAAAGCAGAGCCACAGCGAACTTGTTCTCTGGAGTACCAGATTTTTTTCTCCTTGCATTCCTCCCTTCCATACCATACTTGATTTTGGAACCTGTAACTTTTGCCTCCCCTAAAACCACACACAGTGGCTTTTGCAATCACATGTTTATTCACAGTTGGTAGGTGAAGTGAGATTATAGCCATATACCTGTGATAAAATCAAGAGTGCTATTGGGAGCCATAGAATTTGATATGTGTGATGAGATTCATTGATCAGATGTAGACACCTTCAGTGAAGAACCCTACCGTTAATGTAGGCAACCTGGGTTCTCATTATAGAGAAGGGAAAGAAATGAAAGCTTTCAAGGCTTGATTCATCTCCTCCTAAAGTAGACATCCGTGTAGATCTGATAAATCGTGCCTTAAAAGTACTTAAACTTTTTTGAAAGACCATAGTGAGATGGGAAGATTGACTCAGCTGAATCCTGCATTTCTTCACAGTGTGACTGATTCCCCAATTCTTCTTGTAATGTCTACAAGATAGCAACCAACCTGGGGTTTTTTTATGGGCTACCGGTGAAATTTAGATAATTGTGCTGACAAAGAGTAACTTTGAATATAATGCTAAGTAGAATGAGGCAGCAATGATCCTAAGCATTTCCCTCTAGAAGCATCCAGTATTTTGTTTGCCTGTTGCACCACCACCCCCCACCCCCACCCCCACCCCCAATTCTAAGGCATGTGGACATCTTATTTTGGTGCTTTACAAACTCCATGGAATTTATCTGCCTTAGGAGACACCTCTTCAGCTTGGGCCTGCTGCTGTTAGCACATAGCAAATCAAATCCGAGAGCCTCAGTGACAACCCCATTCTCTTGAATTCCCAGCATGGCCTTGCAGTTGAACCAACTGAGTTAGATTGCCCAGCATCCAGGATAAATATTCTTTCCAAACGTATGCAGGCCACATCTAACTTTCACTTTACCTTTCTCAAAACAAAAGCATGCAGTCTGGGTTGTCTCTCCTCTGTGCTTTCTCTATAACTATTGCTTGTCCCATGGCTCCTGTTGCCAGGTCCCAGAAAAAATCTAAGAGAAAGAATATTTACCTGGGTGGCTTCCAATTCCCTGCTTATTTCGTCACTTTCTTTAGCTTCCCTGAATGCATCATAGAAAGTCCTTTCTCCAGGCTCCAGTGTAATAGTCAGCACAGCATCGTATGCTTCCTGGAGCTTGCTGTCATTATCAAAGACACTGAATGAGTTGTTTCGATAGGGAAGACTGTACAGTAAAGTGTCATATGGAACAAAGACGTATCTTCCATCTGCTAGTCCCATTTCCAGAGCTTTTGTGAGTAAGGTGGCTTGTTCCTTCCCTCCAATGAGCACAGAATGCATGCACAGGAGTATAACTGAAACACAAGGGTTGCAGGCAGCATTGGCAATCTGTTTGGGATTTTCAACACAAAATATCCCCCCCACCCCCACCCCCGCAATTAAAGAGCTGTCTGAACTGCTGTTTCAGGTCAGACCCTAATGGTCCCCCACCAATGCTATATGCTGAGGAAGCTGGAAGCTACACTAATTTTGCTCAGCCTCTGAAGGTCTGCAACGTCTAGCAAAGATGGCTGTGAGCATTACCCATTACCCATTCCTGGAGCTATACAGAAGGAGGAACGGAGAGAAGTTATGACAAAAGTAAGACATGAGCTAACATGATGGGTAGTTGTGGTCATTGCTGTCACTGACTGACTGACATGAGCTTTCCGTCTGTGTGCCCTGAGCTGACAGACACCACAGTCATTAGCAGTGCCCAAGCTCCACCCATTCACCCTGTCATCATATCTGCAGATTTTAGGTTGGGCACCGTGTTGTGTTTCAACATCTGGTCTGTGCTGGGCCATCCCACAGTCTGTGTCTTTGCCTGAAAAATGCCATGCAGCCAATGTCCCCATGTCTGGTGGTGGGAGATCTGAAATACATGTGTAACTGTTTAACAGGCTTTTGATGGTGCTCACTGACCTTTCATGAAAGGAAGCGCTCCTGATCTTCCATCCAAGACAGTATTTCAAAACTCAGTCAGTGAGAAAAGCAAAGTAGGGCAATGGTAGGAAAGAAAATTCCAAAGGAGACCTGCCAGCTACTAAACCAGGAGGGAGCAGGATCTCTAGAGTAGCTGTGGTGTCTCCTTAGAAGTATACTTGGCAAAGTAGAAGCTGAAGTGAACAACAGCATTTTCAGGCTGCTGAATTACAGGAAAGAAAAGGGTACTTCTAGGCAGTGATCATCCCATACTATAGCAGAGGGCTTAAGCTGGTGAGGTGAATCATGTTTGAAGAGGGATTGGTTCTCTCCATTGGTTGTGAAAGGAGCCCATCAACTCTAACTCACATAGAGAGCTGTGATGGTAATGAGATGAATCAGCCCAAGGCAGCTTTGGTCTCAAGCATTGATTTGAGCACTGATAAAACCCCAAGTTAGACAGCCCCTTGCTACCCTTGTTACTCTTTGACACAGAAGTCAAAGTCTTAGCTAAAATGCATCCTCATCTGGATCCACAGTGTTGACTGCAGAGGTGTATGTTCAGGATCAGAGCTCCGTCACAGACTTCCTAACAAGGCTCTGAACCAGGAAAACATGACCTTTTTCCCTGCATTTTCTCAAAAGAAAAAGGATCATTCTTTACTAAGCCCTGTACATCGACAAGGGCCCTTCTGCTGTTTTAGTATGTGGTGCGTAACACTGGATTTCACTTCTGATGCCTTCAATGAACACAGGTAGCAAGGACACAGCATCAAAACGTGAGATTTTTGATAGCCATAAATATAAAACCTTCTTATAAACCCCTCTTTAGATTTGACAGGGTCAAGCACAGACACCTGCCTACTAAATATTATTGTTTCAGAGAAGCTGGACCCAGTCTTTCACATTGTAAAAGGCTGTTTTGCCTTATCTCCATTACATACAAAATGCCCAGCATTTTTTTACATGAAGCCCTGGATCCATTAAGGTCAGAGACAAAATTCTGTTTGACTTAAATGACTTCAAAATTCCATTCTCTAAGCTATGCCCATTGCATAACAATGCAGTCCTGCCCTGGAGAAAATAAAATCAAAATTAAATAAGGTAATGAGACTCAAAGCACTTACTTCTAATGTCACCAACTCCTTTAATCTCATTCCAGGTGTCTTCAATGCCTTTTTCCCCTTTATGGATGGATGTAACAATGCGTACAGGAAGCCCCTGGCTCCTGAGTGCACTTGCTAACTTGTTGGCTGTGTCCATCCAAATATCCTCGTTGGAAGCGATGATGCCAACACGAGCCCAGTTAAAGTACTTCATTATTGTAAACAAAACTCGGGTTGGAGAGGGCAGGGTTCTTGCAAATGTAGGGTGGTGGATGGTGGAATCCAGTTTATAATTGACACACATCCATGAGAAGATGGCTTTATTCCAGTTTTCCCCCAAAAATGTAGCCACCTCACAGAATCCAGGGTTCAGAGGGCCTATGAAAGCTGAGTAAAGCTTTCCAAAGCCAATGAATCTAACCAGAGCTCTTGATGTCTCACATTCTTCTTCTAAAACCACATAATCCAGCCTGTGACCAAGATCTAGAGAAGGATCTTTGCTTATTCGTCCCACTGCTAACCTGGCAGCCACATGGGGAAAGGCTTTGGAAAAGAAGGGGTCACAGTTCCAGGGTCCAAGCAGTCCAATTTTAAAAACAGAACAATGTGCTGGAGAGCAAAGTAGGTTTATTCCCAAGAGCAGCCACCAGAGAGCCTGGAAAAATGTCTTGAATACGTTTCCCTTGTTGAACTGATACAATCTAATGTGCCTTGACAGCACCCAGAAGAAGCTGTCAGGGCACAGCAGGAGAAATGACATTGTTTTACAGGTGGGTAGATCTGTGCTGAGTTCTTCAGGAAGCCAGGCAGTGCATTACCAGCTGCTGGAAGAAAAGTAGATTACATTTGTCTTCCCATTACATGTATTTGTCCAGCGCATGTAGATATAGCTGAGTCAGCCCAAATTACACAAGAGTTCTCAGGGCGCGAGTCTTATGAGCTGCCAAAACCCTGCACAGGCATGTGGACATGCACCACACAAGCCACTGCACCACACAGACGAGCGTCCAACCAGGTGAGATGTACCATAGCCCTTAAATGCACACTTATATAGACATTTTAAAATGCTTTGCAATGTATTCTGAAACCCAGCAATGAAGATTTGAGTCTGCCTGCAGCAGTAAACGCAAACTATCGATACACAATGTTTCAGTTTCTTCAGGAGGATAATTCCCAAATCACACAGAAAACCACGCATATAAGAAAACAGAAAGGTGAAATGTATTAAACCGGTAACTTTTGCCAATCCAAAATCCTCAGTGAGTTTTGAATATGAATCAGAACCCATACAAACATAAATGTACATACACATGCACACACACATATAGAGACCCATATATACATACACTTAGAGATAGGTAAGTATGTGCATATGATTTTAAAACTTTCTGGAAAGGTTTTTCAAGGACAACTCATAGCAGAGTCTCTTGAACCTGACAAAATGCAAGGTGGATAAACAGGTAATTACAAAATGAGGGGGAAGGAGGATTACGGTTTGAATTTAGATAAAAAACTATTAAATAACTGTCAGAGCAAAAGCTTTGTGCTCACTCTTGGCTTAAAATATTCTTGGTTAAAAGCTAGGAGCCATAGGGGTTTTTTTGGAAATAACAACCTCGCCCTTCACAGCCAGGCACAGAAATCGCAAACCCACAACGGTCCGCCCGCCGTCTGCAGTGTCACCCTGTGGCGTATAAAACTGGCTGATTCAAGCAAGTTTGTGCTCTAAAAATAGCAGCCCCATTACACCAGCTTACCTGTTCATTACTGAAGAAGTATTTTTATCCTGGATCCTCAGCCACCAAGACATGCAATGCAGAGCACCGCAGTGCAGTGTGTGTGCTGTAAATGTACCCACTGGTCCTCTAGCCTGATGGAGAGAGACCTCCAGAAGGAGCCACCCACCAGCACAGCAGCTTCTCACTGGTGGCAGTCGCTATCCTTGAACATGGATCCCGCCTCAAGGACAGGCAATGCATGGTAAACCTCCCCTGTAAGCGCGCCTGGGTGCCCACCTCCTTCAACTTCTTGCTTGCATGGGCCTCTCCAACTGGGTGAGTGCTCTGAGACCCTCCACACTGTATCAAAAGCTTCCCATGTCCCTTTTGGTGAAGGCCATCCTTCTCCAGGGTTTCATGACTTGGCATACATCCCCCCAAGCCTTTAGTTCCTCGATGAAGGCCTTGCAGAGTTCCAAGGCTGTCTTGCTCTGAACTGCTTCAGTGCAGAGACATACTCATATCTAATTTAGTAATTGTAGGGATGGCATCTTAAAGCTCTGCCCTTGGATTAGTGGGATTTAGCTCCTAGGATCTGCCCCTGCAGAACAGCTCCTTAAGTCTCCCTGCACCACAGCAGGGATAGCTCCTCTTCTGCCCTGTAAGCAGCAGTGACAAGAGCTATTTTAGGTCTGAGGTAAGCAGAACATTTGATTTTGGGCTTTACCATCCTGCTGATGCATTACATTCTTCTTTTCCCCATTTCTTTCTTGTACCCATCATGATGCACACAGAGCTTTCTACACTTGCATCAAAGTCTTCTTGGTTATTTGTCTGAGCCCTCTAGATATCCCCCTGAAGCTGAGCCCTCCAATAACCCTCCCTGCAATCCCAGATAGCTTCCTTCCCCAGTGAACCTGGCAATAAAACTGTCATCCTGGAAAGACCTCGAATGTCTAATGCTTGTCCTAGCTTAGGAAGCCCCTTGCAATAATTTAGCTGAGGTCACAGGACCTTGTGGTCTAGAGGGTCTTGTGGTCTAGCTTGTGGTCTAGAGGGAGCCATTTGTAATTCAACCTTTTAGCGGTATTAACTTCAAATACATCATATAAATTATACATATCTCATTGGTGTGTGTTCAGGAGCAGTTCTTAATGACTAATGATTGAGGGAAGCCACAATCCACTTCAGATGCAGTGGAGAGAGCAGCTCTCCAGTCATTTCATTCATTCCCTCCTATTCATTCATCTCCTTGTGTGGCCCAGACCTGGGAATGTTTCTGGACATGTGCTTCATTGAAGATGGGTACAACTCAAGACAGTTATCAAGAATTACCAAATAGCTTTGCATTTGGAAAGTGCCTAAAGGACACACTAAGGTCAAGCTTAAACTGAGAACACTGCTGTGTATGCTACTAGTGCATTAGGTCTGGACAACAGGTTTTAATCAAAGAATGAAATTAAATAAAGTTTTTGAAGGTAGGAATATGATTTTTTTTAACTGAACTTAAAAGTTTGATTTATCCATATACAAATATACCTACATATCTATCCTTATGTCATATGCTCACTGCTATCTTGGTTTTTTCAGTGTTGACAATGGTGCTGCAGAGTTAATTCCGCTCAGGGTTAGGAGTCTCAAAATCTCCAGGAGCAGCTGCAAAACTCCAATGACTTACTTCTAGGGGAGTTAGTGTTAGTTCTAGCTAGTGTTCATAGCACTCAAATCTCCTATGTTGAAAAAAAAGTGGGTCAGGCACCCAACAATGAAAGATTAAAAACCAATTGACTTGGAGGTCAATTACTCTGACCCTCAACAAGTTATATTTTCCCACAGCCGAAGTGGTTGAAACCTTTATGACATTCCCCCTCTTCTTCTGCTTCTTGTCTGCCAGTGAAAGACAAGACGCTCGTGCAAACAGGTAATAACAGTGGCAGGAATCCACCCTCCACAGGAAAATCTGGTTATCCCAAACAGCTCTGCCACAGCTGTCCCATGTTTACAGTATCCAGAACTGGGGATAACACACTTACTTTTGCAAAACAAGCTCAGGTGCTGGCACTACCTGAGTTGCCTCACAAATAAACAAAGGAAGTAAATCAAGCAGCTGAGGGAAAAAAAAAAAAAAAAAAAAAAAAAAAAGAAGTGTTTTTAAGATCATTTATCTGGCTGGAATTAACATTAAGATTCAAAACCTTGTGAATGTCTCCGAACCTGTTTGTTATTTCTCACGTCTTAAACTTATCATTACTGCAACAACCACATCACAGAGCAAGGATTTCTTTGTAATGCTGCGTTATTTGCCCACCATCAGATCAATTCCCAACACTCCGCCACACTCACTGAAGTGAGCGAGAGATGTGCTCGTCTGTACAGAACATTTCCCATGGGAAGGTTAAGCCACAGCTGTATCGCTTTGCTTTAAATTTTCAGAGCAGAAGAGGGTGCTCTAATCTCTCGGTCTGACCTCCCACGTCAGCCTGGCCAAACCGCCTCCCAGGAGCTGCTGCTGCTCTCAGCTCTTCAAGCATCCTGGAAATAAAATGCATTTTGTAAGGAATTATACCAGAGGGCACTGCTGAATAAAGCTGATTTCCCTGGAAACCCTCCGCAGCCAGCAGCCAGCGAAAAGGCTTGGCTCCTCTTCTGACTCTCCCTGCAGAAAAGTCTCGTATCTCCACCGATTATAGAGAAAAACGAGGGAAAGCAGCATGGTAACACTGGCATTAGCCTTTCTTCTTGTCCTCTGAACCTTAATTAAAAGCTCCAGCCTTAGAGGATCTACCAGGGTCCCATGTCTATTATTCCAACTGTTAATTACCCTCAACACTAAAAATACCCACTTAATATCTAGTGTGCCTGTCTTCAGCTTCCTGCAACCGGCTCTTACTCTGCCTTTGCCTGAGGATCAAAAAAGCAGGAATCACAATGAATATCACCTCCCTGTAGACATTTGCACATCATAATTAGCTCACATCCTAGTCATCCTCTGAGTAAAATAAACAACTCCTTAAGGCTTTTGCCATAGAGCATGCTTTCAGGATTTTATCCTTGCAACGCTCTTGACATTCATTTTTAGTTTTCCTTCTTTTTGCTAAATTTAAAAGAGTACCCATTAGTGAGCCTTACTCCTTAATGCTGAATATAGAGGTGATGGCATCTTCTATCACCTATTTGATTTTTCTACACTTTAATTCTATAGCTTAGATGATCACAGTTGCAGCATCACTGTTTTCAGGCCCATCTCTGCTTTCTTTAATGCAAGTATCTGTCTCAGAAGTGTGGTGTGAATTCTTTGTCCCCAGCTGTGTACAAACCCGTCTGGTTTTAGTTTAGTGGATACTTTTCAAGTACGTCCATTTAATGAGAGGTCCAGACCAATACGCAAGTTTTATGAATAATGATTTTACTGTTTCTTCCAGATAATATAACATAGTTACTGACCCGCACCAGAAAAAAATGAGATCCCAGAGGGTCCATTAGAAAACACTACCAAAGGAGGCTCCTCATCTACTATTTTATTTCAAAATACCAATTAATAATTTTTTATTTTCTTTATGACATGGACACACTGACTATGTAGCACTAATTTTCTCTCTCAGTATCACTTTTCAGCAGGATGACAACTCATCGGCATTTAAGAAAACATCACCGCTTGAATTTACATGCCAGACTTGACTCAATCACAAAAATTATGTAAAGTCAGACTGACAAGATCTATTATTGTTCCAGCCTCACTGCCTGACATTAGTGAACCTCTATCCTTTAATTCTTTACAAGTTCCTCTTCATTTTGTCCTTTCCATGACTTTGAGTTCGCTTGATGTCAATCCAATCTGGCATCAGCTTCTTGGCCATGCAGCATAGGAAGGGTGTGATGTTCCATGGTTTTGGTGGGGCTGTTTTTGGGGGAGGGAGTCTCCTGCTGCATCTTATTGCCCTGTTTTCAAGTTGCCGTTTGGCCTGTGAAATCTGTTTTTCTCCAGTTTATCTGGTTTGCATCAGAGCAGCTCTATGTCAGCCCTGAAGAGTCCTGTAGAGTCAAGTTCAAGTAAGTCCACTTCTTTCCCAAAATGGCAAGATTTATTTGATTTTCTTGGAAGCTGATGTTGTAGCCTATGAGATCTGTAGTCTCTGGCCCTGGCATTAGCGTCATATATGACATTGCAGGTAGTTTGGATAGTCAATATTAGAGCTGGCAGGAAATAAGTTTCATAGCACCGGATGAGGTTTTTATACATGTATTTATTTAGGCATCAAAACCTGACTGTTTAATTTGACAGCCTTGTCTCCATAAGCTCGTTATATAGCAATACACAGAGAAATGGCCTTCCTCCAGGGGACATTTCCAGACCTCTTACAATCCAGCTATGATTCAACCTAAGAAGTTGCTACTGTTCATCATTTTCTTTACACGAGGCTTAGAAAGGCTGGACTTTTAGTGAGCGAGTTAAAGCCAGGTGCTGAAGGAGATGGCATGTCTCGTGGTGTTAACTGAAAAAGCATTTGCCCAACGTGCCTAAAATGTTTTTCTTGAAATATGTCAGATTCAAAAAACTCTCAGACGTATCTGGATCTATGTCTGGAGACCTTAGAAATTTCCAGGTGTCTTATCGGGGAATAAAGCTATCAAGAAGGTCTGTCTCATAGGCAGGGAAGCTGAAAGTGGATGAGTGTTTGATACATGCTTTGCAAGCCTGGCCCGCATAGAAAAGCCTGGAAACCAGCCACAGCAGCTCAGTGACAATGATGATTTCATTGATGGCCTTAACAGAAAACCTGAGGGGAATAGCAAACCCACCCAGCACTTGTAAAGTTCAGGAAGCTTGTAGCTCCTTGGACAGTTAAAAAATAAATCACTTCATCGCAGGACGGCGAAAAAAAAAACCCCAAAATAAAATAAAATATAGCAGTAAATCTTCTGGCAGACAAAGAATGATGGGATCTGGCCAACTCTGTTCACAGTGAATGGTAACAAGGCTTCCAAATGCGTCAGTGGACTCATGAATGGCTGGCTGACGTCTTGCATGATGCCTTACCCTGTGCTATGTTGCAAACTTTCCCGCAACCACATAACCTCACTAGAGCATTCATCTGATCCTGCCAGATCTGATAAATGGTGTTTATCCCTAAAATAAAGCTTGAACATGCCACTGAGTTGCATTTTCTTTACACCAAGGCTTTACAACCCCCATGGAGGAAATAATCCCAGAACATCTTCTGTCCCAGTAGGTCTCTCCTAGCCTCTGGCATCTTTGGCAGCTTGAAGAAAATAGCCAGTTTTACAACCTTATCTAAACGTCTGAGCCTTCAAACGTATACTGGAGGGACTTTAACTTGGATACTGAGCCACAGCACAGTCCATACAGTGCTGGCGTTCTGTCTTCCTCTAGCTCTCACCTTGCCTATCACAGTATATACCTTTGTGCCCCATTATTAGGCTACCCAAACTTCTAGACAGTATTTGGTGGTAGAACAGCATCATTAGCGTCATTTAAAGGTTTAGAAACTGAGGACACAAAAAGTTTAGCTGTCTAGCCCAAGCTGCATAGGAAATGCATATACTAGACCCAAAGCTTTATGTTCTTTTTAGTGTGGCATGAAACAAGACCCAAGGAGTATGTTGCCTCTGTTGTAACTGTAGACTACTGTACCATGTAGGACTTAGGCCAGCATTTTCAAGACAAAGTCTCTGCATGACCTGCCAGATGTTACACAGAAGACCATACAGGAGCAGAGAAAGAAGCCACTCCAAGCTGAGCTGCATGTCCATGCAGCCCTAAATCACTTCTCTGAGAGCATCTCAGCTCCCTGACACCCAGCTTCTACTGCAGAAGAGCTCTCCTGCCGCAACACACTTTATTAATTTATCAGCAGCATAAGAAATAATTTCTTATATCCCTATTTTCTAACACCACTTCACCCATAATAAGGAGTTACAGAAAACAAATAAATTAATTAACTAATTAATTAATATGAAGCATGAGTTAGGGATGAACTTTCCTGGGTAGGTGGAAGTTCTTAGCAAGCAGCAGCCTCCAGCAACTTGATGGCTTCATCTCTCCTGCTTCAGTTACAAATATACATATTTATATATGTATATATATAATCAGTGGGTTGTTTTTTTTTTTCCTCTGGCAGTGTCTGGCAGCTGCTTTGCATTGCAGCATAGCAGGGGAGTCACCGCCTGGCTGCAGTCTGGCTCCGCTGACTCCCTGCAAAGCCCTCTCACATGGAAAGCCCATGGTCTGCCCAAGCTTCCCACTAATCCTCTCTGTCCCCACAGCAATGGGCAAGTGCCTGCTCAATTCACTGGAAAGTAACTGGCCCTATTTCCCTATTTCAGCCTGGCAGAAAGGCTCATCTGTCAGCATTTAAAGCCTTTCTGAGGACCCTCTCTGAAGGAAATAATTTGGTTTCACTGCATCTCCAGAGCCTGCACAAAACTTAACGAGCATCACTGTCCCCAGTTTCAGAGCACACCTACTTTTTAGTGCTCTTTAATTGTCATTCATAAAGACAACCCTTGAGATGATTGTTTCCAAGGGACATTCGAAGCACACGGACTGTTGCAGATGGTTGTTTTGTAGTGCCGCTCAAATTCAGTTAACTCAGCTAGAGTGAAACATCTGCTAAACACATGCTTTAACTCCTCAGTAAAGCTAAGACCAGAGATAACAGAGAAAAACACCCTCAATGTCTCTTTTTCTTTGCCTCCTGGGGGTATAGAAACAGTCAGTCTTAACTGCCACCCAGCCATCAAATAACCAGCAATACCTGCAATTAAATAACCACAGAAGGGGGGTGTGTGTGTGTAAAATAATCAATTGCTCTTATCTATCTTCATGCCGACCATATGATTTTTATTATTTTTTTTTAAGGAATTACAATATAATGAAGATGTTGACAGAAACAAGACAAAGGATAAAACCCAGTGCAAACATTGCCATATTTCAAACCTGGAGTCTGCAGGAGTCCCAAACAAGCCCCCAGATATTAATCCCTTCATCTGAAACACGCACACCCAGGCTAACACCTCGCTAAGTCCCCATTATCTGTTGCTGCACAGCATGGTACGTTACAGCAGGGCAAGTGCTGCATGCCCTCAGAGAGAGGGAGAGAAAAAACAGATCAAAACTACTGGTGAAAATAAGCACTGACCCAGAATACAGCCAGGCATTTTTATATAGCAGCAGCCTGCTGTGTCCTGGTACAGCTTTTTTTCAGGGTGGCCATCACGAAGGGTCCCTTCCAGAGCAGTGAGAGAAATAAACAGCATGCTCTTCATGGAAAAGGAAATCCTTCAGAGAAATTTAACTTTCAAAGAGCATCTGTGACTGAAAAGCTGGAGCATCGGCAGCTGGGAATCAGCACGGCATCACTGCAGTTCGTGGGGCAACTTACTTCAGCTGGGATGAACAGAGGAAGAGTCCCAAGAGCTGTAGCTCAGCTCTACTGGTGCCCATTTAAGGGAATTGACGATACCTCTGTCTCTTTGGGTGTGAAAGTGTCTCTGCTGATTAAAATTCCCTGAAGACCTACATCTCCTAAGCTGATAATGATAAGCCTCTCAGGCTGACTGCGTGTTGCTCTGGTACTTGCAGCACTGCTGTGGATGGGCAGCAGGCACAAGGCACAGGTAGTCGCTGCTGAGAGCTCTGCAAGCCAGAATGGGAATCTTGGGTGCTCAGAACCATGGGAGACAGGCAAGAGCAATATCCATGTCTGGGGAAGCAGTGAACCTGCTGCCCTAGGAACCACCTGGCTTGTCTATGGCCAGGCTGGGTCCATGAGTGTCTGTAGAGATCTGTAGAGAGAGCTGCAGGGTGATTTATCAGAGGTGGGTCAGGAAAGCCCCTTCCTAAACTGTCCTTGGCTCTGATGGGCTGGTCCTCTCTTTCCATAGTTCCAGCTCCCCATCAGACACCAACAAGTTCCACATCTGTTCTGAGCCGAGACTCCAACCCTGGCTGGGCCAGTTCTCATTTGACCTTTCAAATCGATCTCAGAGTGTCTCTGTGGGGCTTGCAATGCTCAAAGGTGAGCCAACGAGAGCAGTCTTGTGTGAAAACACTTCCCCAGGTTCTAGGACTTTTTCCTCAGGTGGATTTAGTAGAGAAAAGGCAACGGGGAGGGCAGCTTGCCTTTCACTACTAGCACTGCCAGCTTCGTACTGTGAAGATGGGGCACAGTCATTGCCGCCTTTCTTCTATCACTTTACCTTCTGCAGCTGTCTCTAGAGCAGACCATGTAGTCTTATACAAGAAGACGCTGCACCCTGGATTACCTTTTCTTGTCTTTTAAAGAGCACAAAGTGCTTCCAAGCCTGCAATCTGGATCAGCATCACTGTGAATGGCTGCGATAACGAGTAGATAATGCAGCAGGTGCAGCAAAGAGCTGTCACTTCTGCTTCTTCCCTATGACCGTAGACACATGTGCAAGCCATGTTTTACCTCATATTGAGCAATTTGTGCTGTTTTTCCTGAGCACTAGACGGTTTATGTAAGGATCTGCCAAAAGAATTCATATCTGGCTGACTGGCAGGGAGAATCTTAAGGAGCAGTTTGAATATACCATCAGGTATTCAGCTGATGGAGTGAAGATGCTCATCCACAGCAGTATCAAACTCTGGTTCTAGTCCTATCCCAAACTCCAAGCATTATCCTTTGAGTGGAAAGGCCAAAGTGGAGTTGTCCTGGCTGGGAGGAACCTCAGTAAAGTTCATAAGGATATGCTTTATAGAGTATGGAGACAGTAGTTTTGACGTTGATAATGTGCAGCTGTGAGCTTGCTTTAATGATGTGCAGCTATTATCCTGCAGCAAAGAAGTAAGTAAATTTGAAGGACTGTGAGAAGAAAGTCGGAGGGAACAGAAACAAAGGAGTAATACGATCTCACCTCTGGAAGATAAGGAGACAGCATGAACAGCTGAGAATAGCCTGTGTGAACAGCAGCTGGGTGCGTGGACAGTAGACTTTGGCCAATAATAAAGCTTTTATCAGCGCGCGTACGAAGTATAAACTTATAAAAGCTGTAACTAACTAACAATAAATGTCTTTGCTTCACTACCCTTGCAAAGTCCGTGCCTCAGTCTGTAAGAAATCAACATTCCACACATTAGCTCAGGTCCATGTGTTGGATCCATGCTGGAAAAGGCTCCAGCTGTCTCCCGAGGGTTTTCTGGTAGTTTCTGAAAGCTCCTGTGCCATGAGAAGCCACAGAGATGGGTATGTAGGTGCGATGAGAGAGGAGCAATTTGCATGTTCTTCACAGTGTACTGAGGCAGGTCCAAAGAGGTGGAGGGTGCTCCAGGAGGTGGGAGAACCAGTTTCAGGGTTTCCTGCTTTGTCACAGGCTTTTATGTAAGACCAGAGGCAAATCATTTCACCCACACAGCAAAGATAAGAAGCCTGGCTGCAAGACTTTAAAAGGAGACATATGAGTCAGCCTTGAGCAAACCATCCTGTACCAATTAACTGGTTCTTCTTCCCATCCATCATCTTCATTTCTTCTTCCTTCTTCTGTTCACCACCTTCTCACCACTGTGAGCAGAACACCCACCCAAAATTTCCTGGTCCTGCTGCCATCCTCAGGTGCTGGCTGCTTTGCCAAAGCCCTGACACAGGGGAAGTTAGAGCAAACCCAGCACGAGTATGCCTTGCAGCGAACTGTCCTACAGGCTTCTGCAGCTCACAGCCCCCAGCCAGGGGGATGTGACATGTTGGACGTTTCATCTCAGCCGGCCTCGAGCAGCACAGCAGGTGCCAAAAGTGGCTGTGACACCGGGGCCGGGGGGGGGGGGGGGGCGGGGGGAGCTTATTTGCCTTCCCTCTTCCTTGGTTCTTCAAGGAGAAGATCAAAAACAACCTGACATCTGGCTGCACTTTACTGGCGTGCTGGCTTATGTCAATTCTTTCTTCCACAGTCTTTATTTTCTTTGTTAAGCACCTCTGAGCTGATGTTGCTGACTCAGGCTCTGCTCATGCCCCCCACAGCCCACGAGAAAGCACTCCCTCGCTGGTGGACTGCACATTTTTCCAACTGGTTAGGCTGGAAAGCAACTCAGCTGGGGTAGCTTGGTCCCTGGGCTGCTCTCTAATCCCCCACTCACACCCAAATCCCACCAAAGTCAGCTCCCTGGGAATCAGACATGATGTATCAGCATCTGGTCTGTCAGAGGGGTGGGTTTGTTCCCGGAAAGAGATTTCTGCAGGGCACAAGTGCTTGCAAGCACAAGAGGAGAGCGCAACAATGGAAGGGGTTTCTGTTCTCCCAGCCACACACGTCCTGCCAAGGGCAGGTGTGATTTGCCAGTTCATCATCCGGACTAAACTGTCATCAGCAGGATTTTTATCCTTAGAGCAAGCTGGAATCAGTGCAGGCAAAATATATATCACTGCCCTCAGCCTTTCTTTTCCTATTCAGGGACCAAAAAAGCCTCGGTTGTTCCACTAAGCCACTGAGCACAGTTTGTTTCTCCAATTAAGCAGTGAGCTGCTCTGGAAAGAAGAGTGGCAAACCTCTCTCAACGCCTCATTTTAATTAAGTTTCCCTCGTAGTGACTGTCTGAGGATGACAGGCAGTTCAGAGGACTCCCCAAATGCCAGACTTATAACCACTCCTGATTTTACGTTATGCCGAGTTTTTTTCCTGTTCAGATGATCACTAGGTCTCATCAAGCCATGTGTGTAAGAGTCCTCGCGCTAATCAGAGAGTCAGAGCTGCAGCCCCACGCTTACCGCACCCTGCAGCTGCAAAGTAGTGCTATAAAAACACTTAATGAAGCGTGATGCCTGAAAAACACCCAGCTCATTCCTCCAGGGAACAGGAATGCCCTCAGCCATGATTAAAGTGATGCTCAAACCCAGTGGCTGGGGGGAGGATGGTGTTGCCTGCCTGGTGTGCTGCGTCCCTCACACATTGCTCTGTTTTGGACAGCAGTGGAGCCTGTGGCTGATCCACCATCCTGCTGCACCAGGAGAGGGGAAGAAAGGCTGTCCTCTCCAGAGCAGGGGGCCCAAGGCACTGCAGATGGCAAGGGGAAGCTCCTGCTTTAAAACTGGGGGAACCGAGCGGCTCAATACCCTAGGACGGGGGCTGGCCCAGGGAACGGTCTCTTTGGAGGAACAGCAATGAACATCGGTTGAGAAGCTGGGTCCTCCAAAAATGCCTTGGATGTTGAGTTTGTCCCTCCTTTCCTGACACCCTTTGAAACTTTCTTGCCTCCCCGCACAGCCCTTCAGCTGTAAGAAATCCCTTCCCAGATGTGCCTTGTGGGAAGTGCATCCCTGCAGCAGCACTGGTGTGGGTTTGAGCCCTCCAGCTGATACCAGGATGTGTTTCCATACCTGCAAGGGTCCCTGATCTCCCATGGCGGATAGTGTTATTGGAGCCATCAGGGAGCCTGGAAAGTAACTCAGCTTCCCCTAAAGCATTGGAGCAGCTGAATAGCTCCATTCAGCTGCACCCCCAGGTATATAGTGGCATATGTGGTATCCTCTGGGTCCAACACATCCGTGTGGTGTCAGACATGCCTCAGGTAGGAGCTGCATGTTTTGTTGGAGCCACAATGCCCTAGGCCATCTCCTGTTCCACAAAATACCCGAGTGTGGTCACACAGATCAGCCCTACCTGGTTCCCTAATTCCCCCTCCAAGGTCCCCAAAGTGTCTCACCAGTCTCCTATTGACTTTTCAAAAAATGCAATGGTCTCCCATAGGTTGTGTCATACCTGACGTCAGCACCACGCAAACATCTCAGATACTCCAGGGCATCTCAAGTTGAAAAAAGTGTCCCTGCATGGATGGCTGGTCGGAACCCAGATGTGCTCCTTCCCCTCTTCCAGACTTGTTAAGAGGCAAGATCCAGGCCAATGGCTAAGATGCCTACACCTCTCGGGAGCCTGGAAGTGCCCTGTGGCCTGCGAACTTATGGTCAAGTGGCACCTCAGCTCAGTGTGAAATAAACAGCACCAGCAGACGACAGCCTCTGCAGACCAGACTGGTGGTCTCCACCAAACTGCCAGTGGACAGATGTCCACGTCGTTAGCATTGTAATTGGCATCCCCAGGAAACTGCTGAGCAGACTGCAGAGATAAGCTGTCCGCTTGCCACTCTTCATTAGTGAGGGCAGGAAGGGGGGAACAGGCATTTTATCCCGTCACTGGTCCCGGTTGGTAGGAGGGCAGGGAGCACTGATCTGCCCAACCAAAGGCTGCCTGCTACCATTGCTCTGTTTTGCATGCACCAGCAACACAGTGGTGACCAAAGAGCACCCATGTGGACTGGGACTGGGAAGGATGTGATGGGAGAGAAACTGGTCAGAGAGGAAAACCACCTAGAAGCAGTGTGGTCAAATGCAGAAAACAAGCATGAAGATGCAAGAAGGGGGCAGACAAGACCTCAAAGGTGGAAAACAGAGAGAGGTGGCTCCGCCTTGGATGGTACTCCCTGTGCTGTGGCCATAGTGCAAATGGGATGTAGCAAAGCCTGGGGGTCCCTATCCTTGAGATGTTCAGCCTGCCATCCTGCCAGGGAGAGTGGCCAGCCACAGTCCTCATACCCCAACATAAAATCTAAATTCCCAGGACCAGGGGTATAAATGAGAGGTTCCTTCCACAAATTACATCCACAAAACCCAGGCTATGTTTCAGAGGGATCATCTTCAGATTTTATCAAAATGACTTTGGGCTGGGGGGGTGGTGGTGTGTGTGAAGGTGGATAAAGCTAATTGCTGTGTTTGGGATGACACGGGGTTGGACACTGAGGAAATTGATTTCCTGCTTGTACGGTGCTTATCTTCTCCTTTCAAAGCCGAGAGCCCTGTGTGTGCAAGGTAATGGGCGTTGTTACTGCTCTACGGCAAGAGGCTGAGATGGCATAGCACAGAAAGAGAGGGTTATAAAAGAAGCTCCCATCACACCCCATCTTGAGTGGATGGGAGCTAACAGGAGGATGTCACCAGAAGTTAATCCCCCTGAGACGGTGCCTCCAGGTCCAAGCATACACAGGCATGTGGGTAACACTGTCTCTGAGCAATTGGGAATGTGGCAAGAGGCATTGCTTTGGATCAGTATTCAGATTTGTGATCTTCCAGAGACCTCCTAGCATCCTCTGGCCAAGCTTTGTTGTCTCTCAGCACTGTACTTAGACTCCCTTTAACTGGTAAAACACCTTGCATATGCAATTCCCCCTCCTCTCAAGCAGGGAACACTAGGACATGTTAGGGGTGGGGTGCTGGTGTCTGGCTCCCTCCTTGCCATGAGCCAGGGTGTCAAAATGAGCTCACCACTTCAAATCAGTGACAAAAGAAATGGGGGTCAAAACACTTGTGCCTTGTGTCTCCATCTGTAACGTGTAGACAATACCTCCTCCACTCACAGGGGTGTTGTGAAGAAAAAAACATTAAAATGGTGAGGCACTCCATTGCTATGGCAACAGCAGCCATTGAATTATAGGTGGATGGAGTCAAATCAAAATGATAATGGAAATGTATTTGTGTCTCCTACTCTCTGTTTATATGTACATCCTTATTCACTGGCGTTCTCACCGCGCATTCATCCAGGAGCAGAGCACAAAATGTAGTCACCGTTCCCTGGCCACAGGGCATGGCCTCCTGCAAGGATTTTATGTATATTTATTAACATTATTTATTTCTGAGGTCTTGTGAAATATACACGTCTCCTCCAGAGTTTGTTTAGCTGGAACTGGCTTGTTATAATCATCTAGTCAAGGATGGGCATGCTAACCCTGATTATTTCATTGTCTGGCAGAAAAACAGATAAATAGAGGAAAAGCAGATAATTCCTCTGAGTGGACATCTGTGCTGATGCTAAAGGAGCTCCCAGCAAGAAATACAGAAAGGGTCATGCTTTGCAGGAGGAGAGAGGGCTCTATTAAAGCATCTGTTCTGCACAGAACTTGTCCAGCCCTCACCCCCGGAGCTGAACCCTCCAGCTGGGCAGGCATCCTTGTTCACAGCATCCACTTCTTCACAAGGAAGCCTTGTTCCAGGGCAGAAGACACGTTGTTCCTGGGAAATGAACCCCTGACACCAAGCACTAAGCAAAAATGAGGCATAGTAATGAAGGAGGATGAAGTTTATTGCTAGTGATTCGGTTTACACAATCGCAGTGTCAAAAAGCTGTGTGTTTCAACTCACTAAACTTAATGAGACTGCTAGTTTAGTTCAGAGGGAGACTGGGAGAGAGGACTGGCTGTACAACAAAAGAGAATAAACGTCTTCACAAACTGTACAGCCTGGAGCTCAGCGATGTTGGCTTAGACTTCTGTGCTACATGAGCGTAATGCATGAAGCCAAGCACCTCAGGCTGCGGTCTTCAGGTCTTTTGGGAGGCATCAAAGACAGACTGTGGCTCAGGCTTCCCAGCAAAACTGAAGTTTGATTAAGAGCTAGAACATGGCACACTTTGCATGTAGGAAATATGGGAGGAAGGCAGGAACAGAGCTGGAAAAGGGGGAGAGGTGGTTGTCCTGACATTGCTGTCTTGTTTCCCTTGACAGTCTGTTGTCATAGATAACTGACAAATATACTTTGAGAAGCTGACTTCAACAGTTGGTCTTGATGACTTACTCATCATCCTCAGTGAGCCTGAACCAATGCCACAGCATGATGTTTTGGGTGCAGAAGGGTAAGCCATCTTCTGTTGACCATCTCTCTTCCAAGCTGTGGCATCTTTTAAGGCCTTTGCCAAAGGAAGCTCCTTCTCAAGTGACATTGAACTGCTGCAGGTCACCCCTGTAGGGTCGCAGTGTTGCAGGTAAGGTGCTGTCCTCAAGGCAGGTGGAGTGTCAAAGTCACTGCCGCTGTGGAGGCAGCCATCCTGAATAGCAAGATCCATGCCAGCACTCACCTACCCAGCCCAGTGTCATCTGCTTGCTGTCAGTTCCCCATGGGGGGCAAATGCAAGCTCTGAATTCAGTTGCAGAGCAATACACCATTCTGTGTACCTCAGCTTTAGTTGTTTGATCTCATCTGGTGGCACGCTGTGAAAAAAACATTTTTTTCAGATTTGTTCTAGAGTTATGGATATCAAAAAACTGTATTCTTCTGTCCTTCTAAGATTCAGCTGTGCATTGATACCTAAATTTCTTTAGGTAAAATCAGAGAGACATTTGACTGGAAGGACCTGTGGGTAACACCCTGAATTCATCCAGCTCATACAACTACGATAGGTGTGATCTACATCCATCCCAGCAGATAACCTATTCCATGGCATGATCTGTAGCATGGTTCTGCAGTTTTCCAGTCCAATTCAGTATTAACATGAGCTGGTAACGTGATTTCTCATGCCAGTGAACAGATGAGGCAACGACCAAGAAGTCTGGAGGACAGCACAGGCCAAAGGCTATTCTCATTAGGCAGCATGGAGGAGACCACTTAGTTCTGGACTGAGAGAAACAAGCTATATGGACACAGTCTGAGCAGTATTATTTGGCCCCAGAGCTAGAGAATATTTTTTAGCAGAACAGATGACGCCACACAGTCCACAGAGAGATTCACAGAAAACCACCAAGAAGGTATCACAGCTTCCCAGAAGCCTAGAGAAAACAAAAATTTTTGGAAGAAAAGCCCAAAAGCCACAAGAACTAGAAAGTCTTGAGGCAAGTACTTGTGAAAGCAAGAAGGCAGAAGGAACCAAGGACATGCACATACGTAGGAAGCAGGCACTGCTTACGCTTTTTAATTCACCTCATTGCCTGTATCAGTGGTTGGATGTCCATTTAATGTTGGTTAAAGTGGGTCACGTCTTTAAGCAGTAAAGGGTAAGTGCCTACTCCTGGCTATCATCACCCCATGCTGAGAGTTTTTTTACAGGCAGTACAGTGATTTCTTATGAAGTGATTGCTTATTGTTAGCTTTTAAGCAGCATAGATCTCCATATATGACTATAATGTATGCAGAGGATCATCAAATTTTTATGGTGTAATTATGGAGGGGGAAAAAAAAAACCAAACACCCAAGCCAAAAGCAAAAAACCAAACTACCAAGCAAAATTGTGAATATAAGTGGGGTTTGTTTACTTCATGTGTGGTATTTTGACTAAAGATGAAGCAGAGGTGTTTTGGAGCTGTTTACCCAAAAGAAAATTAAAAGAGGTTTGCCTGAGAGGAAAAAGGTGAAATTTCCAAGGTCTTTGTCAACAGCTTTGATGGATAACTTTCCAGATGCTTCTAATAAGCCTCAAGGTAGCTAATGGATACAGTTCTGCAATAAGACCATTGACAACATTAGAAAGCCTCATCAGTTTTGGTCTGGTGTATTCTCTTATGGATACAGGGAGAAGGAGGTACAGTGTACAGCAGGAATGAATAACAGAGATGGAAACACAGGGCAGCAATTGCAGCTGACATCAAGTATTGAGCAATGTGAAGGTTTGGCATGATTGGATTTGGCTTTGTGGCCTGGCCCATTATAAAGAGAGGGATTGTTTGCAAAGCTTCACTGTGGGATCAGATTTCCAGACTCTTCAAAGTGTAAGGGATGCTTGGATGGAGAGCAAAGGTTTTGACTATTTGCTCAATAATAATAACAGCAGCTTCTGGTTGCTATGTTTGACCCAAATATTTTCCTGGAAACAAAGCACAGCAGAAGCTTTTACCAAGTTGGATTAAACTGATTTGAAACCAAAATCAAAATGTAAATAACAACAACCATTTGGAGGGGGAAAGAGTTACCAATATCCCAGTTAGGTAATCTGCAGGTGAATTGATCTACCTGGGCTGCTTTTTTAGACCATGATCTGTAGAACCGTGAGCAGTGCAGAGGAGAAGAGGATTATTCACTGTTCAGTAATGAAGTTCTGAAGACGTTCCTGGTGTCAGGTTTAAAACAAACAGGAATGACACGTTTCTTTTTCAACTGGTGCATGGAATTTTGCTTCTAGATGGCATCCAAAAAATACAAGTAGCTGTGCAGAAAGAGTAACCCATATTCAAGCTCTAGGTCAGGAGGTCTCTAAATCATAAAAGCTGAGAAGGTCTGTGTATCTTTGGCCATTATACCTTTTCCTATAGATTCTCAACACATCAGAGACAGGTCACGTTTGACCCAGAAAAAATATTCTTCCATTTTATTCCAAGTCTTCGAAGTTCTATAATGCACAGATCTTTTTGTCCAAATCATGACTATAATATTAAGAAATTGAAAGTGTTTAGCTGGGATGAAAACTTACGACGGATGAATACAATGTCCTAAGAGCTGTCATTCCAGCCAGTATGTGTCATTCTGTGTCACAGCAGTTATGTCTGGAAATTCTGCCAAAGTGAAATAGTATGGGAAGATATGACCCTGGTGAGAACTGCCAAGATCTGGAAGGATGAATCTGTGGTTAACAGATGTAGCAATGATTTTGTTAATTATTGGCTTCCTTTATGAGTCTGACTCCACAATGCAGTTCATACTTTAAAATGAGTAGGGTTAACACAATACAAAAGTAATAGCGAGCAGGCATGCCTTCAGCTGCAATCAAAAATGACACCTTGGTGTGACTGGCAGGTGACTAGTCAAACTAGGTCCTGGTTCACTCCTCTAGACCATCGCATCCCCAAATGAACCCACACAATCCTCACTTTTGTCTTTTTAGATTGTCTGACAATATATTCTTATCCTATCTTGCACACCAAGGCGTCTTGTGTTCAATTAGAAACTGGCATAATCGGTGATTATTATTAATGATGGCCATATGTTTACAGCAGGAAAGCCAGGAAACAAATTATATTCTCTGCAGCAAAATGGCTACACGTTATTCTGAGCCTGGTGGTCCTCCTAGCCTGGTATGGCTAGTGCATGATGTTCCCTGTAGCCCACAGCACCCATGGGACTAAGGCTTCCCTACTGCCACCCTCGAATAGTCCACATACAGCAACAGTCAACCAAGGCACAGCTTCAGCACGCTTCTGGAGCAGAATTACAACTATTAGGACTGTTGGGAGTTGCTCTGATTAAGACTTTGCTGCTGTTCCAGTTTTGTTTGTACAAGATGGATGCGTGTTACGTGCCCCAGCCCATGTCTAACTGAAGAAGATCCCTTCAGCCCTGGCTGGGTGAGTCCTGCGATGACTTGGCTTGCTGTGTGACAGATCCTGTGCATTTCCTGAAGAGCCCAGGTTTAGTTCTTAGTGCATCAGCGAGGGTGGTGGCTATTTTAGGCAGTCTTATCTCAGCTACTGTTGCTTCAGCTGGTGGTGGAAGGATCTTCACACATCATTCTTATGAGAGAGCTGCCCAAGTGCCTGAATGTGCAAAGCTCAAAGTTGGTCACATCAAAATCAGTGACAAACAGCCTGGGTGACCATGCAGATTTCTTGAGCTTAAATAACACTAAAATTTCAGAGACTAGCCAAGAATCCTGATGTTGAGGTGAGCTGGATATTCAGTCTCTCACCCACGCCACCTAAGGATGCTGCCTCAGCCACCAGGACATTTGAATTGTGCTGAAGCCACGGTGGATCAGATACACTATCCTAGCAACGTGACCAGTATCACCCATATAACCCCCTGCATGGGAGCTCCTCAGCTTCCTCTGGGAGTAACACAGAGTTTTGGCCTCTCAGGAATGACAGTCAAGTGTCCCTGTCCTCAAGTAGCCTCTTTGACACTGGTTTCCAAAAGGAGAAGACCTTTTGTGGCTTAGTTTCTTCCTAAGGGAGGAGGCTGTTTTTCAGGAAGCAGGAGATTAATAGCCTTCAAAAATAATTTGGTATTTATATGACTGTCAGGGACATCCCCAATTACGACCATTAATGCCAACAGGTGTGAGAAGGGATATTAACTCCTGTGTTTAACCCTCTAGCTATTAGATCATGTTTACATCACAGTCCAGAGAAACCCCCCAAATTATCAAAGACCTGAGCTGGTAAATCCATGCCCAGCCCAGATCCAGAAACCGTGCATGTCTGCATCTGTACCCGGCTGCCTTGGGAGCTGCTCAGCTCCACCTGGGCACACAGTGCTGTGGATCCTACAAGCAGTCATGGGTCATGCTGCTGCTGCAATGTGTCCCACTGTTCCAGCTATGGGGCTTGCACAGGTGTGCTTGCAGCTACACAATCACCTCTCCCGAGGTACCTGACGGAAACCTTGTGCTCAGGTAGATCATCTTCCATCTAATGACATGACTGACTCTTTGATGTTCAATTGAGCATCTCCTGGGCTAAGGAGAAGTCTGAGTCAGGACAGAAATGGTGAGTCCAGCTGCAACTGACAAATGCAAAGGGAAAGAATGTGGCAGCAGGAGAGAAGGACTTGAACACCTCTCTCAACAAAGCTGCTCATAACACAAACAAGAAACCAGATTTTCCCATTTCAACCCACCATGGCATCATAAAGGGTGTGACACCTGTCCCTTTACCACTGGTAGAGGCAAGTTCTGAGATGACACAGCATATGTAGTGTACCAGTTGTGCTTTTCAAGAATTCCCCACTGGTTCTATCTGTTAATGTGGTACTCAAAGAAAATGTTTCTGCATTTCTATAGATAAGGAGTGATTAATTTCCTGCTTTTGGCTGATAAAGATGTAGAAGCACCTGGGGAACTAGATAGTTGATAGCAAAAATGTTTGTGACAAACAAACTCACTTGTAACAGAACCGAAATATATCCCTCTGTAACACACGTTCTTTCCAAGGAAGGACTCCCCATCACATCATTTCTGCTACCTTGACATCCCTTTTAGCAGTCGCCCTCTACAATGCATCTCTCAGCATCTTGCAATCCGCCAGGTTGCATAGTGATACCTGGAGCTGATGGGGCTGTCTAGAGACAATGCCATCAAACATCACCCTCTGTTTGTTACATCATCTGCCCAGTCTTCTTTTTTAGGCCACGATCCTCTTGCTCCAACCCTTACATGTAGACATCTCAATGCGGACATCTTGATATTCATTCAGGCCATAATATAGATCTTATTTGTACTGAAATGAGAACAAAATCTCAAGATTCGATGGCATTTGTTCGAAAGGACTGAAAATGATTTTTTGGAAAATATTTTCTCAGCTGCTTATTATCTAATGCATTTTATAAAACACTTTTCTAGTGGTATTGTATGGAAAGTTTAGATAGAAATAGGTCCCCTATTACTGGAGGTTTCATCTCCTCCTGTTCAGCGTCAAATGTCATATGTGGTTGCTACAGCAGTAGCTTTTTGACGTTTGCAGACTGAAGATGGCAATGCACGGCAGGACATAATCAAAAGCAATGAAAATATTGTTTGCCCTAGTTTCCTAGGGAAATGAGTTCTGTGCAATCATGCTACCTTTGCGAACACCTCCCTGCGTCTTTGCCTCCCTAACTATTCAGTCCTCTTCTTTTATCCCCATGTACTTTTGAACATGCTGTCCAATCTCCATCACTTTTAACAGAAAAGGTGACCTTGGAGGTGTCCCACAGCTAAAGATTTTCTGTTCATAGTCAAGGGAGAAAACTTTTACTGGTTATCCACAGGGAAAGTCTGTAGCAAAACCTCAACTCTTACTAGACATTAGAGAATCAGCCACAAGCCACAGATCCAAAGAAGGCAGGTTTTGGTAACCCCAGTGCTCAGAACACCCCATGCTAAGAACGAGTCGTCACTGTAATGAATATGGGTGAGGGGAAGAAGTACAGAAATACTATCGGGCCTCGCCTCTACTGGGAAAATTGTATGTTCAGGTTAACTCACTTCAGGCAAAATTCAACAGTTTGCAGACATACTTACCCATTTTGGCTAAGGGTCTTTTTTTTTTTTTTTTTTTTTTTTTATGTGTAAGGCATTACAGAGGAGACAAAGCCAGAGCTGGAGGTGTGTGGAGGACCTTTCACTCATTGCTCATTATCAGCATTGTGGTAGTTCTAACAAACCCCTGCCACCCCCAGAGAAATGTAGTATAAAGCAGAGAACTGACAACTTAGTTTTTAGGCAAAATGCAAGAGGTGAGTACTGCAGGGAAGGAAGATACTAGCTATGAGCTGTATGCAGCCAGTAATAAGGGGGCAGCTTATCACTCCTGTAAAGTAACGCTCTTTGAGACTTCGGTTTGACTTTTATAGAGCAAGTTGATCTCTACCTCCAAGGCAGAAATAATTTCTTGTCTGCTGGTCCCAGTACATGATGTAGAGTCTAACTCCAGCCTTCAGGGATGAGGATGGCTTTTGCTTTCAATGAATTTGCAGGGCTTGTGTGAACATCTATAGGTGGATCTTCCTAGTGTCTCTCTCTCTCTCTCTTTGAGAGTATCGCATTGCTGGTCTCCTTACCCCAGGCATCAGGTGACGGACAGAAGAAATAGAGGTTGCGTGGCAGAAGAGTGTCCATAGGGAGCATACTTTCTAACAGCACTCCTTGGAGCCCTCTCTGAGCACCCATCCTGCACAGGACACCCCCTTGCTGTGCCTTTCGCCTGCTCTGTGACCACACAGCCCAGTTCAGCTCCTTGGATAGCCCTTTTCTTTGTGTCTATGCAGCATCTTTCACTTCTCAGGAACGTCCAAGAGCTTTTTATCAAACCCCGCCAAGTAACTGCAGGGCTACAAAGGGTTGTGAGGCATCTGAAACAAGCCATTCTAGTGACTGCATCTGCAATGCCAGCCTGAATACTCCTTCATTAAGCCTGGCATATCTCTGGCCCTGGCTTTGCGAGCCCACACAAGGCATTCATTATTTAGTGTGTTGATATAACCTCCTCGACACACCCTCACAAGGCCTTCTGGAGGTCTTTGACATTTTCCTGCTCCAGGATAACTCAGCAATGACACATCCCACACAGGAGGTACGACTACATGCTGGAAAAGGAGAGGTGGTTAAAAAGTGCTAGATGCAATTTTACTTACTAAGTAAGACAGGGCAAAACAATTCAGAGAAAATTAAAGAGGAAACAACATCTACACCCAAGAAGCCTTGCTTAATGTGATGGTAAGAATATGACATCAACCTTTTTAAACTTCTGACAGTTTTGAAAAGCTTGGATAAAATTTTTCTTGTCTCCCAAACAATTTCCTAAGAGACCCTTTCCAGGAAAATGTTTACATGTGGTGCCTCAGTCCTCTGCCACACAGCCTGCACTAGCCCTGGGCTACAGTGGGGGAACTGCAGGAGGGAAGCCGAGGGACCAGGCACAAAAGTTGGAACTGTGACCCTTCTTCTATACCAGGCTGAGTCAAAGTGTAACTAGCCCCAGACCATCTCCAACTTGTCAAAGCAGAGGAGCAGAGGTGCACTGTACTTCTTTGCCCATCTTTCATGCAAAGCAGATGTGACTTCTTCAGATTCACCCTGTAGTAGAAAGAGAGTGTGGGCCCAGGTCTTTTGAACCCAAATTTTTTTGCCCGCTGCATGGAGACATCATTGCTTTAAGAGGCACCAGAGACCGATCAGTAGAGCTTCTAGTTTTCTGACATTGTTTAAACACCCACAACATGGACCAGAAGAACATCCTGGATTAAAGGGCTCTTAACCATCTCCTGTGGCACAGAAGGGAGAGCAGGTGGTATCGACCCACAGAGAGGGCTCTCCTGCTCCCTGCAGCCACACACACTCAACATCAGAGGATTTTCAGGTTCACAGTTGCCTGCAGTGGGAGAGCATGTATTCTGGGTTGAATCTCTGTCCACCCTTATCTTGCAGCACATGTCTGCTCCCAAGCAGTCATCTTCAGCCTGTGCACCCTGCAGACCTCCTGCAGCCCCACCAGGTTCAGAGTTGATTGGAGCCAGCTCCTGGGACTTTCTCAGGCTCTCATCCGCGTGCCTGACAGGTTCCTCTGATAGCCAGGCTTAGGGATTTGTCTCTGGGTAGATGGTTTTAGCAAACCGCTTTGAGGAAGCTGGTTTACCATCTGTCTGTGTCTACCTGTGGCAGCTTAATGGAGAATAATGATCTTCCATGAACCCTCTAAATGAAAGCCATTAACTGAACCGATGAAAGAAATTGAATTATCGTCTCACCCAATACTTCCAATTTGCCTGCCAGTTTGTCTTGTCCAAGACGTGCTAAACACGGACGTAGTCTCTGTCAGTCACAGGGTCGCGGGCAGAGAGAAAGGTCCCTCTCTTTGGCTCCCCAGGAAAGTTAAATAGTGCTAGCAAGGTCCTCCATCAGTTGCTGATGGATTTTTATAACTCATTTTCTCTCCCTGTAATCTGAAATAGTTTAGGTTGGTTTTTTTCCTTGTGGTTTGTACTGGCAGCAGATGTGTCCATGACCTGCTTTCCCCCAAACCAAGCCTGCCCCTGCCCAAGGCTGGGACCTTGCAGTGGGTGCTACATCAGTGGTCACAGACCCACTGAGTGAATCCATACTGTTTTTTTAGAGTCAGCCTGAGGCTTCCAGGGACACCAAATTTAGTGCCTGTACAAACACTAAACATGAAAACAGAAACATGAGTGCATGGCTTCAAGGATTCATACCAGCAGAGGACCCTAAGCACTCCCAACACTTGGCATGTACTCAGTCCACTGGCAGGCAGCACAGCAGACTGGAAAGGAGAGCTTGCCTGCAAATTTTCCAGTTTGAGGCAATATCTAACAAATTAGCAACCCCAAACCTGGGGTAGTCGCAAACCAATTTGAAGCCCAGAGTAGAGGGGTGCTTTGTGACCACCTGCTGCAAAATGCAGAGGACTTAGAGTAACTCAGCAATGTGTTAGGAGCCATAAATTTTTTTCTTACTCATCATGCATCCAACTGTGGGCAAAGGCAACATTTTGTCCTTGATGATGTTTGATGAGGTAGATTTAATCAGACAGGACACTGGCCCTGATAGCATCATGTTAGCCCATCTATTATTCAAGTTCTGTATCTGCTGGTCTCTAGATGGATTGGTGTGTCTCCCAGATGTTCTTCCCTGTTCATGCAATGTCTTTTTGTTTTCATGGTCGATAACCTTGAGCTTGGTGTGTGCAAATCTAATTATGTTGTGGTCTAACAGAAAATGTCAGCTTGCGTGTATCTCCAGGAATGATGGATATTCTATCTCTGGAAATAGCTGAGCCACAAATGGGAGCTATCCATAAGTATGAAGTTAACACAGCCTATTTGCAAAATAAAATCTTAAAAAAACCTAAAACACACCTTTATTCTTTGCTTCTGTAAAACGGCAGCAAAAAAATGGAAAATGGCAGTAAAGAAAGAGAGAATAGCATACAGATGATCCGAGCAGGGAACACAAAGGTAAAATACCTAGTTTGATTCCTGCTGGGTTTTGCTCTGTGATTTTGGTGAGAGCTCATTTTAACCATCTTTTTCCTGTGCTTTCCTGCCACTTCTTCCTCACCATTCATGCTGAATGTGTGCTGACCCCCTCCTGCTCCTCCTAACCTCCTAAAAATGTATGGACCCCCATCAAAAAAGGCCACCAACCTTCAAAAATCATGATTTGCACTGCTGCCAGTCTCCATCAGTTGTCTGTTATCTTAGCCCAACAAAGAGCTTCTTTTGGAGCTGCGTATGTTTAAAGCACATGCAAAGGTTTTTGCAAACTTGGGGGATGAGGCCATGAGATGCCCCAGCATGGTGGACACACAATGCCTTCAACAAGCTCAGCCTGCTTTCCCAAAAACTGCACAGAGCTCCCTGAAAACAAAATTTTAAGTAAGCTGTATTTATGGAAACAGTGAATGTGTTTGGTTTTTTTGGTGTTCTCTCTCTCTGTAGGAGATTTTCTGATATTGTGGTGGCTGGAAGAGCTCTTGGTGCCAGCTCGTGTTGGAAAATGCGCTATATATAAAATGTGATGTTGTTGACAGAACTTACAGATGACTGAAGCTCATCAACAGTAGCAAACAGCTGGTGTTAGTTGAGATGCAAATTAGTTTTCCATAGCAGGCAGGAAGGCACAAATAATCATCCCAAAACACAGCAATAAAGACCTACTTCTGTCGTTTAGGATCCTATACAGCTCCAGGACATAAAGCCTCCTGGCCATATGGGAATGTCTTGCTGGAAACAACAGCTCAGCTATGATCCCTTTGGATTCAGGATTCTTTCCATTGGTTCCCACAATTAGGATACGGCTAAATCAGTAAAACTGAATAGCTCAAGTCCACGGAGCATGAACCTTTTATTTGCTGGCTCAAGTAAGCATGTTCGATTTTCATTGGCCTTTTTGGTTCAGATGCCCTCGGAAGGCAGTGCTGGACCCTAATTATAGACATCTGTGAGTAATGCATTTCACAGCTGTTGTGCTATGACAGGCAGGGAGAAGCTTGGGCAGCAGCCAGTGTTTTCACAGAGCGCCGGGTGCCGATCGCCAGGTCCGAGCTTGGTGCGGAGCGTGTGGGCTGCAGCTGCCCAGGCTGGGAGGCAGGCAGTGTGCTTGGGACAGCAAGTCCCATGGGGCAACCCAGCACTTGTGGAAAGACCAGCTGTACCTGGAATGAGAAGGTCACTCTGTTTCCTACATCTGTGACCGAGGGAGGGAATTCCCTCCCATGGGGTCACAACGGCTGATGTCTCCAGAAGCCGAAGAATTGTGGAGAGAAGTTTAGCCTGAAATAAGAAGACAGGAGACAGAGAGAAGAATGCTGCAAAAAAGAAAAGACCCTGAGTGTTGTCCCTGGGTTGGTTCCTCTCTTGTCACCATGGCCAGACTGTAAACCCCATGAGGCAGGAGTGACAGTAGGTGTCATATAGATGTTAAAAATCTTTTCCAACCTAAATGATTCTATGGAGATACTCTCTGGTAGGTCAATGATGATCCTGAGATACCTTGTGCCCTGCCTTCCCTCTCCATGTCTCTTCTGTCAGGCTTTCTCTTCTTTTGTCCTGGCAGATGCCACACTTCAAACAACCCTGGCTTGCCAGGGACTCTGGAAATGGAGATGCCTCTCATGTGCGGATAGGTCTGCAGTGTTGGAAATAGATGCCAGCTCTAAATAGCATGATAACAACCTGCAAATAAGCTGAAGAGCTGGGCCATAATGGCAGGGAGGATGTCACCATGTGTGGGAGATGTTGCTTTCCCTGCCACTGGCAGTCCAGGAATGGCGGCTGTGAGCCATCCATGGAAAGCATCCAAGTTGCCATGTGTGCAGACAAGGAAGAATTTGAGCTCAGCCCCCATTCCTCACAGCCCCTGCTATTTCTATCTCCCTTCCATGTGCATATGTTTTAAATAGATACTGTCTTTAAATAGCCATGACTTCAGATGGTAGTTTTCAAAAAAAACCCAAGTGATGAACTGTGATCTCCAGGCTTTCAAGTCCAGACTGCCAGTGACTGAGTGGCCCGAGGCAGAACCTGGCTGCTCCTCCTAGCCTTGGCCTTGGTCCTAGGATCCAGCTGGATCAAACCCAAGACCCTCAGGAACTATTTGGTGCCAGGCTTTGTTTTGCTTTGAGTGGCTGGGTTACAAAGTTGTTCCAAATTTCTACCCAGGCAGACAATGAGCATCACTTGGGTGAAGCACATCCGTGTTCTTCAGGGCACCTGGAATGGACTCAGGCTCAAATCTCTGGACAGCATGGTGCCTGGCTGGAGGCAATGGGCAACAAACGGGGTGTGAAGCAGCACAGAACTTGCCTGCTGGTTTCAGACATATGATGGATTATAGCGCTTGTGGTGTTTTACAGTTCGGAGAAGGAATGTTCGGCTGGTTTTAAGTGCCAGATTACCCTTAACTGAAACTTCCTCCAGAGAATCTTCCTCCACCAGCAAGAACCAATATGTTTATAAGAGATCTGACTGCATTAATACTTCAGAATTAAAACTGAGCTTTTTAAACTGACCAGGTCTGAGTCTCAGTCAGAGACCTGGCTGCATTTATACTCTTGGCTTAAAACTATGCTTGTTAAACAGACAGGTCTGAGTCTCTTCTCAGTCAGTCAGTTTCTGCAACTATAAAACAGAGACAAGAGAGAACAAGGACCAACAGTTCCTTGAAAGCAAAGCCAGACTGTCTCTGAGTTGCAGGGCCTGCCTACTTCCCACGAGCATCTTCCAGCATCTTGTTCAGCCAGTGAAAAGACATTTGAAACAAAAAGACAAGACACCCTCTCTATTAGCTTTGCTAGCCAGGCCACTGAGTGATACAGAAGCTGAATTAATGGATAGATGCTGGCTTTAAAAGCTGCAAAACTCTGCAGCTGGCCTTAAAAGCTGCAAAACACTGCAGCTGTTAAAAACATCTGCAGTTCTGCACGCTGAAGGAAGGAGGATCTGGTATTTCTGGACAGAGCATGATGCTGACTGGTCTCAAAGCAAATGCTATTACGTGCAATGCTGTCCAACATGACGATGTGCTCGGCTCCCCATGCACCAAAGTACGTTGAGTACTGGCTGACGCATCTTCCTCCAATACAACCAGTCTTCACCTTTGCTAGAAGTAGAATTTGGACTGGAACAGTATCCATAAACTCTGTGGAACTAGCTGCTTGGCTTGGTTTGGCTGCATCCCCCCAGGACTGATTCAACAGTCTGGCTCCTCCGGACTTGGTGCAGAGCTGGGAGTTCACCTTCCAGAGAAGTAACAGAAGTCTCCCTCCTAGGGTGGAGCAAGCACATAGTTTTCAGATGATAGCTAAGCAAATGCAGCCCTCTAGTAATTCATAAAACAGGGATGGTGCAAGAAGTCCTGAAATTCTTGCCTTCTGGCAAAGATACTGGATAGCATCATGCTGCATAACTTTATATGACAAACCACACCTTGGCCGAGCTTCCCTATGGGGATAAATTCTAAGGATGGTATGACTCTCCCGGCTGCTAGCAGCTAGGGGAGAACACCGGGGTTCAGCATCTTACATAAGGTCCATGACAGCAGTCACGCACCTGTCTAGCTGCACATTAGTTCCCCTCCATGGGCAGAGACCTGGTTCTCCAGAGCACAAGGGCAAGTACATGCCTGAGGGTGCAAACAGCCCCTTGTTACATCAGCAATGCAAAGCAGGTGGAGGTAAGTCCCCTCAGTCCCACCAGCATTTCCTGGTTTCTCACACATCCACCGCTTAGTGGGACCAGAGGTTTTCTCCACTTCTGATAAGGAATGTTTTGGTTTTAATCATTGCTTCCCAGAAATGAACGGATGTGGGGAACTAGTCACATCAACTCTTTTCCAGGATGGACACTGCCATGTGCTCAGCTTGGAGAGGAAATGAGGATCATAAACAATCATACCGCACAATGTAAGACCATTCTTTCCTCTGGCCAGTGTAAATGGGACGATTAAAGCCCCTGTGTCCAGTACCTGTAAGACAAAGGGATTGTTTTAATCACATAATATGGGTTCCACCACAAATGATGATTGCGATAGACTGCATCCCACTGCCCCAGGAAATTGCATTGCTGTTATTGACCCTTTGCTGGGTGAGTTTTGCCACCTCTGTCCTGCTGCTATAACGAACACCTGCAATGACCAACTGAGCTGCAGACAACATGGGTGGTATTAGGCAACCCATACTACCGTCCCTTCAAAGAGAGCAGAGTGCCGCTAGCACTGATCACGCTACACATTTGAAAAGCAGGGTTTGAGAGGGGCACATTTTACTGAAGAGGAAGAGTTTAGATTCGTCTGGATGTAGAGGTTTTTTTCAGACTAGCCTGGCTAATGCACGTGTTTTCTATAGCCATCGGCTCACAAGAGAATAAGGGCCCATGATTCACCCTCAGCACTTTCCACTGATCACCCCAAACCTTCTGCAACACCAGATTTCAGTGCAAGTAAAAAAAAGAGGCTCTGAATCTGCTGATCCCACAGTAGACCCTCCTAGCTCCTCAGAGCTCTTTTGCTCAGGAGCAGGGCCAGCCAGGGAACATGAAACCATTCCTGCCTGCCACTTGCTTTCAGCCACAACACTCTCTGGCAAGGCTGCTATGTCTCACTCATGAGGCTGGATGGGTTTGCAGCTTAGAAGGGCTGGGTACCCTGAAGAGGTGTGAAGGTGATTCACGGGCTGCCTTCTGAGTCACATCCCTGGTGGACTGTGCTCTGCCCATGTATCCTTCTTGCACCCCCAAGCAGACCTGCTGAGCCCAAGATATCAACACAGATTGCAGTTCTGGGGTCACCATGGGTGCACCTGCCTCATCACCAGATTATCAATGCCTCGCTGAGCATGTTGGCATGACTGGAGACAGTCAGGGCAAAGCTGCTCTGCCAGAATTCGGCAACTTTTGGGCAGCCCTTACCCCAAAGCCACACATACAGTGCTGTGCTATAGCATGACAGAAAAATATCAGGGGCATGATCCTGCTGTAATGCCCCAGCCTTGCCTCTGATCTGGTCTTTCTTGTGTCCAGGGAGCTTGGAAAGGGAAGAGTGACTCCATCCCTCTTTCCACACACCACGTAGGTAGACCCAGAATCACTAATTAAGGTCTAATTCAGGAGAGCAGGGTAGAAATTTTCTTTCTGGTATCCTTTCATCTCTTCATGCTCTGGGTTTCTTTCATTCAAACGGGGAATGAATCACTCTTTCCTGTTCCAGTGGAGGACTGCAATGGATTCATAAGGCAATGTGTGTAGGACACGTCAAAGCTTTCAGCTGAAAACCCTCTCCCACAGCTCCCGTGGAGCTGCAGCCCCTGCTTTGCAGACACATGATGTAAAGATGCATCAGTCCACTCACATCAGGCCCCCAGCATGAGGTGGCCCTTGAAACCTTTCTCCTGAGCTAGCTCAGCTGGCTTTTCCTGGAGAAGAATACCAGCTTCCACTCAGTTAAATAACTCTTGCTACCTAATGCTGCAGAGGTTTGAAAGCCCCCCCTCCCTCCTTCCCCCTCCCCAGGTCTCAGATCCTGTGTTGCTGAGGGCCCCTCTGGTGTCTCATTAGGTTTCCTTTATTAAGGCTTAACGTACAATGAGGAACTTTGTAGTGAAGTGACGGAGGGCAACCAGTTCGTGTGGAACTCTTTGTCTCAAGTTTTGTAAGAGCTGGTATTGTGAAAGCATTTGACATGCCCACCAACACAAATATAAAGGCAATTTAATGACATATTACTTGTAATTGGGGGCGTGGAGAGGGAAAATAAAGAAGAATGCCTGGCTGAATAAGTGCCAGAGGACTCAGGTGGGAATTTATTGTAGTGGCTCCTGAGACTGCCAATTGCCCCTGGCAACGTATCGTGTAGGAACGCAGCATCCACCGCAGAGGTGATTAAAGGTCCAGAGATGAAGGCAGAAGAGTGGTTGAAGGCGTTGAGGCAGGAATAGCAACTCCAGGTGGGCTCAGAATCAGACAAGAAGCTTTTAGGGGAATTCTGTAGCACATCAGAGCAGGTTATGGAGGGGCAGAGATTTTGATGTTCGCTCAAGTGAATGCTTGGTCTTCAAAAAGCATGAAGCGCCTGCCTCTAAAATGTATAAATGTATAAATGTATAAATTGTAAAAAGCAGCACAAAACTACCACTGATTTTATGTTGGCCAAGACATAAGGAGCCAAAATGTGTGAATTCAGCCCTTGACTTCGGCTATGTCCTGTCTGTAGTGGAAGTTTAAGTCTTGAGATGGGGAGCACTGGATATAATTTGTAAAATCCAGTTGGGTGCTCAGACCTCCCTCTTCCAGCCCTAAAACCTGTGGTCCTGCATGTGGCTGAGCACCGTGGTGGCTTCCCAGAGGCAGAGCAGCAGGAAGAGGAGAATTGTCTCATAATATGCAAAACAAGCACAGCCTTCTTCCAAGGGAGTTCTTGTGCTGATGCTGATCTTTGTGGGATAGGAGGTGGTGGTGGAGGGAGATTCCCAGTAAAGCAAAACATGTCTCTTTCAGTGCTTGGTGAAACAGAGGCGGTTGATGGGTGTGAAATGATCCTTACTTGCTTAAAAGGAAGTATGAAGTGTATTGGATGAGGCGAAGGAAAATAAATTATTTAATGCCTGCTTCTCCCCCACCCCCTAAAGAAGAGAATTTTCCTGTGACTTCATTTCAAGCCTGGGAAGGGAAAAAAACTTTAAAACAACCTTCCTGGGAGGTCTTGATGAAACAGGGCTGTCAGAGAAGGCAGACAGTTGCCCTTCTGATTTGAAATCCAGATAATTAGCTCCAAAGCATGGCGTTTCAAATCTGAGCAGGGCGCAAAGCTGCCGAGTTTGATATTTCCAGGCCTGTCAGCCCGTGCATGAAAAAAGAAATGAGCTCCATCGCAGTGAGGGAGCAGCAGCCTTAATGAGGCACCCTGGGGCAATTTGGCAGAGCCGGGGAAAGAGACGGCTGTAATGGCAAAGCCCTCCTTGTCCAGCCTCCTGATGGGAGCCTGGGATGCAGAGGGGTGGCAATGCAGAAGCAATTTCTCCTCCCATGGCCCCTGCAGGGATACACGAAGGCTGGAAGCAGATGACAGCACCAAGAAGAAGGAGGGGAAGCAGTCCTCTGAAAGAGCACAACTGCAGAGCCAGGGCACCGTCTTGAAGCAGCAGCTTCTCCCCGGCACCCCAGGGTTTTGAGCTTCAAGAGGATGCGATATCACAGTCTTTTGGGGAGGCAAAGCCAAGCACAGATGTTGTCCCTGTTTCTTGTGCTGGATTAAGGATACCATCAGCTCCATTCAGAAGCCCTTCTCTGAAGCTAACCTGGATGTGGTAACAGCCCCGGGACAAACCTGTGGACCAAGCCACAAACTGCCTTAAACAGTGCCTGAAACCAGCACAAAACCTGCATTAAGAGGTGTCAGTACACTTAGCAGGTTGCCCTGTCTCCTGCAAGGTTGGCAGGGCACAGCTACGACTGAGCGGACCCAAGGCAAGACAAAGGCACATGGGGGCATACCACCTCTGGGTGTAGTACCCACAGAGAAAGGACTGAGGGAGTGAGTTTTTCTAAGATACAAACGGGAACCAGACTGGAAATTGGGCATCTAAATTCTATTTGAGGTGCAAATTTCTCCAGCACAGCGTTTATTGCATCTGGAGTGAAGAACTGTTTTTCATAAAGCTGATGCAGTGGCACCACTGAACCTCAGGGGCTGATACTCAAGCTCAGATGGTGGCTTAGCAGTTGGCAGGCCCAGCTTCTTCAGTGAGGGTCCCAGGCCTGACACAGAGGTTCTCCAGCTGCTGCACCAATGAAAGCGGTGTCCCTGCAGCAACACATAGCAGTTTCCTAACTGGGTCTGCAGCGCAGGTCAGGAGGCTATCCCTGTCTTCAGTCACTCAGGTTTTGTGAGCTGCAGCACCCTGTAGTTCACCGAGAGCTTCAGCCACTCCCTGGAGAGCAGGAGAGCCCTGGGCAGCTCCATGCAGCTGTGGTAGACCTGCTGTCTGTGTCCAGTGCAGGCGTGGGAAAGCAGTCCTGAGTGTCCAGACTGCAGTGCAATTCAAACTAGGACAGCGTCGCAGATAGCATCCTCCTCAATATCTTACATGAGTTCTCTTACATGGCTATTTCCTATTTCAAACATTTCAACTATTTCCTATTTCCCTAAATTTTTGCAAGGTATCTTGCTGTCAGGCACGGGAGAAACGTCCCCTTTGGGACCATGTCTCATGCTTGCAAAATAGGTCATGACCACATACTGTCCTTTTTTAGCCCTTAGCTCTGAAGGAAGAGATAAAACCGGGGAAAGGGAGAGAGGGTGTTTATTGTGAAAGTCACTACAACAGGGGCCATCAAGGAGTGGTTTTCACTTCACTGCCTTGCTGGAAATACCTCAGCTCAATGGAAGGGCTTAACCAAAAGAAGCAGGAAGACAACATCATTCAGGTAATCTAACGTTATGGTTCAGAGAACATAAAAAGTTTGCATGGGAGGGTGAGAAAGCCATTTTTCACACGGTTGAGGGTATTGCACAGCTCACTAGCTGCATCCTGGGAAGAGTCTCATCTTCCCAATAAGCAGTCACTATCTGAGAAGATGGGATTAACTGGAACAATGGTCTGACTGGACCATTGGACTGTAAGAATTGGCTTTGTCTGAGTACCCCATTGCCTTCCCTTGCCTTCCCCTTGAAAACACACATCAAGACAGATCACAGCCATCTGTCCCACCAAACTGGGACATGTGTTGCTGCCTGCATTAAAAGATAGGGCATGTACAAGCAGATGTTAGAAGTGCTGGACTTTGGATCAGTCAGGTGTCTGCACTGCTGTGAAAAAGTTGTGACACCCAGCACAGCTACTGCACTAGGCAAGAGGTAGAAGGGAAGCCCCTACCTCAAAAAGCACTGAAAGACACCCGTGTGTTGGTTCTTCAGTATGAACTCAGCCTGCCATGCAGAGGAGAGGCTTTTTTATTAAAAAAAAAAAAAAGGTACGCTTCAGATTTCACAGTGCATCTGGTGCAGTCGTATTCCTTTGGTCAGCAACAGTCATTCACTGCCATGCTTTGGCTTTTGCTATGGCTGACTCCTAGATGTCAGGCCAGGAAAGCATTTAAACATATTCTGAAGACCCCTGGATTTCAACCACGTACAACTAGTTTGCATTTTCCTTTGAGCTGCTTTCCTCTCTCTGCCATCAATTCCAACAATTTCCAGGGTGTCATGCAACCCCCATTATCTGATGTTTAACATGTCCTGCCCAGTTCCCACCTTGCTCCTTCTAGAAGCAATAATCTGTGTATGCAGCACTGATGTGACTGAAAGACTTCAAGCTGATCTTAAGCAAGGTTTGTAGGGAGGGGGCATACATTTTATTAGGCAAATTGCTTTAGCCTGAAATAAACAGAGTTCCCAAGCACATCAAACATTTGACCTGATGGTGGATGCAAAAAAAAGTCACCAGCAGTGGCAGAGGCAAACGCTGACCTACCCCAGGATGTGTAAACAAGAAAAAAATAGAGCAATACATGAAATCACCACAGATTTTAAGAGCTGGGCAGACCAGATACAATCAATCTCCAGTTTGCAAGTACTTCCAGTGTTATTCGGAGGTCACTGTCCTCCCAGTGCTCTCTATTCCTGTATTTCCCAGTGGAACACTGGTATAAATGAAGCTACTCACACAGCATGTAAGAAGCCCTGACCCCAGGCGCTCATCTGAGGAGGCTGCTTTATAAACTGTGTGCTGCGCTGAAGATGTGAAGAAGGAAGAGTGCAGTTGGTTACAGTTCCTGCTACAAACTGAGACTGGATGCACAACGGGCATGAATTTGTCTGGATTGTTCCCACATTTTCCAGAAAGAGAAGGAAGATTTGGCAAGAGGAGAAGGAAGGAAGAGGGGCTGGTGGACCTAGAGAATCCTCCACATTGCTTGCAGGAACTTGGCCTGGATAAGAAACTCTGGCTGAGGACACAAGAACAGGAGGAGTTACAACCCTGATGGACCTTTCTAGTCCCATTTTTTTCCAAATGGAAAAAAATTCTCCAAATCTAACCAGTAGGCTAAAATACTGAGTCTTCAAGGCATGGTTGCTACACGTTCCTGATCCAAAAGTTCCACATCGGATCTTTTATCCTGGTAAAGGCATGTGGAGCTCCAGTGATTTCCTCGAATCTATAATTCTTTACCTGTAGTGTCTTGGGCTGTGGTGGGATGAGTTCTAACTTCACATAGTCATTTGGCTTAAACAGTTGAAAACCTCTCTATCACTGCATTTTGGATAACATATTAATATCCAAAGGCTCTCCTAAGCCTTGTACCCCCACAACCACCAGTCACCTAGTAACCCTATCCAAGCAGGTTGTGTCCCACAACAGGAAAGTCTTAGGAGCTTCTCTGCCTGCTCTTGCTCTCTACAAACAGCTTGCCACATGCTTTTGCATGGCAGGCACATCCTGGAGACCAGACTCCATCCGGTAACAGATTAGCAGCAATTAAGCAGTGCTCATCGACCTGGTCCTAATGGGACCTCCCCTGAACTGAACAGGAGCCACACTGGATCTTGCCTCTTTCCATTTCTGGGGCTAATTATTACCAGCTAAACAGCACCAGGCTTTCCCTTTTTTCTCTTTGCCATGCTTGTTAGCATTGTTTCTTCCAGCAGCTTTTCATCTCAATAGAGGCAATTGTGCCTGGCTGACATTTTAATTCTTTCCAGCTGCATCTGAACAAAATGACACAAATTAAGTGGAAGGGCTTGGGGAAGAGGGGGAAGGAAACTCCCAGCCCCCACAGTCTGTCCCACAGGGAGGGTTTTGTGCTCGGTGCAGCAGATGCTCCGAAGATGCCACAGAGGAAGGTTTCGATGCCGTGCTGACAGCGCGGTCCGGTCCTGGGGATGCTGCGTTGCAGCAACACTACCTCTCTCGACCTGTACCCCTGAAATTCATGATGGGGAAACTTGGAAGCAAAGCATTTGCAAGGTCTCCCAGAAAAACAGTGGCACACATGTGCCTTTAGTTACAGAAAGTTTCTCAAGGCGATCTGCTGCAGTGAGCCCATGTCTTGGTTTAGGGACCCCTTCACCCAAGTGAGGTTAAGTGACCCACTCTATGAAGGGTCTGCAGCTGAATTATGCTGGTTAAAGACAGGTAAAGAGAACAGACTGGCAAGTTGTGGATCTCTTCAGCAATACACAGAAATCCTAGCCATGAGCTAAGACCTCTCTGGGTAAGTTACTGCACAGATATAGAATAGAAAGCCTGCTCATACCCATAAAGGTATTAAGAAGACCAAAGAAACGCATTAAAACCAGGGTGTTTAAACATTGCTTTTTTAGGTCTTAAGATGCTTTAGAGATAACCAAGTTGCACATTTCAGAAGCTAAGCCCTTTAGCCTGAGCTAGGACAAAAAGAGATGTCAAAAGAAGAATTAAACACGAGAAGTCTTAGCAGCTAGTATTAACCACAGGGAACAAGTTCGGACTGGCTCAGTAAACCACAGGGCAACACAATTAGACTGATGCTGGATTAAGCCTGCCCTGAAACCAGAAGACGAAATCAGAGACGTCTGCTTGCCACATTTGTGTTGCTGCAGCCTCCTGTTTAGTGAGCAGGGGTGGAAAAGGGTTTGGCCTTTCGGTGGTTCCTCATTCTAGCACCACGCTCATGGTCACACTATGACTCTTCGATTCAAGGTAATAGGAGCCTTGTCTCCTTGCTTGCTGCTTGGACACATCCCCATCACATTGGCCCTTCTTTTCATATTTGGGAAGGATAGATTTTTGATACTCAGCTACTTTCCTTGTACTACACTGGGACAGATTTTCCAAGGTCCTGCATATTGCCTGGTATTCATATTCCTTGGTTGCTGTTTCATACCAAGCATTTTAAAGCCCAGCTTCTGTCTGAGGGCAAAGAGTTTGTACTGTGGTCTAAAGGTGTAGCTATGTTTGTCACCAGAACTAGCATGAGGCTACCTGGTTTAGACACCAGTAGCACTGTAGCCACATCAACTGTGTGGTCCAACGTCGCCAGGAGCTTCTCACACAACAGGAGACAGGAGCTGGTGCAGGTGGTGGTAAGGAACTGGAGATCAGGGGGTGTGCAAGGGACCACAGAGAAATCAGAGGCAGGAGATGGAGAAAGATAGTGGAAGAGAAGTGACAGACACAAACACAGTCCCCGGTGAGCTGACTGTCATCACCTGAAATGCCCATGCTTTCTCTGCCCCATTTTCCAAAAAGGTAGCACCACTGGATCTGGAAAGCCCACCCCCACATTTGACACCAAACTAAAGTGCCTGCATGGGGAATGGAATTGCTCAAGGTTGTGCTACAGCCTGGGCCAACTCAGACACTCCTGAAAGGTGATTTGGATTTAGCAGGGCCAAATCAGTTTCTGGAAATGCCTATTTATTTTCATTAACTACAGAATCACAGAATCATTTAGGTTGGAAAAGACCCTTAGATCATCGAGTCCAAACATTAACCTAACGGTACCAAGTCCACCACTAAACCATGTCCCTAAATGCCACGTCTACACGACTTTTAAATACCTCCAGAAAGAGTCAAGCATGTCTGAGGTCCCAACCCATATAACCCAGGAATTTGAGCTGCTTTTAGTGGAAGAAGAAATAGCCCAGGGAGGACCATGCCAGTGAAGAAGTGAAGATGTTTTCCATAAAGTCTCAGTGCTAAATTTTTCGGCTGCCTCAGAAACTAACGTGAAGAGCAGACTCCCACTTACAAAAAACACCTCTGTGCCTTTCTTCACCACATGCCGTGGGATGCGAGACCCATTTTTCTAGGTAATAAGGGCTTCTTTCACGTGATGGAGTTGGTGGCTCTAACACCAAGAACACACAATGTGATTCTGGCAGGTTTTCAAAGCACAGATCCTAACACCTGAGGAAACATCATCGGAACATGATGAACTGAGAAATGAGGAGCAAGAGGGGGAAAAACGTTTGCTGTTTTCAGCCTTTGCCACAATTTTTTTTTTTCCTTTAAAGATGTATTTGAGCAGCTCTCAGCAGGGGTCTGGAGCTACGAATGCTGCCAAGCTTTCATTCTGCCATGCAGCTTACAGTGTCTCCACAAATCCATGCAGGTCTAAAATATTTGCAATCAAAATTGAGCTCCAGGGCACTTATTTATTGCAGTATTCTGCATCTGTGTATCCGCATGACTCTAACTTTGAAAGGAAGAGGCACAGAAAGGAGCAGAGGGTGAAAGAGATAAATAAGAATTTCCTGATGTATAAAGGGCTGGTTGTTTGGGTGTTGGGATTTTTTTTTTTTTTTTCTGGCAGTAAGGATCTCTGTCCAGTAAGTCGAATTCCTTGGGGGATTTAAAGGAACGTGACACTATCCCTCTGTTATTTCACTTAGAGGCCTTGCACCTCAGGCTGTGGTTTCCTGATACATTTTCTTTTGCAGCAACATCAGCTTAAACAATTGCCTCTCAGTCCTTGTCCCTTACCCCCTCCCAAGTGTTTGATCCTGCCATATCATGGTGTAGCGCTGCAAAGCTGTGGGCGAATAGGGTAGGATAAAATGAATCAGGGAAGCAATCGATTGCCCCTCAAAAATTTGTTTTGGCTATGTTGCTTGGTTGGATCTGCTCCCCAAACCAGGCTCTCAGCAGAGCAACTGTGCTGGCAGGGGAGAAGGGATGGCATGCAGCAGCCTGACGGCAGGAACGAGAGGCAGCGGAGGGAGGGAGAGCAGAAAAGCGATCAAAGACAACATACCTTGAAGCTAAAGACTAAATTAGTGGCTTCTCATGCAGCTGTTCCATGAGAAAAAGATGGTAGATCACAGGTCCTGCATCCTGCTCAGCACACAGCTATGCCTGGAGCATCTGCAGTATCCATGCAGAGTCCTTCCTCAACTTAGGGACCCAGCAGGAGAGGAGGGAGGACCAGAGTGCTCTGAGATCTACTCAGTGAGAAAGTTTGAAAGACAGCTGTAGTCCTGTGCACCTTTAAGCCACACCTGTGCACTTCCAAGCCCTGCATCTATGGAAGATTTTGCAATAATGTATATGGAAAGGGAAACAGGGTGAGCACTGTAAGGCCACTGGTAATGTTTGCAGTCTCCCAGAGTCAGTGTAGAAATAGTTTTGGCTATTCAAACGGTTCAGTAAGGTGGAAATAAATGGATAGTAGGAGCTGCAGGGGAGAAGGCTCTCACGAGACTACCATGAGCTCCTGAGAAGGGCACCAAAGGAGTAGGGGATGGGATGGAGTGAAAAATAACAGCACACCGCAAGCACACAGGCAGTTCTGATGTAGGTGCTAAGATGAATGAGGGAGGCAGTGGTGAAGCTATTTCAGGGCAGGAAGGACTTTCTGTCTTTTGGTGAAGAGCAGAAACAGCTGGAGGGGGAAGGGAGGGTGGCTTTGCAGAATGCAAATGAGGCGGAGGTGATGTTGCTTGATGTACAGCTGAATGTGCTTAAGGGACCCTCCAGGGATGATTACTCAAAACGACTTTCAGAAAACGCCACTGGGACACTCCTGGCTCTGCATGGAGTACACAGCGAAATACATCTTCGCACGGTGAGATTGACACACAGATGATGAATGTCAACAGTGCGGGAATTCTCTTTAAGGGGAGAAAGGCAATTAACTTTGGAAACAAGGACTGGGGCTGAATGCACGTGGGCATGTTTTGCGCAGGGCTAGATTTGAAAGGAGCTGGGTGAGCTGGGTGTGCACCACTCGTGGATATGTCTCCCCATTGCATGTGAGCTGGGAGTACCTGACTGTCCCAAAGCCTGCCATGTGATGCAGATTTTACAGCCACATCTTAGGAAGTCCACAGAATCTAATTTCTGACCCCATTAATGACACGTGGGGTGGAGGGTTGGAGGGAAGGTTACTCCTTAACTTCAAGCTCAAGCCCTGAAGTTGCAAAGGACTCAAAGGGGAGGGAGGCTTAGCATGGCAAGAGAGAAACATGGGCAGAACTGTGTCTGTGCTGCCGTATGATCTTACCGTGAGAGAGTGTTTTACGGTTAACAGCTCCCCAATTAATACACACAAATAGAGAGGAAGGGAAAATGCGTAATGCCCTTCCACTTTAGCAGAAAGCACCCCAGACAAGCTGGCTGTCTAGTGGGTGCCCTAAGCTGTCTTGCATATTTAGGCAGAGCTAAGGGTGCCAGCACAGGGTTTGTGCCAGTGTTAGGAGGAGAGAGACCTCCTCCAGCCTTTACCATGCCTTATCAAGAGCTGTAACTTTTTTCTGAGACTTTGCTTCAGCTGCTACACCACCCTTATTTCAAACCTACATCATTTCACTCCCAAGTCCAGTTTGCTAGGCTAAGCAACAGCAGTATCCACACACTTACTGGGAGGTCCTTCACAAAACACAAGCATTTATCCAAATAAGTAAGAATAATGTAACGTCTTTCCCTATCACCTCAGAAAAAGGAACACACTGTTCCCATTAAACCCTACAGAGTATGCTTTGCTGTGATGCAGTATCATGGGGAGCAAAAACAAAGGCATACTGGGCAAAAACATACCAAATTTCACTTCAGGGTTCATGTTTTAACATCTTGTAACTTGAAAATGCCTTCAACATTTTAGTCTGTTTTGGCACCATAATTTTCCTTTGCTTTCTGTTTTCAACCCAAATTGATTTTGAAGCCGAAGCTACAAAACAGCACTAACGCAGGGCTTTATTACTGAAAGGTGATTACACTTTTGCTCAGGGGATGCTGTCACCTGTTCAAGAGTCCTGGCTGGTTTCAGCCGCAGCCCTGACATTTGTGGTGGTGGTCAGACGTGAAGGAAGACGCTGCTACCATCCTAACAAGCTGAGATTAATGCCTAACATGACAGCCCTATTCAGTACCACTGTTGTCAAACCAGCTCATGTTCCTGCTGTGAATTGCCCTCTGAAGAGGTATCTCTCTTCTTCTCTCCACTTGCTATACCTTAAGGTGACTGTGCTCATGACCTGAGCATACAAACTAAGGTCCTGAAGTAGACAGCAGAAAGGTTCCTGGGGAAGATTTTGTCCTTCTGTACCTTCAGGACTCAGAGGCAGTTGCTTGGCTAATGCACCTGGAGATTTCTCCTTGTTTTCTGCAGCTGGTTATTTGACTAGATGCCAGGGTATGATTCATATCGCTTAATTCTACACATTTCAAAAAAGATCAGGATTTATTTTAGGTATTCTCTCTATAGGCAAGGGAAAGAGATTTCCAGAGGGTAATTCTGCCAGTCTGCTTAGGACACATACATTAAGTTGGTTTGAATCAATCTGCACAAGTGCCGTTCTCTTTCAACCCACTAGAAAAGCAGCCTTGGATGCTTCAACTAGTGGGTTCCAAAGGTAAAGGCATTTTCTATTCCAGTATTGCACATTTCCACAGATCTTTGTTTACTGTGAGTGCTTAGAAAGCTATTACGTTAGCTTTCAGTCTGATTCTCCTTTCCAATTATTCTGTGCAAAAATGTAGATAGGCTTTGTTTTTAATGATAGGCCAAAAAGGGAAAGACGTTCAGGAAACAGCAGGGGTATTGGCTTAGAAAGATGAAAACGATAACAGATTTTCATGGTTTGGAACAATGCTGCAGTTAAACTTATGTTTTTGACAGCTTTCTGTTGTGTAGTTCATCATTCGGAATTCATTAAGAAATAATTTGCCTTCAAAGAGAGAGTGACCAAACTACAGCCCAAGGTTACAGTCCTGAATCTTAACATGATTCAATCTCTCTCTGAAGGCTGAAGCAGTTTATATCAGTCAGGAAAGAGCCCCAGCTCAGATACCTCAGTTAGAAAACCATGATGAGTAAGATAAACCTGGGCCCTGCTGGCTGGATTATCTCACAAGTGCTGGACACAAGCCCATCAGAAGAAGCTGTTAATAAAAGTGGCTGAGTTTGCAGACTGGTCTGCAAAGCGATACCTCCCCTCGCTAGAATGTAAAGAAATGAATAACAGGGCTGCAAGGGGCCAACACAGTCAAGGTCTACAGAGCTGTCAGCAGAATATCCCAGCAGTGACAGGAAAGCCAAATTCCATCCTGACATTTTGGTACTCCCAGGGGTATTTCCTCTCAGATGATGAAGCTGGGATTTCAGACTTCAAAGCATGACTCTCTGGTGCCTGAAAAAAAAAAAAAAAAAAAAAAAAAAAAAGTGCAGGAAGCGGTTAATTTAGGTTCATCCATCTCTGGATGCCTACCCTTGAGGGCATGGAAGCAGAATCCTCTGTTAGCTTGGATTATTCTGGTCTGAACTTCGAATGACTCCAGTGACATCAACATTACTCTTGTATATGAGATGAGACTCTGGTCAGATTCTCATAGTTTCTCAAGAGAAACCATTTGCATTACCACAATGGTGAGAGAATGAGATCCATCTCCTTAAGAGAGTCCCCATCCAGTGTGACCTCTAAATTCAACACTGCGTTCAAAGCAACTTCAATGCAAGTTCAACACAGGGATCACAGTCACCTCATCTTCCTCTTCATGAAAAGCCAAAGCCCACCACATGCTCTACACCATGCAGCAGGGGCAGCTGCACCCTTTCTCTCACCCCTGGATCTCCACCTTGGACCTTAGACCATCAAGTTGTTTCACTGCCCACTTCCTATTTCATTGCAGCCCCTTGTGTGGCTGATTCTGAACTGTGGATATTTCTCAGTTCCTGGAAACTGTCTGAAACCTCCCACCTTCACAGCACCCAAGATCAAACCAACAGCCTCCAAAGCTGCAAAAAAACCCCAAATACTGAACTGAACTAAGTACTAAGATTTTCCATGCAGCTCCCTGCGCAACACCTACCATCTGTGGGTAAGCAGGCATCTACTACACAGAGCAAGGACTCACCGTGCCCTTGGAAGAGGGAGGGGACAAGGACCACCCGCGTCTTCCATTGAACCTTGCAGCATCCAGGTATGAAAGGGACAGGGCAGGGGGCACTGGGCTCTCCATGTGGCCAGCATTGAATGGCTGGAGCTGGCAAAGCTGCCTCTCACCAGGGCAGGCGCTTGCTGGCAGCAGCTACTTTTGTTTATCAAGTTCCTTGTAACTGTATGAATTAGAGACTGGATCATTAGCTTCACAATGAACCAGAATGCTGATTTATTTAATGGATGTAAATGGTCTTTCCTTAACTAATTAAATTAGGGAAATGAGAACGGTTGGTAATAAAATAGATGGCAAGGAGGGAAAAAGCTCCTGTACCCCTGTGACAGCTGTAATAGAGGTCTTTCTATGCCCATGCCCCTCTGTAAAAGCTTCAAACCAAGTTCCTGTCCTTGAGGGGAAGTTTTTACTACATGATCTGTGATCAGTCATGGGTTACTGGAGGTCTGTAAAGGTCCGGAACCAAGACCAGTGATGGAGTAGGCTTCACTTTCTAGCTACACCTGTGTGCATCCAGCCTGAGTGGTCTCCTTGAGTTCCTATAGTGTAAATACAATAATTTGCATAATTAGAGCTAGTTACAATCATTTCCACTTATATCTACCAGGAGTCAGTTGCTCAGTGCTTTGGAAATTCCCTGGATTGAAAACTCTCCTCATCCAAACCATCTGCTTATGAAAACACACCATGGTTCTTCAGGAGCCAAGTGCAGCATCCAGTAAGTCCAGTCCTGACCTGATAATAGTTAAGCCAGAGACAAAAAATTTACCTTCACACAAAAACTCACACAGGTGGCCCCCAGCCATGTGTTTCAGGACTGTGAAAGACCCAGGACCATAGCAAGAGTGGATTCTGTTGTAACAGTGTTATGAGCTCTCATGCTTTGGGACAACACTGTGGAGGACCTCAAGGTATCAAAGACATCAAAATCTCTCTCACTAAACAATATTTAGCAAAATTTCAACTTCACAATGCTGAATCCCCAGTGAATTCCTTGTTCTATAGACATTGCTCAAGGCATGTCTCAGGAACCCCTTCTCCCACCTAACACAGCAACAGGAGACTCCTTCAGGTATCACAATGGCCAGATGCTGGGCAATAAATCTTAACAATTCCTTTCAGATGAGGCATGGGTATGCTTAAGATAATAGAGCTCATAGAGGAATGGCATTTATTTCCTGCCAAAGAACATAACTAAAAGCCAAAGTGCCTTTTGACAGGTTTATAATCCACCCATGCATTGCCATCCATGTAGGTCATACATTAGTCAAGACATATATTACTCAAGACTCCTCTTAATAAGCAACTTAAAGACTTTTAACAGCCTTTTTGTAGACTATTAGGAAGTAAAGCAATAACAGAAGTATCACAAACCACCATCCATCCAGAGCACCTACAGACTCTTATTCTCAGGAAATAAATCAAATATAAGACTTCAAGCTTCAGAGAAATAACTTCTAACAATTAAACCATGTAAATGACCAAGATCTTAAAATGAAATGAAGCTAGTATAAATAACTCATCACAAAAGGCCACTCCTTGCCCAGAGGTTATGGGAGAAGTTACTATGTCTATAACTGTTATTAGTAGGAATAAGTCTGTAAAGATTTAGATCAATGCTTGAATTTTCAGGGCTATCTATTTACATGGAAGGCAATAATTGGAAAGCAGTGATGATTAATATGCCTGATTAATTGCACTACTGGAAGACAGACAATGCAATTACAGAGTCTTTCAGATATGTGTGATCCTACACTCCATCACCAACTGAATAAAACAAACACTAACAGAATTAATCAAATGAAACAGGAAAACTGAATTTAAGTAAACACATGCAAAATGTCAAAGACACCTCCATTCTAGATCCCGCTCAATGTCAGCAAAAGAAGTGTAAAATTAAAAAGCTGAAGGAGATAAATGACGCACCCCTAACAAAATCAAGGGAATCTCCCCGCACAGGCTCTTACGGCTCTCTTTGGTCTGCAGTCTGGTGGTGTCAGGGGAGTACAACATGGATAAAGGCACTTTTGGGGTGGTGTTTCAGGACAGGCTGCAAAGTGCTTTGGAGTGCTGCTACTGGCTGTGACTAATCAGAACTTCATCTGTTCCCAAAGGCAGCGATGCAAAGACCTTTGGGCTGTGGTTGACCTTGTTCAATAACCCAACACTACAATTTATCCATGTTGAAATGGGGTTGCTTCCCTTCCCTCTTCCACATTCCTTGTCTCCTTTACTCCTCACCAGCCTCTCCCAAGAGGGGACAAGAGCTTTTCTCAGCAGCAACCATGTTCCCTCAGCTGGTGTTGAAACACCAGACGTATTTCTGTTGGCAAAGCAGATATAACTACTCCCTCTTCACCTCTTCCCCCCCTCAATGTACTTTCCCTAGCTGGCTGCATGCTACCTCTTTGAGTCATTCCTGTGCAGCAGGCTGGGGGTCTTATGCTAAACCCATGAACTGATCCAAGATAAAAATAACCTTGCCAAAAAAGAGGGGAATTTTTTAAAGCTGTAGGAGGGGTTGGGTCAGCCCATCGAAGGGAATAGGAACCAGGGGCAGGATGAGAGCTGCTGAAGCCAGTTTTGGCTCTGCCAAAGGCAATATGTGCCTTCAGAGCCACAGTTCAGCCAAGAGAATGAGAGCAGGGGGGTCACATGTGGACTATGGGCTTCTCAGCCCTTCTGTAGATCCACCTCTACATGACCTGTTGAGACATCACAGCAAAATGGAGTGCAAAGACAAAACTGCTTAGCAGTGAGGAGAAAGTCTTCACAGAAAGACACCCTACCAGGTAGCCCTTTCTGGTAAAACAAAGCAGCACGATGGATCTGTGACGTGATGGGAACTGCTGCCTCCTTCTTTGGCAGAAGCTTGGCGTGCCTTTTTCTGCTCCAGTGTGCAGCCTTTTGCTCCTTAGTAACCCATGATACCTTTCTCCTTCCCCTCTTCACCGGAGACAGACCCTGACCCTGCAAATACAATGTTTTCCAAGGAAATTACAATATTTAAAAATATTTTATTTATTTATTTATTTATTCGGCTGGGAGGGGGTTATTCAGGGGACTGACATACATATTCCAGCATGTGGTCATGAGCAGTGGCAGCAGATCTCAGCTGAGTTCTGATACTTCTTTTTTGTGTGTTATTTTTTCACAGCAGGAGTTGAGTGCCAGCTCACAACCCTAATTTAAAAAGAGAGAGAGGAAGTGAGAAAGAGCTCCTCAAATGCTCCACTTTCCCTGAGGGCCCATTTGCAAAGGAATATTTCCACTGTCAGTGCAATCTGATGGCTTTCCCAGCACAAGGAATTATATATTGCAAGTTCATGCGATGTGTTAAATTTTTCCTGGAAAACCAGTTCATCCCTACTGTGGAGCCCAGAAGCCACAGAAAAGGACCCAGGAGCAGCAAAGTGAACATCTGAGAGATTTGATTGCAGCAAGGACACAGAGCAGGGTATTCAGAGTGGGAGCAAATCACAACTGCTTCCCCCTCTCCTTTGAGAGGCACAAGTTCCACAAAGCACCCCAGAAGAAACTCAGCCTGAAAGCCCTTGGTAGTCATTTATATTTGCTTCCGCATTTATATGTTTTCGTAAGGTCCAAGAGGAACCCCAGAGTGCAGGTCTCAATACCAAAGTCATATGGTTTTCAAGATAAAAACCAGGGAATCTGGGGATTTGGACAATCAATACCTGTGAAAACTAAGTGATTGTTAAATGTTATGGCTGGGACTCAGAAAAAGCTGTAAATGACCTTCCTGTTGATTGACTTGGGTGTCTTTATGCAAAAAAATGGTCAGCAGGAAGGACTGCATGAGCTGCTGATGGAGTCAGCCCATGATGCTGAAGGTGAAAGGCACATATTCAGATCTGCCATTCCAGTCACTCAACTGGGCTTTCAGTCATTTTAGTGCCAAAGCCCAAGAGAGTGAGAACAGACTCAGACCTGCTGTCACCTTGCTGGTTCATCCCCCAACACATGTGATGTCCCTCAAGCTACCTGATGGTACCTGTGCTGAATGCAGTACGTTGTGCTCTAAGAGGTCTCAGTGGATTCAATGTATAGTGGTAGGTGCAGCTCCTTGGGCAGTGGCATGCCAAGTGCACCTGAAAAGCTTTGGTCCTGCTGCATGCATATCTGCCAGGATCCTGGAAAGTCAGGCATGCCATCACCAACCAAGCATTTCCATGACCACCAACAACTTTCTCAATAATCTTTGCTACTGAGAGAAGACCAGGAAGCTGCAGCTCCTCTGTGGACCTCTGGGAGATAAAGAGACAAGAGCATTATTCATTGCCTCTGTCTCCCGTCCTCTGACCCATAACTCTACATTTCTCTCACAGCTATCCTTCCTAGCTCTTCATCCTTTCCCTCCTTTCTCCAATGGCAGGAGCAGCCCAGCCCTTGCTGCAGTGATGTTCATATCTGGTAAGAGGTTTGGTGTCAACCAAATAGTGCCCTTTCTACAGGAAAACCTTTGCCAAGTGCCTGAAGCCCAATGCAATTCAGATCAGGAAAGGATTCCATAGAACATGTTGCTGGTGATCCCAAGGGATCACCAGCTTTTCAGGGAAATCTTTCACCCACGATGCCAATATCAATGGATATTTTTAGCTGAAAAGATTTAATATCAGTGAAACAAAAAGAAGACAAAGAAAAAAGACTAAATGAAACACATTCCTGCTGGGACAAAGCGGTCTCTTCTCAACCGAGATAACTTCATGGGTGCAATCTACCCTCTTCCTCTCCCACCCTTCTCATATACAAGACAAAGATTTCCTCATGGGGTAAAACATGAAATGGAGAACTTGTCCACTTGGACAAAATTCAGACCAATTGCTCCCTACTCTGTGTTTGACCAAAGAAATCCAAACATAATGGCTTTTCGGCACTTCTTGCTGCAGCTTCTTACAGACGTTTCTGCAAAGCCCAAGTGACGTTCTAACTGATGCAAAAGCCATTTCTAGCCCGGGAATTGCTCCTGTTTGGTGGCCAACTTCCTAATGACGCATATCTGTGAGCCTTCCCAGCAGAAAAACCTCATTGTCAAATTAGAGCTACAGAATTGCCCCAGTGGAAGGGTTAAACTGAGGGATAGATCCAAGCCAGAAAAAACACAAAGCCTCTCTGGCCTTATTGATTAAATTAAAAAAATGCAGGAAAGGACATGTTCACAAGGAAGGGGAAGTTGACCCTCATCTCCTTTTCCACCTGTGAATGCCAAGAGACGAAGTAAGTGGGGACAAGAGTTGGGAGGAGGGAGATCAGTGTTAAAAGGGGGGAAACATTGGCTTCGAGAAGAGACCAGAGGAGAAAAGCACTGGGTTTACTGGAGGAAGAAGGGAAAAATACGTGATGAAGGGAAGCAGGGAAAATGGTGGGAGAAGTGGGAAGGCTTGATGGCAGATGAATAGTTTGGGATCATCATGAGAATGGAAGTGAGCGGGTCAAACAGGGGGGAGTCTGAGGGGCTGAAGATTCCCCCCCATATAAATTGCAGCTAGGGTGGAACACCATCCTCTAGGCAGAAAGAGCATTAACATACAGCAGTGTGTCTCCTTTCTTGGAATAGACCTTGTGTCGTTCCCCTCCACAGACTCGGGATATTAAAGTAGGGAAATGGGCATGTTGGTATGGTGCTGGTTGACACATTTTGTATGCTCACATAGCCACACTGAAGAAGACTGGTATAAACCTCAAAACATCCTCTTAATTGGTGATTCGCAGCAATTTCAAACCAAGAACCATCTAAATTGCAGTAACTCCAACAGCTATTGAGTGATGCTAAACTATATTTCCCCTTTGCCATCAGATTCAAAGTTGTCCAAACTAGCATCTAACCTTAGATTCTTGCCAGTACCAACAAGAAGAAAATTATATTTCTTCCTCTCTGCAGCAGCTTTGAATGTACTTTTCTCCCATCACCTCACCAACGCTACTTCTTTAGGCTAGACAGCCTTCGTTTTTCAGAAGGTGGTATTAGATCCCCCTCCAAGTCACATTTGCTTCAGCCCAGGTAAAGCCAAGTTCAATGTCCATTCAGTCAATGCTGCATCAGATGGCAGCAGCACAACCCAATAACTCTCTTTTGGACTGTTTGTCTTTCCTCTGAACAGGGCTTTCAGCTTATGCCAAGAGAGCAGGAGTGTTGAAAAAGCCTCTCTGCCAGGCAGCACATGATGAAAATCCTATCTAGTCTCCAACAAGGACCACTGGGACACCACTACAACTTCAGGCTCAGGCTCCCACTTGTCCCTACGTGTATGAGAAACCGAGAGGGAAGAGATTTACTATGGTAAAACTGCATGCCCAGGGAGAACTGCAGGCTTGGAGGCTTGTGCCAGCACCACGTTACAGATGAAGAACACTAAGGCTCCGTCAGAGGACACAAGAGAGGGAAAAAGGAGGGAAGATGAGAGGTCTGGTTTCACAGTATCGCAGAATGGCTGATGAAAGACTGTAGGGACTCCACCCCTTAAAAAGAAATAAGAGAGAAAGAAAAAAGAGGCAGCCTTTTTTTTTTGTAAATCAAGCTCTGATAACTCATTCCTCAGGTGAGATCCGTGAAGGCCAGAAGCCAGATTTCCCAATCACAGGACACCAGTACGGGAAAAATTAGAACAGCTGTAAAGTGACAGCATGAGAAGGTGGTTTGTAAAGTGGATCCCTCTGTGCAATCCAGAGAAATGGGCCTCTGGAGCACTTACTCTGGCAACAAAACCAATTTAATAGGTTAAGAACCAAACACTAGTCCCTTCCAGCAACCTTGATCAGAATTAATTGTACTGTTTTCATGAAAGTAATTCAGGTTTGCATCAAAATCACCAAGGTAGACTTTGGCCCTAATCCCTTAAAAGCATTTTCAAACAAACCTCATGCTATATGTGCAGGACATATTTGCAAACACCACTTGGTGTCAATCAGGTTCCTTTCTGCCTTACAAGGAGCTATTGTCAAACTTGAGTGATTTGCTGCCCTTTGTCAATAAATTGCAAATTTCCAGAGAAAAGAAATTTACACTCAGAGCATGAGGAAGATCAAGTTTACCCCCTCCACCCCCCCAGTTAAGAAAAGTTCTTCCTATATTTCAGTGGTTTTAAATGAGATCTATCTGATAAAGAGCTCTTTTCTCTGAATCTGCCTTTCCTTCCAAGACCCGAGATCAGAAATGCTCATGAATGAACTGCCAGAACAAGGTATTTTCTGATCCTTGCGTATTGAAATCAGAAATCCAAACACAGTGAAAAAAAATTTTGCAGACTAAACAGAACAAACCATCTTCCAAATGTACTGAGACTGCTGGGTGGAGCGGCCCTTCAATTTCATGGTCTTTAAGAATCCAAATTTCCCAGTCATGGTTTTGCTTGGTTATAACTGAAGATGAACGCGCGAGTGAACCTCTCTTTGCAGCTGGGGAAATCAAACCAAAAAGCAGCCAGTATGTGGCTGGTTCAGGATGACACAAGGAGTCAGTAATGGAGCCTGCAGAGCCCAGACTCCTAAAATGATCTATGTTCCTATAGCAGTGTCCTTGGACCACTACGCTGTGTTACAGACGAGGAAGGCTTTCACCAGTACAGCTGGCATTCATGCAATTCCTTAAATGCTTTAAAATGCCTTAGGTATTTACATATTGCTCCCTGGCCTTGTTTAACCACAGGTAAACAGGAAGACGGGCTCCTGTTGATATCTGGGCTTGATCTGGAAGGATATTGCAATAATAATCACCCAGGGCACCGGCCCAAGAGATTATGCTGAGCCAAGCAAATTGGGATTTTTCCCATTCCATAGCCATTCAGGCTAATTCAGCCCAACATTTCCCTGACCATAGTGTTTTACCACATGTCCTGTGGGGACAGTTGTGCCAATGTCACTGATCCGAAGGAACTCTTCCTTGCGTCCCCCTTTCCCCTTCCTCAGACTGGATATAAAAGCAATCCAAGTCAAGGATCTCTGCCCCCTTGGAATAAGTAGGAAATGTTTTCTAAATATGGGAAATAGGTGTATCAAAAGGAGATTGGCTGGGCTAAATATAGTTCACGATGTGATGGTACAAGCGAGGATGAGGAAAGGGAAGGGAAATAAGAGCCATTCATATGGAAGAAAAGTGCTCCCTTCCAGCAGGCATGCCAAAGGATGTGTCTGTTTAAAGGCATGAAAGAGTCTGCACAATTATAAAGCCTCTGTTCCTAAAGAAGAGAATTTGGTTTAAGCAACACTGATGAATCAGGGAGGCTTTTTAGCAAGAAAGAGAGGGTTTTCTCCTGCTTTTTCCACACCTCTCTGGAGCTGGGCCACGCTTTGTCGTGCTCAGTTTTCCCCATGAGTGCAGGCTCCTATCTGCAGGAATATGGTGCTTCCTGAGCTCCTGCCATTCCCACAATGTTCTTGCAGTCACGTTCTTCTTCCTGTGTTTTTAGTACAGGATTATTAAATCACTCGCTCAGAGACTAGCCATCAGTGACAGGGAGGGTTGCACATTTGTAGGCTGAAGTCCAAGTTTCCAGCTAATGTCTTGAACAGAGGTAAAGTTAGAGAAGGTCCCTTGGAGACTGAGGCTGGAACAGCAACAACATTTTGTTGGGAAATTGAAGGTGTGAGACTCAGGTTGAAATCCACTCTGGTCAGCTCCAGTGAGCAGGCACTTAGCTATGAAGCAAAGGAGCCAAAGGTGTTATATTGTCCATCCAGCATCTTCATGTGCTTTTGGCTACTTTTTTTCCTTAATGACGTATCCATTTGAGAAGGACATTTGACTGGACAAGAAGGGTCTGCCAATGTAATAGGAAAGGGTGCACTGACCTGAAGGTAGACACAGAAATAACAGAGAAGTGATTATCTGTGGGAACGTATGACCTTTTTCTTTTGGAAAAACTCAAAATCTGCTTAGGGCAATTACAACTTACTGGGCTCAGCTCAGAAGTAAGTGCAGGATATACCACTGCCTAACGAATTCCTCTGAGATGAACATGTAGGAAACCAGAGTCTTGCTTTCATTTTGCTGGTGTTTTACATTAAAGATCCAGGGAAGTGGCTGATCTTGCTCACCTGAAGGACAGGAAATGGCAGAGGATGGGGACGAATCTAGATGGTCATGAATGAACCTTGTCATAAGGAGAAAAGGGGCACCACCTTCTCACAGGTAGCACAGGATGCAGGTTGGCTTGTTTTCTGGAAAGAAAAGGGCAGGTTGAGTTCTGGACCCTTTAACACAAATTTCATCTGATCGTGCCCAGCAGCCATCAAGATTAAAACCTAATCCAGCTGCAAGTTCTTCCCACTGCATTTGCAACAAGTGGCTCTCTCACATCCCAGGAACATGGCTACCCTGGGCCAGCACAATTCACGGTCAGTTAGGGTTTGATTTTGCAAATCCTCCTCTAACTAGAGCTTTCTCGCACAATGAATTCTTTGACCTCACTGGGCTCAATGACGTGCGTCTGGGCAATTTTTGAGGCCTCAGACCCTGACCTGCCAAAAGCATGGGAAAGCAAACGCTCCCCTCAAGGGCATTTCTACATATGAAGACCAAGGGACCTTGAACGCCACAAGGCAGCCACAATTTTAATGCCATGAATAAAGCCTCTGTCGGCAGCTAGCAAAGAGCACTCTGACACCTTCAGGGCTTTGCTGTCGTCAGAGTAAAATTAACGACTTCGTCAGGACAGATAGTGTATATCTGTTCCTTTTTATTTCTTTTTCCTCCCCTCTGAGTCCCCACCGGGGAGATTTCATTAAAGAAATGTTAGACCATGGGTGTTAGCTGTGTTTGCAGCATATAATTAGCTGGTAAGGCTGAAATAAGGTATTCACTGTAACTTTGGCTGCTGGCCTGCAAGGCGCTGTGAGCAGATTTTAAGGGAGATGCTGCATGGGCTGTGGAAATAATTATTTTTGCCCTGAGAGCCTATGGAAGCTGGTCGTTGCTTACACAAGGACTTCTGGAAATTATGGATCTTTAATGAGAGGATCCCAGGTAATAAATCAGATTGGGATCTCCCCCTTTCACGGCGGGCGCTGTGGGCAGCCTGCCTGCTGTATGACTGATGCTTAAATAAAGAGAAAACAAGAGGCTTCCCCTGGGGACATTCCTACTGACCTCATGGGGAGGGCAAGATCTCTAATTGGAAGCTGAGAACATTTAAGACCTGAGGGCATGAATGCCTCTGGGCTGTGTTCAGGGCATACATTTTGGAAACCCACTATTCTTGGCAGCCAGGGCTGATTCAGACCAGACTATCTCAGTCTGCTGGCTAGGGTGAAGCTAATGACAGCCATGAACACTTGAAAGGGCATTTATAGGGTATATTCACAGGCTTGTATCCTTCCCTGCTTAGAGCAGCAGGTTGGACTGGTACTTCCTGAAGTGCCTTCCAGCCCAAATTATCCTATGATCCTATGAAATGTGGGGCTTTCAAGCTGAAATTCTCCTCTTCATGCAGTCGGTGGGAGCTAGGCATGTCCCGAAGATGCCAGGAAGGGAGGGGTATTGGTATCACCCAGTGTCAGCCCTATATGACGAGGCAACAAGCCTGTGCAGGCTCCAATTGCTGCTACCAGCTACAGAAAGGCCATGAGGTGACTGCTCTTCCTGGCCTGAAGGGAGTTTGGGTCCTGCACTGCACATCTGCATTGTTCAGACCTGAGGGCAAATCCCTTTTGTGCTCCTCAGGTTGCTGAGTCTCTAGATGTGGGGTCCTTCAGGGTCAGGACTCATGTGGGAATCCTCTGATGTTACATTTAGGTCCCATTTTAGGTGCATCTTTGTCGCGACGGAGGGAAGACACAGTCACTCAATATGAGTGATCAGCAGACTTACAGTCACCTTTTATGCCTTGTTATAATTAGCTCATACATATTACAAAAGTTAAGCTCATTATTGGTTAGTTGACTAAATACCAAGCCCGCCCCTAGTTTCTCTTCTGTAGTTATCTGTTCCCACCTGCAACATTCTTTTCCCACCAAAATCTTCCTGTTATTGTGTAACAAGGACAGCCAAAGACAGTGTATTTTGCTTTACTTCAGATAAGCTGAGAGCGATGTGCATTTTTGTCCAGCCAGCTGGACTATGTCTATGTGACCCTTTTTAGCTAGCCAGTTATCCACACATCTTGGATTAAGGATCTTCAAAACAAGACATGATTATTTTGCAGATGATATGCCTCCTTTTTCCTACATGAAACAGAATCGTTTTACACCAAAAGACGCTCTTTAGGTTCACCAGGTCATTGCTGGTGGTTAAAGAGCTCTCAGTGTATTTGATCTGAATTTTCCCTTTCGTTTCCGAAGGGGAGGAACCCAGTTTGAACTCCAGTGATAGGCTTTTGGTGAACTTTCTTGACACAGCAGCTGGTGATTAAACAAACAGGACTTCCCAGCGTGAACTTTGCTAAGGAAAAAGTCCTTGTCCCACTACTTAATCAGCAGAACTGTCTAGCAGAAAACACACAGCACTCTCAGACCACCTGGAGCTCTGCAGCCTTGAGCAAAATGCTGTATTTACAACGGCTGTCCTGTCACCTTAACCTTTGCAATATGATTGTTTGATACTTAGACATGTGTCATTGGCCTGCAATTTATTAGCTTGTAGTCAGTAGAAATTAATGGGTGCATCTCAGAAGAGAAACAGCTCCAGTGCATACCAAGCAGCTGATAAAACTGACTTGCTGTTCATTCAGAGATAGCTCCTTTTATTATCAAACAAACCCTGGTTCTTCACCTCTTCTCAGGTGAGGAGGGAGGTGTTGCTCAGTGTGACTAACACAAACTAACCTTTAATGTGTCAGATGTCACCAAGGCAAGATGTGCTTAGATGTCACCAAGAGTCATGCAAACTCTTGATCAGGATAGTGCTTTTCAAATAAAACTTTGTTTTCATTAGTTTCTTGAACAAATTGAATGGGCATTTTCAGTGAGAGCACATGTACCTCAAGCCAGGTCACCCAAACTGTACGCTGGCAGGGGGATGCTTGGACATGTGTCCCTTCTCCCAGTAAGCCCCAGTGTCCCACAGTTCATGTTTTAAAGCCTTCCTCTTTGCTCTTTTCACCCAGAGTGAGAATTTTCATCTAAATCCCACTTGGCAGCTTGATGTTTGAGGTCTTGAGAGCAAGAGCTGAAGACTGAGGGGCTAATCCTTGTTGTCTGAACACAGTTCAAGGCAAACAAAGGGCATGAAACACCAGATCAACTGAGCCAAACAAGGTTTGTAGTGGAAGCAGGTGTCTTACTACCTACCTAATATAGCTGGAGAAAATAAGCAAGATGTTGGGTGCACCAGCTTCTCTAGGGCTAAAGTGAAAGCAGCAAATTTTGAAAACAAGCATCTTGCATTTAATTAGATGTGTTAGATCACCTCATACCTGTAGGGTACAGATGATGCTAATGAAGGGGAAAAGGTGCTTATTTCCAAGTGACAGGGAGAGAAAATATGTGGAGAGGAAGGCTGAGATCATGCTTGCTTCTCAGTTTAAAAATGCCTGTTGGACTGGTAGAGCAGCTGGTGTTCCATGAAGTAGCATGATTGGACAAGATATATTTCACTGGAAATCTCAAGTGTAAATCTTGCTCACTCGTTACTTCATTTCCTTCATAAAGACTTGTTCACCCAAGAGCTGGGGGTGTGATGCCGGCACTTTCTTCTCATATAGATTAATAAACTAGTCAAAATGTTCTGTACATCTCCACAGCTGCTTTTTCTTCCCTCTCTCACTACAATCCAGGTACTTACATGACCTTTATTCTTCTATTACATAAGTATTTTGCAAACATTTACAAATTTACTGATAGTAAAATTTTATCTTGGCAAAGTGAGCACAGCAGTGATTTTGCATTCTGCTTTTATCAGCTGACTTCAGCCCAGAAACTTCACAGCCTGGGGTTAATCTTGCAACTCATGAACTTCACAATCTACAGACAAGGGGTCAGGAAAGTTCACAACTTTTTTTATCTGTGTGGGTAAATGCAAAGTTCACTACCGGAAAAAAACAGTGCTTAAATAGAGCAGATACAATAAACAAGAGTCCTGAAAAAAGCTCCTTTGGGAATGCTTGGCTGCACAGGAGACCCATTGGAAAGGGTAGGCAGCATTTCCACACCAGCTCTTCTGATTTTACCTCATGTGTGATGAGCCTGGAGGATTCGTTTCCACAGGAATCACTCAAGTATAACTACTACATGGGGAAGACCAGGAGGGTTCAAAGTAGGATTAGGTTTTTCCAAGGGAAATAAAAAATGGCAGAACTACAAGAATTTAATAGAGCAAAGAGAAAGATCAGAAAAAAAGTGAGAAGGTGAAAATTTCACAAGCACCATAGATGTTGATATGCTTTGACACCAGTAGCTGCCTCTGTGCTGCAGGATCTGCCTTATAGATAAACTGTTCTGGCATCACACCATGGAACAAAGCCCTGCACCTCCCCTGCTTTGCCTGAAGGCCTCGGGGCTTATGAGTTAACCAGAACACAGGACAAGGCTGGGTGTTGATCTGCTCCCATATGGGAACCGCTTTGTTAACATACATGGGACCAAACTTTACTCTGACACTGAGATCTTTAAAGGAGCCAAAAGAGCAAGGAGGAACTTTGTCTCTAGCTATTGGCTCTCAAGCACTGGAGCGGGCTGCCCAGGGAGGGGGTGCAATCACCATCCTTGGAGGTGTTTAAAAAATCCATAGATGCGGTGCTTAGGGACATGATTTAGTGGTGGACTTGGCAGTCCTGGGTTGATGGCTGGACTTGATGATCTCAAAGACCTTTTCCAACCTAAATGATTCTATGATTCTATGATTGATTCACGTAGATTTCCAGCGGACTTCAAGACCTGAAGGTCCCAACCTGCAGCTGGTACCTTGAAGATGTTCAAGACATACCCCTAACCCAAATAATGGTATTTAAAAGGAAACCCCAGAGAGGATCTGTGTTGTCTGTAGTAATCTTCATGACTGCAGCAGAGCACCTGTCTTCTTGGGGAGATGGGGCTGAATTCCCAACCTCTGCCACACACAGCATCTTGCCCGGGGCATCTCTTTTGCCACCAGGGCCTCCAGGCATTTTTCATGCTACAAATAATAACACAGCTTCATGCTTGTAGATCCAACTCTGCCTAACTAAACCAAGTGTATTCCCAGTGCCTCTGCAAAGGTGTGTAATTACCCTTCAGTAATTTTTCCTGAGGGCATTTGGGGAAGTGAAGCACAGACCCACCTAGAGCTTCCCTCCTTTGGGCAAATTCCCACATATTTCAAAGGGAGGAAAAAAAAAAGAGAGATTATTATTTGTTTAAATGACCTGCAGAAGTGCATTTCTTTCTGGGAATCTTATTAGAAGTCCCTTCCTCATGGAAATGTGGCTGGTGAGTAGGTACTTTGTCAAGTCAGAAAGAAAAAAAAAAGAGATCGGAAGTCTAATCACATTGGAACCATATGTGCAGCATATGTCAGCAGTAACAGAGCTTTAGAAAAACAACCACAAAACCTCGGCCTCTGACATCAAAGGAGTTTTAAAAGGGCCAAAATTCTGATCACTAGATTCCTGCCCATTAGAGAAAAGTCATGGGGAATTTGTGTGTGTGTTATGAATGGTTTTGATACAGAAAACTAACCAGAGGTCCCTACCATATAAAAAGAAATCCTATCAGGGCTGGCTTCCTCCTTGGGACCCTGCAGATCCCAGCAGACACTGAGTCAGTCTTTTCACAAGCCAGGTCTCTGTTTTAAAGCCCAGTCCCGCCTTTGGAAAATGGCTTTGTTCAAGAACGGCACCATGGGGCTCTGTGTTTCCTGCCTCCCTCGGTTTCAACAGGACATGTGCTTTGTTTGCTGCTGCAAGGGCACATGGTCTTTCCATCAGTAGTCAGGACTAAAAACTCATTGTGAGTTGGAGGAGTCAACACAGGTGCTTTTCCTTTTAATTTACAACCATCTCTTACAACAATTTAGCATGTAGTTTGGTCGCAACACTCTATTCATGACCTTGATCCTCTTCTTTATTGATATGGAGTATCTGTATTGTAGGAAGGCATGAGCTCTTGGCACAGAGGGTGTACTAGCTCCTGCACAAACACAGGTGAAATCCCTGAGCCAAATGCTTGGAGACCTAAAGGCAATCTGTAAAGCAAGGTGGGGGCAAACTTTCCTTAGCTCCTGGCTTAGCAGTCAGCACACACCAGCTGTGTCTGCAAGCAGACCTTGGTGATAAGGCTCAGGGTTAAATCCTCCATGGAAGCCTTTGCAGTGCTAAAGCAGATGTGTGACTTGTGATTGCTCAAACAGGAGAAGGTGCATGGGGAGATCCCAGCTGTCCCATCAGCTACGAGCTTTCTCAGGGAGAAGACAAACCCCCTTCCAAACAAGGTTTGGAGATAGCACAGACATGAGAGGCATGGGGATGAGCCAACACGGAGGTGTTAAAAGCCTAGCAGGATGCAACTCATTGGAGAAACTGGTTCTACCAGGATGGTGCAATCCTCTGAGCTCAGACACAGCCCTTTTTCCACCCACTCACTCCCACCATGAGGCCCCGCTGGGCCAGTTGCACATGTCTGTGAGCTGAAAAATAGTAATTAGAAATCTCTTGGAAGGGAGCTTGTGGAGAAATCAATGTAGTGAAGGTGAGGCAGTTACATGGAGGTTTTAGGAGCAGGTTGCCTGTGTATGTGTGCGTATGCAGAGTTTGCATTATGGAGCCGTGGCAAAGGACATATTTGAGAGGGCACACTGGAGCAGATAGAATGGACAAGCAACAGAAGCTGGCCTCTTAACCAGTCCAAGTGCATTGAGATGCTTGACTGACCCCATATCCTGACCCTGCTGCTGCTCTGTTGAGTAAAGGTGGAGACACAGTTCAAGATGAGGTTCCTGAAGATGCCTGGTATTGCAGGACATGACATGTTGAGAAGAAAAGCCCAAGGACAGACTGAGGGAGCAACCTGAACATGTGGTACCCGTACAGACACGGTGAACCTAGGACCTGGTCATGGCCAAGTATTATGGTACAAAGGCTGGAGAGGGCAGACTGAGGGGAAGTTTCTATTAGACATTATGAAAAACAATTGCATTTTTTGCAGTCCTCCTTAGTGGCAGAGGGGTGCAGGGAAAGGTCATCTCTCTCAGTGGACAGAGGCTGGGAGCACAGTTCCTGTTCTTTCTCATGTTGCAGTTCTCCAACAAGCCCCCTGCACTTTTCTCTCCTCATTTGATGGCGGTCAAATATGAATTAATCCTGATGTCCCAGACAACCTCCCCTAGCGCACTTACCTTTTAAATTCCTACACAACACACACCATAGAAGAACCCCATCTGATCCTTACTTCACCCAGCCTTCCGCTTTGCTCCTCTCTAGTACCAAGCTCCAGCAGATACACCTAAGAGTCATGATCTTCTACAGCCCAAAATACGGACTTCTTAAGTTTGGATTTCCTCTGCTGCTCTTTTCAAGGCTTCAATTTGAGAAGCTACTTAGAAATGTCCCTGGCATCTATTGACTCTTTGAGGCAAGATACACCACTAAAAATGTTTGGAAAGTGAAGCTGGTGGGGGACCAGAAGGTGACAAGGACTACCCTTTTGGTTTGCATTATGACTTGTCACTACTGTTACACTCTTAAGCTTGCTGTATTCCAGCAGTGCCAACTCATTTAGTAAAGTACATGACATTTGATTTAAAGATCCAGCTTCTTGATCATCTGCAAACATTTACCTTCCATTTAGAAAATGAAGGATATATCAACCATCAAAAGCCACTGAAAAAAGTTTAAAGAAAACTCTCAAGGCTCAAGATCTAGGTGAAGTTTTGAAAATCTTCTTTTTACATTCCTGTTCTTTTAAGTAAAAGCTATTTTGTGGTAGCCTGATTCATGAGTTGAATGCACTTGGGAGCTGAACACACTTCAGTTTTGGACGTGGTCTGCAAGACTGCAGAAAGAAGTTCAAACAAGCCCATGGAAAATGAGTTAAGGATGATGGCTGTGACTCACTTGAGTCCTAGAAAGTAATTTTGCATGTTTGACCTGGAGGAATAGCAGCAGATAATGCCATATAATCACTTCATGTATAGCACTGTAAGAGGAGGGAGAAGAGCTGTGCAGGTTTGCCTTGGTGGATCGAGCAAGGAAGGGGAGATTAAATTTAGCTGGCTATTAGGAACAATTTCCTGAGAGTGAAGACAATTAGGCAGTGGAACTGTTTTGCCTAGTGAGGTAATTACTGCACAAACACTAGATGGATGCAAGCCAAGATTAGATAAGTATAGTGGAAAATGTAGTACAAGGTCCCTTCTGATGAGCCCAGAGGGGCTGGCTTCGCTGGCAGCATGCCCGGTCGAGCAGTTGGAGGAAACTTTCCCTGAAAAGTTCTCAAGACAAGGGCTCTGCTGGGGCAGGGACTGCAGGACCGGAGCTGGATGTCTCACCACGGCAGAGCAATGCAGCAAGGCCCCCGCCATACAAGCCTGCAAAAGAGCTGAACCAGTTAGGAAATGAAATTAGAATGAAAATCCTAAACAGTCACTTTTTTTTTTTTTTTTTTTGTGTGTGGGGGGGTGACTCTTATTTAGGTTCCTTAAAGCCCCTTTTTATTCTGAATGGGGCTTGGGTGTTTCTGCAGTTTGTTGATGCTTGCTTTTTTTTTTTTTTTTTTTTTTTTTTATTATTATTCACTGCCATATGTGGAGTGTTTGTGGAGACTGGAGGCAGACGAGCTCCCAGAGCAAGGGGACAGATTTTCAGAAGAGGTCACAGTGCTGAGAGCTGACCAATTGAAAATCTGGACTGCTGTAGTATCCCCCAGAATGAGGAAATACGGGCAATCCACATTGTGGCTATTTGAGTGCTTTTCCTCACAGTAATGTAAGCACTAACATGTAAAGGACAGAGACTTTAAAATAATATTCACACCTACCATGGAACCTGCCTGCTCATAACACCAGCACATAACCCTTCCTCCCCCCCCCCGCCCCAGCATACATAATGAAACAAAACCTACATCTCTCCCCATTTGTCCGTGTGATGCTTCACCTGTATAATAGGCGTTTTTCTATGTCGAAATGAAAATATCCATGGGCACATGCTATTAGGGGACTGGAGCATCTCCCCGGTGAGGAAAGGCTGAAGGAGCTGGGGCTGTTCAGGCTGGAGGAGAGAAGGCTGAGAGGGGACCTCATCAATGCCTACAAATCTCAAGGACAAGTGTCAAGGAGGACGGGGCCAGGCTTTTTCCAGCGGTGCCCAGCGACAGGACAAGGGACAACGGGCACAAACTGCAACACGGGAACTTCCATCTGAATGTGAGGAAGAAATTCCTTACCTTGAGGGGGACAGAGCGCTAGGACAGGCTGCCCAGAGAGGCTGTGGGGTCTCCTGCTCTGGAGACATTCAAACCCGCCTGGACACGGCTCTGTGCAACCTGCTCTGGGAGAGCTGCTTCAGCAGGGGGCTGGGCTGGGTGGTCTCCTGAGGTCCCTTCCAGTCCCAACTATTCTGTGATTAAAAGGGTTTTCGGGCAGGACAAGGCCTTTAAAATCTTCATGCCCACCTTTTCCAGTAACTCATGGGATGAGGACAACCCTGTTGTATGACGAACTCTGCCTGCTGGAAGAGTATCACTGACATTGATTCCCACCTTGAATCATCAGGTTTAAAGTCCTCTCCAAAATGTATTTTTCTCGGCTATGACAATACATGGTAACTCCTCATGTAAGTAGGGTGAGGGGATGGGAGAAGGACCCTGTCTCACTGACAGACAAGGCTTCATCTCAGCAGAACACCCCAAACATAACCCTGTACCATGGCCAAAGTCTGGGAAAAAAAGGCAGCCTGGAGAAAGGAACAAGCTGGTCACTTTGGGCTGGAAGTAAAACATCATGCAGGCACAGAGTGATGCTTTTGGGGTACTCACGGAGCCCATCTGGGTACCACACAGGGTAACTTAACCCTGGGGCTAAGCTCACTCTCAGGTGTCCTTGGGAAGTCCCAGAGTGCATCAGTGACTCCTCCTGTTCAGCAGCTACACTATTACTGGGGTATCCCTGGACCTCACCCTGATATAGCCCAGTTAGAGGTTGTCCCAGTTAGCTGTGTAAGAGGGTATGAAAGTCAGGAGAGCATGCAGGTGGGGCACCCACTCATCATTATACAGAAAGGATGGGAACAGAGCAGTGCCCAGTCTCAGCCCTGAATTTTGTCTGCCATGTGCTCTCACAGAACGTTCAGGGTTGGAAGGGACCTCTGGAGACCATCTAACCCAAACTCCTGCTAAAGCAGGTGCACCTAGAGCAGCTTGCACAGAATCTTGTGCAGGTGGGTTTTGAATGTCTCCAGAGCAGGAGACCCCACAGCCTCTCTGGGCAGCCTGTCCCAGCGCTCCGTCACCTTCAAGGTAAAGAAGCTTTTCTGCATATTCAGATGGAAGTTCCCATGTTGTGGTTTGTGCCTGTTGCCCCTTGTCCTGTCGCACGGCACTGCTTAAAAAAGCCTGGCCACCTCCTCCTGACACTCACCCCTGAGATATTTGTAGGCATTGATGAGGTCCCCTCTCAGCCTTCTCTCCTCCAGCCTGAACAGCCCCAGCTCCTTCAGCCTTTCCTCATCAGGGAGATGCTCCACTCACCTCGTCATCTTCATAGCCCTCCACCAGACTCTGTCCAGTAGCTCCCTGCACTGGACCCAGCACTGCAGGTGGGGCCTCACCAGGGCAGAGCAGAGGGGGAGGATCCCCTCCCTTGATCTGCTGGCCATGTTCCTCCTGATGCCCCCTAGGATCCCACTGGTCTTCCTGGCTACACGGGCACACCACTGGCCCATGGGCACCTTGCTGCCCACCAGAACACCCAGGTCCTTCACAGAGCTGCCCCCCAGCAGGTCACCCTCAGCCCGTGCTGGTGCCTGGGGCTGTCCCTCTCCAGGTGCAGGACCCTGCACTTGCCCTTGATGAACTTCATTCGGTCCCTCTCCGCCAGCTCTCCAGCTGCCTAGGCCTCGCTGAACGGCAGCACAGCCTCTGGTGTATCAGCCGCTCCTCTCAGTTTGGTATCACCCACACACTTGCTGAGGGTGTACTCTGTCCCTTCAGCCAGGTCATTGATGAATAAGTTGAACAGGCCTGGACCCATCACTGACCCCTGGGGAGCACCGTGAGCTACAGCCTCCAGCTCAACTCTGCGCAGCTGATCACAGCCCTCTGAGCTCTGCCATTCATCCCATTCTCAATCCACCTGACTGTCCACTCTCCTAACCCACACTCCCTGAGCTTACGGGAGACAGTGTCAAAAGCCTTGCTGAAGTCAAGGTAGACAGCATTCACTAGCCTTCCCTCATCTACCCAGCCAGTCATTCCATCACAGAAGTCTGTCAGGTTGGTCAGGCATGATTTCCCCTTGGTGAAGCCATGGTAACTACTCCCAATGTTCTTCTTCTCCACACGCTTAAAGATTATGTCCAGGATGAGCTGTTCCATCACCTTTCTAGTGATGGAGGTGAGGCTGACCAGTCTGTAGTTTCCTGATTCCTCCTTCTTGCCCTTTTTGAAGACTGGAGTGACACTGGCTTTCCTCCAATCCTCAGGCACCTCTCCTGTTCTCCATGACTTTTCCAAGATGATGGAGAGTGGCTTAGCAATAACATGTGCAGCCCCCTCACTGCTTGGGGGTGCATCCCATCAGGGCACATGGATCTGCAGGTGTCAGGTTTGCTTAAATAATCTCTAACCCAACCCTCCTCAACCAAGGGAAAGTCTTCCTTTCTCCAGGCTTTCTCTCTTGCCTCCAGGGTTGGTGATTCCTGAGGGCTGGCCTTGGCAGTGAAGACTGAAGCGAAGAAGGCATTCAGTAACTCTGCCTTCTCTGTGTCCTTCATCACCAAGGCACCCACCTCATTCAGCAGCAGGCCCACATTTTCCCTTGTTTTCCTTTTCCTACTGGTGTCCTTGAAGAAGCCCCTCTTGTTGTCCTTGACATCCCTCACCAGATTTAATCCCAAACGGACCTTAGCCTTCCTTGTCACCTCCCTGCATATTCTGACAACATCACTATATTCCTCCCAAGTTGCCTGTTCCTTTTTCATCATTCCATAAACTTCCTTCTTCTGTTTGAATTTTGCCAGAAGCTCCTTGCTCATCCATGCAGGCCTCCTGCCCACTTTGCCTCATTTCTTACTCATAGGGATGTACTTACCTTGAGCTTGGAGGAAGTGATGCTTCAATATTAGTCATCTCTCTTGGACTCTTCTACCTTCTAAGGCCCTAACCCATGGGATTCCTCCAAGCAGGTCCTTGAAGATGCCAAAGTTAGTTCTCCTGAAGTCCAGGGTTGCAGTCCTACTTATTGACCTGCTTCCTCCACACAGGATCCTGAACTCCACCATCTCATGGTCACTGCAGCCAAGGGTTCTCCCAGCCTTCACATCCCCAACCAGTCTTCTTTGTTTGTTAGTACAAGGTCCAGCAGTGCACCTCACCTCATTGTCTCCTCCACCACCTGCATCAAGAAGTTATCATCCGTGTTCTGCAGGAACTTAATGGATTGTGTGTGCCCAGCTGTGTTGGCTTTCCAACAGATATCAGGGTAGTTGAAGTCCCCCATGAGAACCAGGGCCAGTATTTATTTACCTGCCTCTTACAATAGGTGTAACCCTTTTCAGGGAGGGGACAGAAGGCAAGTATTCACCACCACCACAGCTGTTTTTAGGGAAAGTCCTCCAAAGTGGAAAAAGCCACAACTGAGCAAACATGATGAAGGATTCTGAGTGGCCTAGAATGCAGACAGCCAAGCACCACCCTGACTTTATCCCTCTGTGTATGACATGGAGTCAGGAAGCAGAGGAGCTGAAGCCCAGAAGATGTGGCTGGAGTGATAATTACATGTGGGAGGTTGTAGCATGGCTCTCTCATGGGATTTTCTCTCAGAGGAGCAAAGTGAGGACCATACCTGCCCAAGGAGCATCCTCTCCTCTCCCTGCTGCAGCACTGTGCTGTGCTTGGGCTTTTTCTCCTGCTCCCCCATTACCCCAGCCTGCTTTGCACAGCAGATGGGTCATAGGGGGTGAAGGGAGCAGCAGCACATAAACTCTCAGTGTTGCTGTACAGGTTGGGCTTTGCAGGCACACCAAGGAGTAACAGAGCTGCCATTGCCCATGCCAGTCTCTAGTGGTCAGCCTGTCAGACGGTCCTGCTCTCCACCAGGTCCTTGCAGGAACCATACCAGGGGAGACAGGGTAAAAGTCCTCCAGGAAGCACCAACATATGTCCTGAAGCCACATAAGTGACACCTGTCAAGCATGGTTTGGCTTCTTGTCTCAGTGGGGACTCCTCACCTTGCAGGACCTTCCTTGGCTTCCAGCTCTAGCAGAAGGACAGACACCATACTTGTCCCATTCTTCTATGGTGTAAACCAGTGAGACCCTCTACTCAGTTCAGTGAAGCTGCTTAACTGACATGTTTTGGCAGGTTTTTCCATTAATTTGTTTGACAGAGAGTCAACCATGGAACCAGTCTCAAGCTGAGACACTATAGCACTCTAATTTTTGTGCAGTAGCATCCAGAGCTTTGCAATGGGTACTATCCAGCCTTTGGACTGGAGATGCATTTGAGCAACCTTCAGTTTAGCTTGCAGAAGGCTAATCTTCCCCAGCCCCGACTGGTTAAAGCAGCAACAGGCTGTTGACTATGTCTAACTCCAGAGGATGCTTTTTCCCACTGTCCTGACACCCCTTTATCTTCCACCCTTTAGACCAGCAAAAGATGGAGGACTCCTGTCATCACCTATGGTGCAAGCACACAGCAAAGTCCTGGGATGTCGAATGGCTCCTCCAAGCAGGATGTAACCAGTGCTGTCTAAAGCAGCTTGCACCAAGCGTTTAAATGTGCACTGTGTGGCTCTAGGAATGCAATCCAGCCTCTCTGCTGTCTCTTCTGCTCCTAACTATGGTCTCTCAGACATTTCAGAGATATTTTTACCATGATCAGGCATTCCTTTCCTGGCTAGTAGCCCATTTTTGATATTCCTCCTGTAAAGCAGAAGTTTCTCTCTCAAGTGTGATGGTCCCAGCTGTTTCAGGGGCTGGATTCATTCAGTTTGTCTGTGCTGGTGTGAGAAGCTGGTGTGCTTCTCTTGAAACCAGTGATGTTACTCCTCTTTAAACTTTTAAAACAAGTAAGGGTTATGTGACTCCTGTAGAGTGAAATCAGGTTGAACACCCCAGTGTGAAGTCCCAGGATAACTGGAGCTCAGCTCACAGCCCCTCAAAACCCACACCGAACCTCATTTTCATGCTAATCATCCCTGATGCCTCGTTCCTGCCCATGACCCCACCATGCCCTGCTTGGGGTACCCAGGAGGGAGCTGCATGAAAGGTCCAAAGGGCCCTCCCAGTCAACCCCTTTCTGTGGCTCCTCCATTTCTCCTGTGTCCCAGCTCACCACTCAACTCATCATCATCCGTGGAAGAAAGGGACCTGCAAGACCTGAGGTTGTTCTTTAATCGCTGTCTCACAAAGCTGTGTTTGATTTCACTCACATGACACCCACAATACAAGCCCTGACGTACTCCTCTGGGACATGGTGATACCTCAGCCAGGCACCACTGGGGCAAAAAGGAGAAGCAAAGGTTATGCATGTTTTGAAACACTGCAGAGTCATCCTGGAACTGCTTACAGAAGAAGTGCCTGTTCATCGTGGCCACTGTTCATCAGCGTTGCCTTGGCTTTTGCTAATTTACAACCCAGGAAGGCTAGACTGGGCAGGTTAGGGGAGTTCATGATGTGAACTGCTACCTAAGCAAATACAGGCTGTGATGAATAATTAACAGGAGCTGTAATATTGAGCTGTCCTATGAAGGGTGGGAAGGAGCAAGGAGAATATCAAGCTTGTAAAAACCCAGTGTTTTCTGACCTTGACACAAAGCCTGAACTCTACCTGTTCCGCTTATCTCTGATCCAGGCAGAATCCAAAGCTCTCCTCCCAGGAGTATCATTAGAGGAGAGAGACAGAAGGTGGGGGGCGGTTTGTGACATGCTTTGCAGGGCATTCAGTGAGGTCTGCATATAGCCAGGTTTGCTCTCTGCAGAAAAGCAAAAGAAGGGAGTGTAAGTATCTTCAGACCTGAATTAGGTACCCAGTTTCCTATTTACTGACGCTGGTGGGGCTGAATGCCGCCTTCATACCTCTACAAAGCTTTTTCCCTGAAATGAAGTTCCTGTCAAGATACAGCCAGGAGGCGTTTGCTAAAGTCAGCTCTGAAAGGCTATTGGCATCAGAGAAATGCTCTCTGCTTGAGCCAAAACCACGGAGTTGAATATTTTCCCATTGCGTGCACTGTGTTTTTGCTCTGCTGACTCAAAGTCACGTTTCCCACCCCAGCGGAAGGAGCACTGTCAATCATTAGGGAGAAATTCTTTACTGTGAGGGTGGCGAGGCACCGGCACAGACTGCCCAGAGCAGCTGTGGGTGCCCCATCCCTGGCAGGGCTCAAGGATGGGGCTGGTAGGAGGTATCCCTGCCCCTGGCAGGGGAGTGGAACTGGATGGTCTTGAAGGTCCCTTCCAATGCAAACTATTCCATCAGTCCATGATCTACCACTTCAGAGCAGCCTGTGCACCCCTGGTGAGGTGCCTGCTATGGTTTGGGGATCCCCAATGCTTCCACCGGTGCTCACTTGAAGAGACTGGTGCAGTTGAAGGAGGCACCTACCCACCCAGCAGGCCAGCCTGGCTCTCTTGGTGTTAAACAGGAGCTCACACACTAACCCACTCTCATCCAAACTGTTCAAGGGTGAGCATTCTTCCCACCTGTGACTTCAAGGGCTGTGTCCTGGGGCCCTGAGAACAGGCCAGCTTTGGAGCTCAGGTAACCAGAGACCCCAGCCTGCAGATTGTTTTGCTTGTTTCATGCAAATCACTGCTCCTCCAGCTCACTCTAGGTACCTTCTGCAGCTGTTTATGGCCATTTTAACCTGTTGAGATACCTTCTTTTGCCTTGAACTATGTGTTAAAAGTGAATCCAAAGCCTGTAGCAGCAGCACTGTCAGCAGCAGCTCATTTTCCCCACCAAGAGAGTGCTGCTGCTGAAAATAGGAAGAGAAGAGAAGAGAAGAGAAGAGAAGAGAAGAGAAGAGAAGAGAAGAGAAGAGAAGAGAAGAGAAGAGAAGAGAAGAGAAGAGAAGAGAAGAGAAGAGAAGAGAAGAGAAGAGAAGAGAAGAGAAGAGAAGAGAAGAGAAGAGAAGAGAAGAATAGACTATTCAGTTCAAAGGGACCTATGGTGATCATCTGGTCCAACCACCTGACCTGTTCAGGGCTGACCAAGTTAAAGCATGTTATTAAGGGCTTTTTAAACACTGACAGACCTGGGGCATGGACCACCTCTCTAGGAAGCCTGTTCCCCTGTTTGACCACCCTCTCAGTAACAAAATGCTTCGTAACGTCCAGTCTAAACCTTCCTGACTCAGCTTTGAACTATTCCCGCACATCCTATCACTGGATACCAGGGAGAAGAGCTCAGCACATCCCTCTCCACTTCTCCTCCTCAGCAAGCCGTAGAGAACAGTGAGGTAGCCCAGTGTTGCATGGATTAATCCTTCTCAGCTTCAGCATAGCCATGCACACAACAAGAGCCCCTTTGGGGTGAGAGGTAGTTTCCATGTTCCTTTGATGCTTTAAAATCTGTGTATCAGCATAGCTGAGCAGTGTGGTCCTTGACTCATGCCGATCCTAATACACCAGGTGTTCTCCTACAGTCTCTGCCCGACTCAGCCAGCATCTCAGGGCACGCTTTCCAGGGTTGGTCTGCACAGGGTGCACCCTGAGGTGCTATCTGGGGGAGCCATGCTCATCAAAAGGAGGTGGTGGCTGTAGTTTAGCATTTTGGCTAATCGTTGCTGCACCAATTAGTATTTGCTGGTGGGAAGCGCCAGACAGCTGAAATACAGGAGGCAAGGGAGAACTCTATACTTTATTTGCAACGTTGTACCAAAGAGGCATATTTAATCTATTTATCTCCTTATTTCTTTCATAGGTTGTTTCATTCTTTCAGGCTAAAAATCCTACACCTGCTCCAGCATTCAGTGGTGTGTGTTTTCAGCTCGGGTATTTGACTCTCTTCTGCTGCCCAAATGAGACAGCTTTCCTTTCAGGCTGGAAAGGACCAGCCATGGCTCTTTTCAGATTGAAGAGTTTAAGGTTTTCCTATGTTTTCTATATACAAAACAAACCCAAACAAAACAAAACAAAAACAAAAACCACACAAGACCTGGTGTAAGAAGTTTCCAGTCTTTCTAATAACACTTCTACACATGTGGATCTGTATAGATTAGTGAAGTGTTTTGATCTTGTATTACTCAGAGTCTGGTTTATGCAATCAAATAGAAAAGAAATCACAACTGCTTGTGCTCCTTCCCTCCCTCCCTCTCCCCCTGTATCTACCTATGATCTGTGCTGTCCTTGCAGTAACTCAATAACTTCCCCATAATTCAGTGGCAACTGAGAGGTTCCCAGTGAGCTTCCTAGAGGCTGTGGAAGGGTTGACAGGGTTAAAACACCTTCTGTGGTGAGGTTCAGGGCTTGGATTTTGAGATTTAATTTTCTTCGCTTCTTGATATTTTTCTATTGGGTAAAAACAACCTGCAGAGTACAGGAAAAGTTTTGCAGAGGGTATGTGTTGGTCCTCAGCATCATACAGATTCCTGGGGAACTTTTTCCCAAGCCCTAAACCAAACGCATTGCAGCTGGTTGGATGAAGCTGTTCCTGGTGGGAGGTCCTCCAGCCTGGTGCTTAAGGACCTCCCACACCTCTCTATGATCCTATTCCCTGGGGAATTTCCACCGCTCTTCCTACTTCTTTCTGGTTTGAATTTCTCAAATTTCAGTTTGGCAAACTAAACTCCTTAAGCGAGAGAAACAGCTTGCTGGGATTGGTATCAGTTTACGTAGAGGTGCTGGGGTAAAAGACAGACGTTGTTTGGAGTACTGGAAACAACAAGGACTGGTGCACGAGAAGGGTCAAGGCAGGGTCTGAGGAGGAAAGGTGGACACCAGCTTATTTTTCTTTCTCTCACTGAGCAATAGCATTTGAAGGAATCGATGAGAGAAGATGTGACCTGATATGTGTGTGAGGAGTACTGCACCAAACTTGGAAGCAGAGATGAGGAGGCTCTGAGGTGCCCAGGTCTGAGGGAGCTGGGATCTGGCTGTAACTGGTGCTTGGATCTGAAGTTTGGTTTGGAGTGGGATCCAGTTCTCACTTAGCCACCCCTTCAGGCTGCACAGAGGGGTGGGAACCACCAGACCAACCTTCTAGCAGCTACCCTCCCATCCCAGCTAATCTCCTTCTCCTCTCTTCTGCCATCCTGTTGGCACTGCATCTTTTCCAGTCTCAGATCTTCCCATCCCCTAAATCTGGAGCAAAGGATGGAGAAGGCAGAGTCGAAGAGCTAAAGCTCTTTTATCCCTCTCTAGCACACAGTGGTTTAAGAGATGCTTTACACCACTGGTAGTTCTGGACCCAAGGCAGGAGCGGTCTTGATTGGATGATGTATATAACCCCTGCCCACGGGGGCTCTTCTCTATGCACGTCCCCAAAAAGCCAATGTACACATCTGGCTTGTCTACAGGGTGCTGGGGCTTTGCTGGGGATATGTATGGTATGAAAAGCTCCTGCTTTTCTCTCTGGGGCATGATGAGGGAGGGTTAGCAGGACAGGGAGCAACACATGATGAGCCAGCGAGAGGGTAAGAAGAGAAGAGGACAGGGAATGTTAGCGGACACGCTAGAAATTCTTTGTAAACTGCAGAATTTTGTGGTTTCAAAAGCAAAACATCTTTGTTTGCATTTGTCTTGCAAACAAAATACGTGTGACTGTTTCTCCTTTATTCCTGATTTGGTGTCTAGTGGCAGCTCTGGCTCTATGAAAAGCCAGGAGCAGTGTTATTGCTCCTGGTATGCAAAGATGAACTTGTGGATGAGGGCCAGGCCAAGGAATCTGGCTCCTCTGCCAAGCCCTGCAGCAGGCTGGCTGCCTCGGACACACAGCACGGCAGCAAGCATCCCTGCAGCTTGAAACACTTAGCTGTCAAGCAGTCTCCAAGGGCATCTGGCTCCAAGAAGAGTGAGAAGAGGGAAGGGGCAGCTTGCCCTTGCCAGCTTGGAAAATGTTGAGGAGCAGCTGGAAAAAAAATAATTTTCTTCTTGAGTTGGACAGCTTTTCATGATGAGGATTCACAGCAACTTCAGATCAAAATCTTATATCAGAATACATGTTTTGGGCATTAAATCTGAGACCCTTTGCTCTCTTTGTGAAGGTCAGAGAAGTGCAGTCAGACACATCACATACCTAGTTCTCTTGGGCTCACCCATCATTCCCCAAACCAAAGCCAGCATCTCCTGGCCCCATCCTGGTGCTCCAAAGCTGAACATCTTCTGCCATATGATTCATGAGCTCCCACCCCATCAGCTTTAGAGAGGACATGAGATTACAGGTCGTTAACATATTTTAGGTGGTAGCCTCTGTATTGTACCTAATGTACGTGTTGATGTGTTATGTTTTGTCATGTTAATGCTTGCAAAGCCCTTGAGACACTTAGGAATAAAAAGGATTTGGGGATCAGGTGATTGCACACATTGCATATATTGATTTGCTGAGCAGGGAGTGGACTTAAGCCCACTTATAAGGGAATTTTAAGCTTAAATGCATCCTGAAGGCATCCCAGTTTGTTTTTATGCAGTTCTTCTATGACAGCACCTGCTGTAATATTACCCACTACATTGTTCACACCGAAACTTAGGAGATCCCTGTGTCTGCAGAGTCATAACAGGGTGGTATTTTCTTGCTGGTTTCTCTTTCGATTCCTCCCTCCTTACACAAGCTGTTATGTGTGGGCTGTAAGCTGCAGGCTGCCTACTTTCCCCTCTTGCTGAAGGTATCACTGCTATTTCAGGTAGAGTTTTCCTTTCATACTCTCCATTTTTATCCCATGTCAGCAGCTGGGTTAATCTTTAAGGGTTTGATCTGCAGGGGGGGTGAAAGCAAGCAGCCACGCAGAGGGAGATTTCTGAGCCTGCCAGGCCAAAGCAATCTCTTCTTTCTGTATCCCTTCCCATGGTTTTATTGTCTGCATTGGCCAGGCTCTTGGTTCCAGCTGCAAGTTTTTATTATTCCAAGAGGAATAATAGTTTGGCTAACAGAGACCTCTCCCTGCAGACAGAGGGAAGGAACAACCCAAACTGATATTGCAGATGGAGGTTCGCTTAGATCTGGTCACAATACCAAAGTAAAATAGAGATTGCAAGGGGTTTTTAACTGAAGTATTTACTTTTTTCCTCAGTTGGCCTTTCTTTCTCTCACTCAAAAAACCCCAACCAAACAACAAAAAAAAAAAAACAAACCAAAACCTGGAAGAAAAGCAATATGAGTGGATAATTGCATAACTGGAAGAAAAGCAGCAGAGGGACAGACCTTCAGGTCCTTTAAAAGACATATTCAAATCCAGTGGCTTATAGAACGTTGGGATCAGGTCCTTTGGAAGAAATGCAAAAGACATCCAAGTGAGGAACCTACAACACCCAGTTACCGTGGGTTGTTGTGAGCCCTGGAGTGGCTGAATGGCTCCTCATTCCTTGAACCAAGGCATTAGAAAAGGAGGTCTGAAAATGGCCCTTGTGCCCCAATTTCTCACCCGTCAGATGGGAGTCATCACCAACACAGCAATGGGCACAGAAGGTAGGGAGGGCACCACTTACCAGTCAGGCGACACAGGTGCCCAGGACTGACAGTGAGAACTGTCCTGGATACAGAAACATTATTTGATCTTTTTTCTCTTTGGTTAAATGCCTGGGTTTGCTGACCAGGTTAATTCCTTTCTCTGCAAGGTTATCATTAATCCCAAGCAGCAGTGCTTCCCTCCACAGTGCACAGCCAGGTTTCTGCCATCGTAGCGGGGAGCAAAACACATGTCCAAAGTGCAATGCCTGTCGGTCCCAAGCAGACTACTCTGCCTGCAAAAACACCCAAGCCTTCACTTTCCCTACAGCAGGCTATAGTGCTGCGGTCCCCGGTGATCAATCCTGAGTTATTGTTGCTAATACGAACTCTACACTTAACCCACAGTTCCCAGTTGCTCTCCACAAGGGATCCAGATGTATTCCTAGGCTCCACAGACTTCACTTTTCCATAGTCACAGCTGCGTGACTCAGTGCTGCGCAGCAGTTTTCATTTCCAAAGTGTTTTGCAAACACAAGCTGACTAAGCTCTGCCAGACCCTATCCTTTGCCAATTGGACTGAAGGGGCTTCTGAGGAGCATGGCTACAGCTCAGCCCAGAGATGTAATTTCATTTTCAATTGTATAAGCATTTGGGGGGAGGTTGAGATACAAAGGAAGTTGTTGTTCAGTCACTGCTGAGATTTTATGCCTGTTTCTAAAATGCATTTGCCATGGCTGCTTGTTCAGAAATACAACAGCAACGTAGATGCTGGTTAGAAACTCCTTTCAAAGCATGGGAACTTCTGGGCCCCAGGGGGAAGTCAAGAAAGGTGATATTTAATGCCTCTCCAGTTTTAAAATCTGTGTCTATAAGAAAGCTGATATCCTGTTTCTAAATCTGTAATCCATCTTCCTTGTTCCACCTCTACCCCTAAGGCTGGAGGGAATTAGAGCAGGGGTTGCTGTTTGTGCAGATTAACAATTCTGGCTGCAATATATCAAATGGGAAAGCAAGTTCTGGTTTCTCAGATTTTTCATGCCATAGCCATCTCCTTTCATCTTATACCACCTGGAGACCTTCCCCGTGTCGCACTGGTGGTGGCACCGCATAGACAGATGGGTGATGTTCTGGGAATAGAGTAACATCAGGAGAGCATTTCCATTACATACCTTCCCAGCTATTTCATAGGATCACAGAACAGTTTGGGTTGGAAGGGACTTTAAAGACCAGCCAGTCCCACCCCCGGCCAGGGGCAGGGCCCCCTCCCCCCAGCCCAGGCTGCTCCCAGCCCCGTCCAGCCTGGCCTTGAGCCCTGCCAGGGACGGGGCACCCACAGCTGCTCTGGGCAGCCTGGGCCAGCGCCTCGCCGCCCTCACGGGGAAGGGTTTCTTCCTCACGTCCAACCGAAATCTCCCCTCTCTCAGCTTCAAGCCATTCCCCCCTGTCCCACCGCTCCCTGCCCTTGCCCAAAGCCCCTCCCCAGCTTTCCTGTCGGCCCCTCCAGGCACTGGGAGCTGCTCTAAGGTCTCCCCGGAGCCTTCTCCTCCCCAGGCTGCACAGCCCCAGCTCTCCCAGCCTGTCCCCACAGCAGAGGGGCTCCAGCCCTCTGACCAGCTCCGTGGCCTCCGACGGGCCCGCCCCAACAGGTCCGTGTCCTTCTGATGCTGAGGACCCCCGAGCTGGACGCAGCGCTGTGGGGGGGTCTCAGCAGAGGGGAGCAGAGGGGCAGAGCCCCCTCCCTCGCCCTGCCGGCCAGGCTGCTGGGAGTGCAGCCCAGGGCATGGTTAATGATTTCAGCCTTCTTAACGACTAGTATGATCCCAAGTTGGCGTAAGCTAAACTTGCTGCTGGGACAAGTGTCAGCCCAGTGGTTTAATGCATAAAAATGTGGGCCAGTACTGGGGTCTCTGAGACCAAGGCAGGAGAGTTAAGTGCTCAGATCCCAGAGAAAGAAATTCCCTGTATGACTTCAGATTTCTTGCCTTCCATCTCTGCAAAGAGCTGGGATTTTTCAAACGGCCTTTGTATTTGGAAGTCTGTTTTAATAGGAAACATGTATCCAGATGTCCACAGGCAGCTTGGAAAACCTCTCCTGTGAGTGCTAAGTTTTATCACTTTTAATGTGTTTTGATGGAAAAAGGAAGCAGAAAGTGTCACTGAGGTCACTTCCAGTGGAAACCATGAACTTCTCTCTACTCACCATCACAGACATCACAACATAGCATCGAGTAATCCTGAGCTATGCTTTGGCTTTCAATAACAGTGACTGTGATTTAATTAGGCATCCTCTGAGAACCGAGGTCTGTGGACCAATGCTTTGAAGATGGGAGGACCAATGGTTTGGATGCCATCACTGCCTTCAGCTCTCTCCTGCGTCTCTTGGGATGGTTTAGTTTTAGGGTCTGTGTGCTGCAACCCAGGAGAAGAGAAGTTTCTGCTTAAAACACTGTCACAAGATGTACGTCTATTTGGAAGAAAAGCTCAGTTTCATCAGAGAAGACCTGGCCTGGGGAAGAGCAAGTCAAAGCAAACTATGGTCCAGTCTGTACCATCTTGCAGTCTAAGACAACAAATGCACACGTATCGGGGCTGTGCAAGAAGTCACTCAGAAGCTCAAGCCACCCCTCGAAGGCCTAAGACGAAAAGAACAGCCAATAAAATCACCAGAAGAGGAAACAGTGTGTTGGCAGCTCTCTGGTCTGACCAGGGGTCTGCTGATTGCTACGTCCTAGAGAGTAGCTTCAGCAATTTGATACCTTTCATTGATTTTCCTAAATGTAGACTCTGAGCTATGTATTTTTGACAACTGTCTATTAGTTTCTCCCATAACTAAGTGTATATTTCTATTTAGGTATTGACTGTTCCTGTAAGAGCCTGTGAGTTAAGAGTTGAGGTCTCCTGACACAATGTGCTCTGGCATAGTCAGTCCCATACTGACGAGTGAAATTTTGTTCCTTTAACGATACAGTAGGTCAGCTTAGGTGATCATGCTGGTTCCTTCCAGCCCTGGGATCTCTGAATCATTGTTGGGACTTTGCCTATGACTGGTTAAGAAAAAATATGTTACATATGGTTTTGTCCTTCAGTGTCCTATTCCAGCCTTGGTTAGGCCTGCTGATGTGTATTTTAACTGTTAAGGAGGGAAGGTAATCCACAATCAATTTACACATCGGCATTAACGGTTCGCAGAAGGGAATGAACTCCATGATCACAGAAAGATCACAGCCGATCTCCATTTTCACCAGTCAGCTTAGATCTATTTCTCTTCATCAACACCAGTTGCATGTTGCTTTTTCTACATTGAATGCGATGAAACGTGAACCAAGCTGTTCTGCTCATCACATATCAGCTCTTCCCTCCATGCAATGTTTTCAGGCATGCTCCAGTTGTTCAGAAGTGCCATTATGGATCACTACTGTTTCTAGTTTGCTGTGCATTTGGAACCCTACAGTCTGGGATCCGAAGGAGTGTCTGCCTGCGGGATACTGGTTGTGCATAGTAGGAATTTCACAGAAACACAGAATGGTCAGGGTTGGAAGGGACCTCTGGAGATGACCTAGACCAACCCCCTGCTACAGCAGGCTTTCCTAGAGCAGGTTGCACAGAGCTGTGTCCAGGAGGGTTTGAATGTCTCCAGGGCAGGAGACCCCCCAGCCTCTCTGGGCAGCCTGTCCCAGCGCTCTGCCACCCTCAAAGTAAAGAAGTTTTTCCTCACATTCAGATGGAAGTTCCCGTGTTGCAGTTTGTGCCCGTTGCCCCTTGTCCTGTCGCTGGGCACCGCTGGAAAGAGCCTGGCCCCCTCCTCCCTGACACTTGTCCTTAAGATATTTGTAGGCATTGAGGAGGTCCCCTCTCAGTCTTCTCCTCTCCAGGCTGAACAGCCCCAGCTCCTTCAGCCTTTCCTCATCAGGGAGATGCTCCAGTCCCCTCATCATCTTCATAGCCCTCTCCAGTAGATCCCTGTCTCTCCTGAACTGGGGAGCCCAGCACCAGACACAGCACTCCAGGCGTGGCCCCACCAGGGCAGAGCAGAGGGGGAGGATCTCCTCCCTTGACCTGCTGGCCACACTCCTCCTGATGATGCCCCCAGGAACCCATCAGCCTGCTTGGCCACATGGGCACACTGCTGGTCCGTGGGCAACTTGCTGCCCACCAGAACACCCAGGTCCTTCACAGAGCTGCCCCCCAGCAGGTCACCCCCAGCCTGAGCTGGTGCCTGGGGTTAAATTCCCAGTGAAACTCTTTGGGAATTGCCCTGGACTTACTCATTTTCACCCCACAAAATGGTACCAAAGATCACCATTCTAGCCATACCTCATACTATTTTGCAGTGGTGATTTGGGCTTGGCTGCTTCTGGGAGAATTCTACGATTCTACAAAAAAGTTGCATTGAGTGTCCACTGTAAATCCAAATTCTGGATGTATTGAGGTGGTAACAGAAGAAGGTTAATTTAAGCTGACAACATCATTCCTTGAGGGAGCTGACTTCCCTGTTGCACCTTGGCGAGACACCTAAGCGTAAGTGTCTCTGTGGTCATCTGAGACCACCAGAATCGGTGGAGATTTGGTCTGTGTGGGTGATGGGGCTGCAAAAGGATTCAGTTGCCTCTAAAACCCAACACCTGTGTTTGTTTAGCTGAATCTGGACTACATTTACAGTGTTGACTAGAGGCTCAGCTAGTGCAAATGAAAACATCAACTGCCTTTCGAGGTGGCATCGGATATCTGACACATCCACGTGGTGTCAGATGATAGGACACAAGAGCTGTTCCCTTCTTTGCCCTAAGGGACTGACAGTTGTAGGCCAGCAGGAAAGCTCAGCCAGCATCTCACATAGAACTGGCTGGTTGTATTTAGGCAGAAATTACATTTTCTTTCACTGCTGTGGGAGCTTAGATGCCTATCTCACATGCAGACACCTAATGCATAATGCAGACACATGAACGTAGGTACCTTAATTTCAAATGGAATCCCATCCTTTTATGTCTTCCTCTGTTCACTGCTTTTTGTACTTCAGCATATTTTAATACACATCTTACCACATATCCTAAAAAATAAAGGAAAACAGGTTGTTCCTATGCTGAGATACAGACCCTTTGTAGATCCACACTTAGGTGATGGATGGGAATGACCCGGAAATGTCACATCAAATATTACTGAATAAAATGTAATTTATTTGTCTAAGGAAAAAAAAAAAAAAGTTACGTCTTCCAGTTCACTTCACCTTGTCTGGGTAGTCTATGTAGGCAGAGGAAAACTAGATTTCAAGTCAAAAGCTTCAGTTGTGGTAGGCAAGATTTGAAGGTGTCACTGATACCTGTGCCAACATGTCCTGCAAGGGATGGTGAGTCTTTCACGTAAATCAGACAGGCATAATCAGTCATTACATCCCAAACATGTTGCAGGAAGAGATTTGCAATTCAATCTGACTGATGGCCCGAACACATGAAAATGGTCATGGAGATTGGAGAACAGCTGAACACACCACACAGCTTCTGAGGTGGGGTCCTGGACCTTCCTCTCACCCCAGACCAGCGAGCAGCACAGCGGAGCTATGCATCCACAGCTGCAAACCAGAGACACCCTGGAGGCACAGGTAATTTGAATATTACACTTCTTTCTTCTTTTCTTCCCAGATGAGTAATATTGCCTACATGTGCAAAAGGAATAAGGACTTCTGTGAACAACAGGAAACTAGTGCCTGGGAGGATCATCACAGCAATATTTACTGCAGCCCGCAGTAATCTCTGACTGGCTGTGATTTGCTGTTATGCACCAAAACAAGTTGCAGAGAGGGGAAAATATAAATTTTATCAATATGGCATCTGAAATGAGGCCCCAGCTTATAAGGCCATTGTAAAGGTGAAAGCTGGGAACATAGAGGATGAAAGCAGAAATAACAAACCAAAGAATATGCTGGGCCACATGGGACTGGGAGGAGTTGAGCTGGTGAGAGAAGCTGAGTAGCTGCTGTGAGGTGCATCGTCTGATCACCGATGGCATTTGGCTGCCTCATGGATTTACAAAGGGTCACCAACTGGTCACACACAAAAACAGATGGACCACATGATTATCTGCAAAAGGCACAACGGAGTCACTGCTGGATGTGAAAGTCTATAGCAACGCTGAAGGGCAACAGCGATCATGAATTAGTTATTGAAAAGATGACGAACACATTAAAGCCCAGGGGAAAGATGGGTGACACTGGAACTAAATTTGATCCTGCAAAATTAAAAGGCAAGTTGTTGAGAGAGACAGGGAAGGTAATGCTTGGAGAACGTTTCAGGCCATTAATCTGGAATGATAAAGAAATCTCAGTAGAGACCAGATGGGAAATACTTAAGGAAGCAATAGAGAACACAGTGGGAAACTTATTGGGAGGCCTAAGCAAACAAGGAGAAGCTGGACAAACATCAAAACAAAAGCAATAGAGGGAAAATGCAAACAGAGCCAGGGATTATGGGAGAGGAGAGTGGAAATAAAAGCACAAAACAAAGCCGAGGAAAATTTCCAAAGGGGAGTAAACCTTTTCATGATATAGAGAAGAACAAGGAAAACAAGGTGTGAAATTGAGATGGAAAAAGATAGTGTTCCATGGGAACAACAGTGTGCCAGTGTTAGGAGTGCCAAGAGGAGTCCTGGTGGCCTGAGAGCAAATGTGAATGAGGAGATGGAGCCATGGAAAGAGTATTTGGCCAGAAACTCTCACCTACCTGCGTATGATCACAATAGACCACAATCAAGAGCACAGCTTGCATGACAAAAAAGCTGTCAACTCTGAGCCAAGGACAGATGATGAAATGGAAATGGAAAGGAAGATACAGCAGCAATGGTCCCTTCCACCCTTTTCCCAGTGTATGTGCCATGGCTGTTAGAGACCATCCCACACCTGAGGAAAAGAGGAGGTCAAAGCTAAAGCACATGTTACTGCCAGCAGTGAAACTATAAAGATGTACATTATAGGGCAGTGGGAAAAATCACAATGGAAGTAATTGTTGGCTGGTTCAAGTAAATTACATAGGAAGCAACGGGTGGAAAACACTAAAGTGTGCAACCAGGTTAGATTAAGTGTCCATGCTATGACTATGAGTAGAAAAAGAGTGAGGATGGCAATTAAGGTGTTTTTGAGGATTATTTTTTTCCTTTGAGAGAAGCACCATAGAAAGTAACAAAATCAGGCATGTTCCAGATAAAAACATTATGAACAGTTGCTCTGTGGAGCAGTAAGAGCAGGAAGAAAGTTAAGCAAGGGCTTCCAGCCAGAAGGCTGCTCAGAGTAACTGTTAACGTTTCCTCATCTTCCCATACAGTGTAGTAACAACCCAAGCTGAGAGGAATCTCATTACACTGGTCGAATGCCATTAAGATTGTTATCTTATGCAAATGACACCAAGCAAGGGGCAGACATATCAGAATTGGTGACAATGGGATTCACACATGGTAAAAATACTTTCGTTAACACAAACTTCCAATAAACACTGAAGTGGCTGGTGCAGGAGTAGGGACAGCAACTGGAGAGAGAAAAATGCAGGAAGAGAACAAAAATATTGATCTGTATTTCTCAGGCAGCATAAGCATATTCATCCAGAAGGAGCTTTGAAAGACACATTCCTTCAGTAATGCTGTTGCATAGAAAGTCACGGACTCAGAGACTAAGGGTGCCTTCATGGAGCTGTATCAGTCGGAGGTACCTACAGCACTGCTGAGGGCAACAGGATCACCTGCCTTCTGTGGAATTCATATGAAGCAGAAGGACCTATGGATGTATCTGGGCCAAAGCAGACACAAAGTAGAGCAGTTTTAAGATTAATAAAGAAGCAAGGGGAGAGGACTCAGGTCAAGAGAAGAGGAGAATCAAGGAGCAACTGGAACAGCTGAAAGGTGGTGGAGGTAAGACAGAAAGTAAAAAGATGGCAGAAGACCAAAGAAACACATTCAAGCATGATCAACATGGCTTATTCAAGAGGTCACCATCCACTAGCAGTTATGCACTCCAGCTCCTATGAGTGATCTGTGTTATTGGGTGGCAGTGGACAGAGAGAGGAGACTCAACTCCAGTATATATGAAGACCCAGAGAAGTCTCTTTCTGCTCCACCCATCCTTTGGCACTTGCTCTACTGGTGTTGCCTACAAGGGCAACATTAACACTTTTCCAGGCATTCAAGAAAATCCACCTGATTGAGTTTAAAAAATAATTTTTCATGCATCATTCTGATTGGACCCTATCTGTGTGAAGCCTGAGGAGATAACCCATATTCACACCATCCTAGAAGCTGCAGCACCAAGGTTCCAGCTGTCACTTAATAAAGCTTGCAAAGTGCCAGTATAGCTATTTTTTCTCATTACCGACACCATTACCATTTCTCTTCTACCGGTGGGAAGAAACTCCAGGCTGTCCCAATTGCGGTTTACCCGCACGAGGTGGAAGAACGGGACAGAACCCCTTGCCATCAGACTTGGGAGATGTCTCCTGTGATAGCATGGGATATCTCCATTTAAAATGAGAAAAAAATAAATTTACCACCAGGCAATAATCACAAAATGGGCCTCCAGGAAGCTGCAGTCCCTCTGAGACCCTTCAACCTCATCACACTGTTCTAACCATAGAAGACAAACTATTAGAGACATCCCTCCTACTGAGATGGTCTCACCACATAAGTCAGAGCTTCTCCTTGGTCCTAAGAAATCTTTGTGTTTAGCCTGCTTTTCTATGAAATTAGGTTTTTGCATCACTCCTCCTCTCTGCCTTCTCCTCTCCATGTGTTGTTGGCCAACAGCACATCATTGTTGGCCAACAGAGGGGCTTGAGGGTAATTACATTTCCTTAGGCTTGGAGAAAGCAGACTTGCCCTGAGAAGCCCAGGTCTCAGCTATTCACTCATTCAACCAAGATAATGTCTAAAACCATAAACAATTTGGACAATAGAATCCAGCAGCCTCACCAAAACACTCAGTGGGAGGAGGTTATGGGTAGAGATAGCAGAAAATCTTCATATCATTCAGGGGAAAAGATAATCTGCTCAGAGAGCCAGCTCTGTTGGAAATACAGCCTCATTACAGCTGGCACACACAAACATGTGATTTTGCCTTATCAGGAATAACATGCACAAGCCCCACCAAACCAACAACAAGGCACTTCGGGTGTTTACACATTGAAGGAGGGTGCTGATTCCCACAAACGTGCCTCCCAGTAAAACAGAGCTGACTTATCTTCCTTGCCTTTTTTATTTCAGAATAACTCTGGCACCTTCATTACTCTTGTAAGGAAAACGCTCCCATGGAGCCCACTCTTTGCTGTGTAGCTCCCCGGCACACTCTGAGCCATCAGTGTGCTTCAGAGGAAACCATCAGGCTAGATGTTCAGGATCTGGGTGGGAAGTGAGCTCCTGGGGAGCTCTGCTGCAGGCAGGAGGGCAGAGTAAAGTAAAAAGGGGTAAAGGAGAGAGACGAAATCACCAAATAGATACGGTTTTCCCCCACAGATATGAAATATGGTATTCCTCAAAGAATGAGCAAAACCTTCTGAGCCATTATATCTATGCCTGGCTAGCTCTATCTCACAACTCGAGACACAAAACATCACATTTCCAGCTATAAGACCTTTCTGCCCCATCATATCCTGTTGTTCGTGTTCCCGAGGCAGCTTTCAGCTTAATTAGCTCTTTTCCATCCCGTGTTTACATCCCCATGCATTTAGGTAGAGAACTGTATCTTCATTCAGCTGTTTGGCAAGGCAAAGGCAAGTAAAGGCTCGTTCCTTCAACCTTCGTGTTTACTTCTTGAGTGGGAGAGGATGAATAAAAGGAAGGCAACACGTCAAGCTCAGTGCTCAGGACGGGAAATGAGAGAGCCTTTGTTTACTGCACCGCATTATGGAACCAGCATCCTGGCCAAGGATATGGCTGGTTCCATATGGAACCAACCCAACCAAGGTTGCTGTGAAGTCAGGTTGATGCCAGGGACTTTAGCAAGTCCCTTTCCCTCTCTGTCCTCTTCCCACCCAAAGCTGTGTGTGCCTGTCACCACTGAGATGTAAAGTCTTTGCAGAAGGCATCATCTTTTACTAACCCAGCTATCATCTCAGTGAAGGCTTCTGGTGCTCATCTCTTGCAGTAGAAATAAAGTCTCCTTGTTGCTGAGGGACTCCCAAGGGTGGAGACAGGCTGTGTTAGCAGTTAATACTGCCCAACGCACCCTTCTGTAATGGAGAAGACCAGCTTCTGCCTCTAGCATTAAATTTTGAGCTTTCTCTGCAGCTAACTCCTCATAAGTTGATGTAAATCTTCGAAGCATTGCTGACAACTGTCGGCTTGTTTCATTATGACACCGTCCTTGGGCTCACAAGGCTTCTGTGTATTGATGGGTATGTATTTTGGAGCATGAACAAACAGCCAATAGATCAATGTTCGCTGGTGCAAACTTGCTGAGATAAAATATTGGCTTCATTTGTTAAACTTTAATGACTGACCTGCCGAATAAAGCCAAGAACGCAATAACTCCCATTTCTCCAGGCATGTTTCACTATTGGGTAATTACACTTTAAGCTCAACAAACATTGTTTCTTTCAAAATATTTCCTCACTGCTCAGTTAAAAATACATGTAATTAAACCTCAGAGGAACGCACCACAAATTTAACGTCCATGCAAAGCTGGTTTGAATGATAACCCACCAGGCTTCGCGGCACCGGCAGTTCAGCGGGTGACCCTGGCAGCTGCCCGCAAGGAGATGCAAACCCATGAAGTCAGCATACGTATGTCCTTTGGGGAACTCTGCAATGAGGGAAGACTGCAGCCTAAACAGAGGAGCTATTAAAGCAGGAAAAGATGCATATGTCATCTTGTCTGTGATACATACCATGCTCGGTTACCATAGCAATGGACATTATAGGTAGCTTCAGAGGAGGGAGAGATTGATTAGCAGGCAGATAAGGGAGAAGACTGTGCTGTACCTCTGCAGTCAGAGTATTTTCATCAAGATTACAAGAAACGGGATCTAGATATTAGACAGCAAGTTTTTTTCAATCTTGTCCTAATCTAACTTTAAAAGTATCAGCAACAAGGACATCCCTTGCTTCCCTCAGCAGGCAATTCCACCAGATGAGATTTTCCCAGTATTTGGCCTCCTGTTGTCTTTATTTCCCACTATATGGTGCTTAATCTTCTCAAGTGACAAGCAAAAGCACTCCAAGTCAATGTTTTCTTTTGAAATTTGGCTGCTCAAAGGGTAACATAATTGAGTAATGATTTTGTGCTTTGGGATAAAACCTTGCTTCCAAGGCTTCAATGCATAGGTGAATTTTATCTTTCAAATTAAAAGGAAAAAACTTTCATAACCATTTTGTCTTTGACTGAGAAAAGTAGAAGAATGGGAAAACTGCTGCCTTTTATTGGGACTGGAGTTATTTAGCTCTTCTAGCCTGGTTCCTGAACAAAATGATGCCCATGTGGTCTTTTGCCTGGACATTAAGCATCAACATTTTTAAGCCTGCTGGCCAGTATCACCCCACTTTCAGGAAAAGGTCTTTGCCACTCTGTGGGGGAAGTTCCTGCAAGTTTCATGAATATCAACAACTAGGGAGAAGAGAATTAAAAGCAAATTAAAAGAGAATTAGTTGTAAATTAATATATGTTACCATGGGTCCACTAATGGAAAGGCAATTCCTTACTCATCCTGCAGGCAGCAGCCAACTGAGCAATCAGCAAATGTTTACTAGTCCACCAGCTGGCACCTCAGGGCCCTACCAGCAGTACTGTAAGTTGCCCTTTCCTGACTAAAATAGTAGGGGACACTGGGAGGAACTGGGAGTACCTCAGGATGTAAATGTGCAGGGGCCAAGGAAACCAGGTTTCATTAACTAGGGAGCAAGAAAAGTGTGTCAACAGCTTTCTCCAACAATGGTATTTAAAACGCATCTAAATATTGTCTATTGTTTCCTTTTTTTCCACAACACGTCGCTGCAGGGCTTGTTTCAGCAGCTTACTTGTACCCACACATTTAACAAAGGCCACAGGTGTTTAGTGAAACACACAGTCCTCTGCAGAAGTGAGTAGAGCCTTAGCAAATGCAAAATGTTATGTGGTGTTTAAGAGCTCTCTGGGATGAAAGCTGGACTTTGGAGTTTTGGACCAAAGACCTCCAGTGATCCCTTCCAGCCTAAATTATTCTTTGAGTTTGCATCTTGAGAGCTGTCTCTGTGGTCTGTATGCACAATACACAGCCCTTACCTTATTCTTCCTTAGTTCTCACCTTGTCAACGTAAATCAGTCTTCTATTCCAGACTGTCCTCCAAGAGGATTTTCAAGTGTCTCATTGTCTGGATAAAGGGCCTCAACCCATGCCTCAACGTCGTTTTGGGGGATGAGAAGACCAAAGTAGCTTACAGCATCCAAGTAGGGTGCTGGTTCCCTGAATGCACCACACAGACTCTTTCTGTATAGATTGACAGAGTAAATATGGGCCACATATTCTGGCTTTGATTTTCAAAGACTTCCACTTTCTCAAAGGGATTCTGATTCCATCTAGCTTATGTGGAAAACAGAGATGAAGAAACATCTGAGGATCTGAGGATCCAAGACATGGAACTGAGCAGAAACCTCAACAAGGCATTAGAAAGATGCCAACACTCCTTCTGTCTGCTGAGGCTAACACGAAGCTGCTAAAAGAAATCAGAAGAAAACAAAAATGAAAGCCCCTGTGCTTTACTTCCTTTCTTTTATGAACCATGGTGACTCCAGATAGCATTCAACACAGCTGAGGATGTGACCTTTCATGAGCAGAATGAACTCAATCGACAAATACCATTGCAGGAACAGGTCTTGAAAGTGTGACAACCATTGGCCCAAGTGCTTAACCATGAATGATAGCACAAAGAGCTTAGGTCACATTGGTTTCATCCAAGTAAATCTAAATATTTATTAACTCAAGAGCTAATTATTGACTGATGTCAAAGAGAAGTCAATATCTGCAATGAGAGACTCAGCATACGTAGAAAGGAAACAAACAGTCCGGTGAGCAGCTTGCTGGGAAACATCCACCCACTTGCCAGGAGCAGCTAATACAGCCAGATGGACAAAAGCCCACACGCCCCTTGGGCAGGCTATTTGAGCTTCACGATACTCAAAAAGTAGATGCCCGGCCCCGGCGTGGTGACAAAACTGTCATAAATGCCCAGGCCTCCTCCGCTGTCAGCAGAGCGGAGGAATCTAGGGGTGATTCAGTGGACCTGAATGAGACCCTTCTTACCTCCCTCAGTAGATGGGACCTGGGCAATCCCACAGGAGGCTCTGTGCTCTTGGATGTTATTCTGTGAGTCAGGCTACCAAACAGCAAGGGGAGGGAGCTGCCCTCCCTTCCTGCTGCTGAATTTTGATCAAAAAGGCCTCCTCAGCCCAAGGGAGGTGAAATCCATAGATGCTACTAGCCAAAATAGTGTCAAGTCCACCAGGCTATGGAGCAACTGAGGTGAGGGGACAGCAGGGGCAGGGGACAAACAGTGAGGAAGGGGCTGTCCTCTGTTACTCTTGCCCAGGCTGGGTCGCCAGACACTAAGGAGAGTAAATTCACGTGGCCAGGCAGAAAGAATGATCAAGAGGGACCTCAACTCTTGCTGACAGCTGTGGGGCTTCCAGCAGGAGGAGCTGGGTTCTGCCTCCTTTCCCAGATACTTTTTGTGTATTTTTCCTACTGGCCTTCAAACGAGAGATATAATCAACATGGTGAGCAAAAAGGTGACACAGTTTTGCATGCAAGTCCATTGATCAACACAGACCAAGTGAGTTGACTGCAGCCAACCACTGATGAGTGGACTACTCTCCATAAGACATGGTGCAGTGACAAAGGGTGAGGATGGACCTGCAGAACAACCTGTATTCTTGACCAAGGCTGTATATACCAGCAAAGTGCAATGTGTTTCCAAGTTTGCCAAGTTCCCCTGGATGCCGTAGGCACAGCTGCAGGTGTTTTTTAAGTCTTGCTTGTTACAGGATTAAAAAAACCCCTCTACTTCTTCTTACTACAGGACTCGCACAAGGATGGGAAACATTCCCAAAGCAGGCAGACCCACCCCTTTTATGTTTTCCCAGTGGGAATCAGTGGTGGTTGTTTGCTGTGGGCAGCTTTTTTCCTAACCTCTTGCAATAACTAAACTCCTGCACAGGTAATTATGCTGGTTGTTGCTGTGGGTGCTTCCTTCTGAGAAATCCCATCAAATGCAGACAAGCTTGGACAACTTCCTAAGACATCTGCTCTATCTCAGCCACGAAGGAGAGAGTTCATGAGCAATCATTTTCACTACAGAAAGGGAAGGCTCCTTCCTCTGCAGGAATACCCAGGGAGGGGGACACGTGGAGGAGACAATCAGTTGGGGATTGCAAGGCACCCATCTGGCGCTGTAGCTTTTTCCAACCATCTGGTGCATGAAAAACTTCCTTTTCAGGGATTGCATAAGAGAGGGAAAGGAAATGAGATCTTAGGGAGGGACTCAAACCTCATGGGGCAAAACTCCAACACTAGCTCTTCTTACTAATCGGGTTTAAGTCGTCATTCACTCTTCAACTCCTTTTACCTCATATGCGTCTATTAGAATTTATTCAGAGGAAACTCAGAGTGACTCAGATATCTTTCCTTTGGCTTCAGAGTTGCCTGGGTTTTAACAAGCCAAACCATCCGTGATGTTATCAGATGTTGAGAAACAAGGAACTGAGCTGGTGTATTCTGGGAACAGGAGGTCAGAGGAAGGCTCGGTGTGGCCCTGGAAGAACTAAGCTGGGGGAAGATGTCTTATCGTCCCCAGACCTGTTAGAGTGTCTGTAGCATCAGTATATGGGGGCTCTTTGGAGTGAGGCTGTTCAGGGCCGCAGGATCAGACAGAAAACTGAAGATCCATCTGTGCTGGTGTGGAGCTGAGCTAGAGTGATGGGCCACCAATGAAGACCAAACCATCACACCTGGAGACAGCAAGAGAGGAAAGAAGCTGAGCTGAGGGACAGCATAGAGATCTGACTCTCAGCTTTCTGATATTTCAACAAGGTGCTGGCAGAATTCTATCTAGACCTTAAAATCAGGGTGAAATGGAGTAATTTTAGCAAACTGCCTTTATCTGCTTTTCCAAAGAAGGGTGGGTAACCCATGGCTACAGCAGTGCCTAAAACCACAAGTGACGTCCTAGCATCATTTGGTGCTGCATGACTCTAATAAAATTCCTTTCTACTTCCATCTTTCATCCACCCTGGTGTATATAGACAGTGAACTGTCCGAGAGAGGTGGGGAAATTTATCCAAACACATTGTGGCTGGCTTTGCATGTGAAGGTTCAGCCCATGGGACCACCCAGCCCTAGGAGAACCCTGGTTTATCTTTAAGAAAATGTGTTCCCATGTGGCAAAGAAATAGAAATAGTAATGGTGGGAAACATCACCTTAAGACTAAATGTCCTCAAAAAATTACTTCGATTTTATCGTGACAATTAACTGCATTTGATCTGCTGGAGGGAGCATCCATCTATGGACTGCCCAGCCAAGGCACTCTGCAATGGAGGGTTTCATGTTAGAGGTGTGGACCACAGCAGCATGAGGCATCACTTGTCATCCATCTCTGCAGGGCACAGACCAAGCATCAGGAGGAGGACCCCCACTTTCAGGAGAAGTGCAGATTTCAGTGGGAGATGGTTGAAAGAGCTAAGAAGCAGAGGTGGATACACACGGGGACTAATTTTGTGTTAGTATCACACCAGGGCTAATCCCTTACCCCCAGATCACCCAGCATTAAATTCTCAGCTCTCTCCCTAGCACGATTTTGGCCAACTCCATCAAACTGGGAAATTTTTGATTAAATTCTCTCTTAGCATTAGAAGTTCAAGCCAGAAGACCTCTCAGCTGATTACCTGAGCAACAAAATTTCTGAGTACACAGTTTCCCATGTCCATCCACCACCAGCTATTGCAAAGCATGCTCATTTTAGGCTTCAAATAAACCCCCCAAAATTTAAAGGTATTTCCTTAGCAAAATCTCAGAGCTTTTAAACCAGGTTCTTGTTTTTCAGTTCTTCCTTCCAAATCACCAGACCTGGCAGTGCTGACCGCTGGACTTTATCTCAGCCAGAGGGTTTAATTCCCAATTGCTCCAGCTTCAAACTGGTGTTTTGCTTTACTGAGGCCAACTTTGGCATGGCAAAGGCCTAGCGTGAGGCACGGAAAAATGAACAAAATGGAAAATCAAACAAAAGCTTCCAGCTTAGCAACTTCCCCCACCCAGAGCTATAAAAATGAACAGCGCAAAGGCTTGGTGAATGGATCCCTGCAGCGGACCGTTCATGTCTGTATATAACACTGCCACTTTTACGTGAAAAATCACAGCCTGGATTAAGGGGTCTTCCCAGGGTTTTCCGTCAAAAGCACTTGGCTCAGAGGAGAACTGAGCACAGATTTCCTCTTTCTGGCTTCCTGGGGCTGCTTGTCCCCTCCTTGGCAGAGCTCTCAGAGTCAGTCTGATGGCGATTCCCAAAAAGCAGCTCCTAAGATGTAGGCGTCAAGTAACCACATAACCCAGACAAGCCTCACTCAGAAGTTCAGAGGGTGGAGAGGAACCACTGTGATCTCCACTTGATGCCCCTGGTATCCCCTGCTTCGAGCCCCAGCGCTGGGTTTGCTGGAGGGGGGTCACCCCGCAAATCTGCAGGCAGGTCGCGGAGTGATGCGCTCTGAGAAAGCAGCTAAGTAGAGAAAAAAACTCTGCCTTTTCGCCACCTTTTCAGCACAAAGAGATGCTGAATGCAAATCTCAGTCACGGTTTTGCTTGAGGGCCATTGGTATGGGGCATGTGGTGCATTTCAAAGCACAGGCTTGACTGAAAGTAAACACAGGGAGCCTGGTTGTACCTTTATAACCTAAACTTTTTAAGAAACAAGCAACCACACAGCCTGGGACCTGGCACAGGCCACTAATGATGGCTAGTGCCCGAGGGGTGCGGCGTGGGAAGCTGCAGCCAGGCACGGGTGAGTCCCCTGTGACTCATGACCCTTGAGGTCCTTTTTGCCTTGTCCAGTGTCACAGCACCGTGACACTAGGTAGGTTCCTGATTCTTTTTCCAGTACCAGCATCACGACTTGAGCCTCTGCCTGGCCATTACACCTTAGTCAAGAAATTCTGATCCGGGGTTGCTCTTTCACAGTCTCCTTGGAGAAGTCCCAGAGACCGCCCATCCTACAGTGATGGGGTCAAGATTCTCTGTTTCCTAAACTGGATTACTACCTGCTTTTTGGGTTTTTTTTCTCCTTTATCCTATTTCAGGGCTTGCACAATACAATTTATAAGCGCCAGTCTCCTGCCTGCTGGCATTACTCAGACCTTGGTGCTGCCTTGTCCTACCCTGCACCCTGGGGTGCCGGAGCTGACCTTGGCCCCATACGCCTGGAAAACTGGGGGCAGTGCTCAGGAATAGCACCCGTCCCTGCAAATACAGGGTCTCGCTGGGAACACAGCTGTGCTGCTGTCAGGGTGACTCTGGGGTGATCCCCAAGAAAGCTAAGGGACTGCAGGGGATTGTAGCCAGGGGGATGCCAAGCAGCAGGGAGGGGGAGTGTGTGTGTGCAAAGCCGGCTTGACACCCCCCACCCCGCCTTTTCCCCCATGAGGGGGGTCTGCCAGCTCGGGAGTGGCACAGCCGAGCCTAAGTCCTGCCTCCTGCCTCCTTCCTCCTCCTCCTCCTCCTCCTCCCAGATGTTCCCTTGTGTGCAGCCATCTGTTGAGCTCCCTCCTCCCTCCTCCTGCGGGGAAGGGGGCAGCCCGCTTGCCCGGCCAGCTGCACGCCTTGGACGAGGAGGAGGAGGAGGAGGAGGAGGAGGGAGAAGGAGGAGGGAAGAAGGGGACACCCGGCCCCAAGCCTCGCTGCTGCCGGCTCCCGCCGTGGGAACCGACCCTGGCCCCGGTAAGTCCCCCCCGCCGCCCCCAGCCAGGCGGGCAGCGGCCGGGGCAGGGGCTGCAGAGCCGCGGGGGGGGGGGGGGGGGGGGATGGGGGGGCTGCAACCCCCCCGCAACCCCAAATCGCATTTTTGGGGAGGGGGGGAGCTCGCTGTAAAGGGGAGCTGGGCCAGCCCTGGGGGCATTTGCTCGGACACCACCACCACCCCCCACCCAGCCTCCGAGTGGTGAAACTTTTTTGGTGTGATGAATTTGCCTCGAGTGGGAGCTCGCGGGGGGGTGGGTGGGGGTGGGGGGGGGCACCGGTTGCAAAACACCTGGGGTGCTGCTTGAGGGGAAAGACAGAGGTCTCCGGTGGAGGTAAAGTACTTTTTTGCCTACCTCTGGCTTTGCCAAAGGATGGCGGGAGGGGGGGTCAGATTTTGGGGTGCGTACGAGCCCCCAGCCTGGCTTCCCGCCCCCGGGGGGCTGCAGCCGGGGCGGGATGAAGCGTCTCCAGGCGGGATCTCTTCCCTTCTCCTTCCCCCGGTGCAATGGTGGTTTGTGGAGTGCTTGGGGATTGCCACGGCTGCAAAGTAATCCGAGCAGCAGCTGGAGGCTCCGCACCGCCTCCCGTGCCCGGCTTCGGGGCTTTGATTTCACGCAGGGCTCCCTGTCTCCCCCCTCCCCATCCCCACCCTCCCCGCCCTCCCCTCCCAGCACGGCGGGGAGAGGAGAAGCTTTTTGGTCGGGTTCTGGTGCTGGGAAGCTCGCAGGGTTTGCAGCTAACACGAGGTAAGGGGAGAAAGGAGGAGGGGGGAGGGGGTAAAGCTTAAGAGGGGGTTGCTTGGCTGGGGTAAAGAGTCTGAAGGTGCTGGGGGGTCTTCTCCCCCGGGTTGCAGAGATAAAAGCAGGGCAAAGCTCCCTGCCTGGGAATTTCCCATGCCTGTAAGTGGATTAAGCTGGAGGGGAAGGTGTGTTTGGGGAGGGGGGGGCAGAAGGGAGGGGAAGCAGACCAGGATTTTTTTGTTCTTATTGAAAAAAAAAAAAAAAAAAGAAAAGGAGAAAAAGGCAAGAAAAAAAAAAGCTGCTGGTTGTGACTTTTGAAGCAGGAGGTCAGAAAGCACGGGGTTCCCCTGATAACGCACACACCCTGTAAACTTTTAAGCAGCTCCATGGAAACTCGTTATTAATGCTGCAGTCATTAAAAGGCACAGACCACGGCAGATTTATTAGCCCAGTTAACCACAACACGTGCCAGCTCTCTGGAAACAAAAGGGTCCGTCAACTTTCCTCCTTAGCTTGGGATCTGGGAAGGCTGGGAGGAGGGTGGCGAGGATGGAGCCGGCGGTGGCTTGTGTCGTGGGGAAGTGGCATCGCCTCCGTTAACTGACGCTCCGTCGTGGTTAGCTAGCGTGGTTAGCTAGCGTGGTTAGCTAACGTAACTCGGTGGCAGCAAGCTCACGGCGTTCATCGCAGCAGCCCGGCGAGGATCCTCCGGTCTCCCAAGTCGACAGATTTCCCCGGGTGCCTGCCATGATAAATCAGCTGCCGTTAGCCTGAATAACCGCATTCACTGAAGTTACAGTAGGAAACTTGTCTGGGTGGACACTGTGCCATTGCTCCGCAGAGAGCAGCCGGCGCTGATCGCTGGCGTTGCGCTGAAATATTGCATTGATCGCCGCTCCGGAGCCCGCCCGGCAGCACGCAGGGCTCGGCTGCCGCGGTAGAGAGCGAGGCGAGTACCGGGGGAAGAGGCGCTGTGGAAAGACAGGGTTAGACCAACGCCTTGCCGATCTCCCCGGGAATAAGGAGCACGCTGGATGTGTTAGATGCTGAAAGGACCGGAGGGAGCCCGGTATGTCCCTGGGAGTATTTGCAGCCTAAACTTGGCTGGCTGCTCGCCGTCGGCGACCAGGCGCTGCAAAGGCAAAGCGGGTTAGCGTCTGCCGTCGTCCTGGCGCGGGGCACAGCTCCTGTCCCCTCGCAACCCACGGGAGCCTGTCCCGGAGAGGACACGGCAGGTGCTGGCTCACATGTAGGTTATAAATGGCCCGGCGAGGCCCTGACCTGTGCTTGGCCGTCGCCTGCCCCCGCTCGGGTGCGGGGTCCCGCTCCGGAGGCGGTGGGTGCGCGGGTGAGCGGTGCTGGCAGGAGGGTGGGTGGCAGCACCCGGACGGACGGGTTCTCCCTTGCGGCATCCTGGAGCAGGCGTGCTGCGGGGGCACGCTGCTGGTTTGTGAATGAATTTGAGCAGCTGCTGGCAGAGACAGTGGGGAGCGATTACAAAATGCTCCGAGGCAGCAAGGACGTGGTGGATATCCCAGGGGACGTTAATTTCTGACGGCAAGGTGGGCTGGCGAGGAAGGCTGTAGGGTTGGGGTGAGGGTCTCCTGCACCCCTGTTCTTTTAAGATTGAGTGCAAGGAATAAAACAGCATTGAATGGGTAGGAGGAAATAGCGAGAAGAGCTGTAAAACAAAAAGCGTGTGCAAAAGTCTTTTATTTTTTTGGATGTAGGAAAAAGGATCCTGTGCTCCCCAGCCCTGCAGTGAACAGCGGTGTGTGCCACCCCAGCGTCAGACAGAGCTTGGGAAAAAAGGTGAGCCACCGTCTTTCAGAGGTTTAGACTTTTCCCTCCATCCCTAACTGCTTTTTTTTTTTCTCCTCTTTCAGTCTCTTCTCCCTCCTCCTCGCTTGTCAGCTGGTTGGTGGGGAGAAGCAGAGGCTGGAGGGTGGGATAAGACAAGGCATCCTTGTCTGGCAGCCCTCCTGACCCCTGGCACCCCCGGGCTGCACACAGTAGCCACAGGGCTGGCTGCCTGGCAGGCTATCAAAAGAAACTTCCGAATGCGGAGAGGTATTGAGGGCTGGGAAGAGATAAAGGCTGGCTCGAGCAAGCCATTTCTTGTCTTAAAACTTGGCACCTGGAGCTAGCGAGGTGAATGTATGAGCGGCTCAGCCATTCAGTACAGGGAAGCCTCGACATTTTCATTTGTATTGCAAATTTTACATTATTTTTTAAAATTTCCTGGGAGTTTCCATTGTTCCCTCTTGGAATATTCATGATGTGCAGCAGTGGGGGGGGAAGGAAATAAGTGTTCTGAGAATCACTCCGGCCTCCCCCCTCCCTTGCAGATGCTGCAAGCGATTAAAACAACCTGCCTGCCTTAGCACGGGACATTCCTGAGTTGCATTAACCAGGCTGGAAATCTGCCTGTTGCAGCAGTGGCAAACTGGTAAAAAGCACTTTATCTCTGCTGTAGCTGAGTGGAGGGCCATGTGCTGTGTGTAACAGCTGAGTGCTGGCATCTGTGGCTTTTCTTTTCCTTCCCCTTTTCCCCCTCCTGCTTCTTTTTTGCTCTCCATGTATCTGTGATACTGACTCCTCTCCTTTCCCCTGGTTTATGCCTGGCAGCTCAAACCCGGGTATAGGGAGAGAAATAGGGATTTTTTTATTTTTTTTTTAAACAACTTTGAATAAGAGAACCATTGTCAGGAAAAACTGAAACTTAAAGGCAAAGCACTGCTGGGGCAGATGGGTCAAACCTCATCATGTCTGAAGTCATATAAGTGCACAGAGCTCTCCAGGTGAGGCAGGACATGTCCCTGACCCCAAAATCACCCATTTTCCTCTCATCCTTAGGAATGAGATGTCTGTAGCAAGAAGCATGGTGAGGCCAAGCTTCACACAGCAGGACAGAGGAGACCCTTTCTCCAAAGCCCTTTAATTCCAGTGCAAAGGCTCAGTTCCCACCCAAGGTGCAACCCCTGTATCTACCCAGGACCAGGGTGTTGCGACCTCTTGCAAGAGATCTCCAGCTGAAAGGATTACAGGATGATAGGGTAACTCTGAATTTAGTCAGTCTTATGCACTGGAGGAGAGGACTGCTCTTCTGGACTGTCCCCAAAGGTCTCATGGTGATGTCCCTATCTCCTGTCTTCACAACATGGTGCATGGTGGCCTCCCCTGGCATTGGGGAGGGGAACAAGGTGCAAGGGTCCAGCACCATGTAGCCCGTATAGGGGGGCACATGTGAGGATGCTGTAGTTTGGGAAGTCTTGTTCTGCTGGTCAGTGAACTCAGGTCAAATCGGGTCAGGAGGTGGCTTAATAGAGAGTGAAGTGGTCAAGGAAGACGGTTGTGTGCATCCTGGGTGACCTGCAGCATCTCCACATGGCATGGCAGAAATGCCACAGAGCTGCACCAAAAACAAGGGGACAGGATGGAGCCAGGGGAGGTGAACAGCATGGGTGGGCAGAGGTCCCTAGAGAGGCAGGCCTGATGTTCACAGCCGCTGAGACTGCAGGCACACTTCAGAGTCTATGAATTTGAGGCACTTAGATACTTCTCTACCACAACCACCTCCTCAGGTGTCACCTTCCCTGTCCCTTAGCCTGGCTGCCCATTTTGCAGAGGGCAAAGCAAGGCTGGTTGTCCCGAGTGTCCAGGCAAGGCAGGAGCTGAACGTGGTGCACAAGGACAGTGGTGGCATTTGTCTGGACCTGTTGTGGCAGTGGTGGTGTTGGCTGGGGTCTTCTGTGTGGGGTGAGACTGGGACATCTTGTCTTGTGCTCCCTTCTGGTGCGATTTGAACCTGAGGATGGTACCCCCATCCCCACACAGGAATGACCACCTCTCAGTCCTGGGGTTAGTCATCCTTAAGGTGTTGGGAGGGAAACTGAGGCACATGAATGGGGACTCGTGGTAACATCAGCAGTGAGAAATGGGTCCTGCCGGAGTTGTGTCTCCCAACACACTATAGATGATCTTTCTCTCCAAAATCCCACACTGGCCAAGAGGGCATCCTAGGCCAGGGAGAGGAGTCAAAGGACTGAGGAGATACTAAAGACCACATCACTGGGGCACTGAAGCATCATCTGGGGTGGGAACTGTGGCTGGGGTGATGCCCCGCTGGTAAACCCTTTATCAGCTTTATGTAGATCCCCTTCCCCTCCCCAAATCCACCCTCGCCAAATCTTGCAGGATACCCACTGGGCATAGCCAATGTCTCACAAGCTTCCTCAGGGTGGGAGCAGCTCCTGAAACCCCAGCTGATGCTCTACCAAGCGGTTTTGTTGGCATTCATTGTTCACAGTGTCACATTGCAAGAATTACTGGGGGGAAGAAAGGCCAGGAGGGGAATGAGACGGGAGCCTCCAGCTGTGCTGTTTGCAACAATAATGGCCAGGATTGTATTTATTATCTTCTTGGTGGAGGGTCTGCAGCTGCACACGGAGAGCCACAGGCAGCAAAGAGGCCCAGAGATTATTGTGCATGGAAAAAAAAAAACCCAACCACAAAAATAAATAAAAAGCCCACAAAGAAGCCCTGGGCCGGCTGGAGCAGTGCTGAGGGGCACCCAGTGTAACATCACCTCCTTGCTTTGCCCTCCCTTATCGAAGCCAGCAGCCCCGCAGGGCTATTGGGAGGAGGGAGGTTGGGAGCTGCTGCCTTTCAGAGAGCTGAGGCCACATGGTATCTATCCTCTTAAAACCCTTCCAGCTCCTGCCAGGGCTGGAGGCATTGCCCAGCTGGGGTGAATTTCTTTTCCGTCTCCTTTACGCATGATTTCAGCTGGTGCTGGCTGCCTCTGCTTGCTGGAGTCGGGCACAGCACTGTGACTGAGGCACGACGTCGGGGGCAGCATGTGGACATCTGATTTGCAGCCACTTCTGTTTCAAGGAGAAAGGGCTGCAAAGCCCTTAGAGATACAGGATGATGGGGCTGCTATGAGCTGTTCAATCCTGGCGGGCAGTATCTCACCAGGAAGGGCAGAGGCATCACCCTGGGATATATCGCCTTCCCCTGGCACCATTCCTCCTCTCTTTTCCTTCCTTTCCCCTGCCCAGCTCATCCTCTCCAGGGGAACCCATCCATGTCCATCCATGCAGCAAGGTCCTTCTGCAGCTCAGGCCAGCCCACTGGCATGGTTAAAAGCAAACCAGGTGAGGGATGTGGGGTACATCCATAGATATCACACCTTTCCCTCATGGACCAGACAGCTGCTGGTGGGTCCTTGCAACCTGTGCTCCCCTGGGATGGAACGTTGTGTATGCCACCCCAGGCTCACCCATGGCAGATGGCATTTCCCAGCTTGGGCACAACGACGTGGCTGAGTGGCTCTGTTAACAATGAAACCCAAAAAGTGTCCATTGTGGGTAGGAGGTTTCTTCTCCCCGTGCTGCAACTCTTGAAGTTTCTTGCTGGCGGGGTGTATGGTGTTCGTCGCAGAGTGCATTCCTCTTGAATTATATCATGTCTCGGGGAGCCGGAGTGCCGTGAAAAAGTATCACCACAGCAGGAGCTGGCACAGGAGCCGGCTGGGGTTGAGGGTCAGATGTGGGAGAGCATCATCAAGGGCTGAAGCTACAGGAGAAGGCTGCTGGGATCACTTTAGCTTCCAATAATGATCTGTTAAGAAATGAGGCCCTGCCTCAGTTTCATGCTTTAAAAATTCACGTCATCTTGCTGGCTTTCTTAGTCTGGCACCAGGAATGGTCAGAGAGGAGGGAGAAGCATGTGCAACCCCAAAATTGCAGATGAAGCTGTGATCCATCATTTTTAAATTGATCTTTTTGCAAAGGGGGACACAGCCCTGAAGAAAGAGGATTTAATCCTCCCAGGGTTACTGCTGTGATCTGGGTAAAGCCTGGGTACTCGCATCCTCCCTTCGTGCATCAGAGCGAGCCCTTGGGCGTCAGAGATGATGGGGCAGGGGGATCTGTTGGTAACTTTACCAGGTCCCCCTACAACAAAATGCATCAGAGTTGGTGTAAAACTCGGTGTAAACCTCTCCTTTTGCTGTGAAGCGCCATGCTGAAGGGCTGGTCTGTCCTTCTGTTTGTGCCAAAATAACTCCTCTGCAACACAGACTGCCCGTTCTGGGATGTGTCGCTGGGTTTGTGATAAAGATCCTATTCGGGCTGAGTTTGAGACAGTTAAGAAAATATTTGTGTTCCTGGCTGAGATGAGGTCTCTGTTATGCTCAGCGAGCGCCAGGATAGCGAGACCTCCTGTTCCTGGAAATGCTCACGGTAACGAAGAGAGGGGGGTGGGAAGCAGGGGTTGCTGGGGATAAAAGGATTTGGGGTGGTCACCCCCGGGGTGATGCTGGGGCAGGAGAAAGCCCTGAGCTCCTGCATACCTTGTGGGCACCTTGTTTGATCCCATGTGTCTAGTGCTGCTGGGAACCGGTGTGGGGCTGACGATGCTCCCAGTTTGATGCTCCCCAGTTTGAGCGGTCCTGCAGCTGGCATAGCCAGGAGCCAACAGTGGGGCCAGGATGCTCACATTCCGTCTGCTCCCCGCAAGCCCCGTGAATCCCCCGCCGGTGCTGCCGGGAGGTTCCATGCCGTGCTGACGCCTGCCTTCCCCATCCACAGCCCCTCCGGAGGCTTGGCAAGCTTCATTTCCTTTTGGGAACGCCTCCTCCGGGCACAAGCACAGCTCAGCATGAGGCTGGCGAGCAAAATTGCTTTCAAAAGCCACGGGAGATTATTTCCCCCACCCCAAATAAAGCTGCTATTAACCTGACAGTTTCCCCGGGCTAAGTGAGGAAGGGGAATTTTTGTGTAAAACCCTGGTGCCACAGTAACATAATTCCTAATTTGCTGGTGCTGGAGGTGGCACCAGCTTTTTCCCACTTGAGGTGAAATTCCTGGGAGTTGGGCTGTATTGTTTGCTTCCAAGACGTGGCTTTTTGAGACGCACTGCTCTGGAGGTGGCAGAAATAGTCTGTATTTCAGCCATGGATGTAAATCAGCTGGAACTCACCGTATGGGCTGGCAGATCTGCCCACGCAGGTTTCCTTTTGCCAGAGCCCAAAATACACCACACTGCACCCTGATTTCCTGCTGGAGGGGGGAGACTGCACAAGTGGAATAAACTGTTAGCTTAGTTTAAACACTAGGATGATAAATTACCTGTGGCCTTTTGCAAAGCAGATGGGATTTGTGACATTACAGTTGGAGCAAAGAATATTTTAATAGGTCTTTCCCATTCTTTTATGAAGAAAGGATTTTTTTTTTCCTTTAGAGAAAAAAAAATAGAGCAGAGGCTGTTTCAGCTGAGCGAGGGATGTCCCATGTTTGAAAGCAAACCCATCATGTGAAGCTGTAGGGTTTGGAGGTGCTCTAGATCAATCCCATATGTCTTCTCTGAAGCCCACGTGGTGGGTTGCAGGGCTGCTTGGTTTTGGCTTTGGGGTTGGGAAATGCTTATGATGCTTAACAATTTGGCTTTGCTCTTGCTTATCTTATCTATCCCATCCCCTGTAACATCTATGAAAATCTCCCTGAAGGATGGAAAGCATGGGTGGAATGCTGGTTAATCATGGTGGTTTTGGCTCAGTGGTTTCTCTGTGTCCGGAGATGAGAAAAGTGAATGGAGATAACTGAGATTTGGGGAAAATGAGGAATGGTGTCTTGTTTTTTCCTTCCCTACCCCTTCTGGCTGTCCACAACCCAAATTCCATGGGTTTTGGTGAGATGTGGACTCGATGCAGAGCAATGGAGTTCTTGTCCAGATCTGGGAGCAACATCTCATCTCTGTTTATGGCAGTTTTGTCCTCTCTTGAAATCACTTCAGTGGGGACAAAGCACCCCACAGAGCAAATAAACCACTGGCTCATGATTTCCTTGTCTTGGCTGCCACCTGTGATCCCTGGGGACCCAGGGTTAGAAAGAATGAATCCTTCCCTGAGCCCATCCATCCCCATCATGCCACTCACCCTGGTCTGCCTTAAATACAACCACTTCTCTGCACTGAGGGAGGAGAGGTGACTTTTTCTTTCCATCCCCAGTTTGGTGCCTATTGTACTTCATTCTTCCATCACCTGGTAATGTCAATTTCTGATACCACTGGGCTAATTGCTTGCTAACAACTCCCCCTTTGGTGGTGAGGCTCTTGACTGAATGCAAAGGAGGTGCTTTTACATACATTATTAAAAATCACTAAAGCAGAAAGGAGTTAATAGAGAAATCATTCCCCCCCCCCCCCCCCCCCCCCCCCCCCCATTCCCTGCATTTAGTTTTGATTTCCCCCAGTGAGTGGGATGACGGGGCAAAAAGTGTTCAGGCACCTGCGGGATGATTTCAGCTCCTGGTCAGGCCCTTTGTGTCTCTGTACATTGAGCCATAAGGGCTAAAGCCACTGTCCCAGTGGCTGAGTTTCCCCCCATCCCAGTGCTTGCCTGCACTGGTGGGGGAAATAGGGTGAGGAGAAGGAGAAAACTGGGTTGCACATCCCTTTCCTTATATCCTGGTGGGTGGCTGGGGATAGCTCTGCTGTCTTTGCAGAGATTTGCACTTCCCACTGACAAAACCGTCAGTGTGAAGGGTGATAACCTATCACCCCAAAGCAACTTGTGCAGTGGCTCCTGATGGAGGGCTCCATGAAATTAAGCTGAATTTAGAAGAGCCAAGAGACTAATTCTCACCCTGCTGTCACTTACACCTAAAGCAAGTCCACTGAACTCCTCCAAGCCCATCTAAGCAAATGCAGGGTCAAACCTAAATAGCATATATATATGGAAGGAGTTTTACATTTCACAGGCTGTGACATTAGCTGTATTTTTTCCTTATGATGTTGCTGGGCAGGAAAAAATAGATCTCAGTGCAATTTAGACACTATTTTTTTTCCAAATACAAAATTTATATAATTTATATATATATAAAATAATGAGAATCTTGGACTCTCATTAGCTCTCCTCTCCCTAAATCCAAGGAGTCATGAACACCGAGTACAAAACCAGGGCTGGTATTTGCAAAGTGTACCCCAGTCCAGCCAACAGCAAAAAATACCGAATGGCTCAGGAAGCCCTGTTCCCATTTACACCAGAACTCCTTTGTGAGGAAGCACTAATTGGTTTAACGGGCTTTATAGAGGGGGTAAACGTAACTCTTTGCTGCATGTATGTAGGGAAGCCTTCTGCAGGGAAGAGCCAGTCTGAAGCAGGCAGAGCAAAAGCCTGGATGACCTTTTACTGTCAATAGATTTGCACAAAAGGAAAGGAAAAGGAAAGGAAAGGAGAAAAGAAAAAAAAAAAGAAAAAGGAAAAGAAAAAAGAAAAGAAAAAAAGAAAAGAAAAAAAGAAAAGAAAATAAAGAAAGAGTAACCTTGTCAGCAGCAGTTTCTTTATCATGTGAGGGGTGTGAGCCTGGGAGTTAAGGGATTAATGGTTGCTGGCTGTAGGCTGGTTTGAGCCAGCTCCACTGTCTGGTGTATGGGATCTGGAGACCGGGCTGTGATTGCATCTGTGGCGTCATTTGGACTCAGCCCCGGAGAGTCCACACTGGAAAAGTGTAGCTGTTGCTAGCGCTGCACTTTACTCGATAATTATTCTTTTTTTACAGAATAATTAACAGGAGGAGACAGGGGGAAAGGTCCCTGAAGCAATTTTATCGTTGGAAAAGCAACTCAGGAGCATCATGGTGCTCCGAAGCTGCCTCTCAGAGCCTCCCAAGTATTTAAAGAGAGAAAGAGCCAGTTATCTTTGGTTTCGTTATTTTTTCTTTTGCAGCCTGGAGGACTTATGGCCTGTATCATATCCTATGCAGCTTGTTTCACTTTCCCATAACGTTCCCTTTCCCCTGCCCCCAATTAGTGATTGCAGCCAAGTGGGCCTTGTGGGCCTTGCTATAAAGACTTTGTTTTTTCTTTACTTGGCTGATGCAAGAGACAGAAGACAATCCCCTAAACTTCTTCCTGATGAAATATTGTTGCTAATCCAGCTCCTCTGTCCTTTGCTAGAACAGCAACTCTGTTTGGGATAGGTGGACTCCTGGCCTTCCTTTTTGCTTCTTTTCTCTAAAGGTTGTTCTGTTGTTAATCGAGGATTTCCAGCACCACATTGGCAAGAAACCTGGAAATTGCCAGGATCTTTCCACCATGCCTTAAGCACGCAGGGATTTGCGTCATACGTGATCTGCTGTAATTGTGGGCTGCAGTGGAAAAGACAGGTCCTTTTTCCCCCATTCCCGTGTCAGAGCCCGATTTGCAGGAAAATTGACCCACCAAAGGGGGAAAAGGAAGATTAGGGTTTTTTTGTTGGATGAGTGAGCTGAACTGATTCATCCTGGGTGCAGCTGGTTGCTGGGTGGGACTTGGGTCTGGAAGATGCAGCCAGGGGTGGGGTGGGAAGCAGTATACCGGGGAGACTAGGCATCCTATTCCGCCACGGACAAGGTAGACATGGGGCATCCCCAAGGATGGGTCTGCTCTTAGGTGGCTTTCATACCCTCCTGGAGCAGTTTCTCTCTCTTCACCCCACTGTAGAGACAACCTGTGTTTCTGCACTTCTTACTTATGTACCTTAAGCTTCATTGGGTGACTTCAGGTCTTCAGCTCCGACTTCTGCTGCATTTCAGCTGATGCTTTGACAAGTGGCATATTCAGGGGGGCTGAGGAGTGCAGTGTGAAGAACAGGGCAGCCATTTTCTGACTCCATCAAACAATGAACTTTAAAACACCTCCTCCTTGTATTTTTTTTTTAATTAATCCTTGATTTTTGGTGATAGGGATTTCTGGCTTGGTGGTTGCCAGGGCAACCGGAGGTAGCCTAGGTAGCATCCTTTTCATGTCTGCATTCCTCAAGGGGGACGCATCCCCAAGCAATGGGCTTCCATCCAGGGTGGGATGTGTTAGCACATCTCCCTTGGATGGGAACGAGGTGGAAAAGTCTCAGCTGTGGATTGGGGAGGATAGTGGGAAATGTCTTCTTTTGAGGAATGAACAGGAGAAGGAGGAAAGCACGTGCAGTGAGAAGTGTGAATTTGCAACACCACTGTAACAGGGATTACCTCTCTCCTACCCCACGCCCTGACCATCAGCTGAGACCTGGGTTTCCTCTGAAGACTGGTTTTAAAATAAGATTATAATGTTCTTTTTGGCAGAGAAACCTCAGTGTGAGGTTTCTGCTCAAGTCCTGCCACATGACATTGCAGGGGATGAGCAGAGCAGGGAGGAGACAACAGGGCATCTGCAGGCTTAGGGAGAGATGCGGGATGTGGGGAGAAGGCTAGCACCCTGCTAGGAGCTTGGCCCCCAACCTTGGCTCCATTATCCACCACCGGGTCTCCCTGGGGTTGTCTCAGGATATTTGCCGTGCAGAAAGGATGAGCAAGATACAAAAACCAGAGCCCTGCAGCCACTCTGGACACGTAAAACGTGGGGGACAATACTGCACCCCCCACAGCTCCTGTTAAAATCAGGGGGTATAACAAGTCCCTCTGACCTGTGAAATGGCCAAAATTTATCCCTAGGATCTCTCCACACCACAACTCCCACAGAAGTGAAGAGGTCATGGCTGGACTAGCCCAAGGGTGGGCTGCTTTCTCCTGGTGACTTTCCCCCCACCATCCCAGGCGATGGTGCCAGTGGTTTCTGGTCCATGGTGTTCCCTCCAGGTGAATCTCCCCAGCGCTGCAGAAGGATAACTCATCTTCCTTTTACAAGGGGATACCTTGGCCTCCTGCCTTTATCAACAGAGCAGCTCGCAGGCAGCAATCCAAAGGCAATTTGATGCGGTTTCAGATGCACGCTGTACACAGATGAACTGTAAATGCCTGTGGCATGTCTCTTTTCCCATTTCAAGGAGCACTGTCGATCGCTCCATGCAATGATAAAGCATGCCTGTACCTGACTAAGCTTTTCATTGATTATTTGGCAATGCAGAAGTCTCTTTCTTGGACTGGAAGATGACCAGAACGTTTATTTCTCCCATCTTTTATCAGAGTTATTAGCCAAGTGGCTTGTTAGCCAATGAATGCTTCATGCTGCTCCGCAAGGGAGTTTTTAACTGGTAGTAGTGGATTGAATCTCATCTGCAAAGCAATTGCAGAGCCAGTAAGAGAGAATCTGGGGTAGTGCTGCGAGAAGGGAGGAGGCAGTAGACACTGTGCAAATATCTAAGCTGAGCTTTCCATACTGCATTTCAGCTGTGTAATGTTTTGTCCTTGCTGCTGGCTGGAGTGATGGGTGTTGCAGTGGGAGTCACTGTATCTGCCTCCTTCTGGTGATAATTTTTGGGGCAGATCAGGAAGGGAATTCCCATGTCAAAAGGGGTTTGAGCAGCTGCATAGCAAAGCCCAGTGCTGGCTTTGATTGTCCTCTCAGTTTATAGAATCACAGAATGGTTTGGGCTGGAAAGGACCTGAAAGGTCATCTAGTTCCACCCCCCTGCCATGGGCAGGGACACCTTCAGCTAGATCAGGTCACTCGGAGCCCTGTCCATCCTGACCTTGAGTGTTCCCAGGGATGGGGCACATACCACCTCTCTGGGCAACCTGTGCCATTGTCTCACCACCCTCATTGTAAAAAAATTCTTTCTTATATCTCGTCCAAATCTCCCCTCTTTTAATGTAAAACCATTACCCCTTGTCCTGTCGCTACAGGCCCTACTAAAAAGTCTGTTCCCAGTTAAACTAGGACTTTGGAGATTGTCCTCTTGCTTTTCTTTGGGTGTCCCAGCAGGAGCCCACAAAGGTCTTAGCAGTACTCAGAAAGCCAAGTCTCACACTGATGTGTCTCTGGACCTGCTGGGGTTTGATCCGGTTCCCATTGGAGCCAACGGGATGCCACAAGGAACTGAGCTGGGCTTTTGAAGAAGAAGTTAGGAGGTGCTTTCCCTGCTGTAGACAACCAGTGGGGATAGCCACTGGGTGGGATTTGGGAAAAAAAAACACCAGTAGGCTGAGCTGACGCTAATGCAGGTACTTCCCTGTATATGAGACATGTAATGTCTGAGGTTTTGGGGTTTTAGTTTCCAAAGAGCTCCCCACTGCCATAATTTCCCCTGGTAATAAAACATTTAAGTGTGTTCCAAATGCAGCTTCACGGGGTGGGAAAAATAAAAAAATAATAATAAAAAAAAAAAAAGCAGCAGTATTTAGTTTTGGAGGGACCACAGAAGGGAGCAAGCTGTGGTCTTGTCTGTACAGAACCAGAGGGGAACAGCCTTGATGTCACTAGGAGAGGGATATCTGGAAATGTGTCTGCAGGCAGGAGCTCTACCCACTGTGTCCCCTCGGCACACATACGTGTTTTCTCAAGAAACAGTTGAGATGGGCTGGAGTAGGGCTCGTCTTACTGAATTTCTGTTATTTCTATAGAATAATGGACCCCAGAGGACTGCATGTTGGCCTTCAGCAGTGCTTTGGTTGCATGCACTTTGGCCAGAGTCCCAGTCTCTGCTCTCTGTTTGCAGGAGGTCTGGGAGTTACTGCCAGACAAGTCGTACCAGTGATCAGGACAATATTTTTGCAACTCTTTTTCCCCTTTGCAGTTCTTTTGCACATTGGCAAGTAATTCCTGGTCGGTCTCCTGGGAAGGAGGGCAGGGCCGAGAAGACGGTGCTGAAAAGGGAGAGTAGCTGCTGCCAAGGGGTGGGTGAGGGAAGATGAAGTGTGAACTTCTAGGAAATGGTCCTGGGAAGGTGCAAGGGCTGTGGGGAAGGCGCCTCAGCCAGATCAAAGGCTGTGTGGGAAAGATGATACTGCAAGGAAGTTAACAAAGTGCTTTTAAACAGTGATGGAAAAGGTGAGAATAGAGACCAGGGGGGCTGAGATGGGGACTGGAACATGTATTTAAAGGGAACTTTTTTCTTTTCTTTTTTTTGGCTAAATGAGTGCTTGGCATGTGTGTCTTTGTTTATGGCAATCAGCATAGCCAATGACCAGTGCTGATGGATCTCGTGCCTGGTTTGGTGGGAGTTTTTGTAGCTAACCTCCTGGAGACCTTGCTGATAAGGCACGAGGATCCATCACCCATGACTGCAATGGAAACAAATGAGGACAGCCCTTGCTGCCTCTGCTGACCTGCGGGATGCTGGCATGCTCCAATTTACCCTCTCCAGAGATGCTTTTTTGGCTGGCTCTTGAAATTACACACTTCTGTTCCCCACAGTTGTGAAAAAGAACTGGTAGGGTGCAATCTGAAGAGGCCCAGCAAAGTCAGGTCAGCTCTCTTCCACCCTCAGCTGTGAGGCTGGAGGGACAGAAATGTCTTAGATGGAGGAGGGCCAAAACCAGAGGGTTGGAGACAGCTCCTTGCTTGTTGGCATTGTTAATCAGAGATAATACTTAATGTATTTAGCAAAGACTGCCCAGAGGCTCTATATGAAATAAATTGGATCTTTCCACTTGATGCCTGTGCAGGAGGCCAGGCCCAACACAGCAGAGTCTGGGTTAGACTGAGCAGTTCTTGGTTCATTTGCTCTGGCAGGCAAGGAACCAAGTGGCTGTTGCCTGTCCCACCTGCCACCAGCCTGAGAAGGGTTGGTTTTAGCCACCTGATATAAAGCAATGGTCATACCTACCTAAACACTTCTAAATTTGCATCTGAAGTCTATGCAAAGGACACGTGCTGTCCATTTGGGCAGTAGGCAGGTGGCCTTTCTAGCTGTTCATCCGCGATGATGTTCTGATGATGCCATTATCTCTGTAATCTATAGGAAATCTGAACGGAGCTTTGGTTTTTCCTTTCCTGATAATACTTTTGGACACCTAAGGCTCCCACTGGGCACACAGCCCAGAAAAATGATTTCTCCAACCTGTCAATGCAGGGTCTTAAACCCAGTGCTCCCCAAACTTACATACATGCCGTGACTTGAAGACCTCTCTGTACTGGTTTGCTAGGCTGTAAAATGGCTGTTTCAGCTGTCATTTAGCTTCTTCCATGGTCCAGTCAAAAGGATGCATGTTGGATAGATCTTTCTTCAAGGCAGCCTGCTTTTCTTGCAGCTAATTTCCAGTTGCGTCTTCACTTGGTTGTATCTGCAAAGACTCTTGACCCAATTTTTCTTCATTAAATTCCTGCTAGGGTTCGTAACATGAGAGACAACGTGTTTGGGATATCCATGCTATTTAAGACTGTACTTTATCTATCCCTTTGGAAAGACAGAGCGGAAGACTGCACAACTCAAACTACATCTACAGTAGGGTAATTTCTGTGGCAATTAAATCTATTTCCTTATCTTCTTGTTTTCCAGGTCAACAATGCAGTCCCTAGCCTGGTTCAATTTGCTGCTTCTCCTTCCTTGTTTTGGTACGACCAAAACCTGCTTCCCTGGCTGCCACTGCGAAGTCGAAAGCTTTGGTCTCTTTGACAGCTTTAGCTTGACCAAGGTGGACTGCAGTGGAATAGGCTCACACATTGTTCCCGTCCCAATCCCTCTGGATACCTCCTACTTGGATCTATCATCAAACAAACTGGAAACAATCAATGAATCGATGCTTACTGGCCCTGGGTACACCACCTTGGTAAGCCTCGACCTGAGCTACAACAAAATTGCCAAGATTTCCTCCACAACCTTCTCCAGGCTTCGGTACCTGGAGTCCTTGGATCTGAGCCATAACTCTCTGCAAGTCCTTCCGGAGGACTGTTTCTCCAGTTCTCCTTTGGGTGACATAGATTTGAGCCATAACAAGCTCTTGGATATCGCTATAGACATTTTTGCTTCAAAAGGTCAAGGAAAACCCCTGAATGTGGATCTATCCAATAATAAGCTCAGCACAATAACGAGGCACCGTGAGAAGAGCATCCCCAACATCCAGAACTTAAATCTTTCTGGAAACAGGCTAACATCTGTGCCAAACCTTCAAGGTATTCCTCTCCGATACTTAAATCTTGATGGGAACCCTCTAGTCAAGATTGAGAAAGGAGACTTCACGGGGCTGAAAGATTTGATTCATTTATCCCTCAGTGGCCTGAGTGGCTTTGGAGAGTTATCTCCTTACAGCTTCAAGGAGCTACCAGCCCTCCAAGTTCTGGATTTATCCAGCAATCCCAACTTGAAGTCACTGACTGCTGAAGTTATCTTTGGTCTGAACTCCCTACAAGAGCTCAACCTCTCTGGAACAGGTGTGTCATCCTTGCCAAAGACTGTGCTGAAATACCTGCCTTCCATCAAAAGCATCACCTTGGGGAAGAACATACAGTGTCTTAAGACCATCAAAGAAGGCCAGTACCACCGACAAATTGGGCTGACCAAAAAAGAGGTCCTCAGTTGCCACGACAGTCACGGCTCCGTAGCAGCAGCACCTTACGTTTCGTGATGAAAGCTGGGGAGAAGGGGTGGGTGAGGGAGGGGGGGGGGGGGGGGCGTGGGGTTTGTACAGATGTCGGACTGAGATGGCTTGCAGTGTGCCTTTTGTAAAACTGTCAATAATTTATATATTTGTATATGCCAATACTTGATTGTTTGTGAATTTTATAAACTCTCAAAAATCCTGGCCCATGTCATCTGCAAGCTCCAGATTTTACCTGGTGCGTTGAGGTCCTCACAGAGCCAGTTAGCTCAAGAGTGGTGATGCTGCACAGCGGGGACCAAGATGCTCTGCAGGTCCCAGGGCAGAACAGTTGGCCTGGAGCAAACTTTTGTGCTCCGGACATGTTTGTAGGAGCAAAGCTATGTCTCTCCAGAGCACACACCAAAATGTACCAACTTTGTAGCTACTTGCTTAGAAACCCATGTATCATCCTATTTTTAATTATTACTCCCGAAGAAGTGCCTTCTGGATGTTGCCTTCATTAGCAGCACCCTGTTCCCTGTCATGCACTTTCAGTCTTGAAGAAACATTTCCAGACAAACCTGAATACAGGGTGCTCCTAATGTGCTGGTTTTTACATGTTATTTGCATAGGTGTGCAGTGAACGTTGAGTAAGTTGAGAACTTTTCCCACAGTTTTCTCCCTGTTTTCCCGTCTCAATCCTTTTCATGTCTAATTACTTTAGGTCCAACCTTGGCAACCTCCTGTCTTTCTAACCTTAGCGAGCCATGGCTCAGAGGTGATGTGCAGCAGAGTGAGGGAAGCAGAGGGGTCTGCCAGCAGTCACATCTCACCCAGGAACCAGCCTCCGATGAAGCAAATTAACTGAGTTGCAAAGCAAAGAGATCATGTAGCCTAGCGTAAATAAATAAATAAATAAATAGAAATCCCTCCTCCCTTTCTGGGGAAGCTTGGAAGAAAATTTTGGCAGGGATTGTCATCTTGACAACCTTATCAAACCAAGAGGCAGACCCAGAAGACGTGTGAGTAAGCTGTTTTTCCATGATGACGTTCCTCATCTAAACACATCTGCGACTCAGCTGGGCACGTGTGAAACAATTTCCAGCACCAAAACACTCTTCAGAATGTGCCACGGGAAAAAATTAACACTGATTCCTGCAACTCTGGAGTGTTTTGTCTATCACAGGAAAGATCTTGGGTTTTTTTTTTCCAGAGTTGTGGTTTTTCTTTCTCTCACACAGCTCCTTGGCTGCCAACTGAAAGCTGATAAAAAGCCTGGTCCTCAGAGATTTACTCGTTTTTTTCCTCCATTGCTGAAATGCTGGCAAAGCAAAGGGGGGCCCCTTTCGTCCCTCTTCTTCCCCAGGCTAGGAGAAAGGGGGAGAAGGCAGCACAGCATGACTCAATGCCACGTGTGAAGCCTTCAGCTTGCTTATAGGAGCTCCTATATCTGGCACGCTCTGCCCTGAGGGTGGGATGTTGTGGATGGGGGGGTCCTGCTCAGGCTGATCTGTGCCTGGGTCTCTAAACCCAGCCTTGCATCAGGGCAACCTTCAGTGTTCGAAAGGGATTTAGAGAGGTCCATGCAAAGGTGATGCAGATATAATACCATCCCACAACCCTCCTTGGGAGTGTTGGGAGGAGCTCAAGCTTCATCCTCACACCCCCAAAGATCTTTGCAAATGGAAACCCTGTTGCCCAAAGCAGCTGTCTCCAGGGATGGCTGAAATCCACTAAGGCCATAAAAGCCAAAGTCAACACCTCATTTTAGATTCTGAAATCCCTCTCCCACATTTTCATCTGTCTCTGGCTCAGTGATTTGTTTGGGGACCTGAGGGTGGGATTTTAACCTTTTCTTTCAGTGCTGGGGCTTTTGCCCCTCTGCTGAATCTTTGCAATGCTCAACCAGCCTTCACAATCACAAGAAACACGATTTTCTTAAAAAGGCAATGGGACTGCCTACAGGCAGGGATCTGGGGAGGAACAGCAACCCACTGCAGTGCAAGACGGGGGCAGTTTGGGAGGAAGGGGGTGTTTTTTAGTGGATCTTGCCTTTTTAAGAGAATTCTTTTCTGCTGGCAGAAAAAGTAATTTTTTTAAAAATGTTTAATTTTATAAATCTGTACGTAGATGAAAAGTTACGGGATCACATACTGTTAAAGTTACTGTCTTTGTGCCACTGTGGTAAATTTAAAACCCAATGTGACAATCCAACTGAAGACTGCAAGATTTCCTTGTGTAATCTCACACTTGCTGCTGGCTAAACAAGTCTTAGCAAAAGCTGGCAAATACTGTCGCTGTGTTAGTTTGTTTTTTTTTAAAGAACCTCTGCAGCATTGTAAGGCTTTGTGATTACTCACAATATAATAAAGTGATTTGGAGGAGAATAAACCCAGATCCCCCAGATTTATTGTCTTAGTGCTGGGAGGGTGGCAGCTGTCACCGGGTCCAAAGTGCTTCTTTCCTTGCTCTGCTCAGCCCCACGGGTGTTGCATCCCCAAACTGGGGGCAGGATTTGTCCCACAGTGTTTGGCTCACTGGGCTCTTCGACTGGCAGACAGGCTTGAGAGCTTCACTGGCTGACTCGAAGGAAATTACGGACACATGGCAGTGGAGCAGCCCAAGAGGATCTGGAGCAAATTTCCTGTTCCAGGATCTACTCCAAAGCTTGTCAGAGATGGTGGGGATCTCTTCATGGACTTGACCAATGTGGGACACGGGCTGTTAGGGTTGAAAGGCTGCATTTGCGGAGTGGATGAAGTGGGGAGAGCCCATGAGCTGTTTCACAAGACCATGGGGGCGGGAGGAAATGAAGGGGTGCAGGAGTGATGCCACAGTACAGAGAGCCGCACGCTGCCAGACCGCAGAGCTTTCAGCGGTGAGATACACGTGGTCCAGTCTCAGCACTGCTCTCCAGGGAGCGGGGGCTGCTGTGTGGAGGGCTGAGAGCATGCAGAGCCATTGCAACTCAAGAATAAATACAGTCCTCTCAGGAGGGCTTTGCTGCTCTTAAATAGCAGATTTAATTTTAAGTACTTCTCAGTGCTGTGTATAAAAGCAGTGTGAGCAGCACCTCAGGGAGAAAACTGCCTCTGGGAAGCTGCAGTGTTCCTGGTCCTCCCAAGCCTGAAGGGGCAACAGCATCTCCCACCCAGGCAGGCAGAGCTGTAGGCTGCCTGGAGGAGGCTGTTGGTTCTTCATCTGCCTCCCAAAACTGCCCTGTCCTCCAGGATGGCATGCAAGGTACAGTTGGACTATAACCTGGGGACTGACATCTCTAGGCAAGGCCAGATCTTGCTCCCAACACTGTTATAGACTGTAGGTCCCTTAGAGGTGACCACTCCTCTGGTGCCCACCATTAGGCTGCGATCATTAGGCTACACCACCATGCTCCTTCTGGGTCGGATCCCTCCTGCCCTGGGATGCAGGCTCGGTCCAAGCGGTGGAGAGTGTCCTGCTGTCCTGGGGAATGTCACTGTCCTGGGAGCGATGGTTCTGAGGCTGGATTCTCCCACTTCCTCATGAATGCCCCACTTATATGATGCCCCAGCACTGTGCTGGACCTTGTCCCTCCCAGTACTCCTTGCCTTAACATCTTAGTTTTTTAGTGATTTTTATTATTTTTATTATTTTATTTACCTTTATTTAAATAGCCTTTCCGAAGTCCTCTGGGTGGGAAGAAGCATGGAAGCCCCTGTGAGAAGCATGAGCCCCCACATTGCCCATGCATGCCATCCCTTTCCACCATGGGATGTGGACACCTGAAACAGAGCACTAGTGTCCCACAGAGGAGAAAAAGGCACAGGGTGGCTTTAGGCTTGGAAAAGTTGAGGAGGCCCTCAAGCCAGTTTCCTGAAGCTGCTGTCAGCTTGGTAATGAGGTGTGATGGACTAAACCCGGTGTCAGACATACCTCAGCCCTCACGCCAGGAACGACAGCCGAGCTGGGTAGCTGCAAGCTCTGGCTGTCTGCAGGACCGGCTCAGCTCTGCGGCCGGATACGTTTGCCCTGGCAAGCAAGATGGGCGTTTTAATTAGACTCGGTATTTTTAGAAGCAGGAAAACCTCAGCGGAGGCTGGGCAGTAAGGATGGGCTGGGTTAGGGAGGGGGAAGAAGTGGCTGAGCTGGCATTTGCTTGCAGCGCTCTGTCCCCTGGGGGGTTATCAACATCCCAGCCCCCAGGATTTCTTCTCCCCATCTGCCTCATGTCTGGGGGGCAGCACAGGACACTCTTCTTCTCTTTGCTTGGAAACATGCACCTCTTGGTACTCAAAAGTTCCCATTTTCTTCTCGCCCGTCTGCTGGAGCTGTTTCTCCGGGTTGTCAGCTGTCAGCCTACAGAAATCCCTTGCTGACTGATTATGTGACTGACTTCATAGCAGCAGTAGGTGCCGTCCTTTTTAAAAATAGCTGCTCCTCTGTACACTTTCCATTTTGCAGGAGGTTTTTATTTCCAGCACGTTTGTTCCACACACCCTGGTTTGGTCAGGCCAAAAAGCGCAGATGCACTCTTGCCGTGCCAGAAAATAATGCTGCATGGCTGGGCATAATCCTTGTGGCTGACCCAGGATCTGCCTCCTGGGAAAGCTTTGGGGCAGCCAAACTCTCTGCCCCATGCATGTTTCCAGAGGCAGGGATGTAGCATTATTCCTGCCCCATCACCCCCGAGACATCCCCTTCCTTCCCCTTTTGAGGGGACAAGCAGACCTGGGAACCTGATTAAAAGGTGGAAAATTGGAGCTGAAACTAGGCCATCAGATAAATCCTTTCCAATAATAAGCAGGGAGTTAGAGCACTGGCCCTTAATCACAGCCTTTGTCTCCTAGCATTTGTATGCCTGTGTGCATGCATCCCTCGGCACCAGGACAACCCCTCCCCCCTCCTGCCCCATCCCCACCCCTGCACTGCCTTTCATGAATGGCATTAAAATAAAAGGGGATCGCTCTGCTATGGAGGAGCACCCCAGAGAAGGCAGCTGCCTGCTGTGCCAGGTGCTGTGCATCCTTCAAAAAACCCCTGCCAGCTGCGAGGGGGTGTGCTGCCACCCTGCCCACCTCCATCCCCTCCAGTGGTCCAACCTCCACTCCAGCTGCACCCCAGTGGGATAAATCAGCCTGAAAAAAAGCAAAGTTTTGCCCCTGGAAACTTTCCCACCGCTGAGGTGATGCCCTTTAACCCCTGCTGCTGCCTGCCTGGACCTCTGCACCACACGCTCCCTTCCTCTTCCTCATTAACGGTGGATGTGTGTCACGGCACTTGCTGGTAATTGACTGGGGCCGTGCTGGGAATTTGAACCTACATTTCAAAGAGATTGTTAACCTCCTTTTCCTTCTCTTTGAACTCCTTCGCTTTATTGTAGGTTAAAGGAAATACATGGTTTCTTCCTCCCAGAGCCCCCTTTTGACAGTGTTTCCTTACCAGCAATGATGCTGGTGGTGGCATGCTGTTAAACGGCGTGTGATGATGCATTCTGGTGGGCTCAAGCTGCCCATTGATTTTGGAGGAGATTGCAGGTAAAGGAATGGTCCAGAGATGTCCAAAGGGCTGGCAGAAGCACATAACATTGCTGTCCCGGCCAACAAAGGACCAATGAAGGGCCACAGGTTATGGGTCACTCACCCAGAAAATGGTTTCAAGCCCCTCTACCATGCCGGACTTTCTGGGTGGGCTTAGGCACATAAATGACAACTTTTCCGAGGTGTGTTTCCACAGGTAGTTTAAGTCACCCTGTGACTGCAGGGCAGCAGGGGGAAGTCGTCTTGACCTTCCTTTCCATTACATCAAAGCCAGCATTTGCACAGCCCTTCACTGTATCAAAAAAGCAAAAAGACCAGTTTTCAGACCCGTCAGTGAGCTGAACCAAGCCATCAGGTGGCCATCAGGCACTAGCAGAAACGCACAGCGAGAAGAGCATGGTGCCCTGTACAATGAGCACCCTGAGTCCCTCTCCATCTGGACTCTACGAGCGATGCCTGCATCCATTTTACGTTCTAAACAGGTGGACTGAAGGCTCCCAAGTACCTCTGAGCATCTTGACTGCTTATAACCTATAATTTGACCCTGGCTGGGCTGCTATGAAGACAAATGTATGTAGGACTGTGAGGCATTGGACTATTAGATTAACGAATGTCTTGACAGAGAAGCTCTGCATCACCAGAGCTGACACCTGCATTGGTAGGTCTCTGTTGAAAACCAGGGTCATCCTTGGGCCTATGGTCCTAAAATCCTTGCATTATTAATGATGCTTTCTCAGCTGACATCAGTTATCCTCTTTGCCCTTGTTGTGCTTTAACCCCAGCCAGCAACTAAGTACCATGCAGCTGATCACTCACTCCTCCTGTCCCCTGGTGGGATGGGGAGGAGAGTTGGGAAAAAAAAAAAAGATAAAATGCATGGGGTAGGATAAGAACAATTTAATAATTGAAATGAAGTAAAATTTAATAATAGTAGTAGTAGTAGTAACAGTAGTAATGGAAAGGGAGATAACAAAAAAGAGAAATAAAACTCAAAGAAAAAACCCAAAACAAGTGATGTACACTACAATTCCTCACTGCCCCCTGAGCGATGCCCAGCCAGTCCCTAAAGAGTGATCCCACCTTCCTGGCCAGTTCCCCCATTTTATATATGGAGCATGACACCATATGGTGTGGAATACCCCTTTGGCCAGTTCGGGTCAGCTGTCCTGCCTGTGTCCCCCCCCAGTTTCCCATGCCCCTCCAGCCCTCTTGCTGGCAGGGCCTGAGAAACTGGAAACTCCTTGACTTAAACACTACTCAGCAAAAATTGAAAACATCAAGGTGTTATCAACATTATTCTCATCCTGAATCCAAAACACAGCCCTGCAAGAAGAAAATGGACTCTGTCTCAGCCAAAACCAGGACAGCCCCCATGGCAGCATCTCTGAGGGGCTGGAGTATATTCAATACCCCTCTTGTTCAGTAAGAATTTGAGAGGAATTATCTCAGTACCTTCTTCTCACCTCCTGGGACAGGACCAGGTATGATGGGAGGGAAGAAGGTCAGGGATGGAGCAGAGATGAATTTGGGGTCCTTCATGGGGTACACACCTCTACGGTTCTGATGAAATCTATAAGGCCTGAAGCTCTCTCCAAGCAGTGCTCTTTTTCACCTCATCTTGACTTCATTTCAGCTGCCCTTGAATGTGGAAGGCAAGTCTTTCATATCCTCATGGCTCTACTACTGTCCCTAATTTCACCACACCAGGCTGTTAAGTCTCCTTCTGCCAATGACTGTCCTTACCTTTTTGTAGGACTCACCCATGCAATAGTTATCACAGCTCAGAAAATGCCTAGATTTCAGCTCAGCCCTGCTCACTCACCAAACCTAAGCTCTTAGCTTCATCTGTCGGGAGGGAGAGCACACCAGTGTGAACTTCAGTCAGACTTTTACACCAGTACGTCCTACCTCGTGGTTGCAATGAACCAAGTGCAGAGAGCTACCACAGGGTGGCCAGCATTCATAAAACCTCATTGTGTTGGTCAAATACCTGAGGACTCACATTAAAGCATAAATCAATCTGTGCTGCTCCATAACCTTTAGGATATTTCTGAAGAACAATATTCTACAGTCTTTTCTTGCTTTACAGGTACTCACTGCTGTCATTTCTTTCATCATTTCAGTGATTACAAAACCTGAAATAATGCATAGGTTTGTTTGCTGGAAGAACTGGGCATCTCTGGAGGTAGTTCTCAGACCTGCTGATCTGCTGTGTCTGTCTAAGGTAAGAAACTCCTGAGGAGGGAGTAGTTTTTCGTGTGAGATACGCCAAGGAGAACAGATTCCTGTTTGGTCCCTTCCTGCAGTCTCTCTTGCAGGAGCACAAGGGGAAAGGCTTTTCCCTATTTTGCCACCAATCTTAATCATCAGCATAAAAATTCTCTGTTTTCCCCACAAGTATTCATTCATAAAATTTTTCTTATTTAATTTTTTTGTGAAGTGTTTGCTTGTCTTCAAAAACAAAGCCCACTCACCAGCTGTCTGTTTGTCATGGTGTCATCTGGGACCTGCACCCTAGAGACCGCAGAGGTGAAAATCCCATTGAATAAACAGGGAAGGAGGAGGGCACAGAACATATCCCTGCTATATCCCGTGGGAAATGCCTGGGTAATCCATGATGACAATTGTGCCACAATGCTATTTTTACCACTGTTTCTTAAATGTCCTGTGGCAGCATTCTCAACCACCCAAGACCAATGCTCCTCCACAGCTAAAGTGGGAAGGATCATGTCCCAGAGATCCTGCAACCACAGAAGACCTCCAAAGAGGATATTATCACAGAAATATGGGAAGATTAGGACTGTGTTTCAGTTAGGTTTCCCAAAGCCTCATCACAAAGTGTGGTTTTTTCTTGGTAGCTTTGGGAACCCACACTGGCTCCATCCAGTCCATATCTGCTTGCTGTAAGATCGCTTTAATGGTGTGTCAAGCCTTTTGACAGGTCCAGTGGACTTCTCCCTTTGGAGGCTATTTCACAGCTGAGTTTATGTTGACCAGTGAGACCTCTTTTCACCCCAAAATATTTCCTGTAAGAATATTCTTGTCTCTACTTTTGCTCATCAGCTATTTCTATGTTCATACACAAGTAGGCCAGTCTCTACTCCACAGAAGGAAGAGTGTAGACACTTGCTGATGCCAGGGAAAGAGGTGCTGTTCTGGGAAAGAGCACTACTAGGCTCACAGTGTGCTTCGGTTTATTGCTTTGGGGGAAAAATAGTGCTTTTCTGTGGTGGCTCAGCAAATACTGTTTGCTGAGTTTCAGCAGCCCCAGAAAAGCCATGCTCAGTCCTCTATGCATGAAGAACAGCCTGCAGCCCATGGGCAACCAGTTTAGGTGGGCAAAAGCTCTGTCTAGAATTGCTTCAGCTTCCCCCTTCCTGAAGCTGAAATCAAAGCTATAAAGCATGCGTTGTACCAGCATCCCAAAGCAGAGTGGAAGCACTGCAGCTGGCAGGGACACCATCCCCTAGAGAGGGAATATGGAAATTATGGTAACAGCCCCAGTAGCCTGATGGAAACGAGGTGGTAAGTCCTTTGTCTTGTCTCCTCTAGCCGCAGGAGAAGGCCCTCAGGACAACCCTTGTGTCAGGACGTGTTCCCATTCCAGTGCCACAGATCCCTGCATTACCTGCTGCAGAAAGGGAACCGGTTGCTCCGTCTGAAGCCACAGTTTCACACGGCAGAGCAGAGTTATGCAGTTTCCAGCAGAGCTCTGGAGCCAGCCAAGCACCATTAGCCTAGTTTTTCATCCAAGCAAGGAAGTCCTGGCTTCTGGCAGGCTTATTAGCTTTGGCACTGAGCTCAGCTGACATTTGGCCAAAACATTCTGGCTGCAGCTGGACCAGCCTGGCTTCTGTCCCACCGGCTTGGGTCTCTCCTTGTCACACTTTCCTACCCTCTTGGTTCAGCACGGACAGAGCAAGCTTGTGTGCCTGCCCAACAGAGCAATGGGGACAGCTACAGGCTTGGGAGTTAGAGGGGCTCTTCAGACTCCAAGCCTCTTCATATATCCCAAAATCCCTGAGATTCAAACACTTCCTTGCAAAGTACTTGGTTGTCCAAGAACAGAGATTTCCCTTCTGTCTGACAAAGGTGGTGCTGGGCAGCTGGGCTCAAGCAGGGGCAAGCAATTTGTTGTATTTGTTTTTAATGCTTATCTTCTCTCCCTCAGACTCAAGGTATGCTTGAAAGCCTAGAAGAAAGCTGCATGGCTCTTCCCAGGGATTGAACTAATCTCAAAAGCAATTGGAAAAGAGGACAAAATCCTGGTAGGTGACAGGCTCTGGAGATCCAGTATGTGGTAGATCTTCCCTAATGGTTGCAAAAATCTACACTCTATTCCTTAATCCCCTTTGTGATGGCTAGGGAGAGAGGAAGACAGCCTGCACCCATGGCAGTCCTGCCGCACACCCACTTCTTTTCTTTCCTGCCCCCTTCCACCAGAGCAGTCCTGGGCAGAAGTACCCTTGGGGTGGCAGAAAGGATTGTCTCTGCTCTGGGAACCCAAAGCAAGGTATCACGTTTCTGTCCCCGTCATAGTGCCTGCCCCCATTGCTGTCCCCATCAGAGCCAGCAGCTGGCTGGGCAGAGACTCTTACCAGGGCTGGCTCCATCATACAGCACAGATGCTGAGAGTATCCCCTATCCCTCACACCCTTGACTGTCCGTACGCATCCAAGTGTGTGAAGGCCATAAAACGCTCCCATACATGGGAATGGTTGCTTTCAGCATGGGAGCTAAGGGCTAACAGCACACTCCGACCTGTTCGCTGCATCCATATTGCTCTGTTATAGATAAAGCCCAGCACCTTGGCTCAAGTCCTTGAACCGGGGGCTTCAATAGCCAGTTCACCCATGGCATCAGCTTGGCATCAGCCAGACTGACACTTTCTGACAGGAGCATGTCTCCGTTGCTCCTGCGGACCTGCAGCAATGGAGATGCCGTATCCTTTCTAAGGAAGAAAATGACAGCCTTTATTTTGTCCTCATCGTAGAATTATAGAACCATGGAATGGTTTGGGTTGGAAAGGACCTTTAAGGATCATCTAGTTCCACCCCACCTTCCAAGGGCAGGGATGTGTTTCCCTAGATCAGGTTGCTCAAAGCCTCATCTAACCTGACCTTGAACGCTCCCAGGGATGGGGCATTCACACCTTCTCTGGGCAGCCTGTGCCAGTGTCTCACCACCCTTATCATAAAAAACTGCTTCTTAATGTCTAATCTAAATGTGCTCCCCAGCTTCTAACCTGAATCTTCCCTAGCTGCAGCCTGAGCGGGCGACTCCGTGTCCTTATTCCCACAGACGTGATGGCGAGGTCACAAAATTAATGACTGACAAGCAATGACGCGGCATATCAGCTATGTTCGAACCGTGGAGCCCCTGCTGAAGGCTGGTTCCTTCACTTACCACTTTCCAGCACCAGGCACAGCCTGGGACTCAGCAGATAGCATTTTTATCAGCTTTTCAAGAAATTAACTGTGGGACCTGCTCTTCTCCCAGACACCTGCTACGCACTGCAGGTTAAACACGGAGCAGGCAGCATGCACAGAAAACAAAGGGGATGCTCTGTTGGGAGGTGATAAGGAGAGAAATTGCCCCATGATGGTGACGTGGGACAGAAATTGACCCATTGCTGGATAAATAGTGCTGGCCAGAGGCAGAGCTTCTGCTAGCCCCAGTCAGGATCTCTTTGGCCTAGGACAGGCAGAAGTGAGGCTCAGAAGGGACTTGGGGTCTGCTTAGAGTAGCAGCCTGTGGATCAATCCCCTGCACAGACACTGCAGAAAAGCGGTGCTACCAGCACACCGAACTGCCATGGGAGATGTCAGGGTGACATGAGTTATCGCCATGTGTTCTGAAGCTGCATGCATTCATAGAGGAAAGGAAATTATTAGATACCACCTCCTCCTGTAAATACTGATACCTTTTCTGGCCTTGAGATAACTTTGTCAGGAAGACACGCCACTGCATCTCCTTGTGGTGGTGGGTACCAACTCTGCTGCCAGTAGGAGGGTCTGGTGTTAGCATCAGCAGAGATGCAAGTCATTGCAAAATACAAAGCACAGCAAGTCTCTGGGCATTCTTGAAGCAAAAGCCTGGAGGTCTAGTGTGTGTGTCTGCAGATCACTTTGTCAGGCAGTGCCTGCCAATTTCCCGTGACACCCGTGTTGACATGAGTCAGCTAGACCAACAGAGGTGTAGCACAGCCACCAAACTCATCCATGCAAAGACATGGCAGTTCACCAGAGGAGAACGCATCCATCAGGGATAAAGGCCATGGCACTAGGAAATGGACTACCCACACTCTTTCTGCCTTGACAACAGGCAAAAGCCCTTTCCTCCTGGTGTATCCCGTCCAGAAGGACTGATTTTGCTGGGAACAGAGAATGAGTTGGAATTAAAATTCAGCCCTTGGCTCAGGTTAACCTCCTTATGGCAGAAAAGTTTAGGTGAGCATGGGTGTGAGTTCTTTTAGAACCAGGTTAGATGAGATGTTCAGCTCATCTGATAGATCCTTGATGGGCCCTGACAGCCTGTCTTGGGGTCTGAGAGCTCCAGGTCTGAGTTTCAGAGGCATCTTTTTAAAAATTTCATCCATACTAAAAGAGCACAAGGTCAGGACTAGGCTGATCACTGGATATTCCTAGCAGGACCACAGTCAGTGACTCAGGAATCCCTGATAGACCTCTCTAGTCCCTGTTTGAAAGGAGGCAGCATGATGAGGTGAATCTTTCCAATCAATAGGCCTGGGTAACTCACGGCCAGAAGCCATGAAGAAATGACCCGAACAGGCATTAACATTAAATCTAGCATGTATTGGGGAATCTCAGGGAAGAGGAATGGGCTGGCACAGGACTCGGGTCATGACAACGTGTGCAGAGAAGGGGACAACCAGAAGGGTGAGCACCATCCATTCTTAGCAAAACAAGAGAGCAGTTATTTTAGTATTTCATCAATGAGATTGTAATCTGGACAAATGTACGTATGTCTATAAACATAGTCAGAGGGCAGAGCAGAAAACCTTCATCAGCATTCACCACATTTCAGCCTCTGAGCCTCTGCTGATAAAGGTAGCTCTGCTGGTTTAATACATCACAGTTCCTCCAAGGCATTCAGCTTTTTTTCCTTCTAAACTGCATTAGATGAGATTACAAAACATGCATTAAACGGTGTCAGAACCGGTCCCTGACAGCTCTTGAAATGTGGCTGTAAAGGGATGGGGTTATAACCCTTTTCTTACTAGTGATGGCTTGATGGATGGGGACGGCAGCGGGGAAGCAGATGGAAGCAGGTCTGAGCATGGGGGATTAAAGGGCTCAAAGCCCAGAGGCAGGCTGAGGAGGATGGGCTGGGGAGGAGGCACTGGAAAAAGGTACAGAAAGACTTCAAGAGGACTGAGAAGCAGACAGGGTTTGCAGGAGCAGTCCCAGGGGCTGTGGTATGGGAAACGTACTGGGCTAATACACAGGTACATGCACAGAAGGAGAGAGCGTCAAAGGGGTGTCAACCTGAAGGGCAAATACCCCATCAGAGGCTATTTCACCTCTAAAGGGTGAGAGACTGCCTTGAACTGCAGTGAGCTGGGGACAGGTGAGAGCCAGCCAAGGTGATGTGCCACACAAAGGTCCTGTACATCCCAAATGAAGAAAGGTCCCTCAGAAAGGACACCTTCTTCTTGCCCTAGTAGACAGGAGGCTAGGGCTTCTAGGAGGTGATGGGTCAGTTCTGCTGGCCATGCACCGGGGTCTGGGGAAATAGCTGAAGGCCAGGGATTAGATGCACAACCTGTCAACATAAACATTTAGGAAAGTAACCTTATTCATCAAAGAGAAGGCTGAGAGGGATCATTACATATTGGTATTTACATAGGTAAAAGCTATCTGATAGTGAGGCAGAGAAGGGGAGGTTCTTCAGCCATGCCGATAAGGGGAATAAGAAGCCATGATGGGTAGAAGATAGCACTAGATTAATTCAGCCTTTGAAGCGGACACCAACTCAGTGCTATGAAGGCAATCAAATATTGCAACATCTTAGGAGGCTGCCAAGTTATCAGTGCTTCTTATGTTGAAATAAAGATTGGGTATCTATGAAAGGAAATGCTCTAATCCAATTTCTGGGAAAAATCTATTTTCTATATACAGAAGGTCAGATAAGATGATCCTCGTGGTGCCTTTTGACTGTGCAGTCTGTGGGTTTAGGAAGCATAAACTCCCCTGTGTAAGGATCCATCTTCATCTGGTACATGACGTGTCAGGCAAATCAAGGGGAAATGCATAACACAGGCTGAGATCCCAGCTCAAAAGCATGTCTCCAATGCTGGGACAAGAGCTCAGAAATTCCTGGCTCTTATCCCATTAGCCTACTGGAAAATAGATAAGCCTCCACATTTCTTCAAACCTCATATGAATCATGGAACTACTTAGAAGTTTTTGGTTTTGCCTGGTATTTATATTGCAACAGCAATAAAGAGGCGCAGTCTGATTGTGCTAAATTGATAGTGGATAGAAAGGTGTCCTCTGCTCCAACAAGGTTTAAAATTTTGCTGAGGACACGAGGCAAGCAAGGAAGGACTTGCCTGCCACTCAGCAGTGGCAGCCTGCAAACAGTCCTCCGACAACTCAATGAGATCATGCAACCCATACCTCTGCGCCAGAAACAGGAGGAAGAAAAGCTGGCGAACCATGGAAGAGCAGATAAATAGAACGGTTGTGATGGAGAAAGGGATGCAAGCCCCAACGGGACGTGGCCAAAGCCAGGATCTATCCAAACAAAGAAAACTTCTGGATGGTGTCATCTCCAGGGAAGAGAATGGCCAAGAACCACCAAGAATAAGGGCTGGGAGTCATCCAGCCACACGAAGAAGTGTCATAATAGGCCAGATGGATAAACTCTTGAAAGCGCCTGTTTCTCCCCATGGGCTTTAAAGGGAGCCAGGGATGATTGGACCAGATGGAGACATTAACGCTTGAGACATCAGAAGTCAGGTGAGATGAACTCCAAAGAGCCAGTAGAGGCCCAGACTGAAGCAGAGTCTGAAGCACTCTCTGCTGTGGCAGAGAGGTATTTCTCTATGGCAAAGGGCTCTCTCTAACTCAGTTTCTTAGCTGTGAAAAAGGACTTTCAATATAATCTGTCTACAATAATCTCATCTAATGAGAAAAGAGACTTTCAGAGGGACTGAAACTGCCTTCAAAACCAGGTTGCTGTGTGGCCTTCTATACCAGCTGGCTAGAGAGGATGCTCAAAAATCCCATTCCAGCAGTATCAGAAATGAAGTGTGACAGCCAAAAGTTCAGACTGGTGTTTCTGCACACACACACCTTTTTTTTTTTCCTTTAATGATCCAAGAGGGGGCAAAAAAAAAATCAAACAAAAAAGGTAAAGCTAAGACATACCAAATAATCCAGAATAAACCCAAAACGTTTCATTACGGACACAAAGGGAACACTGAGCATTAAGCCACAATGAAGTGACTTTCAGTGGGTTTTATTATTTGGTGGGGGGATTTAATCATTCTGCTGAAACCCCCTTGGAAGGCCCCTTTTGCTTCAAGCAGAAATGATTTTTTCTTTTTTCTTTTCTTTTTTTTTTTTTTTTTTTTTTAATCTTCTTGATTTCAGTCACTGAACCACAAAATCCAATTTCAGTTCAGGTCTCTCGGAGAGCCCTGGGTACTGGTGACAGGGAGGCCCCTGTTCACTACGCATCCCTGCGTGGGCAGGAGCAGAGGGGAGATGGAGCAGTCCCAGCGAACACGCATGCACTTACACACTGCCGGAATGTGTTTGCAAGGGTCAGGGCAGGCAGGGTTTCCATCTCTCCCTCTTCCTCTGCTGTCTCAGGTCCCTGCTGCCAGTGGGAGCAAGAACCTTTTAGCCTCCTCCTGCGTGGTCCTGCCTCCCGTGGGCTGAACCTACTGCAAGGTGACCCTGCTGCCTGCGGGGCCTGATCCTGATCAGCAGTGACAGGGCAAAAGGGATCCTGCAAATGCTGAGGGGTGACCATGCCACGTCACCGGCAGTGGGCTGGTGGGAGGGAGGGACAAATAAAACATGTATTGGCCAGACCAAAGTCCCCCTCAGTGTCCCAGGAAATGCCTGAGAAGAGGACAAGTACAGGTGCTGTTTCCCAGAGCATTTTCCTCCACTCCAGTCACATCCCTGGATCCTCAAGAAGCTCCTAAGCTGGGGTTGGTTTCTAGTAGTCTTCAATGGGTTTCTCTTCATGAACTTGACCGGTGTCCCTTCGAACCTGTGAAGAAAAGAAAAGAAAAAAAGGAAGGGAAGGGAAGGGAAGGGAAGGGAAGGGAAGGGAAGGGAAGGGAAGGGAAGGGAAGGGAAGGGAAGGGAAGGGAAGGGAAGGGAAGGGAAGGGAAGGGAAGGGAAGGGAAGGGAAGGGAAGGGAAGGGAAGGGAAGGGAAGGGGAAAGGGAAGGGGAAGGGGAAAGGAAAGGGCAAGGGCAAGGGCAAGGGCAAGGGCAAGGGCAATGGCAAGGGCAACGGCAAGGGAAAGGGCAAGGGAAAGGGCAAGGGAAAGGGAAAGGGAAAGGGGAAGGGGAAAGGCAAGGGCAAGGGCTAGGGCAAGGGCAAGGGAAAGGAAAGGGCAAGGGCAAGGGCAAGGGCAAGGGCAAGGGAAAGGGAAAGGGAAAGGGCAAGGGAAAGGGAAAGGGAAAGGGAAAGGGGAAGGGGAAAGGCAAGGGCAAGGGCTAGGGCAAGGGAAAGGAAAGGGCAAGGGCAAGGGCAAGGGCAAGGGAAAGGGCAAGGGCAAGGGCAAGGGCAAGGGCAAGGGAAAGGGAAAGGGAAAGGGAAAGGGAAAGGGAAAGGGAAAGGGAAAGGGAAAGGGAAAGGGAAAGGGAAAGGGAAAGGGAAAGGAAAGGGAAAGGGAAAGGAAAGGGGGGGGGGCGGGGAAGAAAAGAAAAAAGTAAAAAGAGGAGAAAAAAAGCTACCCTGAAGCTGCCCCTTTAACTCCCTCTCCATCCAGGGTTTTCTGCCACAGCAGAGATGGAATTACAGTGCTGGAGGGAACTCAATGAAATAATGATTACCCTTTGGATTTAATTATCACAAAGCTGAGGCGGTGTCGAACAAGCATGTCCGCGCATTCAAACATTCCTTGTGGCGCCGGGGAGCTCAGACCCAAACCACTGGGGCCTGCCAGGCACAAACTGGGCATGGAAGGCAGGCACCTGGCTGTTCCTTCCCTGCCCGTGGTGCCAAGCCATGCCCCAGCAAAGGTATGGGGCTGGGGAAGGTCCTTTACCCCTCAGGTCCATGGCTCCAGAACTCTGTCATGCTGTGCACTGCGCAAACCTACCGAGGGTGACACCCTCCATCCCAAAAGAGCAGGAGGTGATGGAGGGAAGATCACCCCATCATGGGGCTTCATGTCCTCTGTCTTACAAGGCACAGCCCTTTCTCTCCAGGCAAGTTTCTTCCTCACCCCAAAAGAGCCACCAGTTATTGACACTTCACAGTGAATTGGGATGAAGCAGGGGGGTATTTCCAGAGTTCAGACATGGAAGAACCAGCCCTGAGACATCTAAGCTTCTCCAGCAACCAGATGGGGCAGAGGGGCTGGAAGAAAGCCCCTGACATGGGGCAGGGCTGTGATGGCGGTTCAGGTGGCAATCAAAAATCCTACATCGTGTCTGATGTTTGGTCCCTCTGTTTGCGGAAAAACACTACAAGGAAAGCTGATTTCCCCCTTCTCTTGTCCACAGGCACTTTGTTTCTGGTGCAGTTTCTTCACTCTCAAGTGAGTCATCTGTGAGATGTCTCTCAAGTGAAGAGCACTCAAGGAGGCTGTGAAGCCCAGCATGCCTGAGGAGCCCACAAACACAGTCATCTCCAAGTGCTTGGCTCCCCTTGTTCTCCAAAGCCAGTGTCATTAGCTTCCTTTTACAGAGGGGGAAACTGAGGCAGAAAGCACCGAGCTAGGAGCATAATGTACCCATACCACCTCCCACATCACAAGACAGCAGCAGGAATAAGTTCTTGTCTGCTCATTCCCAATGGACACCCTGAAAGACCAATCCTGTAATTATAAGGGCCAGTAATGGGAAGATGTTGGAGGTGAGTAAATGAAGGCAGGCTTCATTAGCAGGCAGAAAAAAGACACTCAGAGGAAATGGCAGGTCTTCGGTTTCTAAGCTACGCTGCTGAGACCAAGAAGAGAAACACAACTCTCTTAATTTTAATCAACTCTTTTTAATTTTAAAAGATTTCATGGTAATAGCTGTACTTCACCAAGAGCTTCTGCTCCACCACAGTCGGGGAGCCTTTAGAAACTGCTCATTTCATACCCACGGAACAGGAGCTCAAAACTAATGTGAGACCAGAACCTGACCATTTCTATCTTAATTTTCTGTCCCGTCCCTATATGCTCTTCTTCCTTTTTATTACAGTTAGATTTATCCCGCATGTGTTTGACTTTTATCCTGCAGGTATCTGCGGTGATTTGGGGGACAGCAGCAGTATGCGAGCCCCATCCCCCAAATCACAACGCTCCCCACTCATTCTTCCATCACCTGGACACATTTATTAACAGCTCAGCAGGGGAAATTGCTGTACAAATTATGCTGCTTAGCTGCATGTGCGGCTTTTGAGATCCTCTCACCATGATTACAATGCCAGACGAAATCCACAGGACCCAGAAGCTGCTTCTTCATCCCTCTCCCAAAAAGGGTTTTCCTGGGATTACCCAGAAAATGAACAAGTTTGTTCCTACAGCTGGTTAACAGAGGGCTTGCAGTAACAAGATGCACACTGTGTTAGGTTTAAATGAATAACATTGTCAGCTACAGGGTCTGCTGAGTGCTGGCAGCTGATCTCAGATGTCATATAGCTTAGAAAAGAGCATTAAAACTGGTTGGAAAAATTACAGCTAATTGCACTGTCACGACATTAGTACTGTAGTTTCCAAACACTTGCAACAAAAGACTAATGTCGCTTCTGGTGGCTCCCAGCACCACCACAGAGGCCTGAAATTTTCGAATTCTCCCATTTAATGGGGATCTACAGAGTGTTTTCCATAGCTTGGCCAAGCATGATAGTTCTGCTGTCTCAAAATACCCAGTGTCCAAGTGTGATTTGCTGTTTTGTGTAGCTGACATGCAGCCTTACCAATGGAAAGACAGCCACGCAGCTCCAGGCAGCTTAAATGGCCCCAAATTATTGACTTTTTGGTGGGTTGGAAACTGAGATTAAGGAACCCACTCCATCGTCCCCTCGCCTGCATGGCCAAGAGTTGAACCAGTGCCTATTAAACCCTTCTTTATACAGCTGATTTTGCTCTTTATTGCAGCCTGTAAGCGGAGGATTTGGGGTTGGAGCCATTTCTCTAGTACCAGCCACGAGATGGGGTTTGCTCCTTTAAAACAAATAGCTGCCTGCTTTATTGTCCAGCTTGCCATGCTCCCCTTTTTGCTGTAAATGGGATTCCACCCTGGACAATGGGAGATCTCAATGTGCTGCTCCTAATTAGAAAGGCTTTCAGCAGAAAAGAGGAACGAATAAATAACCTCCTCATAAATCATTTGCAATGAAAGGGGCGGGGAGGCGAATGATTTTAAATTGATACTTTGGCAATTCCTTTAATGAGAAGGAGCAGGTAATTACGTTGACCTTGGAGATCACATTATTCTCCTTGGGCCAGAGGAAAGAAATGATGAAGGATTGCCTAGTGCTAGCCAAGCAAGGGGCGATGTTACAGAAGACTGCCACAGTCAGTAGCTAACCTGGTGAAGGTGGCATTTGCTATATTGTCTCACTCCTTTCCTACCTGCTAAGTGTTTGTTCTTGTGTCTGGTTTTCCTTGCCTTTTTTTTTTTTTTTTTCTTTGATAGGTTAGGGCCCTCAGGTTTGATTACTTGCTCCTTCTTGCAGAGGCAATGAAATGGATTGGAGGGTGGGTTCAGAGTTGTCTTTGCATCCAGAATTTTATCCAGAAGCCAACGGGCTTCAGTGAGACCTGCACAACCCAGACCAACAGAAGTTATGCCCCCAAACCAAGCTGCTCTTAGAAAGCAGCCTTCCACCACCCCAAAAAAGGGAGGAAAACTTCATTTTACCAATGGACCAGAGTAGGGAATCCTCAGGGTTCACCTCTGATCCTATCCAATGTCATCATGTAATCCCACAGCTGTGTTACACTGAGTAGGGGTCTTTCTGGTTTAGAGCTACTTCCTATGAAACCCTGAATTCTTTGAGAAGACACCCTGCTATGACTGCTGAGGGTCTCTATACCATGAAAAAGCTGAGCACGTTGGGTCAAAAATAAAGACAGCTTGGGAACCAGGACAAGACACAGGGGTGGGAGGTGGGGATTTGTTTTATCATGTGCAGACATCTCCATTCAAGCTAGCAGCCCACACTCAGCAGAGGGGAACAGGCACTGCTTTGTATGAATCAGCTCATCCAGGAGTGAAGATCTGAAGCAGGGCAGATGGATCACACCACAGATGTGCCAGTTTCCCTCTGTTGACTATTAAGGAAGCCCATGGTGACCAGCTCCATGATAATCCAGCGAGGTGAAACAAGTCCCACTGTGAGGTTGTTCAGAGAAACAATTTCTTCTATCCCTGCCCTGCCCCTAGCACGCAAAATTTTGGAACAAGTGGGAGAAGAAATTACTCCCATTTTCCTTCTGATTCCACTTAAGTACTGGACCTTTCACAGTTCTACCTGGTTTTCCCCAGTGGAACAAAGGTGCAGGCAAAGATGGGAATGAAAACAAGCATTCAACCAAGCAATCTCTCTTCTCCCTCATTTCTCATTTTGCCAATAGCCACCAAAGGTGTGAGGCCAGAGAAAGAACAATTTAGGAACTGAAGCGAAGCTGTGCAGAGTCGCACTGTATGATCGCCTCTTTCAGAGACTGATGCTTTGGGCAGACGCTGTCAGCCACGTGTCTTAAAGGTTAGACCTGAAATTCTCCTCCAGAAGAGCCATTGACAGCTTGTCACACTGAAGTTTCACCCTTTCACATATCACCTGGCAAAGGAGACAGACTTCAGCATCATGTGTCACCTCTGTTCGTTAAAATATCATCCAGACAAACGAGTTGCAATAGTTGGGCGGCAGTAAGGTGGCACGGTGAAAGGCTGAGGCTCTGATGGAAGCAGTATCTGTTACAAGAAGGTAGGGCAGGGTCACTTACAAGCTTGAATGCCAGATACACTTGAGATGTAAGAAAGCCTGCTGTTAAATGTGTGTAAGAATACATAAATCCTTTCTTTTCTGCCATTTATTTTCCCCTAGTCTGCCCCATTTATGCCACAGAGACTTTCTAAAGAAAAATCCACTCCAGTCTACTACAGCCAGATGCTAGGACCACCCAGTCCAACATTTGAGTTTTGTCTAAATTTGCCACACTGACCCTCATATCTCTATCCAAACAAATAAATTCCTTGCCTGGCAACATCCCAGTGGGGACCACTGCTAGATGAAGCATGCAGGAAGTTTGTTAAGAACCGAAAAGGGAAAGTTAAATAAAACTAAGCCATCTGAAGCTTGTGAAGGAGATGGAGAGTTTGATGGGATAAGGAGCTGCTGTTCTGCAGCGTGGGTGGAGGAGAGGACTTGGCCCGGTGGGAACACGAGTGTGCCAGCTTTCTCCTTCCTTTTCATGCATGCCAACCAAAGCTCGGAGGTCTTGCTCAGGGAAGACTCCTGTTGCCAGATGTCAAAATACTGAAGTGATCAGAGAAGATCCAGTAAGACTGTGCCCAAAACTTTGTCCAAAATATGTTCTCTTCCAGGTCTGGGGAAGAAAGAGGGAGCAGAAAAAGTGTGATTAGCTGAAGTGCAGGAGCCCGAAGCAGACAGAACTCTTAAGCCTACAACCAGCCCATTCATATTGTACAGTTTCCTTCCTGCTTTGGGTTGGACTCACTCTAAAGAATGGCCTTGCTGAACCTGGGCCATAATCCAAAGTAGCTTAATTGACTGTTAACACAATTACAGCTGATAGCAGAAGGTATTTCTCACTCTCCCCTGAAGGTCCTGTGCCTCTGCCTGCACGGATCCTCTCTGCCTACCTACTGCTGTACCTGGGTGGTCACACCAGCCTGCCTCCCCATCAGTCTCCTTGCAGCAGAGCTTTGCACAAGGGGAATTTTCCCCATAAACCCACTCGTCTGCAAGTGTTTCTGCCATCAGGTATCATCCTACAAGAGACAAAGAGATCTCAAGCATGTGATGGAGATGAACTGGGGGGTACCTGTGAGCACCAGAATGGAGAAAGACGAAAGAGCATTCTCACAAGAGAAAGAGACCAGCAGAAATAGGGTGTGCAAAGGTGCAGTTGTACGTATGTGGGAGGAAAAAGTGAGAGCAAACACACGATCGCAGGAGGGAACAGCACCAAAGTCTGTGTTTGAAGGAAAGCAATCTCACAACCTCATCCCAATTTGTTCCACATGAATTTCTCCCCACTCTTGTTAAAAGGTGGCACTTGGAAGTTGCCTTCCAGCACACAGTGGCAACCAGCCACTGACATTGCATGTGTTGAGCAAGCCATCAAACCACTCTCCCAGGGAGCACAGTCATTGTGGATCTAATTAAAGCTTGTCATGCAGCTCTGCTCGGCTGACCAGCCTCTGTGTGAATGAGATGACCTACGTTAATTTTATCTGACAATGAACATTGCATCAGGGTCAAATCCCTGCATGGGACTTGACACCCACCAGGAGATGAACACAACAGCCAGAGCTCTGAGGTTGGAGGCGGACCTGGAAACCCCAGTTGTACACATGGGTGGGTCTGGCTCTCTCTTGTCCCACATGGTGGAGGATGGTGCCCACTGTCACGTGTCTGTTGGTCAGAGAGCAGGCTGGCAGAGCAGGGCAGGCAGAAATGGCTGGAAAACTGGGTCTCCTCTAGGCAAAAGCATCATCAACCCTCTTCGAGAAATATGGGACCACCTCACACTGTCACTCAACTCCACCGGTGCAACCTTTCAGAGAGGAAGTGTTATTTTTAAATGATAAGTCTGCTTAGATGTGGAACAAAATACGAATGACCTACACTTTGCTGATTATCACTGTGCAGAGATCTCTGTCTCTCTACCAGCCTCTGGAAAGGATTTTGAGGCAGATGTCTCCTCTCCACCCATGCTCTGGGGTTTCAAGCAGTGTGGCTGTGTTCCTGTACCTGTTCCCTGCACAGAGTTGTGTCAGGGCTCAGCACTGTGCTAACCATGTCCTTGTGGCCCCAGACAGCTTGGAGCACCAGGGGAAATAGCAAAAGGCTGGTCTAAGAGAGGCTGCTCAGTGTGGCAGAGATATAAATGCCTGTCACATAGTGATACAGCTCCTGCATCTCTGCCTCTGCTCCCTGAGGGTCAGCAGAGGGGGAGTGAACATTACTCAGATGCCTATTGGGAATGGTTCGTGGCCCACGTTATCCCTTGAAACCTGCTCATAAATTCAACAGAGGTGTGAGCCAAGCCACAGACCAGTGTGGCAACATAGCAAGAGATAATTGAACGGATGCTCCAGGCCCCAGAGCATGCCCTGGCACTAATTAATCGATTAATTCTGAAAAATGGGAGCAGGTTTTGGATCATATTGTCCTTCATAAGTTCCCTGAAGGAATAAGGTTTGCAGGAATGAGAGAGGAATCTCTTTAACCGATGTTGCTTATTAGTAGCATTTAAATAATCTCTCTGAAGGCACATGTACCCCTTAGGAACAACAAAGGACCAGCAAACTCCTGTGTATCTGGTGGTAAACACAGGCCTGGGTGACCTCTGGGAATTTGATAGATCTGTAGTGCATCTGAGGTGGAATCACTGTGATGGACTTAAAACAGTCATAAATTTCCAGGTAAATAACAGGGAACACAAAAAAAACCCCACCCATTAATCTATGTGGCAGCAAGACCAGAACTGAAAACCTCAGACAACATGAGGTCTCAGCTTGTTATTGTCTTGTTAGAATGTAACTGCCTTTTTAATATAAAAGCTTTTTTACTATAAATACTTCTAAAATAATTTTCTTGGAGTCGCAATGCGGAACCCCCACAAATCTTTCAGGATCGCTCTGTCTTGTTCTCCACACCAGCATCCACAATTCTTCCTGATCAAAAAAAAAACCAAAAACCTCCTTGCCAAAATCCAAAGTTCTCATTAGCATGATCAGTTAATGAGTGGTCATCTCACTGTGATTAATTTAGCATGTGTCTGTTGTATGGCAAACGCTTCACCTGCTTTGTTTCCTCTCTTCTTGTAACTGAAGGTCCCATTTGTGAAGGGACTCAGCATCTGGACCACAAGCTGCTCTCCTGGCTCACGTGCTGTGTGTGTACAGGAGCTGTATCTCCAAGCCATCCTGCCAGGTGGGCACTCGGATGGTTCATGTGACACCCATTGCCTGGGTTTTTATAGCACAGCTTTGAGTATGAGAAACCACAGCTGAAACTTGATTAAATCTAATAGTTTCCTCTCTGCATCCATCTCTGTTCACATTGCTGATGGAAAGAGACAGTTTGGTGTTACTGCATATGGGGTCATTACAGATTATCTATAGCCTTGGAATCCACAAGCCAGGAAGATATTCTGGGTGGCTTCTCCTTTTGTTTTGAGTAGACACTCAGAGCAATCTGGTCTTGGAATCCAGGTTGCATCTTGTGAAGCTACAACAGAAACAATCAACACGCGACCAAGTCTCCTCCATCTAGGATGAGTGGGTGATTTCTTGAGCTCATTTAAGATGGCACAGGAAGATGAGATCTTTGGGAATCTCACAGGAATGACACAAAGACCAGAACAACATGAATGACATGAAGACTTTGGAAAAACATGAAGACTGTGAGTTGTGGGCTCAGTTGCTTAGCTCAGTCAAAGTCACTTGACTATGGCAACATTTTTCTGACTCCTGATTGTCTACCTGAGAATGAAGTAATGATTTTTTTTAAATTCAACCAGTCTGAGAGGATCCTATACACCCATTCAAATCCAGGTATTTGTGAGGCATCACAGAGCAATTAGTGGGTGCTTTGAAGCTTCTGAAGGGGATTTTAAGAAGACATGTAAAACCTGCTGTTAAAGAAGGTTTCCTGACAAGCCAGCTTCCAAGAAGGTTGATTTGAAGCTCGTTCCTTGGTGATGGTGATAGCTAAGAAGGAAGACACCCAAGCTGAGTCTTTGATATGAAAATAGGTAAACAATCAAAGGAAAGAATCTGGGAGGGAGACAGGGGGTTGTTTTGTCTCCTTCAGGCTGCTCACTAGGAGTTGCTCTCAGGCAGGAGGTTCAGGGTCTCTATATTTTTATTGCAAGGACTCTCTGTTCAACATCACCTTTTCCAGTAAACACACTGACTTTCTGTTTCTCTCCCCAAATTGCCACACCTGAGGAATTTTCTTCTTTGTCCTTGGGTACTTTTTTTCCAGTACCTTTGCACTGTTTATTGCTTTGTCTCCCTTCATCCTGTGTCCCCAGTGTCAGGCAACTTGATTCTAACACTGATGCTCTGCTGCATCACCTCAAGGTAACTTTATCAAAATAGGCCAGAGTCTTTGTTTAATCAGATCGATGAGTCCCAGTTAAATCAATAGCTTTAGCTTTTACCTTACTGGTAAAGCAACCATCTGAAGATCCAGCCATGTGATGCTACTCAGGCACCAAGCAACAATACTGCAATGGAAAATCAAGACCACGTAATACTGTTAGGTTTTATTACAGCAAAGATGTCCCTTTAAGTTGGAATCACAACAAAGACATTAATGTTCTGATCCGACTCCTCCAGCTCAATGTGTTATCTCTGGAAGATAAAAAGATATTAATTCTATGTGTAAAGAACATCTGGTAAACCGCCAGATTTTCTTTTTTTCCCCTTTTAATTACTGAAAAGGAAGATGGGGAACTGGCTCCTTACCTAAGATCTGGAGCTAAAAGAATTTCATGAGGAGAAATAACTTGAGAAAACATCCTTCCCCTTATCTCTCAGTTCCTCTAGGCTCATTTTGATATTTTTTTTCTTAAGAACAAATCCTGTGTAGCTAATAAGCAAGGTGATAAAAAGAAATCAATGCTCCATATTCAAACTGATGTACTTCTGCTCTGAGCACAATTTTGCCAGCACACCTCTTAAGGTCTCAGTCATCTTTCTCTTCATTTTGTTTTTTCTTTGGTGGCTATACATCAAATAAAAAGGGGGAAAAGGGAAACCAGGCTGAAAGGTGGCATGTAAGATGTGGAGGTGTAGAGAAGGAAAGGTACAGGGCATGTACCTGAGGGAGAGGCAGCAATGGTCTGCAACAGGCATTGGTTTGCGAGTGTGAGAATTTCACAGTCACTGCACTTACCCTCTGTCCTCGTCCTGTCCCAGTGTTTAATGTCTCCACCTGCCACGACTTTGCCCTAGGGCTAAACAGGCATTTTGTATCATTATTGATGCCATTGATTGAGCCCTGCACATTTCAGCTTTGAGTTCCTCTGTCTTTTCAGTGCTTGCATTAATTACATTTCCCCTAGGAACAGAAGGAGACTCCAGGGCATAAAGGGATAAGCTCTTGTGTGGTGTGGCAGGTTCACTCCCAATTTGCTGCTGGCTTTGGCCTTGCATCTATCTTCCATGAAGGTTCCCCACAAAGTGGTTATTGGTCTCAGAGCACATGGGCTAGGAGCCTTTACACGAGGACTTAAGACTCCTTCTTTGCTTTTACTTTCAACCCATGTTCCTAATGCCTGAAGACACGATCACAAGGTCACGTTACTCTGTCTTGAGATATTGCTCATCAGCTGCCTCCATGCACTTTCCAGCCTGAAGATAACAAGAGATGATCTAGTTTAGGCCCATTCTCTCTGCTCATGAGCTAAGCTCAGACCAGTAAGTGTTTTTGCCCAGTGATGAGTTTACACCCAAGAAATTGCTGTGGCTGAGCTGATTTGTTGCAATCTGCTCATGCAACAAGAACCAACCACTTCCAAAGCTGTGGTAACAGCTTGCTCCAACGACAGCAGTCACAGCTTGTCAGTGAGACCGTTTTGCTTCAAAGCGCAGGCTCCTCCAGACTCCTTGAAGAGCACTGCTGTCTTTAAGGCTGGTAGCACTAGGCTCTTGACCTCCCTTTGGTTCAACAGCTATTGCTGAGAAGAAATAGGACTCTAGTGCCGCTCAACAGCTTGGAGCTACTGCATTCAGACGGTCCCTTTGCAGCAGGGATGTTTACGGAATGGGAGCAATACATGGAAAAGTCGCCCTTGTTTAATTCAGTCCGTAAAAAGAGAGCTGTTTCCTGCCTGCATTTTCATGAGCAGGCATTCCTGGCTCGAGTGAATTAATGAGTTTCATCTAGTTCTCCTGCATATTTGATATCACATTGTCTTAGAGCGTCTACAGGAATGAGGTAGGGTGGTTTGTGGTTGGTTTTTTTTTTTTTTCCATCCACGAGAAAGAGATGTGTCACCTCTTTCTTTATCTTTGATTTCACCAAAGGTTTCCATTTGTTCAGCCTATTAAAATCCAGCAAAGGGAGACATTTGAAAACTCTGTTGTGCCTTGCAGAGCTCGGTCACAACAGATTTCACAGGCCATGCTGCCCCTATAAAAGAAGAACAGGGTTTAGTCTCGCAAGACCTTGTCGAAATGCATCAGTTTAATTAGGGACTATTTTGCAAGGGTGGAAAATAATTATTGTGCATACAAAGTGGAAATGACCAAAAATTGCCTCATTAACGTTGATTCATTGTAGCTGGCGCATAACGAGTAGAGACTGGAGCCCCCTCATGAATGACGCTCCCCCCACGCCAACACACTCCGCATCCATCATGGCTGAACATGGCTCATTTCATGGGAGCAGTGGTGTGGGGACGAGGCAAGGCCACAGACAGGCAACCTGCACAAGGACCAACACAGCGGTGTCACCCGGCCCCTGTGTAGTAGCCCAGAGGCTGGAGCTTGGAGCATCCCCAAGGGGATGGCTCGTCCTACTCATAGCCCCCTACCCCAGTCTGGGGTCTGCCCTGGGGATGAGGCAACAACAGCAAATTAAGGGAAGGGGAAAAACTGGGGGCTGAAATTGGGAATTGTCTCTAGTGAGGTCTTGGCTGCCCTTTTATTACCACCAGCTTCCAATACAAATTTTGCCTGGGCCGGGCCAGGAGTCTCCGACCACTCTACGAGTCATGGCCTGTGGCTCAGGGATGGCACATGGTCCATGGTGCCTTTCAGCATCAGGCGAAGGTCACACAGGGGAGGACACACCACCACCCCACACAGGCTTCTCCCAGATGAAAAAATCAACATGCCCTAGGTCTACAGCTACAGCAACAGCAAGAAGCAACACCCCTGAGTCTGAATCATGATGGGTGACAGGGTTTGCCATCAACTGACTTTAACACAGATGTCAGGACAGCCCAGAAGAGGACATGTCCTCTGACAGTGGTTTTCAACCTGGACTGGACAAATTCCTCCACAGTGCTACAGACTCTTGTAGAACAGCTGAGATGGCTAAGCCTGTGGTTTGTACTTCCCACTGGCCCTCTGGGGAGGTCTGATGGACTCATGAGCATCTGAAGGCCAGAGGACTAAACTGCTCTCCTGGTACACCGCACGGGAGTGTGACCTTCAGAGAAAACTGAAGCACTGCTTAATACATCTGGGGTTAAGAGTTGTGTTAAATTGATCTTTACCTATGTTCTTAAATGCTTGGGGGGGGGAATCCTTTTGCTGATCAGGCACGTGAGGCTCAGTGAAGTAGCTCAATCTTCTACAATTGGCATAGGCGACCCAAGTCAGTGAGGAGTTGTTCCATTTTATCTTATATATGATTAAGACACATCATCTTACTTATCCTAAGGCAGGCACATAAAATGGGCTGGTGAATTGCTTTAGTGGTGGCCATTTCTCTTCTGTGACTAAAAATGGGAGCTGAGGGTGACTCAACAAAGTGGAGACATTTGCACTTAGATGTGTGAAGGAAAATTAAGTTAAGCCCACACCGTGACGGATGTCCCTTGCGTATAGCAACACAAGGATGCTGGGCAGGGTCAGGAAAAAGAGGCAAAACACACGAAGCCCAGTCAGTGCTCAAACTGCAGAGCTGCTGCTTACCTGATCTGTCGAAGGGCTCAGAAAACTCCCTGAAAGAACACAAGACAGCACTCAGACCTTTCCTCCTTGCTTACTAGATGGCAGCTGACTCCTAATGCTGAGGCTTCAAAATGAGATCAAATGCTTATACGTGGATCTGCTGGCACTCACTGGCTGAATTTTGCCCTGCCGATTAAGCCCCAGTGTTGTAATGACTACTGTAAATGGGAATAATAATAATCTTGTATTGTATGCATACATCACAGAAGAAGATGGAGGTTGTATCAAGAAAGCAGAGAGAGAAGCAGGAAAGAAGAAAGAAGTGAAGCAGCCTGGAGACCATGCTCATGGAAACTCAAAGAGCCAATTGATTGCATTTGGAATCCTTTGCCATTCTGATCACTGCAGCTGCAATTCAGTCTTAATAACAACCAGGGTATCTCTATGACCTTTAATGGGTTATATAGAATATAGATGGGTCATACAGAATTTTTCATATTCTATGAAATAATGTCACTTTCTGCTGCAGCACAGCAAGGGAAATGTCTACTGCAAGTGATTTACTGGGTACCAGTTTTCCTCCCTGAGGAGATGAAGACACGAACTCCTGAATCCAACCAGAAGACCTTTTATTAGTCCAAAGCCCATGCTTATATATCCTCGTTCGCTGTTCACGCGCAACATACTAAAATATCATTGGTTAATCAATAATGTTCACACACTTCTTGGCTACATATAATTGGTTAATTACTAAGCTACAATGCACTAAACTTCTTGCATTTTTTTTCTCTCTTCTTTCTTATCTCTGTCAGTTTCATGTTCAATTGCGCATCCGCTCCAGCCTTGCTTCATATCCCATTTTTCTTCTAGGCGTTCAGCCAACCTTATCTTTCTTTCTTTCTTCTTCAGCCTTCAAGGTGCTTCACAGGCATCGTGGCCTCCAGCACTGGCCACAAAGCTCTCTACACCTCCCTTTTTCCAGAAATTAATTCAGCAGAAGAGACATCCTGGATAAAGATCAGCACAAGCCTCGAGAACAGCTGAAATAAGCAGTGAACTGCACTCTCCTCTCAGGACCAAAGTCCATCCATAATCAAGAAAAAGCAGAACAGGAGGGAAGTTTCTCCCAGGGACTGAGTGTGATCTGAAAACCTGGATCCCTCAAAATCCCAAAGGTCAGTAAACACCAGTCCAACCTGACAAAGACATTTTTAGCAGTAAAATAAGGAGGATAAAATAAGGAGATCTGGCTGGCCGCGCTTCTAAGTGAACAGTTTCTGATCAGCTCTCCGTCAGATGACCTCTTCAGATGGATATGTCCTTTTGGAAAAAGCCAAAAGGAATGAATCAAAATGGGAACTCCACTTTAAATCCATTTTTTTCCTAACTTTCTTCTCTGGAGAGAAGGAAACCTATTTCTCTGTGTAGACAGGGATTTATACACACACAGGCATCCAGAGCAGCAAACAATAACCCAACCGTCTCTAGTTTTCAGGCTCCACTTATCATAGTCACCTGTTCAAAAATATCCATAAAAAAATTTTACATTGGGATGCTTAGAAAAGAGCTCTCTTTCTGCCCCATTGGGAACCAGGTGGTGCTGGCAGGCCAGCAAGGCCCGTTTCATCTCAAACATCTATATTTCCATCTTCTTGCATGTGTAATTTTGCACCTCATTGCTCCTAATTGAGTGGGTTTGAAAACTGTAGAGCTATCCATTATGCTGCCACAGTCACAGTGTCAAGGAAAATAAGTTCTCAGACACTTCCATCTATAAATAATTCTGCTTTTGTGAGGTTATCCACAGGCAGTGTTGACAGCTATCTCATTACTGCCATATTTCTCTGTTTTCTATCAAACTTCTTGTTTCTTCCCCCAGACTCTTCCCAAGAGCAAAGGGACAGGAGGATTGCAGGGCTTCCTAAGCAGCATTTCCAGTACCTTCTTCCTCCCATGATGGATGCCACAGCCACCGCAGGAGCTGCCATCCCCAGGATGGGACTCAGGAACGAGACTCATGGCCCAAAATCCTTCACAGCAGTTTTCTGGAGTGAAAGGATGTTAGCTGTAGTCACACAGCCAAACTCCAGCTCTGGTAATTATATCCTGCTAACCCAAATTCCCCCTTACAGTTTGAGCAGGACGCATGAGTCTTCTTACTAAGCAGTTGCACAGCATTGAACTTCTGCTGTGGTTTATATCAGAGAGAGCTCCATTTTGGTGGGGAAAATGATTTCTTGAGATTTGGCCAAGAATATCAGTTGTGAGTTTTGGAGCAAACACCATAATGTTGGCTTTTCTTGGCTGAGCATCAGCAGCTCTCCAGCAAGAAAAAGTTGTTACTGAAATGGGAGCTTGGGGGATTCCCCACAGAAAAAATAAATGTGTTCATAGCAGCTATCGAACAGAAGGACTCAGAAGCTGCAAAGGCACAAAACTTGGTGTCTGACCTGACCTCTCAGCCCCAATACTGAAGCATTCATGCCTCAGGTAATGCAGGCAAACCTTCACCTCTTGCTATCGCTTCCCCACAAATCATCACCGTAAAGCAAACAGTTGTGCAGCCCAAATTTAAAGTTTCTGCACTGCTTTTGTGCCAAGGCATCAAGTGCTTGCACACTCTGGTCTCTACCGCTGTTATATTTAGTCCATAATTAAACAAGCAAGGGACATAAATAGCTGACAGCTTAAAAGCACTTTCTTACACTCTTCTTCTTGCTTTGTAAACACAGACCTTACTTCTCCCATAAACTACAGAATGCAGCTACAACTCATTCTCCCCAGCACTGCCTTTTTTTGCCCGAGTCCAGGGTATATTGTTATCAGTTGAAATGCTTTTTTTGACTTTAAATTTGACTTTTTATCAGAAAATTGTTTTGTCCATCCCTGAGGATTGCTGGGTACATCTCTGAGCTGGAACGAAGTCTCATCAAAGCACTGTCCTCAAGCCAATGTGGGATGAGGATATGCCAATAAGATACAGGTCACAGGTTTTTTATGAGCAAGTTAGAGGAAAGAAATAGTTGAGCTTCTCCAGAACAGGATCAGCTCTGATGAAAGAAGTTAATATCATTTTCATCTTAGCTTGGAAATCCCCACACACACCCCCCGCCAAGGAAAACCGCTACCGGTACAAAAGGCCCTGGGGGATGGATAGAGCTAGAAGATATTATAACACCTATAACTTTGAAACTTCGTCTTGAGCATTTGGCCCTTCAGAAGCTTCAAGTTGCAGTGCCCAGGGTGGGAAAGGCCTGAGCAAAGAGAGTGCTGTGGGCTGCTTGTGCCGAAGTGCCCCTGCCTCGGGGTGCGGGGCAGAAAAGCTAAATTTGGGGTCTTAGAGCACCATCTGCTGGCACCTTCCCCCAGAAGGAACCGGGGCGGCTGGCAGCCAGCCTCCACGCTGGCCGGGGCTGCAGGCGAGGCATGGCTGAGAGTGGAGCAAGGCTTCTGGAGAAACCCCAAGGTCTCCTTTGAACCTCCAGGGGGGAATGGAGCAAGGGAAAAAAGAGGCAAAACGCACTCCGTTCTCTGCAAGTGGAACAAGCACTGAAGTGGGGTGGGTGTCATCTAACCAGCAGAGAGGGGAAGGGACGGAGGAAGGGATGATGGCTCTTGTCACATGGCAGGGAGGACCAGACAAGGTTTGTCTGGATGAGCCCACTATTCCAGCAAGGGTTTCTGGATCATTTCTGTACAGCTTCTTTGCTGTTGACTTGCTGATTATCACTGAGAGGAGGGTACACTGCTTCCACCAGATCCTGGGAACCACCAGGCTGTTGGTAGGCACATCTCCCAGGTCTGGGTAGAAATTCTTGCTGGAAGGGGAAGAATTCAAACCTCTGGCTTTCCAAGGTGTTTCTGATCTCTGGGGCAGTAGATTAAGGGTGGAAAGAAAGCAACCACCTCCCTACCTGCGCCACTTTGGGAGAGGACCCAGGCATTATGTGCCGTATGAGGGAGACCTCGGTGTGGCACATCCATCCCAGAGATCAGAGGATTTGGCCCTGTGCAATGTCCTGCCTGCTGGCCAGCTTGGTGGTTCCCGTTTTGTACTGACTGACTGCCCTCCCACTGTATGGGGACCTGGGTTTCCCCACTCTGCCAAGGGGATCCGATATCTGAGCCCTCTTGTGTGTGCCTCAGCATTTGTGTTGGTTTTCTTCTTCCAAGATATTCCTCTTTGATACTGAAATTAGGTGTCTACATGCGGTGTTTGGGCCATTAGGTGCTTCAAAGCAGCTTGTTCTCCATAGGGCATTCTCAATCATTTCCTCAACCATCTTTTCTCTCCTTTGCTCCCTTTCACAGAATCACAGAATGGTCAGGGTTGGAAGGGGCCTCTGGACACCATCTAGTCCAACCCCCTGCTAAAGCAGGTTCTCCTAGAGCAGGTTGCACAGAGCTGTGTCCAGGCGGGTTTGAATGTCTCTGGAGAAGGAGACCCCACAGCCTCTCTGGGCAGCCTGTCCCAGCGCTCTGTCACCCTCAAGGTAAGGAAGTCTTTCCTCACATTCAGATGGAAGTTCCCGTGTTGCAGTTTGTGCCCGTTGCCCCTTGTCCTGTCGCTGGGCACCGCTGAAAAGAGCCTGGCCCCGTCCTCTTGACACCCACCCTTAAGATATTTGTGTGCATGCATCTCTCCCCTCTACCCTGTTTTTAAGTTCACAGTCCCGCAGGCCATAATGGCTTTCAACAACAGCTTGGCTCTTCAGCCCCAAAACCGTCTACTGTGGGGTAGACCCAACAGGACAGGTACACATATATGTATGTATACATATATATATATATAAAAAGGATTCTTGGCTGCTGAATCTCATCTTGTTCTCACCTGTTCTACCACACCTCCAAGACAGAGGTCTACAGAGTCTACAGACACCTTACAGTTGTGGTGTATGATGAAAATTTCATTCTCGGTAAAAGCTTAGTTTTGTGGAAATAGAAAAGATATCCCTGTCCATGGGGACCAGTACTCTGTTTTCACAAGCCACCCATCCTATAATACCCTTCATAAATCTTTTTCTCACACCTGTAATTTAGATGGGGTCAGAAGTTGAAGCATTTCTCGCATTCATGCAGGGAAATAGACAGCGTTCTGCTTGAAGGAGGTAAACCTTCTGCACGTAATAGCAGAGCAGAAGTGTCTGGGATGACAGTCAGAGAGGATGTGTAAGTGGCATATTGATTTTTACGCGCTGCAAATAGCAAAAGGCAGTTGTCTCTTGATACACTTGGATTAACAAAGCACATTTGGCACTGGAAGCGTTGCTGCCACAAATCAGAAGATGGGACCATCATCTCGCTGCCTTAGATGCAAAGCAGGCTGAAGCAGTTAAACTGCTGCAGTCCCTTGTAAAGCTGATTGTGAGGCATTCATCAAATGAGTCACCAAAACTTCATCTATTGAGCCTTTCACTGTTTTCGTTTTCCTCTGTGCCACTGTGTATCCTACACTGTGGGAAGGTGAGGAGGCAGGGCTGGAAGAGGGGTGAGTTCCAGCTCTTGGGATTGTGTGAATACAGGGGACTCAGTCTGAATTATTCATTTCTAACTGTCTTGGCTCTTAAAAAAAAAAAAAAGTTGGAAAATGAGAACCTGCTGTATCTTTTACAGAGGGAAAAAAAAAAAAAAGAAGAAGAAAATTCCTACAGAATTTACTGGTGTTTTAATCTCAAGGGGAAGCATGGCTTGAGTTGAGAACATGTGAGCTGCTTCAATGACCCCTGTTGAACTGAGCTATGGTAGGAAGCAATACCCCAGTTCACCCAGCTCTTCTGCAACATGGGACATGGGTGCCAGCTCCTCTAAGATTAAGGTGGTGAGTGAGAAATGTCCCAGGACCTGGGGCTCATACAGTGGCCACCAAGAGATATCCTGAAAGCACAGCTGAAGCAGCAGGATAGGAAACACGGAGAAGAACATGTGCCATTTGTTGGATGAGGCTGGGCATCAGAGACAAAAGCTCTGGTTTTTTGGTCACTTGTCTTGCCACATAGCACAGGGGTGCACAACCTTATCTCCATGGATGTCCTGTCCCTGTCACCTCTGTCTTTTCTGTCTTTTGGCAGAAGGAACTACCTGTACATTGGCCAGCTCAGTAAGACTCTGAGCTTAGATGCAAATGTTGGTCTTCATCACAAACAGAAAACAGTTTTATTTAGGTACATGTCTGTTTAGGAATCCATAGCAGCCTTTGGGATTCAGAGAGTGATGTCCAATAATCATTAAACACTCCAGCAGCATCACATCATTGATATGACCACCTTCACAAGTGGTCCTGTCCTAACACAGGGCATTCCTTGCTGAAACACTCCAATTGGCAATTCTTTTGTATTTACTGCTAACCAATTTTAGACCTGACACAGACAAAAATACATTCCCAGTTAGCACAAAGGAGCTTTTGTTTGAAGTAAAGACGGACTAAATAAACACTTCTGCATCAGTAGGGTAGAGATCACTTAATCCTTAGTGGATTTAAAGCACAAACAAATCTGGTTCAGTGCACTTTACCATCACTATCCTACAGGAGAGCTTTTAGGTAACTATCTTAGATCTACCTGCACACAGAATATTTCTAACAGTTGCAGTGGTACGGCGTTTTTACAGTATCTCTTGATATCACTGCAGCAACCACAAGTCACAATTCAGTCCCTAGGGGATGGCACCATGCAAAGTTACAGGCAGGGCCCGTCCTGAAGACCTATACATTGTGTAGGTGAGGGATATTTAAAGATTCAAGGCTACAAATGTGCCCAAGGTCAAACAGAGGGTTTTGTGGCTGAGATAGTAACAGACTCGAGAGCTCCTGACTGCCAGCATTCACTGCATCACCCCACGATCATCTGCAATCCAAATTTCTCTGTGCGTCTGTCCCTGGCCTAATTCACTCCAGTTGTCTGTTTAATTAAAAAACGGTGTGTGGGACAATTGATTATCACAGGCTGCATGGTGAAATGGCTGCTCTCCGCTGCAAATTTCAATTTCAAAGTAAAAAAGCAAAGGAAAAGTTGTAATTTTTCCTGTTTCAGTGAACAGTTACCTTTTTCATGCAAAGAAACTTTCTTGGAGGAAAGGCATTTTGGTTTCCCCTGCCCTGACTGCATTGGTAAAAGATGTTCAGCAGGGTCATTTTCAGTTGTTAGCCTTGCTATCAGTTGCAGTGCACTGGGACCCACTCTCCATCCATAGGTTAATGCACATGGAAGAGGTAAACCATCCTGTGAGCTACTGCTTGATGCTAGCCCTATGCCAGGAAGGGAAGACGAACGGCAGGAGGAATGCAGGATGGAAACCACAGCCTCATGGAGGAATGAAGGCTCCAGAGATGTAGAAGATGTCTTGGAATGTGGAAGATGTCCTGAGATGTAAAAGATGTCAGTATTCAAAGCCTGATCTCTGAGCTGAACTATCTCTATTCCACATATGCATGCTGCAGGGGCCTCCTGCAATATGATGTTTTCTTCTGACAAGGCACTTGGAGTCCCAGCAAGAAAAATAATGAACCCATTTTCCCAGGTAACAAATTATAGGACAAGAGGAAATGGCCTCAAGTTGCGCCAGGGGAGGTTTAGATTGGGTATCAGGAAAATTCCTTCCCCGAAAGGGCTGTCAAGCACTGGCACAGGCTGCCCAGGGAGATGGTTGGAGTCACCATCCCTAGTGGTATTTAAAAGACATGTAGATGTGGCACTGAGGGACATGGTTTAGTGGTGGACTAAGTGGCACTGAGGGACATGGCAGTGCTGGGTTAACAGTTGGGCTCAATAACCTTAAGGGTCTTTTCCAACCAAAGTGATTCTACGATTCTATGGTAAATCAGGGTCCACCAGGAGCCCTCAGGAAGGGCTATAAGGTCTGAATCAGACCAGGGCCAGGGCAACAGACCTTACCAGCCGGCAAGGGGAATAAAGTAAATACACCCAATAAATGAACAGTGAGGGACTGATATGTTCAGTGAGAGATGCTTCAGACAGGTAGGAAATTATCTTCAAAGCCTGAGCTGCAGCCTAGACACACTTGTATGCATGTCCTTCCCTGGAATTGCGTCCATCAGCACAGACAAGCTGGTTTGTTGATGTGACAGCTCTCTGTAACATCAGTGTCTCCATGGCCTTGGAAAGGAATAGTGTTTTCTGAGTATCAGGTCTTTTCAGGTACCTCAGATAAGATAACTGACTGAAAAGTCACACTAACAAATTCAGCCTGATATCTGGAAACTTAACACAGGCGTAGCTGTCCCTGTGTTCACCAGCATAGCTATCCCCAGGCTGCTAGGGGTGCCAGCCAGCCTCCATTCACATGCAAATTCACTTATTTAAACACAAGACCAAGCTCTGGTGTTGGCTTGAGGCAACCTTGAGTAAATCCTAACTTCCCAAATGGGACCTGACCTTACTTGTCAGCTGCTTCTGCATGTCCCTTCTACCCTTGCAGCAACACTGTATGATCAATGGATCCTTCTAGGAAGTGTTTCCAGGATCACCTGTCTCAAGGACATCTCAGGTCTGCAGACAAAATCGGGTGAAGTCAGGACAGAGTACAACTCAGGGCTGGATTCCCATCACTTCAAGACGTCTTGAAAGACATCTTTAAGATGTCTTAAGACATCTGAAGACTTAAACCAATTCCATCTAAGCTAGTCAGCCTGGGTTCTGTGTATGATTAACAGAAAAAAAGAAGACAATCTTATAGCATGATTAATCTGACCTCTATTTAGACATCTACTTCAAGGTTAAATTCTAGTCTCTGCTGACAATAATGGGCATCTGTGGTAACCAGCTTGGATGGAAACACCTACTCTGTAGATATTTGTATTTCATCCAAAAAGTTCAGTCTCTGAAGTGTTACAATCCAAATGTTGTGCAAGGGCAGAGAGGAAGCATACCGTATGTGAAGATAAAGCCAAGAACTTCTTGTTGGTATAATTGAAAACTTAACTCTCTAATTCAAGAAACATTATTATTCTCAATCTAATTTTTAGGAAAATTAAGAATCAAAATTCCATATGGAATAATCCTATACAGAAAAAGTTTCAATAATAGTAATAATACAATTAAAATTGCATTAGTTTAGGTTCTATCCCTTTTTCTGATGTTACACTCGCTCTTCTATTGGGACATTTTGTCTTAAAATCAGTAACTTTGGACCGCTGGAGAGGGTAACACTGTAAGTCATCAGCCTCTGGTGTGTTTCACTAGAATAATATGGTTTTTATGTTACTGAATATCCTTCCCTCACTCTAAAACCTACTTTGGGTCATTTTTATATGCGTGTTCATATCTCTCCATGAGTCTACAGCTCCAGGTTACACGCGAATTTGCTATATGCATGGTATGTATCTTAGATACTATTTCTTTGTTTTCATTGTTACTCCTAAAACTAATTTTGTCCAGATCCAGGTCTGCATTTCTGTAAGTACCCATGGTTGAGGTGTTTATAGCCATGAGGTCTCCAGTGCCAGCCCATGCCCCATCTTCTCTCATATCATGCCTGTGCTTCTCAGCACCGCATCCATTTTCTCCACTGCTTGAGGTCTCTGCGATCACAGCAGCCCTGTATTTCTCTGTCACATCGTTGTGTTAGGGCTATGTCTTGTTTTTCATAGAATAACCGCTTGTTACTGTTACTGATGTAAAGTATGGCTATACAAAAGTATAGCAAACTAGCTGGAGACACCTGGTCAATCAGAGAAATCACTGTCACAGCTAAACCAAGTAAAACAAAGCATAGGCAGCTGAAAAGAAGTTCAAACAGAAAACCTGGCGTGGCTCAGCCCTGAGCCCTTGCAAACTTCATACAAAGCTGATGGTCTGTTGCTACCACCAGCAGTACTGGATCACACCACACATTTACAAAAGACAAGAAACCACAGTGGCACTACAATGCCCGGAGTCCAGGAGAGCACTGGGCTCCAGCCTGCTTCATCCTACAGCATCCCAATATCTGAGAACAGAAAACCAAAGTGGACCAAGCCCCCCTCATGAGACAGATCATCTTCCTGGACCACCAGTTTCCTGGACCACCAGTAAGTGCTCCAGAGAGTATTTCACAAATACCCAGTTAAAACACCCTCGAGGTAACTGCAAGCATTTCGGAAGACAGTCCCCATCTTCCAAAGTCTCTGTATAAAATAAAGTGAGATCCCCTGTGGAAGCCCCTTGTTAGCAGCAGCATAGTACAGCAATGGGAGGAAATCCCAGGGTGTTTTTCCTAATTTTAGAGACCCACACAGCACAGAACAGAAGCTTGTCCTAACTACACTCTCGAGAACAATGATGGGGGCTCCAAGGAGCCACTTATTTCAGCTCACCCACCTGGTTGAACAGGTAAATGCAGCAATTTCCTTGCTTCCAAAAGAAGCTGTTCTCCTGGATTTCCCCCAAGCACTTTCAAAAAGCATATTCTTGGCTTTGGGAGAGCTCACGCTACAGAAGCTTGCAGTTTTTCTAGGGAACCCCAGGAAAAGAGTTCTGTGCTGTGCAGAGAAGCACTCCCAGGGCTGACCTAGACTTTGATGGGACGTAAAGCTGTCCTGCTTTCCTCCCTCCCCAGGGCTAGCTAGTAGGAACTAGTGTCCCTACTAAGCAGCAGACAGATGAAATCACAGTCAAGCCCAGAACAGCTCGCTCAATGCAGGAGCCTCACGTCCCTCTCCCTTACAGTGGTTGCATGCCCAAGTTATTCTGCTAACACTTAAACCAGCTATTTTGACATATCTTTGTGAGCAAAAGTTCTTGCTCCAGCTGTGGATCTCCTTCACAACAAAATTTAGGAATACCAAGGCTCTTTGTTTTCACATGCATTGCTCTTGTCCTATGTATAAATAGTCCCAAAGACTGTCTGGTTTAAGCCCAATTTCAGGCCCAGGCTGATGTCCATGTTCTTCACATAGGTGCACACAGTCCAGGGCACAGCTGAGAAAGGAAAGCTAGAGCTCATGCTGGGTGTAGTCATGCAGGTCCCAGCTCTTGTTCACATTACCCAGTGGGGGGCACAGGAACTGGCAAGGGGGCAGTTTTCTCAGCTCAGCTATTCCTAAAGACGGCATGGAAGTTTTGAACTTCTGCTGCAGGCAGGCTCATAGCCAGCAAAGTGTCCACGCTGCAAGACTTATGAGTCTGAGTCCTCTTTTCAGAGCACAGCTCAGGAACTGCTTCAGCCTTGGAGCTGGACCTGTTGAGCACCACTCACCACCGCTAAATGAATGCCATCGTAAAACAGATATCACGGAAGAGGAGGGGTGGCCAGGGTGGGGTGTTGTTACGCACGATGGTACCTGTTTGGTTTGTGCAGCAGTGTCCCACCTTTGAAAAAGAAGTAGGGCTGTTCATTTAGTGATGCACTATCTTTTTAACAGGGGTACTGCAAACAGCAAGATAACTTATTTTCCTATCTTACCAGAAACACTAGAGAATTAGACATTAATCTTTCATCCCAGATTGCTGAAACAGGAGGCTTCCCGCATGCTGGCAGCAATGCCCTCCCTCCTACAACCAGCCTCTCTGGGATAATAAGCAAGTCTCATTAAGAAAATCCCCAGATTCTGCTTCCTCGGCTCCTGCTCTGACGTATAGCTGAGCTATAAGCCCCAGCCACTTCCTCCTGCTCAGCTGAGGGCAAATCATACTTTCCACAAGCTAAGGCAAAAATAAAAATCAGCTTTCACACTGTGGCTCCCCCTTTCCCCTGCCTCCCTGTACCCGAGGTTCCTCTCTGTGCTTTGAATTAGGAGGTATGTCAGGCTTGTGGAACCAAGCCCAAACTTTCCTGAGAAAACACAAGAGTCAAAGGCATGTTTTGAAAATAAATATCAAAGCTGGCAAGCGAGGACGATGGAAGATGGAACCAACATTGTTAGAAGCTGGTAGGAGCAAAATAAGAGAGACTTTGCACGGCAGTTTCACACAGGACTCAGCCTCCTGCCAACAATATCTGGGGAATATTGCTCAAAGACCAAAAAGAAAGAGCATTGAGTCTCAAGCAGGGAAGAAATTAGAGGTGTCTGTCTCCGCCACTCCGATAACACAAGGAATAATAATGGGAGAAATAAGTGTGGAGAGGGGGTTAAAAAAAAAGAACGAGGAGACTGGGCAACAGAAAAGCATGTCAGAGTTATAAAAAGAGACAGAGAAGGGAATTTTATTCATGAGCTTTCCAAACAAATTTGCCATTATTGCAGGCATGAGAATATTATTCTGCTGCTGTCAGGGGGCATGTGACTGGGGCTCCAGCCATCAGAAAATCACTGCCAGCTGTCAGAGGGCCAAGCCATTAAGGGCGATGGGCCAACACCAATCACACTGTCAAGAAATACACTTGCTTGTCAAGAGATTAGCAGTCTGGCCTCCAAAGCCTTGGGAGAGCATTGGATTCAAAAATGGAGACGGTCATGTGAATTGTGCAGTCTCTGGCAGTGGAAGCAGTGGGTAGAAATGTTCCTTTTAAAAGGCAAATACAAGAAGGAAGGTGTTAAACTGTTTCTGGTTTGACTTTGGTACATCAGGAGCAGTAGATATCATCTTTGCTCTGATGGCATTTTCAAAAAATTTAATTCATCCAGAAACACTGCTTAGCCTTTGATCAAATGGGCTGATGTACAACACTGACCTCTAAGCCCATCACAACCTTCTTTGGGAAGACCGGCATGAGAGGGCAGCCAGTCTGTGCTGCAGTCTTACTCAATTTTATTCCCCTTTCGTTCCAAGCATTGGCAGTTCCCTAACCTATGTCAGTCATACCTATTCATGAACGGGGCATGTGGTTTGGGTAGCCAAAGTGATGCAGAAAATTCAGTCCTAGAGGAGTACAGTTCCCCAGCCTTGTTCAGCAATGGTCCTAGAGAAAAGCCAGCCCGGGACCAGCAGAGCTTATTCTATGGGCCCTTTTTCTTATTTTACAGGTGATAAATGTATAGAATTGTTTTTTGAAGTCTAGCCTACAAGGGACCTGTATCCCTTTCCCAAGACAGTCACACTCCAGGTTCTACCAGAAAGGTACCGAGCTATTAATATGGATCACAGAAATCATGCAGCATTCACAGAGTGTGCTCTAGGGTTTTTGCTAAGCATACTGGGTGAAGTTTAAACCATGTATTAGCATTGCCTAACTTTTAGGTCACACCTACTGTGGCATTTGAACTCAGAAAACCATGGAATGATTCAGACTGTCCACAGCTGCCACGCTCAGCACTCGGTACAGGGAGAAGTTGTCCGAGACAGTAATTCAGTATTATCTCAGATTGACTTACCACTGCAGCCATAACGCCTTCGCACAGACAGAATTCTGCATGTGATTCATGCGCATGATGTAGCTTCATATGCTGTAATTAGGCAATTCACACTGTAATTAAATAATTATGGCACACTTCTGTACGAAACTTTTCAGAGAAGCGTGTCATGATGCACCCACTTCCATCTACAGCTTTGGTCTGACACATGTATGAAGTTTGGTGTGTCCATCTGGACACTACCATGCCCAGAAGCCAATTCTCTTTCATATAAATACAGGAAGGGTGGGGGCCTCCCCAAGGTGATCAAAGCGATGGCTTTCTGTAATACCAGCTGAAGTGACTCACTTCTCGGCAGCTGATGCCACCAAGAAGTAGTGTCAGCGGTACAAAAGCTCCAGAAAACTTCTTTCTTCCCCTGTCTAGTAATGAGCTCTCCTACTGAGGCTGATCATCAAACATTTACTGCAGGAATGACCACGGGGCACAAGCCAACCCAGAAAAAAAGCTGCAAGTGGAAATGTATTATTGCATTTCCTTCTGTTTCCTTTTATCCCCCTTTTAGTTCACAGGTCTGAAATATCCAAGCTATGCTAATAAAGTCAATTTGAACTGTCTGAGCAGTCCCCTTTATTAATACTTTTTAAAGGAAAGAATTTGGCTGAGGTGTAAGTTGATTAGCTCACTGGTAATTAACTGATATCCAGAAAAATAACAAAGGATTTTTGCCAAGTAAGTAACAGCTTGATCTCTTTCCTCTCCTCCTCCTTCCTGCAGTAAATGAGAGAAATATAACAATGGTTTCTTTACATGAGCAGAATTGAAAATTCAGGCTAGGTTGAAAAATTTGCATATGCTTGGGATAAATATGCAACTTTCCCAGAGATCAAGGAAGAGAATAGCAGCTGCCCTCCCCACTGCAGGTGCAGTGTACCTGAAGATATTCCAAGCATTTATTTTTTTAAAAATTCTTTTAACATTTGACATTTTAATATATCTGTACCTGCTTACCACTAAGACTGCTTGGTCCTAGTGGTTTTCCCCTTTTGTTGCAGAGGTTTCCAAGAGCAGCAATAGGAGGAAACTGGATTCCCTATCCATGGGACCACGTGCCAAGCAGTGCACAATTGGATGGGCAAGGGTTTTATAGAGCGTGAGGTGGGATATATTGCCTTCCAGGTTCAGACACTAATTGATTCATTATACAAGACACAGTGAACAAATGGTTTGTTGGTGCTTTCTTCCCTAAACTGAAAATTCTAAGAAAAGGGTGAGACACTGGCAATAGCTAGTTCCTCTAAATGCGTTCCTGCTGGGTGTTTGGGGGTAAAAAACCTTCAGCTTTTATCCCCCACCGACTTTAGATTAGCCTATCTTCCAGAGTTTCTTGCTTCTTGACAAAATTTTCCCTTCAAAATTTGCCTTGAGTCACCCCTATATTGTTGGGACTTCCAATCCTGCAGTAGGTGGTCACTGCCTAGTCTTTGCCTAGTCTCTATCTGATCATACACACAAACGGGTACAAGTGGGAAGGACAGATACACACCAGGAGTTGGCAGTTGAAATCAGTGGTGCCAGAAACTTCAGCTGCATAACCGTAGGTGGGAGGAGGCCCCAACTTGAGGAGTTTTAGCTGGACAGGTTAGCAAACCGATGCTGAAACCCAAAAGCTTGCTATTTATGGCCATCTGCCTGCGCAAGGTAGCCGCTAATACCAGGACATTCCTGCCACATTCACCCAAATGGCTTTGGACACTGTCACATAGAATGTGGAGACTTCAAAGTCTTTCCTGCAAGGTTGAAAATACATTTTTTGTACAACTGTCTTTCCTCTGTGCCACAGCAGTATCATGATAGTACGTACAGATTCTTATTTTAACTGCAAGCTGCCAGCGCCCTCCCTTCTCTTCCCCAAAAGGAGGTGGTTGTAAAAGAGAACCAGTGATGTGCCCTCCTCCAAACCCTTTCTCAGCTCCATTCATGGGGAGGGAGCTAGGATAGGAACAAAAAGAGAGGAGCACTGCTCCTGTTCTCACCAATGAAAAGGGCTACTGCTATTTTTTGAGTCCCAAATGGACTCAGTACTGACTGTTCCAGTCTTGGAGAGAGCCAATGTTTTGTGGCTCTTGTCTTCCAGTATATCTTTCCTCCCAGATTTCATATAGAATCACAGAATCATTTAGGTTGGAAAGGATCCTTAAGGTCATCAAGTCCAGCCATTAACCTAACACTGCCAAGCCCACCACTAAAGTGAGTTTATAGCTGGTAGTAAGGACAGTTTACTCCAATGAGTGGTATAATATCCAGAAGTATGGCTGCTTCACAGAATCACAGAATGACAGCCTGGCTGGGGTGGGAAGGGACCCCTGGAGCCCACCCAGCCCACCCCCCTGCTGAAGCAGCTCTCCCAGAGCAGGTTGCACAGAGCCACGTCCAGGAGGGTTTGAATGTCTCCAGGGCAGGAGACCCCCCAGCCTCTCTGGGCAGCCTGTCCGAGCGCTCTGCCACCCTCAGGGTAAAGTTTTTCCTCACATTCAGATGGAAGTTCCCGTGTTGCAGTTTGTGCCCGTTGCCCCTTGTCCTGTCGCTGGGCACCGCTGGAAAGAGCCTGGCCCCCTCCTCCCTGACACTTGTCCTTAAGATATTTGTAGGCATTGATGAGGTCCCCTCTCAGTCTTCTCCTCTCCAGGCTGAACAGCCCCAGCTCCTTCAGCCTTTCCTCATCAGGGAGATGCTCCAGTCCCCTCATGATCTTGGTAGCCCTGAATTATGCTTCCCATCAATGCCTCCATTCTAGTCAAAGCAAGTCCAAGAGTCGATTAATCATGTACCTTCCATGGATGCTGTTAGTACAGAAAACATAACAGGAGCTCCACTGACCTCAAACCAGCTTGGGGTGATTGTCTGAAGAGAGTATGGAGCTGGGAATCATGACCTCACCTAACTTGATTCAGCCAAAAAAGCCACAGACCTAAACTCAACTGAGTTGCTAAAACACAGACATTTAGTGCTCTTGGACAGAAAGCAGCTGAGAGCTGTGTGGGGTATGACACCGGATCTAGGGAAGATCCAGTGACCCCAGGGCATCCTGCCTGGCCTTCAGCTGCTGCTCTGAAATAATCTCAAATGACACAAGACGCCAGCATTTAAGGAAGTGAACTGAGCCTTTAAGGCAGGATCCAAACTGAGATGAACACACTTAAATACTGTTACAAATTTCATGCAAATCTCTTCATATTGAACTCTGTGTATGTAAATTAGCAGGCAGAAAAATCCAGCTTGCTGTATTTTTCCTAACAAGAAAGCAGTTTACAAGTGTAAACAATGAATTGCTACAGCATTTGCTTTTGCTTTCTTAAAGCAAGAGAAGCAATCCAAAGCACAAAGGCAGACCAAACCCCAAATTTATTTGAAAGTCAATGAGACTGAGGAACATGCCTTTTGTGCTTCTCAAAAACCTCCCGCCCATGACAGATTTTCCTTTGATATTTCACCTTGAACTGGTGTATATTTATCACAGATATTTTGCAGCTGATAAGGGCTCTGATTCACATATAAGGGTGAAATAAGTTCAGATGACTGGAAAAGTTACAAAACTCAGCTCTCCTTCCGCTTTTTTCCCCGCTGTCAACCGCTTCTCCCTCAGGAATGGTTGAACAGCAGGCTTGTCTCCTCCCGCACCAATTTCAGCCCTGCAAATTAGTGCAAACTGACATCATTTTTATTTCATGCTAATACAATGGGTTGAAAGCTGCAGGTGCTTGGAGACACCTACACATGCTGTCTGTTTTCAGGGTAGTAACCACTGGGTACAGGTAAGCTTCAGCTTAATCCACTGCTACAGGAAAGCAAACATCCTGATTTTGGTAAAACGGGCCCTGCTGTGGATGGCATGACCTGCCTCAGCTTTCCGTTTGAAAGGTTTTGGGATACATCTCGATGGACCTGATCAGATAGGCTTGTGCTAGGAAAATGGAGATGAATGATGCCTCCCTAAAATCCAAATTGAGGATTGTATATAGGACTGAACCATCCTCTGTCCTCGGCAGGTTGCACCTCCCATCCTAAATAGCCGCACTGAGCAGCCCCTGTTTTCATCAACGCTTTATAACACTATTCAGGTTGTTGTATTCGTATCTGAGCCCTTCAGGGCTGGATGCTCACAGCATCCACAGAGCTGAAATCTGTGATGCTGTCATTCACCACCACAGCCATTTGCCCAAAATGCGTACAATAACCTTGAAAATATGACTAAGAACAGTCATATTACACAGGAGAGTTTATGAATATTTATATGGATCTAGGACTTCAGTCCCTTTGATGACGCTTTACAAACACATGACTCCATTTAACTCCAGCACAGACATTTCTGCTTTGCCTAGCTATGAATAGGGAATCGGTTCTGCTAAAGTCTGCTGAAGTTTCTTGGATCAGATCCTTCTTCACGTTAGGAAATGACTTCTCCTCTACAAAAAGTCTGATTCAGCCTCTTATAATCCTGCTTTTAGCATCTTACTCACGCTATCTGCATATAAATCAATGGGATAAATTACATGTTACACAGGATCAGGCTTGCAGGATCCAAAGGTGTTAATGACCTTTTTCTATAACCAGTACAGACTAGACAATTCAGAAAGCTGCCAATAATGACATTTTGAGCTGCAGTATTTGGAAACTGACATTATCAAGGGGTGCAAGACTTCAGAGCTGAGAGTCCTGACGCAGGATTCCATACCTAAGATGTTGCGTGTGCTATGACCCAATAAAGTGAGATCCTAGAAGAGGCACAGTTTCATAATTAACGTAAAATTTGAACAGGCAATTTGTAGCACAAAATACAGCTTTATTTATGTGATTGATACCTTTAATTTAACATTATTAGAACTAAGCAGTGAAAACATCTTCAAGATTTTGTGTCAATTTTACCTTCCCCTTTGCCTGCATACACTGATGAAAGGGAGTATGTACAATCTTCTCCAACATATGTAGCCATAACGTAGGGCTGGAGCACCTCTCCTATGAGGACAGGCTGAGAGAGCTGGGATTGTTCAGCCTGGAGAAGAGAAGGCTCTGGGGAGACTTCAGAGCAGCCTTTTAATATATGAAGGGGGCTTATAGGAAAGATGGGGACAGACTTTTTATAAGGGCCTGTAATGATAGGACAAGGGGGAATGGCTTTAAACTGAAAGAGGGGAGATTTATGTTAGATATTAGGAAGAAACCCTTCCCCGTGAGGGCAGCGAGGCGCTGGCCCAGGCTGCCCAGAGCAGCTGTGGGTGCCCCATCCCTGGCAGGGCTCAAGGCCAGGCTGGACGGGGCTGGGAGCAGCCTGGGCTGGGGGGAGGGGGCCCTGCCCCTGGCAGGGGGTGGGACTGGGTGGTCTTGAAGGTCCCTTCCAGCCCAAACCCTTCTGTGATTTTGTGAGTTCTAAGCAATCTGTTTGTTAGGTCTCATTTTCTGCCGAAATCAAAACAACCAGCAGCACAAGCCATAATAAATGTTTGCATAGAGCAGAAAGAAAAATGTTCTTCTACAGGTGTCACTCCCTGTATTTCATGGATCACAAAGAGAAACAGCTGAACATGTGCAATTTTTGATCAGCTGCCCTTTGCCATTCCCAAGCAAAAAAATACTGGATCCATGTACTAAATTTACAGTGCTTACCCCTCTAGTGATGTAAACTGACATGACTCAATTAACCTAACTGATTAATTAAGCCCTGAGGTTTCAGGGCAACATAAAACTGTATGGAAAGAGGATCCTTTGCCACAGGCAAACTGAGGCCACCGGAAATCACTCTCTTGGCATGTCAACCACATATTTAGTAATACTGAAAACGAGCATTTCAGGAGCTCTGTGTTTGTTTCTCTTCTTGTTATTTCAGAAACAAGACATTCCCTCCACAGGCTGTACAGATCAGACAAAGAAAATCCAACACCTAGACATAGGTGGGTTTGACCATTTAGTCAGATAGACCACATTTAGATGCAAATAACTTCAGGCTGTCACATTATATCCAGAGCAGTAATGTACACTACGAAGTGTAGCTCAGGGTTACAGAGGAGAAGTATTGCTTTTAATATGTATTATTGTAACAGTTGAAACGGTCAAAGTTGGTTTTGTCAAAGATGAATTTACCTTTACAGAACAGTGTCAGGGAAAAAAAAGCATGTGCTGTAACAGTTTGTGGCTGCCTCTTCAATACTATCCTTCTGAGCGCAATGACTGAAAGGTTCGCCGGAGTTCAAAAGCAGAGAACCAAACCACAGAGTAAGTTAGAACTAAATGCATATTGTGATGGAGAACACTACAGAAATGTGTCAAATAAATAAAAGTTCCCTAATGATTCAAATCAAGGGCTAGCTATAGCTTTTTGCTTGTCTTTCTATCTAGAAAAAACCAAAATGGGTAACAACCCACATCATTGTTATCTACCCCATACAATCTGTCATTTATTTATCTAGCCCGGTTTTAAAGCCATTTTCATGTCTGACATCTGTTTCTATTGTGGTTATAAATCTTCTCACGTCCAGCCTGCATGTGATGAGAAAAGAAATAAGCATCAATATTATTAATTATTTATTTAAAGTCAACTGTAATTGAGTATACAACAAACTGCTTGGTTTTTCATAATGCTCCATTTTGTGCTCCTGGTGTGCAAAGGGGATATTTATTAGTCTTCAGTTTCTGAACAACTGTGATTTCAAACTTTGAACTATTTTTCTGTTAAGAACTTTAAATCTTAAAATGGTTAACAAAACATAGACCTGAGCCCTACAAACTTCGATACTATGCAAACTGAACCTTCAAAAGTCCAAAAAGCTACAGTGCATCGAGAAGGCTAGAATCATCTTTATTGTTTACAACTGGTTTTGTGCTTCTGAATCAGTTTGGTACTCTTCCAGACCTCAATCTTCAAAATCTAAATCTGGGGAGGATAATGTAGCTCTGAAAAAAATAAAGACAGTACTGCAAAAAAAACCAACCAACCAACCAAAAACCCCATAGTGATTTTGATGATGTTTTGACAATTTAAATATTTTATCATTGCCATCACTAAAATCAATTTTGCTTTGAAGGCTGTATATCACTATGAAAAATGTTAAAATACATCTCTCTGATGCTGAAAGCAATTACATACAAGCTGAACTGCAGAAGGCAGGTTATTCTTCACGACAGATGTATACCTTATGAAACAGCAGCATTTACACTAGGAAAGGTCTGTGTTTAGATTGGAGTTGTTTAGCTTACAGAAGGGGAGGGGAGGGGAGGAGAAATAAGGCGTGGAAAAAGAAGTTGTGTGCTTATATGCAGGTATAATAAATTCTGCTGACTTGTGGGGTACAAGCACTGTGTACAGCCCTCAGGGTCTGTCTGAAGCTTCCCATCAAATCTTTGGACCTTCTTCCAAAACAACAAAAAAAACCAAAAACCCACACACAGTATTATTAGGCCTTTACTTGTGTGTTTTATTCTTTTCCCATGAGTTTCAAGTCTTTCCCTTTTTAGACTCTACTTGCCTTTGGATATCAACTACGCTTGAAAAGCACTTTGCGTATGATGGGTGTAAGTATAGTACGCGTAGTAAGCAAGGAGAGAACTAAATATGGCATCAGAGGAGAGAAAACCCCCGTGTAGTAGGCAGTGCTATAAAAATCCTCCTTCCTCCTCCCAGCCCACGAGTAGGAGAAACACCTCTTCATTTAAAACCACGACGGTAGCGTGCTGCCTTGCTCGCGTTGCAAACCCTCCCCGCAGCCTGAGGAAAAGCACCGAGAGGAGCCATCTCAGCGCCACCCAGCCGGGCCGGGGCGGCAGGGCTCTCCCTACCCGGGCACCCAGCCTGCCCCCGGCCGCACCTTCCCCCAGGCTTTCCCTAAATCTGCCGTTATCACCTCAACATTCTCTACCCCGCCGAGCTTCCCCCCTCAGACGAGCCCGGGCCTGCCTTCCCGCGCCCTCAGGCCGCAGCCCATCGCCATGGCAACCCGCGGGCCGCGGCGGCTCCTCCCCGCGCCGGGCGGGCCTAGGGCCGGTCCCCGCCCGCCGTTGCCGCCGCGCTCCGGGCCCGGCGCCGTTCGCCCGCCTCCCCCTTCCCCTCGCTGCCCTCTGGCCTGAAGCAGGCGCCGAGATGGCTCCGGCCGCTGACAGGGAGGGTTACTGGGGCTCGCCGACCTCCACCTTGGAGTGGTGCGAGGAGAACTACGCCGTCTCCTACTACATCGCCGAGTTCTGTGAGTGGCCGCTTCGGCCCCGGGGGCTGCGTCCCGCCGCCGCCTCGGTCACCTCTCCCGCAGTCCTCCGTGCCCTCACCCCACTGAGCAGGCCCCGCGGCAGGGGAGCCCCCGCTTCCGCGGCCCCGCTTTCCTGAGGGGGCAAATGGCGCGGGGACGGGGCCCCTTGCCCGCAGCCGGCCCCGGCGGGTGGAAGTGGGTGTTTTCCTGTCCCCTTTCCCCCCCAAGCCGTATCTTAAGGAGGTGGCGGTGTAGCCCCTCTCTCCCTGTGCCCTAGCATGTTGTTTTGGCACCCCCGTCGCAAGTCTGTCACTTTGGCCTGTCTCCAAAGTGATGGCAGGGCAGGAGGAGGGTGGCTGGGGGCTTGGGGGGTGGCTGAGGGGGGTGGCCGGGTGAGGTGGGTCTCAGGGGGCTTGGCACTGGGGCAGGGGGGTGTGTGGCACTGCGTGGATGGCTGAAGAAGGGAGTTTTCACTGAAATCGTGCTTGGGGTGCCACGCTGTAAAGCTGCACAGGTCTGCAGCGCGGCTCCCCTTGAGAGGAGGTGGGAGTATCTGCTCGGGCATGGGTGGCCAAACCACATGAAACTGTTCAGGGAGAGCAGAGAGAAGAAGGTGTCTTTGTACCGAAGAGGCATCTTTATCCAGGAGAGACACTTGCCCAGCTGGTCTTTGGTGGGTCTTGATCATCATCTGTTGCAGGTGGTGCGAGTTAGCATAGCTGAAAGGGTCACTCTGCAGCAGGTGCTGGTCTAGGATGGCTCAGAGCAATGGTGGGAGAGAAGGCTGTTGTTTTGACCTCAGAACTCTGTTATTCAGAGGCAGTCAGGAATTTAGATACATTCAAGCACATTTTAGGGAAAGAAGGTGTTTTGAGTACAGGATCATTCAGCAGGTGGTTGAGAAGGGAGTATACTGTGGTAGCTGGTAAAGGATCAAGCCCTCTGTCGCTAATGTTTTACTGAAAAATTAAGTATTTTTGTATCCTGCGCAGTGACTTTAAAGGGTGTAGTAGTTGTAGTTATGTGCTGCCACCTGATAGACACCCTGTCCTATAAAAAGCCTTCACATGTTTAAGATAGGCGGCTGCTTTTGAAGTGTTAAGACCCTAGGAAAGTTGTACTAAAGTGAACAGGCTCACCTACCCTGAAGTGCTTGGAGTGGGCAATCTGAGGAGGCCTTTTGCATAGCTGGGGTGCTTCAGCAGCACTTTGGAAGAGCTTGGCATGCAGGAGGTGGAAGGTTCTGGGCATCCATGCCAGGCTGTGAGTCCTGGTTACAAGCACTGACATGAGTGAAGGACCAGAATTAATAGTTGTGAGAGGTTTCAGAGTGTGGGAATGGGAAGGAGTACAGAGGATCTGAATAACAGTAGCATAGGCGGCAAAGAAACTCAGAGGAAAAAGGAAGTTGGTGTGTAGATTTATGGCTGAGAAGAGGAAGGCCGGCTGAAGAGGGAACAAAATTAAATACTCCTACAATGGGACAAACCTAGAAATTTTTAAATAGAACAAGACTTTTGCAGAGTGTGTATTTTTGTGTTTTCCTCGTGGTAAAAAGTAATTTGTGAGATAATTCTCATAGGGAAGAGGAAGCTCAGTTGTTTCACCCACATAAAAATAAATTTGACTAGCATGCAAATTTTTGAAATAATCCCTGCATTGTTGGACTTGTGAACTGATATTTTTCATCCGCTTCTAGATTATGCGGGAGAAGGAAGATGAGGACGAGATTAATGCTGGGAGGTGGAGAGGCATGTGTTCTGAAGAAAAAGGGACTAATTCTAGAAGGTCTGGTCCCTCCTTAGAGTTTTGGTGTTTGGGACCACAGTTTGTTGGCCTGTCAGTTGTGCTGACCAAAGTGTGTATAAGGGTTGTGCTCTAAATTAAAGCATTTAAATGGTCCAAGATTAAAAAGCAAAACACTAAATACGACCACTTTATTTTGGAGTTAGCTTAATAGCAGGTAATTTCAGTAAGATGTCAAGATGGTTTAGATTTTCCTTAGCAATAATTCTGTAACTGCACTTTCAGGGTCAGAGGAAATAGTTGTGGGTGTTTTGATTTTTTCTTTTCTTGATTATATGAACCCCACTGCACTTAAATCATAGCCAGCAAAAGTTGGTTGACAATGTCTTTCATAAAACGACTAAAGAGTCTTTCCCAACTTTCTCTAAAATACTTAATGTGAAGCTAATTACTTCAGAAGATCAGAGAGATGTTACCCTGAAATCTAGTTGCTTCAGCAGAAGAGCTGAGAAGTATATCCAGGATCTGCGTGGCCCAGTGGTCTTCTGTCAGTTGCTGTGCCTTTATTGCTTCCTTACTCTCAAAAGTTCAAATTTAGAGAACAAACAAGCCAGAAAATAGAAAAATATTTTTCTTATCTCTCTCAGAATTCTCCCTTTGGTAATTTTTGATGTTTCTGATACTGGTTTTCATGCACAGCCTGCATTAATTAAAATATTAAGAATTAGACTTATTATTTACACAGAAGACTTGAAATTGGTTTCTGAATTCTCACTGTCTCTGTACCATACAGTGAAGCTGATGGTATTTAAAATTTTTGCATTAAATATTTGTTATAAGTAATTTATAAGAAACTGTTGGAGGCCCAAAGCTTGGAGGATACTGGCAGGTTCAAATAAAATATTATTTTCCTTAGCTTGCAGGCTGAAGAGCCAAACTGAAAGCTAGTTGTTCAAATTAGGTCTTTGTGCTGTTTAGTAATTTGTTTTTAATATGCTATTTTAGTACAATTTGCTACATTGTGTTCCAGAAGCCTACGTGTAGTTCTTTGCCATTGACTCTGTAAAGAACTAGTGTAGATGATGGCAGCTAATTAATTGTATATATTCAGAGATGTGAAAGTGAGGTAAGGTGTTTTGTAGCACTTCACTTTGCATTCTCTTGATGTACCCCAAACACAATGACCTATATTCAAAGATTAATTTTTTTATAATGAAAAGTGCTTTTTCTTGCCTTCCTGGCACAGCACCTAGCCAGTTTTCATCCTTTGTGGAGGTGGATGACTAACTGGTCTACATCCTTCTGTAGAATATTAAACCAATTGAAATGGAAAACCAGTTGAATTATTTTGCCAGCTTAACTACATTAAACCCTAAAATGACTCTTGTATCCCTCACTGACTACATCTATTGTGTGGTGTACATAGAACTCCTTTTTCAGGGTTTCTCAGGAGTTCTGGATTGACTCCTGTGTGCTAGAGGGCAAGTAATAGAGATGTTTGGTTTTTTTTAACCAATCTTTTCCATCTGCCAGTGCTTCTGTGCTGAATTACCCAAGCTTTTGTACACCAACTTAAGCAAAATAATAATAATAATTATAATAAGGGGAAAAAACGCAGCATTCTTCCACCCAGGCTAACAGAACAAGGTCAAACGTAAATGCTGTTCTTTAACACTTAAGTGCTTAAATGTTTTGAATTTACTCCTTATTTTAGCAGGGTTGGTGTTTCAGGCCAGGTTAGTCCATTTACTGTTCGGTGTTGGGGGTCTGTTTTGATATGAATGTCTATATGAGAAGTGCCTTACCCTTCTTGCTTTCACTGTCATTGCTGTAAGAAGGGCTTGTCTTGTAGAGTATAAGGAGAGGATATAACTAATCTTCATAGATATCCTTTGTGGAAAACATGGAGAGTAGTATCAATTTAAACAAATACTTTACATTCAAAGGAGCCCTGTGCAGTACCCAAGGGCTTATAATTCCCAGTCAGGAGAGTCATGGGGGCAAATTTGTTATTATCAACTCTGTGCTGTGCTTCAGGTTGAATAAAACTTGAGTGATGTTTCCTGGTATGTGAAATACTGCCTTGAGCTATCGTTGTCCATGAATAATGTGCATCATCTACAACATGATTGCTTTTGAGACAGTATATCCTTATGTTGGCATTTACAGCAACAAGCATCTGTAATATAGCTTCGGGCTTCTTGAGGAATTGGTGAAATTGTTTCTTTCTTGGCTTCTGGTCCTGTTTCAGAATGTTCTGCTACCTTCACATAAGAAAAGTTTGGGTTTATTTATTTATGTATTTTTATCACTGGAGTTAAATCCATTGCTTTTTGTTTTCATTAGCAATCTGGTAAACAAATACTTGTAACTGTGCTTTCCTTATGGGTCCCTTATTTAGAAAAAACAAAGTAGATCATAAGAATCTACCCATGTTTCTAGCCACCTTTGCTGTTCTTCCTTAAATGCTTCCTATTTTTCTTTCAGACAAGACATAAGAGATTGAGATGACTGTTACCTGTATTGTTAGATGTGAGATACCTCATTAACGCATACTTTGCCATCAAGCATCCTCTACATTGTGAACAGTGACACACAAATACTGTTATTTTTTTTTCTTTTAAGTTTTGCTCAAAAAAGACGGCTGTCAAAGTTGCACAGATCTCCATTCTGCATGGGAAGCATTACTTTAGAATTTAAAAAATCACAAAATTTATTCAGAGTTAGTGTCTGTATACTGAATTTCAACTCCCACATGTGTACTGTCACCTGTTCCACTTGGGTGTCCTGCTGTATTTTTGCCTCTTTTGCCAGAGGCTTTGGAAAGCAGCCAGGGACTGTTGGGCTAGGTACTATCCATGTGAGTTAAAAAAATATAATAAAGCCATCTCTATCTGGCTTCAAGAGCTCTGTCTGTTCTTTCAGAAATAAAGTGGTAGGTGAGGGAAGAATCATCAGGATTAATTGGGTGTGATCAGCCCAACTGCCTGGCTGCGGCTGAATTATTTAAAGACATCATGACACAGATGAGTTCTAAAGTGCGATTTAAGAGAAGGCGATGTCACAGCCTCACAGATTTTAAGACTGAAAGGGATAATGACCTAATTGCAGGAAGCCCCATCACAGGTTTCCTCTTTAAATTCATCAGGCTCCTTGAGGGAGCTTCCTCAGCTTAGGGGACAGTAAAGACAAAAAGGTAAAGGCAAAATTAAACTTAATTGATGGTGGCTATAAAGTCAAGTAGAGTGTACAGAACAGTGCTCAGCTGTGGGATGCTTTTTAAGATGAACCCTTCTGGCTTGCTTTTTGTGCTGTGGACAGAAAGAAATTCAAAGAGGGGTTCTTCCCTTCAAAGAATAATATGGTGGAAGTAAACTTGTGAGCCAGACAGATGGTCTCTGCTGTCCTACTTTCTTATTTCTTTAATGATTTTAAATGATTTTGAGTCAGTGGCCAATACTGTTGCATTAATTTATTTCCCTTCCTAGGCTGTAGATGTATATACTTAGCCTGAAGATAATCTTGTGGCACTGTTTCACTGTTTTGTTGCATTTTGCCACAACTAATGATTTAAATATTTTTTAAAATTCTTCCTTTTTTTTTTTTTTTTTTTTTTGTGTGTGTGTGTGTGTCTCTTTGCCACTTTCTAATCCATGGTGCAGCTCTACCTTTCATCTCTTAACAGCTTAATTTTCTGTTTTCCCAACAGCTTTCATTGAAAGACAGGGCCAAAGGCTTTTGGAAAGTCAACGTTTGTCCAATCAGTTCTCATTTATCCATCACATGGATATGCTTAAAACTTGATAGATGCTGTGGTCATGGACCACATGTGTGTTTATTTACTAATACTTCTCTAGTTATTAAGTGATGATAAAATTCTTAAGTATGGATTAGCAAAGCGCTTCATTACTCTATAATTAGCACTTCATATTCAGTACTTGGACAGCTGGCAATTGGACATCTGCCACTCCAAATGGTAACAGAGCAGTGGCATTTGTACAATTTGATTTTGCTTATGTGCAAGCTAAGGCAGACAGGTTTATGAACTGCATGATGCAAATTTGCAGAGTATATATTTGTAGCTAGAAATAGGAAGATTAATGAAAAATAAATCATGGTAAAGGAACGCTGCTGACTTTTAAATGCCTTTAAATGAGCCTTTAGTCACAGATAAAAATGACTGTTGTCATAATTGAAAGACAGAAATGTCTTTTGGGGTTTGTTGTATGTTTTTGTGTGTGTGTGAAACTGCTGTTTATGAAATGCGTTTTCCATACTTGCTGGAGCCTTTCGCAGACCAGTAGGGAAGATGTTTTTTTAAACAAAAGAAAGATTTAATAATCACTGCAGAAATGTTCAAAGGAAGTCTGGGAGTGGTCTCCAATCCCAGCAGCTCAGCAGTACGTAGTCATTTTATCTTGCAACGCACAGAAATGCTAACACATTTGACTGTTTCTCTGACTATCTCAGAAGCTTAAAGAAGATCATAGAAATGGATCATGAAAGGTTAAGAAAATGCAAAGAGTTCTTCTAATTCAAAATACATATCAAAAAATGAAATTTATAATGCTGGAAGGGAACCTGCTTACAAGTGGTTATCAGGGAAAAGCTACCTACCTTTGATTGCTTTGAGTTTTCTGGGTGTGGGGCTCTTTACACCTGCTTCATTAATTACATCCATTTTTCAGTCCACTAGCAGAGAATCTGAGCTGCTGCGTGAATTGAAGATGTTTGGTTATCCTGTAGTTGTGGAAGTACTGCAAGGAAGGTAGGTGTCAGGAAGAGACACGTTTCTAGAGAACGTTAAAACTAAAAAAAAAGAGCAGCACTGCTTTAGTGTCAATCTTTTATCATTAATTGATCTGACTATCCCCATACAGGCAAGCTCTGGGTAGAGTCCCAGTGGTTTTGCTGGGCGCTGTTTAAATTTAAGGTTTCAGGCACAGATCCTTTTGTGCAGTTGGAAATGCAGCTGTAAAATACTTGGGCATTTTGTGCTAGCTCAAAAACCTGAACTGTCTGACCAGGATATTTTTTCTATCCATTTCTAAAAATTAATTTCCTTGAAGAAATAGGCTGCATATGCCCTATGATCAGTGACTGAAAAACTGACGTTTTATAAGTGATCAGTGCAGTCGTCATCTGCAGGATCGTTATCTCCTTTGCAGTCAGGTCCATCAATCTCTGGCAGAGTTTGTACTTCAGTGTGCCTGGAGTTTGGGAGACAGATGCAGCCCTCTCTCTCAGTCCCCAGCAGGGAGATGCACCCTTTGTGCCTCCCCCCAGCCTTACGAGGTTCCTCTCCAGTTCTTTGACTTTCCAGTAGCTGGTGACTGAGCCTGCCCTCCATGTTGCAGAGCTTTCCTGAGGGAAATTCCAAACTTTATTTCAAAACTGAGGTTAGTGTCCAGCAGTGTATCTGTTTCCCAGCTGTGTCCTGGGGTTTTATTTTATTTTATTTGGGTTTGCATTATTCCTTGGTTCCTTTGGGCTTGTTTTCCGCATCCATTGTCCTTGTAGTGACCCTGGAATGATGTGTGCAGAGTGTATGTCTCTTTAAGGATCTCCAGCTGGCTTCCGGTATTTTCCCTTGCAGCCTAGTCCAGGCAATGGTGCTGTGATCCTTCCTTCTAACCAGAGGAGCTGGAGAAGGGGGCAAGAGCATGGGCTGGTTCAGCATAATGAGGTTTAGGATGTTAATTTGAGACCTGACTTTCAGGTTTGAGGAGAAGGCACACCTTGGTGGTCTTTAGGCAAAAAAGCAGGTGAGCCGAATTTAGGAAAAGGTGTGGCACTGGGGGTGAGCTGAGCATCCGCCTCTACCTAACAGCAGGAGGTGAGTGAAGCCAGAACAGTGTACATACACTAGGTATGCCTCTTCCTTCACATCTGCTTCTCTGTGAGTCATGGGTGTATGGCACAGGACACCAGAGTATGTTTTGTATGAATTCCAACTAGTAGGATTTCAGTGTATCAACTTTATGATTGTAAAACATGACCCTGTAAGCTCTCTGATTTATACAGTGCTTTAATGAGCTCGTTATTTGCAGTGGAAGCTCAAGATTCTACTACCCTGTAGGCTGGACTTTTAGTAATTGGTAATTCCAGTTGGATAAGGATTTTCATTTGAACAAATCCAGCATCAAGGAATCAGATGCAGTATTAGATCTAAGAAGCAGTTCTGTAGACTTTTGTAGCACAAATGAGAATTAAAAATAGTCTGGACACTGACAGTCTAGGGACAGTATTTCTGTATTAGATCCATCATTTGTTCATCAGGTTTTCTTCCATCTTCCCTGGCTAACACCATTTGTTCAGGCAGAGACTGGCCTCTCACCTGGAAAGCACACTACTCTTTTTTCCTTCTAATGGGTGTTTTGACCTTACAATGAGGAAACCCAACGGTTCCTGAAAAATTACTTACATGTCTTTGAGAAACAGGACTGGCAGATCTGGCTTTCTGTGAAATCAAATAGTCACCTACAACAGTGAGTGGAAATGACCCAAAGAACTGATTTTATTGTCACAGAGTGGAATTCACATTTCTTCTAAGTAAAATGGGTATATTTTTCCTCGAAGATTACTTCACAGGGTTTGCTGTGTAAGAAAGAGTATGTTTGTGTGATTCTCATAGACCTGATTGCTCTTGGGGGTAGTTTGCAGGGCTGCTCTCTTGCCAGAAACTGTCAGGTCTAGTGGTGGCCCCAGACTGCAGCAGGCAAGCTGTGGAGCCTGCTCCGTGCGTTATTACACTCAGGAGGAGCGCTGCAGGGTGTATTTATACAAATATTCCCTGCATTCCTCCCACAGGATACAGATTTTTTTTTTTTCAGGTTTTAAATCTTGTAGACTTAAGAAAACAAATACAAAATATATAAACTCAGAATTGCTTCTGGTGATATTTTGCTCATGAATGAAAAGTGATGCCTTTATATGTTTGAGTTTTTTTCCTTTGGGGTTTTTTTTTTGAAGTCCTTTTCACAGTTGTGGAAATGACCCATATAAGCAGAGACAGAACTAACTGTATGCAACATGCTGACTAGCGTATGAGTAAACAGCCTGGAAGACTGAAGCAACTAATCATTTTTCTTTCTTTTTTTAAATTTAGTAACAAATTTAAAAAGTGGGTTGGCAGTGTGCTTCTATTCATAGTGCCCTGTACCTGCAGATCTGGCTTCTGCAAATGGTCCTGTTTACTGCTGTCTCCATTCAGCTGCAGCTAGCAGCAGCGGTGTGGAAGTTCACAGCTTTCTTTACAAATAGCAGAGTGAAAACCGGATGAGCATTGCCAGTTTTTATAACTTGTGCCTTTTTGAGCTGGTGAGTGCAGTCTCTCATAAGAATCAGCTCAACTGTATTGCGTAGATGCCTTGGAAAGCAGCAGAGAAGTGCACCGTGGTAGTGAAATCATACAGCAGATGTTATTTTCGTTGACTTAAACAAACTGCTAATGGCTTTGTGATCTGTGATATCACAGTTGCTTTTCACTCAGAGTTTTGGGGTTTGGTACCTGTTAAGTCTTTCAAGGCCCAAGTTTTATCTTCGTGTGAGGTCCCTCAGTATAGTCTTCAGCATGTCTAATGTCAGAACAGTACTCATGCTAATACTCTTCGAGTTCATTCCAATTTAATTTTTCTTTTTTTCCTTTCTCTGTTCTAGGCTGCAGAGAAATATTTTAAAGCTATTTCTTTTTCTTAATAGCATCCCCTTCCAAGTTCTTCCGTTCTTTTTCCTGCCTTTAAATTATTCCATGCTGATTTCCACATGGCTTTTGTATTAACTTATTTTTTTCTGCTTTTGTTGTACTTTTTCTACATTTGTTTCAAACCTGTCCTTGAAACATTTCCTCTGCCAGCCACCATTTGTGCTGGGCACCTGGCTGATTTTATGTATGTTTTTGACTGTATCACATCATTGTTCAATGAAAGTGACTTCTGCCCGAATGTTTGCCACCCACCTTATGAATTGTTATTTTGTAGGTACTATAATAAGTTATATTTATGAGAAAAAGACAGCATTTAAAGCTCAAACCTTCAATGTTAGCGTATCTCTTCTTGTATTTGGTTTAGACAATGAGATACTTAAGATTTGGACTTTGACCTTACTGTCTTTGTGGAGAAGCACCTTCATTTTCCTCTAGATAAACAGCTTTTGCCGAGGTTTGTGGGTGGATAGGCAGCTACCTTTTCTTTCTTTCTTTTCCTTTTCAAGCAGGAACAAGAAAGTTGTCTTGAAATAACAATTGGACAGTAACTAAAGAATAGACCTGGAATTAGAAGTTGCAGACCAGGAGCAACAACCTTTGAGTTTTGGGCTGGTGAATTAATTGGGTACTGTTGAAAGTTCTTGCTGGAGGCTGTTGTATTGACTGGAAAAGGTTATAAAGATTTTACAGAAAAGTAGTGCCTATATAAAAAAGTATTCAGGAGTGAAGAACAAGAGTCAGAGTCATTCCTGAGATCAGATGCCTGCCTTTTATCACATTCCAGGTAGTCTTAGGACTTTTCAGTTAAGGGAGTCCTGCAAAAAAAGATAGTTACGGATGGGATTTTCTGCTAGTACTGCTGATCGGAGAGGGTTCACCGATCAGTGTTTGAGTGGTTGCTGTACATCTCAATCAGGCCGTGTTTGCTGATTAGTTTCATTATTCGTATGTGCTCTGTTTTAAATTTGTCACATAGCGTCTCACCTTTAATTTCCTACCATCCAAATAGAGCAAAATGCAAAAGAATGACATGAGTCATTAATAGGAGAGACTTTAATTGTTTTGGACACCCAGGGGAAATCCACACCAGTAGCAAGAAAGGAAGGAAAGCAAGAGAATTTGGATTTTGAAGAAAGGCTACTCAAATTAAAGCTACAAATACCTGGAAAAGAGCACTGTTCACACATCATTCTTGTGCCATCCAGTGAGTGTACTGGGCTCCCCTAATGCTCAGCTTTCATATGTCACTGCATGATTCCTGGAAGAGTCCTGCCAGAGCCTCTGAGATAATGCCCACAGCTTACTATGCCTCAAGTTGGTATCTCTGTTTGTGGTGAGGACTGTTAGATGCTGGGCTGGATGTACTCTGGTAGCTCTAACCATCAACTGCCAAAAGCTGTGCTTTCTGCTCTGGACAGACCCTTAGGCTTAGGGGAGTTGGTGCAGACACTGAGCATGAAGCCAGGATGCTGATACCAGCATAAAATAATAAAGGTTGGAAGGAGCAACTCCTAGTTGCTGTATCTGACCCCTCCTTCTCATTTGTCCCTTACAGTTTTTCTCATAATAGTATGCCAACATCTATGTAGAGCTAGATTAATGCAGCATTTCTTTGTTATGTACTCACTTTATCATATTTTTCTACGGTGTTTTATCTACCTTTAATTTTATTATTTCTATGATCTATGTGAACTTGCTCTTCAGATTTCTGATCATAACATTGTATTGGTCACTGCTTAGTTTCAGCCATAGCTGAAAGGTAAGCTTCCGCATCTCGATTGTTTCCTTCTAGTCTTACCTCATCAACCTGTCTTAAAATAACACTTGAAATATGTTTTATTTTGTTTTCCGGTGAAGTTTATAATAGAAGTAAATCTGCCCTTCAACAACAAGCTTATTTCATGTAATATTCTAACTTTACATCATCTCAGCCTAATCTCTAGGCTTTGATTGCATTTTCCAGCCATAAGCACTAGCTTTTAGTGAGCTTTCTATATTGATATTTCAAATGATCTGCCTATGTCAACTGTTTTTACTTTAAATTCACTTGCAAAATCCTTCCAGGTATACTTCAAAGTAATTGTTCTGCTTGCTATCATCTTAGGTGCACATTTATCAGGGAAATGATGCTTTATTTTCTACGAGGCTTCCCCACACTCTAGTAAAGCAACATTAAAATATGATAGGATGTCGTATAAGCTAATTGTGATACAATTTATTCCTTGTCATTCAGTTAATTGTGGCTGTATTGGTTCGGGAATACTACGTCCTGTAAAGGAGCTGTGTACTATTATATTTGTCCAGGCTTCTTCCTGCAGTCTCAAAAAATGGCCAAGGATAGATGCTAGTACTTCTGTTACATCCTTAAACACCATTCTTTTTTATGTAATGTGTCCCTTCAAAACCCCAAACCATTTATTAATGCTTCAGAATACCCTACACTTCTGACAGGCACAGGTGTGATAGACATAGTTAGAGCCACAGCAAGATAATTAGCAAAACTGGCTTCAGAAGCGAGGAACGTGTTACACCATCCAAGTTAAATCTGTGGTACGACACTAATGTTGGATTTCTGGCATTGCAAGGCTATCAGTTTCTTATAAAGAAGTGTGGACCTTTAAAATTTGGACTTGTGTAGTATTAGCTTTCACTTATTTATTTTTAGCGTAATACACATAAGAAGCGAGGTCAGCATTAGTACAGTCTCCTCTTTGGTTCTAATTTTCTGGTGTCCTTACTGCACAGTAGCAAAGCGCTTTGCAGAGCGGTGAGGGTAAAGAAAAGGATGGCTTAATTGTAACCTAGGGCAGTTTAATAAGAAGTACTTTTCTAAGACGTGCATATCAAAGAGAGGCTTGTGCATTAGAAAATACACCCACGCTTTACAGGCTTGTGTGTGCTTTGTTAGTCAGGACTGTTGAGAGCTTTTTCTTCTAAATACCTTTTGATTGTTTTGAAGAACACAAATGTAATGTGAAATACTGGAATCAGAGTAAAACCATCTACAAAAATATTAGCTGAACTAGTATGATGAATGCCAAGGGAATGAATTCTGCAGCTGGAATATAAAGTAAGGCCATAAATCAGAATGTATCACTTGACGCAGCATGTTGGAACGGCTCATAAATGAGCACTAGGAATAAAAATCAAATTGTTGTTAATAATTAATTTTTTCCCCCTAAAATTACCTCATTACCCCTCCCCAATCCAGTAAATCACTAAAATGGTACGCTGATATCCTTCTGAACATTTACATATCTTGGAGGAATGGAGGTCCAGCAAGGAAGAAGCAGCCTGGAAGATCTAGAAGCACTACATGCTGACTTTAAAACCTCCCAGTTGGCCACCAGCTCTGCAGCAGCAATGCTGCCTTTAGTTTTTTTGGCCTTGTCCCAGCACTTTGACTTACTGGAATTGGCTGTCTGTTGCGGCTGGGGCTGAGACGCATGCGACTGGAACACAGTGTGCTCACACTCGTGGTATGCATCTGTGTTGGTGCTAGCCTTGAGAAGGCAGCTGTGTTCCTGCCTCGTTTGCATCCTTTCTTTGCCCATGGTGGATTGTTTCCTTCATGCTACCTCGCAGCGTGTTGTCCACTTTTGTTTGAAACTGTTTCAGGATTCATGGCCTCTTCGGGAGACGTTGCTGCTGCCAAATAAACTTGATTTCTAGATGTTCTACCTAAACTTTCCTTTTCCTTGTTTCAGTCTGTTAGTGCTGATCAGAATGCTGTTCTTTAGTAATACAAATAATTATTTTTATTTTTTTCAGTCCTTACCCCATGTAAATCTGTTGGATTCCATGTTGCTTTCTTGTAGCTGCTGCCAGGCCAAGATTTAGGCAGCTTCTCTTTTTTTTTTTTTAAGTTTTTTTATTTTCTGATGTAGTACTCCTGGTTGCTGCATTTGACCCCTCCTTCTCATTTGTCCCTTACAGTTTTTCTCATTAATAGTATGCCAACATCTATGTAGAGCTAGATTAATGCAGCATCTCTTTGTTATGTACTCACTTTATCATATTTTTCTACGGTGTTTTATCTACCCTTAATTTTATTATTTCTACGATCTATATGAGCTTGCTCTTCAGATTTCTGATTTTCTTTTAAATACCTAGGGAGATCTAGTAGTCCCACTAATAACCCATTAATTTGAAGTGTTATTTATCCTGACTGCTTTTTATAGTTCTTCAGGAAGCTTTCATACATAGTTTGTACAGTTCAGTAATTGCTTCGCCGTTTTTTTTCTTCAGTGTTTTTCCCATTTTGTCTTTAGAAATGTGGTGTCTAATACAAGTTGCAGCTGAATTGCTGTAGTTGCAACTTCAGTTAATGTCCATGTAAACAAAATCAAGGCTTACTTAGTATTTGGAAAGGAGAATTACACGAGGTAAGAAATTGATTTTGTAGCATAAAAATAAACACTCTAAACACCCAGCACCCCCACTTCTTTTGTTTTTCAGTCTTCATTGTTCCTCTGCTCCAGCCTGGAGTAACACTGTGTTGTGTTTCACTGAGTAACAGGAAGTTTATATTGATCCTTCATGCACATTACTAAGTAGGAAGTTTAGTAATTACATATTGGCAGAATTCCTGTGGGGATGACTCTGTTTTCTCCCCTTGAGGTCCTTCTGAAATATCAAATGGAGACAGGAGTTTTCATTTCCTGACACTCTGAAGTGCAGTTATTGTAAACTTTGAAGTAGAAGATATTAAAAATGGCTGGTGGAAGTGAAACTGTAATTGCTACACAGCCCTCCTGGTGATAAGCCATAAGCGAAAACGGCACAAGATTGAAGTTAGTGGCCAAACCAGCCAATTCTGTGCAGTTGGGTCTTCTAAAAAATCATGAAATGCCTGCACTTTGAAGCATCAGTGATACAAACCTCCTCTGGGCTCTGACTGAGTTATTATTGACTGATAATATATAGCATATACTGTATGGAAACTTGCTGGATTTAATTCAAATTAATTCCTCTGTTCACACTTTCAATGCTGTGATAGGTGAGCTTTGAAGTACTTGTATCTTAGCAAGGACTCTCATATTAGATTTTAACGAGTTTCTTATTCTTATAAGGAAATACTTTAGATTCCTCCTCAGTCTTTAAGCTGTGAGGCTATCTACTTCTCCAGTTCAAGTCTAATCTCCAAACACCTTTTTGTCTTTAATTGTTTCTCCTTACCTTGGGGTGCTGGGCCACAGGACTATCCTTTTTACACCTTTCACTGTTATTCTGTGTATTCATTTTTGGTTTCATATCCCCAGAGATCCTTTCAAGAGAAACATCTTTCGTTAACAGAGAGGGCTCCTAATGGTAGATGGTTATGTTCTCAAATGTGCCTGAAGTGCGTTGCTTTGCAATTTCTTTACATTGGGTAGACTCTAATAATGAGCTGTAGTTTGCACCAGAGCTGTTTGAGATGATTCCAGAAACAAAAGCCATGACACGAAATTCCTTATATCTGAAAGCAGCTAGAAGGATGATTCAAGTTCTGCATGACGACATCTGATAGGCTTTATTTTTTATAATTATTTTTATTTTCTTCATGCAATGATGGACAAAGAAAAAGCTACATGATCCAGGAAGTGCACCGTAATTGCCTGTACAGAGTGCCACGACATCCAGACAACGCAATGGATGTTTTCAGCCTCAAAATCTCGTTTTCTTGCTTGTTTTATTCAAAGGGACACTCTGACTTTATTGCAACTTGGGTATCTGGTTTAGAAAACAGAAGCCAATTTCTTTTCTCCTGTTTCACACTTCAGTGCAGTTGTCCTTAAGGGGAGGCTGTGGAGGCTTGTAATGAATATTATGGTTTTTAGTCCTGGTTTTAAATAAACTTCTTACATATAGTCAACCTTTTTAACTGCAATTTTTTTTTTCTCTCTATCAGTGTAACATCTGTTTCTGTTGGTTTTGAATCTTGTAGAAATCACAGCAGAGTGAGAAATCTATTTGATAGAGAGAAAGAGAATTTTAACTTTTGAAAAGATCTGTGCACCTGGTAGATCTTGCAGTCATTCTGTGTACAAACACGAGAAGAATGAGTAAGAAGAAATCTCTTAACACTGTGTAAATCACATTGATCATCTTGTCAAAAGCTGAAGATGATAATTTTGCTTCTTTTTTTATAATAACACTTTTTCTCCCTCACTGAAAACATCACCTATATTCTAACTCCTGGTGTTGTGTTCCTGATGTTTTTTCATCCTGCTTATTATATCTTTATGACCATGTTCTGTTACAACTGAACTTATATACAACTTATTTTATCCTTTTGATTCTTCATCCAAATGTATTGTAGAAATGACTTTCCTAATGTATAATTAACTATATATTTGGGGAAATTGAGACTTTATGAAGGTATGGTCCTTCAAATTTGTGTATGCTCTAACTGTACCAAGCTGCCTGTATAACAGTAAGCAGTATACTGTGCCTGTGTTTGCTGGCAAATACCATTTTCTCTTCGGATTTATGTTGAGTGTCTTCGAGGTGGTCAGTCTTTGTGCATTTATAATAATATGCATTTTTTTTTTAGCACCTGAAGATAACTCTGAATGTACATGCAGCATAAAAAAGAATTGTCAGGTTTTGCTGTTGTATTCGTAGAACAGGGTTGCAGATGTGATTTAACACTCCTACAGCTGTCCTGCCCGTAGACAGAGCCCTGTGGAAATTGTTTTGCATAAATCTGGTTTTGTTCTGCTGCCATATAGCATTCTCTAAATGAATAAAGCAGTATTTTGAAACAGTGGCTTGGAGTAAAACAGCCTTGAAAGACTTTTGTGAACAATTTTAAGGCCAGTTACACATCTGTATTTATCGTGATTAGGCATTGATTTAGCACTTTACCTAGTGCCATGTATAATCTTTGTGGACAGTGTGTTTTACTAATGTGATGGGCCACCACATCGTGTACTCTGGCTTTTGAGCTTGTTGAGCTTTCCCCTCAAAGCAGGAGGTTCATCATGCTACCCATTTCTGTTGGGGAGCAGTTGTAAATATTTCCTCTTCTGTGGGAAACTTTCGTCTTCATTATATCCTGCATTTGTCTTGGGCTAGTTTATATCTATTTATTCTTTTGTCCATATTATCCGTTAGTTCAGCTAGCTCCTTTCCAACCTTGGCATTTATCCATGTGTTTACAGAGTGCAGTTTTATTCCATCCAGCCATTCTTCTGTTAGGCTTGGTGACCTAAGCAATTGTTGTCCCTTCTGATGTTATAAGCTCCCATTCGTCGCTCCCATTCGTCACTCCCATCTGAGTGATGCTTCTTGGTGCCTGATGTGTTTTCTCTTTTTCTTTTATCAATAACTAGAGAATAACTAGAGAGTATTCTACTATTGGCTTGCTTGAAGGCATTAGTATTTTCCCTGCCTCTACTGAAAGTAAATTTAGGGGGTTGGGTGCCTACAGTGATGTCTTATGATCAGTCATCATGCAGTCTTTATTCACTTTTCTGCCTCTTCAGATAGATTAATCCTACATTTTGAATAAGGAGTCATATTCACATTGAAAGACGTGCTCTTGGCCATCATATTTAATCCTGTTCCTGTCATTTCAGGCCACAAGTTCTTTCCTTTCTTCCTCTGATAACCTAGTCTTCCTTTCTGTTGACAGACTTGCTGAAGATAAAATGCTGAGAAGCAGTCTTGGGTCAATAAAGAAAAAATAGATCACTCCCTGGACCAGTATTCAAGGAATCCAGTACTGAAATAGAAGAATGCTGTACAGAGTTTAAGCCCAGGTCCATCCACATGCATGCATCTAAATCCTGATGTACTGTATTTCTTATAGGCATTAATCAAGAATCTCTTCTTTAATTATTTTGCATACCTTCTGCCTCCTGCCTTAGTTACAAATTCTCCAATCTCTGGTCTTCCCAAGGAGGTCTGCTGCATGAATTTTTTTTCCTTTATTTTTAAAAAGGAGAATATGTTGAAAAAGATTAGGTTTCTTGACAGTTTAACTTTTTTCTCATTTTCAACTTTCATATTGCTTTCCTTCAAAACTGGTTTCACTTCCTTATTTGTTAATTAACTTTAGAGTTATGGGTCTGTAGTTACCTTTTTCTTCTTTCTTGGTATTGTTTGCTAATCTCCGTGCATATCCTACTGCCATCTTTTGATGGAATTGGGAAAAAACCCTTTTAATGAATTTATAAGCTATTCTATGTGAGGATAATCCTGTAAAGACTAGTTAGACTTTTTTGAAAGATGTGCTTCTAGTGACCTTGAATTCGAAAGCAGCCTTGTAGTTTTTGTTCTCGAAAGAAGTAATTTTTCTAGCAGCACGCCAGAGGACTTCATTGTTTCCCTGCCCACATTTCCCTTTTTGAAAAATTTGCACAACTTTCAATGAATATGTTTTGCAAATAGGCTTGCCTAATCTGTGCTCTAAATGTTCTGAATAATGTGGATCAAAAAGTGCAGAGAAGGAGTGGCAGGAATTTACAGCTAGATTAGGTCTACGGTATTTCCTCTCTCAGCAAGACGGTCCTAGATTAAATGCTCATACATTTTCAATGATTTAACATAATTATAGCTTTACAGGAACTGTTGAAACCTTGCTTTCCTACAGAAGAATCTCTTTTCTGCATTCTTACATACATCTGAAGTTTGTTATCCTGCTGCCACTCTCTTCCAAAGTCACGTGCCTTCCTCATTGTGGATAAACATCATGATATTTCTTTTGTTCAGCATTTTCATATTTGAATTTTTGCCAGGATTTTGGCGGTTTCATAACAAAGTGACCTTGAGCAGTGATATTTCTATAATGTCTAATAACCTGTGTTGAAAATGGGCATAGTTGAGAACCGCCTTAGAATGCCGAAGATTTTTTTTATCCAGACTACATAGCCTTTACTCTGCTTTTCAAGGCGGGATGACATCTTTGCATGATTTATGGGTGGACGTGGTAATGGTCAGTTTGCTGCACAATACTGAGTCTTAGTGAATTTCTTCCAAACGTGGTCTCCACTGAAAGTGAATCACTGCCCATTGCAGCACTGTGGGACTGTGGTAAAAGGTTAATGATTCCCCAGAGGATTTAAGCATGAAAAAGGCCTTTTATATTGGTATAACTTGTATGTCTTTGCAGAGGTGTTTTGATTTCAGCTGGGCTCTTCTTTTACGTGGAGGAACTTACTGCAGAGCTGACTAGAAGAGTAAGATCTCTGGCACATCTCTGTTTTGTTTGTAACTTGGTGAATTCATGGTTGTGTGCGAGGTGATGTTAAATCGATAAGGAGGTGATTTAAAGGTCTGATAAACATCAGATGTGGTTTTATCTGGTCAGGAAGACTCAAACTGAGATTTGAATCTACTTTGTGAGAATTTAGAAGAACTAACTTGGTAAAGTAAACTAGGTACACTGCTGCTTCATGTGGTCTCAAATAACCTTTTTTCCATTTGGATTTGAAATTTCTGTAAACTTCTAAAGTATGGAATTTTGTATCCAGAGGTGCTGTAATAATTTGCAGTTGCATGATCATAGTTTGGTAGTTTTCACTTTTCTTTGGAATGGTTCTTGGGAAGTAGGACTCCTGAAAAGATAGGTGCTTGAATTAGGGGAGTCATTTAGGTGTGGCCTGCTCATTCTTGTTTTAGAAAGTGAAACCCTTTCTGAGATTTCCTGCTGAATAAAAAAAGCCAGAAATAGAGGGGGGGGTTCTCTCTCCATAGCCTCATACATTGTTCTTTTCATTGAGATATTTGGAAATTAGAGTTTCAATGTTACATATGTTTAACTGATGGCATGTGAAAGCATGCAATGTTCTGCGTTTTTTAGTAATTCGCTCTTTTTCCCAAATTGTATGTTATTTTATTCCCATTACATAACCTTTATTTTCAAAATTATGATTTGTGGTTAGGCTAAAAAGCTAAATCTGCATCCCTTCTGCTGAGAAAGGTACCGTTTCCTTGTGCTTCACTTAAACTTCTCAGTATTTCATTGTACTTTTGCATAGGCCAGGACAGTTTGAAAAAAACATCTAAATCGGACTGGGAAAGAGAAAACAAAAAGGTTCCTTCATCTTCCTCAGTGCAGGAAGAGTCGATATGAGCCCTGATACGAGAGCTGGGCTCCTGGCTTGTACTTGCTTTCTCTGCCATGTGTCATTTCTTTGTATTGCATCCCAGGAGGGATGGAGAGCAGTGGTGTCTTGCTGAAGTTCAAGCTGTTGATAAGCTTTGACAGTTGCCTATCACGCTGATCAGTAGTGGCTTCTGACTTCTTGCTGTTCCTTACCATACCCTCTTACAGTCTTTGGTCTTACATTATGATCTGATAGGTAAGTATCCTGTCTGGCGTGTTCTGTGTGCACACAGTGACTAGCACACTGATAGTAAACATTGAACTGGTTTCACTTGGGAACGAGTCACTTGGTGACCTTAAAGTATCTGAAGGGAGTGTGAAGGAGAGAGTTCCAAGAATAGATTTAAGAAAAGAAAAAAACCCCAAACAAACAGCTCTCTTAAACAGTTCAAGCCTGGTATTTTGTGGCTTATATCTCCTTAAGGAACTGGGTTTTAGTTCATAAGCTGTGCAGTCAAGGTAACCATGTTTTTCTCCTCCTGCCAAGAAAGTAAGCACCATCTAAGTCTAACTTTTTAGTTAAATTATCGTTTAATTTCTATCCATACAAGTGAAAAAAAGACAAAAGAGTTAAAATGTTCCTAGTCTTCAAGTAGTTAACTGAATTGTACTAAAATTTAATTTTGTGTTTTGGGTGAAACCAGAAGACAACTTCCATAAAGGTGTAACTTTCCATAGGAAAACTATTGAACCTGTCTTTAATGAGTGAATGTACCTCTATTTATTTAAAGTGCATAATACCTAATTCTAAAATATCTGCTTTTGGTTTCTGTCCTACAGGGAACACAGTGAGTAACCTGATTTTCATTCTACCTCCAATCTATGGTGCGATTCAGACCTATAAAGATGGCCTTGAAAAACGGTATTTAGCTGCATATTTGTGTCTTACAGGTATGTGTAAAACTTAATTTGCTTTTTCATTATAAAGAGAGCTCAGATGTGCAATGAAGAATATGAAAATATTAGTAAACAAAGTAGTTAGCTTACTGTGTCCTTTTATGATGATTTACAGAAAATTTCTTGTGTGTCCTACTTCCAAACAGTTTCACACTATTAATATTTTTGTGGCATTTGTATGGAACAGTAATACAAGAAATAGCAAAGATCTTGAAGGAACTGGAAAAGCATTCCTTTATGAGTTTGGTTTGTTTTCCGTTCCTCTTTGGCATATATCGCCCAACAACCTAACTGCCTTTGTATCTGGGAAGTTTTGCAAGGATGGAAGAACAATGGGACATCCATGCATAGGTGACCTTAAGGGCATTCTGTTTTTTTCTAAAATAACAAAATCCAGATAGAACCAACTTCTTTTAAAACATTAATTGTGTAACTAGAAGTTGCCTAGAAGGAGCCTCAAGAAAGTTGGAGAGGGACTTTTTACAAGGGCCTGTAGTGATAGCACAAGGGGGAATGGCTTTAAACTGAAAGAGCGGAGATTTAGATTTAAATTAGATATAAGAAAGAAATTCTTTACCATGAGGGTGGCAAGGCACTGGCCCAGGCTGCCCAGAGCAGCTGTGGGTGCCCCATCCCTGGCAGGGCTCAAGGCCAGGCTGGACGGGGCTGGGGGGAGGGGGCCCTGGCAGGGGGGTGGGACTGGGTGGTCTGTACAGCTCCCTTCCAGCCCAGACCATGCTGTGATCCTATGATTCGGTAAGCCATGTTCCTTTTGAGAAAATGTTTGAAGATGGTTCAAATTTGCAGTTGGGTCTCAAAGTAGATTTCACAGAACTTCTGTTTCACATGATTCCTCTGTTTGCTGTAGCTCCTATCAGTGTGGAGGCTATCTTTCTCATTCTTCTTAGTGGCAAGAGATTGGTTTATTGTAAATGTTACTATTAAGTTTGGCATACTTATGTATTTAGAGAAATACTGTTGAAAACCACATATCCGTATGCTAAATATACTCTTGATGCCAATTAAACTGCAATATATACTAGGTACAACTTCATGGTTTTTCAGTTATGTTGGATTTGCTGATATGTGCTGATAAGCAGCAACAATGTACAGCTTTGGATGTTTTCTGAACACTTACCAAATAGCCACTTGTAGACTTTGTATGGTTTTGAGTAATTATTCATTTTTGTTTCAGTGTAAAACAGTTTGGCAGAAGAAATTCTTGAAGGTCAGGGTTTACTTTTAAAAAAGACAGGGAAAGAAATGGTGTGTAAGAGTTTGCTGAAATTAACTCTTTGCATGTTCTTGAATTTAAGTATCCTATACTGCCATTCTTTCTTAAAAAAAAAAAAAAAAAAAAAGGAAGGTAAAACTGTGTTTGAGACTCAGTGTTCACCATAACTTGTGACTATCTCTGTCAGTGACGCTTCACTATGATCAAAGTATACCACTACCTAACCAGAACGTCAGGCAGCTACGCTGCAACTGCCCTGCGTGGGGATTTCTCATATACCCTTTAATGTTGGGTTTTGTTTGTTTTTTTTTTTTTTAAATTATCTGTCTTTGATTGTGATAAATGCTATGGACTTCAGTTTTGTACTGTTCTTGGTGTTCATGAAGGGGAGCTCAGCCTGCCTATTTGACAGCAGTGCTGGAGGACAGCCCGGAGTTCTGTCTGGGCTCTGCTCATCTGTGACAGGGCTGCCTTTGACTCCTGTCTGAAGTGATAAATGCTTGTGTGGCTTGATTTTTTATCTTGTATGTTGGAACCTAATATTAAATTCCAAAAATGTTTCTCTTCTGCTTCAGTATTAGTAACGCTGGACTTTTACAGCAGTTGAAAGATGTAAAGTAATATAGAAGGTTTTGTAGTTTCTCAGTGAAAAACGGGAACAGGATGGTTTGGAATCAGTAATCGCTTAACATTTGTTCTACTACAGAATAAAAGCAGCAAATGAGAAGATAAACAAGTTTAAATACAGTTGAAATATGCCAGGAACATTGGCATTTTTTCTGTGCATGTGACTGAATCAGAAGCATACTGAAATAGAGTAAGAGTACAGAAATTTATTTTTGTAAGAAGGTACCAGAGAGAATTCTTTGTTATTATAATCTTAGTTAATAACAGATTTCACTATACTTACTTAATTTGTAACAAATAAGTGTAGACTTAATCTGTAAAGGGATAGTGAATTTAACACAAACTTCTGATTTTGCTTCAGGCACCATGCATCATCATGCTCACTCATATTTTGACAAGTACAAAGCTGGTAGAATGTCTTATTGCACTGATGGTTTTTGTGAAGTACATCTTCCTTAGAAACATCGTGATCCTGAAGTTGTCATGAGAAGGGTATCTAAAGATAGTTTACAACCACATCATTAAAGACCATAAAGCAGAGCTTCTAACTAGCTAACTAGTTAGTAGTGTCTAAAGGTTGTTTTGTTAAAGTAGAAATTCTTTAACAATTCTGCTATGAAGATGGGAGTGGAAGGGACAGCTGTCAAAGCATACATTAAAATTAAATCTGTTAGCATTTGAAAACATAAGTAGTGTTGTTTCTAGATGTTATTTTGATCCAAATCAGCTGTTTCTTTTGGATGCTTCCAGACGTTTAGCTGATTGTCAGTTCCTTTGTGTTTTACCACACCATGTTCAGTGCTTCACTTTATACCCCACAATTTCTTTTGTTGATATTTGTTTCCTCTTTGAACCAAATGCATTTTCAATTAGGGAAGGTCTGTTCATTTCACATACATGCTATGATTCTTGTACTTGGCAGGACAAGAAGGGGGATTTCTAAATAACTGTTCACATAAGTTCTTGTTCGTACTGATGCCAACTGAGTTGCACTTTTCAGCAAGTTCTTTGAGATACAGCACGCTGTTCTCAGCCCTTATTTCTGCTGCCTTCCAGCTCAAAGAGTGTGTTATCAGTGAACTCAATAGGAACTGGATGCGATTTTTAAGCTTTAGAGAACTATTTAATCAACCTATAAATTATGAAGAATAATCTTAAGCAATTATTTTAGCATGTTGCATCTCATGAAGTAGGTGGAACAAATTGTCAGACTGTCACTACCTCGAAGGATAAGCAGTTGTTTTTGAATGGTTCCTTATGATGCTGTGGTATTTTATCACATTCTACCATCTGTCATTTCCTTATGGTTTGTATTCTAGAATGATCTTTATTTAAAAAAAAAAAAAAAGTAATGATTTTTAAAGGTGTGTAAATTTTTTTTGGCTCTAAGAAGATAAGAAAAAGCAGTCAATGGAGTCAATACTTAATTAGATGCTTTACTTGAAATTTGGAAGGACTGTTCTGTTTTGCATTTCTTTGGTCTGTTTAATAAGACTTAGTCATTCCAGCTGTGCCAAAATGGAGGAAAAAAGGGTGCAAGAAGTTTTCTGTGTTAGACATAGGAACTCGTAAGCAACTCACTAAACTTAATTTCCAATGAAATGCTGTATCTCTGAAAATAGTTGTTAGCAGCCCTTCAGAGTTAATTCCCTTATTCTTACCTAACAGCTGTAGAGAAGGTGCTTAGGCCATCAGTGTTAGTAAATCAAATATGCTCAGGAACATTCCTGAGTGCTGAAGCCAGGTAGTGTGGAATGGCCCATGTCTGTTTGTCTTACCCTCCAGAAGGAGGTGTATACGTACAAATTCCCTTCTGGGCACAAGCCCTGGGCTCTTTGGGCTGCTGGGCTGTGCCTGGGAGCTACTCAGGGAAAGTGCTAGTTGGAACAGGCCAGATTCACACTGCAGAGTGTTCTAACAATTAACTAGCACAGAGGGTTGCGTTATAGTGCCTGGTAGCAGTCCCGGCTGTGCTGGAATTTACTTCTAGAGCTGTACCCTTGGAGTAACCAAGGTGTCTCCTGTCTCTTACGCTGTGGAGGGAAACCATTACTAAGTAAAATAATTGAATACAAATTGTTCACTTAATTCTGCTTTTTCATCTTGTTTCATTCTTTGACTGTTTATGTTTATTGTTGTTTATCCTTAGTTCAGTTCTACCATTGTAAGAAACCATAGGTGGAATTCAGTTCCAGATTCAAACACCTAAACATGTGTCTACCTGTGCAGAGAGGTCTGGGAGACAGTGTGAAGTCTGGAGAACCATTTGGCTCATCCTAAAATATCCTCTTATATTTGGCCAGCTGAATTACTCTTTATAATGTCATTCTCTTTAGTGGAAGCTTTGACACCTAGGTTGTGTGTAGACACCTAAATAAAGGTTTTTGTATCTAGAGCATTCTTCCTTCAGAATGTTTTCATACAGTGCCTGTAGAGTTTAAATCCAAACCATGTCTATGAAGTCCTAATAAACTGCTTTTTCTGTAAAGGCTTTAGGCTTATAATAAAAAATTTGGATGTTAGTGGGTAGTCTTATGTCAAAATGAATTATCACAGATTATTTGATACTTCTGATTCTTCCTACAACTATTTAAAAATTCTTAGGGAACTTGTGTGTTCCTGTAGGGTTCAGATCCAGAGATTTTATATGGTTCATATATGGAGCTGCATCTTGTGTATAATGTCACATTATTTCTAGCATGGATCGACGTCTTTGATGGTGTTGAAGCATAGTGAAATAATTGTGTATGAAGTAAAGTTTGCAGATACATTGCTTTTTACATCCTCACTAATATAACTTTTTTATCATCTGGCAGTGATTGCACATTGTATTTGCTGCAGGGCAAGAAAAGACAATATTGTTTACATATAGTAGCTAACTTGACTTTGCTTTTCCAGTCTCCTTAAGTGCTATTCTGATCTCATCATATTGTGACTTAATGTGTATTGCATGCTTAATACATAATTTATATATATCCCCTGTAACTAGAGAGATTCATTGATGTAAAAATGCTGAGTGATTTGTATCTATGAAAAGTGAGTTACAGTAGTTGGAGAGGAAATGGTATTGCTTCAGATGGTGTTAAAACTTCCCAACCAATATGCAGCTTTTAGTGAGTTAAGCTCCTTTGCAAAAGGAAACACCTAAAATGAAAACTAACCCCTGCTTACAAAATAAGGAGCAAATCTGCTGCTGTGTTTGTCAATGGCTTTATTGCTGCTGTGTTTGTCAATGGCTTTATGGGGAAATTGATTGCTGTAATTGTAGTGATCATGCTCACTCATATTTTGACAAGTACAAAGCTGGTAGAATGTCTTATTGCACTGATGGTTTTTGTGAAGTACATCTTCCTTAGAAACATCCTGATCCTGAAGTCGTCATGAGAAGGGTATCTAAAGATAGTTGCATTCCTGTACAACCACAGGTAGAAGCTACTTGTGAAGACATTTGAGCTAAGTATTAAATCACTATTTACTGGAGACAAAAATATACATCCAGCCCCTTGTAAGTTTAGAAGTTAGACTTTTAAGTGCAACAAAAAGGTAGCGTCCTCCGGGCATAGCAGATTTCCTAGATTTGATAGATAAGATTTTCTAGTCCTTGGCATGTGATAGGTGTTTCCTCTTTTTACTTCACAGTGTTTTCAGCACTGAACACTAACCACCCTGCATTAAGCAACTCTCACTAGCACAGCTCTTGGCCCAGTGAGTGCAGTATTGGAATTAATTTCCTTCTGCTGAAGTTTACCAGTTATATAGTGATGTTAGTGAAGCAGAGTATGACATACGCTTTAGCTGCTGTGGTTCAGTTAATCTCTTAATGCAGTTTCCTCCTTCTTTCTGTTTAAACAGATTAATGAAGCTTTTTGTGCAATTCTGTGTTAAGATAGAATATATGCCAAATGAGAAACTTGGTTCTTAGCTCATTTGATGTCTAGATGTAAAACATTTTTAAGTTATTCCTCTGCAGTGTAAAACGTGTTTTTAAGTTACACCTCTGCAGTAAGCAGCTATAAATGGGATACGTAAAGAATCATGTTTCATTCCTTAGTCTTCATTTAATCAATCTTTTCAAAATGCTGCTATTGTATGTAGTTGCCACGATAGTGTTTGAGGAAATGTCTGTGCAATCTTGAGAGGGAGAGTGTCATCTGATGAATAATCAAGTCATAAAATTTCTAGTCATATAACATTCTGGGTTATCTGCTGAATGCACTTAAATACCAGACTTCACAGTGCTCATGAGCTCTGTCAAGACTGCAGCAAGCAGTATTACAGCCATTTCCAGTAGAGATTTTTATTTTGGGAAAGACCACCTGATGAGTCCCTGTAAGCTTCTCTTTTTCAGATAACTATTGTATTGCTACAAAATATAGCAAAAGTATCTTTCTCCAATGCATAGTAAAATTTCATAATCAAAGAAACTCCCAAGTGTGATCATTACACAGAAGCATGAAGAGGTTTTATTATTTTAGGAAATTAATTGTAGTCACAGGATTTATGGCCTGAAACACTAATATCTGCAGCATTCTTGATTTCTGCAAAGACCGGAGAGGAAAAATAATCTAGAAATAACTTCTGATCATATAGGAGGAAGTGGAGGAGTTCGTAGCTGATTGTTGAGATTTATTAACCCCAGTAACATTAACCAAAAAAAACCCCACAAAAACCTCACCCCACAAAAAAATAAACCCCCAATTACATATTTTGTTAATTTAAAATCAGTTGAAATTTCTTATGCAATGATGTTACCCATATTTGAAAACTACACTTGTTACAAATTGTAAGCATTTGTATCATGGAGGTGCTGAAATGACTGTGACAGCCAGGATAATGGATGGTACTGTTTTAATGATGATCTTAATGGGGTTTTTTCTTCAGAATGAGCAGTAGTTGTGATATATTCTGTATGCATAGAAAAATGGCTATGAGAATTTCTCATTAAAATCTCAATGAAGGTGAAAAAGAGTTGTTGCTTATTGTTTGGAAAGATTTTTCAGTAGCAAACCAATTTAATCAGAACTTAAAAGAAGTGCATATTGTTGTTTATGTTCTGGTAGACAGCCGTGCTTAATTTTCCCGGAGAATGAATCACCTTAAAGTATTTGGCAATAAGTTTTTAAATCTAGCTGTAGTACAGCTTTATGTTTCAGTACAGTTATGTGCTTAGGTATTTCATTTAACTGAGTATGTGTAATAATCACAATTCTGGTCTTACAGCACCTAAAGAAACATCTCCAGACATTCCCATCAACTGTCTTGGGAATCATTTACAAAATGCACGGTTTATTAGACAGAGGTCTGTTGGTGTGTCAGTGGAATCTAACTTGTGTGTAGAGAAGGTTAGCCTCTTGCAGCAAAGCACAGCAGCCCTACCCAGTGATGAAGGTTTGAGTGCAAATTACTCTGTTTTCTCTGAAACCACAGTCTGAGGTAAAACATAATTTCTTGAAGGAAGACAAGACATCGCATTAATGTACTTGTTCTTGCAAAATAAAAATGAGCTAGTGCTTAATGAGAGTTTTTAACTGATCACATTTCAAAGTAATGAATGATACATTAAATACTTCCCCAGCTTTGCTCTCAACAGTCGAATCTAACTTCCAAGATATATTGTCCTTGTCTAACTGAAAAAGCTGTGTGTAGGCAAAGTAGATATTTCATAAATTGATTTCAGAAGTAAATTTGGACTTTAAAAATAAAGTATTTCAAATAAATGAAAATCTTTGCATAGAGGGATGAGCTTCCAAGAAAGAGGCTTGGAAATGGCAATTTCACAAAATGAATCCATACTGCATGGGTTTTGTTTACTCTGAATTTCTAGTTCTGAGTTCTAATAGCAATTAATTCCTACTTCTAGAGCTGACTAAAAGCTCCTTGTAAAATTTACCTTCTAAAACTGGACAGTAAGCAGAAATATCACAGGCTTTCAGGAGTACTAGCAGTTGAATCGCACTTTGCATTATAGAAGGTTTGAGATAGATAAATCTTAATGTAATTAAAATTAAAAAAAGAGGAGAAATAGAATTGTAATGTTCATTCATTCTGGGTTCTCTCCGCTCCTATCCTCCTTGAGATTATACCAGTTCATAGGAGACAGTATTGAGAGGAAGGAAAGAGGACATCCACCGTCCAAGAAGTATAAACTTGAGGGCATCACTAGTGACTGAAGTGTAAAGTAAAAGGCTGTGGAAGACTTGAGGTTTTGTCCCTGCAATGGGATGCTGATGTTTTAATTTTTCTTCCTGGTAGAGTTAATGCATTGAAGTTAATGCACCTGAAAGTTTTACATGTTGACTTTTATGCTAACCATAGTTTTGATTTGTTTTCAGCTGTGGGAATGGGATCTTGGTGCTTCCACATGACCTTGAAGTATGAAATGCAGGTGAGCATTGATAAGTAGCTGTGAATTATTTTATGTGTGTATCTCACTGTATAGTCACATTGTCGTTTTTTTGACTAGATGAAACTCATGTAGTGTGAGTTATTCTACCTTAAGTATCATTGTACGTGACTCCTGCTTTCAACAAAGTGTAGTGCAGGTCTTGTTTCAGTAGATATTTTCCATCAATAGATATGTAAGTATATATACTTGCATCTAAAGTAAGAGCTATAATCAATTGCTTATGTTGGTAGAAGACACTTTATCCTTTGGGAAATGATAATCCCTTTTCACTCAAGTAGTTATTTTAAAATTCCTACGTATTGCTTAATAGCAAGCAGTATAGACTGGAGTTAGTGTTCTTTAATGTATACTTTTTTGCATCTTAATGTTTTCTATTTTTGTTTTCTATCTATCTAGATGTACCGGTAGCATTAATACTGAAGTCAGTGTCTTCTGAGTAGCGATAGTTGAGCCTTATTCTCAAGGCATTCTGTAATAAATCCCTGGGTGTAAGGATTTGGTCCTGGTGGTTCTCGTTTTCTAAAGGGACGCAAGGAGTCTTGTCCTGTTGTCCTGTTTTAGGTCTGAGAAGATTAAGAAAATTAATCTTTTTAATCAAAGTCAGGGTGGAGTAGGATTCAGTTCGGAATTAAGAAACCTACATTAAAAAGTGTGTGCTGGAAGTCTGTGCTGCCATCGTAGCCCATGGAAATACAATTAAGTCAGTGGAGTTTAGAGAGCCAGCTGGCTGGGCTGAATCGTTCTCTAGTCTCCATTGGCAGTCATGGAGTCATGGAATATTGTCATAACTTAATTTGTATTAATGTCCTTATAATTTAAGTCATAGCTTAAATAATGTTTGTTTGAATACAGGTGTGTAGTGTCGTTTGAGACCGTGTGTTGTCTGGCCTCCAGCTGCCATCCCACAAAGGGTTCAGGTCTCTCAGATGCACCCCACACCCCCCATCATATCTGCCAGTCTTGGGTGTGTGCAGAGCATCTCAGATCCATTAGGGACCTGCGCCCTGGCAGCTAATTGTGTCCTGGGTTCTACTGGTCATGATGAGATGGGACACTGAATGTGTGGACACCAATAGTTAGGTGTCTTAAACTTGAACTCAATTACAATCAATAGTGACGTTTGCCTCCAGAATGTTCTGTTTTATATCTCTGGCACGTGCTGTCAGCTTCCATAGAGCATGATTTTGACGCCACGTAAGAATATCTGCTGCTTTTCCTGGCATGAAGAAGGTGGTTTCTAGATCCATTTCACCATTCCCTCCCAAACTGAGGTGTGATTTACCTATATTCTTTTCAGTGGTGAAACTGCCTTGAATTTGCACCTTTTCATCTCTCTTCCCTCAGCTGCTTGTTCCTAACCCTGCCAGTGTTTCCTATCGTAGAACCATTTAGGGTGGAAAAGGACCCTTAAGATCATTGAGTCCAACCATTAACCTAGCAGTGCAAGTCCACCACTAAACCACATCCCTAAGCATGACATCTACACATCTTTTAAATACCCCCAGGGATGGTGACTCCACTGTCTTCCTGGGCAGCCTGTTCCAATGGTTGGCCACCCTTTCAGTGAAGAATTTTTTTCCTAATATCCAATCTCCCTTGGCACAACTTGAGGCCTTTTCCTCTTGTCCTATTGCTTGTTATTTGGGAGGAGAGACTGACCCCCCTTGTTAAGCTGATGCAGAGGTGAGCAAGGGCGCCCTGAAACCTGGATTATTAAAATTATTCAGGCTTAAAACATTCTTACGTGTTTTTTTGTTTGGTTGGGGTGTGTGTGTCTGTGTGTGTTTTAGAGACCATTTTAATCCAAGTCACTTTAATGCTGTTTATCATTTACTTTTGGTGTTGCATCAGAAGAACTAAGGGGCTCATGAACTGTGGTAAGTAAAGGGGTGGGCAGAGGCAGATGAGAGGGGAGCAGGAATGTCATGCATCATTTTTCCAACTGGTGTAAAAGGCTTCCTGTGAGGCAGAGAAAGTACTCTTAGTATTTTGGCAGCCAAGTGAAATCTGCAAGTGGCCCGTAATTACTTGATTGCTAGCTCACGAAGAGGAAACGTTTCAACCAGCAAATAATCTTTTCTCATTCAATTTATCTCTTGTTATGATTTAAAGTCAGCATTGATAGCTGTTTGAAGAGATTTTTTTTTTTTAACCTTTGTTCTGCAATGTTAATACCATAAACTGTCAATTCAGATTGCTTAATTAAGAGAAATATGAAAGCTTCTGTTCTTGAAAGCAGTTATTTAGAATACTTCTGAAGCAATCACCTCTCATTTAATGGGAATCTGCTTGATTGTGCATTCCTCAAGAATCCAAAATGCTTATTTAACCAGAAAAATGAGCTCACTGAGTTTACTTCTATCCATGTTTCTTCATTGTTCAGACACGTTCAGACATGCTGTTGACAGTATTTCTGGAAGCATCAATTAATTCCTTTGGATACAGAAGCCATTGTCTTCTGCAAGCAAATTCTAACTAGGATCCTTTAAGAGGCTCTTTGATGTTACCATTATGTTCCTGGGATGCTGCCAGCATATAAACTTAAGAGTGTACTTAGCTGTCCATATCTGAAAAACTTTGCTCTATTGTATTTCTTACTTGTTCCCGCCCCCCCCCCCCCCGCCATTATCTTTAGTGAGGCCTTGAATGACTCACACTCCTGAAGAGTTTTTCATGAATTAATCAGACTTGATAAAGCATGTCACTGAACTTATAAATAATAACTGTTAGTATAAAGCTGATTTCAGTTATTGCTTCCATTTTTTCTTCTCTAAGGCATCACAGCAAAGATAACCTGATGTGATGGCAAGGTGCCACCTAACGTGCCTGTTAGCTTCAGCTGCCATCTATGTTTCTGCTACTTTATTTGTGCTACCTTTTGTGGTCCCTGACCCTCTAATGCACGGATTCAGGGATTTAAACCTTTTTCTGCAAGGTCAGTTGTGTGCTGGATCATCTGTTGGATCTGGCTCACCATGGATCAGACGAGCACAACTGCCTCGCTTGAAGAGAAGCAGTAGGAGTGTGGGTGAAGAAGATGACAGATCTGCCCTTTCAGGAGCAGCTAGTCCATAGATCTGTTTAGCAGTATTGTGAAACTTTCCTGATGTTTCTATGACCAAAACCACAAAAACCTAGTATTTCCTACTCGGGATAATACATCTCTGTCCTTCTGTAAAGAACTAGTTAACTTTTTTGGCAGTATCTAATTTGAAATCTAAAAGAAAGTTTTTGTCTGTGCAGTTAGAAACATTCTCCCAAACCAAGTAGAATCAGGCTGGCTTTGTAAAAGGGTTTGTGAAAGCTGCTATTGCTTTTAATGTGTTTCATTATTCAGAAAAACATGGTTCTGAACATTAAGTACCCTGTAACAGTAGTAGCAAGGTAATTTCTGTACAGACGTGGCCATCGAGAACTTTCAGAGTGATAATGGGAAAAGATCAAAGTCTTGTTTGCATTCAGTTCTGGTTTTTCATAAGAGTCAAACCTGGTCTAACTATTCTTAAGATGCCTAACTATTAACCTTTGCTTAACATATAAGAAATCAGAGGCAGTGGATCTTCATTGATCTGTTTGTATGCTTTTGCGTTTTCATGATTTTCAGTCTTTTATAAGAGGAGGTAAGCATAACTCTGTGTTTAGGAGCAGCAATTTGTTAATGTTCTTTGATGAAAAAAGTCTTAGAAGAAAATAATGCTACGATTTTTTAATTTTTTTCCCCCCTCTAATGATAAATAAACGGCAATTTTGAACATACCTGTTTTTGAGAAATTACCTCTCTTGTGGTTACTATTTTAATGCTGTCTTCATTAAGGTAACAAGTTCCTGGATAAATAATTGGCTTAGCTGTAACACATCAGTGTTCTCCCAAAGTATAATAATTACTTAAGACAATAAAACATTATGTGGCAGCCATAATTTTGAAAACAAAAAAACAAACCAGGAACCCCACAACAAACCAACCAACCAAAAAAACCAACCCTGCCTCTGAATTTAAACAACATAAAAAATTTCCAAAATTAGGAAGTAAACATGCAAGCACATCACAAGGTACTTCCTAATGGGCTAAAGTTCTGGTTTTATGTTATAGAAAACATTTATTTCAGTTTCTCTGTGAAGTTCATACAGAAGTAAGAAGATGCCACTGGCTGTATTGAGCAGGCTACAAATGGGGTAGTCTTATTCAATCTGACTTTACACAACTAATTCTTTTAAATGTTTCAAGAGGCACAAGCAGTGAAAATGGCATGATTCTTTGAACATGCCGACTTTTATGAAATGTAATAGTCAAAAGATTCAGAGAAATAAGCTTATTAATGAAGCAAGCTTTCAGTAGAAGACTACGATTTAGCACTGCTGTGTACTGAAGTAACAGTCAAGAAGGTGGGTATCCAAATGACTTAAAACTTATTTCTCCATAATTAACTTACACAAGCTAAAAGTAGTTTTCATGTTTTGATGTCTTTGCTTTTTATAGCTGTTGGATGAACTGCCAATGATATACAGTTGTTGCGTGTTTGTTTACTGCCTGTAAGTATTTGTTAAATATTTTTTCCTGAATATTTATGAAATACTAACTTCTGAAATGTAGATTCTGTGAAGCCCAATCTAGTGTACAGAGAGGGTGACACTAAAGCTTCGACTGATTTCAGTGAGATCTCAGTTTTGCTAACAGTACAACATTATGACTTGGCCGTTAGAGCACCAGGCTGGCCTTAGTGCTAGTTTTTGCTAATTTAGAGATGTTTGCTAATTTAGAGATGTTTTACCAGTGTTTCTTTAGGAGAAAAAAAAAAAAAAAAAGAAAAAAAAACAACCTCTTGTTAAAGACTTTATGTAGTATGCAACCAGAGCTCAGTGTTACTTGGTATGTAAACAGTAGGCATAATAACATCAACTTCAGTAATGCTGACAAATTTCTCAACATTGTAACTTATTGGAGCTGTATTTCTGTGATGTAGTCTGACTCCAAATGCAAATTTCAGATTTCTGGTTAAACCCGCTTTCCACTCATCTGGAAAATTAAAGAAATTCATTTTATGAAGAGTGCATATTTTTGTGGAGAGTGTCTTGAAACATGCATGCCAGCTTAATGCTATGCCAGGATGTTTTCCCCTATTTAATTTTGGGAGCAATGTAGCATTTGGTGACTGTAAAGATACCATAAGTTGGCTTTTTCTTACCTGTTGCTGCAAGGCCTGGATTTAACATGACTTGTTCTGTTGCTTGGAAAATCCAAATGATAAATCAACTTATTGCAGTCAAAAAGACAAAGGTTATCTTTCTGCTTTTAAACATATCAAATATTCAGTCATTGAAGATTATAATGTCTTTGGTGACAATTACTGGTAGCTTGCAATGGAGATGGGATGCTGTAGGACTAAACCCACTTCTGTGGAATTACTGTCAGTTTGTGATTCATACATTTATATGATTTGTGCTAACTCAGGACCAGAATCATAATGCCTCTGTTAGTGGAAATATTTGCATTGTAGCTCTCTATCTCCTTGAAATTCCCTTTGTATTTATTTTGTCTGATTTGAGTGTGATTGGAGAAAAGGATGAGAAGTGGCTATAAAAATCTGTTTGGAAAAATAATCGTTCTTATTTTGTGCAATGGTTACTCTGTTCTCTTCAAGAATATTGAAGCCTGTTACAGCATTTATAGCTCTAATAAGATTCTGTGAATGTATGCTTGGTAGTAATTAAAATGTTCTGAAGAATGAGCTAATGCTTAGTTTAGGAGGCCTTTAATAATCATTTTGGTTTTCTTCAAGGTAGGTGGTGGGGTGGTTTTGCACAGGACATTCCCTTATACGTCATTCAGTCCTACTGACTCTCAAGCTGTATAATTACTGTGGCAAACTGTTTTGCAATGTAGCACAGTGCGCTGTCTTAAAATTAATTTTTTTCCCACAGATATTCCTGCATGGTTTTTCTTTGTTTCCGTTTAATCATCCATGATAGTGTCTGTCTGTTTTCAAAAGATCATAAACAAATAAACTAAGTGGATGTAACTTGGAGTTCCATAGACAAGTTCCTCTAGCCCTAAAGATTTTGTGCTTCTCAGAGTGCAGTTTTGTTGGGATTTTTGGACCTTATTTCTGATAATCTGGTCTGGGATGTGTAATTCCATCACAACTGTGACTGAAGTGTAGTGCAGAGATTGTGAAGTAATTTTAATTAGTTGTTTTACATACTGGGAGCAATTAGTTGTTGTTGGGTTTTTTTACGTTTCACTTATACCAGTGCCCAATCTAGCAAATTTACTGCGCTGTGACTGTAGTGAAGCCATAAACAATCTGGATTTTAACAGATCTCTCGAATTCACTGTTTGGTAAGCAGTCCCTTTCCCATACTGCCTTTAGCTCACAGATGTAATGTTTTTTGGCAGCTGTATTGCATTTTAAACTCATTTCTAATTTGCCATCCATTATCACCCCTTAAGCACCTTCTTGAAAACATTTCTGCTTCCCAAACTCTTTCCACTGACTGCATTATTTTTTGTATATGCATGAGGTTATTGGGTTTTTTTTGCACTATATATTTTTTTAAAACAATTATTGTAGAAATGTGAATTTCTATATTAAAAGGATACATCTTTATTGGAGGAGCTACAATTTCTTGAAGGGCCTAAGACTTATTTGGATAAATTTTCTCACAAATTTTGTGATAATATACCTTGAAAAATGCATCCTTTATATGGTAAGTGATGAATGTTATTCTTCTCCTTTATGTTCTGTTCCAGGTATGAATGTTTCAAGTACAAGAACACAGTCAATTATCCACTGCTTTTCTTGTTAATAACATACAGCTTCGTAGTCAGCATAGTAAGTAACTTTTTTTAATACGGTATTTTCACCTGTAGATTGACAGTTTTCCTGCCAGTGAGAGCACATTATACATGCAGTACTGAATTGCTCTCACTTCCAGTCAGGAAGAACAAATTGTTCTTTCGTTGTGAAAATTGTGCTGGCCAGAGAAACCTGAAACCTTTATCTAAACCACTGTATAGAATAGATGAAGAAGAAAACTAGTAATCCAGTTGCTAGAATAGGAATGTGGAAAAACAGTGACTGTTGACTTGTTATGAGACCTTGGACAAACTGCATTCCTCATCTTCCCTTACTTTAATTCATCTACAGAAATGAGAATAATCCTGTTCAACCAACTGTGAAAAGTGAACTGCGATACACAGTCAGGTTATTGACTGGTGTTTTAAAACAGCCAGAATAAGAAAGGAATGTAGCTGTTAAAAAAATTAGAAGAATTTCAACTGTCATGGCTAACTTGATTGTCTTTCTCAGTGCAGTGTGCTACCTTTATTTATAAAATTAGTATTGTGCTGGCTGTCACCTACAGAGAAATCGCCTTTGTTATTTTTATTGATAACTATTTCTTAAAAAAAGTACTATCATAGATCATCTGCCTTCATGTTCTCTTCTGTGCCTCCTACAATTTTTTGCACTTGTGGCATGCTATTCCTAAGGTCTAGTGCCCTTCTCTTCAAAAACAGAAATTAAATGAACTGCATTAACAATAGGAAGAACTATTAGCTTTCTGTAAAATGAGGCATTGAAGCATTGTCAAAAACACTAATCATAGCAAATCAAAGTAAATTTTCTTATAGTGCCTACTGAGAATGTGTCTAATTTCTGCATCGTTTTTGTATGTAAGTCTATTAAATGAGGAGATTCTAAATGTTAATGTCTCTATTTGTGCTTCTTAATTTAAAGTAAGTCTTCAGTTAAAACCTCAGGTTTTGCCAGTGGAAGCTGGAAATGTTTAATCAACTTTAATGGTGCATGGGTAGGCACTCACATCTTGGTTCTAACAGAACAAGTATTGGCAATATTTAGATGAGTAATGTTATGATAGTTCTCTATTGCAAATTATTTATCTTTTTCTTTTTTTTTTTTTTTTTTTTTTTAAATCTTTCCAGGTTTACTTAAACTTGAAAGAGCCTGTATTCCATCAGGTAAATCTTGCTCAGTTGGAGAAGCTAATCTTGTTTTTAAACTATGCTGTTTTAGCGGAATGTTTCACAGGATTTTATAGCTGGAAGGAAGATGGAAGGCAAGCGCAATTTGCCTTTTTCTTTAAGCGGCATTGCTGTCTGTCACGTTGCTGTCCTTTTACTTGGTGACCTGAAAAACTAGAATGGTTTAATGCATGCTGTGTTTTAGCATTTGACCTAATATTCCATGTGGTTTTCAGCAGTGGCAACCCTTGCTATGGGCTAAGGTGTGTGTGAGAGGGAGGGCTTAATGAATCCGTGTTCACTTCTTGCCATTAGTGGCTGCTGTGAAATTGTGACCTGACATCATAATGTGGCTTAGCACCATGTTCTCCTCTGCACTTAAACTTATGAGGTTGGTTGGTTGGTTGTTGTTTTTTTTATAAACACAGCATGTCTTCTAGGGTTACGTAGCAGACTGGCTGTTAATGGTCTTACAGGCTTAATGGCATATTGGTACAGGTTCCTTTTGTAGCAGCCCAAGAGTATTAACATGGATGTGTTGCCTGTGGGGATAGGACTTCTATCACTTCTCTTCACAGGAGGTTAGAAATCACGCTCGTTTATGCATGCCATGAGTAGTTTTCCAGCACTTAGGATATTTTTATTAGGGGTAACAGCTGAAAAATTGCCAGGCAAAACAATGAGCTCTTTGCAGGACAGAGTTTTAAGGCCTGGATTTCTAAAATTGGTGGTGCCATCGCTTGTCAAAATGTGCCTGCTGCATCAGCATTTGTAAAAATGATACGTGATTCCTGTTGGTGGATTAGTGAAGCACTGATGAATAAAATAAATATCCAGCTGCTCCAAATAATCTCTCCTAGAAACATGAATTGTTACTCTACCTATAGAGAGAAATAGAAATGTGCAGGGTTTGTTTGTTTTTATATATAATGTTAATTAAAGACCTTTTTTTCCCCCCTACTTATGTTTCTGGCAGGAAGATACTGGCTGGGGTGAAAGCAGCAATTTATGATGCTTTTACTGAGCTGGTTATAACTGGTTTTCTATGAAGTGACTTAAAGTAATTTTGTTGACAAAGTAGCAGAATTTACTACTGATACTGGAATTTTATTTCTTTAATCAATTATCTACTCAACCTACATTTATGGCAATAAACACATCACAGCTTCACTGTATTTCAGTTTGGTGCATTGGCATAGGTATTGTCCCATGTCACAAATACTAAGGTGACGGATACTGTGATATGTTGGGAAAGAAGGAAATTGGGAAACTTTAAGCTGTTGCTCCAGACCTTTAATTTTTGGCATCTGGTTTCTCTTAGGTTTAGAATATGAATTCCCTGTTACAATATATACATGAGGAATCAATGTAGAAAAGATTTAGGGCCATAAAAGCGCTTGCCTTCTTACAAGTGCTCTTTCCAGACTGATTTTTATAGAGAACATACAGTTATGGCCAAATTCCAAGTGTTCAAGTACAGCACTCATTTTTTCACAATCTTTGCCAGATATGTTGTAAATTCGGAGGAAACATTTCTCTGTCTGCACCACTAAGCAAGGTTATTTTCTTAATGCTTGTCCTCATTTTAGAGTGCACATGGGGAAAAAAAATAACACAAAACCCTTCAATATAATTTCAGTAAGTATTTTCCTACTGAATGGGTTTCATAGACTTAAAGCTAAATATGATCGTGCAATCATAGTTTAAATCACAGTCTCGGTCCATAACTGTATTGGAAAGCAGCATCAGGAGACAGAGCAGCATTTTATTCCTCTAGCTATTTGTCTGTGATCATCATCATTTGTCAGCCTTGCAAAAAGGGGAATAACTACATGGACAACTTTATATTGTTCATTGTTTCACTAGGGTTTTTTTTTTCCCCTGAAAGGAGAGCAGTAAGAATGGAAAAAGACCCTATTATATTTAGTAGCCAGGATCCAAGCCTCATTTTTTCAGTGAATTACTTTCTACTTTCCTTCTCAACTTAAGACTCATAAATTGCTCACTGCCAGCAGGGTATGAAGGGGATTTCAGTTTGTTATTCATGGCACAGTGGCAACAGAGACCAACTTCTTTTTCTTCGTCCACATATTGCAGATCTCTGAAGGCCTTAGCGCTTTAACCGCAGGAGGGATGAGATGCATGCTTTGGTCAGTTGGAGGCTACACATCATTAGAAGGGAAAAAAACACCTCCCTGCCTGACAATGGTCTGGTATTTTTTTACTGCCTCATCAATTAAATGAAAGACAGCAGTGGCCTTTACAAGCATGTATTACCTTGTTTATGTCAAAATCTCTGTAGCACTGTTATATCTAATTTTCATGGTGCCAAAGAACCCTACATCCCAGTTTTCTAGTTGTTTTAAAGCCAGCACCACTGTCAAAGAAAACATCTGTGCCTCTCCCCTCTTTCCCATCTGGCACACAAATCTACTCTCTGATGTAAATTTGATTGGGGAACAAAACAGGTTAAAGTCTCCTAAGAATTAATTTTAAATCAAATGAGTTGCTTATTCCTGTTTACCACATGCATGTTTGTGCTTATACAAGGAAGGGGATGGGGGAAGTCTGGCTGCTGGTGTGGGGTGATCCATAGATACACAAATATAAGATGGCCCTGGAAGCAGAAGAAATTACGCTGGCAGTTAACCTTTTAGACTCAAGCCTTATGGGTAGCTCCCTTTTTAATATGATACGGCCTAGAAAGCTGTCACCCACAAAGCATTGTTTTCTATCTTGATGTGTTTACTTGCTACATACCATGTGCTGGCCATACACTTCTAGTGATCAAAACCCTCATTCAGCTAGCGGGCTAAGTTATGTGAATAATGAAATAGACCTAAAAACCTGTTTTATTTGCATAGTCATCTGCTGCAAGAGTTTGAAGCAAATTTTGAGCAAACAAATAATCAAAAGGTAAATAGAAAATTAGGTTAAATAGCTGTTTCTTTTACATTAGGAAATGTGATTTTTTAAATGTTTTTTGTATGGACATTTCAGAAGTGTTGTTATGGTGTCCCATGAGAAACTAAGCAAACTGGAGAAGTAGGTCAGTATGAGAATTGCAAATAGTGTTAAGGGAGTGACTAGTGCAAAATGACTAACAGAGATGATGAAAAGCAGTCTCAGTCTGGACTTTCTCGGATCAGTAGTGGGACTGTTTTTATTTAATGACCTGTAGCACAAAAACCAGAGTCATGTACTGTGAATACTTGTGATACTTGTGAAGATACACAATTCAGAGGCATCACTGAGTACAGAGGAGGTGATGCAGAGATAACCGGGAGACCTTGAGGATTAGGATGATAAATGATTCAGAACGGAAGAGCATGCACTGATGGGCAAATATGAACTATTATTGTTCTAAACCGCATACAGATCACCAAAGGAAGGAGGGAGGGAGTGCCTGGATGAGTTTGCTGATCATGGCATAATAATATGACCAGTGAATTTTCTGCAACAGTGATAGAAATAAAATACCATTAGATTTACCAATTAAGATGACTTTGGGTAAGAGGGAGAGTGAGCATGGGAGAAAAGGTATTTCATTTGCCTCAATGAAAAAAAAAAAAAAATTGTTCTCCACAGGTGTGTTAAATATGCAAATGCATTGAAAGAAGTGAAAACAGGATGAAACATGTATGTAGAAGTAGCTATGGGAGCCTGAAACTGCATGAAGAATATGTTATGTCAGGGAACAACCTGTTCAGACATGGGACTCCCCATTTTGGGGAATCTGTGTGGACTCACTCAGTGTCCTGCAGCTCTCCAGAGTCCCTCCTGCTGCTAAGGCAACAGTTAGTCGTAGGCTTGTGGCTTAATATATTGTGCCTTTTAGTGAAATATGTTCTTACTTTCTACATGTTCCGGTTGCCAAGCAGTCTGTGAAAAATGACCTTTTCAGGGCATGTCTTCACCACAGAGCTTTTTCTACTTGGGCATTGCCTTGGTGAAGACCACGTGTAAAACTAATTTGAGAGACATTTCACTCTGTTACACAGCTTGTTTGGGGATGTCTTCCAGAAAGCGAGTACAGCTTTCATTCTGGCTAGTACTTCTACGTGCACAATAGCTTAGGGAATGTGGAAGGATGCTCTGACTCTCCAAAGGATCAGCTCTACAAGTCATTGAAAGGGGAGGCTCAGTTTACTGCTGCAGACAGTGTTCCAGAAGCTCTGGAGAGCTGCTCTGTGTTGTGCAGCAGCAGTGACTTGTGTGTTGCTTTGCCATCACATACGTGCCTCTAAACGGGACCAAACTTAGTAATCTGAATTAGTTAGTTCAGGAGCTGTCAAGGCAACATGTAGTACTAAACCAGCCGTAACTATGCTGAGTTATTTGGTGTTTTCAGTGTCATTGTGGGGATTGCCCTTCCTTTTTCTCTCTCATCAGATTTCTTTTCCAGAAATCCAAGAACATGTAGAAGTCTGGTTTTTTTGTTGTAAATTGCAAATAACAATTTCCAGCTCTCAAGTACTTAGGCTAACTATCTTTTGATAGCTGGTTGGTTTATTAATAGGTAAGCAATGGTTGCCAAGAATCCAAAATCTCTTGGTGCGGTTTCCAATGTGTACACTAATATTTGAGGCTGATAAATGGGCTTTATTAACCAAGGATGGGCAGAAGGCCAGGAGCAGGGGAAACAGAGAAGTGGATATAACAGGCTGTTGCTACTTTCTGCACTAGAAGGGTAGATGGAGAACCAGTTTTGTATGCTTTCCCCCAGTGTGGAGTACCAGCCTTGCCTCCAACTTGCATAAATGAATCTGCATCACTTGCTTAACTGCCTCCGCATCAGAAATGCTGCCAACACTAAGCCCTGAAATGCTTGCTTCCCATTTGTGAATTAGAAGGATGTTCTTCATATTTGGCCTTCATACCAGGGAATCCACGGGGTGTTAGTAAGACTTTGGGGTTTTCCCCATTGCAAAGATACAGGCTTCAAAGCTGAAATACAGGTCACTTTATTTGCATCCTAAACAGCAGAGGGAACCGTCTACTGATAACAAAAGATGAGTTTCTGTTGTTTCCTTTTGTTTCGATTGTAGTGCAAGGGTGTTCTTTGGCTTACAATTTAAAAGTGCTGTGAGACAAAACAGCACAAAACTTGCTTGGTTTTGATCTGTCACTTAAGTGATGTGGTAGTTGAAGAAGAAGAACAAACGGAGCTAAAGGAATTGAAAAATTTGAGTCAATACTTTAGATATTTTTTCTTTTTTAGTTCTTTCATACTTTATCCTTCTTTGGATTACGGATAATACCTAACAAATTTTTGGCATGATGAGAATAGTAAATCCATGGGTGGTAAAGGAATAAAAGTAAGCACTGCTCCCTGAAGTATAAACTAAGTTGTTTAACTTGGTTTATAGGCTTCTAGTAAGAAACAGCTGTAGTGAAGCGTGCAGCTACAGTCTCTGCATATCGTGGCAACGCCTCCTTGGTGCTTGCCTTCAGCGTGGAGGATTGGAGCGTGCAGAGCAGAACAGTTTGTTGTTCCAGTCTTTCACAGGCTTTTAAACATGAATGTGTTTTACTGCTAACAACCTGTTTGTGTGGGGGAGTGGAAAAGGCAAGAAATTGAAGTGTCAACTGTGGGCATATTTTTCTTCAGTCACTACAAGGTTCTTTGTATTTATTTCTTTCCTTTCCTCCCTCCATTAAGACTGTCCTATTCTGCAAGCCATTAAGCAAGTCACTAGGAGATACCGAGCCAGAGGCTTTACAAAGAAAGCTTTTCTTAGCTTTTGCTCTTTCCTGCTTTTAGCAGCTGCTGTAAAAAAAATAGCATTTTTAGCCTGTGTTTTACCTGGGGTTTGGGCTCTGTATAAGATGTGTTTCTCTTGGCGCAGTCTGACACTCTTAACATCTTGTGCAAAGAACCTGAGAGCAAATTGGGTAAAAGCAAAAAATAAAAAGGTGGTTACACTCCTAACCAGTATGATAGAAATTTCTCTTCATGGGTTAGTTTTTTCCTGTGTCTCTGCTGGAGAAGAGCATTTTAGCAATGGAAGTTATAAGAAAGAGGACATGAGCAAGGAAAGGGCATTATATTGTGATTTGTGTTCCAGAGGAGCCTTTCTGTGAGTTTCTTCCTCTGTGCAATCCCTCTCTTAGAATTATTAGATTAGAAAAATGAAACAGGCTGTTTTAAATGAGGCTGATGAAGTAAACGGTACTTTAACTTTTAAATATAGTCTGTATTTCTTACATGATGGGGTCTTTTTAGGCAAAATGTCAGTGATACAGAATTGTACCTGCATGCAGCGCCTAGCACACCTGAGCAGTCCCCTTTCTACCTTTAGTGTGGAACTGATAAGCACTTAATATTCAGCCTGTGTCTACCAGGTTTTTTGGGGGTTTTATTACCCCCAATTTGTGCTGTACCCCGGCAAGGGGACTGGAATTTGCTAACAGTTTTGTATGAAGTACAAGCCAGAACCAATTAGCCTTTCAAATACTTTTGCTTTGTTTAGCTCTACAGAGCAGAACACAGAGTAGTAGTAGTTTACTGAAGTTATTTGATCTCACTCTGAGTGCAAATAAAGAGCTGCTGTGCTGAATGACTTTGCATAGTCAATATTGGAGCGTACTTTTACCTGTTGTCAAACATAAGGGCTCTGTTGTCTGTCTTGTTCTGTATATATGCACTCATAATATGGTGTGTGTTACTAACCTCATCCTTAAAGCTAAACAAGTTTGAAAATTTGCCTTTATGGACTTTTGAAAGGTAGGTTTCACTTTGCATTATTGCAGCAATGTGGTTTGTGTCAGGTGACTAGACGTGTGCATATGCTTGCAGGATGGTAATAGCCGAATGCCCCAGTTACAGCAGAGTAAGAGGCGGGTCCTTGTCTTGAAGACAATGTAGTTTAAAAGAAGAAAAGTATGAGCAGGTCAGGAGAACATGGTAAGGACACTAGTTTCTAAGCACAACTCTGTGAAGTTTAGTGGCTTTTAAAAATAGGCAGCAAACGTTTGTCATTTTTCTGTTTCACATGAAGAAAAAAAAGGCAGCATTAGCTGGGAGTTAACTAAAAACAAAATGAGAAAGGAAAGTCAGTGAACAAGGAAGTGGAAAAATAGTGAGGGGCTTGTGAGCCACTGTAGCAAAGCAAAGAGCAAGGCACAACTGCTTGCAACAAACTGCCTTTTGGCGGGAGGAAAACAGTGTTCGGAACAAAAAGCATGGAGAGTCATTTCATGTCACCAGTGTCTGAAAATCCTCCCTGCTGCAGTGGCTTCTACATCACTTTTCAGGCATGGATGATCACATTTCTTCTCTTCTTTAGTCTGTACGTCTTGGAGATGGTGTTATGTGGATACTAAGCTTGTGAAAAAAGAGAGTGATTTAAAGATCACAAGGCAGAAAATAAATTATTACTTTGACTTTTTATATAAGTCAGGCAATTACATTCAGATTCATCAAGCCTACAGTGAGCCAGATTTTGCTCAGGGATCTTTTCAGAGCATGCAGCCTTCCCACTGTATAATTAGACTGCATCCCGATAATCTGTAAATCTGTTTTAAATGCTTCCTTGGAAGTTTCTCCCATACTGGTGCTCAGTATGGGCATGCTGCCTATGCAGTCTCAGGTATTTGCTTTCAGGAAAATATATTCATCAAATATCAGTGAAGAAAATGCAGGTTTCAAAAACGGTGTTAGCTGATGCTTGTGCAATCCTGGGCTAAAATGCACAGATAGAGAAGAGATGGTAGGAGTGCGTTACCATTTTGGTTTCAGCGTGCTTACTGAGTGCCATCTAGTGTTTGCTTCCTAATTCAGAAAAGGGAAAGTTTTGCACAACTGACTTCCTGTAATTGCGTAAAGGGCATGGTTTATAATCACACTTATATTTGAAACTTTTATGGAAAACTGTCTGGAGAGGAAGTTAGAGAGGATGCTATTTTTATGAGAATAAGAAATAAGAATTAACAGAGGCTTCAAAATTTTTTTACTCCTGTAGTGTTTTATAAAGTCTCTTGAATCCAACTGCTAAATTTTATCTCTGTTTTTATTTCCAGGTCATGTATGGAACACTAGTTTCCATTATAGTTCTAAGATCTGTTTATATAGTATTATGGTAAGTAACCATTTAGTTCAGCATTATAAGATATAACTTCGCATTTGCATCTTTTTTGGTGGGCTTAACATGAGAAATTGGCAATGGCCAAATTTTTTTAGCTAGGTACATAATGCTAGCTCGTGCTGTGATTGGTTGAAAGGGAGTGGTTCGTCTTCTTGCATTTTTTGGGAAGCCACTGGGATAACATTAAACAAAGCTGAGATCTCTGCACTTATGATCACTGTTCACTGCCAGGTGTTCTGCTAGTGGCTTCAGCTGTTAGCCTGGGACTTTAAGGGAAATGAAGTTTCTGTCTCCATATTGCTGGGTAACATGTGAAATCTATTGCCAGCATCCAACTCTAATGATGATAATTGGGGAGAGGTGAGAGTAAGACCACAGACCTGAACCATCAGTTAATATTTTCCTTTGCCCTTCCCTACTTCAGTGTCTAAAATTCAAATGTAAAACATAGTAACACAGAACACTAAATGATACTTCCCCTTACGGTTTTGACTGGGTGCAGTCATATGTTATGGAAATTGAAATAGGAGCTATGTATAACAAAAAAAAAGGTATTAGAAATGGCAGGAGACATTGAGAAATGTTTGCATCATCGAAGTACAGACTTGGTGGGTAGAAGTGACGAAGAAAGAATTTAGTCTGTTGGAGTAAACACATACCTTTAGCTCTCAGGGGCATTGGTTGCCCCTTACTCTCTCTCCCCTGTGAACAGTTGGTGTTCTCATGTGTTTGGGGTTTGCCCCTGAAAATTACTGTTTTCTCTCTACTATCTTCATTCTAAATGTGCTTTTTGTTAAACTTGGTTGTTACACACGTATCTGTTCAGAAAAACACGGAAGAATTTAACAAAAGGTGTGAAATTAAAGTAGATTCATTGAATTTCCTTCCAATTGCAGTTTCAGCTAATTTGGTTTGACTTTCCCCAAGAGATCCCCACAGACCAAGTGTAATTGTTCAGACTTTCGTTAAGCAAGAAGAACTTAAAACTGATGGCGTGTTACTTGCAGCTTTAGAAACAATCATCAGTTTAAAGGCACTTTTCAAACCCATGAACATGGAAACTTTAATCCTAGCTTGGAGATCTTAAATGATGTTACCTTAATCTGAAACGATTCTGTGATTTTTAATTCACTTCCAAGGGAAACTAAGTTGAATCAAGTTCAAGTGGTTTTAATTCCATTCATATAAAAGGATTTAGCACAGTTCTAGTCACTTAGATTAGATTTATTTCTGTCTGTATAGGCAAACCCTTGGCCCTGCTATCTTTCCGGTTCTGCAAATTCCACACACTTGTGCATTCTCATTATTTCTAGAGAGTTTCATTGTCTTCCTCCAGAAAATATCAGTCTCTGAAGTTCCACCTACTTTTTTGCTTCAGTTTTAGGGGTTTGGGAGTGTATTTTCTTAACTAGCTAGATCACTTCGTTGTAACATGGCCCTACTTGCTTCCCCCTGTGGTTATGTTATGCAAGCTGGTTAGAAAGTTGAGATGAGGAGCGAAGTAGGTTTAAACTACTTCTAAATTTTAACTAAAGTATGATTAATTTTAAATTAGTTCTGCTAGATCAGTTGTGTCAACTGGAAGGTACCCTTTCTTTACTCTAGAAGTCATCCCCAAGTACACTTTTGGTTTTATTTTTCTGGGTTGCTAAAACATATTCCTGTCTCTCCATTAGTGGCACTACACTTGTCCAAGCCCTTTTCAACTTACATATCTACCCCAATTTCTGCTTATTTTTTTTCTTTCTTAATATATATTAGCTTCCTATCACTCCTATTCCATAGCGTGGGGCTTGAAGTTCCTCTGAGCTTAAGAGTAAATATCTCAAATAGCAGCGTGTTATTCTTTCCAGGCCGCTGCCTCCTCCGATCCTCATCATGCGTTGCTGTTCCTGCCCGATTCCCCTGCACTTTCCATCTCTTTCTTGGGTCTGCTTCCTTCCCAAGATAACTACTTGGGAAGTGTTTTTTGCTCACGAAGCGTGTTCCCCATTAATAAGTGATGCTAGCTTCTCTCTCATTCCCTCACAAAATGCCACCATTTATTCCCTGAACAATTCTAGCTATAATTACCTAATTACCAGCATGTATAACATACCATTTAGTGCTTTTTCATGTCCTGGGCTTGCTATGTCTCTAGAGCACTGAGTTGGGAATATTAACAGTGTAGTCTCTGCCATGTATCACATGGTGCTCCATGCATTTATTACTAGACTAAAATAATAATTTTGCTAGTTTATATTGGCAGTACTCTTGGTGTGAACACATACAACATGCTTCTGGTTAGCTTGCCCTGTGGAAGAAGCTCTGCCTGTCGTGTTTTGCACGTTGCCAGTGCTCACAGGTCTGAAACATGCGCTGTATATAATACAGTGGAGAAAAAGCAGCTCAGGAATGCTTTTTAACCCAGAATCTAAACTGCATTCAGAACGCTTAAAAATAACTTGAACAGTATTTCATGGCAACCTTTTAGGGTTGGAATTGGATTTGCTTTTGGACTCATCTTATTAGTGGGAAAGGAGCAAATGCTCCCAACTGCCATGTAGGAAGTTCACAATTCCATTGTCCAACCTGAATGCAGATAGTGAGGGTAAATTTATTAATGATGCACTTTCTTGCATCTCGTTCTTCAGTGTGTTTCCCATATTCTAAACAGGATTTTTTTTTTTTGTCTTAAAATGAAATGGACATTTTTCCATCCCCAGTAGCACTCAGTGATAAAATAGAGCAGGAAATTACTGTTTTCTAAACCCCTTCATTTGCTTGGCTGTTGGTCATGGTGGTCTATGTTCACAAAAGTAATTTTGAAAGACCTTATTCCTAGCATAAGCATATTATGCTTTGGAAAAGAGCCACCTCCTTTGGGAGAGTCCTAATTTGTAATCTGGCTATTTTTTAACTGAAAGATTATGCACAGTACCAAAGAATTAATACTTTTTAGCCAACTTCAGTTTTCCCACTTACTTGTGGTGTTAGGAGAGAGCAGTATTTTGGGGAACAATTAGAAATACAGAAGAAAAACGTTTAAAAAACCAGTCTCAGAGAATGTGAATTCAGGAGAGAGGGGAGGTGGTAAAATATAATACTTGAACAGATGAGATTTGAAGTTGGTGTTTTTCCTTTTAGGGAAAAAAATAAATTACTAAAGTGGTTTATTTGTATGTAATAGTATTTATGTATGTTACAAGCTGCCTTTGAAACATCTTGAACTAAATTTTGCATTTTTTCTCTCTCTCTCTAGGGTATACCCATGGCTTAGAGGTCTAGGCTATACATCTTTAACTGTATTTTTAATGGGATTTTTTCTCTGGAATGTGGACAACATTTTCTGTGATAAACTGAGGTGAGCTTTTTCACTTTGTTCAGATAACTCTTAATAGTCTTTTAGCATAAAGCTTTGTATTTTCTGTGGTGTATAGTCAAGTCCATGTCATGGTATGTATGGTATGCTGCCTACAGAACATTCCATGAGGGTTTTATGCAGTTTGCTCACGACTAGATTCGGCACTCAAGAGCTTTTTTAAATCCATGAGTATAAATTTTTTTTAAAATAACTGATTTTTATTTTTAACTTCAATTTAAATTGAGAGAAACTAATGTCACTGAAGTATTTTTGAGGATCTGTATCTTACTAAAGCCTACTATTCACACTTGATTTCATCTGAATGAGTTCTTTATCCTGCTTTTTTTTTTTCTTTTTGTTTCTGCTCTTGCCATTTCCCAGGAAAATACCAAAAGCAGTAGTTCTGCACATTAAAGAAATATCTATTGCAATATATCTGTCACCAGTAAACAACAGCTGTTTGAGCATCTCAAAAAGAACAGTAACTCTGTGAGCCAGTACACTGTGCTTGGCTGTCATTATTAGCCTGAAGTCTTCTGGCTTAGCACTTGTAGAGGAGGCCAGGAAAGACTTCCTCTCTGTTTAGTGTATTGCCAGATGGGGTAAAAAAGGCCCCCAGACAAAGCTTGTAGGAGTCCAGCATCTCATCATGTGGTTAGGTATCCTGTCTGTGCATGAGAGAGCACCAGTCGAACAGGTTGTTCCCTTAATGTGTGTTACACCAGAACTGGACAACTGCATCATGGCACCTTTCTTCCACTTAGTTGTGGTACTTGTGTTCTGCCGCAGGCTGGAGGAGATGGAAAGGTTGATGCCAGCATCCAGAAAATGTACTCTTGGCTATCTGGTGCACTGTTATGCTGCTGAATCTGTGGTATACAGAATCGTCCTAGAAGGTTGCTTTGTCAGGGTCAGACTGCAGCATGCTGTAAAGAGGTCTAGCGTTTTCCATCTGTCCTTGTTGGCTCTGTAGTCCCTGCACTAGGTTAAGCCAACTTAAAGTTAACTTCAATGGAGTTTTCTTTAAACTTTAAAAAAAAAAATATAAGTGTACTTAATATAATACATGGTGCCTTGTCCCTAGAAATGCTTGATACAGATGGGATAGAAAAGCTATTTGCCGACACAAATGGGTGGATATACAGTGACTTTGCACATACTGGCATCAGGGTTGATTTTTGCAGCTGCATCACATCAGTGGTGAGATCATAACCCCCAATTCACCGAGCCTGCTGAGCTGCTGCGGGTCCGTGGGGCTTTTGAACTTTTTCCTAGACTCAAAGATTACACCAGCTGCTGAAGCACTTTTTTCCATCTTTATTTTGTAAAGGGAAAAAAAAGTTAGCATACTTTCTGTAATATTTATTTGGTTGTGGTGCTGGAAAAAATTAAATACACTTGTTTACTAGCTTTAATCAAATGTCTGCAGAGCCTTGAATTTCTCCAGGTGGTACTACAACTTGAACCTTTGGAGAAAGTATATTCCAGTTCCTTGTAAATTTTTATTCTCTAAAGATCTAACTTGTGAATCATCCGCCTACCTGCTCTTTTGGTTTTAACGTTCAAAATTGTATTTTGGTTCAGGTTTTGTTTTTCTGTATTTCATTAAACCTAGAACTTATTTTTTAAAAAAAACCAAAAACATAACACCACGTCTAAAGCACTTAGCTTCCCTGGTTGTATCCATGCACTTTTGAATTTGAGATTTCCTGCCATCCAAAGCCTCAGAGGCTGTGCTGGGGTGATCAAAACTCTTCATACGTGTGACTGAGCAGCTCTGGAAACTAAGCAGTAGCTCAGGGATTAGTGTTTAGTCAGGGGGACTGAACATTGTAACATCAAGCAGTAAATAAGTATTACAGAAGCTGCAGATTTTTCTTCCTTAACACCTGCAATTATAATTTTCCTTTTTTTGTTTTGACTGAATGTGAAATGAAAGTCAAGAAAAAAGACAGATGGAAACATTTGTTCCACCATCAACCAAAAGAGGCGTTATCTGCAGAAGCCTAGTGAGCAGGAGAAATCAGGGAAATGGAGTTCCTTCCCTTTCTCTGTGTCCATCCCTTAGCCTCTTCCCAAGTAGTTCACACCCCATAACTGTGCAATGTACAAAGCATGTTGGCAGAGTATTTCAGACCCTCTATCATTGCTTCCTCACTGAACACCCATTTTATCCCTGCTTTAGAGTACAACAGAGGAAGGCAACCTGAGCTTCCATGGAGGTGGAGAACAGGTGGTGTGATTGCCAAATGTAAAGTGGTGGCGTCTGATGGACCCCATTTCCTCTCTCAGACCTTAAACTCAGCATTTCATCCTATGGACCGTTGTTGATGGGGTTTTGGGGAGGAGAATGGTAGAACTCATTTGGGACTGTGGGATGCTGTACATAGATTCCCTGAAATCTGAGTCCAGAAGTAACTGATTACTCATTGTGTAAAGAAGCATGTGTTTTCTTTAAATGTGAAGAAAGCCAGTTTGCTAGTATCTTTCTATAGTGGCAGCATGAGCTTTAACTGCTGTTCCTCAACTGCTGAAAGCCTGAGTCATGAAGCACATGCCTGAGATACAGAAACAGTAACATGTGATCTGACAAATGAAGCACCGCAATTTCAGATTGCTTAGCTTGGGGAAAAAAAGAACAACCAACGTTGCATAGTGTTTCTTTCTTTCAGAGCACTACGAGAGAAGATGCCTCCTGTTGTGGGAGCTGTGACACAGTTTCATGCATGGTGGCATATCCTCACAGGCCTGGGCTCTTACCTCCATATCCTGCTAAGGTAGGAAATGTTTCCTAAACTGTAAAGCAGTCTTAAGAGTTTTCCCACGTTCAGCTGTACTTCAAAATGTATTGTCCAAAAGAGCAGGAAAATGACTTCTTACTAAACCAATGGGAGTTTTTCTTTCCTCTTTGCAGCTGGTCTAAAAACTTTCTAAAAGCAATTTATATTCTTCGAAATGTAATCATTAATCTTTAATAGTCATGGTTTTTCAGGAAAATGTAATTCAGAAATTGGAAACATGTAGCAGTTAAACTGGAAAACTATTTGACAGAGCATTAATTTCAAAATGTGAGCTATTAATACCTTTCTGTTCTTGAGCAGCAATCCCGAAGTACTTAAACATGTTTAATTTTAGAAGCATAACTAACCTTTTTGATAGGCACTGTCCCTCCTGAGAACTAGCGCGCATCATGCTGTAGAGCAAAAGGGTGACGACCAAAGTGGTTGGAGCAGAGCCTGTTCCCAGAAGGGCAGGATATTAGTTTTAGGAGATTTAAACATGAACCCAAGTTGGCTAGTCTGCAGCCCGCAGATGTCTGTCGCTTTTTTTCTATACTACCATCTAGTGGAACCAGGAGCAAAAATAGAATTTAAGCTGGAATCTGAAGAATTTCTATAGTATATATGGTATAATATATAATGAAATAACATTAACGGTAAATTGCCGTTTGCCCATAACCAAAAGAATTTCTCTTTAACACATACATTCTATGTAGTGAGGAAACTTCAGTACGTAAGGTTTTTGCTGTCTAACGTAGTGTTCTGCTTTTTCGTCAGGTGTTAAAATAGTTAGTAAAAGAGAAGTGCAGGGAAAACTGCAGTTCCAGTATCTGATCTGACAGCTCTTATACACGTGTATACATATACATATATATGCACACATATTTACACGTATGTGTATTTATGTACATGTATATATGTACATTTATTTGTGTGTGTATATATGTATATACATTAAATATGTCAGAGTATGTGGAAAACAGCTTCTCCATTTTGGCTGATGGGTTGCCGGCTGCCCTAAAGGCCCCAAGATAATTTTTTGAAGAAAATTCCTCGCAGAAAGCAAGTGATACAGTAAGTTTGGATAGCACAGGCAAGGTTTTTACAGCATGCTGCACAGAGAAAATAATTTGCGTTAGCATCCTCCAGCCCTTGGGGAATGTACAGATTTGTCTGTCCTACCTGAATGAACTACATGCTTTCCCTGCAGTAGTTCCCCTAGTATTTTGTCAGCCACACAGTGGCATCAGCTATGTCCACTTAAAGAGCTGAAGTTATATACAGGAAAATATCTGCTGAGGGGAGGGAGGCGTGTAAGAACAAAAATGAGGTACAGAATCAATCTATGTTGCTTACCCCACCCCCCATGTAACATCTGCTACGTTTTGTGGTACATTGATCTAATTTCATCCTTCCAAAATGACAGGCTGTAGTCTCTGCTTAGTCCTTTCCATAGTGGAGAGAGAAATTAGTTCTTCAAATTTCTCTCTTTCTCCCCACACAGGTAATAGGGTAGATGAGTTTGCTAATCATGGTCTAGTACAAAGGGGTTTACTGTAGGCTCATGCTTCCTATTTTGCATAGATCTAGGTGGAGTGGGTAGCTCTGTAATCACAGAAGCAATACTTTTCTAGTTGGAAAACAAAATTTGGATTATTGCATCATTATTATTTTATGTGCTGTGTTATACATGAGATTTTAAGCACACTTTTCTCCTTTTCCTCAGTTTATACACAAGGACACTTTTCCTGAAACACAGGCCGAAGGTGAAGGTAAGGAAGCAATATTTTGTGTCCATCGGTGCACCTGCAGCGTTTGAATGTCTTGTGCTTGGAATATACATTGGGGCTAACTGATTATGCCTGTTAGGGTACTATCTTTGATTTCTACTACATCCCAAGAAATGCAGTTGAAATGATGGTTAAACCGTGTTAAACCGAGACATAACATTCCAGGAAATCTTTCCCCTCTTCCTGTTTTTGTTTTAACAGTTTGTTTTTGGAATATGGCCTGTTCTTCTGGTGGAGCCGCCCAAGAAGCTTTGACTGAGACCTAGGCAGTCACGTGCGATCACCTAGCCTGGCTGAATAAAGCAATTCAACAGTTACTGTGGCTGAAGTATCAAAATTATGGATCAATTCAAGCACCATTGCTATAAAAGGACTTCTCTGTCTTACTAGGCCAGCCGGCCGGAACAGAGCAAAGAGTTGGCACACTAGGGATATAATGTTTAGTACAGCTTTATTCTAAGTTGTTAAAACAAAGATTAAGACACAATATTTTTATGTATATATTGTATAGCTGATGATACTGAGCTAATATTTCGTGCTGGTCACAGAAAACTAACCATTTTTGAAGTGGATTGCATAGTTATTCATTCAGTTGTTGTTCTTTCTGTGGTTTAAACTGATACTAGTAACTGAATGACAAAACCAGGCCATGGATGGCCAAGCTAAGCATTTGCGTGGCCTACAGTGAACTGAATGCTTAACCCGAACTACTTTAATCTTGCACTTTTATACAATTAATGAAGTATGTAATGATTGATTTAGGGCTTTATCTTGCTTTTCCACAGCCTCCTTTGCAATTTATATTTTAAGCAAAATGGTTGGGATACCTGTGCCATTTAGTTCGCTTTGTACCGAACTTCCATTTTCTCTTTAGTCCAGCTGATGTACATCGTGGAGGACATTCCAGGGTGTGACCAGCAGAAGACACTTAGATGAGAAAGCATTATAGGGGTTCTTGTTTGTGTGTTGAAACTGAATTGTTAATTTCTTTGACCAGTGATCCATCAGGAGGCTGCAGGGTGACTGTATAAACACAAGAAACACTTTTTTAAATTTTTTTATAATTATTACTTACATGCCTCCCTTTTCTATCCCTGCTTTTTACTGCCCATGTCCCATTCGTACTACAGATGGACAAACACCTTAGGTGTGTGCTAGTTCAGCTTTGAGCTTTGAAATCATCTCTTTCGCTTTTTTTACAAGTCTTAATATTGGTCAGACTTTCAGAAGCATGTTCTTACTCAGAAATATTGAAGAAAGAGTAAAGAACAAGATTGATGTTGAGGATACCTCAAAATATAATTGGCAGCACCTTGATTGCTTGCTCTTAATCTGTCCATCACATGGTTACTCTTGAAAATATGACCACCTTTTTAAAACCAATTTTGGGGATTAATGGGGGGAGGGAACCCACTGATTTCTGCAATATTTATCTACCCAGCTGATGAAAGTTAATAAGTAAGCATAAAGAAAACATTGAACTAACACAATTTTTCAAAATATACCTCATATTGGAGGCTGTGGTTTTGACTCTTCAGATCTTGAGGAGACTAACAGAGTCTGTCTCTGGGCCTACTAGCTGCCGTGCTATGCAATTTTTGTCTGCTTTTGATGCTCTGAGGGGCTTATCCATCTTGCCCTGAAGGAGAAAAGAGAAATGCTGAGACTAATTGGGAATTCCATTCTGTATTGATTCAAATCATGCCCACAGCAAGGCACGGTAGTGTAGCTATAAAGCTGTCTCCCGGGTCACAGAGTCCTGGCTATTGTACAATCAAGCAATGACTAAAATGTTCTCCTCCCTTTAATGTCTTTTTTTCTGTTTGCGGCTCAGCTGCATCTTCCATGGCCATCAGTAGCGCTCCTACTGATGTGAGACTCTAAATAAAATCATGGCTTTTGTTATGTGGCAGACCCTGGACTCTTGGGATCAAATAGACCCAAACTCGGGGCTAGAAAAGTGACGTCAGTGAGGTTTAAGCATGTGCTGATAGCAGGGCATTTCAACCTGTAAACCACTATAAAGACTCCTGAATGATAATTTTAGAACAAATTTGTTGTCAGTAGGCTCCAGTTCCGTAGATACAGTCAGCATCTGGGTTGGGAAATTGGAGTGATCTTTGGTCTGAGAGAGGTTGGAATAACTAGAATAGAGGTAGGAAAATGCTGTCTTGGATCAAGTGTCTTTGATTATCCAGAAGGCATATTTTTTGTAAAGAGATTTGAGAACTGTTTTTAAAATGTAGCTTAAAAATAAGTGCCTGCCTGTTCACATCCAGGCTCTCTCAAGCATGCTTCTGCACACTGTATGCAATTTTCTTTCACATTTACTTGTTTTCCTAAGTTAGGGAAAGAGTCCCATAATAGGAGCAGTGCAGCAACAAGACATATCAACAGTCAATTGTGACATCTGCTAGGTATGGTATTATTTTTAAGAAAATGCACAAACCCTTTATTTTAGTGGCCTTAGCTTTGTTACTGGAGGATCTGGGGGCTCTGGTTTCCCTTTAATTGAGAGAACCAGTGTGCTGAAAAGCCACTCTCTTATTGGTAAGGTATCTCTACAATGGTATATTTTAAATATATTTGTTGACTCTCCTACACATTTGCAACTAGGAATTGGTTTGGTTTTGAGTTTTGGTTTTGGTGGGTTTGTTTTTTTTCAGATCTTGTTGAATTGAATTGTCAGGATTTTGAAAAAAGTTGGAAAAGCCCTTGTTTTAATTTTATGCGTCTGTTAGCTTTTCATTCACATATCGTTTGTCACTGGTTTTATCTTTAAACAAATTACGCAAATTGGCTTCTCCATTCCAAATGACCAAAACCATGCACACCTCTACCAGCCTTCCAGCAGCCTTTCTTTCAGGTTGTTGTTAGACCCTGAAGAATGTAATTTACGTATTTGTCCTTCTAAGCGTAAATAATCTAAAATTATGGGTGCTTTGGTTTAATTGCCTTACTGATCTTGTGAGTGATATTGAAAATGGCAAGCCATTTTTAACTGCATGTCACTGAAATTCAGACTTGCCTTTTCTAGTGCCTGGGAAGACATACATCCTTACTCCTGTAATGTCTTAAATGTCTGTTAAATTGCTTTTTATTTATATGACTTGTATGACATGCTGATTATTTTTTTTTCTACAAACCTTAGAGCAGCATATCCCAAACTTTTCTTGCACTACATCTTACAAGGTGGGTCATCTTTGATCCTATTTTTTGAGTAGGATTCAGACAACAGCTACTTTAAAGAGAATTATGGAAGTAGCAGGTGTTGTTCAATATGAATCCTATAGGATGTGTTGGACAGACTTGATAGCAATGAACTCTTCTATTCTTTAACATCCATGAAGAGCCAGGAAATCTGCCACCTTACGACCGTCAGCTGGGCACAGATCAGCAGCAAGTAGTTCTGCAGACCGTGAGGTGAGAAACTCTTCCTTGGGAATAAGAGAAAAAACCTCAAAATTACTCTCCCAGTGCAGATCAACACCATACCTTATGCTGGGAATCTAGATTTTTTTTTCTGCATACAGCTCAAGACATGCATTATCCAGAACTGAAGCTAAGACATGATAAACAAAAATCTGCCATCAGGAGGAATCTCATCTGTGTTTTGAGGACAGTGTTTGTGGGCTAGCAGTATTAGTCATCTCGGGACTTCATTTTAATGCTTTTTCTTTTAGCACAGGGAAGATGTGCTACCCCTAAGTTCAGAAGACTACTCCATAGTCAGAATTGGAATATGCAGTCGAGCACTTGCCGATCTACCTCTGTCATGTATTGTACAATACCCATGCTCTTAATTATATATATATTAGAACAGCCTGACTTAGACCATGCAGCTCCTGAGGTTGGCAACAATATTGTACTGCTCTGTGGCTGACTCTCTTCACTCCATAAACATCCTGACTTGTTCAGTGTTGTGTCAGTCTTAGCTTGTGCTCAGTCTGCTGTTGATCTGTGTGCAGAAGTCTGGCTGCTTTAGAAAGAGACACAAGTAGGAGAATTTCAATTCAGACAGGTGAAGTGAAAGCTTTTTGGAATTTAAGTTACGTTTAAAACTAAGATGCAAACAAAATAACATGGTTTACATGATTTTGGGAGAGATGTGATGAAAAATACTGTTTCACAATTTGTTTTATTTCTCTTTTAATCTAGTATTGTGCTGTATTCATCCCTGGGCTTGTCTTGTTTGGCTAAAGCAAAATTGTGTGTTTTGAAATGCAGTTGATTCTTTTGGCCATAGTGCATTTGCTTCCAACACCTGGTTTCAAACAGCTAAATGAGTTTTTTGGCTAGCTCTTCCATGTGAAACTCAGCAACAGAAAGTTCACCCAACATTACTAGTGTTTCTCACAGTCACTACCACCTTGTTTAGTCTGCATTCCAGAATTTCAGTAATACTGTTTTTTAAAATCTGTTTCTCTTAGTGGATATATTTTTGGCATTTGATAGCTGGTGGTGAAACAAACGATTCAATACAACATTTCTCGGTTGAAGACAAGCTGTAATGAAGAAGCACTGTTGTTTTCTTCAGTAGACCTCAGAATCCAGGAACCACGCCTTCATTTTAGTGGAATGTGTGCCCCATAATTTAAATAAATGTATTCAGGTAAAGTGGTTTACTTTAAGGAGACCCCATCTGCACTTTGTAAGTAGGTGGTGGGAGGCTTTAACTGATAAGTACTGTTTGTTTAACTGTGAGACTTCAGTAGGAAGAGGGATAAATGATGGAGTCTTTATTACCCATGAGAACCGAAAAGCCAGAAGGAGATTGAGAAATCCTATGTGGAAAGAGAATAACAAAAGATTAAGCATAGAATCCCATAGTATTAGGTCAACCACACTCCTGGGAACTGCACTTTAGATACTTCGGTAACAAGCTTGAATGTGTTGCTATTTTTACCTTTAACTTTCCATGCTGACTCTGCACTCTTTACCATAGGAGTGATGTAGTCTACATTGAATTCATTGTAGATTACTTAGCTGCTGTTTTGCGAGGATGGAATGTGACAGGGATCGTTTCATACGTGAATGAATACCTTTCTTACCCATCTGGAACATCCTCCACCAGCTTTGTTTGAGAGTCGGTAATGTAACTACAAAGAATATACTCTTAAGGTCGGTTTGGGGTTTCTTTGTTCAGTTTCTCAGTGATGACTGCCTACAGCTGCCAAGTGCCTGATCTCTCTGTTGCAAGTCTTTTCTGAGAGCTGAGGCTGTGTTTTCTACTGGGGTCTGGAAGACAAGGTCCTTGGTAGGTGAAGGGTCACTTTGTTTTTTGTTAAGAATTCTCTGACTGCAGGAGTCACAGCACTCTCTTTAGTCGCTTTCCAGAAACACAGTTACCCAGTATGTGTGCCTCTGCTTGGCTCGGACTCGAGCCTGACTACTCCATGTCCCTGATGCTGTTGCATCTTTTCAGATTTGGAAAGCTGGCTGAGGGATTTAGCCCCACAGCTGGTGTGTGTTTTAGTGTGTGTAGTTCCGTGACGGGCAGTGTGAGGGCGAAGCGGTCAAGCAAGCACTACATGCAGAGCCCCGTTACTGGAGCTCCCAGCCAGATGCTCCAAACAGGACTGGGGATGTGGGGGTTCATGTATACAAGTTTGGGGGCAGGGTTGATGTCTGAACCTCTTCCTTTACTTCAGAACTCTCCCTTTTTACTTGTGAAGTGTTTAGATTGGATTAAGCATGTATTTGCAGATTTTGGAAGAACCAAGTTCGGAATCCAGCTAATTGAAGACCCTAAACCAGTGCCTGCAAATTTTTGTTGCACATACTTCACACAGGTTGAATCTGCCTGATGTTTGGAGCAGATCGTTGAGATTTCAAAAATGCAAAGATAAAGGGTCTTCTGGTTATTTGTCCACAGGAATAGCTGTAAGCACAACCTCAGATTCATCCTTCTTTCCCCAAATCTCTGGAACACGCATATGTTTCTCCAGAGCCAATGTTGAATAGCGTGGGTTTTCACACATGCTCATAGCAAGTCATGTACCAAAATGTTTTCTAAATTAAAACCTTGGTCAGTTGCTGCAGAAGAATTTTTGTTGTGCATACTATTGCTTTTGGAAGAGAGAGTTTCAAGCAGTGTAAGTAGCAATTACTCCTTAAACTGACCAGGAACTGGTTTTTCTCTTCATATTCCAGACTGATGTTGACGATATGATGTTGACTATTGAATTCAGTTTAGTGCACTGATGATGTTTACCGTCTTGGCAAGTAACGTCTGTCTACCTGTAAGGCACATGAAATACCCCACGTGTTTTGTGACCAAACTTTCTAACATTGACACTATTAGTTCTAACGTGTGTTTGGGTTTGTTTCCTGAAATTCAGTATATTGTTGCAGATGGGTAACAACACTGTGACAGATGAATAGCAGTTGACAGCCGCATTGAGCAATGCTTATTGACAATTTGGATATACTGAACTGATTCTTCATACCAAACCGGCTGGTAACTAACATCAGGCTTATGTGTATCAGCATATCTTGTTTTGCAAAGCACAGTAGCTTTGAAATATTTAATGTATTTCATTTGTTATTCATGCTGCAGTCAAGCACTAATTTGTGTCTTTATAGTTAAAATTATTAAAGAATTTTGTTTTAAATACAACTTTTTCCAGGTGTTTCTTGGCTTTTGTGTTGCACAGGGCTGGCTGGTTCGTCTTGATTGCTCTTCAGTAGATGGCTGGTTGCCTGTCTTGGCAAGTGGGTGCACAAGTCAGATGGCAGGATCGCTATGACCTGCATTGATGGGGAAGCTGCCTGCCTTGCAGCTACGAGGATGTGAGCTCCCATGGTAGTGTCACAAAGCTTGATCATCTTGGCTTCTTGCCTGCAGCCATCCAGTAAACACAGAAACGTTTTAAAATGGAGATCTGCTTGCATTTGTTTTGAACTCCAGTGCAAGGCTCTGGAGTTTCCCAGTCTTTACTGCCTTGTGCTGGGGCCCTTCGAGCACTGGCCCTTGCTCAGAGGTGTAGCTGACTGCAGATAGAGCAGGATCTTCTCCCTTTCAAAGGCCTTCCCCAACGCACAACAGTTAGAAGGGAACTCAGGTGCTTGACATGGGTGGGAGATGAAAATGCAGGCATCAGATGAATGTGGTGTTAGCTTGGAGCGTGCAGTTTGCACGTCCTTTGCCTCATGCTTTTCCTGTTTCTTCCAGTGAGAGAGGAGAGTAATCACTGCAGGGCAGGGCCTCCCCAGGCAGAAATCATGGACCAGTAGGCACTAATCCAGCCAGTCTCATCACACCCCAGCAGCCAGGATTAGTGACCATCAGGTACTTCCCCCACTTCTGGCAGCTCTCCTGGGTCCTACTTAGAGCCTCCATTTTCTCCCACTGTGTATTTTACAGCCATGTCTCTGCAGGGACAGTCTTGAACTAAATATCGGGGGAGGGGGGGGGGGGGGCAAACCACAGAGCAGGAAGCCTCATAGCTGTGTGTAAATGTTTGGGGGAGCCAGTGCCACCCCCCCTCGGTGCTTGCTGCGTGGTGCTGCACACAGAGGCACATCCAGACTCTGCAGTCAAGCATCGCCCGAAGGCTGGGCTGGGTGAAATCCAGCTGTGTGTTTTGAGCTTGTGGCTAGCCTGGAACTGAGTAATACTTGGAAATTTCCCTGGGGATAAAAACATTGTGGTTCTGTCAAAAACCTCCTCCCGACCAGAAAATTCAATTTTGAGCTTGACAATTCCCTTTCAAGACTGCCAATTTACTTGCAGCTTTATTAATTTCTTATTCCCTCTTCCCCCCGCCCTTGTTTTTTCTTTATTCAGCCTGTTCAAGGGCTAAAACTGAAGCTGTATATTTGTAACATTTACTCCCAGTGGCTTTAACCAGAGACCTGGCTGTGCTCGGTGCTGCACCCACAATGGGGGCAGTTGCTGCCGGTTTGGCAGAGGAGCTGGTGATCCAGCCTTGGACCCTCAGCGCTACGTACATGGAGATGGTGGGGATAATGGAGTCACTAATGGAGCTATGATGGATCTCTTTTCTCTGTGGGTGACTCCTTTTTTCTGCAAAGGTACCTCAAGCAGCCCAAGTGATCTTGGCTTGGCTCTTCTCCAGAGGGATCAAGCACTCAACATGCTTCTGTTGAAGGCGCTTGTGTTATCTCTTGGCCTTATCAAAAACAAGATTTGAACTGGCCAGAGGTGAGATCAGTGCTTTGGCATTACCTAAGGGAGTTCTGTGTCCTCAGAGAACATCCTCAGGGCAATCTGCTCTGCCTCCCCAAACAGCCTCTTCGGCAACAGCTAAGACAGGGCAAACTGGGGTTGCCTGGAGGGGTAGGCCTAATACCAGACTGGGGTTCAGCAGGGCTCCTCTGGTGGGTCCCCACCTTGCTCACATGCAACAGCCAGGAGTCTTGGTGTATGACGCTTTCAGCTGCTACAGCAACCCAAATAGCTACTGAAAACCGGCCAACCTCATTAATCTCCTTCATTGAGACTGACTTTGTAATTTGCATGCAAGAGGCACCGGCTGACTTAATGAAATTAGCAGTAATTAATGGTGCTGACATGCATGTACAGCCAGCACAGGGACCAGCTGAAGCTTGGTGTGTGCTGCTCCTATGGACCGTGCGGCCACAGCACCCAGCAACGCCTTGAGACATCAAGGGCTCTGACTGGTTCCTCATCACTGACATCAGGTAGGTGGATGCTAATGAAGAGCATCTCGCATGATCCCACAGAAATGGAATTAACCGACTTACTCTGCTGATGTAAACTGATGTCAAACCCCTAATATTTATAGGCTGGCCGAACGTCGGAGCTGCGGTGATTTATGTGGATGCCTAACCTTAGTACTGCTTTCCCCTCATAGCTGGTGTGTTGACTCACTGCCAAAGCACAGAACAGAGTAAATTTGTTAAAATAGTGCAGTATTATAGAAGCCTGGCAACAAGTCCAGCGTCTTCTCCTCAGGTAAGAGAAGTGATGAACAGGACGGCCAAATCCACTCTGCACCCAGGCAAACCCTGCGAGTCATTGCTTAACAGGATTTTGTTCATTTAGAGTTCTCCAAAGGATTTGTTTGTTGTTTTGTAGTTGTTGGTTTTTTTTTTTCTTCTATTTGTTTGGTCTTTTCTTTAGTCTTCTTGTTTTTAACATCCCACCTTGGCTGGAACAAAGCCAAAATGAAGTGCTAGTTACAAGATGAAAAACAGCAATGGACCTGTGAGCAACAGCACCAAAGTAGAGCTGTTACAGAAGTGGTATTTTTATACAGGTTATCTGAAAAGCAAACAAACTCCAGCTGTGTTTTCTTGCTGCTGGTGTTAATTGAATCAGGAGGGCTGATTAATATCGTGGACTTGTTTCTGCTGAAGATCGCTCTGCCATATCCCCCTGAATTTCACTATCAATTTGCTTTGCAGCAGATACAGACGCTCATACACACCCCTCTGGAGTAGTTGTGGCTCTTCAGTAACACCCAGGACATCAGATACTCAGTGGGTTTGTCCGTATGTGGTGTTTGTGTTCAGGATTGAGTAAAAGAACTTCTTCCTGTACCATGATCCATTTAACATCCCAGCAGACCCCTTGCTCTCCAGTAAGCATCACGGGGCACATCAGCAGCCCCATGTCAGGTTTGTACAACCACCACAGCAACAGCCCCAAGCCAACCCATGATGAGATCTTGCAATAGATCAGGCTTTAGGGGAAATCAATGTTTAAACACCACTCAGGACAAACCATTTTAAAGATGGAACCCCAAATGAGCATAAAACCCTGGCCTTTCTTGCCTTAAGATGTAACAGTGCTAGGCAGTGTGCCTAGCAAATGCCTCCAGCAAGGGTGGTGATGTGTATCTGGAGCAGAAACATCCTCAGGTGGCAAGGCTGGAGATGGAGAGCATCGCTATTCAGCCTACAATTTCAAATGAAACTGTTTTCCTGCCTGAATCCGTGTCTTGCCTGAATCCTATCTCTGTTTAGAGAGCTGTATTTTAATTTTTTTGTGTATAACTATACCATCCAATAATAAAGAGAGATGACTCCTGCAGCTTAAATTCAGAAGGCAGCAAATTAGGGACTGGAAGAGTCTGCGGTGTTATTCATTAAAGTGTGACAGTAGCAGTAAGTCTAATATATCAGTCCCAGAAAGAAACATGTATCTGTATGAGCTGTGAAGGTACAGTCCATGTCAATGCGGAGAGTAAAGCCCTACTGCACTTGTGTTAAAGGCCTCATTTCTTTTATGTTTTTCTTGGCTTGGCTAATGAGAAGTAACCCACCCAGTTCTTCACAAGCAGGCAACATGATTTCCGCATCGCTCATGCTGACCCAGATATGAGGCTGTGGGATTTCTCCTGGCAGACCCTGGTTTGACAGCATCAGTCTGTGGGTACATCTGGAGCAACACTTCCTCAACTGAGGTGCCCGGAGGCAGGGACGATGCCCCATGTCCCTGGCTGAGCTGTTTTACTGATTAACAACCCACAGAAACAGCCCCCGAAGATAAAAACTGGCATGCAGTGGTGCTGTGGTGGTGGGAGCCATACCCAAAGGCACAGGGGTGCTTATGCCTGGGGGATCACCCCATTTCCCCTTGCTAATGGGGGACAGTAAGAGCCAGTTAGGGCCAGCATGATGCTCCATCCCCCTATCCTGCACACCCCAGCTGCCGTGCCCTAGTGCGATGCAGCCTTTCCAAGGTGGTGTTTGAAACCTCTAGGGACAGAGATGCTACAGCCTCCCCTGCCTGCCCACTCCAAAGCTAGACTTGGAAAGTTTTCCCTAATAGCTCAATTAGATACAAGCCTTGTCCCTCCTTCGGGCTTTTCTCCTTGTAAGAAGCTGAATGTGAAGGGGATTTCCATCTTACTTATTTTCTCTAAACTATGTTGCTGAGCAGGAATTTTTTTTTAATATCACTGAACTGGAGTATTTGGCTTTTTTCCTGTCTTTAGAGCTGAAATAGAAACTTTTTAATTCTGAAACCCTTTTTTCTTCTATCTCTTGTTGGCATCAACACCTTCTTTCTGGCAAAGACATACAGCAATGAAAAGATACTTCATTGGCTCTGTATATCTAGACTTATAAGAATACCTTGTGCAAAGAGGAAAAAATCTGGATGCTTTGGGATGAATTTATATCCTTGGGCAGTATGATTTCCCAGCCTCACACATGGCAATCGGTCTTTTTGTGTTATACAACCTCTGCTGGGTCTGTTTTTTCTCTATTTTTCCACTTTAAAACATAGGGATGCCCATGTGAGACAGTGCCAACCCCCGGGAACCCTTTGAGCAAGACCAAAGGCTCCCACAGGATGTAACACCCAGGTCGGGCATCCCAAGCCTGTCCCACTGGCCCCACGCAGCAGCAAATATCTCCTTCCACAGCCCAGACCACCTGAGGTCCACTGAAAGCACCACAGTAAGTCCCAGGGCTGCATTTAGGCTGCAAATTCTTACCCAGATAAAACAAGAGGCTTCACTGAGAATTTAAGGCAAAGCTAATCATTTTGTCTTTGCTTTTCCATACCAAATACTTCACACAACACACTTGCTTGCTAATTAATACAGCCATTTCTTCACAATGGGCAAGTAAGTGAGATTACTTGAGTTATTAAAAAATGAGGACCTGAGATTGTAAGGAGGACCATATAATTATCTAGCTGGCTGCTGTCCCCTATTGCTAGCTTGGGATATTAATTATTTTCCTGCTGATTCAGAGGGAAGATAGCCAAGCTGTGAATCAGCCCTGCCACTTCTTGCAACACCTGTCTTTTCCCTAGATCTCCTCTCCAAATCCCAGCCAGGTCTGGCAGTGCTTTGTTAATGAGATCAGGCGTAATTGCAGCACGAGCAGGTAGGGTTGCAAAGCTGGGAGAAAATTGGAGTAACAGCTTTTCCTTCCGCATTGTAAAACAGAAAATGCGAGCTGTAAGCTGGATATATTTTTCTCCAAAAGACGGATTAACATTTGCTTTTTTGCAGAATCAGAGGGTTCCTGTTTCCTTCTCCGGTGATCTTCTGGTTGCCTGCACAAGTCAGACTCCTTTAAAAAACACACTGATAATCTGAAACACAAAAAAATTGCTTAAATTCTCAACTCATGTACACTGCCCAGCAGCCAAGATAGGCATCCTTGTGTGAGTGGAAGTAGATATGACACAGATTTAATGAGGCAAAAGCTTCTTGGCAGCACCACAGGTCTGCTCAGAAACTGCATCGTTATTCATTTACTTGACTAACGCAGTTGTGTTGTGCAAAGGGGTGGCGGGGGGGTAGTAAATGGGGTTTTTAAATGGAGGGCCAAGTAAAAGTTTTTTTTTAAAAAAAAAAAAACAAAACAATATAGCTAACTCAGCAAGGTTTTCTGAAGCTTAGGTGGGCCTTGGGCATATTGTAGTTTTGGGGTTGGTGGAGAAGCCTTCCTGGTGTTGAGTACACTGGGAACCCTCTGAAGATTTAGGTGTCCTCATCACCATGTATGCAGTGCCCGAAGCTGCACTGGCTAAAAAAAGCATTTTAAATTACTGTTATGTTCCCAGTATCTCTGACTGAGACGCTCCTGTTCTCTAAAACTTTGGAAAAGAGGGGGATCAAGGCACACAAGATGCCATTGCTATTGTTGTCATCTGCATTACTGGTGTGTGAGGTGAGTATCTGCACAATGCAGGTGGTAACCAGCAATCTCATCCACAGTGCTGGATAATTGCTGCTTTTCCCAGTATATGATAAAAAGGTGCATCTGGAGCTTTTTCAGAAATTGGTGGAATCCATTTCACAAACTGGCAGCGATGAAAAAACCACTGGTGTCAAAGATCCTTTTGAAAAAAAGTATATTTGGGAACATCTCCTACGCACTCGCTTTGGCAACAGCACAGTATTTCCCCCTGAAATACAGAAGTTGCAGAGGAGGAAGGGGCAAAAGCCAGGCGCTAGACACCGCAAGAAACACGGATGATTTCGGAGCATGCACTGAGGGGCTGTACCCAAGTCAAGGCTCTTGTGGACTCCCAAACACAGCAGCTGAATTACGGTTCAGGGGTTAGACAAGGATGCTGCACAGTGCCTTGCTGCTGGGGTTTACATGAAGAATTACATCCCTGTTGTTTTTTCCCACACCCTCGGCTCCACCTTTCCAGTCAGTCTGTACTGCAGCAAATAAATCTTGATTGCACTAATAGTGTTATGCTTGTCTAACGTTTGAAGCTAAGCCCGGATGATGCTGAGATGTAGAGGTGACCTTTCTAATTAATACTCAAGCAACTTCCCTGAGCTCTGTAACCGGAGACAGTCCGGGAGCAGAGGTTGGAGTTGGCTTCCTCACCAACTGCAGGAGTCAGCACAAGTGCTGGAGTTGCTGCATGCTGATGTTAGGTCAAGGTTAGGCTGGTAAGCGATATCTAAAGGAAATACCCTAGAAGCCACCAGGACATGCCCTAGAGATGTGTCTTGCTGAAGAAAAGTAGGTTGTGGAGTGAAAATACTTGCCTTGGAAATGGTGGGGAAATGCCCAGATAAGTTCTCATGGGATGAAAGTGATGGGAAACGTGTATGCATGGTTCCTGGTGCGGGGGTGTGATGGGACACACGGTCACCACAGCAAATTATCCTCGGCCCTTCTGAAACCTCCGTTTCCTTGAAATGCAGGGGGTGTGAGTGGCCAGCCCACAGGTCCTGGTGGATGTTGGAGGTAGCTCAGTCAGAAATATATTGCACAAAATGAGTAAATCCCTGAGGAAAAATTCAGATCCACTGGCTGCTTGTCTTACTGTCTTGTCTTGTAGGGAATCATGAGTCATTTTAGTTGTCTTCTAGGAGCTTTGCTCCACATATGTAATAGCAAGGACTTGGTCAAGGGTGTTCCCATGAGGTCTGGCATTTGCCTGCTCCTCCTCCCCGGAGTTGGCCGCTCCAAAAGCCAAGGAGGGCAGTCCAAAAGTGACACCTGACAATCACCATCTGGAAGGACAAAGTCCTTTCTGATGCAGGAACCAGGTGGTACATTGAGGTATCTACACATTATAAATGGGCAGTATTGTTAGGCAGCTGGGGAATAAGGACAAGCTCAAAACACAACAGTTTTTTAAGATTTACTTAGGAAAAGCAAATCTTGCCTTTCTGTGAGTTCTTCAGAAACAAGCCACCAGTTTGCGTAGTGAGTGTGACTGGAAGAAGAGGGAAGCTGTTATCAAGCAAAACTCAGGCTCAGTTACACCAGTACAAATCCAAAGTCATTCAACCGATCCCAACATTGATTTAGGCTTGTGAAGCCGAGATTAGAATTTGTCCTGATTTCACCACAAGCTGCTTATCTGCGAGAAGAGTTGTGTGGAAGAGCCTTGATGTGTGGCTCTGCCTTGCCTGGCTCTCTGTATGCTCTTGGGAGCTGCTGGAAACAGGAGCTTCAGATGTGTCTCTGCTAGGAGCTAAAGGCAGAGATGGTGACAGAAGGGGGAAAAAAACCATGGTTTTTTTGGTTTTAATTTTTTTTTCCCCTCTGGGGCGAGGAAGAGAATCAGCAGGAAAATTGCCTGAAAAGTTCTTGGCAGGACTATTTGGAGTCAGCATTTGTTAGGGCAGCTTCTGACCTGCCCTAAATAAAAAGCAGCTGAGAGGAGAGCGGTGCCATTTGCTCCTTCCCTTTCTCTCTGCTCCGGGGGAATGTGGGGTTGCTGGCAACCCACTTGTTTTCCAAACCATTTTGCTTCTCGCTGTGGAAAACCCCATGGAAAAATCAAGGTAATCAGCTGACCTCCTATAATGCAGCATGCTACCAAGCAGAGGTGCATCCCTGCCAAAGCAGCTGAGCCCTGGTCCCCTCCAGCCAGGTGATTATGGCTGAACAACGACCAAAGTCCTGGAAGGTTTGTGACCAGGAGATGGTATTGACTTCCAAGTGTTCCAGTGCTGCTGCTGCTATGAGAAACCCTGGCAAGGTGGGAGCTCTTGGCCAATGCCTTTATCTGCTGATGTCTCAGGGCTTTGGCAGAGGGCAGCACCCATAGGTCATTACTGAATGACTCTGACCTAGTCCTGGCATTCCGCTGGGGTTTCCGGAAAGATTTTGTTATTTTCAGTTGAGGAGGAACATAAGGAACATGGTGCCGGGAGTGGTTATCTTCTTGCTTTCTTTATTAGTCCAGCAAAAGGATGGATGGCAGTTAAGATGGAGGTTTACCACTAGCCATTACTCAGTTCTCTGCTGTTCCTAGGTCCATCAGCTTATGTGGAAGCCTTGAAAATTTGAGGGTTTCTCTTCTGTTTTGGCAAGATGGGTTCAAGTTCTTTGAAAATCCAGGAATAGAGGAGCCATGTCACACTTGACTTCTGGAGCCCAGAAGGAATTACGGTGGGTTAAGAGGCTGGGAAATGCTCATACCTGCATCCTCCAAGCTGCCCTTTAGGCGGTATCTCCCCATTCTGTGCAGCTGTGCAGCTGCAAACCCAGCTGAGGTTTAGCCAGGACACTCGCCCCAGCCCTGTCTCCTTAAGTACAGATTACCTCGAAGTCCTGCAGGGCTGGGCTGGCACGTTTGAGTTTAATATCACAGCACATCCCTAGACCAGGCTTTGCAACACCATCTTTTTTTTCAGCACTTGGGCATTTTCCTCTGAAGTTGCTTGTTTATGAGCAGGTGAGTACTCACCTACGTAGATCAGATCGATGTGGGGTAGGAAAGCTGTTAAGAGTAAGCCCAGCTCTCCTCTAATTACACATTGCTGAGCAAAAGACTGCTCAGATGGCCAAGGAACTGGGGACATGAGCACTGTTTCCCACACTTGTGTCACCCGGTGTCACCATCAAGGAGGAGGATTCAGGACAGAGGAGAAGGGTAAATGCTCAAGCAGCCCTGTGCTGCCAGACCTTGATCTGTGATACCTGAGCTGCCTCCTGTAGATAGAATCACGGACAACCTTTCCTCTGCTGATTTACCTTGCTAGCTTTTCAGAGGAAGGCCAATCTCTTAGCATCTCCCTGGGCCACAGCTCCCCCACAATCTCAGCTGCAGCATCGAATCTCTCCTCCAGTATAAACCCTGATGTCATGTTTTCGTTTCTCTTCAAGCAAGCTTCTTGCTATTTGACTTCTTGTCTTGCTTAACAGCGGCTGTCCCATTAAAAAGCTCTCTGATTTGTGGCTGTGCAGAAGTAAGTGCTGATACAGACAATTAAGTGGAGAATTTAATGGTATGGATTTCCCAGCAGAGTTATCAATTAGCGTGAGCTGTTTGCCAGCCGGCCGCTGTGCAGTTCACAGCGTGGGCACGTCCTGAACTGTGGCCGATGTGTTCATCAGGTCAGTGAGGCAGAGGGCAGTTTCATCAGGGCTTATGGTTTCCACCTTGCCTGTTATGCAGGAACAGGGTGAAAATGGGCCTTTTCCTGATGAATGGTTATGGGTTGGATCTTTGGTTGAAAACGTCTCTTCTGGCCAGGCGTTCCTATCATTAAAGAACTGAGTGCCGTGATCATGCTGCTTTCCTGTGAAAGGCCATGCCATAAGCTACAAGGTGTGGATCTGTTGGCTCCCAGTGACTCCAGGTCATACTTGCCCAGTTTACTCACTGATTTTTTGCTGTGGTTCTATGATATTCCTACCTTAGCTGGTCCATGGTAGTGCATGGTAGAGAAGAATGGAAAGGGAAGAGATGCCTGGTCTTAGGGAGCTCTTAAACTAGGAGGAAAAGGGTATTACAAGGTCTAATAGCTGCAAGAAGATGCTGGTGAAGTTCAAATGGGAAATGAAATACAAATATTAACAGAAGAGGTATGCAGCTACTGCACTGTCTGTCAGGAGAGGTGGAAAAATCTCAGGTGAGGACCTGTTTGCATGAGCGACTAAAGCATCTCAGATGCCCTCTGAGACCTTCACCCAGCCGCTGCCCAAGCTTTTTTGTGGGAGGAGCATTACCAAGCTCAGGCCCCAGCTGCATTTTGCAAGGGGGCTCTCCCTGGACCATGCCTCCTGGGGCTTCACAGGGCCTCGGTGAGCATCACAACACTGCCTTTCAATAGCTTCAACTTCTCCATCATAGTCAAGGACAGCAATTGGGCTTCTCATCCAAGAGCTGCTTTGCCAAAAAAACAAAAGGAGTTGCTATAGTTTCCCTTTTTGTTACCAACTGCTGGTCTTTTGGTCACGATGACCCCCATAAATAAAACAGCTAATTAACGTCCTTCTCATCCCACCAGTGATTGACTATGACCTTGAATGACTTTGCTTAATTTAACTTTCTCAACCAGCTATTTTTGACAGCGAATAATTTAACATCCTTGTGACCCCAGTCTTGTCTCTCTCCTGCCAACTGACACTGCAGTTTAAATGAACAGCAATAAATAAATACATATCTGCAGAGGGACCTAAATGACTCCCATTACTGGAGCATCTGAAGGCCTGCTTAAATAAATCAAGTGAGTAGGAGATTATGCTGCAATCATGTGGAGAGGGAAAGGAGAGAATACATTACTGGTATTTTAGAGGCTGCAACCAAGGCAAAAAACTTTGTAGAATCCAGAAAAATTAGTTTTAATTCAAGTGCAAATGGATGATCAGAGGAATCACAGTAGGCTCATTTCTTGATATCTTCAAAGAGGAGCAGAAGGCTGCAACCTGATGGAGGCAAGAGTGCTCAGATTGCTCTCGCCAGCTAGCTCCTGTGCTGGGCAATGGGGCCGTTGGAGGTTGCTCCCCACATCTCCACAGCATGAAAATGAGGATATGGGCACCAACCGCCCACCTGCAGTCACCTTCTCACTTTCCTCCCCCAAATGTGCCCTCGGAGTGGGAGAGCTGGCCTCGTAGGAGCAGGGGTGGCAAGAGTGTGTAGTTCTTCTCCCACCACCCTGGGCAGAAGACCCTCACCTTGAAGCACCTCAAGACCAAACCTCATGTTGGGGGTCTGCTGCATGAGCAAAACCAACAAATTATTCCCACAAGGGCGGAAAACCTAAGTCATCTGCTTTGAAATCCCAGAAGGAATAATTAAATTTCATTTGTTGAAGGAATGACCAGCTGTAATTTTCCTCCTCCACTTTGCCTTTCACCTTATTCCTACTTATGTTTGGGGTCTGGTTTTAAAGCATCACTATTTCTTCCTTCCCCTCTGTGTAGCTCTCATGTCACTGCCATCACCACGGCCTCATTTGCATCACGCTGCCGAGCAACAAAGTGTCGTTATAAATCGTATTTACATAATTTCCCTTTCCTTTCTGAGGCTGAAATTGAAAATGCAACTAAGTTAATCAACAAGATCTGGGCCTGCAATGAGAGTGAGCTCAGACTCCATGTCCCTGCAGAGAGATGGGAGCAGCTGGGGACCCACTCGCTGCCTTAATTCAGCAGAGGAGCTTTTCCCTAATGTTTTCCAGCTTTTCCCTAATGCTTTCCAGCCCGTCAACTTAATAAAAGCTGGACTCCTGCTGCTGCTTTGTCTCAAGAATAAGCATATTTTCTCTTGTTTTTCAGTTTTCCTTCCTCCTCTTTTTAATCCCTTCATCTGGCACTGCACAGCATCACCCATCACCCCCATGGGTGTCAAACTCCCCCACGTGTACCCCAGTCCCCACATCCCCCACAGCAAGATACTCCCCCTTAGCAACTTTGGGGTCAAATAAGTGAAATAGTGCATTAGAAATTTACCTATTTACTTTCATTGCCATTAAAGCAAGCTAACTGGGCGGGAGGTGTCTGTACAGGTGGGAGGAATGACGGGTGATGATAATTAATTAACACTGATGGAGTTTCACCCCATTTAAGCACATCGCAAATCAAAATGGGCTGTATGCCCTCCCTGCCCACCCAGGGAGCAACAGCAGCACCCATCCCTGCCCTAGTCTGCCTGGCAGCTGGTTTTTGGGCTGCTACCGATGATTTTAGGGCTGGAGACCTTTTTAGGATCATCTCTTCCCCCTTACAAGCCTTCAGAGACTGAGAGTTTCTCTTATTTTTATTTTTTTTTTCCTTTGCCTTTTGCTGCTGGAGTTTCTCGCCGTGGTGGGGTTGATGGTTCAGCACTGTACGTGACCAGGTTCAGGACCTAATATGGGGTCCTAAATACAGTGTCCTAAATCCCTGTGGGTTTTAGGGTTATTTTCCTAGGTGACTTTTGATGAAGGGAGAGAAAAGGGGTGTGTGAAACAGGACTCTTCCACTGACCCAGTTCTGGGCAGAACCAGATCACAGCAGCCCCAAGATCTGTAGGAGAGAGGGGAAAACAAGCAGAAGGAAAACATGACAAAATGTCTTTTGCTGCCAAAGAAAGTATTTGTGGAACAACAGATTTTTGGCTTTCCTATTCCTTCAACTAATACAATTATTTAAATGCATTTAACACAAGTATCACACAAACTGAATAAGTAATGAAATTCTCATAAAATTAACAGGAAAACACTAAGAACCTTAATATGAAAAGTCCAGAAGGGTTTCAGATAATAAGAAACTTGAGGAAATGGCCCTAGAGAAGGCAAATCACCCATGTGATTTGTGGTGACCATGTGCCATTGCAGGTGACACCGCAGTCGGAAGAGGAGCGCATGCCAGGCCAACGCTGCTCCCGGCACAGCCTCCTATCTAATTTTATAACAAAAATTTCACTGCATTACTGCAAATGTGGCAAGCAGATGTCCTTAAGTGTTTGCTTTGTCATAAAATCACAGAATTGTTTAGATTGGAAAAGACCTTTAAGATCATCAAGTCCAACCATTAACCCAGCACTGCCAAGGCCATCACTAAACCATGTCCCTAAGAACTGCATCTATGTGGTTTTTAAACACCTGAATCACCACCACCCTGGGCAGCCTGGTCCAGCGCCTGACCACACTTCTGGGGAAGAAATTTTTCCCAATCTCCAACGTAAACCTCCCCTGGTGCACCTTGAGGCCATTTCCTCTCGTCCTGTCGCTTGTTACCTGGGAGCAGAGACCAACCCCGTCACTGCAGCCTCCTGCCAGGCAGCTGTAGGGAGCGAGAAGGGCCCCCCTGAGCCCCCTCTTCTCCGGGCTGAGCCCCCCCAGCTCCCCCAGCCCCTTCCCCAGCCCCTGCCCGGCTCTGGACACGCTCCAGCCCCTCCGGGTCTGTCTGGGGGTGAGGGGCCCAACGCTGAGCCCAGGGCTCGAGGGGCGGCCGCACCAGGGCCCAGCACAGGGGGATGGGCACTGCCTGGCCCTGCTGGCCACGCTGCTGCTGACACCGGCCAGGGCGCTGCTGGCCGCCGTGGCCACCTGGGCACACGGGGGGCTCATGCCCAGCCGGCTGCCGACCAGCCCCCCCAGGCCCTTCCCCGCCGGGCAGTTCCCAGCCCCCTGCCCCCAGCCCGCAGCGCTGTGGGGGGCTGGTGTGACCCACGGGCAGGGCCCGGCACTCAGCCCCGTTGGGCCTCATACAACTGGCCTCGGCCCCTCGGCCCGGCCTGCCCAGACCCCTGCAGAGCCCCCTGCCCCCCAGCAGGTCACACTGCCCCCAGCTCGTGTCCTCTGCAAACCGACTGCGGGTGCGCTCCAGCCCCTCGTCCAGGTCACTGGTGAAGACATCAAACAGGACTGGCCCCAGCGCTGGTCCCTGGGGACACCACCTGTGCCCGGCGCCAGCGGGATGTGACTCCATTCCCCACCACGCTCTGGGCCCGGCCACCCAGCCAGCTTGTTACCCAGCGCAGAGCACACCCGTCCCAGCCCTGGGCACCAGTTCCTCCAGGAGATGCTCTGGGAAACGGTGTCAAGGGCTTTGCTAAGGTCCGGGTAGGCACCATCCACAGCCTTTCCTGCATCCACCGGGTGGGTCACCCTGTCCTAGAAGCAGATCAGGTTCATCAAGCAGGACCTGCCTTTCATAACCCCACACTGGCTGGGCCTGATCCCCCAGGTGTCCTGCACGTGCCCTGTGAGGGCACTCAGGATGATCTGCTCTATAACCTTCCCCAGCACCGAGGTCAGGCTGACAGGCCTGTAGCTCCCCGGACCCTCCTTCCAGCCCTGCCTGTAGATGGACATCACACTGGCTGACGTCACGTCAAGTGGGACCTGCCCAGTCCTCCAGGACTGCTGGTAAATGATGGAGAGCGGCTCGGTGAGCACTGCCAGCAGCTCCCTCAGTGCCCTCGGGTGGATCCCACCCAGCCCCATGGACTTGTGCATGTCTCAGTGGTGTAGCAGGTCACTGGCCATTTCTCCATGGATTACGGGGGCTTCACTCTGTCCCTGTCCCTGTCTCCCAGCTCAGGGGGCTGGGTACCCCAAGAACAGCTGGTCTTACTATTAAAGACTGCTCCAAAGGCATTAAGTACTGTTGGGGTTCTGCAGACCTGCTGCAGACCCCAACAAAGTACCTCAGGCTTTTCCTCAGCTTGTGTCACTGTGTTTCCTCCCACATGCGATTAAGGATGTAGATTCTCCTTAGCCCTCCTTTTCTTGCTAATGTTTTTATAGAAACATTTTTAGTTGTCTTTTACAGCTGTAGACAGATTAAGTTCTAATTGTATGTTGGCCCTTCTCATTTTCTCCCTGCATAACCTCTCGACATCCCTGTAGTCCTCCAGAGCTGCCTGCCCCTTCTTCCAAACGTCACAAACTCTCCTTTTTCCCTGAGTTCCAGCCAGGCTGCTTGTCTTCCCCACCGGCTCATCTTTCAGCACGTGGGGACAGCCCGCTCCGGTGCCTTTTAAGTATTCTTTCCCGAAGATGTCCAGCCTTCCTGGGTCCTTCTCCGGTCAGGACAGCCTCCCCTGGGACTGTCAGCCAGGCCCCGCAACAGGCCAAGTCTGCCCTCCAGAAGTCCGAGGTGGCGGTTCTGCTGATCCCCTCCTTGCTTCTCCAGGAATTGAAAACTGTCGTGATCGCTGTGCCCCAGATGGCCTCCAGCCATCGTGTCACCCACCAGTCCTTCTCTGTCTGCAAACAGCAGGTCCCATGGGGGCCTTCCCTCGCTGGGTGCCTCACCAGCTCTGTCGGGAAGGTCTCTCCCACACACTCCAGCAACTCCCAGACTGTTCCCTCTCTGCTGATGGCATTTCCAGCAGGCACCTGGTAACTTGCAGTGCCCCATGAGAACAAGGGCTCCGATCGTGAGACTTCTCCCCGCTGCTTATAAAGCATTTCGCCTGCCTCTTCGTCCTGGTTGGGCGGTCTAGGACAGACTCCCACCATGATATCGGCCGTGTTGGCCTTCCCCGATTCTTACCTGTAAAGACTTGACCCTTTCATCACCATCATCAGACTCTAGATAAAAACACTTCCTAACATAAAGGGCTGCCCGACCACCTCTCTTTCCTTGTCTATCCCTTCTGAAGAGTTTATAGCTGTCCACTGCAGCACTCCAGTTCTGCCAGTCATCCCACCATGTTTTTGTAATGGCAACTATGTCTGTTGAAATTTTGAGGCCCAACAGGGCTGAGTGCCGGGCCCTGCCCGTGGGTCACACCAGCCCCCCACAGCGCTGCGGGCTGGGGGCAGGGGGCTGGGAACTGCCCGGCGGGGAAGGGCCTGGGGGGGCTGGTCGGCAGCCGGCTGGGCATGAGCCCCCCGTGTGCCCAGGTGGCCACGGCGGCCAGCAGCGCCCTGGCCGGTGTCAGCAGCAGCGTGGCCAGCAGGGCCAGGCAGTGCCCGTCCCCCTGTGCTGGGCCCTGGTGCGGCCGCCCCTCGAGCCCTGGGCTCAGCGTTGGGCCCCTCACCCCCAGACAGACCCGGAGGGGCTGGAGCGTGTCCAGAGCCGGGCAGGGGCTGGGGAAGGGGCTGCGGCACAGCTCGGGGGGGGGGGGGGGGGGGGGGGCAGGGGGAGCTGGGGGGGCTCAGCCCGGGGAAAAGGGGGCTCAGGGGGGACCTTATTGCTCTCTACAGCTGCCTGGCAGGAGGCTGCAGTGACGGGGTTGGTCTCTGCTCCCAGGTAACAAGCGACAGGACGAGAGGAAATGGCCTCAAGGTGCACCAGGGGAGGTTTACGTTGGAGATTGGGAAAAATTTCTTCCCCAGAAGTGTGGTCAGGCACTGGACCAGGCTGCCCAGGGTGGTGGTGATTCAGGTGTTTAAAAAACACGTAGATGCAGTTCTTAGGGACATGGTTTAGTGATGGCCTTGGCAATGCTGGGTTAATGTTGGACTTGATGATCTTAAAGGTCTTTTCCAATCTAAACAATTCTGTGATTTTATGTCATATTTATTCTGCTGTGCAACAGCTTCCAGCTCTTCCTGTTTGTTGCCCATGCTGTGTGCATTGGTGTGGATGTACTTCAGTTGGGCCATTGATCCCACCACCTTTCAGGGAGAGAAGCCCTAATTCCTATGTGACTATTCTCAGGTACTTCCGTGGTTTCCAACACACCAGTAACCCTAGCGTCTCCGTCCCCTGCCTCCACTGAGACAGCAGACCAAAGGATCTCACTAGCACACCGTCCCTCAAACATTGGTGTGCTGCCCCCAGGCTCTCCTCTAGAGAGCCTGGATTTATCCCTTTCCCCCTTCAAATCCAGTTTAAATGTCTTTCACTGAGTCCTGCTAACTCCTGCACAAGGATCCTTTTCCCACTTGGAGACAGTTACACCCCTCTGTGGCCAGCAGGCCTGGTGTCATGTAAACTGACCCAGGATCAAAAAACCTAAAATTCTGCCAGCAAGCTCAGAGCCAGGTATTGATCTGCTGGGTGTTCCTGTTTCTTCCCTCATCGTTCCCTGGAACTGGAAGGACAGGGGAGAACACCACTTGTGCTCCTGATCCCTTAACCAGTTGTCCCAAGGCCCAGAAGTCTCTCTTGATTGCCTTCGGATTTCTTGTTGCAACTTCATCGCTGCCCACCTGAAAAATCACTAATGGATAGTAACCTGAGGGCCATACCAGGGTGGGAAGCTTTCTCTTCACATCTTTAACTCAGGCCCAGGGAGGCACTAGACTTCCCTAAGAAGTGGGTCTTGTCTGCATATTGGCCCTGCTGTTTCGTTCAGAAGGGAGTCCCCTATGACAGCGACCCATCTTTTTTTCTTTATGGAAGCAGTTTTGACACAGGACATAGACCAACTTAACCTTGGTGACACCTCCATGCTAGACGAACCACCATCCTCATCGTTGTTTGGTTCTATTTGCAGAGCCTTGTACCATCATGCACAGGCACTTGGGATGGTGGGGTAGTCACAGAGGGGCTGTGCCTGCTGCCAGCCAGGAACTTGTCACCATTGTCCCCATTCCTTCAGTCGCTGTGTTCTGCCAGGAGGAGAGGACAGGGAATCCTCTGTGTCATGCATCCTGTCTCCTGTGGGGACTGTCCCAGGGAGACAGTCCTATAAAAGTCCTATAAAAGCCCAGGGAAAGTGGGGTGCAATTCCTATTGCTGGCAGGTTAACAGGGCAGGCTAACCTTTGGTCCTGGTTTTTTGTCATCTGAATGATTCTAATCACCCATAATTTTGAATATGAGAAGTTTATTCCCATCATTTACAACCATTCTCTTCATTTATTCTTCCCTTGCCATCTCTTTTTGGCCTAACTTACGATAAACCCTGAATACTGCCACTAAAGCTAGTGTGTCAAGTCAGAGCATCAGATCAGGGCTGCCCAATGCCAGAGAGTCTGTAAAACCCCACTGGCCCCTTCCCACCATGAGGGATGCACTTTTGGGTGGGTCATGTTTATTTTTCCCCTCCTGGATGTGTGTTTGTGGGCTGCAAGTGCATGTTTTCCAGCGTGGGGGAACAGCCAGTATCATAGGGACACAGCCGGTATCACCAGCCCTGTGAGACCTGTTGCATGTCCACCTCTGTGGATGTGGTGCAGGGGGCCCAAGTGCTTGCCCAGCCTTTGTCCCCCCTCCCCAGTGCCTCAGTTTCCCTCTTGCACAACAGAAAAAGGGAATAACGTTGGTCTTGGGCTGGAAAACATGTCTCCTTCAAGCCCTGTGGTCCTGCCCAACACCATTCCTGACTGGGGGACGTCCCCTCTGCACCCACATCCTGCAAGCCCTGATGACTCTCCCCTGCACCCTCCATGGGTGATGTCCTAACGCACCCCAGCTGCCTGGTGCCTGGGTGGCCCTGGTGTGCAGTGCCCAGCTGGTGTTGGCGCGTGGTGCCCCAGTTTGCCCAGTTCCCAGTCCCAGTGTAAGGTCCCAGGCACAGCCAGTAGGACCATGTCCCAGTGTCTAGTGCCAGGGCAATGCTGGTCCCAGTGCTGGTCCAAGTTCCAGTGCCTGGGAGGTCCCGGTGGCTGGTCCCAGCCCCCAGTACCTTGGTGGTGGTACTGGTGCCTGGGCAGCTCCAGTTTCCTGCTCCAGTCCCCCATTTGGGTGGTGCCAGCCCCAGTTCCCACTGATAGGCCCATTTCCCGGATGATCCCAGCTCTTAGGGCCTGGGCAATGCCGGACCCAGATCCTACTCCCCAGTGGGGTTCCCAGTTCACCAGACTGGTCCCCAGTCACAGGCGCAGGTTCTGGACCAGCGCCAGCCAGTGCCGCTCCCCATTTCCCGCTGCCAGGCGGTGACAGTCCCAGATCCCAGCGGTGGGGAGCGCCGCTTCCCGGTCCCAGTGCGCGTTCCCGATCCTGGTTCCTGATCCCGGTCCCCGGTCCCGGTGCCGGGTGCCAGTTCCCGATCCCGGTCTCCGTTCCCGGTGCATGTCCCCGTTCCCAGTGCCGGTCCCCCTTCCCGGTCCCCGGTCCCAGTGCCGGTCCCCGTTCGCGGTGCCGGTCCCAGCGCAGGCGCGGCGGCGGCGGCCGCTGCCCGCCCCGTCGGGGCGGTGCTTGCGGGAGGCGAAGCGCTGCGGGCAGCGGCGCGCCCGGAGCGGCGGCACCGGCCACCGGCATCGGGGCACCGGCACCGGGCAGGTAAGGCGAGCCCCGGCCCCGGGGAGCGGCGGGGGCGGCTTGTCCCTGCACCCCCCCGCTGCTGCTCCCGCGGCGGGGAGGCGGCTCCGCGCCCTGCCCGGGGGTCCAGCCACCCCCTCGGGGGATGCTCAGGTCACCTGTGGCTGTGGGAACCCCCGGGCAGCTGCATGCTGGGGGGTGGGGGTGTGTAAGATCGGGGGGGGGGGGGAACGCAAACAAAGCTATAAGCGGGCCCCCGCCCCCTCCCCTGCGCTGCCTTGCCGGGAGCACGGTGCTGCCCTTGCCTTTAGGGGGCGCTGGTGGGAGGTCGCGTTTTCGGGGACGCTGGAAGTCGGGGTGCGTGCGGCTGGTGCATCTGCAAGTCGCACCCCGGATGGTTAAAACCCCTCAGCTGCTCCCAGTCCGGCTTGTTTCTGCTGGCGGAGCCAAGCTGGGCAGAAACTTTCAGCCATGAGGCCTCGGTGCTGGCTGGAGAAGGAGGATTTCTGCACTGGGAAAAAACCCTGAGGTTTCAGTATTGTTCTTTGTTCCGTTTTTTTTTGGGACAAACGCAAGGGCTTTTAGAAAGTCTCATGGAAAGTTAAGGCGAGAGAGAGCTCCTGCCCGTGGGGCAGACCAGGCTGCTACTGGGGCGCAGGGCACTGGTGGCTTTTTGGATTTCTAAGCAGAGATGTGAATCTGAATTTCCCATATATCCCAGAGGTAGGAGGCACCATCCATTTCTCCCTTTCTTTTTGCCCTGAAAAATATAATTTCGGATCTGAGAAACCAGGCCGGTGCTTTCTGATGATGTCCGATCAGAAGTGGCTCCGGTCCTCTGTCCCTCACCTCCCACTCCAGTAGCTGCCAGGTGAGCACAGGCTGCTCGCCTGGCTCCGCAGATCCACCTGCATGCGATGCTTGGATTTGTTACTAATTATTAATTACTGATTACCATTATGTTTCTGCCTGGATGCTGTATTAGCTCTGAGCTTGGTGGGGAGTGCAGGCAGACATGGCAAACAGAGATGAAAGCAGGGCAGCAAGCACAGTGGGTCGCAGAGGATGCTGTTAAATCCTCAGCTGCTTTTCTTGCTGCATCCAGCAAGGACTGAGCTGCAGACTTTCCCCGGGGTGCTTTCATCTCCACCCACTCTTCCATCTTAGGGGGCTTGGATCCTCCTCCCGGGCTCAGCCTGGTGTCCGAGTGTGCTGAACTTGTGTTATACCGGGGTGAGGGCAACACAGCGTCCCTGCAGCTGCATCTCCCACACTCTGCACGTGGCTGTTGGGTAGCCCAAGGCAGATGCATCCATGCCCGCCCATGCTGCTCGGGGCAGCAGTGAACTGAGGAGGAGCAAGCTTACAGGTGCAGGTGAAAGCAGGTGTCACCTGTTGGGAGCATCCTTGGGGCTGCAAGAACCAGGGAGTGGGAAAAGCAGAGCCAGGTGAGGATGGAGGAGCACTGCCTGATTGGGGTGCTGACCACTTAGCTCCTGCTCAGTGCAACATCCTGCTATAGGCACGTATGTCCTGGTGCAATCTATTTCCCTCCCGGGAGCATCAGCTGCCTCCTTCTTCCTTAAGTAGCTCCTTAATGTGAATCGCCTGGGGCTCAGCTCCAGCCCGTGAGCCAGGCAGCAGGGTTGCAAAACCCAAGAGGGGCTGATGCATGCTCTTTGAGAGACCCTCTGTCCTTGGGAGCTGGATGTGAGGTCTAAATTCTGTCTGCAACAGGTGTGTGCATACAGATGCTGCTGTGTACGTGGGGGCTGGCTCGCTTGGTGTCTGGTGCTTGCCAGGAGTCATGTGCTAGAATTGGTTGGGAAAAACTTTCTCGTTGGCAGCAGAGTTGAGGATCAAGGCATTAGTGAAAGGAAAAGCAGGTTTTGAGGAAGGCAGCAGGGCTTCTATAGCAGGCCCTGCTCAGAGTAGAAATCAAGCCCCTTTATCATGTCTTAGGGACACCCCATGTGACATGCAGAAGCAAAGCGGTGACACCTAAAAAAGAGGCAAAGCAACATGACTAAGGCACTTGGGAGGTTTGTGGCAGACTCAACTCCAACCCTGCTGTCTGCCATCTGCCCCCCCGCCCTTGCCCATTCTGGTAAGAAATTACTTAGGTGGGGCTTTGACATGGCCGTGAGCCCAGCAAAATCCCTGGGTGGCTGCCGTCTCCCCTGCAGCGCTGTCTGTTCAAGGCAGCTCTTCCAGCTGGTGATGGATGCCCATGGAGAGCTACCTCAGGCATCCTCAAGCCCTGAGGTGGGATGGTGGGGTGGTGGAACCCTAGGACTGTTACCAAGGGGGCTGTGCTTTGCCTGTGGGTTTGCTCTCCTTTTTAGGCAAAGGAGATGATACAGGTCTCCTTTGGACTTGAAGGGGCTTTACACACCTGGCATGCGGGAGTATGTCAGTGGAGAAGACTTCTGCCAAGGGGTGGGGTGGGGTGGCTAGGGAAGGTGGCAAAGGACACTGCTGGATGGATTAACCCCATGCAGGAGAGCTTAAATCTGCTTGAAGCTTTTAAGGGAAGATCTGAGCTCATTCTCTTTTTTAATGCTGTGATTAACCTGCAAAACCAAGCTGAGAGGCACCATCCGTATGGGGTGGATGCGCTGCTCGGCCAGAGGGAAGGGGCTGACCTCGAGGGTGAATTGCAGTGTGTGGGCACGTCCTCTAGGACATCTATCAGTGGGACACTGTATGGCTGGGCTTTGTGCTATGTTTGGAGGCTGAATCATGTTGGGACAGCCGAGACTGGGGGTTCAGGGCCTGTTGGTGCTGGGTGCCACTGGGAGTACTGCAAAAAGGCAAGGGGAACCAGGCAAAGGGTGTTTCTGGGACAGGGTTATGGAAGAGTTAACACGGAGGAATGGGGCTTTGAGATCTGGTGCTTGAGAGGGATTAACTCAGCCTGGAGCAGGTGCAGTGAATCTGGGCTGTGAGGCTGATCAGAGGGATGGAGAGCTATTATACCAGGCTATAAAAGCTCAGCGAAACAAAGGCAGAGAGGGGATGTGCTTGCTGAGTATAAATACATCCGAGGGGTGAACACCAGGGAAGCAGAAGAGCTATTTAAACTGGAGGACAGGATTGGCGTGGGGACAAATGGGTGTGAATTCATTTAATTTAGCTTGGGAGGCTTATCTAGAGGCTCTGCAATTGCATCCCATCGGAGGAGGCTAGGAGAGTGTGAATTAGAGCACATTACCTCTCCTCTAAGGTGCCTGACTATGATATGAGGAGGATTTGGGGCTTGTCAATGTAGGAGGCCAGGACCCTCTGGTCCAGACACCCGGTCCTGGTATCTCCTTTGGGAAGGGCTGTTAGCCAAGCAGGTCTCACCACCTGCCTCATGCAGGACCAGACCAGGCACAAAGCAGATGAAGCCCAGCCATGTCACCGAGATAGTTTTTTTTGTCTTTGATTATGCCTCAAAAAATCCCAGCTGTCCCTTCCCTGGTCGCTGTACAGATTAATAACAAAGCATCTATGCTTTAAGAAGGCTTTGGATCTGATCCCAAGAGATTTAGATAGTGTTTGTGCTGGAGTATGGTGATATTAAGAATGGCTGCATCCTCAAAATCTGCTCATACTTGTGCTTTCATTACTGGCTAATTTTGGCCAGTCCAGGGGTGCTAAGACCCCTCTCCTGATGCTTACTCCAAGCAAGGCAGCAGCAGGTTAATACAGGGAGAATGAGAAGGATACAGCTGTGCCTTGAAGGCTGGGGGATCAGGCACTCTCCCTCCTCCTCACTAGTATTCGGAGGTGTCAACTCCTTTCTCTGCAGATGTCCAGAAGTGAAGCAACTTCCATACTTGCAGGAGGGTTTCAGCCCCCAGAGAGGCGTCCATGGTCCTTTGCTCGTGCTGTGGTGTCATTTGGCACGCTTGGGTACCGTTTATTTGCTGATGTCTCCATGCCTTTGCCTGCTCTTCTGAGCTGCTTGTGGAGCACAAAGGCTCAGCGATGGGCTTGCATTGACCTGCTTCAGGCCAGGCGGTGCTCCTCCATCTCCTGGCCCCGCAGGCAGAGTCACGGATGGGGAATGAGGTGCAGTGATTACTCTGGCTCTGCACACTTCCAGTTGATTACCCAGGGAGAAAGGGCCAGACTCTGGGCGCTGCAGAAAATGGACGCAGACCCATTGGATTCATGGGGGCTGATTTTCACAACAGTCGGACATCTGTCTGGCTGCAACATTAACCCTTCCCCTGCTCTTAGCTCTCCTCTTTGCACCATGAAGCCTTTTCATCCATAGGTTATTCCTGCTAAAATTGGCTTAGACTGTAGGAGAGACCCCCGTTCTGGTGCCTCAGTATAGGCGTAACTTCTTGAGGTCGTGGTGGAATAGGGATGCTTGCCATTGAGTTTTTCTCCCCCTATGGGAAAAAAAGTCCTTTCTGCTCCACACTCTGGGACCCAGGAGGTTTTAACAGTTTTTGCCATTCTGCACTACGCATTAGTTTTCAGCCAGTATTGCAGATCTTCATGCTTTGGGGATCCTCCTGTGCTGGAGAAGTGACAGATGATACCACTGCAAAGCCATGCTGGAAGCCCACGGGGTTTGCAGCATGTAGGTCAGAGAACCAGCTCCTTTGGGCCTGATCCAGCCCTTCAGAGGGGGCTGGACTGAGCTCCTCACCCCCTGCCTGCTCGTGCATCCCTTAGGCAGCTTTCATGTGCTCTAGGAGGCATGTCCCAATTCAATAACACTTTGATGCATTTTACCTTAAAATACTCTTCTGGCACAGAAAAGCACTCCCTGCCCCTTCGTTTGTCCTTGCGCAAAAATGACCAGACTTAGTCCTCGTGCCGTCCATCTGAGCGTTGTCTCTGCTCTCTCAAGTCCTGTGACTGCAATCAGTCATGAACGTAGGTTATGGGGAGAGCGGACTGTAAAGCATCCCAACCACCTTAACTCAGCCCCACGCTGGGAGGCTGGCAACCTTAGTGGGAAGCTCCGAAATGGTGTACGGGAGAGAGCTTCTTCTCCCCACCCTGCAGGGACCTCCTTAGCTGATCGGGCAGATTGTCTCCTTGGCTGGCTGCGGCTGACCCTCAGATGAGGGAGGCTGTAGCCCCGGTTTATTCCTTTAAGGTTTATCCTCTAATCTGGCTGTAAGTAACCAAACAAGACTGTGGCAGCCCAGGGCAGGGCTATGCTTTTACCACCAGGGAAAGGGACACGTAATACTCTCTATGGAGTTACAACATGACAGACAGCAGGTCTCTGATCACTGGGTGAAAAGGGTAAGGGCTCTGCTGCTGCCTGGCCTTCCCTTAAACCAGGATGCTTTTTCCCCACTGTGTTTTTGTTGTTGCTGGGTTTTTTGGTTGTAACTCTAGATAATTCATACAATGAATTCCCTGGCTGAGAAAACGTATTGCTCTGTTGCAGTTAGCACCCTCCACTCCAGCTGACATTGCATTTCTACTTGTTTGGGGTTCCTTGGCTCCTCGGTGCAGGATGCAGGTGGCTCTGGTTGACTCCATCCCTTCTCAGCCCAGCCTGAGCTGTTCCACCGTTGCCCCCAGACCCCATACAGAGAAGGAAGCACCCCTGTTTGTCCCACAGGATTTCGGGTTGCTTTGTTTTATTTTGTGCAAGCCACACCCTGGTAAGCAAGAGCTGCTTACAAAGTATTTGCAGGCTTGCTGCTCAGAAAGCCTTGCAGAGCTGGTCCTACCAGTTGTCTGAGTATGTGTAAGTATTGTAAGGCTTGCTCCGGGGTGATAAAGGGACGTGATTTCTCTGCCCAGCAAAGGGAAGTCTTGCACTGGTACAAGCTGCAGCTGCAAACTCGGCTCTTGCAGAGCCAGGCCACCCGCTGCTGTGTGGGCGTTGGATGGGGATGGTGTCTGTTGGCTGCTCGCCTGGCAAGTCTTGCCTTCGGCTGCCCGGCAGGTCTTCGTGCAGGAGCAGGAGAGCAGTGATTTGTGCCTAATGCGGGGCTGTGGCCGTGGCTGCAGTGAGTTCCTGTCCCATGAGGGGAAGCGAAACCCTTCCCCACGTCAGGGTACATCTGGTACATACCCTGTGAGTTGCTGCTGCAGTTCAGGGCTGCAGCAGCATGAGGGTATCTGAAGAGATATGGAGCAAGGACTTCCAGCAGGATGCTTGCTCTGTACCTCCATCCCAGAGCCCTGTGCCCGGCCCGTGGTCTCCCGCTTGCCGTTAACTGTGTGGTAGTAACATGCCCTGAGCAACCTCCTTGCAGATAAGCTGGTGCCTGCTCCAGCTTCGGGCAGAGTTTCCAGTTTCCATCAGAGCGGTGACAGACGTTATCACTGGGGTGAGAGCAGGGGTGATGGATCCAGCTGCCAGCCGTGGCAGCAGGAGTAAGCACAGCCATGCTGGGCTCCAGCAAAGCAGGAGAGCTTAAAAAGAGCAGAAAACCTCATCGGGGAGAAATCTTTTGAGCTGGGTGGACAGCTGCTTTTTATCCTGCCTGTGTAGGGTCTCCCCTGATGCTGCTGCCTGTAATCCTGGCCTCTGGGAGATGTACCTCAGGGGCAGCCCTGGGAAGGTGAATGCCACAGGGCAGTGGATGCTCTCAGAGGAGCGGTGATTTTGGATTTTAGCCCCAAACGCGAGGTTGGAGTTGCAGTATGAGGAGCAGGGTTTTGGTCTTACTGTTCAGGCTTGTGGCTTGGCGATGGGTTAGTTTGACCTGGGGAGCCTGCCTGAGGGCACAGCTCAGGCTGCTAAGAAAGGGCTAGCAAAGGGCAGGGTCTTTTTCTGGGTTACCACAGGAAGGGACCCAGAAGACCATGTGGAGCCCATGGGTGCAGAGTCCTACCTTGCCCTCTGGACCACATGGAGCAGGATGACATGGGGATGCAGCACATCCTGATGGCTGATCCTGTTACAGAAGTGCTGGGAAGCAAACGCAAACAAAGGGGAGCATGACCCCCTACCCAGGTCATGTTGAGATGGTGCATGGAGACCTCTTGCACGTTCTGGAGCCTGCTGTACCTTGTGAAATGGATCAGTCTCTCCCTGAATATTTCTGCTGTGCACAGTGTCTCCACAGCAGGAGACAGTCTGTCCCTACCCTAGCAAATATTGCACTGCTGTGGCGTGTCAGCCACGGTGCATAGCAGGAGTGGTGCTGTGGTGTTTGGTTGGCTTTGGTCATCCAGCTGTAGGTCATGGACCAGATGTGTCTCACAGGAGGTATCCATCCAGCCTCCCGCTACTTGACAGGGAAGATGCTTGGTAGGGAGATGAGGCTGAATGGAGGTAAGCTGCGGTGCTCAGCATCGTGACCTGTACCCGTCTCCCTGGGCGAGGGAAGTGGCATCTAGTCCCTCCTGGTGAAAGGCTGCAGCCTTTCAGCTCCGAGGGCAGCGTGGCAAACTCTTGCCTCTATGTTAGAGAAGAGCAGCACTGCTGAAATAAAGGAATAAGGGGGCAAAAGTTGACTGGGAGGTTGGGGTTGTTACAGCATCCAAGGCAGAAACACAACTCGGAGAGCTCAAACGGAGACATCGGGATCTTACGTTCAGACCTTTCAGCTTGCAAGAGCTGTGTGGCTCCAGTAACGAAGATTTCTAATAAACCCCACACATCTGAGGTGATCCAGTTGACCTGAGAGAGGCTTCCCTCTTCAAAACACTTAACAAATTGAGTTGCCACAAGCCTTTAAATACCACTTTTGTACTCGCAGTGCTGTGGAGGAGTCACAGAAAGGAAAACTTATTAAAGGCAGGGAGGGAAAAGGAGGTAAATTAAAAAAATGGCTGATCTTGCTGGCACATCCTGAAGGTTTTGCAGACAAGGAGAATGCTCTTCTGAAGTCAGGCAGTACCTAGGTGTGGTCTGGATATTTGCTGTTGTGGCTATGGGATTTATAGGACGTGGGGCTCAGGAAAGGGCTGGCAAGGGGGTTATGAGCCTCTCAAAGGGGAAAACTGAAAACGGAGGACCCAAGCAGGCGGCAGGCAAGGAGCAGAGTGCCTCGGTGCTTTTATTCAGGTCTAGATCATGCAAAGAGGAAATACTAAAACTGTTTATTAGCCAAAGCTGGGAGAAGTTGTCTTGGCAGAGGTTTGAGTCCTGACTTGGGTCCAGGAGCTGGAGGGTTGGGACAAAGCCAATCCTCTGTGGGGTGTGGAGCCCATCATCAGAAGCAGTGGGGAGCGAGGAGCCCTCGCTGGCTGAAATTGCAGGTGATGGTTGAATCCTGCTTGGTTTGAAGTGGAGCAGGTCAAGGGACACATTTCTGGTATGGCCAGGAGTCTCTCAGGAGGACACCTGAAGGACTTGGTTGTACCTCCAGGCCTCCAAGAGGACAGTTTTGGGCTCTGCCTGCAGCCAAGGGGTGAAGGTGAGGGAGAGAGAAGAAACCCGTAGCCCTGGGGAAGGTGTTGGTGTTATGACGTGGTCTGGGCTGAAACTGCAGCAGGGATGCTTAGGATCAGCCAGAAGGACAAATAGCACAGCTTGTCTGGGAGGGATGATCTTGTAGGATCCAGCTGCCTTGATTCTGTCTTTTGCAGAGTAGCTGCAGCCCTGTTATCTCTTCTGCTCCTCAGGCATGCGTCTCTGCATCTTTTGAAGTTCAATTGCTTTAATTATCCTAGAGGCTGCAGAAGCTATGGAAGGCAGAGCATTTGTGTGGAGACGTGCTGCATTTTATCTGTGCTAATGATGAGTTTTCTGAATGAATTTTCCGGTTACCCAAATCCCTTAGTTAAGCACCTCTGTGACCCATAATGCTCAAGAAGAAGGCTCTCTAGGCTACCTCAAGTGGTGCCCTGTGCTGCTTCTGTCCTTCCCTCTAGCCATACCACAAAGGTACAGGTCTGTCTTTAGACTATAATTTTTTTGCCCAGCTGGCAAGAAAAACAGCACAAGTGTATTGACGTGGTGCAGGGCTTCCAGTGGAGTCAGTGTGACCAGATTTAAAAGAATCTGGTCCAGACATTCAATTAGAAGTCCTGAATAAATAATAGAAATATATGTTCAGTCCACTCCTGCAAAGATAGCATCCTTTGGGTTTGGTTTTTTTTTTTTTTTTTTTTTTTTTTTTTTACCAACGGTGATCAAAATGGATGCTGAGAAGGGCTCAGCACTCCTGTAACCTCATGGGGTGGGTGGTCTGTGTTCAAAGCAGTGCATGTGTGGGGTGACAGCCCTCTTGGAATAAGCAAGGTCCATGTGGCTGGATGACCATAGATGGAGGTGGCTCAGTTCTGCATGTGTGACTGCTCTTCCTAGGCTGTGTTTCTCCAGTGCCTGAAAACCTGCTCTGAGTGAGCAATGCCATGTTTGAACCTAGACCTTACTACGTGAGTCCAGCCCCACATCCCTGTGCTACTCCATCCTGGTTTGAGCTGCTGTATATAAAGCTGGGGGAGCCCTGGAGAAGGTTCCCGCCACCAGGAAGGGTTGTTTGGGGAAGCCTCAGGGCTGCTGAGGAGCTCAGGAGTGCTTTGTTGTTGCTGGTGCTCTGTGCTGCTCCTGGCAATTATTAACCAGGGTCAAGGTCTGGGTGCTGGGCCACGGAAGGGTTAGCAAAGCAGAGCAGTGCATTTCTCCAGGGGCTGGGTGTAGGCAAAGCCCATTAATTCACCTTTCGGTGCCTGTCCTGCAACCTCTGCTGATCTACAAGGGTTTTTAACTCTGCTGTGGTCTGGAGAACAAGCCTATTGTAACATGTGCTTGCCATGGTAAAGCTGGCCCAGGGCTTGAACAGGACCTGGGGCTGTGCTGGGGGATACCCAAAACTGAGCTTTTACGTTTTCCCCAAAGCATGAGTGGGTTGGGATGAACTGGACCCAGAGTGGTGAATATCTTCAGCTCCCCTCTGCATGCCTCAGCCAATCCTGGCTGCTTGGTGACACGTTCTAGCCTTCCTCTTCCCCCTGTTTGTAGGTCTGTCCTTCTGCCATCTCCTTCTGCTGTTCTTCCACCCCTGTCCCTGCTAGTCCTGTGTCTCTCCAGCCTCCTGCTTTTCCCAGCCTGATTGGGAATGCTGCCACCAGCTTTGCTTTGAGCTTGTTACTCCTGCCTGTGCCAGGATGCCTTCAAACATATGTCCTGGTCCCATCTGACCTTAACGTCTGTGCTGAGCAGAAGGGCCAGTCTGGCTGGTGCCACAAACACATCTTGTGTGCAATGCTCTTGCCAGGCAGTGCTTGCCACCAGCACAGGGTTATTAGGGTGTTTACGGTTCAGGGCTGCCCTTTCTTCCTGCAGCTCCAACAGCGACTGTTTGCAAATGGTGACTCATACCTGCAAGGAACGAGGAACTCCTGATGCCAAAGGTGTCCCCAGTGTGAGTTATCCAAGCAAAAGGGAACTCCTGGCCATCACACCCAGCTGGTTCCTTGATTCCCAGACCCCCAGACTCCCATTAACCCCAGCCTTCCCAGGAAAAAACATACACAAAGGCTGCACATACCCAAGCCCTCTTGCTGGCTCTGTCTCCCTGCGCTGTCTTCTTGCCATTAAGCAACAAGGGAGCAATGTTCTGGAGGGAGAAAACCAGAGGAAATAAAGGCAGCATGATAAAAATCACCGTGCATTACTGGAAACAGCCTCCAAATCCGACATACTCTCTGTGGCCGATTTTGTGCGGATGTGGCCAGCCAGGCTTGCCTTGGTGATACGGAGTCACATGCACTAATTCTCTGCTAGGATGAGTGACCCTGGCTCCTTCCCTGGCAGTGCTGCAAATGCATTTTAAATGAAAGACTACTTTTTTTCCCGAGTTTTTTGCAGTAATAGCCAGCTGCTAGACAGTAACTTCCTCTTTATGTCTCTGAGTGCTTTGCAGGAGGGACCAGCATCCCTGCAGATGGAGGATGATGCTTTTTCCCACTCCACAGAGGAGGAGATGTCATCAGGGAGCATTTGCTGTACTTAGCCACTTTTGCAGAAAGCTTATCGATACAGCAAGTTTACCCAGAACAAACAGCCTCTAACCACATCAAGGATTTTTTTGAGACTAAATCCACTATGCCGAGTTTCTGAGGGGGAGCGGCTGGTCCTCATGTACATGCGTGCAAGATTAACCCTCTGGCTAAACAGTGCTGTGTTCAGGTGTCCGGATTCTGATCCCACCTCTGCTGCAGTAAATTACTGACAAAAGTCAGAACTTGATATAAATATAATTAAGAGTAAAAATGGTTGTTCCACCTTTAGCCTAGTGGAGTTTTTAGCTCTTAGAGGAGAACAGGGATACCACCGGATGAAGGGAAGAGATAAAGCACAGAAAGGCTCATTCTGTTTTCTATTCTTCAGCAGTTTTGTTTCAGCAAGTAACCACTGTAAATGCTCGTTAATTTGCATTTTGGCTAAAGCAGCTGCTCTGGAAAGATGCCCAACTCTGCTCAGAAACATCTGGAGGTGAACTACCTATAAATTCCCATAGGAATTAGCTCCCCTGGTTAACCGCAGTCAATTTAAGAAGAAATAATGTCTTTTTTTCTAATTTTCGTCAGTGTAGCTTCACCTCCCAGTCCTTCTGGACATTGCTAATGCAGGATGCTATGCGGTGCGGCTGGCTCTGGGCCATGGCACTCCGACTCCAAGCCAAAACTACGGTAGATGTACAACTGGGAGTGGGAAAGGGCTTTGGGGATGCAGCTCAGACCTGCTGTGGACCATGTGCTGCCGGTCCTGATAGCCTTTCAATGGGACTGTCACTTTTTAGCCTGTGACTTGGGGCTTTTTTGTTCATAGACATGTTGGCTAAAAGGTGTGGAGCGCTTATCTTGTGTTCAGTGTAGAGAGTGATTCACGGTTCAACTGCATCTTCCCTGGTTTCTGGAGAAAAGGCATGTGAAGCTGTCCTTGTGTCGGCAGCATCTCCCACTGCTGAGCTGGACTTTTGTGTTAGCAGGTGGAAGGTCAACCCCAGTGTTGTCCTGTGTCTGTCAACAGAAACACCCAAGGAGACTGGAAAAAAAATTAAATAACATTTTTAGGAAGAGCCTGGCTGCTCTGAACACCCTGCTATTGGGCTGCAGTGTTGTAGGTTGCCCCTACCAGGTTGCACCTGGTTGCAGACTGGGCAACCACATGCCTGGTTCCTGCTTCATCTTCTTGGCTGATGCTATGCCTTTACAATGTGATATCAAACATATCTCGTGTTTAATGAGAACAGAGCTGGAGAACACGGGCCAGCAGATCCTGTCCTCTAAGGACAAAGTGTTTTGTCTGACCTAGAGGCAGACAACTGCAGAATCTCCAAGCAAGGAGCCCTTTGCTCCTGGACGGGGTGCAGACTTGAGATAAAGCAAGTGTGGTTAGCCTGTGCCAGATAGCTGTGTGGTACAGGAGCCTCTGAGCTGGAAGGGAAGGAGAGTAAGCAGTCTGTGGGGGAGGAAGGAAGAGCTTTTCAGCAAGTACCTGGTCCTGGCCAATGCAAGTGCTTTCAATCCTTCTCCCCCATTGCAGTGCTCAGAGCCCTGATCGTTACCAGCTGGCAGGAGCTGGAATGCCTGGATGATGCTGGAGGTGAAAAGGGCCAGTGTGCAACACCCCTGAGTCATAAGTCTGGCTCAGTCCTCCAACAAAATAGTTTCCTGTTTAACTCCTTCAGGGTTGGACTGAAGTTGGGCTCAGGCCACTGTTGCCACAAATTTGGCTCTGCTAAGAGCTGTGAGTGCAGATTCCCCTCCCTGCTCACACACAAACACACTCATGTGCAAGTGTAGGGTTGTTAATTTGGACCAGGCATGAAAACGCCCAGTTCTTGTGCTCCTGGAGCATCCTAGCTCAGTGCAAGAAGGCAAAGAGTAATTAGACAGCCCTTAAGCATTTTAATGTGGCAGATCTGAAGTTCAGCCTGGTCAGCATGAAATTAGAGTAATGGACTTTAATACTGCCCTAAGAACATATCCCCTATCCCTTCGTTTTAATTATTTTTCAAGTTTGTTCATTTTTTTAAATTATTCTGAACAATATCATTTCTTGTTCTGCATGACATTTCCTTTGTAGCTCAAACCCATCTCTGCCCTCTCATGTGAGAGCAGCCCCGCAGCGAGGACAGATGGCTGTCTAGGTGACAGTCACTGTGGGTTGGGACAGGAGGGCAAGGCCCTTTTCTCCCAGGTAAATTTGGGCAGCAGAAAGGCTGGAGCACCTCGGTCGAGAGCACCGCGGTCCTGTTCTCATAGGGATGGACATTGCTCAGGGTGTCTCGTGGAAGTCAGAGTTGCAAGGGTCATTGGAAAATACAGCTCCAAGCTGTCATTGCAGAGCTGCCTGGGGAGGAGCAGTAATTTTATGAATGAGCAGCCAGTGCCAGCACTCAGCCACGGGACAGACTGTGGAGCAGCGTCCAGCATCTCCTGCGTCAAACCCATAACTCCTGCCTTAACTCAAGCGTGGCTTTTCGAAAGGCACCACACCTCCCTCCTCTCCTTTCCAGGCTCCCTTCCTATATCTCTCTGGTTCTGTCTGCACACCCTCCCGTGGAAATGTCCTTGTCCATCTGTCAACCCAGCTCATGCAACAGTCCAAGCATCTCTGCTTGGACTCGGCATCCTGCATCTCAGTCCAAAGCAGCATCCTTCTCTCTCAGCCTGTTGTATTCATGCAGCTGGCAACCATCCTGTCCCAGCACTGCCACTTTGCATGTGTCTCTCTGTAGCAGTGAGTGCTGAAACTGCGAAAGTCCTGCCTGATTGTCACTCAAAAGGAGCTCATTCACTGTTAAGATGTCCCCGTGACCTCCCTGGGGACTTCTCCCCGTCCTTCACCCTCTTCCTCAGCTGGAGGTCCAGAGGTTAGCTCCTTCCCTGATGCTTTTAGCAGGGTGGGTGCATGTTTTGGCTACTGGGTGCATTCCCTGACTGCTCAATGAGGCTGTCTGCTGTTCTACAAGGAGTAAATCTGGTGTATTATTTAGATTTTCCTATTGGGCCATTTATTTTTAAGGCTTTTCTGAGGGCAGGTGATGCACTTGGGCTTCTTTGTGGCATCTGGAAACTGGTCCTGATGCCAAGGAGAAAATGCTGTGAGCATTGCTATAAGCCCTGTATACAACAGCACTTCAATGCATTGCTGAGCTGCCTGCAAAGGCTGCTGCATGAATTAAAACTTCTGTAACTGGCCTTACGCAGGCAAGGTCCTAACCTTGGTTTCCAAATAGAGCTGAAGGCACAGCTGCTCTCCCTGTCTTTGACCTGCAAGCTAAGACATTATAAACTCTAAAATCTCAGATCAGCAGTTCTGGAGGATCATCACTAAATGCTCCCTATGTTCTTCCTCCACAGCAGGGACGTGGGAGTAGAGAGACACTGGGGTAGCTGGGTTGTAGCTGCATCTCCCATGAGGAGACCGTTGGCACTGGATGGCCAACCTGTTGCCCCTATCCACCCTATGCAGTCCACCCAGGGTGGTGCCTCTTTTGCAGTTCAGACCATGTTTAATTGAAGCCTAATTGCCCCTTCGTGCAGTTTTTGCAGTTGCTGTATCTCAGGGCACGGGGCCAGGACACACCAAGCGATTTGGAGAAAGGTGGCTGGCTGGCACAAAGCACCCCCCAGGCTGCTTCAGCGGCAGGGACCTGTGGAGCAGCCAACAAGGGGGTTATTTTGGATTCACTTAAGCTCTGAATGAAGAACACTTGTGCTGCTAATCAGGTGATAAATACTGGCAACTAAAACTTATCCTTTGCTCTTCTGCTTTGCAGAAGTGAAGTGTTTTCCTCTCTCCCAGATGAGAGGAGACTGGCTGGGTGAGTGATGCTCTTGGAGGATTACTCTGATCAGCACAGACATTCATTTAGCACTCAAACACCTACTTTCCTTCAGTTAATCCTAGTGGTTCATTAACAAGGGATGTGACACTGTTCCTAAATTGATGTTCAACTATAAGTGATCATATAATCCCTTGGATTTTAGATGTTTACAGATTAGGTGCTTCATATTAGCCTTTATTGCAACTGTCTTGTCCCACCACTTGTGATAATACCACAATAAGCATATGGGTTTTGTATGTTTCATAGCGAGCAGTTAGAGGTCAGTTTGCTGGATGCATCTGCCTGCTGGATGGGTCACCCATCATTTTACTATGGATGGTGCTGGAGACCATAGTTGGGATTATGTGGCACACAAACCCCCATTTCTTTAGGAAACCAGCCTATATGTTTTCGGACCAGAGTCACTAATGATCAACATTTTAAAAAGGACATCCTGTTTTGGGGAGAGAGAAGGATTGTACGTAGCTGTTATAAATAAATACAGAGAAACCGTAGGGAAGGAGCTTTGGAAGGTCTGTGATTTAGTAGAGGGGAACAAGGTAAAGCATCTGCTTTCCTTCTGCCTGTTGTGGGGGACAAGGAGGTGCAGCCTGCAGGGTGAAGGGATGAGGACCTGAACAAAGGGGTTGGTACGTGACTGAACGGCAGGGGTGATGGAGCAGTGGTGAAGAGCAGGGGGGCATTTGGGCAACGGTTTCCTGCTGTCTTCTGGATTGCTAAATTCACATCTCTGCCCTGGAAGCTAGGCGCTTGTCAAGACAGAATAATTAATCTAGAAGCACATGGTGCTCTGCCAGGAGGCCTTTTTTTAATTAAAACCAGATATAATAAAGTCTACTGAGAAACTGGCATCTCTGATGAAACCATGAAGTGTATGTCCATGATTCAAGGCTGCACGGTAGGGGTGCTCTGGGTAGGGCTCAGCCCCCATAAAACCTCTGCACACCCATCTTGCAGAGCATGTTTTCTCCTCCTTTGCTTCAGAGGGCTGTGCTTTTCCCAAATGAGTTACAAATTCACTAAGAGGCAGGACACCAGCTATCATCTCCTACTGTGCCTGTTTTGGTGGCATTTGGCCACCTTAAGGGGTAAATGGGAGTCCATCGTCCAGGGGATCAGCAAGGTACACTTGGGCTTAAGGGGGTCATCTGTCCCTCCTCACTTGGATGCAGAATTTTACCTGCTTGTTTAAATTGGTGATGAAGCACACTGATACCTCCTGGAGTGAGCCAGAGGTGCTTCATGGGACTATAAATGTGTGGTCTAGTGATGTAGGTCAGCCAGATCTGGGGAAGGGTGGAGACAGAGGATGGGTGGTTATCTCCAGTCATGATGTCTTGGTCTCACCACTTGGGTGCTGCAAAGGAGGACTGAGTGTCCCTGGCCGGACCCTGCCCCATCTCACTCCCACTCTGTCTGTCCTCCCAGGGCCGGTGGGGAAAGATGTTTTCCTCAGTGAAGCCATATGAGAACCAGCGCTACGCCTCCCTGAAGAAGGCATGCCAGCGGCGGAAGCAGCTCTTTGAGGACCCGCTTTTCCCTGCCAATGATGACTCGCTCTTCTACAAGTCAAGGATCCAGGGAATTCAGTGGAAGCGCCCAAAAGTAAGTGCACTCATCCCCTTGCCCCTCAACACTGCTTTCCACCATCTCTGCTCTCAGGCATCCCCGAAAATACACAGTGCATCCTTCACCAAGGGTGCCAAGCCTCAGCCAACATCTCCTCTCCATCCCCAGCAGGGTTTATTTGCCTAGACTTGGTGTTGTGAGACTCTGGGATTCCAGGGAGCCCTGCTGCACCCAGGTCCAGGCTTTTCTACTGCCAGGGAGGACCAAGTGCAAAGGAGGCTTCACTGTGACTTGGTTTCCTCATGCATAACCCAGAGAGATGGTTTGCAGCCAGGTTGGTCTGGTTAAGCCTGGTGGGTCCAGCAGGGCAAACTTATCTCTGAATACTCTTGGTGGTCCATTTGGGAAGTGAAAAGAAGATAAGCTTTGGGTAGGTGAGGTGGTTTTGGGGTCTTTGGGAGGTGAGTGGTCTAACCCATCCTTCCTCTCCTGCACAAAACCTGCATTCTCTGCATGTCCTCTGCAAAAAACACTCTGCACGTCCTCCATACAGCAGTGTGTCATGGAGGCAGGTTGTGGGAGGTTGAGGGTAATGCTGCCTGTCCCCCTTCTGCTGTCCTCAGTGCCAGCCCAAATGATGCATGTCAGGGTCTGGGGGCACTATGGGGAATTTGTGTGTCCTGGTATGGCCAGCTGCTTGGGGTTAACCATGAACCCGCTTCTCCGACTGCCATGAAATACAAGGAGTCCCAGGGAGCAACGATCATTGTGGCTGGGGAGAGGCAGTATCACAGCATCTAACACACCTGGGTTTCCTTCCTTGCCTGTGGGTAGAAGCAATCCTCTCTGCCCAGCCCATGCTGTTTTGCATGCAGCTTGGCGGCATTTCAGCATGGTGGGGTCGCCTGAGCTGCCTTTGTCATCTTCAGCCACGCTGGCAGCCCAGAAAATCAGCTGGCCTTTTGCAAGACAGTGCTGCGTCTGTCTGAGTGAGGGCAGTCTGGAGGGGTGGACAAAAAGGCTTTGTGTGAAGGGAGGGATGGAGCTGAACTGACTCTTTCTGTGTGGCAGGAGGGGTTGAGCCCCCCAGCATCCTACCAGGCTCCTGGTGGGAGGAGGTCTGGCTTCCCTCTGCTCTGCCTTGCGCTTTTCCACACCAGCTCTGCCTGGACACACAGGGTTTGTGCAAAGCTCTGTGTGTGTTTTAGTTTATTCTCCTTGTCTTCTGGAGTGGAAAGATGCTCTATGCACAGCTGCCTTCTGAAGACAAGACCCACCATGGTGTGGTCTCGTTGTGGGGGACAAGGTGAACACACCTTGCACATCCCATTTATACAGCAGATAGGTGATGCCTGAGACTTTCTAAACAACTTTCTCTGGGACTAAAAGATAGGGAGGTATTTGACACCCCCTTGCTGATTTCCATTCAGAGACATGCACATTAATTCAGCCCCATGTCTAATGACAGAGGACTGGATCCAGTTGTAGAGGGACAAAGTTTGCCTGTCCTCTGCTGAGCATCTGTGTCTCAGAGCTTTTCTCCATCCGCTTTGGCTTTCAGCTCACTTACAGCCCTCGATGTTCAGGCATGTAGCATCCACACTTGCTTAGGAAGACATGAGGTCAGCCAGCAAGGTATCATCCACTTGCTGCCTTGCTGTGGTGAGCATGAGATCTTTCTAAGAAAGCTTTCTGGGCCTTCTGGGCTTCACCTGCAAGGTGGCACCCTCATGTAGTCCAAGGCCGTCCCTGCTGAAGCACGGTGTGAATTCAAGCCCTTTGCAACCAGCCAGCTCTGCAGTTTCATAGAATCATAGAATAGTTTGGGTTGGAAGGAGCCTTTGAAGATAAAGCAATTAGCAGAGGATGGTTGAACTGGGGCTCTTTCTGGCATGGGCTGGCAGCGGGAATGGGTGCTGGAAGCGGGTCCCACATGCAAGCAAGGTCCTGTATGCTTAACTAGACATGGAGATGGCCCCTCTATTGCTGCTTCTGTACCAGAGGAAGGGAACTTTGCGAGCAATTTTGGCATTAGGAGTCTGTGCAGAGCAATAGCAGACTCCTTGATCGTTTGATCAGACCTGTCTAGCTGCCTTGACCACAAAATCACCATAAAACAAGAAGTTGAGCTCACATCTGCCCTGGTTACTGCTGAAGTTTACAGAAGCTTCTTTCTCTAAAGGCTTTGCCCAGGTTCTTTCTTTCAGTTGTTCCTTTTGGTAAAAGTGACCAAATTTCAGAGGGAGAATGGCTTTGTGCCAGCCAGCTGATGCAAAGTGACGTTTTAGTTGCTGGACCCAATTCTGCCTGAATTCCTACCAACTCTCTGAGGGGAAAAGCCCAGAAAAAGGTCCCAGCATCTTCTGCAAGAAAGCAAATGCGGTGCACCTGGGTGTTAGGGATCTTGATATATATCTCACCATTTTGCTGTCCGCAAGAGAGCTGGGAAACACCACCGGCTTCTCCAATTCAATACAGTATTTAGTCCACAAAGTTCAAACCAACTGCTCTGCCTGTGTGGTAATTGCACAGTACAGTTACTAAGCCACACGGAGTCCCTGCAGCATCCTCTTCCTATTACAACCAGCAAATCTTCCCTTAGGCAATCATATTTCATTCTTGTTTAGAAAAAACAGATAGAGTGATAATCCTGACTTTTGATATGTGCTGGTTTGGGGACTTCCCGACCCAGAAATGGAGTCTGCCGGTCTCATGGATGCTGTTTGCAGGGAGGGGATGGCATGTACACACCTCTGTTATCTCTCAGGGTGGCCATGGTTTGCTTTGAAGAGTTTCAGCTGAAAACGCGTGATAAAACATAAGAGCTCGCCATACTTTGCGGTGAGAGCAGAGTGGGTGGAGAGTGGAAATAAAAGCTGTCAGCTATTAAAAACAAGTGTTTGCTTTCTCAGAAAGATTATCATGTGATCTAGTGAGATCTGGAGAGAAGTGATACGTAGGAGCTACGTTTTTCAGACAAAGCACTTGCATGTGAAAAGTAACTGTAGTGAACTCGCTGGTGTGCTGGGAATGAGCTTTGGCAGGAGCGGGATCTCATTCCCACCTATTTTACATGGTACTAGTACAGGTCTAAAGAGCCCATCCCTCACCTGTGCATCCCTTCCTTCCCCACCACGACCTGTCCTCATCCTTTCTGCTCCTCCACGTGCTCCCAAAGCCTAAGCCTAAGGCTGCTATGGAAAAAAAATTAAAAATATCTCTGCAGTGTGCTCCCTCTTGCTTGAGGTTTCTCTGGGCGGGAAGGAAAAGGGGAGGCTGAAGGGCTTTGCTGGAACAGCTCATGAATAACCCTTCCCAGGTCACTCTGTTTTGCTTCAGCTTCCTCCTGCATCTGGCGCTGCAGCCTTTCCTGGAATGGGCTCGGCCTTTATTCTTTCCAGCGGGGTGTCCTCCCTCCCTCCCTTCCTCCCTGCTTCCCCCTGGCCTGGAGCCCTGCTCAGGATGCCAGACCTTTGCAGAGGGAGCAGCTGTTCCAGCCCTCTGGTCCGGCCTCCGAATGTCTCCGTGATGCAGCAGGACGAAGCCAGAAAGCTAATTGCTGGAGTGTTTCGGAGGGAGGGAAGCCGTAGCATCAGCCCAAGCTGGGGAGCGGGTCCCGAAGAATGTTGTTTCACTGCATCCACTTACAAATTAGCCTGGCTGCTCACTGCTGAGCCAAAGCAGATTTCGGAGCTGGCTAGGGCAGAGATGCTAGGGCAGCATCAGCGTCCCTTTCTGGCAGCAGCACTTGCCTATTGCATTAGAAATTAAACCTAGCTTTTTGGGCTAAGCCCAAATCCCAGCACCTTGCTTGAAATTCCTTTCCCTTGCGCTCTGCCTGTTACCGTATGAAGAAGAGGGCGGTCTCTGTATTCAGGCAAGTAGTACCTCCCATAGAGAAAGTCTTAGCCTGATCCTCAAGCTCTGGGTTTTGCCCTCCCAGTTTGAGACAGGAATGCTGGTAGTGCAGTACGGGGGCAGGAGTTTTATTCTGTGCACTGGGTGCGCTGGTCTGGGCTTTTTTGGGAGCTAGGTGAATGGGGAGGGGAAGGGGATGGATGAGGTGCAGGCTGGGTGGTAGAAATAAGGGGAGATCTGGGGCACCCAGCTGTGTCTGCTCATCCCCTGGGGAAAAACCAGTGATGGTTGAGGGTGGAATTGGCTAATCTACTCTGTGAGGAATGTTCATCTCTTCTAATCATCACAGTTCCAGACTCTCTTCTTGGGTACAGACTGCTTCCAGTGACACCATGGGGTTGGTACAGGGTTAAATTTGGGTCGTTAGTAACCCTGGGCTTTAGCCAAGACTTGTTTTCTCTCTGCAGCAAGGTGGGCCACACAGTTCAGGTTCAGTCCACCAAGCAATGACCTGCTACTGAGATGGGTCACTAGCCAGGACGAATTTGGGCATCACTATGCTCCTGCAGGAAGCAAGTGATGTCTGGGGGAGACTTACACTGTGCACAGATGTGATGCTGAACCACCCAAACTGCATGCTCTGGTCCTTCCCCGCTTCCCAGGGAGACAGATTGAGCCTGGAGAAGGCTTTTTCTTCCCTGGCCTGAGAGGCATTTCCCCGTCCACAGCAGTGTGTCACAGGACCTTGCAGAAGCACCTCGTGGTCTTCCCTGAGATGCAGAGTGGTTGGGACAAGAGATCCCACAGGTGCTTGGGGGGACACCAGGTGGCAACTCAGTGCCGAGCTGCACCAAAGGTAATGTGATGAGAAGCACAAGGGCTTCCAAGCAGGCTGTAGTCACAGTGACTGGGTGGCTCAAGGTGACGTGCGGTGATGGTTGAACCTGAGCTGCACCTCTGCACTGTGAGTTCAAGCCCGGCTGGTTGCAACCACCAGAGAAATTCTCTTGGATGTAGTCTACACCTTCCCGTTTTCAGGGGGAGAGTTTTGCCTTCCAACCCTGTTTCTCAGTATTTTTATCTCTCGCCAGTATTCGCTTGCAAGCACCGAGTTACCTCTGCAGGGATTGTCAAGGGAGGTTGTCACTGATTAAACAGCATAAAGGTAGATTCTTGCTAAATGGCAGTATTATATCTGGGTGAAGGCAGTGTCGTTTGGAGGGGAAGGTCTGAGAGTCAGAGTAGTTTTGGGGGAGACAGAGGGGCAGCTCTTTTGGGAAGGCCTGTGGGAACCGGGAGGTCCTAGGGCAGCAGGGCCATGGCATTTGCAGCCCTACTGTGGCACCGGGGAGGGATGCTGTCTTGCACAGCCCTGGATTTTTGTTTGATTTTTTTTTCTTCCCCCCCACCCCCAGCCAGACAAGAGAAATCTTGTTTTAGAAACCAAGAAAATATCATTTTGCAGTAGCCAATTCCCTGTTGGCCTGACATATATCTAGCCTGACTTGCATATAGGGGTTTTGTCCATTATATCCATTGTCTCCTGAATTCAATGTTATTGTGTTTGGAGGATAAGGAGATATTGCAGGATGGGAGAGTGTCTCTCAGATCCCCTTTTCCTTGTGCTAGTGAGCACTTAGCTCCTTTTGCTTGCTGAGTGAGGGTTATACAATCAATCCCCGTGGGGTTTTCCTGGAAGGGGAAAGGAGTCAATGAACTAATTCACTAAAAGCAGGACCGGCACTTGCCTGCCCACAAGTTTCTGCATTAAAAGGTCTGTTCCCCAGTGTATAGCACAGGCTGGGAAGCTGGCAAAAACACAAGGGTGAAGATAATGGGGAAGACAGAGGTTAAGTTCTTGCATTTCTTTGCTCTGAAAGCTCACTCAGAGTAGGCACACAGAGGCAATTAGAATGGTAACAGTCAGTGGGAGCAATAACCTCCTGGTGCCCCACTCGGAGCTTCTTCTGCCAGAAATACTAACCTCTGGGCACCTGCACTCCAGGGATGCCTTTGCTCAGCTTTTTGCAGCTTTTTGGCCTGTCTCACTCAGTTTTGGTCCTGCCCAAAGGATGCCTGCAGTTGGCATTGATGCCGTGGCTCGTCTGTGCTGCTGGATGGACCAAGGAATCATCTTTTCCCAGCAGAGTCTGTCATCTGTCTGCGATCCATCATGGGAGTCAGAGTCCTTCCAGATCTTTGTTTCTCTCAGCTTAGGAATTTATGAGCTGCTGATCTGTTAATTTATCTGCTGTTTTCAGTAAAGCGTGGATCTAATTGCCAGTCTGGTTGCTCCTTGCCAGGAGAGGATTTGGTCACCATTTAATGCAATCTCTGAACTGACCTTGTTTTTAAGCCATTCACAGGCTCACCCCATCCCTTCCCCTCAAGGATGGAGAAGATAATTTTTGGTATTATTTATGCTTATTTTAAAAGGTGTCTCCTCTCATTACATGTGATGCTGACCTTGGCTGTGTTCTAGCAGACCTTGCTGGATCCCCCCAGGGCCACAGCCCCATGGTGCCAGGCAAACACACTCCTCTTCCCCCTTGGCCCCAGTGAGGATGGGGGGTGATGAGCTTCCCAGCATGAGAACAGCTTACTGCAGCCTTTGGTAAGAAATTAGCCAGCCAGTCAGCTCTGTCCTTGGCATCAGAAGGACATGCCCTTAAATGCAAAAGTAACAGTAAAATCAGTGGATTAGATTCATTGCCTGCTTCCTTATGCAACTGCGTGTCAGTGTCTAGAAATTATTGTGTGGGTAATGGGAAAGAGCATAGCGATAGCAGAGGGTGTTGCAGAGAGGAGCCCTGGGATTCTGCTGCCCTCTGAGCTCCGTGGGAGGGAATGGTGCAAATCCTCCCAGATTTGGCTCTGGGGTGCCGAAGGGGCACATTTCAGCCTGCGGGGCAGGTACAGAGCTAGTTATACCCTGGATCAGCCCAGGCTTTTAATCTTCGTGCAAGACGGTGAGCTCTAATATTTGAGCCCTCAGAGAGAATGGGATTTTGGGACGATTTGCCTGTGTTAAGGGCAGGCTCTGTCCTGCTGGAACAAGTGCCTTTTGCCAAAGCCCTTCAAAGGCCCCGTGCAAAGACTTGATCAGGCACAGTGCTGCTTCTTGCAGAAGGAAAATAAAACATGAGGTGCGGTAAAGCCGAGGGCTGAGTCCGGCTGCTGCGAGAAGTGGCTAAAGAAAGAAAAAAACAGAAGGAAGTGTTGGTGGGGGGACGACAGCCAGAGCCACGCTGGCCCTGCAGTTGGAGCAGAAAAGGAGCCGTTTCCTTGGTCTGGTAAACGTGAAGCTAGAGGAAACCGTCGATGCGTCGGCTGATTTCTGCGTAACGAGAGGTCATGGCTTCCTTGAGTTAAGTCCTGTTGAACTGAACTTGACCTGCTTCCTCTAAGCACTGTGCAGGTTTGTTTTTCCAGGAGAGGAAAATCCTCCATGATTTTGGATCACTTGCTTTAAGACCAGTCCCTGCCTCAGGATTTGCTTTTTTTTTTCTTCTTTTTGGCTTAACTTCAGCGTACACCCTTTGGATCTTGTGTGCCCACTTGCTTGCTTCTGCATTTCTGTTCCCTTTAAATGTATGGTAACCCTGTAATGCATATGTGGTTGGGGCAAAGCGTTACCTACAGCTGTAAAGAAACAGGTACAAACCCTCCCTCCATCATCTTTCCTTCTTGCCTTGCTCAGCAGAGCCTGGACTCCTGTCCAGTCCAGGAGCATCAGTGGGTTGATGGGGGCTGAATAAATGCAGCTAGCGTCTGTCTTTGTAAACACCCCAGGGCAAGGGCTTGTCTTTTCCTCGCTGCCAAACAACTTGACGCTGTCTGAACTATTTGTTCGGAGCATTAAATTCTCGGAGTCGTCCCTTTTTAAGATAAAACCCCAACGTTATTTGACAGTGAGTGGAACGGCACTGTTTCTCCTCTGTTATATATGATTTAACACAGAGACTGTTCAACTACTCCCCCAAAGCCCTGAAAAGATTAAAAACCTGTTTATGGGGTGGAGTGAAATGTGCAGTGCAGGGAAGCATGGTACGGTGGGATTTTTGTCCTATGCGAAGGTGCTTAGCCCAGTGCCATCATTTAGACCTGTGTACACTGAAATGATGTGCTATGGGGGGATGAAGTCCTTGGGATGGTGTTGCCTGGCTTGACGATCCTACCCGTGCTCCTGGCTGCATGCTGCCTCGCTGCCGTGTGCAGTTGTAGGGACCTGGTGCTCAGCTCCCTGCTATGCCCCAGCCACCCCTATGGACAAGACAGTCCTGAACTGGGGCACTTGGAGAAGAGTAGGAGAATGAATAACATCCTTGAGAAAGGACAAAGCCTTTGGGTGTCAGCGGTGCCCTGGAGCACAGCACACAGCACAAGCACTTGGTAGTTGAGCTCACCAGCACCAAGCCTGCGCAGCAGGCTGCTAACCTGCGTGATCTGTTGACCCCTTCACATCCTCATCTGGATGCTCATCTCTGTGAAACCCCACCAATAGGCCCCTTTTAGACCGTCCTTTGGCACAGAAAGCGTAGTCAAGAGCAGCACCCCAGGCTGATGCTGTTAAGGGAGTTTGCCATATGCTCTGGCTTCACCCCCACCTTTTCACCCCCGGCTTCTCAAGTGCCCTAAAGCAAATCAGTGCTTCAGCTGCTATTCCCTGTGGAGCAGGGGCAAGCTGGCACCACTTCTCCACCCATTGAGGTGGGTAGTGTCTCACTCAGGTCTTACAAGAAGAGATCAAGTCAGCAAGGGCGAGCTAAAACATCTGTCCTCTTCAGGTGATAGCTGGGGCCAGAGGAGCTGTGTTGACCAACAAGGCAGCTATCACCTGAAGGGGGAGACCTGTGTGTTCACGTAGAGATGAAACAAAGCATCCCACATCTTTGATATTTCTGCATCTTTGGGAAGAAACCACCACTCAGTGATGCATTCCTCCCAGTTCCCCTCCAGAAGGAAAAGGGTGGACGAACCATCTTAATGGAGAGTGGTCAGGGATGGTTAAGGCTTGACTGTGGTCTGGTAAAAATACCATTGATAGAGTTACATAAGAATTAATGATGGAAAAAATGTAAACAAAGTGCTTAAAAACTGGAGAAACTGGCTTGAAGTCTAACCATATGTGTTTAACTTGTGTATAGCCTGTGTAAATCACGTAGTAAGTTTGTGTGGAGACCATGTGCTACCTGTTGCTGCAAGAGCTTGTTCGTTCCATTTCTTGGAGCTGCTGCTGCTGTACCTGCATTGTTGTGTCTCTCAGTAAACTGGCAGCAAACTGAGCATGAGCTGAAGGCTTCAGAGTCCCACCTGGAAATACTGGGTATTGCCTGTCTTAGTGGGAAACTCAAACAGGTCGGGAGAGCACCATAGGGGAAAGCAGTGCTACCGAGGAGGGATGAAGCTTGCTTGAGTTCGACATCTCTGTGAACTCCTGAAACTTCGTGACTTGATCCCGTGGCCTCTTGGGAAGATCCTCATGGATTGTTAAATACAGGCTTCATCCTTTTTGGGGAACACCCCCTTGGAGGTGCTGGAAAGCTAATACTGGGTGCCTACAGCCAACACTGCTGCCAAGTTAATTTCTGCATCCTTCTCTCAACAGTGGCAGGAGCTCAGCCTTTTCCTGGCGGGTGAATATTGAATCATTTTCTCTAAATAATGCCCCTTTTTTTTCCTTCTCCCAGCTAACAGAAGCTCATAGTCCACATTTCTAGAGGGTGGTTTTCTCATAAAGCAGGTTTCTCTGTTTGTAAAACTACACCCAGGGTATGAATAACCAGAATAGGCGTGGGCTGGATGTATTTTCTTTAAATGGCTTAAACCCATGATAACCTCTTCATTGTCATTGCATAGTCAGGGATTGATTTGGGCTGTGGTGGGATCAAGTCCTGGTCTCGGTCTCCTCTAGATGCTGCTGTGCTATAAATATGACACAATCATAAACCAAAGGGTAGTTGCTCGCTCTGGGACAGTATGGCTTGAGGCAGTGTGGGAGGTATTCCCTGTGGAAAAGTAGTTAGGAGGTTTTTATCTGAGATATGCACAGTGGAGGGTGGGGATAATTTTCCTTTGCAGTTTTAGGTTCTTTGTTTTCCCATCAATAACCTGGATCTTAGGATAATTTAAGAAAAATAACCAAACGACAAACAAAACAAAAAAGCCCTGCATGGTTTGGATTCCTAAACCTGTTTTAGAAAATTGGCTTTTGGTGAGACACAGAAACGGATTCGGGAAGGGCAGCATTCAGCAGGCACGAATGCCAAACTTGAATTATGTCACTTGGAGGCAGAAACAGTGCAGCTGAGCTCGTGGTCATGTCAGCTTGCTCCAGGATTTCACAATAGCTCTGTGATGAGTGGGTGGGTTTGGACTATTCCTCCCAAAATACTGTGGTTTCTCGCAGCAGGGCTTACTTGAATAGGTTCCTCCCTTCTCACCAACATGTCCCCACCACCATGTCCTCCAAGGTGGCTCTAAAATGGTGCAAGCTGTGGGACAGCCTCGTGGCTCATGCTTGTGGTTCATGGTCCCTCATTTGTACCAACAGGACCGGGAACCTCCCCAAGTACAAGTTTGGGGCCTAATGCAGACAGTTTCAAGCCAAAGCAGTTACTCTGGTTGAGCATAGACCCCACAACTGGAAGTGCTGGTGCAACTGGTGAAGGGTCTGGAGCACAAGTCTGGTGGGGAGCAGCTGAGGGCACTGAGGTTGTTCAGCCTGGAGAAGAGGAGGCTCAGGGGGGACCTTATCGCTCCCTACAACTACCTGAAAGGAGGCTGTAGGCAGGTGGGGGGTGGTCTCTTCCCCCAGGTAGTAAGCAATAGGACAAGAGGAAACGGCCTCAAGTTGCACCAGGGGAAGTTTAGATTGGTTATTAGGAAAAATTTCTTCACTGAAAGGGTGGTCAAGCACTGGAACAGGCTGCCCAGGGTGGTGGTGAAGTCACCATCCCTGGAGGTGTTCAAAAAACACGTAGCTGTGGTGCTTAGAGGCATGGTTTAGTGGTGGACTTGGCAATCCTGCAGTAACGGTTGGACTTGATGATCTTAAAGGTCTTTTCCAGCCTAAATGATTCTATGATTCCGTAACTGAGGGCGCAGTGTGTCATGATGAGAGGATGGGCTTTGGAGGGCAGGTGTGTTTTAAACCCATGATGCTGCCAGACCAGGGTTGTACTTATCCCTGCAAGTCTTTAGCACCATCGCAAGTGAGTTTAGTCAAAGGAGATCCATAGGAGAGCTCAAGACTGGGATATGATGGAGGGTGGGGTGACTTGGGAGAAGGTGGCCAGCAGCACTGTGGTGAATCAGAGAGGTGTATCTGCCAGAGAGTGTTAAAGTTAAAACAACCATGGGAGCTTATTTTTGTTCCTCCTTCTCCACCTCTCCGGTATAGTTCTCTAGAGCCCATGCCTACATGTACCAAGATTTAAGGGGAGGAGATCCAAGTGGAGCCATCTTTGAGAGCTGCTGTGTTTGCTCAGTGTCCTTCACTTCTTGAACCTGTGGTTGTGTGCACTCGTAAGGGTCAGGCTGGCTCAGGCAATGCAGCAGGAAGAGGAGCCAGGTGACATCATTTCCATAAAGGAACAATGGCTCATGCGGTGACCAGACTGTGTTGGGACTTGAAACTAGGAGGGACCACCTCTGCCTCTGAATGGGGTAACCTGGGGGACATCACCTCTGAGCATCCTATCCCCCAGTTTGTCAGCGAGGTGTTTTAAGACTTCCGTGCTTCGGTGCTGAAACCTGCAGATCTCAGGGCTGTTAGGATCCAGGGAGTACTTTTTCTTAGTGGCTCTGCAACCAGACGTGTCAAAAAAACTCGTTGTGGGAGAGGCAGTCTGGGGAGGGCTGCGTCTGAATGTGTGGAGATGCTAAAAGCTGGGCTGTGGTGGCCTCTGCATCAGTCTTGCCTGGGTAGAGACCGAAGAAGTGTTGGGCTCGGTAATGGTGAGGCTTTCCAAGAGCGCATCCCTGGAGAGCATGGGCAGAGGAATGGGAATGGCAGTTCTGAGGTCTCTGCACTTGTTCCAGGCTCCTTCCCATCCTTTTCCCTCTCTGCCTGCTCCTGCAGTGCTCTCACAGCGTGTTGCGTCTCTCTACTTCAACAGAGAGCTCTTTGGTGACTTTGTGCTTTGGATACCTGGCAGATAAAAACTGCAGAGGGACCTGTCTAAGGCTGCAAAATTGACCTTTAGATCTTGTTTGTCACCATCCCTGCTCTTTCTGGTGCCAAAGCAAACGGCATGGCGTGGTGCTGAGGTACACAAGCAGTCATGGGCTTGGTGGGGGCGTGTTTTTTTGATGCCTCCCTTTACAAGCAAGTCCTGTTGGCTCTGGGCGGAGTGTCCAATGCCCTTTGCATGGCACAGGGGCTGATAACAGATACAAATGTGTATACACTGAGATACTCTGGGTGGGTTAGCATTAAAGACGCCTGACTGAGGCAATACAAACCCCCATGAACAGTTTTATAGGTGCAGATATTGCCAGCCAAACCTGCCCTTCACTGTGGGTGAAGCCGAGCCACTGAGGATGTAATTTTCAGTCAGGCTTGTTGCGATAGGACAAGGTGCAATGGTTTTAAACTAGCAGAGGGTAGACTTAGACTAGAAATAAGGAAGAAATTTTTTATGCTGAAGGTGGCGAGGCGCTGGCCCAGGCTGCCCAGAGCAGCTGTGGGTGCCCCATCCCTGGCAGGGCTCAAGGCCAGGCTGGACGGGGCTGGGAGCAGCCTGGGCTGGGGGGAGGGGGCCCTGCCCATGGTGGGGGGGTTGGACTAATTGACCTTTAAAGGTCCTTTCCAACCCAAAGTGTTCTATGATTCTGTAATAATCCATTGGAATACATGGATCCCTGGTGTTCTAAACTCACCCTGTTCCCCTTCCCTTCCTTATGACACTCAAGTGCAATTTTTTTTTTGCAAAATTGCATCCCCGTGCAGGTACCTGCAGCAAGGCAGTGCAGGGACCTTTGTGTCATCTGTGTCACCGTTGCTCACTGTGCTTGGATGCCTCCTGCTCTCTTGGCTCTGTGAGTGACATTTAGGACGCAGGATCATTGTGGTTCCCCATTGCCCAGGAGGGGGGAAGCGCACCCACACTAATAGATTATCTTGCTGGTTTTGTAAGTCTGAGTGAAAGCATTGATCCTGAAACAGGCAGACTCTGCAATCCAATTAAACTAGTCTGCTCCTTGCAAAATCTTGTTAGCAAAAAATGGTCCTGGCATGCAGCAGATGTTGTATCTCACAAGATTATTTCCCCCCTTAGCTTTTTCCCTCCCTGCAGCTGGCTTGACACAATCCAGATCCCCAGTGAATCTAAAGCTCAGAAATCTGCACTGGGAAACATTTATGGCAAGACAGTCACCAATTATAAAGCCAATTAGGGGGTGATTTGCTCATTACTACTCTGTGTGGAATTGGACTAGCTGAGGGTGATATTTTCTGGTTTAAATACATTTGGAAGAAAACTGTGTGCTGGGGGAAAGAGTTCCAAAGGGGAGGGCAGAGGAAAAGCCCGCATGCTTTTTTGGTGGGAAGCAGTATTACACCAGCGAGTGCAAGAGAATTGTGCTGATCGGGTCTTTTTTTCCTTAATCCACCTCAAAAACCCAAAGCCAGAGGCAGCAAACTGGCTCATTCTGCATAAGCCAGACTTGGTACCTCTGCAATCAGCCTCTCACTGACCGAGAATTCAAAATCCTCTCCCAGCCCTGGCTCTGGTTTCCCCCTCTGTCCCACATTTTTGCAGGAGGAAGGATGTGGGAGGGAGTGTATGAATCACCAGAACTTTGAATCACTGGTTTGGCCCTCCCTGTATTATCAGGCGATATCTTTCCGTAGGACCATCCACGCAGGCTTTCTCTAAGTTGTATTTTGTTGCCTGGAGCTCAGTGGCCATTTCAGCAGGCACTTTTAGGGAGAGCAGATCATCTCTGATGGTGCTTAGGATCTTAGGGATCCTGCAAGACAGGTTCTTCTTGGGAGTAAAGAGGCATGGATGTCTCTCTTGGCTGAGATGGAGTTAAGGGCGACACATCAAAGCCATAGCTTCCCTGCAGCCATAGCTCTTGGCTTTCTCCTGCTGTTCCTTGCTGTTTACCATCTGTGTCCAACTAGGAGTAGCCACAACCCAGGATCTGGCTGTGATGAGATGAAGGACAGGATGGACTCCCTGTTTGCTGAAGTCTTGGGTGCCACGGGGCAGTTTGAGCTGGTTCTGTGGTGATTGGTACTTGAAGCTAGAAGGCTCCCAGGGTGTGCGTGGGTGTGCACGTTTGTGTGCTTCCTTCTTCTCTAGGGTTTGTGGTGCTGAGAGTGTGACCTGGTATTTGCTTTCTGGAGAAGCGTCCATCTGGGTAAATGTTATTGCTCACCTGGTTTCTGTCTGCTGCATGGCAGGAAGGGGAGGAAGCCAAGGGGATGACCTTCTGTGACCAGAGCATCTCTGCATCTTCCCTCCCCTGGCACATACAAACCCCAGGCCCTGTAATTCAGCCTGGCTGCTGAACAAGCTCTTCGTCTCTTTCAGCTCTGTCTGCAGGGGGAGGGAAACAAAATTAAATATTTTCTTGCCCCTTTTTGACCTGGTTCCCTCTGGTTTCTAGTTCATCACCCACCTCTGCATGTGGGCATGGTGCTGCATGGCTCTGAGTGTCCTTTGCACCCTGAAGGTGCTGCATCCTGCAGCGGGGCCCCACTGTGCTCCATACGATCCTGGGGGCATTGCAGTCTTGCTAAAGCAGCACCATGGTCCTTTGCTTCCACCTCAGTACAGGCACCTAGGGAATGTCATCTCTGCAGTTTGAAGGCCACATAGTCTAGACCAGGGCCAAAATGTGTGAGTGGGAGCTCAGCAGCTTCAGTGGGAACTGAAGAATCCAAGTAATTTAATATTGGGAAGCACCAGTCTAAGGGATTTGGGAAACCTCAGGAGGTTTTGCTGGGGAGACTGACCCATGGGTGAGTCTTATCCTGATGGGATCAGCTCTGCAGTGTTAGAGCAAGGAGGCAATGCTGCCTTCCCCTGTGCCAGTACAGCAAAAGGCCATGAAGATGATCATCAAAGGACTGGAACATCTGACACTAGGAGAGGCTGAGAGAGCTGGGACTCTTCAGTCTGGAGAAGAGAGGGCTCAAGAGGATCTTAACAATGTGCATAGATACCTGATGGCAGGGAAAGAAGAAGACAGAGCCAGACTTCTAGGTGGTGCCCAGTGACAGGACAGGAGACAGTGAGCATAAATTGAAAACCAGGAAATTCTATTTAAACATGAGAAAAGCCTTTTTTACTGTGACAGTGGTCCACACACTGGCAGAGGTTGCCCAGAGAGGTTGTGGAGTCTCCATCACTGGAGATATTAAAAATCTGACTGAACACGGTCCTGGGCAACCTGCTGTAGCTGACCCTGCTTTGAGTAGGTGGGATGGACTGGGTGATTTCCAGAAGTTCCTTCTAACCACATTGATTTGGTGATTCTGTGCTTAGCACCACTGGGACTGAGCTCGGTCCTAGGACTTGGGGGTGCTGCATGGTCTTTCTGCAGGGAAGCATGGCAGCCCCTCTCTGCCCTTCAGCCCTTCAGGCTGGACTCCTGGGAAGATTCATTGAGCATTTTGGGATTTGCACAAGTTTTGTGCAGAGCTCACGTGGTGTTTCCTTCCAGCTGGGCTTGTATATTGTGCGGGGCTGATCCTCATGCAAAGCATCACTCCTCCTCCAAAGCCTGATGCATCTCCAGGCACCAGGCCATGCAAGATCCTAGATCAAGGGAGAGGCTGTCACCCCCTGCCACAGCAGAGGATTGTGGCATTTAGCAGCCTTTGTGCTCCTAGGAAGCTTCCAATTCAGCTGCAGACTGCCATGGGGTCTTGCACACTATGAGGGAAGGAGGTTAAAAAGTCCACAGGCTGCTCAGTTGTAGAGCAAGTGTGTGCTTTCAGCCACAACCATGCCGGACCAAAAGCACCTTGAAATGCCACATCCAAGTGTGCACCTGGATGGGAAATGCCTACTGCAGCATCTGAAGAGCTGCCTGAGTGAATCCTTCAAGAAGGATATACCCTTAGGGACCAACCTGCATTAGTGGGAAGAGAAGCTGAGTCAGATGAGCATTGTGTGTGGCAGCAGGAGCCCGCCCTGGCGTGAGTGTTTTCAGCTGCAGCACCTTCATTGCTGCTGTGGGTCCAACAGAGTAAGGTCTAAGGAGCTGCACCTTTCATCTGTGCCAGGGCAGGCTGCTCTTTTGATGAGTACACAGGGCTTCTCTCTATTAAAATGAGCAACCACGGGGTTTTAATTTGCAAACTTTTTCCTGGTGATGGGGAAATCACAGCTAACTGGCAGCTCTGCTGTTAGGAAAGGTCCCTGAGCATCTGACACCTTCTACCCTATGCTAATTTCTGCCGAGCAGGATATGTTTTTCGTGCTTTCTTGCTCTCCCCTGTCTACATAATACCAAGTGACTCCTGTTTTTTGTACAATGCAGATTCACCCAAGGGTAGAAGGGGCAGCTGTGGTCCTTAAACGGGGTAAACACAGTGCCTCTGCCCCCCAGAGCAGGATCACTAAGAGCTGATCCTGCAGACATCCCCGACACCAACAGACAGGACAGCCCCATCCCCTGCTGCTAGCTGCTTCCTCGGTGGTATGGGAGAGCAGGTAAACCCCACTGCTCCTCTCCCACCCCCGTCTGCACGCCGCCATGCCTTTGGTGGCTGTCAGCTTATCTCAACCTCCTGCAACGCCAGCAGCTAGGAGGGGGTCAGTCCTCTCCCTTGGGTTTGGTCCCGGCCCAGTTTGTGTCTGGCTGGAGCTCAGATTATTTTTCAGGTGTACAGGGCTGGCTGGGTTAGTTGAGAATAGCATTGAGAATAGCAGGAGGTGCTTATGGAGCAGCTATTCTTTTTCCTCCCGGCGGTGGGCAGAGGCAATACAAGTCCTCATGTGTAAAGCGGCAGGGAGCATGTTATTCTGGATGCAACCAGCCTGAAAAACTGATGGGGGAAGAAGGAAAATCTGCTTCCCCCCCCCCCTTCAAATTAAATGTAATAACAAAGGAGGAAAGTTTCTTTCAGCTCTTTGTCTGTCCCATCTGCTCCCAGCCTCCAGCTGGACGTGTCCTTCCAAACTGGATTGATCAGGAGAAAAGATGTCAAAAAAAAAGTGCAGTGTTTCACACGAAGCTTGCTCAGCATCCTCTGTTATTTAAATGCTTTCTTGGCCAGGCTCTGAGTGGGAGTGGGAAGAAGGGAGGGCAGCCTGGCAGGGGCTAGGCAGAGGAAAGGTGATGTAGTGGGCACCTGAGTGGTTGGAGGGATGAGCTCACCTCCTAGCTGGCCTCCTAGCCAGGTTTCCCAGCTCATGGTATCCATGCACAATCCACCATGCTGGTTTTGGTGTCAGAATGAGCATTTGATCTTCCTGGCCCTGCTGCAAAGCTTTTAGCTCACTGAATGTTCTCCTTCTGCTATGCTAAGATCTGGAAGGAGAGACCTCCCGGGTGAGGACATTTGACTTCTTGCAACTGTGGCTGAGCCCTCCATCTGTGTTGAGCTTTCCTGCGCGAACCACCTCATTTAGGCACTGAATTCATTATCTAAATGCAGGGTTATATTTTTTGAGGGCTCCACAAGTTCCAGTATGGGAGAGAGTAGGTTTGGGTGATGCACTCATGCTGTCCAAAGCAAAATAAGAGAGGGAGAAGCTTGTAAAGCAGTCACAGAGCAAGCTGAAGGGCTTATGAGAGGTAACAAAGAGTGGACGTAGAAGATGGAATGGGTCACTAGGGCTGTGATGGTATGAAAACGTACCATTATCATGTGTGGTAGTTATAGCAAAGCTGTGCTGATGCTGGAAGAGAATAGGGAGTGGATCTGCTGTCACTTTGGTAGTGATGCTGCCTGTATCCCAATGAGAGCAGAAGGCAGGACAGGGTCCTCCTTCCACTGGCGTGATGAGTGAGGCCAGCAGAAAGCTGCAGGCAGGACTCAAATGGAGCCTGAGGAAGAGAGAGAGAGATTTTCCTTTGCCAGGAAGGCTTCCTCCTGATTTCCCTGTCTCCTCACTTACCCAGTGTGTCTGGTTTTCTCCTGTCCCACAGGAAATCTGCAATGATCCACGTCTCTTTGTGGATGGCATCAGCTCCCATGACTTACACCAGGGTCAGGTTGGGAACTGCTGGTTTGTGGCTGCCTGCTCCTCCCTGGCGTCCCGGGAGTCTCTGTGGCAGAAGGTAAGTGGTTCCCCATGCCAGGGGAAAGCCTGCCTTCAGCATCTTGGTTTCACGTTGCGTTCGTCCAGCTAGAAAACTGGTTCTTCAGGGATGCCTCAGATCCTGAAAAACTGTTCATGTGCAAAAACCTTCCTTAAAGGACTATCTGTCAAGGGGAATTAGTCATCCTGGCTGCAGTTACTTTACACTCGAGCCAAACCCTTGGCCAATTTCTCCTTAACCAAGTAAACCAAGTCCCGTCCTGTCCTCTGTATCCAAAATCTGACCCTTCCTGCCCAAAAATAACCTAAAAAACAACAAGAAGAACAAAATTCACGGTGTTCAGCTGCAGCATTTGGCCCCGTTTCCCTAGTCCCTATGGTGTTACCTCGCTTTGGCTGCTCAGTGTGTGCCCATCTTGGCAACGAGACACCTTGCGCTGTGGCAGGTAGGGTGATTTGAGGGTATAAGTATCTCTCCCAAGGTGCTGCTTCCCCAAAGCGTCCATCCCTGACATGTCCCATGGCTGGATTGCACCTGTAATAGTGCTCCTTCGAGTGTGGGGTCCAAAGGGATGGTGTTGTGGGCCATCGAGCCACCAAGGAGCTGCACCAGAGCAAGGGGCTGCAGACCCAGGGAGCAACCACAGAGGTACAGGGGGAAGGAGGTGCTTAGTACCACGTCCTTGAACAGTCTGTGCCCATCACCACCACGTCCTCAGCATCAGAAGAAGTCAGTCCTGTGAAAGCCAAGGCGGGGGGGGGCTTCAGACCCTGGTACAGGCATGTTTCATAGTAGGACAAGAGACCAGCAAGTTGCAAGCACCCTTTCCTAGATTTTACTGCAAAAGGCAGCCACCAAAGTCCTTTGGTGTGTGCAGACAGCATCACCTGCTTCACCCACTGCCTCCTACTGCAGTGGACCTAAAAGGGGTCCCCTCAGTCCTACACCTTTGCATCCACGCTGTGTGCTGTGGTACTTCCATTCTCTGCTGCGTGTGGTTTTTGGGATCATGAACACTGAGCTCAGGAATTTGTGTTCATTTCAGCATCCCCATTTTCTGTTAAAAGCAAGGTTTTTCTTTAGATGGGAACAGGATAGCTGTTGTCGGCTTCTGGATAAGCAGTAAGGTTGCCTCCCATCGTGGCTGTGGTGACTGTTGTGGCTCTCAGGTGTGTGCAAGGGGTTGTTTAGCTTGTTCTCTGCCAACATCTCCCAAGGGTGAGCGGCCGAGTTTTCTTCCCTCCTCACCATTCATTTCCAGCCCTGCCCTGGGAAATGCCAACCAAACAGAAGCCGTGTCCCTTTGGACACCTCATTATTTCAGTTTGCCGACGGCTTTGCTTTTCCTCCCTTGGCAATTTGACTGTGTGTGTTTGTGACTTTCTCATTTTCCATGCCCTTAACTCTCAGAGGCTCTGCTTTACCTGCCTCCCCTTTCTTTCAGAAAGATTTGTTCTGTGGCGAAAGCAAAAGCTGCAGCCCCCTCCCCAAGCCTTCCTCCCAGTGATGTTGAATTTGCTGTGGTGTTTGCTACAGGGCTTTGGTCAGACATATTTCATCCCTGCTTTTGGAGACCTGTGGATTAGACGGGACCTTTGCTCACACTTTGCGAGTTGCTTTGAGGGCTTATGGTGAATAGTGAGGAGTAAGCATGGCTATAAACTGCAGCAGGAACTTTTAAAGCAAAATGGGAGATGTCAAGTGCACAGATTAACCCCTTGGTCCAAAGAGACAGCAGCTCTGCTGCTTGTGCTGTGATTAGAGCATGGTCCTTGCTGAAGAGCTTGGAGCCCTCGGTCGGGTTGCACACACAATTGTGATAACGTTGCTGGAGGTACCTGCTGCTCCCTGGCCCTCAGGCAGCTCCACACATAGGGCAAACCTTTGCTCCTGAGTGAGCAATATGTTAATGCAAGCAACAGCTGAGAGGACAGACTTGGCAGCAAACACCAGGTTTTTAAACTGTCATTAGACACCAAAAATGTCTCTGGTTCAGGGTCTGGAAGGAGCTGAAAGACATTGATGCAGGTGGTGTTAGTATCACTGAAATACCAGGACAGGGATCCTGGCCCACCTCATTGCTGCTGGAAAATGTAATCCTGATTTACACCAGGATGTAACTTAGGCTCTGAGTGTCCCTTGTTCCCGCTTCAGACAGTAAAATTGTCTCTCTCAGGTATGGGGAGGGGGAGTACCTTCAAGGGAATAGGGCAAGCCAGCCCATCCCTGTGTATCCCAAGAGATGATTTTGTTCATGCTCCTTCTTCTACCTCGCCCCAAGGCTCCCCCCATGTCCCTACTTACCATTAAGCCTCTGTTTGAGTCACTGAGTGTGAATGTGGTACTGGAATTTAATTTAGAACTGTTTTCTAAATTCCTGAGTCTTGGCTGACCCTGCATGGCTTTAGGTGTGATCAGGCTCTATAACACCCTTTCTGTGATCCTTCATATGTTTCTCACTCTTATGAAAAGAAATGGAGGCCCTGAAATGGGGGAATTTAAATAATTTCCAGCAGCACTTTGTCCGAAAGGGTTGTCTGGATCTGTATGTGTGCTCCCACAGGTTGCATTGGTATTGCTCAACAAACAAGGGACAGGGGCCGGCCTCTGAAGCCAAGTGGTTCAGACAGCCCTGCATCTCCACCACCTAGCCTGGTCTTTTTCCCCCTCATCTGCTTCCAGACTGCAGGAAGGGATGGGATGCCATGAGCAGATGGCTCTGAGGGCAGTGACCTCCAAAAGTTCAGTTTGCATCGGTCTTGTACAACCTGTGGTTGGTTATTGCTCTCTGAGAAGACTCTGAAGGCTGATCTTGTACCTCAGCAGGGCAGGGAAGGAACATCAGATGTGCCTGGGGACTGGACCCCCACTGCAGTACTTTCATCACCAGGTGCTCCTACTGCCACCACATATAGGGGGTAAAAGAAACAAGGCAGCCCAAGCAAGGTCTGTGTGACGTTGTCACATGTAGGTCAGCTCCAAAAGGTCTCTAGGGTTACCTGAAGGCATTTTTAACTTTTAAAACCCAAAGGTTGGGTCAACAGTTGTTGCTAAAGGTGTTTTAAAGCTAATAAACAAGTGAGGCAAGAGCTCAGAGACCAGCCAGAAGGGTCAGGTTTCCTCAGACCTCTCTTGTCCCTTCAAATGGGGCTGTGTAGCTCTTAGCTTTCGTGACTTTGTCCTCAGGTTCTTTAGTAGTAGAAGCAGACCGGTGACTGCAGGACAATTCCCAGGAAAATGACCCACCTTGGGCCCCTGGTGTCAGTGACTTGTCTGGCCATGGTCAGCTTCTGATGGTCTTTTTTTGGGACTTCTGGAAGTCAAAGTGATAGCCTCCAGGGATGATATTGGGAGGTTGTGAGTCAAATGTGGCACAGTCCAGGTGCTGGCACAACCTTTTGTAAAAATATTTTAGAAATTTTCCTGGAGTTCATTTAACACAGTTGGAGCTCCTCAAGCGCCCTGCAAACATGTCCTGTGGCAGGAGCCAACCTGAGTCACAGGTAGGATGGAGAGAACCCAGACAGCTTGACTCCACATAATGTCTAAAGCTTTGTGCTGGAACCCCTGCATCTCTTAAGTGTCCAAACCAGTAACTACATCCCAAAGATACCACATCACACTTGCAGGAGTCGGGCTTTTTCCATGGTGCACCTAAAACCACCTCAGTGATTTAACCATTGGTGAGGCTGCTCAGCAGAGGGGAACATGGTGTGGCACCTCTCTTCAGGGTACACAGCCTCATGGAGCCACCCAGCACCCTGCAAAGAGAAACACATTCACCACTGTTCCCCTTCATGCCATCCACTGTCTGGACAATCCACCAGCACAGCGCTGGTGCTCTGGATTTAACCATGCCCAGCAATTGCTGAGGAATGGGTGGTTCCAGGTTGGGAATAATGGTCTTGCTGGTGTTCGTGTGGTCTCAGAGCATCCCTATGGTGCCTGGGAAGAGTCTGTTTGCGTTACTTGCATCTTGAACGTGCTTAGCCACCTGGCCCAAGGAGACAAGTGTTAAGGCACAGGCTATGCCTGAGTTCCCCTCTCCCAGGCACAGTAAGGTGAAGCCCACCTGCCAGCACCCTCTGCAGCTCTGTGCCAGTCTGTTGGAGGGTGGGCAGACCCACGCTGAGCTGCTGGTGCCCAGCTGCTGCTGCAGGAGCAGTGTGGAGCCCAACTCCTGCCAGCTGTGCGATTCAGAACAGGACATGGGGTCCTGAGGGACAAGCCCACTGTAAGCCAAACGTGCACCACGGCAGAGATGGGGGCCAAACTAACAGGAGTGCAGCCAGCAGGGTGAGGGAAATTATTCTTTCCCTCTGTCTGGCATTTGTTAATCCCCACCTGGGCACCATTTTGGGGTCTCCAGAAGATGACAGTGGCACTGAAGCAAGCCTGATGGAGGCCACCAAGATGGTCTGGAGCACAGGATGTATGATGAGAGGCTGAGAGAAGTGGCATGTGCATCCAGGAGGAGGCAAGATGAAGGAGGAGTCTATTGCTGCCTGCAGCTACTTAATGTGAGCGTGTGGAAAGACAGAGCCATACTCTTGCTGGGGATGCACAGTCACAAGACACAGGACAAGCTGCAGATTATTGTGAGCATTGAGTGTAGTCAGATAGTGGAACAGGGGTCCAGGGTGGCTGTGGGCCGTCCATATGTGGGGATACTCAAAGATGCGCTGGCCAAAGCCTCGAGCACCCTGATTTAACCTTGAAGTAAGTCCTGCTCTGAGCAGCAGGCTGGACCAGACCCCTCCAAAGTCTTCTTCCAACCTGGATTATCCCATAAGCCTACACTCAGAGGAAGCCACTGCTACCCAGACCTGTTGGGTGGCATCCCTGGCTGCGCGCCTTCATTTCAGGATAACAAGCCATGGTTGTCAGGGAGGTTGCCAGGGATGCTGACATCAGACGTCCCTTCCCTATAGATTATCGTGCACAGCAGCACCATCAGTTCCTAATCTGCAAACGAGGTTGGAGGGCATCCAGAGGAAGCCTCAGGGGCTGTTTTGCATCACTGGCCCAGGTTGCCTAGCACTGCTGGGACTGTGGAGAGGGGGCACCAGCTCTAGGGGCTTGGCAGCTTTTTTCCCCCTGTGTGTTCTGCTTCAGAGCCAAACGTTGCTGAGGACGTAGCAGAGAAGCAGCCGAGGTGATGGCAGCTGAGGCAGGGATGCTCAAGCTGCCCTTCGTCCATGATGACCAGCTTACCCGTTGCATGAGGCTGCGATTCCAGAGCCTGCAGCAAAAAAACATGAGGCCCCAGGATGGCGAGAAACTGTTGCATTCCAATGAGCATGTCTACCGAGTGGATTTCATCCGACAGCACAATCTGCGCTTCCTCCGTTGGGACATCCAGCTGGAGAGACCTGGGAAGGTCATGGTGACCGGCACCTCCCAGCACTGGACTCCTGATCTCACCCACCTTATGAATCGGCAGCTGCTGGAGCCAGTGGGCATCTTCTGGAAGAAGCCAGGGGCCAAGGAGGTAGAGTACAATGAGGCAGATGCCCAGGAATTTGGGGAACGGATAGCAGAGCTGGCCCAGATCCGCAAGGTGATGTATTTTCTCCTCACTTTCACCGACGGCCTTGAACCAGCTCAGCTGAAGGGCTCCATTATTTTTAAAGCCTGATCCCCTCTTGTTCTGCCCTTCTTGCTCCAGCTATGCTTTTGTCTTCGTTATTCTTTCTCTTAGTTCAGTGTTTGTGTGGTTCACTGCAAAAAAGTGGAGGACAGCTTGGCACCTCTGGAGCCCCTTAGCCCTGAGGAACATTCCCCATACGTGCTGTCCTCTGAACGATGGGGAGGAGAGGGCCATGAGCTTGCTGCTGTATTTGCCTAGAATATAGGACTGCATGCTTGTAAATTCAGCAGGGATTCACCAGGTCTTGCTGGCTGGAAAACAGGAGGCTGCCTTAACCTTTCCAACTATGGCAACTGCATACCAAAAGCCTGATGGAAAAATAAGAAATTGCCATACTAGAAACAGGAGAGACAACGTGGAGAGCGCCCTGACTTCCAGTTTCCATCCTAGCCATTAAAAAGGGAGGGCTTGTTTGTGATGGGGTGCTGCTCCTTGAAAGAATGCTGAGTGCCTGCGGGCTGCAGTGACGGTTGCTGCAACTGTAGCTGCTTGGTGTCTCTGAAGACCAGTCCCGTGGAGGATCACTTTGCTGTGAAGCTGAAGTACATCTGGATATGCTGTATTCTGCAGATTGCAAACCCGCTGGACAAACGGGTCCAAGGAGGCTGGACCACCCTTTTCCTGACAGCTGCCACCTTTTCTTGCAGGGGGTCACTGTGAGGAGGTGTACTCCAGCATGTTGCTCACCTTGTGCTGCCTGGAGGTGGTTGGTCCCGAGATGGGTTGGACCAAGCATGCATGTGTGTGCAGAGCCGGGCAAGAGAGCCAGCAGCTCAGAGGAGGCTGTAGGTCTGAGCCAGCAGCGAGTCCCCCACAGCAAAAACAACTTGTGCATTGTTGTGGCCTTAAAGCAATCATGAATATATCTATTTTGAAGCATCTATAGAGAGCCGTGAGGCTGCAGAGCACTTTGCAAACCACACAGCAGGAACCTGCTGCTGCTGTCCCAGAAAGCGGTGTCTCCTACCCTCTACAAATGCTGAGGCAGGGAGCAGTGTCTGGGTGGCCATGGGAGCAGAGAGGAGAGATGGTACCTTTGCAAGTTTAGGAGCAGGAGGGTATTTTGTGCCTGGCTTGTCCCATGACTGTGAAAAAACTAACTTTGGACATTCCCTTTTCCTCCAGAAAAAAGTGGAGGGTACTTTGGTGAAGCTTCTTGAGACCCACAGGTAGGGATGTCCTTTGAAAGCATCAGGTATTATTACAATTGGTCCTTTGCTAAGCTTGCACTCAGATGTGGGTGAGCGCTCCTCAAGGTGTGGCCTGAGATTTTCCTGACCTGTGTAAGGAGAGGGCAGTGATAGGAAAGCCAGGACAAGGTGACCTTCTACCCGTGGCCTGCTGGTTTGTGCGGACCATCCCCAAAAGGGTCCAACCTCTTCTTCAAAGCCTCCAGAGATGCAGACTCGATGCCCTCCCCAGCCCAACAATAGTGTATAAAATGATATGCACAAGCTGTGCTAGGCAGAGAGGAGAAGGAAAGCAGGAAGATCAGCTACTGGCTGAAGAGGTGGTGGGAGCTTTGAGTCTTGCCCACAACCAAAGCTCAGCAACCACTGAATCATACAGCCATGCCATGAGCATTGCCGGAGAAGTTGATGTCTTTGCTTAGACCCCAAGAAATGCTGGAGTCTGTGAGGAGAGGTAAAAGTGGATGCATCCCTGCTCGGCCATAGCATAGACCTACTGTAGACCAAACCCACTTCTAAGGTCCTTGCAGATTTTCCCATATGAGGCCCCTCCTTGTACATCCCAGAGCGGAGCTTGTGACTGCAAACCACATTAAACCTGATAACCGGAGCCACTGCCAACATCCAAAGGGGTTTTTGCATGCCAGGTCTCACAATGTGCCATTGCTGTGTTGCTGGTTGCTGGAGTACAGTTCTTGCTGCACATACTTCGCTGGGTATTGATGTACCCAGTAAATACTGATGTACACAGTAAATAAAAGCCTAGTCAACAGGGTTCCCCTTATGGACTGAGGCTGTGCGTGTCTTCTCCATGCCCTTTTTGGAAGCTGCCCCAATCCTGCACCCAATAAAGCAGCACCCACCAATTTTCAACTCATTGTTGGTACTTTTGAGCACCTACCTTTTTATTTCCCATAAAAAGTAAAATGAACATTTACCTTCTCTTAGTGTGAAAGGCTTCATGGAGCATTTAGCAGTTTTGTGTGGTTTCGGGAGGGGATTGAAGCTGGGTAGGGGAAGGGAAATGATCCTCAGGTGGATCCTTAGGTGGATCCTCCTTTCCATCAGAGTTGGGAGTGGGAGGTGCATGGGGCAGTGTGATCTCTGTCTGCAGGGAGGATGAGCATCTTTATATCGGTCACTGAAACTCTCCCTACATAGTTTCAGTATCCCATGAAGGCTTTCAGATACACTGCTCTGTCCTCTCCCAGGGGAATTTCATCCTGGTTTGTACCATGGTTCAGCAAATTGGCACAGTTGGGTCCCTCCCTCCCCTGCCTGAGCTGGCAAGTTCCCCGCAGAAGACCCCCTGCTTGGAGGAATCAGCATCTATCAATTCCTCCTTCTAATCAGGGACATTTCTCCAGGGTCTCAAGTGCCTTTCCTCTTAATTAGCCACTCTTAGAAAACATGAGAAAAGCCCTAAACCAGCTTAGGGAAACGAACCTGGTGTTTCTGGGCTCCCAATTTACCTCTCTCTGAGCCCTTTCACTGTAAATTTGTCCCACTAAAGGGGACAGCTCCAGCTGTTACAGCTCCAGCTTTTGGGACCGGAAAGAAAAAAGCAGCACAGCTGGGTGAATAAGAAGGTGTGGTCTCCACCGCATCAGTGCCACACGGCCAAGCTGAGTCCAGGACTCAGTGGGATCCTGGGATGGGTGGTCCATGGCATGCGCTCCAGCATCCACTGAGGAGGGAGGGATGTCTGGGAAGGTTTCCTTGGAGTGGGTATAAGCCGCAGACTTCAGTCACATGATGATCTTCTGGGGGAGTCTGGGCTCCAGCAGCTGCTGGGGTTTGTAGATGTGCCCCGGGTTGATCCTTTTAGATAATATGTAGCATCGGGTCATAGGCAGGGGTTGTGCTGTACGCCTTGAAGTGTGGTGTCCCAATAGGCACTGAATCCAGAGCTGTCACCTCTCCCTGACAGCCAGGGCGGTCACAAACATACTGGCCAGGGGGTGAAGCAGCTGGAGGATCCTTGGCCTGGGTGGGATGCTTTGCTCTGGGAGGAGCTGGGGGGAGGAACCTGCTGTTTGAGCTCACATCTTGCACTTTGGCAGGTTGAGGCCAGATTGGGCTCTGGAGATCAGGCTCTTCTCATTTCCTCTTGGGTCCGTGCAGAAAAATGACCAGCCTTTACTCCTGGATCCTGCTTTCCATGAAGGCTGGCCGCTTTTGCTACTTTTGGCAGCAGAGGGTGTTTTCAGTGCTGTCCCCAAATGAAGGGATGGAGGAGGATGGTGGGGACCAGTATCTCCTGCCACCAATGTAATGACACATCTCAGAACCAGCCAGCTGGAAGCTGTCGCTACCAGCTCTGGCTGACAAGCTGCCTCTAATCAATGCTGTAATCATTTCTAAGCCCACATTAATAGCAAGTTGATTAGCACAATGGTCCTCTATGACAATTCATTAGGATGAGCTCCAGTCAGGACAGAATCGATGGTTTCTGATGGAGGGCTGTCTGACCTTTCCTGGCACTCCCATGGGGAGTCTGGGGCATCGTTGTTAGCACTCATGGAAAACACCAAACACTCCAAAAGCAGCTCTTTTTCATGGCTCTGTCTGCTCTGCTTCTATTGATTCAGACAACTCAAGAGTGCCAGTGAGCTTGCAGGGCTGATAGCATCATTAATATTTCAGTGTAGGAGCAGTAAAAGCCCTGGGCTTGGATTGTTGCTAGTAGCTAAGAAGTCAGGGGCTCTCCAGAGAGAAGCATCTCTGCAGGGTTACGGCTTCATGACACCAGTCAAAAAAAAAGAAAAAGAAAAAGAAAAAGAAAAAGAAAAAGAAAAAGAAAAAGAAAAAGAAAAAGAAAAAGAAAGCTGAAGGTTCCAGAAGCTGGACAAAGGGCCAAAGCATGGTGCAGGGGGTCTCCCCATGGCCTGGGACTTCCTGAAGACCATGCATTGTAGCTGTGTCCTTTCCTGTCCCACCCCACCACTCAGAGCTGCCTCCACGGGACAGTCATTAGTTGGAACATAATTTTCCCCATGGGCACGTGCAGGTTTTTCCTCGCTTAGCTCATGATGCTTTGAGAGCAGGTAAGTAAAGAAGCAAAGGTGTGGGACATTACTGCAGCTGAATAGGTCAGTCCTTGTCGGCTATCCACTACATTAACTGTACGTGGCCTCACAGCCCACCCTGGCCATGAAGTAATACCACATTGCCTTCACCCTCAACAAAAGCTAAGCTGCGGTGTGGCAGTTTCTTGCTGTGTGCCCCAATGTCCTGGTTCTAAATAAAAAGCAGATCCTCCTAGACGTAGCATCTGCACGTGGCTGTGCCTGTTTGTCTCCCAGCTGTTGTGTGGATTTTCTATCCAAAGCAAAGCTGGTGGTGCCTGCAGCCATGAAGGACTATGGACGTTGGCAGCTACGCTTCGCTTGTGCCTGTCCCACTGGCAGTGCAGATGGCAGTGACACCAAACCGGCACTCCCTCAGCCCCTCAGCTGCTCTAGGGATCTTTCACGGCAGGCCCTTTTCCTTCTTTCAGCAAGTCACCTCCCTGTGCTTGCTTGGATGAGTATGGTAACTCTTTACAGAAAGGAATGGAGATCTTGTGGGAATGGGGATCTTGCTTTTCCCACTTTTATTCAGCAGAGTAGAGGCGCCCAGCGTCTGGTCCCTGTTCATTGCCACCGGGTAGGTGAATACAATGCTTGCTCCTGGGCCAATCAAGTCACACCAGAATCAAGTAAGCAAGTCAAAAAAGGTGCCCTCTCTTAGTGGTACCCTAGTGACACTACGGTGAACAAAAATCTGGTCATAAAAATAACCAGTTCTGGTTGGACCGAGGACTCTCCTGCTCCAGTAGCCTGTCTACAGCAGCAGATGGCAGCAGATCTCCAGGGTAGAATTATAAGAGGGCAAGGAGCTTCAGCTCCATCTTCCAAGGTGTGATGAAGGCTACACTATTCCAGTACATGTTAATCTAGTCTGCATTGGAGGAACCAGGTCCAAAATCTGGCCCTGACAGGCTGTAAGCTAGTCCATCCACCTCATATTCTTCCTGTCATTGATACTGTCTGCGTTAGTTCCGGGATGAGAGTCAAACCCAGCAAAAAAGGGAGTAACCTAGGTGCATGTGCCTCCTCTCTTGCAGGTCATCCCAGACTGGAAGGAGCAGGAGTGGAACCCCGAGAAACCCGAGAGCTATGTGGGGATCTTCCACTTCCAGTTCTGGCGTTTCGGTCAGTGGCTCGACGTGGTCATAGATGACCGCCTGCCCACACTGCACAACCAGCTCATCTACTGCCACTCCAACTCCAGGAACGAGTTCTGGTGTGCCTTGGTGGAGAAAGCTTATGCCAAGTAGGTATCCAGGCAGTTACAGGACAAACTGGGACCTGAGCACCCTGTTTTTCCTCTCTGTTCATTCATCAGCTGGCTTGCACCAGTGGAAACAACAGCTGTCCTGGGGAGGCATAGGACATATCTCAAACGGGCAGAAACTGTAGGAAAAAAACCACCCTTCTCTAGCTTTAGTTCACCCCCAAAGCAAAATATCCTCCAGCTCCACCTTTAAGTAACACCTATCCTAGAGATTTCACATTCCTTTTACTTTGTCCTATGACAGCAGGAGTGCTGTAGGCAGCATGAGTCTTATTTTTTCACCCTACTTTGCTGTCCTCACCCCCTGGAAGTTTATTACAAATCTCTATTCTCTGAGCTGCCCAAGAGCTGTCCCAGACCCCTTCAAATGTCAAGCCAGTGTTTCTGTGCCATCCCCGTCACCCTCTTCCAGGTTATCAGGCTGTTACGAGGCCCTGGATGGAGGTAACACAGCTGATGCCCTGGTAGACTTTACTGGTGGGGTCTCTGAACCTATCGACCTGACCGAAGGGGACTACATTGCTGATGAAGCCAAGCGAAACCTCCTCTTTGAGCGTGTCTTGAAGGTGCACAACCGGGGAGGCCTCATCAGCTGCTCCATCAAAGTAAGCAATATTACCTGTACGGTCATGTTCTCATGGGAGTAGGCGTTTTAGGATGCAAGTTGTCTTACATCGGTGGAGACTTTTAAATTAGAACAGATAAATTAAGGCCAAGGGTTCCTACTTCTTGTGGATGGCAAAAGGAGTCAAGCCTGGATGCTAGCCCTCTTTATTCCTTACTGTTCTGTCCAAGAGCCTGGATTTATCCCACCACAATTTAAATGTTAGGAGAGAATTCTCTTCCAGAGGAAGGTGTTTTGGTGTCTGCATGTGGACACCTCTACAAACACTGGGTGCCAGACCTCCCATTATAGCCAGTAGAATGAGCTTTATTGGTCGACAGTATGGGAGCTCGGAGGCCTCATGTGGTAGATGAAGACCAGGAAGGATCTAGCACCTAAAATGGCATCTAATACATCTGCCAAAGCAATTGACACTGTCCCTGAGCATTGGTGTTCTTTTTTCGGGCTCCGAGAAACCTACGGGGAAATCTGAGTTCCTCTTTTCTCCAGTCCCTGCTAAGGCAATCACATCCCCCCAGTACGAGCGCTGTCTGTGTCCCCCTGCCCAGGCCACGTCAGCAGCTGACATGGAGGCCCGCCTGGCCTGCGGACTGGTGAAGGGCCACGCGTACGCAGTGACAGACGTGCGGAAGGTCCGCCTGGGCCACGGCCTGCTGTCCTTCTTCAAATCGGAGAAGCTGGACATGATCCGCATGCGCAACCCATGGGGCGAGCGGGAGTGGAACGGCCCTTGGAGTGACACGTGAGTTAGGATGGGCAGCAGCAGCACCTTTTTTTTTGGTGGGAAATGCTGGGTTGGAGCAAGCTTTGAGCCAGGAGACAATTTGACTACGTCCACACCCATAGGATAGCATTGTATGGGCAGCTCTGGGATGCTGCTTCAACCCGCGTCCTAAACCTGCTGTTTCACTGGGGTAGATTCATTCCTTGCCCTGGGGTCCCTGGAGATCGGCAGGAGGGTGGCTGAGCTTGGCAAACTTTCTCATTAAGGCTCTGGCAGGTGTTGTGATGAAATTGCCCAGCATGTTCACACTAGTGAAGGATGATTGTAGCTCACCTTTCTGCTCCCAGTCTTGTTCCAGCAAACATAGCACCCAACAGAACCTACCTCTGTCACCAGTGACTGCTGTGGTGTCTGTGGATGGGATGAAGAACCAAGGGCTGGTGTAACCAGAGCCTTTGGCCAGAGTCCCTTTTGTTGTCTTCACCAATAGGGTTGTGATTGTACTAGCCAAACAAAATCTTGCCGAGCTGGATTCAGCTCCATTAGCCAGGAAAGAAGTTGAAGCTCCAAGCCATGCTGCAGTCCCCCCTTGTTTGGAAGGTGAGCTAACCAGAGCAGTGTGGGGACTGGTTGCATGGCTGGAGCTTTATACAGGGCTTCTGCCCTTGACAGATCCTGCTGAGGTCAAGTAGCCTCTTGAATTCTTGTCTGTCCCCTCGCCCTCGCAGTAATGATCCTGTACTCTTCCCACAGCTCTGAGGAGTGGCAGAAAGTGAGTAAAAGTGAGAGAGAGAAGATGGGGATGACAGTGGAAGATGACGGAGAGTTCTGGTGAGTCCCTCCTAGGGTTGTCACCGCAGGCCATGCCCACAGAGTCCTCCCACTCCATGAAGCATGCTAGTCATTTCCATGCATGCAGCTAACCAGAGCGAATGGCCTTCCAAGCCCTAGGATCTTCAGTGTAGCCTCCTCCTTGAGCCCGTGGGTGTTAGCTTTGGATAGCCCTAGGATTGCAAGCTGCTCAGTATCACACTGGGGTCCCAGTCATTTCATGAGGGTACTGTTACGAACTTAACAGCCTCACCAGATAACGTTTCCATACCATGTGTACCCATGAGTGGAGGAAGGGCCACTACGCTGCTTCTCCCACTCCAAAACACATAGCTGTGTTTTTCAACTAGAAAACAAGTATTTACTGCATGTGTGGAGAAAGGTATCTCCATCTCTTCTGTTATGCATCAGCCATCAGAGGCTACCCACCCTCAGTCTCCAACAGGTGATCAAGAAAATCCCTGCAGCGTATTGTTCAGGGGAACGAAGCAGCACAACTGAGCTCTGTCCTGTCCTCACTTAGGATGACCTTTGAAGATTTCTGCAAATACTTCACAGACATCATTAAGTGCCGTCTCATCAATACATCCTACCTGAGCATCCACAAGACCTGGGAGGAGGCAGTGCTACATGGGGCATGGACCAGAAACAGTGACCCCTTGAAGAACCGCTGTGGAGGTTGTATCAACCACAAGGACACCTTTTTGCAGAACCCCCAAGTGAGTCATGGAACAGAGTACCTTCTGGAGCCTTTGCATGTGTTTCCAAATGTTTAAGTCTCCTACAGGGACCTAGAAGGCCAAAATGGCTACCAGACCTCAGTAGGTTAACTGTGCTCTCAGCCATTCTGTGGCTGAGATGCCTGGCACAGCATGACCAACATCCAGGCCAACTCTATGACCCTTATCCCTCCTACCAGGGAGACTGCATCCAAGTGCCTGATGTGGAGCATCTTGGCACAAGCAAACAGCAAACTGTGCCCCAGGGTAGCAGTGAGAGTTGGTGCCCGTCAAACTGGGTCAGGAACCTTTTTCCAGCAATTTGGATGTCTGAATGATCTAATTCCAGTTCCTTTGCCCAGAGCTTGGCACTGTTAAATTTGCCAGGACAGGTGTAGTCTATAGGGCCTTTTCTTCTAGCCTGGCCTTCAGAAAAGACCCTGCTCTGAAGTTCATGTCCTGGAGCAAGCTCTTCTGTCCTGTACTGCTCTGATCTGGGATTCTCAGTAAAATGAGACAAGTTCTGTGAGTCCTTCATCTAACAAGCAGACAAAAAGTGGTCTGGTCCATTGCAGGAGTTGTCATCAAGGATGTGGGAGAGTTGTTTCCTGCTTCCAGCTTTGTATTAGCCTTCATCTTAGGTCTCTGTAAACGTCGGTTCCTCCTTCCATACCTTGTAGGAGGACCGGTGGCAGACTGCAAGGGGTGAAAGTCTCTGGTATGAGACTGCATCTAGACACCTTGGATTCTGCCAAGCAATTCAAAGACTGGATTTCCCAGTCTTTTTCTAAGATGAGCCAAAAAGGTCTCTGGCTTGGCAAGATGATGCCAGTTCCCAGGAGAGGTGGGTATGGGTTCTCAGTGCTGCTACTGATGCCAGGCTGTCCTTGCAGTGAGGCGGGTGAGGAGAAGCTGAGGTTAACTCTACTGTGTGCCCACCCGACCCGTGCCTCCATGATCCTGTATTAGTACAAGTCCTCCCTTACCTTTCTCCCTTTCCTTCTAGTACATGTTTGATGTGAAGAAGGCAGAAGACGAAGTGCTGATCTCCATCCAGCAGAAGCCAAAAAGAACCAGTCGCAAAGAGGGCAAAGGAGAGAACTTGGCCATAGGCTTTGATATCCATAAGGTAGACCATGGTTCCTGCATGTTGCCCTGAACACCCCCATAAATTTCTTAGTGGTGGAGCAACAAGTCAGTACTGCATGACTATTTGTATTGTTCAGTTAAGCATTATCTGTGTGCCTCTGGGGTGCCTTCAGCACAGTGTGCCCCCCTCTAAATATGACGAGATTTCAGAGATGAACAGTGACAGCATGGACAAGTTCTCCTTGCTAAAAGCAATGATTAGTCTGTCATTAGCCTGTCTTCAAATGTTGAAATTTGTGAGACTTTGTTAGGCTGATCCTTATGTGTTGCTTTTTGGGGGGAATGCAAGAGATAATGAGTCCCTGAGCCAGCAGTTGGGAGAGCCATGTCTGCACTTGTTTTCCAACCACCCCAGTTGGAACCATTTTGCTGGTTCTCTTAATTCTCGTTCTCCCAGCACTGTGGGTTCAGTCCTTGCAGTCTGGACCCCCGGGGCGGATACCAATACATTGTCAGTCAGCGCCATCCTGCTGACCGTCCTGCTGTGGTCTCTGCCAAGGTGGAGCTGAACAGGAACTACCGGATGCACACCCTGCAGCAGAAGGTGGCCAGCTCCATCTACATCAACTCCCGCAGCGTCTTCCTGAGGACAGACCTGAAGGAGGGACGCTATGTCATCATCCCCACCACTTTTGACCCCGGTCATGTAGGCGAGTTCCTTCTCAGGATTTTCACAGATGTGCCTTCAGATTGCCGGTAAGGAGCAAGAGCAGAGGTGGGGAGGAGCTGGCTATTTGGAGACAGCCCTGTGCTTCTGACATGCGATTTTCCTGATCGGAATTGGCCGTGGCCTTGCCTGGAGCTGGCGTTTGGCTTCCTTTCAAGCGTGGCCAAGAAACAGGGCACCTTCACAGGTCTCACCACAAACATGCAGGGAAGCTCCCACTCTGCTTCTAAGCATGACATGGGGGAACATCCCAAACCCAGGCTGAGGAGATCAGAGCGGGGAGCAGAGTCTGACAGTGGACACTGCATGGTTCTGCCATCCTGCTAGAGCAAACTCCATGGCTTGCCCACGGGGTAAGGCTGGGCACCTCTCAAAGGCCACGTGTTTTTCCTTCCAGAGAGCTGACACTGGATGAGCCACCACACACCTGCTGGAGTGGGATGTGTGGTTACCCGCAAGTGGTATCCCAGATCCACGTCCTTGCTGCAGCTGGGCTCAAGAATCAGGACTCCCAAGGTACTGGTCTTTCTCTGCCTCTCGTCTAGTGCCGGAGGAGCTGGGAAGTGGTTGTCTCAGTGGGAAAAGGGGGAGGTGGTTTCTTGAGGTGGGACATTGCTGGGATTTATGATGTCCTCAGATATTATTTTCAATGTACATTTCAGTATACAGTGTCAGACACCAGAGGAGGAGAAATTCCATGGAGAATCAAACTCACTTCTTGCTCTGGGCATGATCTGGGAGCTGTTATATTTAGGCTGTTGTGTAAGATCCTTGGGAGATCCTCCTAAAACTTCTCTAAAGCCTGTAGCAGTGGTCCTATAGCAATCCAGGCTTTCCTCCGGAGTATGAGCAGCTGTAAAAGTCAGGAACTGTATTTAAAGGCTTTTTAATAGGAAGGACAGAGAAGTGATGGAACAGGCTGATGTGTTGGGGTAGTGTTCATCACCGGAGGCTGGATAAATAAATATCTATCAGTAGAGGGTATGGCAAATATAGCTCATTTTGGGATGGTGGGGATCAAGACCCTCTCCCTCTTTATTTCCTGTAAGTCCTGCTCCATGCTTGGCTCCTAGGAGCCCTCTGAGATGACTTGAGCCACCACCAGCACACAGCGTACTGTGTTTCTGCCTTCTTGGCCCTCTACAGGTTTATTTTCATGGTTCTACCATGCTATCATGCAATTTTGACATCCAGCACTTCTCTTGCATGAAAGACAGCAGCAGCACCATGCCTCACCATGTCCTACAGCCATGCAGAAGTTCATGGCAAGAGCCCCATCTTCAGTCCTCCTGGGGCATCTGGACCAAGAAACCCAGGACTAGTGATGACTTGCACCGGGAGATCGTTGAAGTATAGATGAAAGGTCTAGAGGTTGCAGTTAGAGAAGCAAATGCCTTTCCACCATGAGAGCAGACCAGGTCCTAGCTTTTCTCCCCAGTTTCTTGAGTCAAGGACATGTTTTGAATGGGGCAAGGTTCAGCCAGCCACTTTCAAGCCAAATTTAAAGTATAAAATTGAAAACTTAATTTTTTTTTAAAAATCGAAATTAAAAACTTAATTAATTATTTTTTTCACCCAAGCATTATCGTCAGGGCTGCGTATCACCAGAGCCCTGGAAGTAACTGCCTTAGGGCAAGGACTAGCCCGATTTGATTATTTATCACATGCCACAAGGGGAGTCCTTCTATCCTGTCTGATGTCTGGGGAGGGAATTTTATCCGAGGTAGGTTGTTTCTTCTTGGGTTACTCGCAGTAATTCAGTGTATGGGGAATGCAGGGGGAATCTGTAGCCAAAGGTCTCTGAACTCTTCACAGCAACAAGGAGATTTATCTTTCCTTCAGACAAGGGTACATGTGGTTTCTGGAGCCATGAAACATTTTTTCAGCAAGAGGCCCTTGGGAATGGCTTTTTTCCAGTTGTTTAGTTCCCGCCACCAACAGCCTGCATGTTTGGTGCTTCCTAGTGTAATGGCATCTCTCGTATCTCTCAGCCTTTCACACTACTTTGGAAATAATGATTTACAGATAGGAATTTGGCTCCAGCTTATGGAATATGAGGATTTAACGGGACATCCCAAAAGACGAGGCTAGTTTGGAAAAACAGCTGTGAAATCCAGCAGCTGTGTCTCACCAGGGGAGCCAGGTCCTTGCAAACAGAAAGCTAGCGAGGAGGTGGTCTGGCAATCAAAGATGTGGTTCTTAAATCCCTGGCCCTCAGAAGAGAATGGTTTGTTCCTCCTAATTTCCACATTTTTCTTGGACAAGAAAACTCATCCACCTGGTCTGTGTTTCCATCACAGCCACTAAAGCTCATGGTAAGAAAATGCATTCTGGCAGTTACATTTCCATAGCAATTGCTCATTCTTTACTGAAATTCCCAAAACGAGCACTTGTTTTGTAAGGGGAAAATGTTCACTAATTAGGGACTCCTTCCCTCTCCTGGAAGCTCAGGTACAATCCAGCTGTGGGCTAGTAGTCTGTGAACTTGGTAACTTTACTCTCATCGTTGTGGCTTGCTTGTTCCCCATGACTGCCTTGTTCCAGCTGGGATATTGCAATAACTTTCCCACTTTCTCCTCCACTTCCCACTCATTTCCCGTGATTGCCCCTTGATGCCCAGTCTTTTTCTTCCCCGTGTCTCTCACTGCCATCGATGATCCTTTTTGACATTTTGACCTTCTTCCTGAATTCTTGCCCAAACAAATATTCTAAGAACCATCTTCACCTCTTCAAAAGCCTTTCAAATACATTTCCATCCTAAGGCTCCCCATCCATCAGTTGCTCACCAAACCTCCTCAGTGCCCAAATGGTCTAGTTTTTTGATCTCATGAATTAGCACATCTTAACACTTCATTTTGGCTCAGCATTGTGCCATCTCTCATCACCTTGACCACCCAGCATTTTTCTTAGCCCAACATTAGTCTGACAGCCCCTGCAGCACTGGAGTCTCACTAAATCCAGGAGGAAGATGTGCCAATGATTTGTGCATAGGGGTGAAAAGCAGAGTCCCTGCTGAGGTAGCTAGTTACCACCTTGAAGTAAAACCAAGGTTAGTCTGGCTTGGGAGTGTATGAGCTGCAGTGGAAGCAAGTGGAGTTTTGCAGCTGAAGGCCCTTGCCTTCTTGCGTGAAATGACCTCTGTGACCTCTTTCTCTTCCCCATGGCTTTATTTCTGCCTGCCTTCAGCAGGGCAAGCCCTGAAAGGAGAGTTGAGCAGAGCGGTGTCTTCCATAAAATATTTATCCCAAAGGTCAGAGGATTTGGAGTGATAAAGGAGTGTTTAGGTAGGTTATGGAGTCAAGGAAGAGGTGGCCATTTCATAGCAGTCCATTACCACCTGCTGCCCAGGTACAATGTCACCTAACAGGAGTTGGCCTGAGCCCAACAACTGAGCTTCATGAACATCATCTGGGTTGTGATGAACTCTTTGGCAGATATCCATCTCCTCTGGTGGGGTATGGAGGAAAAGTGCTGCATGCCATCCTGGAAAAGGGCTCTGAGGAATTACAGGAGCTACAACAAAACAAAAAGCCCCTTTTCTTTCCCCAGGAGCTGACCCTTATGTGATCATCAAGTGCGAAGGGCAAAAAGTTCGTTCTCCGGTGAAGAAGAACACAGTGTCTCCAGAATTTGATGTGAAAGGGCTCTTCTACCGCAAGAAGCCAGGACAACCCATCATTGTTCAGGTAACCAGGAGGCGAGCAGCAAGCCGAGGGATGGAGACTCTGTCTCGCTTGGCCACCCCACCTGCCCTCTCCTCACACTGTCCACAGTGGATCTGTTCCCCAGGGCTGAGCTTCATCAGTTCATGCAGCTCAGCCCCTCACCACCACGGCTGAGCGGTGACATCTGGTAAACGCACATCCTTTGCCCCTCACACATGTCTCTGAGCCCCACATCTCAACAACCTCCATGGCTCCAGCTCAGAGCAGGTCCCTCCCCTCTGGTGTATGAAGGTTGGCTGCATCGCTCAAGGCGCTGCCCTCGTGTCTGTTTTGTTTCCCCAGATCTGGAACCACAACTTAATAAGTGACGAGTTTTTGGGCCAAGTGGTGCTCACGGGGGACCCCAGCGATCGGCAGTCAGTGCACACACTGCACCTCCAGGACAGGGGGAACAGAAGATCGAATGATCTCTCTGGGACCATTGCTGTGATGCTGCTCAGCAGCAACATCCTCACCAACGTCTAAGTACTCAAGAACTCTTCTTCTGGTGCCACAGATGTGTATATAAACATGCACACATACATACATACACACATACACACACATAGCCTACCTACCATCTGCAAAGCCTATATGAACTATGCATGCATTCCATTCTTAGGAGCCAGTCTTGTGTTTTCAATGTTAAAAAGTGGTGCCTTTTTGGGGAACCACAACAATCCTTCTGCTGGCATCCTCTGCAGCCCCCATCGCCGCCGTGTGCCCTGGGGGATCGCTGCAAGCACGCTGTGTGTCCTGACAGCCAGAGCACAACGCCCTGCTGCTGTTTGTTTACACAGGCTGGCACACACGTGCCACCACGCACACATGTGGCCACCGCGGTCCTACCAGCTGCTTTCATGCATCTTTGATGTGTCTGCTTGGTTTAAGAGTAGTGTGTGTGGAGTCGTCTCCTGTGAAACTGCTGTTTAATCGCTTATCTGTGGAGGCACCTCAGCAAAGGAGAAGTGGAAAACAAGATCAGGCCCTTTTGAATGTGGTGCTGGGCATGGGTTTGCATATTGCAGTTGGAAAGAAAGTGCACCAAGGCAGTCCCAAATCCCAAATCCACAGGGGCAACAAGACTAAAGGTTCCATCATTTTAGGGACAAGCTGTTTCCTCCTGAGTCTTGTTCAACCCCATGAATACAAAGATGCCAACAACTATGATGCCAACAACTATGGTGGGGCAACTGTTCTTTGGGGTCAAGTTTTTGAACCAGTCTGGACTCAGCTCCTGCATGTGCCTCGAACTGCCGTGGTGCCTGCTCTCTCCATGGCTTCATGCTGTCCCCATCCCAAGAGCTCACCCCAGTAGCTGGGGTGGGTTGTCTACTGGGGCCATTCAGTGTTTAGATAAGAGGAGACCATATCCTCTGAAAGCCAAAGCATCAGGTCCAAGGGATAGGGAGCTTTGCTCAATGGGCTCCATCTTTACTGCTGCATACAGTGCATCATATCTCAGTGCCTCGCATTCCCAAATTCTCTATGAAAATAGTGGGATTTTAGCTTGTGCTGGAGGAGCACTGCTCCCAGCGCAGCCTGAAAATGCTGGGAATCTTTGATCCATGCCAGTGTTCATCTCTCACCTTTAATTTCCAGTCTCCTGGCCTGGAGGATGAGTTGCACAGTGCTAGAGCCAGTCTCACAAGCACAACCCAAGCACGTCCTCGGGGACATGTTTAGGGCCATGGTCTGCTTCTGTTCATCATGAAGACTGGATGTATCTTCCTTGTTCCACTGGGTGGCAGAATCTGGCTGCTTCTAAACCATCCCAGCTAAGCCAAACAACAAACCCTCCTCTGGCCTTTCAGCAGCTATCAGGGCAGGTTTCAAGGCATTTTTTTTCTCCTGTTGTTTAGGTTCAGGGGTTTTTTTAATTAATGTGCCTTTAAAAATGGTGCAAGTTAAGGGTTTTCTCTGTCAGGTTTGCTAACAAGAAAATATTTTGCCGCCACCTGCATGCAAGTAGAAATGGATACATATGATGATGTAATCTTTTAGTCATGGTAGATTTTGACCTGAGCAGAGTCCTCTGCCTGCAAGGACAAGTGAACAGGAAAGCCTTTTGTTGCCATAACAAGTAGAGTTTCTGCTTGTCCTACTAAATGCCTGTGTTTGTGCTGCAAGTCTGTATCTTTTTTTTTTAAAAGTCCCTAAAGATCTGCCAAACCTGTAACGTCGTAAGACGTTCCCCAGAACCACATTACCAGACAGCTCAACTCTTGGTGCATCCAGAAATTTACAGTACAACTAACTTAATCGATTTTTGCAGGCTGTTTTTCCCCTTTCCTCAGCTTCAGAGTTTGCCTCCTGGTTATGAATTGGGTTTTTGGCCAAATTGCTTATTTTCTTAGGTCTTGTTTTCCAGGACTTAGAGGCAAGCAGTGGCCCACAGGATGCTCTTTCCAGGTCTCAGTTATTCCTGGCTTGCACTGAGCACCCTCCGATTCCTGGTGCCATCACTGCATGTTGCAGAAGTGCTTCAAATACTCCTGGTTTGGTAAAGTGACATTTTGACCCCAAGGTAAAGACAATTCCTTGAATCTGGGCAGACTGATTCAGAGGTATTTTGACTTTATACTGGGTTTGTTCATGGGACTCATCACTGAAAAGAAACGAAAGCAGCATTGTGGGGTTAGAAGGCGTGATTTAGGTCTTAGGTGAAGATCTCACAGGCTCATGTTCAGCATGGTATGTGAGAGGGACCATGATGCCCAAAGATACCTCACCTGGCAGGGAAAAGAGCTGTTTAGCTAAGGGAGAGCATCACAGGAACATCACAGGAGCTTTGCACCATCATCAGCCGATGGGGGTAGCCAGCCTGCCTGCATTTGCCTTGTTTTCTCAGCAGATCGGGCTACTGATAGCTTCAGCTCAAGTGCCCTGACACGTGCCCAACTGCACCGTGATCCCCAAGGAATGGCGTTGGAGCTTGCTGAGGAGTAGCGGTGCCCTGGTACCCATGGACAGCATCCTTCCTGCCTACAGAGAATCAAGCCATAAAGAGAGGAAAGGCAGCTTTTAAACAGCTTCAATAATAAAAAAAAAACATCAAACTATATCAGGACCAAAATGGCTTAACATCAGTAATATCTATCCTTTTTTTTTTACCCCAAACTTTTGAAAATCTAAAGCAGAAGCCTTCTTCCCCTTACATTTCCAATGGAATAACAAAAATTACCTTTGTTGCTTGCTTTTTTTTTTTTTTTTTTTTTTTTGTCTTGGTTGTAGAGCAGATGAGGGAGGGTAGTTATTAAAATGCCATTCCTAATGTGGATGCCTTTTCTCTTTGAATGAAGTAAACAGAAATATTCAGGACTTTTTGTCTGAGAGGAGGACAGGTCTGATAAGCACTTTCCAGAGCCTCCCAAGTAGTGTAGGACATGTCTTTGATTTATTTTCCACTTCTTTTGTTGATCATTTCAATGGTTGTGAGTAGCCTGCCGTTACACTCTGTGAAATCCATTTCTTTTTGACATGTCCATGTTAAAACAGGCTACAACTTGTCTTCATCTCCAAAGGCACTGATGTGTCATGCTGCACAAGCTCAGAGAGTGGTCCAAACAGAAAGCCAACGTTGTACAGCTGTAAACCTCCTATAAATAAATTGTGTATATTTTATTCGGACCTATTTTGCTGTGTTCTTCCAGAATGCTTTTGATGGGCACAAGGTGGCTCTGCAGAGCCTTTTTCATTTGCTTGATTCACTAAACTCCATTCAAATTCTTTTCTCTGCGGACTTTGAGACTGAGGCAAGGCAATCTGCATGAAGGTTTCACACAAGGTTGCACTCATGTTCACTGGGAAAAGCCACGGAGGGGAGGGGTAACCTCCTCTGACTATAAAACCTTTGCATCCTATGCCTCAGAGTCACCACAATGCAGGGAACTTGGTTTTTTTGAGCCTCACCTGACTTGGAAAAAACTCTGAAGACTGCTAAAAAGGAAAAAAAAAAAAGGGGGGGTGGATTTTGGGCAAAGCAGCAGGAGGATGTGATTTTAGGAAGTCTTTCCCTTGGAGAGCAAACCTGCACGTTGCACACTGGGAGCATTTGAAAAGTGAACAGCCTGTCCCTGCCCGTGGCAGCCTCCAGACTTGCTGCGGTAACACATGGTGCTGAAGTGCTGGCACTGGGGTCTTGCTTCCATCTCAGCTTCCCAAAGTGCTGGCACTGGGGTCTTGCTTCCATTTCAGCTTCCAGCCCCCAGCTCCACCATTTAGCCTGTGCTCAGGTCTTTGCAGCATGGAGGAGCTGTGCCCATCTACAGCTCACCCTCCAGAGCCTGGAGCAGGCAACTGGAAAAAGCCTTTTTATTGTGGGATGAGGACACCCATCCAGAAAGCCCTGCTCCTGGGATCATCCCCTGGGACAAAATATATCACCAAATGCTAGGCACAGAAAGGAGCATCCTACTCTATCACTGAAAGAACTTGCAAGGGGCATTTTTCAGGGGAAGGCCTCCCAGACATCTCAGCCTCACAAACATTCTAATACTCTCCTGGAGGATGTCCTGAGCAGTAGGCATGGCTGAGCACCTACGGGGCTGTGACACTTGTTGCTAGATATAGCACAAGAGCGAGCTCTGGTGTAGACTAGGTAGCTTTATTGAGTCTTGCTTTGTGCACTTTCAAAAAAAGGGCTATGGAAGCCTGGATAAGCCACAAATCACCCTGTAGGTGTGTGTGGAAGTCATGCATCCCCACCATCACCCACATCTCGGTTTTGCTGGTGCTGGGGCAGTGGACTTGAAAGTGGGGGTTGCTTTGCAGCCCTGCCTGTCCCAGTGCTGGTGGTACACACCGATGTGGACTGGCAACATGGGCAGGGATGTTGGAATTAGTGTGGGATCCCAACACATCACTGTGGAGATGTGGGGAGTATGTGCATGTTTGGAGACTGGCAGCAGGTAGTAGAGTGGTGCACAGCTCCAGGCAGGATTCAGCCCAGGCTTCCCAAGGGTACTGCAGCAGCTCTGCATCCCTCCAGCGCTGCCATCTGCCAAGAATTTCTGCTCACTAATGTTAAACTAAAATAACACTTCAGAACCTTCTTTTGACCTGCAAGAGCACCTTCATGGAGGAACAGACATCCTACCATAGTTGCAAGATGACACTGGAATATTTCTTCTTAGTGTTGGGTTCCCTACATCTTGCAGCTTCCCACCCCAACACCTCTATACATTCCCCCCAACTGCCATGTGGATATGAGCCTTCTGCTGCTTAAAAGGACCAGGGATTACTAGGAAGAAGGGCTACAGAGGTAGCAGGGCTTTCAGCAAGGGGATGGGTTCATTGCCTGACCCTCAGAGCTGCTCAGGTGCTTCCATATCCTTGGCCAATGTCCCAGGTATTAAACCAGGGGTTAGCCCATGACCCACAGCCATGAGATGCTGCACTGAGCGTTGCCCAAAGGCTCCTCGTGCTTTTCAAATCCCACCTCCAAACCCAGTGGTGCAGGCAGAGGAGCATGTCTGGCCCTGTGTCCCTGGCAGAGTCTCCCTTGCTGCCTTCCCACACGCCCATGGGAGACGCTGGGCACAAGAAGGGGCTGCCCGAGGCTGGACCACTTCCAGGCACATCGGCTGTGGTCCAGAGTGAAGCAAATCCCAGGCACAGCCAATATCTGCCCTCGTACCCACACAAACCACATTGGCACAGTGAGTAGGGCTTAAGTGAAACCAGGCACGGCCCCAGGTGGCCATGGTTTGTCTCTCTTGTGCTTAAAGTCAACTGATTCTATTCACAGCTGGTTCCTCTGAGAGGACTGGGCAGTGGCAGGGAGTTCCTCGGGGTTGAGCAAGGGACAGGGTGGCTGTGCTGTGACTTCTCCCATGTTTTGAGCAGAGTTCCTAGTGTGGTTTTGGAGGAAAGAAACTTCCTCTTATTGCTCCTTACTTCTGCAGTATCACCAAAAAAAAAAAAAAAAAAATATTCAGGTGTCCTAGTCCCCAGGAGGGGTTCAGGCCCCCTCGTTCTAAAGCAGAGCTTAGAAACACCTTGTGTGATAACGCTGCAAATAAAAAAGCATGTTTTGCACCATTTACTGGCTAAAATGCCGTGTTTCATACCTAAGTGAGAAACCCCCGTGATGGGACACAGCTCAATTAAAAGCCACCCCCACCTTCCTCAGCAGGAAGGAGGAAAGACACTAGCTCAGATTTGGGCAGGGAGTCACCAGGTCAGAGTTAAGCTTCTAGGCAAAACCTCAGCTCTGAGTTTCCTGCTCCTCAAGCATTTTTCTGTCCCAGTTTTCCCGTTTACAAGCTCAGGCTGCTGTGTTCAAACCAGAATGCCTGTCAGCTGCTGGCCCCATCCCACGGGGCCTCAGGACGGTGCCCAGTGCAGCCCTGAGTGGGCTTTGCGTGAGGCAGCGGGATCCTTCCAGCCATCCCTTTGCCCAAAAGGCTATCAGGGCTCTGCACAGCGAGGACTTGAAAAACGCAGCGTAACTCACAGCAGGGCTCTTCATGGGTACCACGTTCTGGGGCAGACCCGGGGGATACAGGAGGATGCACCCTTGGGGTGTGGGGACGCTTGGGGAGCGCGGCGCTTGCGGTGTCGCCGGCCTGGGAGTGTCACACGCACATTCACACTCACACACACCCCCCACACACACCGGGGGCCGGCTGTATCCCGGCTCCTCCCCCGCTAAGAGGCTCAGGCAGGGCAGGCGCTGCCCTCGCTCCGTGCCGGAGGCAGCGCGGCTCCGCGCCGGGCACCAGCGCCCCTTCCCCGGCCCCCGGCCGGCCATGCCCCGCTAAGGTAAGGCGGAGGGGGTGGCAGGCGGCACCCGGGAGGGACCGGGCTGAGGGCTGGGGATGCTCCGGGTGGGGTGCGATGGGTGCAATGGGGGTGCGGTGGGCTGGGATGCAGCGGGGGTAGCCCCGGTGGGGCTGCGCGGCAGCGAGCCGGCGCTGGCACCCGCATCAAACCTGGGGAAGGGGCTGGGCTGGCTGCGGGGGGCGATAGGACCGCAGACCTGCCAGAAATGCCCGGCAGCCCCGAGCCAGCTGGGCTCCTGCAGCACGGATTAGTGTCTGACTAATTTCTAGCTGCTGCTTAATTTAGCTTGGGTCACCTAGCAGTGAGCGGGGGCGGGGGGCATTCCCCTCCAGCGCTGCGCCGTGCAGCCCCCCACCCCTTCGCTCCACAGCCCTTTCACATCCAGGGATACGTTTGCAGGTGCTTAGGGACGGGGATGTGCCTGCTGCACGGACCCACTGGCGTTGCTGGCACGAGACCCCAGGTGTCCCCCCCGGTCCCATCGGTCCCGGGACCACTCCCTGCCCTGACCCAGCTCCGAACGCACCACCCAGGCGGTGAAAGCACGACCTGCCCTCAGGCAGAGAGCAGCAGGGCTTTCCCCCGGTTCCAGCATAGCACACCTTGTGTCCAGGCTATGTTTTGGTGGCAGGTTCCCTGGGTCACAACAGTGCTCGTAAGCAGTGCTCAGGACCTTCCCAAGCTGTTGACATTATTAGGACAGTCCCTGAGCATGGGATAGGCAATTCCCATAAAGCAGTTTGCATTTTGCTGCCTGGTTTGGGAGGGCAATGTTATGTGGACGGGCTGTGCTGGACCAGCTGAGCACCAGCCATAACAAAGAACAGCCCCCCGGCTTTCCTAGGGTAGTTATCCTAAGGAAGGTGGACCAGGCATCTCTTGGTGCCTCTGGGAGGACTGGGGTATATAGTGGAGGACCTGTCTTGTAGGCAACATAGAGGGAGAGTTTGAAAGGCCAGTGAGTCTAAAATTGCCTGGTTGTCCCTGACTGCTAAATCCCCCCTGCAGAAGGAGCTGGCAGGAGCTGGAGGCGGTCTTCACACAGCTCTAGTTGTTACATTGGTGTGAGAGTGCTTCTTTCCATAGTCTGAACAAAAGGATGCCCAAGAGCCAAGCTTATGGGGTTATCCTGTGCTTTACATCAAGATGTCAACTACATGGCTTGTGTTGTAAGCTGACCCCTCTCTCTTCCTTCTCCACTATATGATGGGTTCTATCTTTCTTCCCATGAGGTGAGGGACCGCAAGGTCCCAACAAAGGTGGTGTAAAGGCATGAGATGGTTTTGCAGCTTTGGACTGAGCTTTGCCAAAACTTCAGTCAAAACCTGGATCCCTGTGAAAGCCTGTGTGACCCTGTGCAAGTGTCTTCCCTACCCTGTGTCTAAACTGCCCCAGGGACAGCTGAAGAGGGACAGACAAGGGCAAAAAACAGGACTGCATTTCCCTCCTCTTGGTTGATGGACAAATTTGTTTTTTCACCTGTGGCTTTGTGATCTCTGAGCTCTGCCGATTTCCAAATACATGTCTCTAAATCATGTGTAGTGTTTAAGTCGTGGTGATGGGCAGGCGACAAATTGTCTTACTGTCTTTCTCTTCTACCTGACCTCGTTGAAAGCTTTGTGCTTCTGAAAAAACAGTGTAGGGCCAAAGTCTTTTCTTGGGCTTTTTGGAGTGAGACTGGAGTAACTTCATGAAGTTACAGTATCTCCCCACTGACACCAACGTTTATGAGATCTGAATCCAGGCCAGGGATGAACCTCTTTTCTAAGGCAATATTATTTCTAACTCATTTCCCCTCCTCAGAGCAGCTGATTCATCTCACTCACTATTAAGTTTCCACAGACCGGGACTGCTGTACAGTGTTTCTGTCTTACGCTTGCTAACTTGTGACTTCGCAATCCATGGGTTGCCATGGAAAGGATTTTGCTGTGATTAATGAAGGCATTGTCAGCTCATAGGTTTTTTTCAAAGCCTTTCCTGGAGCTGCGGAGAACAGCTTCCAAGCCCAGCAGAAAGGGGCAGACAGGACAGGCGGCTTCAGGCACTCGGTCCTGGGCACATTTTTGGTTCCCCACACTGACACCATGCTGTCGGGTAGTAGTTGCTGCCTGCACTCACTGCCAGATCAGGTCTGCTGGTCCCTTTTGAGGGAGAGGAGAGATAGGGACTTCTGTTGTTCTCTTGGGACAGAGCCAGAGTCTTCTTGCTCCCGAAGCAGAGTAGGACAAGTGTCGCTGTACCAAGGGGCTGGCAGGATGTGGAGACGGCGTGTAAGGGAGCTTTGCACCGTGAAATGCTCCTCTGCTAGGCAACGTGCAAGGAGAACCTGACATGGGATGAGATGGTGTGCTTGTGACTGTCTGGTCCCCCAGCCAAACTGCTAGGTAGAGCCAGCAAGCTTCTCAGGACAGGACTGCCCCGGCAGTGCCCATGCTTAGGCTGTCCACCCATCCCCAGGTAGCACCCCCAAACCCCACTGCACCCAGAGCTGTTCACAAAAACCCTGTTCTAAGAAGCTCTTCCAGTCTGGATACTGGGAGAGAGCAGATACAAGCAACAGGGCAAGAGGGAACAGCCTCAAGTTGCTCCAGGGGAGGTTTAGATTGGATATTAGGAAAAAATTCTTCATTGAAAGGGTGGTCAAGCATTGGAACAGGCTGCCCAGGGAGATGACGGAATCACCACCCCTGGAAGTGTTCAAAAAACATGTAGATGTGGTGCTTGGTGATATTGTTTAGTGGTGGATTTGGCCTGGGTTAAAAGCTGGACTTGATGATTTTAAAGGTCATTTCCAACCTAAATGATTCGATGATTCCCACTTCACAAGGAGAGAACAATGTGTGGAAATTAAATGAAAATAAGTCATCTGAAGTAGGTTGAGTGCCAAATAAATACAGAAAAGTTCAAAATCTAAAGCAAAAAGTCTCTGGGGACCCCTTCATTTTTTGGCACCATTGGCTGAGTCCTCCCCAGATCTGCCCAGCCTGAGCAGCTTGGTACTAACTCCCACCTCAGCCCAGCTGGGATCCAAAAACTGAGTTCTTGATCCCACTGGCAGTTTTAGAGCAATGGCAGAAAAGTATCGAGCTCTTCTTGGACCTCAGTCCTAGCAAGTTCCTTTCACAGCATGTTGGTTCAGCTGCTGCCATCCCCTTTCATGCATTTAACCTGGTGTAATAACCCAGTGTTTACCCGGGGCGCAGGTGACCTGAATACATTTTCTACATGCATGAAAGGAATTAAAACTTACACTATAGGTTGATTATAGACTTAGGAGCTGCCTTGCGTGGAGGTTTCCACTGCCTGTTGCTGCTGCATAAGCAGCCTGGCCTCCAACTTTAAGATGTGTGGAGGAAGGAGGGCTCACGGAAGGGCATGCCTAAGGTTATTCCGAGTGTTGGGAGAACTGAGGCTCTGTGGAGCTTGGTCTTATCCTCTCTTCCCCATCTGACACTGGGCTGTATGGTGGGAGCTGTGCTGTGCTGGGGCTTCACCCCAGGAGGCAAAGCCACCCACTGCAACAGTTCCTGACTTTGGAAATGGTAAGATAAATCTGGGATCACAGCAGAGATGGAGAGAGGATGGGCCCAACGTGAAGGTTGGCAGAGGGGGACGAACAGAAAATGGCAGGTATCCGCAGTGTCTGAATGAAGGCAGCTGTCGATGGCACTGTGTAGATGTGAAGACTTTTAGGAATATTATGGTTTAGTCTCATAGTGCTTGCAAGTTGCAGCTGTGAAATACCTTCCACCTGAGAAGGCTTTGCAAATGCTGGGCAAGACTCACCTGCCCAATACGCTGAGGCATAGGGAAAAGGTGCTCTGAGCCCTGCCTGGGCTGTGCTAGACTTGGGACCAGGATCCATCTCTTGGGACCAAGTCCTTGTGTGCTCCCCAGGACATCTGTCATTGTCCAGAGAGCACATTTCATTCCTCTGCTGATTTATTTCGAGTAATCCAAAACAAACAAACAAAAAGATTAAACAGATGTCAAAAGGGGAATGAGGATTGAAACAGCATTGTGCCTTTGTGAGTCCCTGGTGTAACTGCAACTGGAAAAGTGTGCACTGTCCTGGTCCCTCCATCTCCAAAATGATGTAGGTCAACTGGGGAGAATTCAGAGAAAAGAAGGGTGGCCAGAGGTCTGGAACAGCTTCCGCACAAGGAAGGACTGTTTAGACAAAGGCTCCAAGCTGAAAAGAGATAGGATGAAGGTGTGTTCTAGATCCTAGAAGACCATGCTTGCAGGTCTAGGAAAAAGGAGGATTTTCCTTTGCAATATAAAAATTAGAGAGAATCGAATAAAGCTTATAGAGACCAGGCTGAAATCAAAAGGGAGTTCACACAACCTGACATCTGTGGTACTCCTTACTGCAGGACCCTGGGGATCCTTAAAGTATTAACGGGTTAAAAAATGACTAGGACAAATTTGTTGATGAAAAGCCTCTCAAAAGCTTTAAAATACATACATTAAAGAAGAAAGCTACCATTCTTTGGCTCTAGAAGCTCTTGAGCTGAAAATTATAGTGTCTGGGGGAGTACTATGGAGTAGTGCCACTAAATCTTCACCCTGCTTTTATACTGCTCCCTGGGCATCCTCTGTTGTCCGCTGTCAGCAAACTAGAATAGATGGGGAGCCCACAAGCTGGACCTAGCATGGGCTGTTTTATGCAGAGCTCATGCTTCCATTCACCAAGAGTTGTTCATGCCCTGAGATTCTCCTTGAAACAATTCTTCTGAGATATTTGCCTTGCTGCACTTCTTAGTTGTCATGAAGAAGATAAGGTGTCAGCCTCATCACTTCATTAGCAGTGCCATGTATCATGTGGGTCGAGGAACAAAAAGCCTCTCCTCTTCCTTTTTCATTGAAAATACTTTCATGCCAGCAAGTACGGAGAGGAACTTAATGGAATTTCTTGCAGGCTCTGTGTCAGATCTCTTGTAGACCATTAGGGAATTGCCACAAAGATGGTGATCAGCTAGATCGCTGCTAGACAGAAAGGAATTTGCAGGAGGTTCCCTGTGAATCCCAGAGCTGAGCCATGCTGTTGTGGGGCTGAGGTTTGCTTTGTAAGTCAGCAGGATGGTTTTCCATATACCCAGCATGTGTTGGTGTGTGGGGGGTTGTATCCATGCCAATGGGAGAGGCTGGGAGAAGAACATGCTTTGCCTCTTGGTGGCACCGAGTTCCCAGCCTGGGCAAAGGTCCCACTGAGCTCATGTGGGCCCAAGGAGCTTCACAGAAACAGTGAAGCTGAAAGGGAAGGGGGGAGCACCCACAAAGCATAACACCTCCCATCATCAGAGACAGGGCTCCCTTGCCCAGCTGAGGCTGTCGGGAGGACGCGCAAACCTCCTGCAGTAGGACAGAGGGGTGGCAGGTGTATGTTGTAGTGAGATGGAAGGAGCCCCGTAGGCCTAACCAGAGTGTGTCAAACTTCTGCCTCCTGCGTCTGAGCCTTTGGGGGGTTTCCAGCACCAGTGGTGGTTGCTATTACATTGTACAAGCCCAGCTATTTCTATCCCGCTTCCTCTCATCCCTCCGCTTGGCTGGATCAGTGCCATCAAGGCCAGCAGATTTACCCTGGGCTGAGATGAACTCCAGAAACCACCACCGCTCCCCCGCCCCCCCCCCCCCCCCTCCCCAGGGTTTGTCTCTCCTACAGCCTGCAGAATGTTTCAATCTGCAGAAATAAAGGTGGTGGTTATTTCATCTGTGACCTCCGTGCCAGAGCATTCCTCAAGCCCATTGAGGAGCTGCACGCAGAGGGCTGTTGAAGTCAGCAAGATGATCCCCCTTTGCTCTTCAGCTCCTCTGCTCAGCTTCTCGGCTGCCTTTAATCCCAGGGGAACAGCAGAGCCAGGATAACCCAAACTTCTGTGTTCTGTCCTTGGAAGTAAAGCCCAGGAAAAGGTCTGGCATAGCTGGCTTTATGTGGAGCATTTTTATATGCTGGAGAGCTGCACGGGCCCAGAGCAGTCTTTGGCACAGACATGAGAAAGCATCGTATTGCTGGAATTACTGGAAGTCCCCATGAGCTGTTAACAGTGTTAGCGATATACCTCCCAAACATGCCCCCCTGCCAGGCTGGTGGGGCTACAGCATCCTTGACCAAAAAAAAAAAGGCTGGATAAAACTCTCCACTAGTCCTTTAGGTTTTCCTTTCATTTCTGCAGGATTTCAGAGCTACCAACCATCCTAGAACACTTGGGATGCCAAGATACAGCCCACCCAAGGATCAGGATCCCTAGCAAGGACTATTAGATGTTTTACATAATTCAGTAAAGTGGTACATGGAGACGTATAAACAATTAATGAGCAGGTCAGCCCAATCTGCTGTCAGGCAAGGGAGGTCTCTCAGAGCAGGTATACTGCAGGGACATCATCCCTCCCATGTAAGAACTCTCTCCTGTCCAGAACAATACAGGGGAAACATTGTCTGGTGATGTCACCAGTGCTTGTGGTTAAAGGAGCAGGTCCTTGTCCCACAGGGAGGGGAGTTTTTGAGAGTGCAGCTGTGTTAACTCCAGAAAGGCACTGAGACGTTACTTTCTTCACTGCTAAATGTCATGCCTGCACCCAAAGCATCAGGGGGGAGACAAGAGAGCACCCGGTGATCTTGGCCAAATGGCTTGGAGAGCCATGTCAGCTTGGGATGCCACCATGGGGCAAATCGGGACTGCTGTTCATTCAGGTTACTCGTACCAGCACAGATTAGGGTGGCGGGTAACAGAGGATGAAAGGTGTTTGGGCAACCTTATTGCTGTTAGAAAGAGCCCTCTGGATCTCCCCCAATGCCCTGTTATAACTGGGTTTTGTGCAGAGCACGCTCCTGTTTGGACCTGCAAACTAGGTCCTGTCCTCCCAGTACTGAGCTCAGCACTCAGGGAAGGTATTAAGTGAAAATGGCTGGAACAGAAGTCAAGCTTCTCAGGTGCAGCCGTGTTGTTGAATTCAGCCCAGGGAGTGAAACTTGTCTCCAGCAAACACCGATTCCTTACGTGTAGCTGAGAGAGAATCACAAATAGCAACAGCCACCCCTTTTCTGGGAGGGGTATCCCAAGACACGGCAAAGGAGGGTGGGGATGGAGCAGCTTGTTAAAACTGGCATAAGTTAAGTACCTGATTAGAGCCAACTTGCTCATCTAGTCTGATTTCCATAGGAAACGAGGCTGTGTGGTCACATTGCCTGTCTCTTTAGATGTGTCACCTAATCATGGTAGTTTGCTGACCAAGTTCCCTTGAAATTTGACAGAGCTGTAGCAAGGGAAATGAAGTTCCTAGACACTTCATGAAAATACATAGGCGAACGTGGGAGAAATCTAGCGCCCCGCAGCATGCTGCCAGGTCCTGTTGGACACTGGCCAGCCCAGGTGGGGTGTGAAAGCTGTTCTGGATGCTCCACCTGCAGAAAAGGCTTCTTGGGGGGACTACACCCTATTGACCATCAATAAATATTTGGAGTTTTGTGGTTGTAAAAAAGGCTTTTGTTAGCTTTGCTGCTCACAGGGAATTCTGTCATTATTTTTGGCCCTGCTCTTCACCAGGTGGGAACTTGGCATGGAGTAAAGTCACTTTACCTCCTGGAGCCCCCAGTTCTTTCGCCCATCCAGGCTCTTTGGGGCTGCAGTGACTTTTACTTTATGTCTGTGCAACACCTGCCAAATTATAGAATCATAGAATGATTTGGGTTGGAAGGCACCTTAAGGATCACCTCATTCCATCCCCCCTTCCCCGGGCAGGGCCTCCTCCCCCCAGCCCAGGCTGCTCCCAGCCCCGTCCAGCCTGGCCTTGAGCCCTGCCAGGGATGGGGCACCCACAGCTGCTCTGGGCAGCCTGGGCCAGCGCCTCGCCGCCCTCACGGGGAAGGGTTTCTTCCCAATATCTCATCTAAATTCACCCTTTCATATGTCCTTTATTCTAACTCTGCTTTGGCAAAGACCTATAAGCATGACTTCAGCTCAGCCAGATGATGCCCTTGACAGCACGGAGCATCCCATGCACTGAAGAACTCTCAGTGACTCAATATGCTATCAAAACGTGAAGAGCAGCAGCCAGCCCCTGTGACTCAGCTTCCCCAGCTGAAAAATTAATAACATTTTGCATGTGCAGCCAATGAGTCAGGGAGTGCCTGTCCCCCTCTCACCAGTCTGTTACAGGGCCGATGTCCCCTGGCACTGCCTCCAGCTGCCCTCAGGGATGCAATGGTGACTGCACCAAAGGCACCCGGCAAGGGCAGAGCAGAACTCTCTCCTTAATTTGTACAGTCCCTCTTCAAGCCAAACATCCTCTGGAGTCATCAGGAGTCTTAGCAGGATAAAACAGGGCTGGTATCTTCTGATTTGAACCCACTTAATCCTCCTAGTCCCTGCATTTGGAAGCTGACCCCAGCCTCTCTGAAGGGCCGTCCTGAATTTTTCCAGGACCACGAGAGATAAGAGGATAGTGTCAGGGCAGGCCGAGGGAGGATTTCACTGAAAATCCCAGCAAAGGGGTTTCTGCTGAGAAAAAAACCCCACAGGATTTTAACAGCTTGCAGAAGCCCTGCTCCAGCCAGCACTAATAGCACTGGAAGGAAAGAGACCGCACAGCCCAGGCCAGACCATTAGGGACCAGCAAGAGTAGAGGGTAAAACAGCTGCTTATTAGAACAATTTAAGGACAGTAAAGAGCAGGGGAGCTGCCTTTATTAAAGGCATGTTGATCTGGAGTCATAGGCGCAGCCTTGGGTGTCTGCAAGAAGCACATTGCACCTTCCTGGTTCTCCTGCCTGACCTTGGGGAAAGCCATGTCCTCCGTGCCTCAGTTTCCCTCTGTGTGAAATGAGGGTAGCATCATCTCCTCCTCCATAAATAGGCTGGGGTTCGTGTGTGTGTGTTGTGGTTTAACCCCGACTGCCTATGAAGTGCCATGCAGCCGCTCACTCACTCCCCCTCTACAGCAGCGTGGGAAGGAGGATTGGGAAGAAAGTGAAACTCATGGCTTGAGATAAGAATAAATTAATACTTGAAATAAATTAAAATAACAACAACAGCAACAATTGTAACAAAAAGGAGAGAGAGGGACAGAGGAATAACACACACACACACACACACACACACACCATCAAAAAAAACCAAAAACAAAACCAAAAACAACAACCCAAGTGATGCACAATACAGTTGCTCACCAGCCACTGACTGGTGCCCAGCCAGTCTCCAGCAGCAATCGGCACCTCCCAGCCAGCTCTCCCCAGTTTATATACTGAGCATGACAATATATAGTATGGAATATCCCTCTAACTAGTCTGGGTCAGCCGTCCTGGCTCTGCTCCCTCCCAGCTTGTTGTGTACCTGCTCACTAGCAGAGCATGGAAAACTTGAAAAATCCTTGATTTAGAGTAAGCACTACTAAGCAACAACTAAAGCATCAGTGTGTTATCAACTTTATTTTCATACTAAATCCAAAACACAGCATTGTACCAGCCGCTAGGAAGAAAATTAACTCTATCCTAGCTGAAACCAGGACAGTGAGGGAATAACAGCATAGTAGCTTGCTGGACTGAGTACTGAAACAGTGGCCGCAGTAAAGACACTATTTAATGAACCTTTCTGTAGCAAGCATCAGTGGGTTAGTAATTAAGTTATTGGACTGCCATTAGTCTGGTGTTCAGATCTTATCTCTGCCATACGTTGTCTGGGTAGTGGCAGATCATCTAGAGACTGTTAAAAGGGAGCACCTCAAGGGTGTTTAGAAAGAGCCCAAGTACCTAAATCACTCTGGAACCACTTCAGGAACAAGCTCCAGTGTGCCACAGGACAAATCACCTGATACCCCAAAAATTTCATTTTGAGACCCTGGACCCAGACTGCAGTGGGTGCAGCGCTCCTTCTCCTGCCCTCTGGCTTGGAGCAAGGCCTATGGTCTTGTAGGTTGATGAGATAGAAAGCTTGGAGGGCCAAAGAGATGATCCAGTCCAATCTCCTTCATAACATGGCCCAGTTTTTCCTAACTGGAGCCAGTAAAGTAGGATTGGCCGGAGTATATACCTAGGGAATATATCTATCTTTCTATAGGAAGTGTATATATAGACATGTACAAACCTTCCTTTGGACCTTCATGGAGTTGTTCTCAGGTGGTAGGTGCAGTCTTTGCAGCTGCCTGAGCAACAAAACCAAAGGATTAAACCTGTGTCTGAGCTAAGGGCTAATGGATGTTGTTGAACTGCAGGGCCGGCAGAGCCCAGATGGCTGGGAAGGTTGTTGCCTCCTGATCCTGGCCCAAAAGAGAATGCACTGCACAGGAATCTCCTCCCAAATCCATGCACACATTGTCAAACACACCAGCCTGGAGTCGACCACCGTCTGTGTGTATACCTTGCTCTGTCAGTGGCAGGGGTTGAGCAGCCCATGAAGGACCACATCTGTGGTGGCTCCACCAACACTTGTTGGTGTTGGTCTGCTCAGCCTAGGCTAGTTGGGGTTCCCTGAGCATGGGTGGGCAGGATCTGAGCTCTGTTCTTGGCGCAGTGCTGGGTGGACATCCCAGTGAGCTCAGGACCAGCAAGGGGACTTCCAGGACAGCCCAGCACAGTGAAGACAACCCTACTCCAAGGAGTCTTGAGAGCACATGCATGTGCTAAATCACCCTCAATTTCAAATATAGGCTTTATTTTAATTTTTTATTGTTGTGTGCCAGGCCCCATGTGCAGGTCCTAGCAACACCAGCAGTTCATCTATGGATAAAGAAGAGATGAAAACAGACTGCAAACACCACGTGGTAAACCTGCAAGTGCAGCATTTTGCCTAGATCAGCTCAGCCTGCTCGGTCTGGATTATGCTGAAATTACACCTGGCCTTCTTGCAAAAGGATACTTTATTTGATTAATTACTGTGGCTGTTGAAAAATACTCAATTGCCGGTAGAGGCTGATGCACAAAAGGAAATTGGCCTCCTGAGGAGGCTGTGCCGAGTGCTCCGCGGCGAGCTGGGATCGGATGCCGCCGTGGTCCATTGTTCTGCTCTGGCTACGTGAAAGCACAGGGAGGGAGAAAAGGTCAGGGCTTTTGTTAACTCCTCTACCTGCCGGGCTTTTCGGGGGGATTGAATGCAAGGCAAATCTATTGAACTTCCTCCTGGACACCTGAAAAATTGATGCCCGTTTCCTGACTACTCTCAGATGAACAGAGGCTGCGTATTGATTCTTTGACTTTCCAGAGGCAGGAGTTCTCCGTGGGTTCTTGCTTTAATGTAACCTGTTTGGCTGGGGCTCATTCAGTTGAGGTGTTTCTCTCTGTGGCACTGCTACCAGGACCCTTCAAATAGAGGTTTGAGGGCCAAACCAGTCCCACAGAGTCAGCTAAGTGGTCTTGACACATTCCCAGCTGCTCAGGGAGCATAGGGATAGAGAAAGGAGGGGGCATACAGATGAAAGCAGTCACCTCAGGCCTCCTCTGCAATTTATGGACAGAAATAATGCTGACGTTTCCAGCAGATGCAGTGAACCAGGCCTTGGAAGCACCTGTTTGTCCCCACAGTCGCGGAGGTGATCCTGGCTGACTTGATGAAATGCAGTGTCTGCATACGGACAGCTCAGTCCCACTTTGGGCGTCAGGTGGGACTTGGAGCACACAAAAAAAGATCGAGAGCCACAGTCACCTAAATGACAGCATTGTCACAGGAGAGGGCACAATGTGTGCTGATGTGGCATAGAAAGCCACAGCAGAGAGGTATGCTAATGGACTCCCATCCTAGAATTTTCACGCTTCTGCCTTACTCTGTGGTCCCCAGACTCGTGTGAATAAATACCAGCGACAGATATTAGCTCCCAGCTCCCTTCTGATCCGTGCACGTGGCCAGGAGGAGCCAAGGAAATGCTCAGGCATTGCACCGTTCCTAGGTAGTAAGTGCATTGCACAAGGGGTTCTTGGCTTTGTGGGAGCTTTGGCTTTGGTCTGGAGCTCTGTTTAAAATCACACCCTGACGTCTGCAGTGTTTTGGGGTTAGTTTTATTTTCTTTAATAGTAAGACGTCCTGTGAATCCCTGGTGTCAACTCAGTGTTGCACTCTTGTACCCTCAGTGTAGCCAACTACACGTGCAGTGTCAGCCTCACTGGGAAATTGTCAATCTTTTCCTAATGTGAAATATGAAAGAGTTTGGGTGACTCTGTGCGGGGATTGGTACTGACATGCAAAGGACCAAACAAGCTCTGAAATCCTCTAGCTGGAGTTGAGTCCTTTCACCGACCGACCGGTGTGATGCTTTGCAAAGGCAAACGGGGTGGCACAGCCTGGAGCTGTCATCGTGGGCTGTGATTAATGCCTGCAGCTCCTGGCAGAGGAAGGCACAGAGGATCATATTCCTTTCACTGCTGTCTTTTAAAACCCTTCACACCCAGTCTTTGACCAGGTCACCGCCTTGGAATTTTGTGGTGCCCTGACTCTCAGCTTGTGGAAAATGGCACGGTTGCATTGAAGTCAGTTGTATCTCAATTATTTCATATCACTGGGGGTCTGGCCAGAGGTTTTTTTCAGCTGGGTCAAAAGAAACAGCAGTGTTTACATTTTCAGCTGATCTGTAGTCAGCCTGACCAACGAGGAAAGTTCAGGACATGCTTTAAGTGCTCAGTTTTCAGGGAGAAGACAGATTTTTCAGAAGACTTCAGTGCTACCTGAGGTCTGTTGAAAATCAGGCCCTGATTTTGTGTGCTGAAGCCTTTGGCTGGAAACTATCTACTGCACAAGCCCTGACACCTCTCTGTCACTCACGTTGAGTAGATTACGTGCTATTTATTGGTGGTTTCAGTTACGAGCATCATTTCCCTAGGTTTCAGTTGCACTTGCAGAATGACAGACTGCAGTGGGCATTAGCACTGCACTGTCTTCCTTGAGCTACTTGCATGAAAAAAACTCTAATATACAGAAATGCAAAGTATCTGTGTATCTAATGCATTAAGCCTACTCCCACCCTGGGCTCTTTCACTACAATAAGAAATCTTGGTGCCTGCAATCTTTTCTCGCTGTAGTTATTTGGCTAATTGATCAGCAGGCTGGCTGTGTTGCTCTGTGCAGGAAAAGTTGTTTTTATTTTGAGTAGCTGGAATTTTCTGGGTTGGAGATCCCAGATGTGCAGGATGACTGGGCCATCCCTTTTTGCGGAAAAACAAAACAAAACCAAAAAACAACTAACAAAAAAAGAAGTCCCAAACCAAAACACCCACACACACACAAAACCAGCAAACTACCAGGTCTTTCCTGGGAACAGCATCCGCCCACCAGAAGGAGAAGCCCGACAGGAGCACCCTTAAATCTCATTAGTGCCTAATCCTGTGGATCTCATCATTGTAAGGCTGAATGCTGCAGGAATAGCTAGAGAAAAATCTGCACGTTCCCTAAAACAGCCCTTGCAGGCTGTCGTTTAGTTGCACAGTGTTGCATCCATGACTGGGCTTCATCCGTGACATGAGGAGCTACTCTGAGGATCCAGGGCTTCACAATAGATCTCTACTTCCCACTATCACCTACACCTTCACGTGTCAGCTTGCAGCTCCATTTGAATCTCTCTTCTCCCCTCACTTCTCCAGGCAGCTGGACCTGCAGCTGATGGGGAGGTAATTCTTTACACCAAAATTCACCTCTTGTTCAAAGCAGCTGTTCCTCTGCCTGCTGATACCAGCGTTCACTGGAAATCTGGTGGCCACTCAAAGTCTCATCCAAAGGTGGTAGGAAAGGCTTTTCTTGACTTTCAGTGAACTTGGATCAGAGTTCTGCCAGGAAAACATGCGCTGGGCTCATGGTGTCCCAGGCCATGCAGAGCCCCGTGTCACAGATGCATGTGAGAAATGGTGATTCTAATGTTTTCTGCAGCTTATTGCTGTTGTGACCTGCCTTGCTGAGGTGAGACAGCTTCCTTGCATTCCTCACATCACCTATCAGCGCGACCTCAAGCTAATCCATCCATGCGGAGGCAGCAATTAAGTCATAAACAGGGGAACTTTCTCAGTGCTGTGGCAGGCAGCGTGCTGGCCAGGTGATGCTCGCTGTGTCCTCACATCTCCATCACAAGAGTCTCATACTGTTTTCTCACTTGTAGAAACTCAGGGAGTGCCATTCTGTGTGTAAAAAAAATTAGCAAATACTCTGCATGAATTCCTGTTGCCATTGCATTCAGGGCAATACTTTTGCTTTTAACGGGGATGTATTTTTTTCTCCACATTGAAAGAGATGAAGTGATGGCTGGGTTTTACGCTCCATGTAATTTGCACTGGGGAAATTAGAAATTATTATTTCTTCTTGCAAGGATGAAGATATTTGTGCCACGAGAAGGGAAGGTGTAAGTGAATGGCCATTACCATGAAAATTTCAGTCCAAAGCTCAGATGGGGGGAAAGGGGGAGATGCTCAAGTTTTAAGCAACACTCCAGCAGTTCAAGCACTCGTCTAGCGAGACTCAAAGTCTGGGTTCCTCCACCAAGGTGGGGGTTTAATTCGAGTTACCCACCTCTCAGCAAGTCCTGGACAACCAGCCTTCACATAGGCTTTGAGGGCAAACCTGAGCAGCTGGGAGAGCTCACCTTCTGTGCAGAAAGGAAAGGAGAATGGGAGTCTATGGGCCAAGGAAACAGCGACGTCCCAGGCAGCACTGGATGGCAGGAGATCACACATAGCTAAAATTTACCCAAGACAGGCTCAGGCACCATGACAGGTTGTCTGAAGTTCTTACTGGGAGAGCCTGAGCGTTTGGTTTATTGAAAAGCAGAGCGAGAACCGATGGGAGTAGGCTGTGAGTGCCTCCACAGGGAGCAGATACCCGGCACTGAGGCTCTGACAGGCCAGTAGACACAGGTCATACCAGGGAGAGGCCTCAGTCTGATAGCAAAGCTAGGGCACGTGCCTCTTGCAAAGAGTTACCCAGACACGGTCTATCATCCTGGCTCCCCTCCGCTCCATGTCCTGGTCACCACTCCAGGCTAAGTGGTGCACAAGATCCCAGCATGAGGGAAGTGGAGGTGCAGCCCTGGGGCTGGGCCCTGCCGTGTGGGCCCATCGATGGGTCGGTTGTGGTTGGTAAGGTATGACTGGCCTCATCTGGGAAGCTGAAGGCAGATGCAGATGAGCAGTTACTTGTTTCATTTTAAACACTAATGATGATTTGACTTTTGGAGCTAGTTACCTAGAGAAGTAGTGGGTAGTCTCTGTTAAAAACTTGCTTGTTGATCATGCTAGCGGGGAAGACACCTGTTAGTCAAGAAGATGGATGGTGCCATATTCAGACTAATATCTTCTGACCTGAAAGCCCTGGTTCTGATTTGGGGCTCTAGGAAGAACACAAAATACAAACTGCCATAGCTTCCCAAGCATGCCAGCTTTCAGCAGGACAAAAAGCAGAAGGAATGGTATGTAGTGGCATTGCCTTCTTCCTCTCCACTTGCTGTCATGCGCATTCGGTGGTTAGAGTCCGCTGAGCTGGTTAGTTTAACCTCATTCAAGAGCCATTGTTTTTCTTCCTGATCTGAATCCTGCTTTTGATAAGGACAAAGGCGCTTGTCTCCAAGGGTACAGGTCTGACCTTTTTATTCACCATTTCTTAGATGAACAGTAAAATACATTGCAAAATCTTTAATCCTTCTCAGATCCACTGCTGGAGGGGAGGGAGTCAAAGCAGCAGTGTGCAGAGAGCATCGGTGTGTTAAATCTTTTTGCTCAGCTAAGGTGATAGATTATGTTTCTGCCAGTCAGATGAAGTAGACATAAGATGAATGAACTTCTGATTTTTCACGCTGTTAAGTGCCCAGGGTTTCTCCAAATGACAGGCTCTATACCACACTGGGTGCAGAGGGGGACTGGCTGTCACTGAATGTGTCACCTCATAAATAAATTATTCAATTTCTTTGCTGCATTTGCAGACAGGAAAATCATGTGGCACGTGGACTTCAGGAGAAAGGAACAGAATTTACATTTAGAATTAAATACCTGAATGTCTCTTAACCAGTGCTTAATGAGCATGTGCTCTGGAGGATTAGCACTGTGGAGTGATCCCCCAGGCAGTATGGCCAGTCATGTGGTTGGACTCCGGTCCCAAAGTGCCAACAAGGAGCAGAAATGCCAGTTAAACAGATTAGAGTAGCAACACCCCTCTTTCCAATTGCATGATAACGGTTTTGTCCAGGTTTCTCAGCCTTTCACCCTCCAGAGTCAAGCTCTGTCAGGTTCCTCTTGCATTTGGGATCTCTTCAGATCCAAGAAAGACATGGCTGAGGTTGCTGTGGTGCAGACCTTGTACCGAAGCACTCCTTGGCTTCTGTTGACCACTGCTTGCAAGCAAGAGGTGTATATAGTTCCGTGTCGCACATGACCCTGCATCCAAAAGTAGTTTAAAACCCTTTCAGCCTCACCCACTGCCTCCTTCAGATGCTTTGTTCAGATAATGCTCAACTAGGGATGCCCACAAAGCTGCAAAACGAACCAAATTTACAAACCCCCCACATTTTCCAGAGGAGTGTCTTTGTGCTTTTGTTTTATGTGTGAGTGATTCTGGGGAGGTGTAGGGTACATTTTGTTTAGCTCAGCTCATTTTCCATACCACAGCCAGCTGTAGAGCTTCACGTAGGAGATGAAGGTGGGAGGGTTGGAGGGTCCAGATGGCCATTTTTTCCCCACCAAGGCTCCCATGAATTAGTGGGCAGCTTATCTATCTCCCTGGTGCTCAGACAAGTTGAATCCTTCTTACTGATCCCTGTGGGAATAACAAGGAGGGCAGTCGTCAGCTCCCCCTACCCTTCCCTTTTGGGGTTTTCCCTCTTGAGCAAGCCCTGGGGAAAGCCAGCTGTCCATGGTGTACAGCCTCGCTTGCAATAGCGTCGTGAAGGGACTGGTGACTTGGGCTGAAGGTTAGACCTTCAGAAAATAACACCAACATCAACACCCAGGCTCTGGGTACCAAAATCCTGTTTAAAAGCAGTGTGGGGAGTATGTAAATACTCTTCCAAACCTGGCACACCTATTCAGCATCACCACAGGCTGTGCTGAGCAAGATGCCCACATACAGGATAGTTTTTATGCCGGGAGCCAGGGCAACCATGAGCCAGTGCTTTGCTTCAGCAGCAGAAGAATAAATGACTAAAGGAGCAGTTCTGAGACCTGTGGCTCTAGCCCAGCCTGTGGGAGGAGATCCCCCATATATGTTTTTTTGCAATATGTACACTCAATGGGGCAAGCCCATTTGGCTGATTATCATGCAAATAATGGCTGGACTACTTAGGAGCTCCCCTGTTGGGTGAGATCTCTATTTTTCAGAAAGGGAAACTGAGGTGAGGAACTATAAGATCCCTTGTCCATAGCAGATATCCTTCAAGCAAGGAACCCAAACTGCTACCCAACCCCGTGTTCAATGCTGTACCTACAATCATTGTGTTACGGACCTGAGAAGAACCTCTGGAAGACCTCACCCAGTGCCTGCTCCGAGACAAGCCAAGTTTTCACTGACTATTCCCAGTGGAGGAGACCCTTCAGCATCCCTAGGAAGTCTGTCTCAGGGCTTACTACGTGGCAGGGTTAGAAAGTTATTTTCAAGCCATATGAATTAAGGAGAAGAGGAATAATTTAATGTGCTACAAGAAGATTCAAACTGAGGATTAGGAAAATTGCCTCACAGTCTTTCAGATGTTAAAGTGGGCGCATGATTTTCCACCAGTCTTCTGTCTTCTAGAAAAAGCAAAATTAATTTGTTAAATATGGTCTGTGGCCAATACTGTCTAGTGAGTATTTCCTAATGAACATGATGTCTCCGCTGCCCTTAGGACACCAGTTCCTTTTCTGGGCAATGCAGAGGGATCATGTAGATGGGTTCAACAGCTGGATGTTTTCATTAAGGTAGTGAAGGCACATAGATGGCCAACTCCTACAGCTTTCAGTGGGGTAGCTATCTGCCTTCAAATATGTGGTCGCTAAAAATGTAGAGGTGATGCAAGCAGCATGGTGAGGAAAAGGGGAATAACTGGAAATGCTGTTGAACCTTTGCAGTCCCTGCAGGAACTAATACTTTCTAGCTAGGATGGGAACATCCATGTTTCCCACTGCAGTTGAGAAGCTACAGAAAATTCTGCAGGATCAACACCAAAGACTAAGACCTACATCACTGAATGGGACAAGTGCAGTTGCTGCTGGTGGGGAAAAGAGATCGCTCTCCTTGCCATGAGCAAAGTGTGTTGGGACACTGGCATGGGGTGTTATCACTCCTTTTTTTTTTTTTTTTTTGCAAGGCTGAGTCTGTCCCATATTGTGTCTCTTTAGGGCATCTCACCTAGAGATGGCTGAAGCAGGGTGGAAAGACAATGTTATTACCTCCTATCCCTCCAAGAAATGTTCTTCTTTTGGTGGGGAAGGCACAAAAATAAAAATTATGGCTAAAACCTGAAACAAAATATTTAGGTTTGTATGATGAGTCTGGACCAGTTTTTCACTGTGAAGGGAAATGTCCTATGTCCTGTAAGATCATCCTTCCTCAGCCTTCACATCCCCAGTTTCTTGTGGGAGCTGTTTAACAGAATGCCTTTTTGCCTGCTTTTTAAGGCATGAGTGTTATTACCATACTGGAAAATGTTCCACATCATAAATATAACAACAAACAAGGATGACTTGGAGATAAAAAGCTGTAGAAATTCAATTCTTTAAAAGAAATGTTCACTTATACACACCAAACCTGTATAATGCTGGGAGCACCATGAAGTGGCACCACATACCAGCAAGCACAAACCCAGGAGCAGCACGGGACTTTCCCATGAAAACCCCCAAAAGGCACAATTTGCACCACAGGCAGGAGCAGAGCGTGGAGGTAGTCCAATCCAGGCATCACTTGCAGGCTGTGATGGAGGCCTTGGTATTTTCTCTCATCTCCTGAAAGCAGTTTTGATAGAAAGATGATAATCCAGCCAGCCTTGTGGGCTGTAAGGACAGGGCTCTCCTTCTCCATGTGCTTTAGTTCATACCATGGGATCTGATGACACACGTAATAAATCAGTATCAGTCTGTTTGTTAGGTTAATCCTTGGATAACTTTCTAGGACTCAGTTTACAAACTATTACTTGCATAAGCAACTTCCAGTCTCAGTCTCATTAATGCAGGCATTAATCTGGACGTATTAGAGGATTGTCTCTGGCTGTCTGCAATTAATATTATGAAAGCGTTGAGAGTTTAAGAGCTCCTAGCCCTCTTCCACACCTAGGTGCTGCATCTGTCCCTTCAGGGTTGGGACAGTCCCTGAGCTGGGGTCTATGAGTCAGGGTGTCATTTCATTAATTGCCGATTTCTCTTGGTTTAGGTCAATTCCTGGTGATTGCTGATGTGTTTATACAGGAACCATGGTCATTCTACGACAGGTAAGTGAAGCATTCCTCTCTTTAGCATTTCTAATTTTACTCCATCACTCCAAGGACTAATAAAAGCCTTTTTTTTTTTTGGGGGGTGTGGGGGGGGGGAAGGTCAAGTCAGTCTATTTTTATCCTATTCTATTTCCCTAAAACGACTGTTACAAGATACAGAGATATTCATTAGCCTTAATCCTCGATTGGCTTAGAGGAAATCATTGCTCTGTGTGTGTAGTCCAGATTAACCTCGTGGAATGTTCCACTTCTATTTTCTCATCTGGGATGGCCCAGAAGCTGCACAAGAACAAAACAGCTTGCTGCCTGCCTTGAAAAATATTCTAGTTGAGAACTGATTTTTCAGTTTCCAGGAGTGGTGCTGCTTTGGCCGTGTGAAAATAGAGTCCTTTTGCACATTTAGAAATAAATTGGGTTGAAGAATTAAGTTGCATGTCAGGTCTCATGTAGATTCTGAAATAATTTAGGGCTTCAAATTGAAGTGTTTTCCCTGTGTCTAGGCATAACTTGTCTCTCTCACTCTTGGCTTCTGGGTTGCCTCATTGCAATGTCTCACCTGGGGGGGACTGACAGTACTGCCACGTGTCCTGGGTTGGGGCTACAGATTGAGACTCAAATATGTCAACACAGCCAAGCGTTGAGGTGATGGAGCAAATCTACCCAGCAGTTTTGATTCAGCTCTGTGTCTGTCTCGGTAAATGAGCTTTTGGCTGCAGCTGGGCAGAAAGCACTGGGCCTTCAAAGCTGCATGCAGGAACTCCCGTGGGATCAGTTTATACCACTGAAAAGAAGAGCTGAGAATAGCTTTGAGGGTGGAAGGAATGCCAAAGATCTCATGGAGCAACTGAAATGCTCTTTACAGAGTTGCCCTGACTGTGGCCTCCCAAAAACCAGGCTGCACTTTGGTAGGGGTGGTTAGAAGCTCGGCCGTCCTGACTGGTGCAGTCTGCAATGCCAAAGAAAATGGGTGTGGGAATTAAAATGAAGCAAATTCATATGCTGATTTGAAAGCTCAGACTAGCAGTTGCGGCTCTAAGAAATGCCCTATAACAACTCTTGTCTGGGATGGTATCACTCCAGGCTGCCTGTAACGTCTCCCTGCTCAGGGTTACCCCTCTGTGGTTCAGCTACTAGTTCAGTGTCTTCTGTATCACTCTGAATTCACCTTTTGCAGAGCTTTAATCAAATAGACCATCTTCCTGGTGTGTCTTGTGTATACAGGGTGCTTCTCAAGTAATTTCCTTCCCACCTGTCTTGGGGTAGGTTGGATCTCCTTTCTGAAGCTGTCTCTCTCCCTTGTCTACCTGAGCTCTATGTGAGAGTGGCTTAGCGCTTGACTTTTAGATGGACCCAGCTGTGAATGGAGAGCTGCAGTACAGGGACATCATTCTTCTCTTCTGTCACCCTTGCTACCATGAAAGTAACTTACAGCAAAGGGGACAAGTAGATGGCTCCAATAACATCACCAAGGCACTTCAGGCCATGCATCTAGGCACTAATTAGCCAGTCCCAGGTTCCAGCCTGGGATCTGGCTCCTTATTAAAACCTCAGGATGTGGTTGGTCTGGTGTGGAAATGGGGCGGAATTCTTGGGCTTTTATCTCTCGCGTCTGTAGTGTTACAGCAGTAAAGCTGGAGCAGAGCAGGAGTGACGCTGCCCTTATGTTAGCTGACGAGGGGTTATTTCTAGGATGTTACAATGGGAGGAAAAACATAGTGGTATTTCTGTACTGAAAGCTGAATGCTGGAGAATAAACCTGGAGCCATTTGTGACTCATGTGTATGGATCTCCTGACTGTTCAAAGCCCATCACCTCCAGGCAGGTTTTACAAGAACCCTTAGCAGTGAAGCCTTAATAGTCAGCATGCATGTTCAGTCTCCTATAGGCTTTTTTAGAGAAGATACTAAGTTGTTTTCCAGGCAAACATCTTTTAGTTCATAAAGACAGGTTGTCAAAAGTGTATAAAGAATCTCCAAGTGAATTCCTAGAAGTTATTAACAATATTTGATACACTACTTTGGGATTAAAGCTTCTTATTATTAAACAAGAAAAGACCCTAGCTCCCTAAAACAACCTGCAGTTTTCAAGAAGCTCTTCCATTTCTTGCTGTTCTTGATAGTTTTGAGACTAACTCTACCTGTGACTTCGGAGGCTGAGCAGGGCATGACAAATATCAGGGAAACGGGTTTGTGTGGGGTTCGTTGCTTGCTGCAAACATGCCTCTGCAGCACAGATGAGGTAAGCAAGGATCCCTCCATAACGAAATAACAAAACCCAGTTGTTAGCAGATAGAGGCTCGTCCTGAGGTCACTTTATACAAGTTTACCCCATTTAAAGGTCCAGTCTGAGTCACACTTGAACCACTTTGCTCTCGGTGGTGCAAAGAGCTGCTGTTTATGGTGTTGCTTAATTGCAAGCAGCAGCAATATATGTATTTTGCCTCATTCAGTTTTGCTGTAAGATCTTAGAGATACATCTATGCTGTTCCTGATTGTTATGACTTTCCAGTGAGCTTCCCTCTGTCTTTTCTTTTTTTTTTTTCTTTTTTTTTTTTCTTTTCTTTTTTATTCTTGAATGCACATAACATGTTTATGGTCCTTCCTTCCCACCCCTTTTCCTGTGAAAACTTTCTCCAACGTGATCAAACAAAAGATGGAATGATGGTCTGAGATAGATCAGCACAGAGCTTTTGGCCTTCACAGCTTACTTTCCCTGTCCTTAACCAGCTATAAATCCAGGAACTTTGAAGATGAGCCCTTGGCATTGCACCCCTTCCACCTTCCCATGAGACCAGTTCGCACCAGGCTCTCCCGCAGAGGCTGGCCCTGGGCAGCTGAGCACAGAGGGCTCCAAGTGCACAGCTCCGAGCAAGGAGGAGAAAACACACAGAGCTCCTGCCCTCTGCCTTCCACCCACTCATTCAGAAGAAAAACCAATATTGTTCCCCAGCAGGGGCCTGCAGGGAGCCAAACTTATCAGCTTTAGTTTCTAGCAAATTACTCATGGCAAGTCCATTTCCATGCACAAAGAAAGGGAAGATGAAAAAGGAGGGTTTCCTTAATTCCTGCCTTGGCAGCCTGACAAAGCCGTTTGGCTCCGCAGCACAGCAGCAGCTCGTTCCCTCATGTTCTGTCTTTTGTTTAAAGCAGAGATGTTTTTAGAACTGGCGTGGAGACAAGGAGGGTGGGGTGGCCCCAGCCGCAGATGACCACACAGCCTGGCGAGGGGCACATCACAGCTCCAGAGAGTGCATTATTTGCCACTGAGGTCCTGGTGGCAAATAACGAATGTTTGTTGCTTGCTGAGTGGTTGTTTTTGCAACTCCATCTTCTCCCTCATGTAGGCAACCCTCATACAACCTGATCTTAAATCCGGGATTTCCCAGTGCTGCAAATTTCCTGCTGCTGGGCCAGACCAAGAGAAATCAAAGCCACTTACCTGCTGGGGAATGAAGCGTGCTCACAAAATTTAAGTGTTTTCACGTAGGACCAGGTTCAGCATCCCACAAAGCACATCCACTAAACTAAACTTGGCATAAGATAGTATCTGTGTTTCTGTGGTCCCCTGACCGTGTCCAGACCACATGAGAAGCATTGCTGCTCTTGTGGGTTTCTCTCAGCCTTAGTGCCTCCCCAGCCTGCTCCCGAGCTTATAGGGCGAGAAGTAGACATAGGAGTGAAAAGAAACAGCCGAGACATAAGCTAAATAGATGAAGGAAACCACAGCTCAGCCAGAAATTAAGGCCTTGAGGGATCAAGCACTGTGGATGCCTCTGCTGTAAAGCTCTTTTTAGCTCAACACCAAAGCAAGGAAGGTGTCTCCAACTAGTCTGAAGCTTTGCAGGAGCCAAGACTTGGTCAAAGACTTCAGCTCTGCTCTCCTGGCTGGCTGTGCTCCTGGTGAGGTGACTCTTGGGGACAATGCCAAAACCTCGCAGTTTCTGTGCAGCCATCCATTCTGCAAAGTCTGTGCATTTCTTTGAGTGTAAAACTCCCAGTACAGCTTCAGCTTTAAACTCCACAAAACAAACCCTACATGAACGAGACTGTCCTTGGTATGTTCATGACTCTGTTTTTTGAGGGTATTTGTGGCTTCATGTTCTTGTGCCTGGACTGGCTTTTAGCTAAAATTATCCTTTCCCCTTCTTGCCATTTCTCAAGTGTTTGAATAGACAGCAATCACTTTCCTTCCTAGCCTCGGAACTGACCAAAATCCTACAAAACCCCTTTTTTGCCCCCTTGTAAAACAAGCTCTGCATCCTTCTCATGACGGTGGCAGCCCTTTCTTCACCTGTTCCAGCTTAATTTCTTCTTGCTAAGGGCAGAACTGCACACTGCACTGCAGGTGAAAGGGATTTGTGCAGTACACTAATGAGCAGGAATAGATTTTGTGACCACTGGTGTTTACAGAGACTCAGTTTGATGCTCCAGGAGATGCTTTCCCTTGCTGGGAGTAAAATAGCAGAGCCCAGATTCTGAAATCTTTCAGTTCATGCACAAACGTTTCCCAGCTGGGGTCTGTGAGCACTGGTTTTACCTGGAGCTGACATACACTATTTTGGGTGTTATTGGATAATTTGCATTCAGCTTTGCTAAGTGATTCATTGTGCTATATATTTTGTTAGCAAGGAGGAAGGGGCGGGGGGAAAAAACACAGCGTTATTGTAGATCTTCTCAGGGCTGATCTGTAATCATGTTATTATAAAAAGCAAAGTGTAAGTCCACTGTTTGGATTCTCTTTCTCATAAACACTGAATAATTTAAGTCTTCTCCCATTTATGCCTTATATCTGGCTGATCTATGAGTCTGAGGCTTCCCTGGATAGCTGTAATGCAGCAATGAAAAGTCCAGCACAAGCCAACCAAAGGGCACATTTGCATATAGATTGAAACATGAATCGTTGGGAGCCATTCATTAGTTGCAGTGCTCAAGACATTTGGCATTTTAACAGCTCCCTGCATCAAATCCTTTCCATCAAATTTATGGGACAATTAAAGTGCTAGGGTAGCTGTGTGCAGAAAATGAAACTGCAGGCTAGGGAGATGTTCTTGCAGTACTATGGCTGCGGAATATAAATTGCATGATGTCAAATAAAGGTAGGGTGAGCAATACCAGCCCTGGTGTAGAGATACCCTGCCTCTTAGAGCCCCTGTCTGAAACACATTTTTTCCTGCTTTCTGATACCTCAGACAAGCCCCCAGGATCCATCTTCTCTCAAGTGTATGCACTGAAACTGTAACTATTTGATCACAAGGTAGAGAGAATGCTTGGAGTGAGAGCTGTCATATATGTGGGTAAGTTTAGTTCTACTTTTTTAAGAGGCAGTAGCAAAACACCCAGCCAATGGGACATTCATTTGAGGGTATAGGAAACTTCAAAGGACTCGATAACAACATTTACCTTGAATTAATCTTGGGACCTTAGGTTTCCCCAGGGAAAATCTACATCCCCGGGGACAGCTCTTGCAGAGCAGCTCACATATCATCTTGTCTTGCTTGATGGTAACTCCTCCATGTCCGTCAGAGCCCTTAAAGATGCCATTTAACTTGCTGAGACCTGACATTTGGAACACGAAGAGAGAAATTCAGCCCCTCAAACTGCTTCTTATAAGCTTTCCAACTCATCGTGACCTCAAGTTGTACCAGGGGAGGTTTAGGTTGAATATTAGGAAAAACTTCTTCCCCAAAAGGATTGTCAGGCACTGGAACAGGCTGCCCAGGGAAGTGGTGGAGTCACCACCCCTGGGGGTAGTTAAAAGATGTGTAGATGTGGTGCTTAGGGACATGGTGTAGTGGTGGACTTGGCCATGCTGGGTTAACGGTGGGACTCAATGACCTTAAGGGTCCTTTCCAACCTAAATGATTCTATGATTCTGTAACCCGAAGCTTTCTGTAAAGAAAAAGCCTGTAATAAATCTTGAACCTCACACGACCGCTGTGCACCAAGTGGTGGAGGTAGGGGCTGCTGGCCCATCTATCAACCCCTTTTCAGGAGTGAGGTTTGGGGAGTGAGGTCAGAAATCTTTAATTCCAACCCACCTCCATCCCACCCCACTCCTTATCCTGCTGCTGGGGATCGACACAAGGGTTGATTTCCCTTGGTCCTCATTCCAGCCATTGTGCCTCTGATCTGTGCATAACAGGAGGAAGCATCTTCATCCCAGCTGTGCAATCAGAGCGGAGTAAAGGGGTCCCTGTCCCATCCCATCACCACCCCTGCACACCTACCCCCTTCTATCTGCCCTCCACTTCCTCCCAGATGTGTGATACAGCTGTTGGCTGGACCATGTTGTCCATAATTTCACAAAAATCCTATGATTTACAAGTACTTAAAAAACCCTTGAAGAAAATTTATTATTTCTTACTTATTGCTGCTGGTTTTACTCAGATCAGTTCTCAGACAGGATATACAGAGTCATGACTGGAGGGATTTGGGCAAAAGGTAGACATTTAAGCCAACGTGGCTGCTGAAAGAAATGTTTGTGATGCAACATCCTTAATGCAGCATGGGACTGTGCTTTTCATCTGCTCCTTGTACAGATAGCTGTGCAGTGGGCTCTCCCTGCTTGAGGTGACCTTTCTCTTCATCAAATTCCTCTTCCAAAACTGGAGAACACTCAACAGGAAGGCATTAGAAAGGAAGCCCTCAACATTTCATGGATTTGGGGTCGCAGGCACATCTGTGGCATGACCCTGATGTACACTAGTGACAACAGATTTGGCCCTTATGGTGTAAAATTCATTCCTTTTTCAAGCCACAGCATCATTTGCTGGCACAGTGTAGAGTTGATAGCTATTTTACTAACAAAAAAAAAAAAAAAAAGCAAACCACAAAATTCCAACCAACAAAAAACCCCAAACAAATCAAACAACAACCCTTAGCTCTGGCTTTCTGCAATCAGGTTCAAGAAGCTGCACACAGCTCCCGGGGCCCAGGGGAGGGAAAGCAGTAACAGACCTTTTCAATAGCACAAATTGAAAAATGTTTTTTCTTTCTCAGGAGAAAGTTGAGCCGTCAGTACAGAGAATATCTGCTGAGATGTCATTGCCTGGTCAATAAATAAAATAATTTTACCAGAAAGGAAAGATTACCTTGAAGACAGAATTCCCATGAGGATGTCAAAATTATATGCTCCATGTCAGTCTTTAGCCAAACTCAAGTGTTTTCATGAAAAGATTTGTTGGTATGTTTTTCCTGCATTTTAGGTTTTGGTGAAATGGCATTCTCTAAGAAAGATTTCTTGTAAGCATTTTGGAACAGTAAATCTATTTTTAGTTGTTTTATAAATATAACCAAAACAGAAGGAGGATTCAGATGTTTGCTAGAATACACATAAGGAGACTGTTCTGAAAAAAAATACAAATCTCTTTAAGAGCAAAGAAAATTCAATACTGTGGGTGAAATTGCCTGAGATATGCTGGTAAGGCAGCTGGCACTTCAGATTCCTCTGCTGGGGCTTTCAACAGTGTGGAAATGAGATGAATGAGAGAAGACTGGGGCTTGGGAATTTGTACGCTGATGCTTTTGCATTTCCATTTTGCCACTCCTGGGTCTATTTACGGATACTGCTCTCGTGGTCAGCAGCACTGAGCAGCCTGTGCAGGGGTTGTACATTAGACTGTCAATGGAGGGGAATTGCCTTTTCCCTGTTGACCATCTATATGAATCTGAGTCCTGCACACACGAGAAGGTGGTACGGTGGATCGGTCCTCCTTTCCTCTCCTTCCCAAATCACCCTTGCCGCTATCTGCAGAAGGGAAGTGGCACCGGTGGAGGGATGCAGCTGCTTTCTTGCACTGAGGAAAGGTCAATCGCAAAAGTTTGCAAGGATTTCATCCTCCATTAGGCAATTTTTGTGAAAACTTCACCATCTATAAATTATATGGACTTCTGTTCCTGAACAGAAATTATTATACAATTCTGACCAGACTTACAGTGTGATGAAGTTGGGAAGACATATAAAATGACCATATCTGTTCAGACCCAGGTCTGTCCTGCCTGGTATTATGTATCCAAACTGACTGTTGGTGAACACCAAGGGACAAGTAAGCATACAGTGTAACTTCCTCACAATATTTTCCCATCCTTCAGCTAATTTCCTGGCCCTCCCGTATAGACATACAGCTCCATGATTTCCCAAGCCTGATATGATTTATTTTTTTTTTTTAGTAATCCCTAATGCATCTCCCTTCCAACCACTTGTCCAGCTTCCTTACTTCTCCGCTTCTCCACCTATGTCGCTTTTTGCTGAACCTAGTCCCTACTGACTTTGGTTGATGTCTCCTTATTTTTGGACTGGAATAGTATTTTAAAGAAGTATCTCTACAGACTTGTCCACTCTGTTCTAGGCATCCACATGGGCAACTGGTGAAGGTAGAACGCAGCACTAGATGGTCCTTTGGTGTGACTTAACCTTGCACACCTATTTTCATGTCCTGCTTGAGGCAATTCCACTTACACCCTGAATAGTGTTGGTCCCTCCCAACTCTTCTAAGATGATCACAGAATCACAGAATTGTTTGGGTTGGAAGGGACCTTAAGGATCACCTCGTTTCAACACCCCGCCAGGGGCAGGGCCCCCTCCCCCCAGCCCAGGCTGCTCCCAGCCCCGTCCAGCCTGGCCTTGAGCCCTGCCAGGGATGGGGCACCCACAGCTGCTCTGGGCAGCCTGGGCCAGCGCCTCCCTGCCCTCATGGTAAAGAATTTCTTATATCTAATTTAAATCTGAATCTCCGCTCTTTCAGTTGAAAGCCATTCCCCCTTGTGCTATCACTACAGGCCCTTGTAAAAAAATCCCCCTCCATATTTCTTACAGGCCCCCTTTAGGTACTGGAAGGCTGCTATATGGTCTCCCTGGAACCTTCTCTTCTCCAGGCTGAACAAACCCAACTCTCTCACCCTGTCTCCATAGGAAAGCTGCTCTAGCCCCTCTGACCATCTCCATGGCCCTTCTCTGGACTCATTGCAACAGGTCCATGTCCTTCTTAAGTTGGGGACCCCCAAGATGGACACAGCACTGCAGGGGGGTCTCATCAGAGCGGAGCAGAGGGGCAGAATCACCTCTCTCGGCCTGCTGGCCACGCTGCTTTTGATGCAGCCCAGGACATGGATGGCTTTCTGGGCTGCAAGCACATGTTCCTGAGTCATGTTGAGCTTCTTGTTAACCAGCACTCTCAAAGCATTCTCCTTAGGGCTGCTCTCAATCCATTCTCCACCCAGCCTGTGTTTGTGCTTGGGATTGCTCCAACCCATGTACAGGACCCTGCACCTGGCCTCGTTGAACTCAATGAGGTTTGCATGGGCCCACCTCTCCAGCCTGTCAAGGTCCTCCTGGATGGCATCCCATCCCTCCAGCATGTCAACTGCATCACACAGCTTGGTGTTGTAGACAAATTTGCTGAGGGTGCACTTGATCCCACTGTCCATGTCCCCAGCAAAGATGTTGAACAATACTGTTCCCAATGCGGGTGCCTGAGGGACATCCCTCATCACTGGTCTCCACCTGTTCATTGAGCCATTGACCACAACTCTCTGAGTATGACCATCCAGTCAACTCCTTACCCACCAAGTGGCTCATCCATCAAATCCATGTCTCTCCAGTTTAGAGACAAGGATGTCATGCAGGACAGTGTAAAACGATTTTACACCAGTCCAGGTAGATGACATCAGTCACTTTACCCCTATCCACCAATGCTGTAACCCCATGTAGAAGGCCACCATATTTGTCAGGTACAATTTGCCCTTAGTGAAGTCACGCTGGCTGTCACCAATAACCTCTTTATTTTCCACATGCCTTAGCATAGTTTCCAGGAAGATCTGCTCCGTGATCTTTCTGGGCACAGAGGTGAGACTAACTGGCCTGTAGTTTCCCACGTCTTCCTTTTCCCCATTTTCAAAAACTGGGGTTATGTTTCCCCTTTTCCAGTCCATGGGAACTTCACCAGACTGCCATGACTTGTCAAATTTGATGGATAGTGGCTTAGCCACCTTATCTGCCCATTCCCTCAGGTCCCACAGATGCATCTCATCAGGTCCCACGTGCACTTGTACACCTTCAGGTACCTTTGATGGTCTTGAACCTGATCTCCTACAGTGGCCAGTTCTTCATTCTCCCAGTCCCTGCCTTTGCCTTCTGCAACTTGCAACATTTACCAAGAAGCAGATGCCCTCCATTCTTTCCCTAGAGTCACTTTAGCAGAACTCAGGAGAAAATGAGGTTGCCTTATTTCACAGGCTGAAGAAGAAAGAACCAAGTGCTGCTTGTCTTTAAGATTGGGGGAAACAGCTGTCGGGGACAGAGCCTTGCCAGTGATTTGCACACCACTATTCAGAAGCCTTTTGTGCAGCCAGTGTGAATGCAATGTGAGCAATTTATGTGCATCTCCTACCACCCAGCCAGGCATTTTATTGCCAGCACCATGGCTGGCAAATGACTCTTAAGGTCACACACTGCATTTTCATGATCTGCAAATCACTTTGTAAAGGCATTTTACTGCCCCTTAACCCCATTAAGTTCCTAGATTTGGTGTGAGACAGACAGGCAGCCCTTTTCTATTAAGTAGATGCTTGATGTTAAAGAACATTTGCATCCAGCAAAATGCAATGGAAGCATTAACCATATTTCCATGCTGGTACTCTGTCAGCCCATTCTTTATGGAAACATAAGCATAGTTGGTATATCTATGTGATAGTACTCTTGCAGTCTCAAAACTAAGGCTATATGGCAATTACCAAGTTTCTCAAAACAAGTATAAAATTGATGAGCATTCTTTACATGAATTAATTCATTCCCCTTTACACGGTTTAGGTTTTCACATGAGCACCAACCAGCTGCCTGTTGCTGGACCAGGATCTCTGCCAGGCTAGGTACCTTGCAAACCCGCAACAAACCCAAAAGTTTGGTTCCAGGAGTAACATTTAACAAAACTAATTTGTAATGCAACCCTTTTCATTGTAAAGTGGATAAAATGTGAGACAAAACTCCTTTGAGACCACATCTGCCTGTGCAGCATATGCAAGATGGACTGTCCGTGTAATAAAACACCCATGAGGCAAATAAGTAGCAAGAATACAGGAATTATTTGCTGTGCCAAAATCATGCAGAGCTCATTTCTTTTATGGTTTTATTCTTCTAGCTGCTAGAGTTCAGGATGTCAATATGAAAGTCTAATCCCACTGGCGATCTTACCAGCCACTGTTCCTTGATAATTTCATGTAAGAAATAGGTCCAACTTGCTTTTTCAAGCTGTGGCAATTGCTTTGTTTGTAACAGCCAGTGATTATTTCGTGGGACTTGGATTTTGAAGGAAGTTTCTGAGTTTGTGTGTGTAAAAAGGACTGATGTTCAGGATCTGGCTTCTGATCTCTTTCTGAAAGCCAAGTCTCTTCAATATGTGCTCAACAAGCTATAAACCATCAGCTGTCAAGCTGTCCAAAGCTTACAGTTTGAAGGCATACACAGTACACACCTGTACATGTCCTGACCCAACCAGGCAACTGTCTTGGCTGGGTCTGCCAACTACAATTGTGATTTGAACAGTGATGATTGTCCCTACCTCTGTCATCTTGTGCCAGCCTAAAAACACCACTGTTTCTACGTCTGCAACCTTTTGGTTAGGGTTTGTCTCGCTGGACTTGCTGACTGATTCCTTCAGACCCTTAAGTAACCTCGTTGTCCTCTGGACTGCTTACCTTCTTCCAGAGCTTTCTGGAATTTCACATCTTCCACAGCCCAGCGGTGATGGTGTGAAATTTGGGATAAAAATGCACACTGTCAGTCCTCATTCTGCTTAGGGTACTATTGGCATGAAAGTTTAATTAAAACCCATGGAGAAATCATCAGAAACAAACCTCCTGATGCACTTGGTAATTCCAGAGAGTTACAGCAGATGGGGCTGGTATTGTGCTGCTGGGAGCCCACAGCGCAAGTCCGCTGATGGTCCACCTCCTCCCTTGGAGGGACCCACCACCAGCAATTTGGGAAGTGTTCCAAACAGGATAGGCAGAGGGGGCTTGAAGAATCAGGGCAAGTGCCTGCAATTACCAGCCTGCTCCTGATTTCCATTTCAAGGGCAGTTTTGCATGGAGCCAACCCTGGAGACTTCAAACCCATGAAGCAAGCAATGAAATGGATGATTTTGCTGGGTTTAAATAAATACTAGTAGGATTCTTTTTGTTTTCTGTTTCCTGACGACAAAAAAAGTTTGGGTGCTTCACGTTCTCAAGATTTTTTAACATCTGGGAGTATCCTTTCTTCTTTTGGATGAATGCTACTTGTATCGCAACATCTCTGTACCCTTGTGACTGGCACCTAAGGAACAAAAACCAGGATCAAGATGTTTTGGATTGCATTGCAGACATGGCCTGCATGATTTTTTTTGTTTTCCATTATGCTTTCTCCCACCAACCATCCCTCTGAGGTACTGGCTTTTCAAACACACCTCTGGAGCAGCCCACTTCTCCCTTCAGCAGTCATATCACCGACTCCCTCAAGATGCCATTGCCTGAGCTGCAAGCTAACCTACCCCCCAGACCCCCTCACTCTCCTCAGTAACCAAGACAACCCTCAGTGCATAAGCAAAGGCAATGTATAAAAGGGGCAGTGCTGCTCAGATCTGGCATGGTAGTGAGGAAAAAGCAGCATTAGTCCCGCTTCATTCAATACTTCCGAAGATGAGACATGCTATTTTAAGTAGTAGGGCTTGTCTAGACATATCAGTGTCACTTTGGCTAATGTAGACCCTTAGCATGGGCATGTTTCTGCTGGGAAAACTGCGTGAGTATAGATTACTACTATATGGGGAAAGAATACATTTTTACTAGGACTAAACACTTCTTTGTGCTATGTCTACATTTCTGTTCATGCAGGAATAGCTGTGCAGATTACAGTAGTCCCATGTCAATTTGGTACGCAGTTACTAATTGCAGACTAGATCCCAGTGAGGTTGCAAAAAGGCAGGGAGGGGGTAAGGAGGAGCCTGAAGTAAAGAAGTGAAGGAGAAAGGATCTTCCCAGAGCACAAAAGATGAAGCTGAAACTCTGAAAGAGAATTTGACAGGTTGCATGTGAATAGTAGAAGAGATTTGTATTGCAGATGGTGAAAAAATCCTGGTTTGTTTCCCCAGGAATAAAATCAGATAAAACAATTGAATTCATGTGGTTGCTTTTAAGCTTCTTTGAGCAATCTTTCTGAACCAGGATGAAAAACATCCCTTGCAATTTGCATTTCTGTGTATGATCCTTTTTTTTTGTTGTTGTTCTGGTTTTTTTTGTTTTCTCCCTTCATCAGTACTGTACATTGGAATTCAAACCGTGTCCTGTTTGCCAATCATTGCAATCTTGAAAGGGCTGTATGCCTCAGAGGCAGAAAAATGTTGGGTGGAAATATCTGATTACCTCCATCTGTTGCACAGTTCTGTAGCTCTCGTGCTCATCAGCTGCGACTCTTCTTTCATTAATCAAATCAAACAGGTCTCTGCCCTCACCTGGGAATAAAGCTTATCCATGAGCAAGGCAGAGCATCCATCAGTGCCACTCAGTGATGCCACAGCAGATACCTGCACAGGCAACAGCTCCACTCCCCGGGATGTGCTGCCAGCTGTGTGTTCTTGCTGCTCTCCCTGCTTCTTCATTGAGTGCCTGATGAGCCAGTTCAGGGGCTAAACCAGCAAAACACTTTGCAAAGACACGTGAAAATGTTGCTGCTGGGTTATTTTCCTGAGCCATTTTACCATGGGATCAAATCAAAGAAAGGGGTGGGAGCATGCAGCTGAGCTGTATTGTCCAGCCATAGGGACCTGTTGGAACCAGCATCCCTCCCCAGTGGTGCTCAGAGAAGATGGCCTTCCTTTAGTCCCATCTTCCTAAAGTTTGACATACAGAACAACTTGCATTTAAAGGAGAACATAGAAAATCTTTGCTTCTGGATGGCTAGGGGCAAGGGGTTTCCATTGTGCCTCCTATTGCAAACCAGGGAGCTCTTAGCAGCACCCTCGGTTGTCTGGGGGCAGAGGGGAGGGGGCAGGGGTGACTGTTGTTGGCAGATCCAGAGTGGACCCAAGAGCTCCCAGTGTGGTACCAGTGCAACCTTTCTGCTCCCAGGACCTTAAGGAATATGTCTTGGTCTGACTACTAAATTACGTGCTCCCATTATAAAGTGCTCCCCCTCTGATTCCTCCTGGTTTTATTTTTCCCCTCTCCAGTTTTCCAGATTTGTACATCTTATGATTGCTCTATCATCTGCCTTCTGGATACTTCCATTTGCATTTAGGACAGGAGCCAGCCGTGGGGTTAAAAGGCTCAGTCTTCATTTCCTGTTCCACTTCTGCATCTTAGCAGGGTTTTCAATCACATCCCAAGCGGTGCCTATCAGCTTTTTGTGTGAGACCTGATACACAGTGCTCTGGCACGGCATTTGGGGGTGATGCCCAGGGCCTAATCTGCTTGTAACGTCAATGGATTGCTGGATTCTCCACTTTGCCCGCAATGGTAATGCCATAGGAGTAGTGGATTAAATCTTCTATCTCCGTGTTTGTCTGCACGTTTATATCGCACTCCTGAGCCAAGAGATCCCGAACTGTCAACAAGCAGCTTCTTGCCAAAAGCCGGGGATGAGGTCAGACATCACTGGGAGCTGAGCCTCATTGCACCATGCCAGATTGTGCCCCTGCAAACCTGATTAAATCCATCATTTTGAGGGGAGTCTTTGACTATCCCTCAGCACTAGAAGGGAAAATGTTGGGATGAGTGCCACGTTTGTGGGTAATTTTTTTCCCTCCTGTCAGTATCAAAGTTACAGGATGAGGGAGCAGTGCATTGATTATTGAATTATTTAACGATTCCTCTTGCATCTCTGCCTGTGCTTCAGAAAGCCTTTGTGTGTAGCACGTTACCTTGGCTGACAGCTGGTGCCTGATGTGCTACGATAAATTGGGAAGAGAATCTTATTTATTTATGAAACACAAAAAATTCTTAGGGTTACTGACAGCCAGCATGTGTGTTTCTTGCACTGTGGTTTGTTGTCAAGTAGAAATTCAAGTTTTTTCTTCCTTTCATACCTTTTCTTGCTGCTAGTGGCAACTGCGCAGCTAAAGGCGAGTGTAAAGAATAGAAATTAGCAGTTCTAACTGTCCCTTGGGCTGTTCAGCTGTGGATCCAGGAGAAACTCCATTAAACTGAGAAGGCTACACCCATGTAATCGAGAGCTGAACTGAATCAGACAGGTGATATCTAGAGGTGGTGATACATGGTTTTAGCGGAGCACAGACATTATACTGCCCAAAGGATTCAGGTAGCTGCTGAAAGTCTGCACTGGCATAATAACGTGCTGCGATACACCAATACATTTAGATTTCAGTCTACTCTCCAAATGACATTGAAATTTGGAGCTGGGGGAACGCCTGTGTTTGCATTGCACTTGTGTCTGTGTGCACTGAGGATTTTCTGCTTCAGAGACTAGCAGGAAGGAAGTAAAGGATTCAGCTTGGATCTAGCTCTCTGGAGACCTGGGTATGTGATTGTGCTTGTTTCAGGAAAAAAAAAAAAAAAAAAAAAAAAAAAAGCTGCATAAACAGGTTGTTTTACATCAGTTGTCAGTGGTATGGCTCACAGATCAGATCTGGCCCATCATTCTGCAGGGTATCATCTTTCCTTTTTTAGAAAAGTAAGTTCAGTGCTGCAGGGAGTAATTGGGAGGGCACTGCTGACCTGAGTCCACAGACAGCTTCCGATAACCAGTGGTGTTCCACATCCTTCAGCAATTTACATGAACGTCAGCCCTTACGGACTGCCAGCAGCCATGCTAGGCGTAGGAGCCACCTTAGCTAGCTTTTGACACCTGACAGTAGATTTCTACCTCCAGACTGTCCTCTTCACACACCCCCTTTAGGTCAGTATCATCCAATCTATTTTAATTGCCTGCTTTATGCAGAGGTGACCATAGAATTGCCTCTTTCTTTCGCTTTAATGTAGGATATAATAGGATAGGATAGAATAAGGATAGGATAGGTTAGGATAGGATAGAATAGAATAGAATAGAATAGAATAGAATAACAGAATAGACTATTTCAGTTTGAAGGGACCTACAATGATCATCTAGCAAAGATCTTGATGCCTTGCTCAGAGGTGGGCACATGCCCTGGGTTGGTTGAGTCCCACCTGACCTGTCTCACAGAATAACTCAGCTTTTCAGTGACAGCTGAAAAACAACTGGTTCAAGAACATTTCCTCAGTCTTGGCAGTGTCTGATGCATTTTCTTTGGGTCTGAAAAACAGGTTGGGGCAAAGAAACCCAAGCTTTCCTTGAATTAGGTGGTTCTCCTGCTGTGAGGGTGTTTCCTGCAGGTGGCATTTCCCTTTTTGATCCAGCAGTGATGTCCACACCACCACAGTAGCACTTAACAGGAGCTCAGGTCTCCGCAGCAGCATAAACCTATTGCCTGGGTCACATCAGTTCCTTAGGATAAGCATTTGCCCCTTACTATGCGTGTGCCCAAAATGTGTCACAGCAGGACCTTGATCTCAGCTGTGCCTGCTGCTGCAGAGGTATCGTGAATCATCAGATCAGGGTCCAGCATGGCTCTTTGGGCTCATACTTCTATCTCTTCAGTGGAGAGTCTAATGTTACCCCGAGGAGCTGTAATCTAAACCGGATGGCATTGCTGACGGGCTCCCAGCCAGCTAAAGGTTCGTTTCCCTCCATCGCGTCCCTCCCCTTATTGTCCTAAGTGTGTTTCTTTGTTTCCCACATAAGGCATAGCATGTTCCCTTAGAAAAAGCGTGCTGATAGGAGGCTTAATGCTGTTGCTCTGTCCCTTGATGCATACGGAGGGGAGGCTTGTTTCCAACGTGTTTCCAAGCCAGGTCATCCCTTCGGAGGGATGGGATTTCCCGTTTTCAGGAGGCAGCATGCTCGGGCCATTCAGACAGCACTGCAAATGCCAAGTGCCTCTGCCTAACACATGTGAGACTCTCTAAGAGTCCTCACAAAATCTCCTGCTAGCAGTGGAGCAATGCAAAAAGTACACAGTGGAAATGTGTGAAATTACAGACCTTCAGCAGCCCCAGCGTCAAGGGAAAAATAAGCACGCTCATGTAATAGGACTGCAGGGACTGGATTCAGCCCTCTGGGCTCCCATCTCTACTTCGCTCCAAGGATAAGCTAGGACAGATCATTCCCACTCCCGTGCTCCTTAGCTTACTCTTTGGCAGCACACAGAGATACCCGGCTTCAGAAATACGGTACAGAGTGTAGCTGAGCAACGATCATAACATCTGCTCCAGTGCAAAGTGAGATAAATACATCGGCTGCTCTTTCTCGGATCTGCAGCTCCCACACTGCTCCAGTTACGCTGGCACAGCAGTGAGGAAAGGTGTGCTGATGAGCAAAGAGCCTCTAAGACCCAGCTGAAATCCAAAGAGCCCATCCTATGGGTCACTTTATATATATTTATTCAGTCCTTCCTTCCACTTGCATCCTCTCATTGATTATTAGCTTTGATTTTACATCTATCTTGTACTTTCTAGGGGAGCAAAACCACAGTCATTTACAGCACTGTGGGTTCAGGTCATGCTGGAGGTAGACATTCCCGTGAGACTGCGACGTTCCATCTATGTCTCCTTCTCCCTACATTACTATTGCACCTCATGTACATATTTGCTTGCTCCTTTGGTAGACATTCATCTCATTAATCTCTCCCCTGGCTTCTTATCCGTGAGACTTGACCTCTTCCTTAATTCACCTGCACTGCTACAGGAATTAGACACCTCATTGTTTCTTCATAATATAGCTTAATCCTACAAATTATCTGTCCTTTGGGCAAAGGTCGCCTCGCTGTTTTCACTGCTGTTCAGTGATGATCAGAAGTAGCTCGGTATGAGCTTGATATACCCATCATCTGCTGCTGTCCTTGGTGACTGTGTCCCATCAAGGGGACATATCCAGCCTTCTTTCAGCTAGAAAGCTTTCCACCAAGAATATGTTCTCTGCATCATGAACAGATGGATTCAAAACCCCGTGGAATCAAGGCACCAGTAAAGTTTTGCATTAAAATAGTGATAAATGAGAATGGTATGGAAAGCTCATCAGCTGCACCATTATCTGGTCATGCATTGCTCTGGTCTGTGTAAATGACATCCATTTAGTATCAAAATTTCTATGAAAGAGACTGGGGCCCAGTTAGAGTGGCCTTAAATTCTCTAAATGAGCGGAAAAGCCTTTCTTAGATGAAAATGAGAAATCTTAAGTGTATCAAAGATAGGACAAGAAAAAGCAAATCTGGGGTGACTAAAATGCCTTGTGCTCTTCTGGTTGGGCCAGCAGTCCTGATCAGTCCTGACTAAAACAGTCCTCCCTACATAGAAGGAGAGGTTGCCGGAGCGGGTCTGCAGAGCAGTCAGGTGCAGGGTCAGTGCGACCTCATCATCTCTGTGGTCCTCATGTTCAGCACATTTTCACCCACAGCTCAGGCTCTCCTCTCACCTATAGGCACAGAGGCCATGCTGCTCTGCACACCTTCCACTCAATTATTTAAAATTCAGTTGCTATGGTTCTACTCAAGGCGATCAGTTTAAAGAAAATGCAGATGGCCTCTGGTTTTGAGTTCCCGCTGCGCTTTGGTTAATTTGGTATGTAAAGGTATTAGGTTAATTAAATGCCATGTGTTGCATGGGGACTGACTGCATTTGTGGATTAATAAGTACACGAGTGTGTTCTGTGCTGTAAGCCCTCAAGCTGGCAGAGGGTTATTTCACTAAGAAAGGAAGGTAATGGGGAGAAGTCATGGGGAAATGAAGAGGTTTCCTGTTAATGCTGCAGTCGTTTTTCACGAGCGGGTCATTGAAGTGCCCTTCATGTCTCTGACCCAGTATCACCCCTCACTGGAGAGACTGGAAGAATTTCAGTGAAGAGAGGCAAAGTTGTTCAGTTGGCTTTGAGACTCCTGCTGTGCTGGTCATATGGAGGGAGTATGGTAGCTGGCCAGTGGAGGATCATGGCAGGCGCATGGAAGTTTTTCTGCTAGGAGAAGATCTTTACCAAGAGCCATATTGTGAATCAGGTGAGAGGGTGTCCTGCAAGCAGCAGGCATGGTCACGCTGGAGGTCTAAAGCAAGCTGTCCACAGCTCTCTGGCATTCATGGTGGAATACACGTAGAAAGCAGACAGAGACAAATACTACTGCAAGGTTTTGGAGATGTTGAAGAGGAAGAAAGTTGTTTTCGTTCAGCCATGCCCCGAGGTGGTGGAAGATCAGGAGAGAGACCAGGGCAAATGGACACTACTCCGCAACGTCAACCAGGCCCTGAAGCCCACAACCATTTTAGCGGTAAGATAGGGGGTCCCACACTCCGAGCATGGCTGGAAGCTTTCAGGCTAATTTGAAATTGGTCTCACTGTTTGTTGGGATCCTTATACTGCTCGTGTGAGCTTCTCCCACCTTCTTCACTAGTCTTTGCTCAACCCCCAGCACTGCGGTTCCCCTGTGGTGCAACCTTCTTGCTTTTTGCATTTGGAAGCTCCTCCTAAAGATCCTCTTCATGACTTGTGTTGATCTGTGTGTGTGTGTGCACCCATCGTGGTGTTTCCTCCTTTTGCACCCCTGTGTGGTTGTCACTGCCTATAGCTTGTGAGGTCCTGAGGGTCTGCCCCAGAGCGTTTGGAAGGGCACTAGCACCCAGCAGCTGCGTTGAGGAGGAACAGCTGGACCATGCTGATGCTGCAAGGTGGCTGGTGGTTTTCTCACTTCTCCAGTACTCTGTTGTGCATGTTAGAAAATAAACTACATCAGTCTAGGCATGAGGCAGGTTATGCAACTTATAAGCCAGTCTGCCCAAGCTGTCAAATGCATGAATCACCCCGATTTTCCCTGAAATCCCCAATATTTCTGCTGCTTTTTGGGCTGATCCAAAGGCGATTGTATCAGCGGAAGGAGTGTGACTGACTTCCACGGCTTTTATATCAAATTGATTAAAGTCAAGGGAGGAAATAGGTCAGCATTCTTAATAAGTGATGTTATTTTTTAACCTCCCAGACCTTTCTGAGCTTACCAGCTTAGCCCATCCCATAAGACTTGCTTTTTTCAACAGTATTAAGAACTGCACTTTAATGTGTTTAGAAAGAGCATTTTGAGAGGATGAGCACTCTGTGCATTAGGCAGGCACAGCACAGGAGTCCTCTTAGCGCTAGTACAGTATCAATTTACCTCGGGTAGAGCAGGCTGCCTTTTTATCTCAGCTGTGTGGTAATAGAACATATGAAGCAGGCTGCTTTTACAGCTGTTGAAAACTAGAGATTTTTTAAAAAAAACTAGCATTACATTTCTTGTTTTCTTGATTGAGAGCAATTTTTTAACAGTTGCTGAGGTGTCAGAAGGGCTTTCTGTTCAGCAGAACTCTTCTCTTGCTGACACCTTGATCAAGTTACCCACCCTGTGCATGAATTTGCTCAGCTTTGCAGCAAAGGTAACAGTGCTGAACACTCTGAAATGCTTTAAGAGTCTGGGATCAAAGGAGCTAAGAAATAAATATTAATATAATTGGATTCATAATGTATCTATGCTTGACTTACTGTATTCATTAGCTGTTTCTGGGTTGTTTTTTGGTTTTTTTTCCCCTTTTTTCCTTTTTAACTGAGTTATGAGATGTGAAGGTAAGGCAGTTAATGGGAAAAAGGTCTGAATAGTATATTTTTATGAACAGGGTAAAGATACTTGCAACAGTGCTGTAGCGCAACCCTCTGAGGAAAAGAAAACCCCAACTAGGGGCTGCATTCGCAGCTCCATGGAAGCAGGATGACTTTGTTAATATCCCGGGTGAAACCTAGCAAGCAGCTGCCAAGGGTGGAGTCTTCCAAAAAATGGCTGGGGACTCCTCGTGTGCAGTGTTTCTCCACGTGCGAGTCTCTGGATGTAGCTTTACATCCCTGCGACACTCACAGGTTAATACCGCTCGCAGTCCTGGTGTGCGATGACTTGGATGATGGAGGTTTCATCATGGTTTATATTGCTAGATGTCTCCCGGCCCCTCCACCTGGAGTGGAGCTGAAGGTTGTTCAGCAGCTCATTGGGTCAAACCAAATCTATAAGCACTTTGTCCACAGAAATGGTCGATAGTGGATGCTCAGGAGAGGGGTTATATCAGAGCACATGCAAAGTGATCCCTCCTATTTTTCACTTTCCCTTCTCCCAGCAGTTTTTCCATAATTCCAAAGGCAAGTAATGCATTTGCATTGTGCTTAACAGGTACAAGTGGAGCTGGCCCCCAGAAATGTGGTGTTAGGTGGGGCTGCAAGTTCACAACATTAAACTCAGCTGCATGAAAAAGTACATTTACTTGCTTGATGCAAACATACCTGACAAAAATTTAACTAGATGGCTCCCAGTTTTAGCACCTCTTCATGTCGAGAATAGGGGTAGGAAATAATTCTGCTGTGTTCCAAACAGTGTAGGTCTGCTTGGGAGTTTAGTTTGGGGTTCTTTGGGGTTTTTCTTTTGTACTGAGGAAAACAGCTTCTTTAAAAGCCTTTTTGCATTCAGGTAATTTAATATCCACAGAGCTGATGAGCAGATAGTCCCTGCCCAGCAGGACTGACAGAGGTCTATAGGATCACCAGCAACATGGAGTGAGTGGATAGGGGTCAACTGCTTGCTGTGTCTTTCCAAAACAAAACCACAGAGGTCTCAAATGAAAGAGGTAAAACATTTGAAACGTGCAAAAGGACGTTTTCATGCTATTTGTAGCTAAATAGCTTTTCATGCTATTTGTAACTAAATAGCTTTTCATGCTATTTGTAGCTAAACTCTTCCTTTGAGGTTATGGATGCTAAAACTTTGCACAGCTTCAGGAAGCAACTGGACATGCTCACAGTAGAAAAACCCACTGAGAAGTATTAAATGCAAAAAGCCCACCTAGAAATTGCTGTAGCTGGAAGACCCCCTGAAGAAGTACATATATCAACCTCTTTGGTATGTTCTTAACCCTTCTTTAGTCATTCCTTTTCACCAGTCTCCAAGGTAGGGCAATATATATTTTATAGTGGTTATTTGCAAGGAAAGGATGTGCCACAAGCCTCCAGACAAGGCTTTCCAGACCTCAAAACTGTCTCCTAAGCATCGACTTTCTAGCTTTGTACATTGCACAGATGGAAACCTCTGCCTGAGTGGGCTTTTCTGCTCTGCAACCTGCTTGCTGCTGGATTCAGTGTGTGGCCAACAACCACTCATAAGTTCATGGCACGAAGACATGGTGCAGTGGGTGCCTGCTATGTGGAGCGTGCCCTGCTGCTATCACCTCGCAGGGTGTTTCCTGAGCAGCTGTGAAAAAGGGATGGTTTGTGGTTTGCAAAGTAATTGATTTGATTCATACCAATGATTTGGATACAAAATATGAGCAACTTGTATCCCAAGGGATGCTGAACCTTCTGCAGCCCTGAGTGTAATTGTCCTCTCTTCGGTTCCAGGGGGATTATGTGTGGATGGACCTGAAAACCGGACGGGAATTCGATGTCCCCATTGGAGCAGTGGTTAAACTGTGTGACTCTGGACAGATCCAGGTTGTGGATGATGAAGGCAATGTACGTACAAAGGGTTGTGATGACCCTTCTTCAGCTCTACGGCCTGGCTAGACCAGGCTTTGTCACGGACTTCTCCTATGTCCTTGGGAATCAGCTGTGCCATAGGTTTCTATTTGAATGTATCCCTACTTTTGTGGCTGTACTGGGAGTGAAAGGTTGAGAAGCTTCTTGAGCACAATGGTAATAGAAGCCTCCAAAATACATTTAGATAGTGCTTTGGGCAAACCCACCCTGACCTGCTACTGTTATCCAGTCTTTCCTGACCTCCTACAGGGTGTCCCAAAAAATGGTTCCCCTTCAGGTTCCCACCTCTGCTTCTGGCTGTTTCACAGTAACACCTCTATCACAAGCAGAGCATGACCTGAGCAGGTTCTCTATAATTTTTTCCCCCCAGGCTGAGATAGTTATGATTGCCGTCATTCCCTTCAAGGATGGTAGAAAGAGATTTGGTTTAGCAGGGTCCTTGTATCCAGTTTCTAGTGGCTTTCGAAACCCTTTAGAAGTGATCAGTCTAAGCAACATTGTCAATAAAAGTTGCCAACCCTATGCATCCCTCTCCTTTTCTAAGTCATCTTTTCTCTGCTGAACAGTATTCTGTGGCAGAGGGTTAACCAGTGATGTGAAAACACAGTTGTGTGAAGGGAAGAACAAATCTGCTGTTTTGTAAAAACTCCCCTTGTGCTGGATGTCCACGCTGCCCTGGATGATACTCCTGCCAGGATGACTCGTGTCTCATGTCTCTTTGCTGCTCCACTAAACCAAAAGATCTTTTCCTTCTGCTATGAATATTTCAAATTAGTCGCTGTCATGCACCAGGAATAGAAGCTGTGGCCCATGGTGCTAATGCTCTCCCCATGTATTTTCTTCCTCCTGGTCCTTCTGCCTGGGGTGGGCTGTTTCTGTCTCATCCCAGTGGTACTTCATGTGACTTACCTTTCCCTGCCCTCGCTCTCTCCCCAGGAACACTGGATTTCCCCACAGAATGCCAGCCACATCAAACCCATGCACCCCACCTCCATCCATGGGGTGGAGGACATGATCCGCCTGGGTGACCTGAACGAGGCAGGAATCCTCAGGAATCTGCTGATCCGCTATCGGGAGCACCTCATCTATGTGAGTGTCCTCCCCACCTCCACCTCTTGCTCTGCATTTCACCCTCCTCTCTCCTCAGCTCTGGGGAACCCACATAGGGGAAACCCTGATTGAACTGAGCATCTGGGTTTCTACCTTCACCTGGGCCAAAGGGGTGGGGAGCTTCTGCACTATAAAGGACACACTACAGAGTTTATGGATGCCTCAGTGAAAGACCCCATGAGTTAGGTAATGAGCAAAGTCCATGTCACCTCACTGTGTAGCCCTTGTAGAAGTTTTGGGAACGTGCCTGAGCTTTCTGCACGCACAATAACCAGTTCAACCCAAGCCATGTGTGTGTTGTAGTAATCCTAAAGCAAAAGCCTTGGACAACTGTGTGCTGGATGTGGCCCTTCTGCCTTCTCCCTCTGAACCACGAACTCATTCAACCCAAGTGAGTGAAGGCAACAATTGCTGGAGGTGCAACAGTGGAGGAAGGATGAGGAGGTGCCTGCATGAAATATGCATGGGAACAACGAAGTGAGGAATTCCCAGAACAGCTCTAAAATACCTTCCCCACCTGTGTTTATGACTTATTAGCTCTGGGTTGACTGGGGTCCCAGCAGCTGATCTCTGGGGGGAGCAGTGTCCTGCCTCAGCTCAGCTCAGTCATGTCATGCCCAGTGGACCCCGTGCAGCCCCTTGCCAACCCAACAAGACATTCAGAAATTGAGGGTTTTACAGGGAGACAGCCAGAACTGCATCTTTTTTTTTGCAATAACATTGCAAAGGCCACCTCCTCAGCAGGGCAAGAGTCAGCACCCAAGTCTGTGCACTGGTTTTATCAGTGTGCTATATGCTGGGTGGTCTGGTGCACATTCTTAGGTAGAAGTGCAGAGCATGTGTGTGTTTGCCACTAGCTAATGTATTCAAACAGCCTATGCAAATGTGGAAAATTTGTATTGCTTTCAAATCCTACAGTTTTCGGGCATTCAGGTAAGTGCCTGCTGTGCCTTTGAAGGCCTTTTCAAAGCCACCTGGTAATCTAATTTTTAAAAGGCTCTAGAGACTACTAGATTTTCAGGGCAGAGGGAATTGCAGTGCAGTCCGACTTCCCAGGTAGCAGAAGCTAACAGACCATACCCAGGATTTTATCTGTGAAGTCTGCTGGTTTCTGCTTGATGTCCAGTGCATTTTGATAGGATGGTTTTGGATTAGAGCTGGGCAGTGGTGACCACACCACTCTGTTACGCAGGCTGTTCATATGGTTGACAGCTCCCTGCCCCCAACCCTGGAAGATAGCCATCTCTTCTTTCAGAGATGGAGTTCAATCCTAGAGGAAGGCAACCTGGCTGCTGAAAAGGCACCCATACATCCCCAAAACTCGGAGGAGAATAGAGACCCCCAAATTCCTTTCTCATTCAGACACCTTATTATTTATGCATGATGGCTATGTCCCCTGTACTGTCAGTTTAGAGAAATAGGCATGACCTGAAAACTATTCACACATTAGATGAACCGAGTTACTCCCTGGAGCTTCAGGGAGCCACAGCCATTTATAAGGATAAACTAGCAAAAGTTAGCCACCCAAATTCATGCTTGAGGTGGTGTCTCCATGTGCACTAAGCACCCGTGGCTGTCACCAGGGATACAAATACAACCAACAGAGCCAACACTGCCTTTCAGCTGGGCAAACATAGGTGCCTGTTGGATGAGGTGACTGCTTTAGAGCTGGCTGAAGCTTGGGTATCATAGAAGAGTTTGTTGTGGAAGGAAAGTTCAGGTTGGAGGTCGACAGTCCAACCTCCTCCAGCTTAGAGCATGTCCATCTTCAAGGCTAGATGTAGTAGTCATGCGGATAACTAAATTCAAGCAACCTGAATGCCAACCAAGAAGTACAGATAGCACAATATTTGTAGCTGATTGGATCATTCAGGGAACATGTACTTATCCATGGAGCATTCCCCCTTTTCCTTCTGTTTGTGGGCACCTCACAGTGGTACCAAGTGGATTCCTGCAGCTCTCCTTTGCTCTCTGAGAAAGTCGGGATCATGTTGGATATGTTTTCAGTGGTGTCCATGTTTCTCTCCTGGGGTCTCTATGTCATCAGGCAAGCACTCATTGCCTCACTAAGTGAACAGAGGTCCTCAGGTAAGATTTCACCTGTGCAGTATCAGATTGCCTGTGAATATACCCAGCTTTTTCACGAAAGCTCTGCCTCTGAGCTCCCTCACCAAGCTATTCACAGGCATCCAGGGGGATTATGAACACAAACGAGCACTGGGCAGAGCATTGTTTGGCAGCATCATACTAATAAGGGCTAATGCAAAGTGCAGCTTCTAACCTGGAGGTGAACGTGGGTGGTGATTTGGGCTGAAGTGACTCAGCAACCATGTGGTTTCTCTACAAGTTATTCGGGTCTGATGGTGACAGTGCTGTGTGTCCTACAGAGCTACTGCATAAGCGATGGTCACATTGCACAAAGGGATTTGCATCACAAAGCTTCCAGGTTACTGTGCCTTAATTTCTCCATACCACTAATGGCTTTCGCATGCCAGCCCATGATCCTGGGCACAATGCAGCCATTACAGCCATCTCAAAATCAGAATGACACTCTCAAAGTGACATAGAGCGCGTAGCTTGATGGAGTGGCACCTAAACCACCTCTGTCTACATGTGTGTTGTTGGAGGCTCAGGTACTCAACTTTAGAGCTCATGTTTTAAGAGCGGTGGCACTAAGAGGGGTAGATTTGTGTCGAATGTGGTAAATATTAGTGGTAGTTTTTCAGACCTGAGGTACCGCATGGATGCCATGTGGTTAGGTAACACCCAGTCTCTGAAAGGTTTATTTTCTGTGGTATAATATGCTCTGCCTTAAAGGTAGTGAAGCTCAGTGTGACTTTACCTTCACTGCTTGGAAGGATTTCTGAGCCTGCTGAGTAAAGGGTGACTTTTTCCATAGGACTTCAGTCCCTCTTGTCTCCTCATCTCCTTAGCTTTGTGGAGAGTTTAATTCTGCTCTAATAAAATACAATTTTCTTTTTTCTCCTCCCTCATATTTTACTCGTAAGACAAACTGCGGTGGGAGGGTAAGTATGACTCTCGGCACTGTCATTTGCAATCGCTGTCATGCCTTCCACTGGATCACTTGTTTCTGTTCACCATTGTGGCATTCTCATTTACTTTGCACCATCATTGCTGCTGCTTCACAAATGCACCAAAAGCATCAGCCACTTTGTCACAGAGCTTGACCCTCATGGTGAAGTTGTGACACCTTCCCAGAGCTGGAAAGTCCCCAACCCGTGAATGTGGTCAAAGCTGTAAGTACTTCTCAATAATGACCTCAACTTGAAGGAGAGAAACTTCTGCAGCAAAATAATAAAAACTTCAACAAGGGTTTGTGGCCCATGGTTTGTCTTGCATGGACTAGGAGAAACTATGCTGAATAGTAAGAGTGTCTGGTGGGGAGTTTGGACTCGTGAGTAAGGTTAAATCTGTTTATCTGGAGACAAAACCAATGCCTGCTGCTGCTCCCGAAGGGCTGCCAAAATGCAGTAGTATTTGGTAGAGCTTTAACCCCATAAAAATCCAGATGAAGTCAGCTGTGGTGTTCTGGGTAGCAAGGGAAGCAAGCTCAGAAAGGATTTGTTTGGGGCTAATTAAAATGTAGGTCATGTAGGCAGTAATGAATTTTCTCTGAGATGTGGTTCCTGTGGCCAGCTACGGCAGAGCCTCTGACTATCAGGAAAGCTTTATTTCCCCAAGGCAGAAGGGCTTTGCCCTCACCCATCAATAGAAACCCCAGAGACAGTATTTCCTTGGAGGTGCCCTTTGGCCCCTCATCAGCAAAGCAGACAAGGTTTTGCATTCCGTCAGCTGCAAGAATCGGGCAAATGGTATTTATCAACTAGGAATGACCTACAAAACCAGGCAATAGTACAAGAGTTTGTGCTGACAAAGTATTTTGTGGATCACAAGGGAAGGGTCAGTGAGAGCATCCACAAAGCATTCCTGCAACTAATGGTTAACTGCTTTAAAGGTCTGGCTGGCTGCGTTCAGGACAGGGCAGACCAGTGTGACTGAAATGCAGGGATTTCAGAGATCTCTGCAAAGAGTTGGCCTTTTTGGAGAAAGGCACAAGAAAGATCAGAAATGTCCCTAAAATCAACCTGGTAGTAAGTATGAAGAGGAAAACAGTCTTCCAAGTATCTTGCTCAGGACTGGAAGGAGTTTGGGGATGCTTTGAGAATCTTGGTGACACAAACCCATTCAGAAATTGAGCTCCTTCCTTCTCCTAAGCACTAAGCTTACCTGCTCTGTCCCTGTTGAAGGCTGCTCTGGGACTTCTCGGCTCCCTTTTTTCAATGCCACCTTCTTCTAACATCCAGCCTACATGATTTCACAGCCAATTTCTACCCTTTGGATTTCTGACAACTTTCTTCTTGAGCTTAAAGAACTTTTTTTTTCCTTTACTGGCACGTAACCCCCTATTACAGGGAAGGCTATTGTGTCCTTTCTCAGTTATCACTGTAAAGTCAAACCTCACTGGGGAGCGAGCAGAAAGTTGCTCCCTGGTGTTGGCCATGAAGCTAGAAAGTGAGAAGTCCTTAAGGGCTTTCAGCATCCCTACTATAGCACACAGTTGCCACCTACTGGCTGCCTTTCAGGAAGCCTGAGCTGGTGGCAAGTGTTGTGTAGCTGCTGGCAAACAAATGATCTCGCTCTACTCAAGCCCTTTCCATCAAGATTGAGGAATACTGGGCCTGGTGGGAGAAACTCAGCCTAGGGATTCCATCTCCAAGTCTCCCTTTCCACTCCTCTCACCAGCAGTGTTAGGTTTCTTGCTGCCCACACAAACGAGAAACAGTGAGGAGATGAAGACACAGACTCCTGAATCTGACCAGAAGACCTTTTATTAGTCCAAAACCCACGCTTATATATCCTTGTTCGTTGTTCACGTGCAACATACTAAAATATCATTGGTTAATCAATAATGTTCACACACTTCTTGGCTACATATAATTGGTTAATTACTAAGCTACAATGCGCTAAACTTCTTGCATTTTTTTTCTCTCTTCTTTCTTATCTCTGTCAGTTTCATGTTCAATCACGCATCCGCTCCAGCCTTGCTTCATATCCCATTTTTCTTCTAGGCGTTCAGCCAGCCTTATCTTACTTTCTTTCTTCTTCAGCCTTCAAGGTCCTTCACAGGCATTGTGGCCTCCAGCACTTGCTGTAAAGCTCTCTACAAAACAGCTCAGACTTGTTCTAGAAATCAGCCAGTTTGTAATATGCACAAGAAGAGGAGCAGCTAGCAGAGCACGGAGAGGTTTTCTTCTCAGTTTGCAAGCATTCTTGCCCATGCCATTTTGCTGCTTCATGGCAAAGGCTTATTGTTGTTTTTAGGCCACACAATTAATTATTTTTATGTTTAAATGATTTTTTTTCCTTTTCTGAAAAGGCTATATAGACAGCAGTGGGACAGTTTCACAGCTGGTCCCACCAGGAAAGAAAAGTGAGATTAATCTTGCAACTTTAGCTGCCAAAAGTTAACCTAGAGAGGGTGACTTGGCTCCTTTGAAGTCATGGAGTGAAAGCAGCCTTCACCTTATGCCCTTTGGGTGGCCTGAGGTGGAGCCGTGTCACTTGCTATAGACACTAACAAAAGTTAGCTGAAGTCGGCAGAGATCCTCATTCTCTGCCTTGAGCTTGGGATGTGGCCAAACCTTCTAACGTCAGAGCTGCACCTGAGTAAGGTCCTGAGCTCTTCGGTGAGAGGTTTGAGAGAAATGGCTCCCGGAAGGGCAGAAATGAAACAGCAAGGCACTACAAAGGGATTTTCTGCCCAAGGCTCAGAGCAGCTCTGCTCATTTGAGTGGCACAGAGAGCATGGGGTGGACCAAAATTTCCAAAATTTCAGAAGTAGCTGAGAGGGGGTGTGTCAGGACTTGGTGGGCCATATCCATGTGCACAGGACAGGGTTTGAACTGCAGCGTGGAGAAGTTTGGTTAGGCAGAGATGGTAGAGAAGAAAGTATTGCAGAGGGAGGCTTAGCAGCTCTGTTGTGGATTTATAAAAACAGGTTAGACAGACATCTGTCAGGAATGCTTTGGATCCAGCTGGCCCTGCTTTGAGAAATGGCAACAGTCTTCAGATTTCTTTCATCTCTGGTTTCTCATAATTTGTGCAACGCAATAGGTATGTGTGGATATGTGTTGGCTCTTATTTGCAAATATAAGCTTGACTTGAAACTCTGAATCTTAACTGAGTAGCATCTAAAATATGAATTAAGGCTTGAATTCATGCTGTGCATGAGCAGGGCTGAGTATGAATTGATTTAGATAGCTTGGGACCTCTGTTCCAGTTTTGCTCCAGGCTCCATCCTGCAAGCATCTTTGACTTGACCATCATCTTTCATCCAGCTTTTGAAAAGCCTTGATTTTTCTGGCCTCCACACTCCATCCAAGCTGCCAAAGCCTCTCAGCTCTATCTCACTGTCCCCATAAACCTTCATGTGCTTCTCCTCCAGACATACACTGGCTCAATACTGGTGGCAGTAAACCCCTACCAGCTCCTACCCATCTACTCACCTGAGCAGATACGCCTGTACACCAACAAAAAGATTGGTGAGATGCCACCACACATCTTTGCAATTGCGGACAACTGCTACTTCAACATGCAGCGCAACAACAAGGACCAGTGTTGTATCATAAGGTGAGTTTGTGAATTTCCAAATGGGCCATATCCTGAAAATGAATGCTGAGCACCTTCAGCGTTGGTTGAGAGGGAACAGCTTATCAAATAGACTCGGCAATCTGAATGATCTATTAGATCTTCCATCCACATATTCCCAGTGCAGAGGTGGTCTCTGTGGTCGCTGTTCCTAGTAAAGATGTTTTATCGCTCCTTTGATACTTACCCTACAACCCAATAGATCTCATGTTATCTTTGACCTTCCCTTTTAAACTTAAACTCAATACTCCTATAGACATCAAAGATGCAAAGATCTATATGTTCTGCACAAGGAAGGGCAAGGGACAAGCTTGATCACTGGACCTGTTGTTCACATTGCTGAACTGGTGTCTCCGTGCATGGCTCTGCTCCGGACTGATCAACCTTGGGCACCAAGAAATCCCTGGTCACAGTTATGGGTATAGTTCATTCCTGTATCTGTCCCAAAGGGTGATATGATCCAGATTTGGTTCCCTGAGTCCTCCAACACGATCCTGTCAAGTTCTGAGCCCTCAGACAGTCTTTGTGCTTTCAAGACACCACTTTTCTCCGACGCCTGCCTACCCTAAGTTTTGTTGCATAACAACATAACTTGGGAGCATCCCGTGCACAGTATTTCAGGTACATGGGACTAAAATGCCATGCAATAATGATCACTTTGCAGCACTAAAGAAGCATCAGAGGAGAGTCAGGGTCAGGCGTGATGCAGTGTGACAGTGGCCAGCCAGCCCTCAGAAGTGAGGCAGTTTGGCCATGGAACCAGGGCTGGTTACTGAACACCAGGAAGGTCCATTTCAATTACTTATATTGGCTCCCTCATATATCAGGCTGTAGACTCACACCGAAAGATGTCTGCCCAGCTCTTCCTCTCATACCATCACAAGGTAACGGCAGTTATCTTCCAGTGGAGAGAAAGCTTTGAGGAGTAACTCTTGCTTCCTGCCCCACGATCTTCTCCTCTCCTACCTGCCCATTGGTAGGGCAAGCCTAGGGGACCTGTGAAAGTGTCTTTCTGCCACTTAAAAGGCAGTATTTCACAGTCTGCTTTGTGGTGCATTTTGGTGGTGAAGATGCCCCAGGGGACCAGCTAGCCCCTGGATCACAGGTTCATGGTCTGCTGTCCATAGCTGGAAAAACACTGTCTGAAAGTTCTTCATGACCTTCTCACTGCTGATTGAATGATGGTATTTGCTGGAAAGACCCAAACCCAAGCAACAGGTTGGGCCAAATGGGCTGTAAAACAAATCTGGATCTCGCCTAGAAGCTGTCTGGTAGTGTGCCCTACCATTTATCCTACAACCATTTCTCAGGATGCTGGAAACCCATCCGTAGTGGCCTCACCCTACCTATGCTCACAGAAGAGGCACAGAGACAGCAGTCCTTTTGGAGACAGAGAGAGGGACCCGGGCAGGGATGCAGCAGGCTTTCACTGACCTCGGTTCCTGTTGTCTTTGCAGCGGTGAATCCGGAGCAGGGAAGACAGAGAGCACAAAACTGATTCTGCAGTTCCTGGCGGCGATCAGCGGTCAGCACTCCTGGATTGAGCAACAGGTCCTGGAGGCAAATCCCATCTTGGAAGGTGAGGCCCTCAGATAATGGAAGCATTTTTTTGTTGGGAAAAAAAAAAACATCAGATTCAGGAAACCCAAAATATGGGCAAATGTAAGTTACTTTTGTTGCATTTTGAGTTTCAAAAGTGACAAAATAAAAAAAAAAATCAGAAGCAATGATATAAACATTTGTTAAAAAGAATATTCATTTTCTTTCCACCTGAATTTACTTTTCGCAAGACTAATAATCATTAATTCGGGGCCTCAAATTTTCCATTAATATTTTTGACCACTATTGCTGAAAGTGAAGCATTTCAGCTGACCTGAATTTTTTTCCCAATTGTTTTATTTACTTAAAATTGAAAATACTGGGTTTTCCACTTAAATCAGTACTTTTCCCAAAAAATTTCAAAACAGAAACCTGAATTTTACCTAATTCTCTGTGTAGTCTGTGATTTCAAAAACACTGATCACCAAATACACAAAGCTCTTTTGAAAAATCTCCCCACCTCTTCCAGTGCTGGAATTATAACTGTATGCAGAGCACCCATATCCTGTAAATGCTGCATTCAGCTACCTAGATTTTTGTTTTATTTGACCATAGCTGCAAAAATCCTATTCTTTGCTGGTTCAGCAGAACATGAGATTAATTTGACCGGAGCTTCACGGACCAAACACCTTGTGCTAGCAACACACGATAGCAAACCCCACCTTTTCCTTCCAAGATCAGTGAATGGCAACAGAATGTAGAATAAGAAATAAAGGCAGTTCAAGGAATAACCAGATAACGATAATCAGCTTGTGGCCTCAGTAGGTTTCAGTTATGGCATGAAGGACACAACGAGGTTCTCAGGGCACGTCAGGGCTGCCTGACCACTGGCATTGCACAGCATCATGGTGCATGGCATGCACTCAGGGCGGTTTTGAACACACTACATCACTTCTAGGGTTGAAGGGAAGAGATTTGCAAATGCAAATACATTTTAAAGATCTCCATCACCTGCCAGCAATCCTGGAGCATAAATTCCAGGGCATGTTGGCCAGGGTGCTCATGCCAGCAGTCCACACCCACACAGAGGACAGACATGGGTATCTGTGTCCGCACAGTCTGTTTGCAGGGAGAAGTCTTCTGCTGAGGGTTGGGTTAGTCCTCTATATTTCACTGAAGAACCAGCTCTTTCCTTTCCCTCTCAGTCACCAAATCACTCACCAGCAGCTCTGTCATTTCCTGCATAGCGTCACCTTGCACGCTGCGGCATCCTCCTGCCAGCCTTGCTCAGCCCACTTGTATTTCATCGGCTGCTGCCAAAATCCTGCTGTCATAGCCCTTCTTCCTGGATAAGGTCACCCCATCCTCATGGCTCTTTCTCTGTGATCCTCTCTGCATTTCCGAGGACAGCCATCTGCTATATATCCTGTTTCCCCACACTGAGACGGAATTGAGCCAGCCAGCCTTAAGGGAAAGTCTTTGGGGCTGCTTTTGACCCCCTCAGCCTCACTCTTCTAGGATTTTTTTTTGCCCATGAAACCAGATCCATGACCCTCTCTGCATCAGGTCCTCTCCAACCTGCTGTGATTCCTCCCTGCAGCTTTCGGGAATGCAAAGACTATCCGTAATGACAACTCCAGCCGATTCGGGAAGTACATTGACATCCACTTCAACAAAAGGGGAGCCATCGAGGGGGCGAAGATTGAGCAGTACCTGCTAGAGAAGTCCCGGGTCTGCAGGCAGGTAAGGTGATGCACCTGCAAGGTGTGGGAGCTGGCAGTGCCCCGGTCGACCTTTGTAGTGCTGTTGTCCTCGCAGAGCTGACACGTGCTCTTCTACTGCAGGCCCAGGATGAGAGGAATTACCACGTGTTTTATTGCATGCTGAGAGGCATGACGATGGAGCAGAAGAAGAAGCTGGGTCTTGGGAAAGCCACGGACTACAACTACCTTGCGATGGTGAGAGCGCAGCGAAGCAGAGGTTCAGTGGGGCGATGCAGTGAGAGCCTGTCAGCAAGGTAGAAAGAAGAGAGCGGTGCTTTCTCTGCAGCTAAGAGCTGCTTTGCTGCTTGTGACCTTCCTGAGTCTTAGCCACAGGGCTTGTGGGACTTGTTTGTCCCACCACCACAAGCTTCACAGCCTTAGTGCAAACCCCTAGCCCCTGTGTATAGACTGGGTTATTTTCACTCTTCCTGTGGAGAAGGGCAGAGGCTTGGATGCTTTTGGTGTTTGGTGCCCCGACCACTTGTTTGGAAATAACCAAGGTGTTAGATATGACCCAATGCTCTTGCAGCAGCGACAGACAGGGAGGAGTGCGTGGCTGGGTGGCGCGTTCTCAGCAGCACACAGTGCCAGGCTGTCTCTGCTCCACATGCCTGACTGAGCCAGTGATCTCCAGCCCCACTCCCTACGTACCAGCATGGCAATCCAGAGGAGCTGGTAGAAGCAGGTGTAATTTAGGCTGGCCCATCAGCAGCAAGATGGGACCCAGCTTTCTAGCTGGATGAGTGGAAGCCTCTGGCACATTTCCTTCTCAGTCTTTATCCCCATCTCAGGGAGCATTTTCTCCTCTGCTGACTACACCAGGCACAGGGTAGTTGGGGACAGCAGGGTAAGTGCAGGTCACAGGGCTGAGCACTAAATCATAGTATACACCGAAGGGCAGAGCCAGATCCACAGGTTCAAAATCTTCTTTTGCTCATTCATCCTGTGAACAAAAATGTCTACTGATTTAGGATGTCTACTGATGTAGGGGCAAGCCCTGCACAGGTTAGAGTTATACCCAGGTGCTCTCTGCTTTGGCCCACGCACTGTGTGACCTCTTTGCCTCCCCAGGGTAACTGCACAACCTGCGATGGCAGAGATGATAGCAAGGAGTACGCCAATATCCGCTCTGCAATGAAGGTCCTTATGTTCACCGACACGGAGAACTGGGAGATCTCCAAGCTGCTGGCTGCCATCCTGCACATGGGGAACCTGCAGTACGAAGGTAAAAAGGGCCAGATATGGGGATGGGGTCCAGCACACCTCTGCTCTTTATTCTGCATGGTGAGAGGGAGCCAAGCTCAGGGATGGCGGGCTGTGTCCAGACCACCTGCCATGGTGCCATGCCAGGGACTCAGGTGCTCATTGTGGCATGTCAGAAAGGGCGAATAAGTCTACCTGCACACCCTGCAGGGCTGCCAGACTCCAGTATCCCCAGCGACATCCACCTTTTCTGAATGTAGGGAGGATGAATACGGCCACAGGCCATTCAGTAGACTCAGGTTCTGCAAGGAGAGACTAATGGAGTGTTTGACGAGTGCCTGTGTGGTTGGACATGCCTTTGTAAACCTCCCTGCTGTCAGAAATGGCACAGTGATTTACAAAGCCTCTTTGGAAGTCAGAAAGCTAGAAACATTTTTACCCCACCAGTCATTTAGGGTGTCTGGCAGAGCAGCGTACAGGTCCTTTGCAGCCAGTAGCAGGACTCCAGGTGCTGCATGAGCTTTTCTCTCCCTTCTGATGGGTAGATTTTGACTGGCCATCACACCGAGGTGGTGGAGTAGGACCCTTTCCCTCACCCCGTCCACCTTCTGCAGAGCCACATCCCTTGCTGATGGCTTTCCTCCTGCTTTCTTCCCCCAGCTCGGACCTATGACAACCTGGATGCCTGCGAGGTTGTTCAGTCTGCGTCGCTAATCACTGCAGCATCATTGCTGGAGGTCAGTGGCTCTGCAGTGCTGCGGTCCCCTTTCTGGCTTGTTCCCATATTTCTAGTATTGTGGCAAAGCTTCCTCCGAGCCAGGCTCTCCTTGCACCACCAGCTCTAGGAGGCTGAAGAGACCTGGGTAAGCCATACTTTGCCCTGTACTGGCTGCATGAAGGTGGATGTCTCCATCTGAGCTGGGTATCTGAGCTTCCCCTCATACAAGTGGAGAGAAACAGAACCTTTGGTGGCAAGTCATCCTAAAAAAGGCATCCAAAAAGCTCAGTCCCTAAAAAACGAGTGTTTCTCTCATTGAGTTCATTGCAGTAGCTGAGACAGAGATGTCACTTATACTGTGTGTATCTGAAGTGAGGTGAGGTGGCCCACACCCAAACCATCCATACAGTGCTTGGAGCATCCTTCAGTGGCCTCCCCAGCAGGTAACAGCGCTCTCTCAAGGGACACCATCTCATCTCCATAGGCACCGCTGGTCCCAGAGTATGATCCACAGCTGTCTGCAGGCTGGTTTTGTGTACTTTAGGGGATGGACATTTCCCTGGCTTGATCTCAGAAGTATGAAAAGGGGTCAAGGGGATGCAAAGCTACACTCATGCTGGTAGGATACAGCTTTGCAGACTTTGCTTTGTCATCTGCTCTCCCCATGCCTCATTAGCATCTGACATTAAGTCACAAGGACAATTTCCATGGTAAAACACTGTATAAAAGTGTTAACTACTCTCTGAAAATACCTGTGACATCATTTGAGATATTTGCCCTGTATAGCTGAGAAAAGTCAGTTGCCACCAGCCATGGAGGGCTGCGCTGTTCCCCTCTGGCCATGCACGTTCAGGCCAGGCCATTCTAAGAACACCTTGTGTTTTATAAGGTCAGCAGCAGTGTTTGGTGGTGTCTCTGCCAGGTTGACCCTCAGGACGTGATGAACTGCCTTACCAGCCGGACTATAATCACCAGGGGTGAGACTGTCTCCACCCCTCTCAGCATGGAACAAGCGCTGGATGTGAGGGACGCTTTTGTAAAGGTAAGTCTTTGGACATTCCCTTCTGCTCCTGTCGATAAATAGAAGAAATCCGCTACTTTTGAGCCCAGGGCGTCCAGTGCCCAGGAGAAGTGTCTCACTTGGTGCCCACATGAGCTCAGATAAGCAGATGGCCTTGAAACTGTGTTGTCATTGGGATGGACGCAGAGCTGAGATGGAAGGAGAAGGTTAGATAGCCTGGCCTTCAGAGGATTTGAAATCTGGGCTTGAGACTGTCTATACTCAAAGGTGACCTATGGAAGGGGCCAGGCTTCTGAGGTGACTTCACCTCAACTTCAGGAAAACATCCCACCTTGAGCCCCAGGGTTAGATCCCCAGCTGCTATAAATCAGGGCAGCATTACCAACACCTGTAACACCCACACCTGAATTGCAGGATTTGGGCATGTCTGCAGCAGTAAATAAAGCTGAATTTCACAGCAGCAGGAACAGAGCAGTTCAGCAGCCATCAGAGCACTTAAAGCATCACCTGAGGCTTTGGGGTGATGGAGGTTGATGGGGTGGGTCTGCATCATTGCTGTGCTGTTTGCAGCCCCACGTAAGGTTGCAAAACAAGCATCAGTGGCATACTTTGGCCAGCTTGGGCTCCCTGCTCTGCCTGTGGGGAACCGGTAGATCAAGCTAGCTGGTATGATACCTAACTAGTTTGCAAATCCAGGCAGTGACTACTCTAGTGGTGATGGGTGTTTGAATCAGGCTCCCCTCCTGGTAGCACTGCTGTAACTTATACAAAAGAAATTAATAATGCTGTAAAACATGGAGTTCTGGAACTGCTGAAGCAGCAATAGCTGCTTCATTAAATCAGCAGATTGTTCAGCTGGTGCCACAACATTTATGTCAGCACCTTGCCCAGGCGAGATGTCCTTGGCTTGTGTCATATGACTCTGCTGATCTGCAGAAAGAGATGTTTAGAAACCAAGAAAAGGACTGTCTGGCTTTACAGCAAGCCTATAGATCCAAAATTTAGGACTATCCAAAGCTGGGATTTTGCTTTCAATTTTCTTTTATCCAGGCTTTCAGGTCCATTTTCTTTGATCTACATAACAGCTGCTGAAGCTTTAAACTATGCCAAGAGTCTGGCATAGATGTTGCTGAGTGTGTCCTCAGGGACTGTCCAGTTGCTGGCCATGCTTTAGGGAAGCCTGTGCCATCGTGAATGAAGTGGTGCTGTGGACTAGCAGGGCAACCTGCTAACCTGTCTCAGTGACCTCCATCTTTGGGACATTGCAGGGAATTTATGGGCGGCTTTTTGTGTGGATCGTGGAGAAGATCAATGCTGCAATTTACAGACCTCCTTCCCAGGAACTGAAAAGTATCAGGAGATCCATCGGCCTCCTTGACATCTTTGGCTTTGAGAACTTCACTGTCAACAGGTATGGAGCCTGCAAAAGGACAACCAGATCTTAACGTCCCTTCACCAGCCCAAGCTCAAGGTCTTGCAGGCCTTTCACTTCTCCTGAGGTGAACAGGACTGGGCCAAGTCATTTTCTGTATGAGAGATTATCAGAGCTAATCATTTTTATGTGGGAGCAGACAAATTTCCTGAACTGTTTGGTTTAAGCTACACACTTATAATGGCTATTAACGTTTTTGGAGAGAGAAACTGGTTATCTGAACCGATAAGGAAATTCTCAGCCAACAGCAACCTTACTGAGTGGTTGATGTCGTCTGAGAGTATTGCTTCAAGCATGGAGAAAGATAGACCATGGTGGATCTAAAGTGGCCTTTCCTTGACCTTCCCTCCACAGTTTTGAGCAGCTTTGCATTAACTTTGCAAATGAAAACCTGCAGCAATTCTTCGTGCGCCACGTCTTCAAACTAGAGCAGGAGGAGTACAACCTGGAGAACATCAACTGGCAGCACATTGAGTTCACAGATAACCAGGATGCCTTGGACATGATTGCCATCAAGCCCATGAACATCATCTCCCTCATTGACGAGGAGAGCAAGTTCCCCAAGGTGTGTTTTGGGCTCAGCCCTGCTGCCAGTGACTCTCTGGTTTTTACCCCCTTTGCACTTGCATGCTGGCACCCTGTGAGAGGTCTGATCAGCCCCAAACACATTCATCAGTGGGTTGCCTATGCATAGCTTTTATTGCTCTGTCACATTTTCTTCCATGAGTATCACAACCAAAATTAAAACAAGTTAGCATTTCTGATGGAAGGACATGCCTGCAAGAGGCTCGAGAATAGCCTTTGAAAAGGTTTAAGAGAAAATAACATTATATATGCTCCCTTTGGAGCACTATGTTGAATATAGCACAATATACTAGTGATATTTAATCGATTTCTTTAATTTCTGCACTTGAGATACCCCTTCCAACACTTCACAAAATAAATACACGTTGTCACCCAAGACGAAAAAGAAATGCCCTATTGATTGGAAAATTATTTCAATTGGACAAAGCCTGGTTTAACATCAGATCTTTTCCTGCACAGGGTACAGATGCCACCATGTTACACAAGCTGAACTCCCAGCACAAGCTTAACACCAACTATATTCCTCCAAAGAATAACTATGAAACCCAGTTTGGCATCAACCACTTTGCTGGAATTGTTTACTACGAAACAAAAGGTATGGGGCAGCTCCAGTGGCACTGCAGTTGTGAGGGGATGCTCGGGGGAAGGTGATCTGCTGCTGCATTGGAGCAGAGCAGGACTGTGCTCCTTTCCTGGATGCAATGACTTGGCCCTTCAGTGGTGTGTATGAGCTGCAGTTTGGTGCTTTTCCATTTGTGTGTGCCCATGACAGAATTGCAGTGCTTTGCACGACATGCATCTTTGATCCAGTCTCAAGATGCACCTCTTTCTTCCTTCTCTTGGTCTCCCTTTCTCTGCCCACTCATCACTACCACTACCTCCCCAAGAACAGCCAGTATTCCAGCAATCCAGCGGCTGCTTGTAGAGCACATACTGCCCATGTTGCACTGTGTCATCTCTCTATTGTCCCATTATTTCTCTAGGTTTCTTGGAGAAAAACAGGGACACGCTGCATGGAGACATCATTCAGCTGGTGCATTCCTCAAAAAACAAATTCATCAAGCAGATCTTCCAAGCAGATGTGGCAATGGTAATGCAGGCGGGAGAAGACCTTTATTCACAAGGAGGGGTGTTCTTGGGGAGGAGTGGAAGATTTGTAAGAGTCATATTGCTCTGATGCTGTTTGGGGTGTTTCAGACCTGTTAGTGTGAGCCAGCCATCAGAAAGCATTAATGCAGTGTCACGGGTACACCCACGCTCATGCCCCCAGTTCACTGCATTCAGCTCGTCAAATATTATTTTGCACTGTGATTGCTCCTGTCTTGTGCAGGGTGGGAGCGATAAGGTTTGTGTTTGTAGAAATCCAAGAGAGAGCTAGCCCCTTGAGCTGAATAGTCCAGATCTGTGTATAACAGAGCGAGAAGTGAAAACCAAATACCTGTAGACCAGAGCAGAACGAAGGGACAATCCAGCTGGCCCTTAAGCACAGCAGCAGGACTGGGAGGGACCACCCAACAGTCTTGTTTGGCTGTAAAGACAGCAGAGAGAGGGGCACCAGTTACACAAGCTGAACTTCAAAGTTCCCCTTTCCACATGCCAGTCCTCCAGGAGCATATGTGCTTACTCCATGCTCAGTGTGGGAGAAGATCATGTGTGCTGAAGCTTTGAAGAAAGGCACAGTTATTGCTTTAACCCTTCGCACCCCGTCTGAGCATTTATTACTGGGATATCAGCTTAAATGCTGAGATTAGTGACTATTTCCATTAAAAACACAAATATATGATGTTTTCTTGAGTAAGTTGAACATCTACATCTCCCCACTAAAACGTCATCAGTCCCACTCCCAAAATTGAAGTACAAACTGTTTTAAACTATCAACCTTGCGGAACCTGAAAGTCTACACAGGTAGGTCACCATGGCCGAATCCCCCAGTCCTTCCCCGGGCAAAGCTATGGGACTGCCAAGGGTGTGGGGATACAATTTTCCAATGCAACCAAGTTTTTTAGAAGCTGGAGTCCTATTTCCAAATGCCAGCCAAGGCCACTGATGGTCCAAGGGACTTAGGGACTTTCAGGAGTGCCAAACAGTTTTAAGTGCTCAATTCCTTCGCTTGCTAAGGCAAAGGAATGGTTAAATTCCCAAGAAATGTCTTTAAATAGGCTGCAGACAGTTTTGCAAGCCTTGTTTGTAACCTTTAGCCATTCAGTTTTGCTCCTGCTGAAATGAATGATCAATGTTAATTAGGAACAAGATAACATTTATCAGGGATTGACAAATATTGACAAATATTTATTGGCACCACACTCCCGGTGGGTTCAGAGCTATACCCAGATGTGGATGCTCATGCTGAACTAGACGCTAACTCCCTTAGCATCAGTGCTGCCATTTACTTTGCTTTTTATTGCTTGTTCCTCACTGCTTTTTATTTTCAGTGCAAGCTTTGCAGTTCACCTTGGATATGATTTCTTGCTTCTTTGGGCAAAGCAGAGATGCACTCTGGGGAATCGATGAGAGGGAGCGCTCAGTTTTACAGAGTCATGTAGGCTTCTTCACAGGGACATTTACCAAGCATCTTTAAAAGATAATGGAAGTATATAATAGCAAAATTGAAATCTTCACCTGGGCATTGTCTGCAGCCTGAGACCTTTTAAAGCATCAGAGCAGTTCTTTTTGAGATAAACATATATTTTTTTATTGTTCCATTAAAAATATTCAGAATCTGTCCCGAGTAGTAGCCCCTGTGCTTTGATACTTTAACAATCTCTGTTTTTCTTTTTTGAATGAGAGATTTGTAGCCAGACTGGCATGGAACTGCAAGAGGAGCAAACATTGTGCACCAGCTCCCCTAAGTACACACAGTGTTAGTGTGAACTGGGAGCGCACAAATCCCCTGAGCACGATGTAAACAAAACTGCTCAGACAAGCAGGATCCAACATGGAGCTGAGATGATTTTGCCATTGCTTTCCATCAAAATTCCATAATCTTTGCAGCCTCTTTCTTAAAACATTCCCCAAAAGAAGGAGCATATGAGCCTGGGTCGTAGGAATTGATTGCATGTAGCAAAGAGCTGGGACAAAGGCTCTTCTTGGAAGCGTGCACGCCTTCGCCAAGCATCAGTGAGACAACCCGTGGAGAAACCTTCCAGAGGCACTCAGGCCAGGTCAATCAAATCTATCTTCCCTTAAGAAGAGAGAAGTGGCTAAGTGCTAAGAGCTAAATCAAATAACGAGGTGTTTTGCTCAACAGCTTCCAACCTTTGGTCCTCAGGAGCTTACCGAGGAGTTTGTAACATTTTGTGAGTCAGTGAAAAGCAAGTCCGTATCTGCTTTACCTTCAGCCTTTCAAATGGGATCCTTACGTGCCAGAAACTTGAGAAAGCCACACACCAGAGGAGTTTGAAAACTAGTCGAGAGTGTTTATTTGAATACAGTAGTAACTGTTTGGTCTCTGAAAGACATAATATTTGTGCACAACAAAAACTGTGTGGTGAACTGGGCATTGCTGGAGCACATGGGTATGTGAAGCTGGTTTTATGCATGCCCATCGTGGAGGAGGCCTATTTGCATGTGTTTGCTGAATTGGAACATTGCTTTGAGTGGTGCCAGGTGAAATGATGGATTCTGTGGGAATTGTACACCATTACTCTGAGGAATCAGCTAGTGTGGTCTGACAGCACTGCTTGCTCAAGGAACAGGTAGAATGAGAAGTGGAGGATGGAAACTGGTGAAGGGAAAAACAAATAGGAAATTTGGGGGATTTCCCCTTGGCAAAAATATCAATTCTATGGAAAAATATTTGATTTGTTGGATTAAAATCCAAGAAGAAGGGAGGGATTTCTTTAGAATTTTGGTGAAAATCTGTTTTTTCCCCTGGCATCTTCCCAACTGCTGTGTATTGAAAGCACCGGTCACAGGAGAGCAGGGATGTGAGAGGGAGAGGAGTGGGGATGGCTGAAACTGGATGGATAATGAGTGACATTAAAAGATGTAGAAGAGTTGTTCCAAGAAGCAAAATCTGGACAGGGGCAGCTTCAGGGGTGTCCCTCAGCTTCAGGGATGTGAACATGGAAAAAAGGGGAAAAGCCAGGAGGGGGATAGACAACACTCTAAGAATGAATTTGTTTGTAAAATATTTTAACATCTGGACCACCAAGATTAACAATGTCAGGATCCCATTTCAGTTATTCTTTCTTTTCACTATTTGCTCTTCTCTGTCTCTGTTTTGTTTTTGTTTTTCACCCGTGCTTCACGTAGTTTCTCTGTGGCTATGCATCCAGCACATTTGGCCAGTCGCCCACACCCACACCAAAGGTAAACTGAATACACGAGTTCCTCTGTTATATATTCATTCTCCTTGGCAAGGATTGTGCTTTGCTTTTGTTGGTTTATTCCTCTTCTTGCACTATCTATAGAAGATCCATTTCAAACATCCAATGTGATGGAGAGCATTTTTACAGCTTGTTGAATAGATACAGGTGTATGACTGTAATTTATTTCTAGAATTCAGCTCAGAAGAGCTTTGTAATGACAGGAATTTGGTTTGGATAAAATCAGAACCAGCCTGAGCAAAAGTTCTGAGGATTTTTTTCTGATATTTGAATCATGGTTCATCTGTGGGATTTGGTGGTTGTTTATCATGGTGCCACTGTTGGGTTCAGTGGGACATTATTCCTCCATGCAACTGCAAATCTGGCCCTGTGTTGCCCTTTTGGGGGCAGGAAGCTGACAGCTCGTGTGTGAAGAGAGACTCCTGGATTGCATTTCTGGATTGCTTGGAAATGCCATCATTCTCGGTGGGGTTAGTTCTTGTCCAGAGGAGAGTTCAAATCCAAGCCTTCAAAGACACAGTTAATATTGAACTTTGCCATGATCACCAAAACATGCTCTTGGCACATTTTTAGGTCTTTTCTGTTGCATCTCAACTCCTGACTGGTTCTGATAGCCTCCCAAACCTTTCTTGCTAGATATTTGGCCATAGGGTAGCATACTGTGTGCTAAAGTTTTTATGTTAGCTTTGCAACTCTGCTCACATTTCCATGACAATCTTTTGAGAGCCAGAGGGTTATGTTCGAGATAGATCTGACTTTCCAAATTCAGGTCCTTGCATGGGGCTGAATTTCAACCCTTCTTACCTGTGCAGTGTCTCGGATGTTTGGACTTGGAATTCCAATGAGGGGGATCAGACCCTAAATGACCCGAAGCCATTCATTCCAGAGTTGGACTCCTTTCCCCTCCATATCATGATTGCAAACTGTTTAGATTGCAGCATTTCATTGGGCCTGTCTAGAGTGGTAGCAATGCCACGCACACACACACAAAAATCCTTCCTGAGTTAGCACATAGTGGGATTAAATCCAGGAGAAGCTTGTTGTGCAAAATCTCTTAGAAAAGCCCAGGCCAGTCTTTTTCTCTGAAGACAACAGGAGATACAGAGAAATGGGAGGCATAATGCTGATGATTTCTATGAGTTTTGTTGTTGTCATAGTTGTTCTCATAATACAGCCTCTAGTTTTGTGCATTTTCTAATTAATAATAATTGACAGCATTTGTCGGGCACTGAGGCAAGGGTGGAACAGCCAAGCCACCAAAAGTTTTCCAAATACATCAACGTCAGTAAGTTTTATAAAATGGGGGTGTAGTTCAAAATAGGGGGGTGTAGTTCCAAACTCATCACTGTTATGTAGCCCATGTCAGCTTTGCATCTGAAGGCGCTTTCCAGACAGCACAGCCTTTAGGAAAGAGACTGTCTCTTCACTATATGTACTTTCTCTTCACTATATGTCACTGCAGAACCTGCTGTGAGGGGCCCTCAACTTTCTCTGGTCATCTGGAGGCCATCCAAGTGACATTGCATATAACAAAATAACAAACAAAAACCATCATTTTTCTCAGACTTCAGAAAAAAGGCTGAGAAGCATCATGTCATGTTGCTATGGTCCATTTTAGTGACCTTATAGTCCTAAAGAGATGAGATGACCCTCCTTTGACCAGAACCTTTCCCCACAGTACTGCCGGGGGTACATGCTTCTCTCTCTCTCCCTAACTCACCTTAAGAAATTAATCTTTCTGCATTTCCACCAAAGCCATCGCTCTGTCAGGCCTAGTGCTGAGCAGTGTTCCTGGTTCACCATGCAGCCTTCTCCTTAAAGGAGGAGAAGGTGCAGAGGGACAGCATTAGTAATTCCTACCATTTCTGTCGCAGTGACATTTCTCCTTTTAACTTGCCTTTTGCCTTGCTTCTGTTTACTTGGTTTGGATGTCAAAAACTAAAAAAACCTTTGTCATCATCCTTGCTCAGGCTCTGGGTCTGTATGAAGACCATCCTACCCACCATAACTTTGCGTCCAACTTAATCCACTGAACCTGCCGGGTGCAGGTAGGCTGAGCTGGTAATTGCCTTCTCAGCTGTGGACATGTAAGTACCTAAACATGTCCAAGACACCAGAGGAAGGAGCCTGAATAGGTCCCTAGAGATTTTACAGCTTCACAGAGATGCTGGGAAATGTCCTGATGCTCCAGCTGTGCCACTGGACATCTTGGACACCCCATGCTGGGGGGGCATACTCTTGTGTTCTTCTGGTGATATCCTGCCTTGACTTTTATCTTTATGTTACTGCAAACAACCATGAATGTGTTTGCACCCCTAAAGTTCAGGCTGGCTTGAGTTGGCAGAAAGAAGTAGCATTGAAGGTTGTCTGAATGTTGTGCTGGTCTGCCCATCCTTCTGAATTCTCTTCTGAGATGGAGCTTCTCTGTAACCACGTAATTCTCTTCCTTTTTCTTATTTTTCTTTTCCATTTTTTTCCCTTTGATGCTGAGCACAGACTGAGTGATTATTCAGTGCCCCAGTCTGGGCTACAGAACCTGTGGATCCCGTTCGTCCTTCCCTGTGACACACAGGTCTCATCCTCCCTTGCGCTAGGCTCTGTATGGACACCTGTGAAGAGATAAGCTGAGTCTCAAAGATGTTACAGTTTCAAGAGTTTGAAAGCTAAGACATGTCTGGCCAGGAGAAAAGCCGAATGTACTCAGCTCTTTCTCCTTCAGGCTATGGAGCCTGGGTCTGGTTTTAGCTAAAAAATGCTCCTCCTGGGCAGTAAAACCTCTATTTTCGCTGCCTTGCTAGGCTGTGTTGGCAGGCTGCTCCACTCCTTTTTTTCGCCGTTTTGTTGGGATAAGGAAAGAGGTGTGATTCTCCCCACACTGGTGTTGAGGTGAGGTGAGAGGAACCGCGATGACTTCAGTGGTGTCACCCTGTCCCTGCAGGAGGAAGCTGATGCAAAGCCCTTGTATGAGTATTCATTTTGTGCCTGAGAGCCCAGTTAGTGCCCATAGGGCTGGTGCCCACCGCTGAGAGGGGTCTGTGCACCAGTGTCAGGGCCAGGAAGCATGTGAATGGATGGGATGGTGCAGTCTTGAGAAGAGGAGCCCAGACCACTCTGACAATTTGGATAGGAAGACAAGCTGCTTTCTGGCTGCTGTCCCTTCCCTCCAACCCCTCCCAGCAAAAAGCTGTCAGGTGCAAGGATGGAGAAACCATCACTGCTTTTTACCAGAGCTAGATGCATGCAGGGAAGCAATGCAAGGCATCAGTGACCTAGAGAGGTAGGTCCTGCTGTCTGGGAACAAACCGCTCATGCATTCCCTTGTAGACACTCGTACAAAGTCTTGCACCTTTCCTACCACCACAGCTGAAAAATGACCTCTCCCAGCCAAGCCCAAATTGACAAGCCTAGCTAACATGCAATTGCTTCCAACTTCTGGCCCTGCTCCTGCATCTGTTGCTGCTTCTAACCCCTGCGGCTACCCTTCGACATTTCAGAGAGGTGACCCCTTGCACATAATTAGCAAAGTAATAAGAAAACATTAATCAAAGCTATCCAGACCAGGATTCTTGCTGAAACAGCCTATTCTTCATCAAATCTGTGATAGAATGTGAGTGCCAGACTCTACAGTGCTCTGCAGGTAGCAGCTGCATCCATTAATTACTCTAGATTTGTTAACCCTTCAGTGGAGGATTGTACTGGCAGAGATCACCTATAGCTGCCCCTGCTCTTCTTGACCAGCAGGCCAGGTTTTCCTGGTGTGTGCATGAACTGGGTTTTCTCTTGTTGGAATTCCATGACGATTTTGTGTTTGTGTTGACTGGGTTTGTCTCAACATCATATCCAGCCTGAGCTGTGCAAATTCCTTGCCCATGGTGAGGGCGTTGGACTAGATGACATTCATTGTCCCTTCCAACCTGAACGATCTGTGATTGTATGAAATTCCTCCATTTTGGGGGGTGGGAATGTTATCTGGCAGGTTATTAGGGCTGTATGATGAAGCACACATAAAGATTTTGGAAAAGTGGAAATTAAACTCACCACCTTGTGAAACATAACAGCAAGACCAGTGCAAACAGGGACTTTGTGACTCCACAAGTGGCTTGACCACCGGTAAAGAAGAGGATGTTTGGAGGAAAAATGCTTTAAAATCCTGCTGGAATCTTCCCTTTGGGAAATCCCTAGCCATTAGGTCATGCCACAGCTTGCCCTATTTTTTATTTGGGGAATGTTGCATACTGGTGCTTAAGTGTTCCTCCAACCCACCGGCAGTACCTGCTATCCCACAAAGGCTCCCTGAACACCAGACCCTACAAGACACACAGTATCGCTGTGACTGATGTGTGATGAGCTCAGCTGATAGTGACTGACACATAAAATGAGCTAGGGGCTTCGTTTAGCCTGGAGGTGGTTTAACAAGGTTCTCCCAGGGCAGGGAGAAGGGTCTATTAAGGGAAACATCTCTGTTCTGCTTTAGAAACACTTGCCCGAAAATGGAGATTGGATTATTAACTTAATCAAGGGAGCTAAACTAAGCAAAATACTCAAAATCATCCTGATTTTCCCTAAATACCTACCTCATTTAGTCTAGCCAATATTCTTTTCCAAACACAGCTCTAATCTTCTCTGTAGTACAGGCTGAGGTATATAGACCTTACTAGAAGTTTCTAGAACTGTTGTAGAGTCGCCCTGCAGCAGAAGTGCCCTGGCTTTCTTTTTACCCTACATGGGTCTCTGGTCCTACATCCCAGGGAGCAGGAAGGGCTCAGCCTGACATAAGGAACCATGAGAGAGGAGTTGGCATGGCCATGCTGCAATGCATGGGGACAGGGAAGCCCAAGCCATTCCCAAGGAGCATCCCTGGGCAGATGCATTGCCCCAAGCTGCAATATAGAGTTTTTCGATGGTCCAGAAGAGGCTGTTTGCCCTCATGGGCAGATCTTCCTCATGGCTTTGCATAGGGCAGATGGGATTGCCAGTCACCCAGGAAGGTTTGAGCAGGAGAAATTAAATGATGGCGCTTTTCCTCCCTGGGTAGAGGTGTATGGAGCAGGTTGCCAGAGTCCGGCCATTGCAAACTGTCCAGCTCTGCCCCTGCCCCTCTCCTGCCACAACACTTAACCGCCTCTGGCCTTGCTCCCTCCTCCAGCCCCGGCTGTTGCGGGAGGTTCCCGGGGATGTGGCCGGAGGGGAAAGGCACTGTTATCCTTTCATTTCCTGAGCCCGCTCCGCTGCGGTTTTGCAGGGAGCGGAGACAAGGAAGCGCTCGCCGACGCTCAGCAGCCAGTTCAAGCGGTCCCTGGAGCTGTTGATGAGGACTCTCAGCGTGTGCCAGCCCTTTTTTGTTCGCTGCATCAAGCCCAATGAGTACAAGAAGCCCATGGTAAGTCCTGCTTTTCTCTCCTGGTAGCTTTTTGTACAGGACTGGCCGCGGGGTCACGCTGCCCTGGAGCTAATGACAAAACTCCTTGGGGCATCAGTGGAGTCAGGAATGATCCTGGGTGCTTAGGAAGCCAACCCACAGCCTATTCCACCAGCAAGGGGTTCACCAAAGGGTGGGCAAAATCAGGCACTTGCTTTTCGATCCCATAGCACCCCAAAACTTTTTTCACAGAGGGGACCTCCTGCCCCTGCTTTTCTTCCCAAGGACAACCTGGAGGAATTCAGCCTGCATCCCTTTTTCCTATTTGGAAATGTCTCTGAATTTCCATAGGGATAGGTGCCACCCTACCAGGTGAGCTGTAGGGCCCTGGGTTTAGTCCCTATGGCAGGGTTCAATGTTTCCTAAAAGTTATTCCCCTCCCCACGAGTTTTCTCCAAAATCTTTGCTCCCATTAGTTCTCACTCAGTTTCAACCCTGTTTGATCCTTTCAGCTGCTTTCCCCCCACAATTGCCAAAGCTCAATCCTAAAAGCAGAGAAAAATAGAGGCAAAATAGCACAGAGGAATGGTGAGAGGAATTGTTTTGCTGTGATGCCTAGGGACTTGCTTCAAAAGCAACAAACACTCTGGGGACAAACTTGAAGAAGCAAATGAAAGGGAAGGAGGTGGCTGTAAATCCCTTTGACCACAAAATGGTCATGCAGGGGACTCTGAGATTTGCAGTTAAGAGTAAACAATAAGGCAGGTGCTGAACATCCCAATCCCACAGTCAGCACCTTGCAGGATTGGTCCCTGGTGCTGTTAGCAATCACCGTTAGCTGTTCACCACTATTAATAGTGATACTGCTTGGTGAGGACAAGCTTCATTTAAAAATAATTCCAACTATTTGTTTCTTTGAATCATTTTGCCTGTGCCTTGGCACTTAACCTAGCCAGAGCTGGAGCTTTATCTAAAGTTGGTGTCTGTTAGCAAAGCTCAACTGACTGCAAAAAAACGCATAAAATACTGAATTTAGGAGCTGCTACATACAAGCAGTGTTTGTTTGAAACTTACTTTTGCTGTTCAGTGAACCTGGTGTGATGCAGGGTGAAAGTTCTGGAGGCTCTCAGAGCAGTTTGCTGTGCCTTTATTCTGGTTTTTGTAAGCATAAAAAAGGGCCTAATAGCATATTAATGGAATATTTTGGGTTAATATTTAACAATATGTCTGATCTGAGGTCATCTTTTGAGCTGAGATCAACCTTCTTAGGAAGACCTTCTTTAAGAACATGTGATGTTGAGGAATAGATGTATATCCTGAACTGATGTTAACAAATTATTCCCAGTGCCCTGACTTTGAGCTGCTTTTACACCCAGATGGCTGGGATTAGGTCTGGCATTTTCTGTCTGTAGGAAGTCTGTATTTCATCAGTTCTTGCAAGCGCTAAGCCAGAAGTCTCTGTCCAACCCATTTATCTACAAAACTTTCAGTGAGACACAAAAACAGCTATGATTTTGAAATAATTGGACAAAGAAATTAACCTCCCCATTAAAGTAATGAGTAGATGAGCTAACACTGAATTAGAGACTTCAGTGCTATATAATATGAAATGTGAATTCTTGCCAAATTTATTTTGGGCCTTGGTTTAATAACACAAAGGAGAAAAACAAACAAACAAACAAAAAAAAAAAACAACAGCCAGCTAATGGTACACAGAGCTGTACAGGGTGACTGCAAAAGAGAACATTTTCTGGGAGTTCATTTTCTGTCCCTGGCTTTGAAGGAAAGTGTACTGATAGTGATAGGAAATGGGATAGTGGGAAGTGAAAGGTCAGTGGAAAGTCCTGACTGTTTGTTACTTTATGTTATTTTAAAACTTTTGCTTCCTTCTAAATGTGCTTTTGGGGGTGGGGGTGGGTGGGTGTTGGAAATTGTTTGCATCAGGATGCTGGCTGGAGTTCTCTGGGTCTGTACATCATCCCATGCTGCTGTTTCCGGGCATTGCTCTGTTGTTCTGGTTAGTGCAAGAGAAAAGTGTGGGATGAAAGAGGTAACAAGCCACGCAAAGTCAAACCTGTTTCCAGCAGCCTGTGCCGCCTCATCAGGCCTGGATGCCGGGAGCACACGGTTGCCCATATGTGCAATGAACTAGCCCTACAAACACTGGAGGGTTATTTGCAAGCCCACAACCGTACACACCCCCTTCTGCTTCATGGCAATGGGAGACAGAGGAACACACACCTCTTTCCTCTGCACCTTTCTCATCCTCAAGACCCACTTCAGATAGAGACAGCTTGAGACCAAATCTGGGTGATGCTACTTTCTGCCTTTTCCTCGCTCATCTGTTGTCTTCTCCTGGGATCAGGATCTGCCTCACTTCACTCCAGCCCTTTCATGGTTAAGTGGCTGCTGTGAGCTAATCAAAAATCTCCCTCCAGGGATGGGGAGATGGGTGCATCCATAGGGAATATCCTCCTGTCCCAGCAGGTGCACCTGGGATACAGGGGTATCTGAGATACAGGCACATACCTAGCTCTCCTCACCCACTGCAGGGAGAGCCGAGGTGACTCACATTTTAGATGCTCCTATCTGTACATGCACAGATCCTTACATTTTAGACAGCTGAAGGGATGGCAGATGAATAACACCCTGGCAGTAATTCTTTGGCCCAGGCTGAGATTTACTGTCCTGAGTTTCTGTGGTGTGCCAGCACCACACCATGTCCACCTTTGGTTTAGACTTGGGTTGAGCACTATTTGGATGCTCCCAGCAGACAACACAGGCTGCAAGAGGGTGCTCTCAGGGGCTCCAGGATCCTTCCTAATGCACTAAAGCATGGCAGAGATTTTCCTAAGCCTCCCTTTGCTTCAGCAGATCTGCTCACCTAGCAGCACCACGCATTCTCCTCCCTGAGGCACCCAAAGCAAGGGAGAGCAGCCAGGTTTATTAGCAAACATCTGCAAGGACTGGGTTACCTGTGTCTGCTGCCTGGCCTTGAAACCATCTGCTGCTTGTCAGGAGCAGCCATGAATGCTGGTCTGAGATTTGCCGTTCCCCTTAAAACCCTCAGCTGGTCTCAGTTCTGACCTGCCCATCTGAAGCTCCTCGGATGTCCTCCTGGGTACAGGGTGGTTTGATGCTTACAGGCTTATCTCAGGGCCTCAGCATTTCTAAGGCTGCATTTTTCCTTTGTGTGACTTCAGGGTGTCACCTACCTTAACTTCAACTGATGTCAGCACCCTAAGACCTCTGAGTGTCTGAGCCTTTGCTGGTACGGTCCTCTGCTTACTCTGCCTGCAAAACAGTACCATCTTGCCTGTACAGGAGTGCTGTGATCATGCCAGCAAAGCTCAGAGCAGTGGTCAGAAGTTAACAACCACGAGTGGTCATTGCAAGGATGACTGTATGGTTTGACCCTTGCAGATGCAGCATTGCTGCCCATTTTCCCAAGGTGATGCTCACCGTTGCATTGTACTCTCCAGTTCTCCTCCCAGTCCTTAGTGTAATGTGTAGGACACATCCAGTCTTGCAAGAATAAATTAAAGAAATGGAGTGAGTCAAACACACTGAACAGTTCATCGGATCAGGCCCATGACAGCCAACAGTCCTACAGCCTTGGGTTCATGAAGTGATGGATTTGGGTGGGTGCCTGACTTGCTTGCCCCACTCACCTTCAGAGTCCCCACTCTCTTATGGCCAATCCAGGCCAAGATGTGCCATCAAACCGCCGTGTCCTGTAACCTCCCCAGCTGTTTGACCGGGAGCTGTGCGTCCGTCAGCTGAGGTACTCGGGAATGATGGAGACCATCCGGATCCGCCGAGCTGGCTACCCCATCCGCTACACATTTGTGGAGTTTGTGGACCGGTACCGGGTGCTCATGCCCGGGGTGAAGCCAGCATACAAGCAGGTGAGCATCTTCTTCCACAGGAAACGGTTGCTCTCTGCTGGGCTCCCCAGAGATATTTATGGGGTGTGCTTCCTCTGAAAAAGCAGTTATGCAACATTTGATCCCCAGATGTTACAGTGGTGCTCTGGGCTTTCCACGTGAAGAAAAAATGGTTATGGGGCTGGCAGGGACCCATGGCCATATGCAGCCTGCCCTTCTCACTCAACCTTAAATGTGGTGACAGTAAAACCCTGGGAACCTCATTAGCAGAAAACTGCTGGTATTGGGATCAGAAAAGGTCCCCACTGGGCTTGGGAGGAGCGATTGGTGAGGCTGGTCCTGGTGAATCCCATCCCCTCTCCTACCAGGGCGACCTGCGTGGGACATGCCAGCGCATTGCTGAAGCAGTGCTCGGGAAGGATGGTGACTGGCAGATTGGCAAGACAAAAATATTCCTGAAGGTAGGTGGTTTTCCAAATCCCCCTGCCATCTGGAACCCTTGCCTGTGAAGGGGTCCCCTACCACTCCCTTTCCATCACAAGACTTGACCTTTACCCACAGTCAGCCCCTCCTGGGCTGGCGTGGCAGTGGGTAAGACATGGGCCAAGGCAGGATATTTGGGGCTGGCTTGGGAAACAGCGGGCAGGAGGAAGCCCTGATACTGCCAGCACTGATGTATGCATGTACCCATGCGGACACAGGAAGAGTCACATACAGCACACGGCCTTTTCCCTCCTGCGCCGAGCTGTAGAGGAACGAAGCTGGGTTAATTAGCATTGATAACATACAGCTGTGGGCTGGCTTCAGGGACGGTGGGTTGGCCGATGTAGATAAGGTGCAGCTGTGGCTGGTTCTGTTAAGTGGTTGGGAGCCAATGAAGAGAGAGCAGCCGAGGGAGAAGGTGAGAGGGGAAGAAGCAAGAATGCATGCTCTGGATGAGGTGAGATGAGAAGAAGGCAGCAGAGGGACTGGCATGAAGACTATGCTGGTATGAGATGGTGAAAGACCTTGTTGCAGCGTGATAGTTTGGATAGTGCTGTGACACTGAGCTGCTCAACCTCATCTCCTATCTTCACCCAAAAAGCACAGAAACAGCAGGAGAAATGTTCATGCAGAGCCCTGCAGAGAGAGGAACTGAGAGCATACCAGGCTCACTTTGCTTTCAGCACATCTTTGCACCACCCAAGATGTGCCTGCAGCCTCCCTCTCTGCATCATTCTGGCTGACACAGAGCAGCCCGGCACTGCCGCCCCATTCATGCTCACTGCTCCTTACAAAACCCATTCCTGTGTTTCTCTGGAAAGGTGAAGCTGAGCTGGAACCAGGCTGGAAGCAAAGTCTTCTCTTGAGGGCAAACCTCAGTGGTAAACCCTGACTGCTTATATTGAAATTTACCCTCAACCCCATCACCAGCATGAACACCCCCATCTCTTCCCTAGATGCTGTTCCCACTAGTGGCTCTTTCTAGAGCCTGTTATCACAATCTCGCAGCTGTCAGGGCAGGAAATGGAGAAACTGGGAGGCCCCGAGGGCTGCGTGAGGTCGAGCAAAGCAGGAAACGCATGGAGCTGCCCCTGCGGCACCCAGCACGGCAGGGCTCAGCATGCCGCAGCCGGGAAAGAAAGCTGAGTTACAAACAGGGTGAGAGGAGTCAGCAGAAAGCTTGGACTGGTGCATGCTCAAGGAAAGTCAGTGTTTCAAGGAGCTGTTTTGCCCTTAGGGTACGGAGGCATTGCAGCCTTGGCTAGAGGGAGTGATGGGACTCAGGCAGCCTGAAGTTTGTTCCCAAATGTGTCCCATGCTCCTGGGAACTGCTCCCATGGCTGACAGCACTATCAGGGAGCTCTGCATGGCAAAGCAACGCAATTTGGTTGTTTCCAAACGATAAAGTACTGCATACACAGCTTTTGGATGCTCTGGTTCATTTGGGGATGAAGGCAGCAGATCACTAGGGTTTGTTAGGATTTCCCCAGCGGGTAGGTGGGGTGATACTTGGGATGTAAAATGTCCCAAGAGGGGTTTTTCGGACATTTCATCTGGGGAAGGGCCTTGTGCCACCTCTCCTGCCACATCAGGCAGATGGAAAGCTTGAGGCATGAGTGCTGTGTCACTTCCTCCCACAGGACCACCACGACATGCTGCTGGAGATTGAGAGAGACAAGGCCATCACAGACAAAGTCATCCTTATCCAGAAGGTGGTCCGTGGGTTTAAAGACAGGTAGGTGTGAGCCCCACTGCCAAATGAGAAGTGGACTACGTGGGATGTGTCACCCAGCAAGCAGCCCCTAGGGGATGCATCACTCCCTGGGTGCCCACCTGCCCTGTCTGCATCTGGGGAGGGGGGAGCCCTGGTGTGTTGGCACTCAGGAGCATCAAGTATTGTGAGAAAACAGTAGAGGAAATGAGGAAAACTGTTTTATCTACTTCAAACATGGATGGAATAGAATCTTCTGTCCTTGTTCAGTGTGGTCTTCAGGGGGGCTGATGTTTGCTATGACAGTGCAGCAGTAGGACTCTGAGCCTGCTGAAGGCTCAGCTGAGCCTCCAGTATGAGGACCCCCACAAGACTGCAATAGGACCACAGGGTCATCCACTGTAACTAATGTTGCTGTCCCAAAGGCCAAAGGGGTTCAGGACTCTCCTCTTTGCAACTCAGTTGCCAGACCTGGGAGGAGGGTAGGTAGCCTTGGAGAGCTCATAGCGCCGCTGTGGAAGAAGAGGGGGAGCCACAACCAAGGGCCAGCTTCACCCACAGAGAAGGGACAGTTCTTGGGGCTTTGTGCTTTTTGACTCTCCAAGCCATGACTGCGACTCAGGTTGTACCTTAGGTTTTGCAGAAAGGGCAGATGCTAAATAACTCAGCAATCTTTCCCACAGTAATCCTAGCAAGACCCTCAAGCCCTTACAAAAAAATTGTCTCCAAGGTGTCTACAGGTAGAATCAAGCCAGGCTAAGAAGAATGGGAGCAGCAGGGTGGTGTGGCCGAAGTTTGCTCTTGATCATTTGGATGAGATTAAATCCAGGTGTTAGAATCAAAGTGGGGAGAGCACACTGGGAAGAGATTTTAGATGCGAGAGAAGGGTCCCAGGTGGGGGGAAGGAGGGGACCATTCCCAGCATCTTCTGCTCTGCCCATTCCCATCGCCTGGCAGAATCTGCCTGCAGAGACCTGTCAGAGAGAGCCCCTACAGATCGTTTTATGAAAGCAAGGAGAGCTGGGGGAGGAGACTTTTCCAGGCCTAAAATTCAGTGTTTACTCTATCTGGCTGATCACTTTCAAATCTCCAAAGAATGAGGCCCAGAAGATGATGATAACTTGTGGCCAAACCGCAGAGGCAAGTGATTGAAATGCCTTTGCAGGTCCAATTTCCTGAAAGTGAGAAATTCAGTCCTCATGATTCAGAGATACTGGCGTGGACATAACTGCAGGAAGAACTATGGTGCTGTAAGTACAGGGGTGCATCCTCACACCTCTGCCTTCCTACCTCTTTCAGCTGGGTCATTAAAGAGTTTTCTGGATCAAAATACCCCACTGAGTGTAGGAGGGGGTTGGGCTGGCTTTTGTTGGTTGGAGCAATGCATGGAGGTTTGCTTTTGCTGCTTTGCCTTCTCATGGAAGAGAGTACCTGACCACCTTCTAGTTGTCCTTTTCCCCATGAGTTAGATGTCCATTGCACCAACTGGTCACTTAGGGTTTTAAAAGTCTTCCCCTAGTCTCCAGGTGACTGAAAACTTAAAAGCAGCTTCCCCTGAAAAACAGACTCCATCTGCAGGTGGGACCGTAATTTGGTTTCTCACCAACCCAGCCCACGGCTTTCTTCTCTCCTGTCCCAGCTGGCTCTGACCCAACAGCAGGTCATTCAGAAAATGCATTGGGGTCTAAAGTATCTCAATATCATTCTCCAAGCCTGAAACCTGATATGAATAGCCACTCCCAGGTGGGTCAGGATGCTGCCTTTTGCCATGAAACAGCAGCTTGGTTGTCAGGCAGGAGGTCTGCAGATGGTGGACTTCCATGGGAGCAACCCTCATAGTTTGTGGCGACTTTGAGTTGACCAGCCAGGCCTCCTGAGGCCTCTCAACGTCAGAAACTCTATAGGACTCAGTGGGGAAGAAACTGCCTTTGTCTTTCCTGGTCTCTGAATCAGTGCCGCAGATGAAGGGGTTCATTTCTCCAGCCTCTTGGAGAACCTCCCTCCCGAAGGCTTGTCCTGGCGGGGGCTGATTTCAGCGGCTGTTATTTACAGCCATGCAAGAAGATTAGCATGGAAATCTGCTTATGCTGGGTGAGCTCCTGGGTGGTGGGGTGGTTTCATCCTGCTCCTTCTTGCAGATGCGGATCGGCTTCCTGAGACTGCAGGCCCTCTACCGATCCCGCAAGCTCCACAAGCAGTACCATATGGCTCGCCGGCGGATCATTGAGTTTCAGGCACGATGCCGGGGCTACCTGGTCCGTAGGGCTTTCCGCCACCGCCTCTGGGCTGTGCTCACCGTCCAGGCATATGCCCGGGGCATGATCGCCCGCAGGCTGTATAAGCGCCTTCGAGGGGAAGTAAGTACCACGGAGGAGAGATTGGTCACGGGAAATGGAGGTGGGGAGAGGGGAAGTAAACATACTTCTGCATCACATGCTCTTGGGATCGGTTTTTAAAGAGCAAAAAAGAATTTCACAAAGAATCGGATGCCTAAACAGAAGGGCTCTTGTGTTTACTCCCCCAGTACCATCGACGCCTGGAAGCAGAGAAACTTCGGCTGGCAGAGGAGGAACGACTCCGAAAGGAGATGAGTGCCAAGAAAGCCAAAGAGGAAGCAGAAAAGAAGCACCAAGTACGCAAGGACTGATGTCTTTCTGGGGTTCCATCTCTGTTTTCCTGCTCTGATTTTGCTTCTTTGAGAGGGAATGCCAAAAATATCTAAGGGATTTCTGCTCTGCTTGAGCGGTTTGTATTTAATTCACTACTCTGTGCTGTAACTAGTTTGAAGCTGCTCCAGAATTTCTGATCTGCTGCACAGGAATGCCAGAGATTATGGTTATTATTCACTTGCTTTTGCTATTGTATAAAGGCTGAAGGGGGAACTGGGACACTCTACGTGTGTGTACACATACAAGGTTGCTGTAGGAAAGAAAAAAATAAGGTCAGTGAAAGTCTCTGTGCATAGACAAACCCCTTAAACAGGTACTAAGGAATGAGAAAATGCTATTGCTTTGTCCTTCTGCAGCTAGGGAACTGAAGCATGGACATGTCACTGATTTTCTCCAAGTCATGATGCTGGTAGTACCCCAAGCACGAGGCAGTCTGCCTTTCTAAAGCCAGGCCCTGTAAAATTTAGCACCAGCTCTTTAAAGGGAGCAGTTCAGTCACTGTACTTGTCCTCTTGCAGGTACGTCTGGCCCAGTTGGCACGGGAAGATGCAGAGAGAGAAGTAAAGGAGAAGGAGGAGGCACGTCGGAAGAAAGAGCTGTTAGAAAAAATGGAGAAAGCTCGCAATGAGCCAGTGAATGACTCAGACATGGTGGACAAAATGTTTGGATTCCTGGGGACTACATCCTCCCTGCCTGGCCAGGAAGGACAGGCACCCAATGGCTTTGAGGTACTGGAGACATGCATGAGCCTGTCTTTCACATGAAAGGCTTTAGCAATACGTTAATGAATCAGGGGAGAGTACAGCAATACAAAAGCGGGTCTCTGAAGGCTTCCTTCAAGACCAAGCTCTTCTGTGCGGCCCCAGAGGGTTGCTGGGCTGTGGCTGGGGACAGGAAGGCAGTCTGCAGGCTTTCTCTGGGGCTATGGAATGCAGAGCAGTATCACTATAAGATCACTGAGGACCTGTGACCTTTGAGATATTTTCCTTCATGGTTCATCACAGGCTCACAACATTTAGCTCTTGGACACCCTTTCCCCATGCTAGGAACGTGGCCATGCTTTTTGCTTCTCCGACTACTATGGGGACACTCCTGGGCACAGGCATGTCCTTCAGGACTTGTGCTTTGCATGGGCTCCAGAGTTGTATTTCATAGTTTTCCCTCCAGCTGGCTTTACCTTCGGGGATGGAAGTCAGACAGAAGAGTCAGGCCCGAAGGGAAAGGGTAGTTCAGTATCCAAAGCCATGCTGAGTGCCTGACATGTCCTTCCCCACCAGGATCTTGAGCGAGCCCAGAAAGAGCTGGAGGAAGAGGACCTGGATGCAGCATTGCCTCTCCCTGAGGAAGAAGAGGAAGATCTCTCAGAGTACAAATTTGCCAAGTTTGCTGCCACGTATTTCCAGGGCACAACAACACACACCTATATCCGCCGGCCTCTCAAGCAGCCTCTCTTGTACCATGAAGATGAAGGAGACCAGTTGGTGAGGCAGGGGATGAAAAACCTCGAGCAGGGCAGGGTGGGTTGGGGCAAGCCTGGGCAACCCTTCAGCCAAAGGGCACCAACAGTTTCCCTTTGGAATACACTGGTTCGGTGGGGAGTACAGCCCCCATCTGCTGCACGTGCCAGTAGACACTGGTCCCACCAGCATGCTTTGAGCACTGACAAGACAACAAGCATTAGAGGGGTGAGTCCATCTCTGTGCCTTGATGTTTGTGTTAAGACAATTAATGAAGTTCTCTGGGCTCAAGGCATGGACGATGAAAATTGTTGAGCGAGTGCTCCTTGTAAAGTTGCTACTCAGCAGCTAGAAAAGTTGCTTCTTACCTTGTCATACACGCCAGGGCAGAACTAGCAGAGAAAAAACAGTTGTGCTATAGCCAGCAGTACAAGAGCAGAACTGTGTTGAACTTACATGACTATAATGGACATTACATTGGCCGTGAGCTTCCTTCTCTGTGGTTCTCCTTCCCCTCTGCTCTGGGTTAGGGGTTGCCAGTTGCTGCTCCTCCTTAAGGCTTGCACCTCCTAGCCAAGAAGAAGCCTCTTGCAGCGTGCATAAACACAGTCATGATGGCATGAACGCAGAGCCTGAACTTGTGGTCCCAGCCACCAGCCTGCCCGGCTTGCTCAGATGCATGACTGCTGCAGGCAAAAATGTTGTGTGTGATTCAGGGAAGTGTTTCACCTCCTGTAGATGTACAGAGAGACCACAGTGGTGATCCTGATGGATTCAGCATGACTTGACCACCCCCTTCACTACCCTAGTGTGAGCTAATGAGGTGTAACTTTCCGTTCAAATAGGCAGCACTTGCTGTATGGATCACCATCCTCCGTTTCATGGGAGACTTCCCTGAGCCGAAATACCACACAGCCATGAGTGATGGTGGTGAGAAGATACCAGTGATGACAAAAATCTACGAGACTCTTGGGAAGAAGACCTATAAGAAAGAACTTCAAGCTCTGCAGGGAGAAGGAGAGGTAACTGCTGCGGTTGAAAAAGAGACGCCGTTGTTAGGAGTTGGATGTTGAAATGTGTTAGAAAGGAACAACTTGTGGGGTTTGCTGCAGGCAATCAGTTTGTCTATTTTATTTGCAGTTAGGCTACAAAGGGCAAATTTCCCATGTGTCAGGTATTGATCCTGTCCCTTCTTCTTCACAGGAGTAACTGAATGTTCCCCAGCAGTATGGTAGGGGGGATGCCTCCCACGGTATCTCTCATGGGGCTTTGAGCTCTCCCTGCACCCTATAGGGCAGAAATGCAGGGGGGGAATGCAGTGTCCTGTGTCATTGGTCTCTTGTTTGGGGATTTCTTCTTGATCTTCCCTGGGTCAGAAGAGACTAAATTAAAAATGTGCCCTTAATCCTGGAGCAGGAAGTAAAGAATTACTGGGAGATTAAGCTGTGGAAATCAAGAAAAAAATAAATCTGTATTGCATCCTCAGTGCATTCTGGGATGTCACTAGAGGACTTCATCTTAGGACTCTTCCAGATAAGACATTGCTCTGGATAAACTACCATCCATAACACTGATATGCTTTCATCTTTGGCAAGTGCTTTATTCAATAGGACAAGATGCCACCTGGTATCGGCATTTTCTAAATGACACTGTTGCGTTTACAAGAAATTTTCGGTAATAACGTTTGGACAAGCCCCTGTGGCATTTGCAGAAGTAATTTAACAAATCTAGGTTTTAGAGACGGTGATATCATCCAGCACTTTCAGTGAATTACCTGAGGAGAGTAGCCTCATGTAGATTGTAATTCTGTAAAAACACACAGCAAGATTCACTTTTCATTCCTTCTACCCGTAGTTTCTTGCTTGTTTATTACAAAGAGGCATGCTTTGTCCAGTTGAGACATCAGGTAGTACAGAAAAGAAGGAAAATTTAAGCTCTCATTTTCCTCTGTGTTTACATCTGCTTTGCAGAATGCACAACAGTGCAGAGAGGTCTGACCTGACCCTGAGTGTGATGATATGCAAATCCAGGTTTACAGTACCAACTTGGCTTTATAATGGATATAAACCATCACAGCTGGTTTGGTTTGATCTCTCGAAGTGTTGATCTGGTGTAAAATTATAGTTTTTTCGAAGCTGTTTAAAAGGGGGAGGGGGTCAAATAGTTATTATCCATGCCATTTTAATTCCACGGCCAATGTAAATTTGATGTAGAAGTAGTAAGCCAACAGTAACTGGATGATATGTAGCCAGTGCCTGGGTCTGTCCCACATCAAATTTATTCTTCTGGGAAATCTGATAGAGCACAGAGCTGGCTACCGGTGATGAAACTGCAAGGAGTAACTACCTGCCCATGAATCCCAGGCTAGGTGACTTGCAGCTCGCATACCTGCTATGCAAATGGCTCATCTCACAGAGTGATCTTGCTCATCTCATTTGCACTGTAGGAACAAGCCTGAATGTCATACAGCAGAACTGGGTGGACCCAGGCTGAGTAGGAGTCAGCCATGTAGCCAACATAACTTGTTTCAGATGTCCCCAGTATGTAACGTTGATCTGAGGGAGGCTCGTTGATTAGAGAGCATCTACAAAATTCAGAGCCAGACCTGGGTTATCAAGGGGCACGGGAATATGGCTCCACACTTCTGGTTCCCCCCATCCTCTGAAATATCTCCCTCTCCGCCCAGGATTAATGGTCTTTTGCAGAAGCCCAGGGGAGGCAGGGAGAGCGCGTACTCAGCAGGGCTCTGTGTCTCACCACCTTATGTCCACACCTCTTGCTTTGCAGAGTACTCACATTGATGGGCACAAGAAGAACAGTGTGCGGCACAAACTGGTCTCCTTAACACTCAAGAAGAAATCCAAACTGACGGAGGAGGTGAGAGGAGACGCTTGGCCGCCTGGCAGCACAAGTGCCGTTGGATTGTCTGCAGCCCTCTCTGACTCTCTTCTGCTTTTCCCTAGACAACATAGAACAAGCCCTCCTCTGGGTTTGGCGCTACCTGTCTCTCTGCCCGAAAGATTTAAGGAGTGTTTAAGGGGAAAGGTTGGCTTCCCGTGTCTCCTTGAGTCATTCTGCACCTCGCGCCGGCCTCCCCTCAGCTCCTGTTCTCCATCCATCCAGCACCTTCCCTCCCCTCTTTCACAGCCCTCCATCCAGCTGCCGATACCTCTCACCACTTTGTAATGGTCTGAATGTTATCCCTGCTTTTAGCTTCCTTCCCTCCACCGTGGCATAGGTAGCAGAGGTGGGGTCTCCAAATGTGCTCACCCATCCACCCTCTGCTCCTCTCCAGTGCCAGGGGTAAAACTCCCCCAGGAGCAGTTAGCCCAAGCTGAGACCTTTCAAAAATCCCATCTCAAAAGAGTGAGGAGTAATAAATATCTTGGGTGGGGAGGATGAAAGCAATGCAAAGACATGCATTCAGTAGTCTTCTTTTACACACTGCCATGTCTGCTTCCAGAGTAGGCACCATCTTGCCTGGCTATAGCTGCTTGAGAGCATGAAGATTGCTCTCTGACAGAGTCACCCTCCTTCCCTTTAGGGTCAGTGGGAAGAAATAGGACCCAACCCAGCTTACCCTATGGTGGCTCTGAACACGCTCTAGAAATGCCCATCTTTCTCCAGTGTCTCCACATGGAGACTGGGTTGACTAGCTGAGGCAGAGAGCTGGTAGGTGCCCGAACGCCATCCCTGTTTCCACAAACAGCACCATGCTTATGTGCTTTCAGCTGCCTCATTAGCATGGGGAGTGGGTTCATTCTGTCAGTATTTTAATGATTTTTGTAATATTACTGAGTTAAAGGGACAAGTTCTCCTTGTCAATAAGCTGGGGTTATTCCAAAGATCCTTGGTGGCCCTCTCCCAGCTGCTGGACCACCTCAGAGCTGGGATGCAAGGCTGCCATTGTAGAAACCCTGGGCAAGGACCAAGCAGGTGGGAGTGTGACTAGACAGGACCATTTTCAGCTTCATCCATATGTGATTAAAGCCAACAAAGTCAAACCCTCCCGTTGCTGTTCAAGTACTAGACTGAAGAACTTCTAAGACCCCTCCTGGCTGGTGGAGGAGTCCTTCTGGGGGAGCACCACACGTTTGGGATGGGGGGGGGGGGGGGGGTGCATAGTAACTGGCTGTACTGAAAGGGAGCAATATGTCTGGTTGGCAGGTGACAAAAAGACTTCACGATGGTGAGTCTACGCTGCAGGGAAATAGCATGCTCGAAGACCGACCCACCTCCAACCTGGAGAAGCTCCATTTCATTATTGGTAATGGCATCCTCAGGCCAGCCTTAAGGTTAGAAATCAAGACAAAGGCATGAACATGCCATTCTTTTCATTCCTTCTTCCTTGAGCTTTTCTTGAGCTATTCAAATGATTTTGCTACTCTGTGTGGCTTCAAGAAGTTCTTCTATCATTTTTCTGGTTGTGTTGTATAATACGGGCTGGGCTGGATCTTGTTCATGATCTGTATCAGGCTGGGTGGAAAGACCACACAGAAGGAATCAAATGCTTCTGAAAGTGATAGCAGCTACTGGACTGGGTGTTTTTTAATACTCATTCTTGTTCACTACCCTTTTTTTTCCCATTTAACCATTAGGTCTCTTTTGTTTGTGTGATTGCTTTTAATGGTACACTAATAAAAAACTCAAAATCATTTCAATTGCTAAATTAAACATTCAAAAATTGGAAAGTGCCAAATTAAGGCTACTGGAACATCTTTGGTTTATCTTATTTGTGTGTGTGTGTGTCATAACGTATACAATGTGTCCTTTTTTATGTAGTCTCACACTTTTCACTCACACTTACCTGTGTAGTCCCAGAACACGGCGAGCATCCTCATCTGATAACCAGCTTCTCTCATTTTCATTTTATCCTCCCAGTTCAGCATGAAACTCTTAGTGTTACTTTTAAGCACAAAATCTTCTCTGAAGGCAGACCTGGTAGTGTCCCATGGGCTTTCCCATGGTGTTTGTCAGCGTAACAGGTTGGCTAACATTTTTGTTGCCTCCCATGTAGGCGAGGAAGTACTGTTATCCCTTCTTTTGCATGTGGAGAACTAAGGTTAAAAGTTAAAGCTTAAAGAACTTAAGCTTAAAGGTTAAATATCAAACATGGACATTACATTCTAAATTGAGATACCTGACAATGTACATGCCTGTTTGGATAAGAGCTGGGCAAACCTTGACCTCCACTGGAGGTGATAGTTCCCAACACTTCCACAAAGCAAATTCAGGTGTCTCAAGAGGGACAGCCAGCGAATGAAGATTCCCAGCTGATGGCCTTCTTATCACAGTAGTTTAGGAGGCTCTTCTGGCATTACTGGGAAATCTTTGTAAGAAGGCAGAGTAGACTCCTTCATCCAGTGACACTGAGCTTCCTTGAACCCTGAGACTCCCTTTTATTTCACTCTCTCCAAGCAGTGCCAGTTAGCTGTGGGGAATCTCAGCTGCCGCACAGGGAATGCTCGGTGGACATTGCAGGACTGGTGGTGGGTGGCATTTTATAGACACTGCAACAATCAGGGTGACCATCATCAGGGCAGTTTATTTATTATCCTTGCAATGCTAAAATGAAATTTTAGCTATCAATCACGGGCAGACAGGGTCTGTCTCTTTCTGTTCCTGTGGAAAACCATCACCTCATTAACTCTTAATGCTTTCTTCATTCCTATTGCAGGGACGAAATCTATTGTCAAATCTGCAAGCAACTGACCCAGAACCCATCCAAAAGCAGCCACGCCAGGGGTTGGATCCTGATGTCCCTCTGTGTGGGATGTTTTGCTCCTTCTGAGAAGTTTGTGAAGGTAAGTTGTAGGTGATATTTGTCTCATGAATTATCGGCCAATGTATTTTCTTTTCCATCCATTGGACCAGCTTTTCTGTCGGGTTTCACAGTAGAGGATTTTCTGGTCTATATCTTCGCCAGGAATGAAAATGACAGTTCCTAAGGAAAGTGTGCATGATCCCAGGTTCAAAGTCTAAAGCGGATCTGATGAGTCACTCCTGAGAAGTGACTCGTTCTTTTCTGTGACTTTAGAGGGAATGTAGACAACCAGCTCAGATGATGCCTCCTGCACTGCAGATGTGTGATTAAGTGACTTCTGGCAGGAAGGTTGATTGTGGGGGGCTGCAAGTGGAATTTGTACACCCTGAATAGCCCACATTTCTCCCCTATTTTTTGCATGCTAAAGTTCATTCAAGCATCTACTGACTGGCAGTATGACCTCAGGCATGTACTCTAACAAAATTGGCAAGGAATAGTACTACACAGCTAATTATAAATATAACTTAATATAAAAAAATGCACATAGAAAGGGAAAGGTTTAATTTACCTGGAAGTATGTTTGCATAGTTGCTCTCTGCATGCTAAAACTAGCCCCACTGTGTGTCATACTGAAAACATCCAGCTCTAAACAGCCACATAAGAGATGACATGTAGTATGGCTTCAGAAGTACTGTGGGTCAGCAGGACTGAAGTCAGTAGGAGATGCTAAATCAGGTTGGTTTTAAGGTTTTTCTTTTTTTTTTTTCTGGGTTTTGTTTTGTTGCCTAGGTTTGAACAGTCTGCCTTCCAAATGAGTTACACACCTCAAGTTTTTACTTACACCCACTACACTGCTTATGTTAATCCCATGCCTAAGACTTTAGCGAGCTCAGGGCAAAGGGCTCAGCACTGTGTCTTTGCTTTGCCGTGAAAAAAGACCTCCTTTGTCCCTCTCAGATCTTTGAATGTTGGAGGCTGGACCTGCTCCAAAGCCTGCTGGAGATAAAGATGTTCCATTAATTTCCATAGATATCAGATCAGGTACTCCTCAGTCCTGAAGCCAAGAATAGAAATCCCTCCTTCATTGCCAGACCTTGACAATATGAAATCTAATTAAGCAGATAAATCACTGGCAAAGTGGCAGAAAATTAAATTATGTCTGGAAATGAGATCTGAGAAAGTATGCCACAGGAGATTGTGTAGGTTTAAATCTTTAATAGCGGAAGATTATTTTAGGTGAGTGAAGCACTTCTCAGCAATAATTTATGGGTAGCTCTGGAGACTCAGGCAATCATAGAACTGTAGAATCAAAGAATGGTTTGGGTTGGAACGGCCCTTTATAGGTCATCTAGTCCAACTCCCCTGCCACAGGCAGGGACATCTTCAACTAGATAAGGTTGCTCAGAGCCCCATCCAGCCTGACCTTGAATGTTTCCAGGGATGGGGCATCTACCGCCTCTCTGGGCAACCTGTGCCAGTGTTTCACATGTACCTCTGCCCAAAGTTATGGTCAATGCTGAAATATGTGGCAATATTCCCAACAGCTCTGGAGAGGGTTTGTACTAATACTGCCCTTATTCATCACCCTTCTGCACCTTGAGCTATTGGAGATGATAGGCAGCCTGTGGTGACTGAAGCTTCTCAAGTATCAGTGCAAACAACACTTGCAGCAGCCCACACTGTGGTTACCTATCAAGGCCGCAGTCTTACAAAAAACATGCAGGCAGTGACCTGGGCAATGTCTTGGAGCTCCTCTGAAGCCACTGTAGTTACCCATGGGGACATCACTGACACCTTCCAGCTTAAATGTTGTATTTTAAGATAAAGCATTCTCCTGATGAAACACCCCCAAGCCACATATGTTCCCATCCAGACTCATTTTTTGTTTTGTGAAAAGCAGAGGAATATTTGTTGAAAATCAGTGAACTCTTCTGTTTTGAAGCTACATTAACTGATACCACCTAGTCCAGTCTGTTCTTGGCTGGGAGACAAACTCCATGTCAGTGCCAGACCTTATTCTCAGACTTTTAATCTGTTAGTACCATGTTTGCATGAGCCATCCACAATCTGATTTAGTATTTCACTAACTACTGCTTTAACCATGCAATAGCTACCATTGAATGTATGATAGCCATGCATTGGCCATCAGCCAGTTAGCTAGATAATATTTTGTTAACCTCACATCTTTTTCAACTGATGCCCTAACTTCTCATTTAGCAGTAATTATCCACCATTTTAACAGAAAGAAAGGAGTATGTAAGGGTAAATATCTCTTAGTATTACTTTCCTGTTCTCTTCCATGCAGTGAGTGTCGCATCAGACTTCTGGTTACTTTTCTCCTGAAACCTCTAGACTCTACCCTTAATAACGGCAATATTGGGGGCGGGGGGGGGTGGGGGGTGGGGGTGGGGGCGGGGCGGGAAATGAGGACTTTCATGAGACTGTTGTGCCTGGAAGTTTTTCCACAAACTTACAAGAGTAAGACTCAATGTCCAGGTGGAGACCAGTGATGAGTGGCATTCTTCAGGGGTCGGCATATGTTCAACATCTTTGTCAGTGGCATGGATGCACACTCAGCAAGTTTGCTGATGACCCCAAGCTGTGCGGTGGGGTCTGCAGGCTAGAGAGATGGGATGCCATCCAGGGGGACCTTGACAGGCTGGAGAGGTGGGCCCATGCAAACCTCATTGAGTTCAACGAGGCCAGGTGCAGGGTCCTGTACATGGGTCGGAGCAATCCCAAGCACAAACACAGGCTGAGTGGAGAATGGATTGAGAGCAGCCCTAAGGAGAATGCTTTGAGAGTGCTGGTTAACAAGAAGCTCAGCATGACTCAGGAACACGTGCTTGCAGCCCAGAAAGCCATCCATGTCCTGGGCTGCATCAAAAGCAGCGTGGCCAGCAGGCCGAGGGAGGGGTTTCTGCCCCTCTGCTCCGCTCTGATGAGACCCCACCTGCAGTGCTGTGTCCAGCTCTGGGGTCCCCAACTTAAGAAGGACATGGACCTGTTGCAGCAGGTCCAGAGAAGAGCCATGGTGATGATCAGAGGGGCTAGAGCAGCTTTCCTATGGAGACAGGGTGAGAGAGTTGGGTTTGTTCAGCCTGGAGAAGAGAAGACTCCGGGGAGACCATATAGCAGCCTTCCAGTACCTAAAGGGGCCAACAAGGAAGCTGGGGAGGGGCTTTTTACAAGGGCTGGTAGTGATAGCACAAGGGGGAACACCTTTAAGATGAGAGAGGGAAGATTTAGGTTGGACGTGAGGAAGAAACCCTTCCCCGTGAGGGCGGCGAGGCGCTGGCCCAGGCTGCCCAGAGCAGCTGTGGGTGCCCCATCCCTGGCAGGGCTCAAGGCCAGGCTGGACGGGGCTGGGAGCAGCCTGGGCTGGGGGGCGGGGGCCCTGCCCCTGGCAGGGGGTCTGGAACTAGATGGTCTTGAAAGGCCCTTCCAACCCAAACCATTCTGCGATTCTATGACCTGATGATTTAAAGTGTCAGTTAGAACTGAACATTTTGAGAAGGATTTAGCTGAAAATGAGGCAGTCTTTGATATGTTTTCCTGCTCCCAGATATGAAAGTCATGCTTTGAATCACATTAGACACCTTTATTGCATCATATGCTAAGCATGGGTCAAGACACATTAGTTCTTTGTACCTTTCTTTCAGTTAATAACGGACTTCCATGGAAAGGTTCAACCACAAGGAAGGGGAAATACAAAAAATATATAATTACATGGTTTGTTATTAACAGCAAAATTAAAACTGCACTTCTACACAGCATCAGCTGCTTGCAATCATTTGCAACAGCTCCCATCCATATAACTTGGCTGTATTACCTACTTACTTCAGAGTATCTCTGCAAGTTATGATTGACAGAGATATCTTTCTCTCTACCCATTTTATTTATGGGCTGACAGTGTTATAGAGCAGTCTGTGTTACTGAAGGAACAGCTATGTAGTATCATTCAGAGAACTCTCTATCTTTATTTTTTTCAAAAAAAATAAGTTTTACATAACTATTAGTCTTAGCTACCTTTTTGGCCAAGATATTTATGTACTATTTTTAAGTTTATTATCTTTGATATTGTGGAAGTCACTGGATTTCATTTTCTCTACAGTAATGTGGTTGCACATTTAACATATGGTGAAGCACTTTGAATTCTGATTTAGGGTCTTCTAAAATGCAATTTTAAATCTGACTAAAGAAACATCTGTTTAATGTAATTGTGAAAGATCTTTTTTACTGGCATCTCAGCGTTCTGAGTGACACTTCCTTACAATTGCCATGGATCATTACTTACACGTCTTTTTTTCATTCACCCCCATGTTTTTAGCCAGCTCAATAACATTTTATAATACATCTTTGAAATACAGAGATAGAAATCACTGGCAGCAATAGCAGGAACAGAAAAGCTGCCTCACTGGCTTTGATCAAAGGTCTGTCAAGGCTGGCATCTTGTCTCCACCGACGCCAGAAGTGCAATGTATAAGAACAAGGCAAGGGTGCAGACTGTCCTATTCTCTCTCAGCTTCCAGCAATGTGATGTAGGAACATCCTGATCCTTGGCAGTATCACTGCTGTTGGTCCCAGAGGGCTTTTCTTCAATAAAAATGTTGCTTTTAACCTTTGCAAATGTTTGGCCTTCTGGAGCTGATGGTCTAACCAATGTCTTCCCTGCTGCCAACAGTATTTAAGGAACTTTATCAATGGAGGCCCCCCCGGTTATGCTCCCTACTGTGAAGAGAGGCTGAGGCGGACGTTTGTCAATGGGACAAGGACACAGCCACCCAGCTGGCTGGAGCTGCAGGTACGAGCCCCTGAATCCACTCCTCAGGTAGCTGGGGCTCAGGGTTTATGCTCTTCACGATCACAGCAGCTACATCTCTCTGGCAGGATAGCAACGAGCGATAAAAAGCCCATTTCTTTCAAGAATTTTCAGGTATTTCTGAGATACCACATTCCCTGTGCATCCTGGATTTGCTCCAGAGTATTCTGAAGATCAATCTCTTTGGCTACATCAATACTTGTAAATTGTATGTGCTCTGGAGTGCTCTTGGGCACCGAGACCAGCTGGCACAGGGCAAGCCCCCTGTATGCTAGGAAACTCTTCCAGGTGCAGGTGACTGCAGGCAAACTGCCTGCTGAGAATGGTCCCTGGGACTTGTTCAGGGATAGCCACAGCTGGAACTGGCACAGTTTGTGCAGTAATTACTCATTTTCTGTGCTGCTCTACTAGCATAGACAGCTGTGCTCCAATGCCAGGAGCATTCCCAGGTATGCTTGTATTTACTCGATTAGGCGCTTTGATGACTGAATGTATTAAATAAAAAATCTGGGACTTCCAAGCGCTTCCAGTGGCTGACAGCACGTTACCCTGTTGAGAAGTATGCAATGGTGGTATTGAAAAGCAGAAAGCCAGTGGGATCGGGATTTAGAAAACAGTTACCACAGTTGGGTGGAAGAGTACGTAGGTAAATAGTCTTGATGGGACTGAAATACACATGCCTTTATAAAGTTTGATTTTAATCCACTAGGCAACCAAGTCCAAGAAACCCATCATGCTGCCTGTCACATTTATGGATGGGACAACAAAAACGCTATTGACTGACTCTGCAACAACCGCTAAAGAGCTCTGTAATTCTTTGGCTGACAAAATCAGCCTGAAGGACCGATTTGGCTTCTCGCTTTACATTGCACTTTTTGACAAGGTATATCTTATGTTCCTGACTAGCTCTATGAAAGAACGGGGGGGGGTCACATATCTTCCACAGGGCAGAAGGAACATCTCTACAGTGCAAGGGCCAGCCTGATTTTCACAATAAGAGCAGTCAAATGCTGGAACAGGGTCGTAGAGACACTATGAAATCTCATTCCTTGGAGATATTCAGATTTTAACAGGAGAAGGCATGGAGAAAACTACTCAAAGGTGGACCTGTTCTGCCCTGTGGGCTGGACCAGAAACCTCCATAAATGCCTTTCCACCTACATTATTCTGTGATGCTATGCTCTTACTCTTAGTTGAGCTACTCTGAGGTGAATTTCCAGTAAAACACCCTGGATTTTTATGCAAGGGAGAATCTGCATTTAATTGGAAAGCTAGTGGTTGAAATTAAGCTTCCAAAATGAGCTAAAATCCAAACTGCCATACCTGCATTGGCATTTATGTCTATTTATTTAACCTAAAACCATACCTTTTTCAGAAGTTCCATAAAAATGAAGGTGAGTGTAAATGAGTAGGGAAAACAGACCTGAAGTAAAACTTCACCAGGTGAGACAACAGCTGCAAGCCAATGAAACAGAATGGTTCCTACAGCTGCTATGTAAGAGGATGAAGTATTTCTCACCTCCAGATGTGACCGCCTCTGCCTGTGGGTAGATAAGAAAATGGTTTATACTCAGCCTTCTTGGCTTTTTTTGAGGAGACATTTATTCAGGGATATTCACTCTGAGGAGATGTGCTTTAGGGCTTCACACCAGACCACAGTGAGAAGACAGAGGTGACAAATCTTCTGTAATAGGACAGGCTTTTTATTTTGGGTTTGTCTGATGCTTAGATTGGTTGGATTCATGTCTGCAACTTTGAAACAGGAAGTTTCAAAGCACAGTATTAAAAACTAATACTTTATAATGGGACCATTTGCTTTGCTAATTCACATTGATGCTCTCCTTTCATTCCTGATGGGTAACTGAGGCTCAAAACAAAATGGTTTACCCAGCTATGCTGTAGACCTGTTAAATCTCAGCTGGCTAATAGAGATAGATACTTTGATTTATTTTGATTATAAAGGAAGTCTGAATGAGTGACTCAGAGATATATATCTCTACCTAGAAAGATCAGTGTTTAGTTGGGTGAACGCCACATTTCCCTCTACCCTGCCTAGGTCTCCTCTCTGGGGAGTGGCAATGACCATGTGATGGATGCTGTGTCTCAATGCGAGCAGTATGCCAAAGAGCAGGGAGCGCAGGAGCGCAATGCGCCATGGCGGCTCTTCTTCAGGAAGGAGATCTTCACTCCTTGGCACAACCCAAATGAGGACAATGTGGCCACCAATCTCATTTACCAACAGATCGTGCGAGGGGTGAAGTTTGGGGAGTACCGGTGTGACAAGGTATGTGACCTCAGCAGCTACTGGTCTGGTCCAGCATGTATCCTCGACGCGGTGAAATAGGTTTCACCGAAGGGGATGAGAAATCTTCATCCCTGAACACCTGCTATCTTGGGGATTATGGCATTCTCTTGGGAAACAGTAGCTACAGGAATCAGATCCTCTTGGCTGCAGACAGACCAGTTGCTCCTATATGCTGCATGGGCACTCCTCCTGGTGAATTTTGGATGGGAGTGTGAATGACCATCAGCCTCAGTTTGGAGGGCTGCCGATAGCCTGTAACCAGATCACCAGATCAGGAGTACACAGCAGGATCCTGTTTGGTGAAGCCTGCTAAGCCTTAGGTGCGAGAGATGCTTTTCAGGATACCCAGACCTCTGCCATGCAATACCAACGCGGTGTTGCTGCCATATGCTGAAGGGACACTGGCAACATAAATCTGTGCCTCTAGAGTCTCTGGGAGCTTACAGAATTATTCCAGTGTCATTGAAACAAGCATCTCAAGAAACATCAAAATCTCTGACACTGTCTTTTTTGCTTGTGTTTAAAATCATCCAGGTGACAAATTGAAGACCTGTCTCTTCCGCAACACCTAATCATTCTCCTGTTGTCCAACAGAGTCCAGTCAGCTTGGGAACTAAATTGTCTTTTCCCATCTATATTGCATGAACTGCAGCTCTTTTATCCTATCAGAATTTCTGCTCTTTCTCCCTCCCCTTCTCTTGCTCCTGGGCTTCTTGTGCTATTACCATCTCAGTAGCTCTATTATTTCACCCCAAAGCACTTGGAATGTAGCTGCACCGAAGGACATTTTACAGTTCTGCTTTATGGATGGGTACTTCAGTTGCTGGGCTTCTCAAGTACAAGAAATGATGGCTACATGCAGTTTTCAATCATTAAACTCTGTCTACCATAAACTCTGACTGCAGGCATGAGAACCAGACTGAATGCAGGAAAGATGGCACAAACATGTTCACACACAGTAAAGAGTTGCATGGTGCTCGTCACCGAACATGTTAAGGCTTAATCATAGCTTTTAGGGGCCAATCTCCTGAACTTCAGATGTGCAAAAAGCACTGGTGAAGTTCTGCTGAAAGCAAGCATCCCCACACCATTCTGAAGCAGCAGCACATCCAGTCTCCACGGAGATCCTTGAGTGATGGAGCATAGAGGTTGAGGTGATGGGCTGGTAACAGCATTAACTTGGCTTGTTTGGCTCCCATAGGAAGAAGATCTGGCAGAACTGGCTTCTCAGCAGTACTACGTGGACTACGGGTCAGAGATGGTACTGGAAAGGCTGCTAAATCTGATTCCATCCTACATCCCGGACAGAGAGATCACAGCTTCGAAAACAGTGGAAAAATGGGCTCAGCTCATTATAGCTGCACATAAAAAGGTGGGGGCAATAGATGACCTGGCAAGGACCAAGGCTTGCTTCAGTAGCTTTGTGTACCTTTTCAACGTATGTCAGACATCATAGCTCAGCTCTTAGCTAAATCAAAGAGAAAGGGCAGGTTTTGTACTAGCTGTACAGCTTTACCGCTGGTTTTGAGGCAAGATCTGACAGAAGAAGACAACCTGCAGAGATTCACTGTGAGAAGCAAAATGCCATCTCTGGGGTCTTGTTCCTTTTTCACAGGATTGTAGTGTTATTGGTTGTATTACAGCAGTGGTTCGTGTCTCCAGGCAATGTCAGAACCTTGTATACAATGCCAGGCAATGTATAAAACCTCCCTGACTTCCATTAGAACATTTGTGACACCCCTACACAATGACACCCTTGCTTAATTCACTATCCATAACCATGACCAGTCATGAGGGTGGGTCATCCAGGCATGAAAATTGGCACTCATTTAACAGTAGGAGCCAGCTTCAGATTAAGACGCCCTAAAATTTGAGCATCTCCATGTGTGTTAGGAGTCTCACCACCTATTACCATCAATGGAGACCCAGGGATGCAATTCAGTTGTATCTTGCAGGTCATCCATCAGCCTGTCAGCTACATACAGAAGTGTCAGGTATCTGAGGATGTCCTAAATAAAGCTAGATGATTGTGCTTGAGGGCTGTTGAGTGTCCTTTTCCAGCTAAAGGACAGTCAAGCCGAAGAGTAGACACCTACCTTAGGGAAACCCAAAGTTAGCTGAGATGAATCCCACCCAGACTGCTCACTCTAGATGTTTGTCCAGTCTTCTCAAAGTCAAATTATTCCCTGAAGTGGGAACCAAAGACCAGGACTTTTTCCAAACTATCACTTGTTCCTGGAGGATTTTGTTTGGCCCTTAACCACACTGAGTCCTCAATTAATATTAGTTCCAAGATTTTTAGGTGACAAGAATTGGTTTTGTTTGCTCTTTTCCTGGATATAACTGGGTTTGTGCTTCATGTTGGTTGTGGTTTGCTTTGTCTCTAGGGAATTTACACTCAGAAGAGGACAGACCCCAAAAAAGTCAAGGAAGAGGTAGTGGATTTTGCACGTTTCAAGTGGCCTTTGCTGTTTTCTCGTTTTTATGAAGCCTTCAAATTCTCAGGTGAGTCAGTAGAGCACAACCCCAGAGCACAGGATGCTCCAAAGTAAAAGGAAGGAGAGACAGGGATTCCATAAACAAGACTTAATGGACCACCTAGCTGGTGGATTTTTGGATGCATTGTTTTTTGGTGCATCCTGATTAGCGATGGCTCAAGCTAGGAGTCTGCCACCATTTCTCTTCCTAAAAATTACACCGAGGTTGTTGATCATTGCATCCACCTTTGAAATGCACACATTTTTTATATGCTAAGACCCTTCATAAACCGATGGCATGTCTTGTGTACAATCCAGGGCCAAGCCTGCCTAAAAATGATGTGATTGTAGCTGTCAACTGGACAGGGGTGTACTTTGTGGATGAACAGGAGCAGGTTCTCTTAGAGCTCTCTTTCCCAGAGATCACGGCTGTGTCAAGCAGTAGGTAAGGAGGAACAGACATTGCTGATAATTTCACCATGAACCAGTCTTTTCCAGGCTTTGCCTCTTGATGCCATTGTGTTTCTTGTTTATGTCTCCTATAAAAATACATCCTAGGGGGGGAAAGCTTCAAGGGCAGAGTTTCACCTTGGCCACCATTAAAGGTGATGAATACACTTTCACCTCCAACAACGCAGAGGATATCCGGGACCTGGTGGTGACCTTCCTTGAAGGACTAAGGAAAAGATCCAAGTATGTTGTCACTCTTCAAGACAACCCAAACCCTGGTAAGTAAATGGCCCAGTCCAGTGGTAAACTTATAGATAGATTAACTACTCCCAAGGGATTTGGAAAAAAAAAAAAAGTATTGAATTAATGTTTTTTTTTGTTTCGCAGTAGGAGAAGAATCTGGGTTCCTTAGTTTCCTCAAAGGAGACCTCATAGTTCTGGACCAGGACACAGGAGAACATGTGATGAACTCAGGGTGGGCTAATGGGTTCAATGAACGGACCAAGCAGAGAGGAGATTTCCCAACTGATTCTGTCTATGTCTTGCCTACAGTCACCATGCCTCCGCTGGAGATCGTGGTAAGCTGTCTTACAGAATGTGCAACTTCATACAGAGCCCAAGGAGGTCAAAGCTTTCCTGAAGAACTTAGGTCTGGCCAGACACTCCCTGATGATAAGATGGAAACCAAAGTGGCTGAGAGATATGACAGCTTGTCCAAGGCAGAAGTGATCTCAGCCTTTCTTCTGTTCTTGTCACTTTGAATGCCACAAGCTTGTGACCTGGAATATCCACGAATCGTGCTAAGTCCCTCCAATTGGCCTGATTACTTGAAAGTGTATTTGGGGTTGGAGGGAACCACTACATTCATGTACAGAGCTGTAGGATCCAGAGCACATTATCTTCATTAGAAACTGATCCACACTATGGAAACATTTGTTATTCCTTGCACTAGTGACTGAGAATGGCACAGAGAAACAAAAAATGACAGTTGCACAGTTCTTACTATTAACTGGAATTAATGGGTTCTTCTTCACTCACTGCTCTTTTCATTTTGTATCTGCTTCCTCCCTCTGAATAAGTCAGATGTATACATGAATACACCGGGTAACAGAGCCCTTTTCATTCCACAGGCACTGGTCACGATGACTCCTGACCAACGACAAGATGTTATCAGAACCTCTCAGCTAGCAATTTCAGACAGTGAAGAGAGAGTAAAGCCATACACTTTGGAGGAATTTTCCTATGATTATTTTAGGTGATTTTTTTTAAAACATCCTCAAAAATTACAGGAATAGGAATCCATCTCCAGGTAGCTTGGGAATCAGGAAATTTTGGGATACTGGAAAAGACTCTGAATATCCCCTTGTGTGTCTTCATACAGCTGCAGCCTCCAGTTTAGGTCATGGCATTTGAACTGCAGGTTTTCCACAGGCAAAATTTTATGAAGGATTTCTTCAGATTGGCTCAGCACAGGTGTAACAGTGTGAAATTTAGTATATGTAGGAGGCTGTGCTTAGTGGTCTCATATTCCTTTCCTGTGATCCCATGCACAGCCTCAGACCGTATAGGCAGCAGTTGAATTCAGTGCAGGTACTTTCATCTCAACTCCAAAGATTTCAATGTGCACCACTGCTAAATGCAGCTGACCAGACTGATCCCAAAACTCCCACCCCTGTTCAGATAGGCTGGCGGTCCAAACAGGCAGCCCAGATCCTCTGGTACGTCTTCACCCTGGTAGCCTTGTTCTGCAAGGCAATATTCCTTCAGTGATGCTGCCCTGACCATCCATTGCCATCATCCTTTCTCTTGTGGTTAGAAGCTTTTTGGGTAGGGAAGGTGGTTTTGGTGTCAGTACTTGGGCAGGGTCCCTAAGGGACTTTTCTAAGGTCTAGGAAAGTAAAAATGGTTATCTTTGGGCAGAACTGGTGCTGGATACTTCCTAAACTGTGAAGTCCTATTTGGTGTAAAAGCTTATTAGCAAAGTGCTGTAAGCAACCTTCCCAGGTGCAACACTGGCTGCAAGCTGTCCCTTTTAACCCTGTAACCTCTTGCTTTGCCTTGGCCACCAGGCCACCTCCCAAGCACACCCTCAGCCGGGTCATGATCACCAAGAGCCGTGGAAAGGACAAGCTGTGGTGTTACACCCGTGAACCCATCAAACAGCCGTTGCTGAAGAAGATCCTGGGCAGTGAGGAGCTGTCCCAAGAAGCCTGCATGGCCTTCATTGATATCCTTCCAATGCCTGGGGGAGCCCTTGGGCAACAGGTCTGACAGGCAAAGAGCTGAGAAGGCTCTTTAGGGCCCCAGGCAAAGCCCAAGGAAAGATTTGTGGTCCCTCTTAAGGGATCTGGGACCACCTCAGAGGCTTGGAGATAGGTCTCCTCCTGAATCTGTACTCAGGCATCCTTGAGAAGGGTTGTCTACTTAATAAATGAGGGCCAGGGAACAAATGACTGAGTCCCACTGGCCCACACTGCTTAGTGGTCAGGTAATACATGATCACGCATGGCTTTCTTAGGTCTACATATCCAGACCCCAAACCAATTCTTTCAACCTGAGATGATGCACGATAAGGGGGAAAGCTTGCTGGACATATCCTAAAGAAATTTAAAGCCTTTTCCATACACTCTGCCCCCTCCACCAAATTGCAGCCACTTCTGTAGTCATGTGTAGGATGTCTTTAACCACATCATCAACAGAAGGGCTTCCCCAGACATCCCGATTAGCCAGTCCTTAACTCCTACCTCCCACCAGTGCTGAAGTATATGGGTGACTATCCATCAAAAAGGACCCGCTCAGTTAATGAGCTGACAGACCAAATATTTGAAGGTGCCTTGAAAGCCGAACCCCTGAAAGATGAAATCTACTGCCAGACTCTCAAGCAGCTCACGGACAACCACATCAAGTAAGAGTTGCTCATTCCCCTTGGGCCAAATGCACTAGCTTGTGTCAGGCAAAGCAGATCTGAAGTGTCCGTGCTGTGAGTGATTGTTTTCCTCCTGGGTCTCTCCTTGTGTAGATACAGTGAAGAGAAAGGCTGGGAGCTGTTGTGGTTGTGTACAGGCCTTTTCCCTCCAAGTAACATACTCCTGCCCCATGTCCAGAGGTTCCTGCAGTCCCGGAAGCATCACCCCTTGGCAGCAGACTGCATCCAGAGACTCCAGAAAGCCCTGAGGTACAGCACCAAAAGACTTCCTAGTCCTGAATGTGCCAGAGCATCCAAATACATGTGAGAAAATAGGAGTGGGAGATATTTTGGTGGCTGGGAGGACAGTGGAAGCTCACAGCCTCTCTCTCTCTGTTTGAACAAGCTGAATGAAAGGGACATTGGATGGAGGATGTTGCTGATAAACTGGGTAGGCAGGGAGAATGGAGATTAATTAAGTTGACTTTGTCCAGGACCACTTAAGTCACCTTCAACCTAAGCAAATGCACATTCCCCACTACAATTTTTCTTCCTTCTTTTTAGGAGGGGAAACAAATATTATATATTATACCTATTAGCTGAAGTTACTCAAAAAAGGGCTTGTATTAAAATGGAAGATTTAAACAAATTATTCTTGCTTTGATGCTGTGGCACTTGCCACCTCCTGTTTTGCAGGAATGGATCTAGGAAGTACCCACCCCATCTGGTAGAAGTGGAAGCCATTCAACACAAAACCACCCAAATTTTCCACAAGGTTTACTTCCCTGATGACACCGATGAGGTAAATAGGGAGAAGGAAATTCTTCTTTTCTGTTAGGATGGCTGTCAGTTTTCTTATTAAAATCTCAGAAGAGGCTAATACTGGTTCTGATTTGGAAAAATTCAGCCTTTCCAGAAGACTCTGGATCAGAGCAGTGTAAGGAAAACTTATCCTTATCTACCCTGGCCAGCTCAAGCTCAGGAGGTTGATTTACCACAATTCACAGTTTTCAGGACATGGGTGCTGTGCTAGTATTCACTGGAGGCTTTATAGTAAAACTGCAGAAAGAAGGAAACCAAGTCGTGTTATCTCCATTTGCTCACAGTAGTTCACAAGCCGTGGACATCAGTTATGTGGAGCCTAAACATCTGATATTGCCCACCCAGCCATACCCAGCAGGGTACCATGATGGGGCTCCCTGGGGACAGGGCAGACTATGGCAGCACTGGCAAGCAGGTAGCTGAAATTATATCTTCTGACCTGAGATGACACAGAAATCATACCTGCACTCAGGAACCGCTCATTAAGCATCTTACACGCTAATAAGGCAGCTAGTTATATTGATGCCAGAGCGGACGTGCATGTCGTTGCAGATACTGCTGTCTCATGCTACTGATTAGTCTTCCTGTGAGGCTCACATCTCTCTCTCACCTCATGCCCTTGGGCACAACTAAATGCCTGTATTTCCAAGTGGGTTTATATGTAAAGCAGTGCACGACCGTGGAAGCAAAAGGATGACTCCTCTCCAGCAGCTGTGCATGCCCTTCTTCTCTGTAATGGAGAGTTGTAATAGAGAGTTGAGAAAACTGCTGGGATTTCTCATCGCTTTGAGTATTTTTTTCTATCTGACCAGCAATAAGCATGATACTGCTTTACACACATGCATATGCATGAGAGGTAGGAGAAGGAGGCAGTGGGTACTGCTGCACTTGGATGGGTTTGCTGTGATCTTTTTGGCCATGGCAGTCACCCATGCAGACTGGCAGAGTAGCATCATTCCAGTACAGCATGCATCTGCACTGAAGAGCTGCTGAACACCAGCAGCACTGAGCACCAGGCTAGTTTCTCATGGGTTGAGGAACATGGGTCCTGGTGGTTTGGTGGTTCAGGCTAACATAGTCCTGCATATGGTGGTCAGAAGCTTAATTCCTTAAACTGCTACGAACTGGATCTCTGTAAGTAGGCAGAGCAAAACCAAGGTGATGTACGTCAAGCATTTGGTCTAAGCCAGGCATCTGGCCTCATCATCATCATCATCAGTGAAGAGACAATTGGGACAAATCAACCTGGAGGTATCTCACGCTCTTTCTCTACCTCCCTAACTAACAGCTCTGAGATCTGACTGTTAGATCAGAAAAATTTCTTGAGTTGCCTGAGGAGCCCTGGATAAACCAGTGCAGGATGTAGGTAGGGCATCACGAAACACAGTGATACAGCAGTAGCATGGCTGAGCTTCCACAAACGTCCCTTCCCATGCCTAGAGCCATAATCCACAATGTCACTGATTTCACTGGTGGTGGGCACCTAAATTCCTTTGTGCTTCTGAGCCTTCAGTTCCTCAAAGACAGCATAAAGTGGAAATTCACCTCGAGGTAGCAGTGGTGAGGATCTTCCTTTCTTTGCAGGCGTTTGAGGTGGAGTCCAGCACGAAAGCCAAGGACTTCTGCCAGAACATCTCCAACAGACTCCTCCTAAAGTGCTCTGAAGGCTTCAGCCTCTTTGTCAAAATCTCCGACAAGGTAAGTGACCCACCCAAAGACTGGGGTAGCCCTCAGGCACTCGGGGTGACCCACCTGCTGGTGGATACACATTGGTGGAGTCAGAGCTATCTGTACCCTCAAAGGGTGCTTAAAACACAGACAGGCAAGGCTGTCCTACCCTGTTGCCGAGTCGGGTTTACAAGAAAGGACTAAGTAAGAAAAACGTGCAGCTTAGAGCTGCCTCAGGCAACTGGAAGAAACCTATGAAGATAGTCATCATGAAGGGAAATTAATTGCTCCGGTGGAGCAGGAAGCTGCAGTAAGGAGTAATGGGTGAAACTGGAGGCAGAGCCTGCAGCAAGGTGCTGGCAGTGGCTTTCTCACATCAGCAGTTTCTTACACATCAGTGTAACTGGGGCAAAGCAGTGAGGAACAACTACAGGAGTTGTGGCACAGGCCAGCCTCTTGCCACTTGCTCAGCCTTTGTAACCATGTGCTGTGTCCCCCAGGTCATCAGCGTGCCTGAGGGAGATTTCTTCTTTGACTTTGTGAGACACCTGACAGACTGGATAAAGAAAGCAAGACCAGCAAAAGATGGTAACAGTGACTTTTTTCCATTGTGGGTCGCAGAGCCCTCCTAGAGCCCTCCAGGCCTTTCAAACAAGATTGACCACATAGTCTGCCAAGGCTGTTGGGCCGCACTATTGTGGGTGTGCTGTCTGCACCAGCCCTGGGGACATCACCCAGGACATGATCTGTCCAGGAGCAGCAAGACTTTTGCTCCAGTCCTAGACCTGGCCCCTACAAGGAGCACCTGCTGATGGGCAGCTCTGCAAGGCTTGCCTGCGGGAAGGTTTTGGTGGTGGGATTCATCTCACCTTGCCGCCACATCCGCAGTGGAGCTGGCTGCAGCTCTGCTGAATGTGTCAGTGGCTGCAAGGCACAGGTGCCTGCAGGGTGCGGTTCCTCTGTCCTGCACTAGGCATGAGCACTACCACTGAAGTACCGTCACGCAAAGGGATCCAAACACTCTTTCCATTTTATTCCAGCTTTGCAAGGGAAAGATGTGGTTTTCTCTGCAAGGTCAGAGCCCATTTGGCCTCATGAACACCCCTGTCCCAGCAGACTGTGATGGCACACGGGCACTGCTGGCTTGCAGGGACACTGATTGCCAGCTGGTACCCACAGCATTGCTCTTACATGCCTGCTCCCTGCTTCCCTTGCACAGGTATAGTGCCTTCCCTCACCTACCAAGTGTTCTTCATGAAAAAGCTGTGGACCAACACAATGCCTGGAAAGGACTCGATGGCAGACTCAATCTTCCACTATTACCAGGTACTCCAAGAGCCTGCAATAGCAGCGGAGACTTGGGAGGAGTTAGGAATGGGTTACCAAGACTTTGACTATCTGCAGAAGCGTGAAGTCTTGCATTAAGTAGGAAGAACTCTTGCCTTAAATAGAGCACTACAAAGAGTGCTGTTGAGTTGCATGGCAAGGAGCAGCCTTCACGCACTTTAGGGTAGCCAGATCAGCTGGGATTTGGGCCAACTGCTCTTGGGTGGGCAGCAGGAAATGGGTCAGAGTATGTCCTGCTGGCAGCCTCAGCATGGAGACTGAATTCAGAAGCATCCTGAGGGTGTTTAGCCACCTCCATTCACGGAGATGAGCTGCGATGGTCCCAGTAGGCAGATAAGAAGTTACACTTCTGTTCTTGTTTCTTCTGGTATGGAAGAGACACCTTCATATCTCAAAGCTCTCTCACACACACTGATACACTCCCTGTATTCTTGCCTGGGTAAAGGGGTTATCCCAATATGACTGTATCCCTTAATGCTTGAGTTAGTCACTTGGCACATTTTGGTAATCAGACACTTTTGGTAATGAGGGAATAGATTTTTAAAGCTGCAAAACAAGCAGAATACCCATTCAGTTCCAAGTGGCCATTACTAGGAGTGGATTTCCTGTGATGACAGAGGGTGAACAAGACTGTAGGTTCACACACCTGACATAGGGACCTCCCTGTTCCACATAACAGGAGACTGTTTTAGATCAGAGAGGATCTTTAAACATCTAGTGTGGTCTCAGCTGAGCATCTGCCGCTGCACCACACTCAACACAATTGCTATGGGTGTTCCCAGGGCACAGCCTCTTCACCAGGGGCTGGATACCTCCACAAACTCCGTTTAACATCTGAGAGTGAAGGTCTGTGGTCATCCCCTCTACCTCTGAATTGTTCTTTCCTCCATGCAGGAGTTACCAAAGTACCTGCGCGGCTACCACAAGTGCACACGGGAAGAGGTCCTGCAGCTGGCAGCTCTCATCTACCGGGTGAAGTTTGAGGATGACAAGTCCTACTTCCCCAGCATACCCAAGCTCCTGAAGGAGCTTGTGCCTCAGGACCTCATCCGTCAGATCTCTCCAGATGACTGGAAAAGGGTAAAACAGCAGCTTGACTCATATGCCAGGCCTGGCTGGGGGAAGCCTAGTCTCTCGGGTGACTTGTCTGACGTTCAACATTCAAGTGGGACTGCCAGAATGTGACCCACGGTCCCTCTTGAGCCTTAGAAGAGCTACAGCCTCCCCAACATCAAGAGGAGGAATTGTACATGCACATTCATACATGCATGCCTTGCAGTGGGTTTTCTTTGTGCTGCATGTGGCTGTGGCTGTAGCTGTGGATGCAATGCCACAGGGACACGTGCTGGGAGATGGCCTCATGTAAAGGTCTTTTGTTTAAAGCAAACTACTGAGCAGAGGAGCAATTCTCCCTGCTTTACACAGGGAGAGCAGTGGCACAGGTACAGACAGGTCTAGAGCCTTAAAATAATATGCCAAGAAATGTCTCGCTGCCAAGAAACAGTCTTTTAAGTCCTTTCTGTTTCCTGGGACTTGAACTCAGCCACGTGCCTAACCAGCGAGCTATCAGCTTCTCTGGGTTGTAAGTCTCCCAGTCTCCTCTGCTGCCTAATTTGGAGGTTCATAATTTATAATCCCTTTAATATAGCCACCAGAACAGTTCATCTAAAAAGGAAGGACCTGCTTTGGTTCCAGGCCCTGCTCCAGTGACCGGCCAGCACTTTTGTGAAGTGTTCATTGGAGTAGAGACTAGAACCAACCATCTTTGTGGGACTGATGCTCCTTCCCTGCAAACATCTGTGGTGCTAGGCAGTGCAAACCCTCCAGCTGTGTTGTGTTCTCTGTTGCAGTCCATCGTGGCATACTACAACAAGCATGCAGGCAAAACAAGAGAAGAAGCCAAGCTTGCCTTCCTAAAGATTATCTTCAAGTGGCCTACATTTGGATCAGCATTCTTTGAAGTGAAGGTACCTGCCCTGCTTGGGGGTCTCTGGCAGCTTTTAGTTAGGGTCAGAAGCCCCGTATCACAGAGGGGTTACAGGTATGCAGGGTTGTCCCAGTGTCCGGACCAGACTGGAACAACCTTGATGAAGAACGTGAGAGTCCCCATCAGTGAAGGGCCTATACACTCATTACAGAGGCGTTGTAGAGCTTCAGCACATCTGTCATTGGGTCTATACTCACAGCTGTGCTGCTGAAGAGCTAAGAGCCAGTTTTTTCAAGACAAGGAAGAATGTGGGTTTCCAAGTGACATGTCTGCACCCACCACGAACCAAATCCAGACCACTCACCATGGCACCAGACTCCCATCAAAGACAGTAGAGGCTAGGAGTCACAAAATCTGTCCAAGTACTCAGGACACCTTATTGCAACTCTTTTCTCAATGACCGCATAGTGAGCCTGGGCTGGAAACAAGTTGCTGAAATTACTCATCAGTTCCTTGAACTTGGGCACCCCATTTTCAGTTATGTCCATCTTAGATGACATGAGGGATATGAATATATCCTGTGATTTATCCATCAAAAGTGACTTGGTAGCAAAAAAAAACCCCTGTGGCAGGGCCAAGCGCTGAGCCCTTATCCACTGTGCTCTATCTCTTCAGCTGAACAAACTAGAAGTCCTCATGGAACAGGGCTGGGAGAAGGGTTTACCAGCAGGAAGAAAACTGAATGCAAAGATCAGGAGACAGAGCAGTGTAGTCTTGGCCTGGAAGTCCACAGTGGCAGGCACGAGGATAAGCAGAACACCAAACATACTGGAAGGGGAGAGAAGACATCTGGGGTTTGCCAGCCTGTCCCAGCTTTTCCTTGCCAGTGGCAAGATAGTTTCACTTTTGGGAGGCCACCAAAGGGAGCAAGGGACTTAACGCTGTGAGCAACTCACCCACTGGTTATCGTGCATTTAGAAGATCTATACTTAACTAGACAGCCCTGACTGTTGCTGATATCTTAATGAGCTCTACGTTTATCCTTAAAGGATAAACTGGATAGCAGTTAGTGGGCCACTAAATGCTGGCAGGAGAAGGCAGTGAGAGAGGAAATAGGAAGGGGTCTGATTTTGCATGACTTATCCCCTAACTAGTTCATCATATTTCCAACAGCAAACTACAGAGCCAAATTATCCAGAAATCCTTCTAATTGCCATCAACAAACATGGAGTCAGCCTCATTGATCCAAAAACCAAGGTAAGCAAAACAGGTCTTCACCAGATGCTCCTGAGCCCACTCTGCAACACCTCACAAAGCTCATCCCAATAAGCGTGTTGTTCAGAACTTCAGGAGTTCTCAATAAGCCCACTTAGAAAGGCTGGATAGCCAGAAAAGTTTCTGGAGGCAGAAATTTACTGTTGCACAGAGCCAGCCCAGCCTTTTTGAACAGGAGCTGGATTGGGAACATCAACTGTTAGGGTCCTGTAACTGGAGGATACACACACTCCTTCCTTAATCCTTTTACAAACATTAGGGCAGGATCTAGAGTAAATGAGCTCCTACTAGTTACTTCTACCTACCACATGGTCATTCTAGTACGGCAGTCCTCCACAAGCACTGGAGGATCCAGAGCCTTGCATCTCACTGCTGTTTCCATGAGACCATGGTATAGTCTTAGCACAGTGGACATTCTTGTTGTGCTTTCATGGGAAGTGAGCAAGGACATGATCTGGGCTCTCAGCCAGAGCCAACTGGATTTAACTCCATTCCCCACCACGCTCTGGGCCCGGCCACCCAGCCAGCTTGTTACCCAGCGCAGAGCACACCCGTCCCAGCCCTGGGCACCAGTTCCTCCAGGAGATGCTCTGGGAAACGGTGTCAAGGGCTTTGCTAAGGTCCAGGTAGGCACCATCCACAGCCTTTCCTGCATCCACTAGGTGGGTCACCTTGTCCTAGAAGCAGATCAGGTTCATCAAGCAGGACCTGCCTTTCATAACCCCACGCTGGCTGGGCCTGATCCCCTGGCTGTCCTGCATGTGCCCTGTGATGGCACTCAGGATGATCTGCTCTATAACCTTCCCCAGCACCGAGGTCAGGCTGACAGGCCTGTAGCTCCCCGGACCCTCCTTCCAGCCCTGCCTGTAGATGGACATCACACTGGCTGACGTCACGTCAAGTGGGACCTGCCCAGTCCTCCAGGACTGCTGGTAAATGATGGAGAGCGGCTCGGTGAGCACTGCCAGCAGCTCCCTCAGTGCCCTCGGGTGGATCCCACCCAGCCCCATGGACTTGTGCATGTCTCAGTGGTGTAGCAGGTCACTGGCCATTTCTCCATGGATTACGGGGGCTTCACTCTGTCCCTGTCCCTGTCTCCCAGCTCAGGGGGCTGGGTACCCCAAGAACAACTGGTCTTACTATTAAAGGCTGCAGCAAAGGTCCCCACAGCCCATCGTTAAAGTTGAGGCTCTCACATGTTAAGTGTCAGTCTTGTGTTTCTCACCAGGATATTCTCATCACTCACCCCTTCACCAAGATCTCCAACTGGAGCAGTGGCAACACGTACTTCCATATAACCATTGGTAACCTGGTGAGAGGAAGCAAGCTTCTCTGTGAGACCTCCCTGGTAAGGACTGTTAAAGATTACAGGGCACAGTGAGACCAAATCCTGACTTTGGCAGGCAAAATTGCATGCTTCCAGCAGCTTGTGTCTCAGGGATTCTCTGGCCTGAAAGTGGTCTCTTAGAAGAGCCCCCAATGTGTTGGTTTTTTTTCTTCTGGACTTCCCATGGCTCTGCTAAATGTTGGTCCACCATACAACTTGCAAGCCTGAGGTTCTTGGGATGTTGCCAGCTCAGGAGCATGGGGAGCTCCCTGCCACTGGACCAAAATGCACATTAAATCTGATGTCTCAGGGGGTACTCTTAAGCCGATTTACCAACATCCTTTGCCCAGCTTGTCCCTAGTAACAGTCACAGCAACAAGTCTTCTCCTAGACTATCTTAAAGCCAAAACATGAAGGATAAAAATTCCTACTGGATTAATTGTTATTTATCTGAGGCACTGAGCATTTTGTTGGCCATTTGAAAACTCAGGTCCCATCCAAAACTCCCTAAGTCCTTAGCCTCAACAGCATCCTGGGACGGTGAGTTCCTCCTTCTCAACACTGCAAATAATGTTTAGACTGTGTTCCTTGTGGTGGTGGTGTCTCATCCAAGGAGAATGGTGGAAAAGGTCAAAATGTACCTGAAAACTAGAAAGTCAAAAACTGGCAGCCAGTGTGTTCAAGAGCCACGAGCCAGAGACTGTATATTGTGCTCTAAAGGCAAGTAACATCTTCTCTCCCCTCTTCAGGGTTACAAGATGGATGATCTTTTGACCTCGTACATCAGCCAGATGCTAACAGCCATGAGCAAACAGAGGAGTGCAAAGGGTAGCAAGTGAACTGCAAGAAGCCACTGGCAGGTGGCCATGGGGCTAATTCACCAGCTGAAGCCTGTTGGATACCCATGCAGCTGGGGAAGAACCTTTGCCTCCCAGATGTGGAAGATGAGCCGAACACCATCAGGGAGTTCGCTGGACTCTGACCTTGAGGGCTCAAATCCCACCTCCCCTTCCAGCGAAGATGACTATCTCTGACCTCCCGTTCTCCTTCCTCACCCTGCAACCCAACTCCATCTTACACCTCAAAGATTTCCAGGGGACACCACTGCTCTCAGACAGTGACTGAGCAAAGACACTCCAGCAGGAGGTTTGCCTGATCCCAATGGCTGGCATCGCAAAGGCTCTTGGAAGAGGATTTGTGTGTGTGTGTGTGTGTGTGTGTGGCTTGGTTTGGTTTGGTTTGGTTTGGTTTGGTTTGTTTTTCTTAAGTAAGAGAGAGCTGTCAGGATGCTAACAGCTTTTTGGTGAGGCTATGGGCATTTCAGATTTGAAGGGGATTAGCAGAGCCCTGACCCAAGCTGTAAATGAACACCACAGGGCTTGTTTCTTGACATTACAAAAGAATATGTTGTGTTCTTAAGAAGAACAGAAAGAAAAAGCAGTCTGGGAGGAGAACATTTTAACTAGGAATCAGAATAAACAAACTACTGACCGAACAGGCTAGAGTACTAAATGCTGTCTGTGCAATGCTGGAAATATTTAAAGAACAAATTTGAAAGTTTTGTTTCTTCTTCTATTTATTTTTTAAAATATTAAAAAGGAAAAAAAAATATATCCTGCATTTCGTGCCGGTATCTGGATGCTGACTCAGGGCTGAGGGCAACCTACAGGACAGTCCCTCACCCAGGGATTCCCCCAGAGCCATGATTGCCAGACGATGAGTAGGACACATCTTTCTCAATTTACAGGCTCAGCTGGAAGTGACGCTTGTAAGAAGAATTATCTCCTTTTTCCCCCTGTGCCCAGACAAATTAACCCTGGGAGGATCTTTACTGCAAGCTTCAATACGGATGTTGGAGTTTTGAAGTCCCCATGCTTGGAAGACTGAGGTCAAGCCTGTGTTGAGCTATAATTTAAACATGGACTTGTCCATCTGGTTTGCAAACAGCTAATGATTTTATCGTGCTTTTGTGTGTGTTGCTGTCTAAAATGGCTCTTCATGAGTCCCAGCTGGACCTGAACCACTCACAGCAAGGGCAGACCCTTAATTTCAGTAGGCTTTTCTCCATCATTGGCTGGTTGTACTGATCTGCTGGCTGGTTGTCCCATGCACAACGTGGTGCAGAACAGCCTGCTTTGGAGCGGAGATAGGACTTGCCAGCAGAGAGGAGGCTGAAGCCATATTGTGTTTGGGGGAGATGCAGGGGCAGGAGCCTTGGGTGCCTTTCCAAAATCCAGGCTTCAAAGGAGCATGTGTGGAGCACCAGGAGGGGTGATAATTGTCCACCAAGATCTGATGCTGGCATCGCTGACACTGAATGGATCTCATTAAATGTGGGACACCTCTTTTGGTCCCGCACACTGGGCTGAGCTTGGTTGCTTTCATAAAAGTCCATATTGTAGGGTGTTGTGTGTTGTTCTGTTAAGCTCATCTGGGCTCAGTCCTCCAACACCAGGCAGAGTTGGCAGAACTGCCCACTGGACCTCAAGGATCGCGACATCGGACCAGGAGGCAGCAGTGACTTTGGACCTCGATTGCTCCACCAAAGTGAATGAGATGCTGCACGGAGTCATCCACCAGCCAGACAGGGCTGCTAGGAGATCTCCTTCCCCCACCATCCCCCTACCCAAGGCACTCTGGTGATGGGAGCATGGTTACACCAGCCAAGGCTACATTGGGAGCCAAGCTGCCTTCTCACCATCCATCTCTGATGCTTCTCTCCCCTCCCCAGATGCCATGATCCAGCTGTTCCAGGGATTCCAGCTGTCCATAGACATACCCATCACTCCACCCCCGCCACCACTGCTTTTTGTGAGTCTCCAGCCATCCCTGCCTCCCACAGCACACTCAGCAATGTTTTCCAGGGCTGTCCTGGGCCAGCTTTTCCCTGCCACCACCCTCATCCCTCCACTCACAGCTCTGTCAGCCTCCCATGCTGACACCCTATTTTGAGGGGTGCTGGGACTTTGTGTGCGTGTGCCTTTGTGTCTTATGTATTAGCGTCTGCTGGCCTCTTTGTATTCACAGCAAGTGATGTAACATGAAAAACATATGTCCAAGCAAAATACCCTATTAAAAAGCATCAAGTGGCTTGTGGGAGGCTGTTCTGTGCTGCGCGGTTGTGGTGGTGTCTCCACAGGAAGGTTGGGCTCAGGGCTCCCAGGTCCTCACTGGGGACAAGATTTCTCCTTGCAGAGTGGGACTCCTAATGAGAGAATCCAGCAGTGGGGAGCAAATTAAACAGCGTGGTCTGGTGGAAGGTGTCCCTGCCCATTGCAGGGAGAGCTGGAACTAGATGATCTTTAAGGTCTCTTCCAACCCAAACTATTCTATGATTCTATGAAATTATCAGTGTTCTCAGACTGGAAATTAAGTGAAATCCTTTTTTTGGGGGTAAAAAGAACACTGGAGTGCATGGAGTGTCCATTGCTTGTCCTCTCGGACAAGGTCTGGTTCTTCTACAAAGTCCAGTTTTGAGCTGAATCACTGGATGTAGGAAGTACTGGGTGAAATGTTTGTGTGAAGGAGTCAGACTACCAGGCACGTGGTGAACGGCATGGCCAGACCCTGCTAGCTGTGAAGCAACAAAAATAGGAGCTGAGATGTGACAGGGTGTAAGACATCACAAGAGACCACAGGTCTAATTGGCCAGGCTCTGCCTGAACAAGGCTGCTGAGGATGAGGAAGGTGAGTATGGGGAGATACCACTGTGTAATGGCCAAACAGCAGCCAGATACATGGACAAAGGCACGTTCAGGTGGCTTTTCCTAATACATACTAAAAGCAGTGGCTGGGGGACCACAGCCAAATCTCTCAACTGGACACCAGGGAACAGGCTGAGGACCCCATGGTGTACACCACCACTCAACCCACACACCACCCACCTCTGATTTTTGCTGCTCACATACCTCCACATGGGTGGTACCCACAAAAAGATAAGAATGAGCTATGGCTGCGGGGCACGAGGAGGTGGTTTAACACCATCCGTAGCACCCTTTCCCAGTGCTTCATAAATCTGGAGCTGCTCTATACCAATCCACCAGCCCTTGAGCCTTTTTCCAAAGGAGGATGCTGCCTTTTTGCATTTCTAGCCTCCGAAATACTCCAAAACTGCAACTTGGAAAGGTTTGAGTGCTTCTCAGCACACTTACCTGAAACTTAATGTTTCCCTGTGATAGCTTTATTTAGCAAAAACACTGAGCTACATGGTGCTCATGTATGAGAAAATGTCTATAGCATGATTCAGGTAAAGACTACAGTTTTCTTCCCCTTTCCCAGCTTGCTGAAATAAGAACAAAACAGGATAGGAGAGCTAAAATGTATTTAAAACAGCACTTTCAATTTACAAAAAATGTGGTCTTCTTATCTGTCCAAGTAGAAATTTATGGCTTAAACCTAGGAGATGCTCACATCTCCCCTGCAGATCAGGGCATAGACCCCCTTCCCCGCTGTGTGCCAGCAGCCACTGTGGGAGAAATGAAAATCAGAACAAATCCCAGGATGCAGCACAAGTATACAGACTTGCCCAAGGGAAAAGCAAACAGGACCCTTGGGGGGACCAAATCACATGCAGCTCAGTCCTTCTGAAGAAAAATGGTGTGCTCCTGGTCATAGTCCCAGTTATCTACATAGCCAAGGTACCAAAAAGTCCTTCATCATCCATGGGAAGATATGCCCTCGCTTACAGCCACAGTGAAGAGACTGTCTTGTTAGGGACTATGGCAGGGCAAGAGTGGGGGAAAGGAAAACCTAACCCACCACTGCCTGTGTTATAGAAAGGTACGGACCCTAATGACCCAGCCGGTAGCAGCTGACCATCGTGGTGGGGCAAGCGTGCTCTTGGGGATGGAGGACACTTGTGAGAAGGGAGCATGTACAGAAAAAGGCTGGTTAACAGTAGAAACATGGGCAGTTGAAAATGAGGGCAACTGGAGAATGTTCAGATGTTTGCAGCGTGTGTAAAACACAGCTGTGGAAACAGACGGCTCGCTCACAGGGATTGCAGGATGATTGCCCTGTGGGATGCCGGTGGTCTCAGAGGTAAATGGTGGCTCCCATGTGGCTGTTGCATCTTACCGTGGTGCGCAGCTTCTTCATGGCTGCAACCCCATCTGTGCTCCCCTACACCCCAGGGATCCCTGCCAGCCATGGGATTGCAAGAAAAACTGTAGGAGAGGAACCTCAGTGCTCATCTCCAGCAGGGTCATGAAGCGAAATGGCTCCTCTTCACCAGGTGGATCTGAGCCCCGATACCACCACACACACACCCCCCAGCTAGCCCCTTTGGCAGGCTGGTGTTTACATTGCAGGAAGGGGCAGCAGGGGAGGGTCTGCTCTCCAGTCCTCATCAAGATGGCAGGTCCCCTCCTTGCCTATGTCAGGCCATGATGGCAGGCATGTCGCTGAGCTCTAGAAAAGGGGACACATAGTGAGCTGCTACAACTTCTGCAGTTGTTCTGCCAGCTGCAATGAGCAAACAGAACCTGGCTGAAAATGTGTGCAGACCAGGTTGAGTCAATTTATCTGGATGATAGCTCCATGGGTGCAGAAACCTGGTGCATGGGAGGGTCCTCAGCCCATCCCATCCTGCCTTGCAGACCCAAGTGCTCAGAGCCTCTGGGCTCCCTTTTCACAGCATCACAGAGTAATGCATATGGGAGGGGACATCTGGAAGTCTCTGCCCCAACCTCTGCTTGAAGCAGGGCCAATTAGATTGGCCTGTTTAGGGCTTTGAACATCTTTGAGGGTGGATATTCCCCACCTGTCTGGGCCCGTATTCCAGTATCTGACCATCCTCATTTTTTCTCTTTACATCTAGTAAAAATTTCCAAGGTTGCAGCTTATATTGTTGTCATTGCACATCCAAGAAACATCTGGCTCCATCTTCCTTACAACCTCCCATTAGATCGTTGCAGACAGTGATGATGCCCCTTGACATTCGCTTCCACTGTGCAAACCCAGATCTCAAATGCCACGTCCTCCAGCTTAGTGGTCCCACTGAGCTCGCTCCCATTTTGTACCTGCTGATACTGGGGAGCCTGATCATTTTGTACCTGCTGATACTGGACCCAATGCCTAGACCTGGCCTCACCAGTGGTGAACAGAGGGGAAAAAATAACTGTCATTTTCACCTGAGATTGAGACACCCCAAGACACAGCCAGTTTTCACCACAGCATGGGTACCCGTCACCAACCCATCCATCAGGAGCCCAGTGTCTCTGAGGACACAGCTCTGAGCAGGATGCCGCTCCCGGCTCTCCTTGCCCTGCTCACCTGTCCTGAACTTGTTGTAGGTGCCGCTCTCCAGCATCGGGCCACCATCAGGAGCACAGCAGGAGAAACTCCGCTCTCGCCACCTGCAAGCGGCAAAGCACTGGGTCAGGTCACTGCTTGCTGTGGTTCCCCTCTCAGATCCCTAGTGCCCTGGACACCTTTTTTCTACTTTTTCAGGGCAGAAATGGCATTTTATTTTGGGATTTGCTCAGGTCCTTACCGAGAAGGGAATCCAGTGCATGGCTGATGTCTAAGCATCTACGCCTCATGTGTGCAACAGCATTTTGAAAGCAAACATCATCACTAAGCCCTGCTTTCTAAGAAATATTTAAGAGTTCAAAAGCCTCAGAAATGTTTGCAGCTGCTGGTTCCTAAGCAGCCAAGGATTTTAAAATTGTGATTTTGATGCATTCAAACAAGACCACACAGGGCACTCAGGCACCGCTGCTGGCCCATCACTCTCGGCAGAAGAGGGGGTTATTTGGCTGGATCAGGAGTATCTGAAGGGTCCTGGGAAATGTGCACGCAGCACGAACACAAGCCTGGAGCACACAGGCATGGGAAGGTCTGATGGTGGTTGTGATGTATTGCGGGGGTGATTGCAAATCATCCTGCAACCTGCAGCCTTGAAAGCAAAACGAAAGCCGCCAAAGCAGGACCCGAGAAGAGCAGGGCAGGGTGAGAGGGGAAGGAAGGGAAGGAGCCGCTTTGCCTTGGGAAGAGAAAAGCCTGGATACTCAGCAAACATGCTTGCACATCTGCTAGTTTGTCACCTGGCTATACTGCCACTAATTCATTTCTCCACAATCCCAGAGCAAAGTTAGAGCTGCCACCCTTTCCTATGCCAAAGCAAGTCATGGTTACAAGCACAAGTCATGGTTACAAGCAATCCAGACTGCTCACCCAGCAGCTTCCCAAACTTTCCCCTTGCTGTCACTTGCAGCACTGCTGCAGAAGACACCCCTGGGCTGGCTGGGCTGGTCCTTCCACCCATCCACATCTGGCCAGCTGAAGAGCTGAGCCCAGCACCTCCTGCTTTCCTTGAGAACCACTGGGATAAGAGCAGAGGCAAGTTCCTCTTTCCACCCTGACAGAGCAGAGCATCCAGCAGCCACCTGACCTGCTGGAGTGAGCCTGTGCCATGAATTTCCCACATTTCCCACTTATTAAACAGTGGCAATGTCTGTGACAGCATGAAAGGAAACAAAATATGGCATCTGCGACACACTCGAACATTTTCATCTGGGAGGATGGATTTCCTCAGGTGCTCTGGTGTATGCAGACAGAGAGACACAAGTTGTTCAAATATTAACATTGAGAGCTTTCCTTCTAAGTCAGTCCAATGCAACAGTGTCTAAATAGTAATAATTAAAAAATCAGTTCCTTTCTTAGCCCAGCTTTGATAACTGGCTTATGTTGCTACTGTAAATCCACCAGGTCTCCACTGAATTTCTGAGGGCAGGTGATGCCTGAGCTGCCAAAATGGAAAGAGAAAATGAGAGCAAGCAGGAGAAGCAGAGATGTTTTTGGAGACTTTGAGGGTTTTCCTCCAGTTCCCGAAGCAAAACAATGTTCTCAAGAGCAGTTTTAATCCTTTACACCACCTGAAAGCATCCCTCCTTCCCTTCACCTGGCATAAAACATGAGGTTAGGATGGCCATTAACAACTTGGTAGTTACCAGTGCAGAGCAAAGATAAGTGAGATGAGGAGCACAGAGGTCAGATCTGTCAGGATCCACATGATGTTGTACTGCTGCGGAGTCTGGAAGAGAACAAGAGGATGTGTCCACCACCAAGGACCCCAAGATATGCAAAAGAGTTGCTCTTTCTTGCTGCTCAAATATAGCCATTCAGCTGCCTGGTTTGCATGTGCTGTAACATCCCTCAGGTGTTTAAAGCATTTGGTGGCATTTCAAAGTGGCCACTCACCAGTAGCTGCTGGTGCCAAATCATCATCCTTCATAAAAACAGGTCTGTTGTGTGATCAAGAAGACTGTACCACTTCATGGTGAATATAACAGGGACCTCTTGTTTGTACGGTCAGGCCCTGTAGGTCTCTCATTCCCTCCATCATTAATATTAACTGGTGGCATCTTATTTTCTCTGGCAAAACTGTCCTTTAGTGAACACCACAGAGGGTCTGGGGTGGCTCCTACTTTAAGTCTAAGAGCATCTGAAGATTCACCCTTAGATGGCATAGTCTCACTCATCCTCAAAATGGACTGAAACACTGCAGTTGTCTGAATGGGAGCATCATAAAACCTACTTCAAGCATCTGAAGCCAGTGATTCTACATAGTAACCCCTTTAGGCTTGCAGGAACTCTGGTGGGACCAGTGCCTCAGGTGCTTCTTAGACCTGTAGGTTGTCCAAGGCAGAACAGGGAATACACAAATTATGTGAAAAAATTCCTCCCGTCAAGGAAGGGTTATTTCTATGGTTGTTTCCCTCAGGCTTGTGGAACAAGACCAAGTTTGAGAAGGGCAGTGGGAAGCCCTGGGAAATGAGGACCTTCTGACATCAATAAGATGCTTAAAAATTTTAGAAGTGGAAATCCTCATGCATCAGCTTGTGCCCTCAAAAGGCTGTTCCTTTCTCCCTTCACAAGTCTCAATATGACTTTTTTTTTCAGTCATCTCAAGGCCTAGGTTGCAAATCCTAACAAGCAGGTTGCTTCTACCTGAGCCAAGAGAAAAAAGAAGAAGGTTTTGGTGCTATCTGTAGTGGCTCAGAGGTTCCAGAGAAGCCAGGTTTCAACTCAAGTCCTTTTCATGCAAAGTGTCCTTTATCCATGAACCGACCCATGGTCTCCAAAAGTAACCATGAACATCCCAACTCTACTTCCTACCCCTGGGACAGGAACGATTTTCACTTACCATGAGGAAGAGTGGCTGGCTGAGATTCTTCAGCATGTGGACAGCATTGGTGGTCACAGAGTGTGCCCCAGAACACCACGCCAGGGAGAAAAGCCATGGCTCGTTGACCACATAGAGGTTGGTGGTGATGTTTGCCTCAGCATATTTCCTTTAAAAGACCAAAAGGCAATAGCCTTCGTTAAGCAAGGAGGCTAGTACTTCCTTTGGGCTGAATCAAGGAGAGACAGCAATGTTCTGTAGGAAAGGCTTGCTTTAGGACCTAGGTAAGAGGAGAAAGGAAAGCCAACCAGCCTATACTTAACCATTCACAACTGGTCAATACAGAATAGCTGATCTGCTAGAAGTAAATGCAGGTAAAATGTCCAAAAGGTCAACATTTTCTTACCCTTCTGCCATATGAATCAGTGTAATAATGTGTTTGTAAAGGAGGTTGTAGCGAGGTCAGTAGTGGGTCAGTCTCTCCTCCCAAGTAACAAGCAACAGGACAAGAGGAAATGGCCTCAAGTTGCTCCAGGGGAGGTTTAGATTGGAGATTGGGAAACATTTCTTCCCCAAAAAGTGGGTCAAGCATTGGAACAGGCTGCCCAGGGAAGCGGTAGAGTCACCATCGCTGGAGATAATTTAAAAAACGTGTAGACTTGGTGCTTAGGGATATGGTTTAGTGGTGGACTTGGCAGTGCTGGGTTAAGGGTTGGACTTGATGATCTGAAAGGTCTTTTCCAACCTAAACAATTCTGTGATTCTGTAATCTCTCAGTTGGGTGTTCGAAACCACCTCAAAGCTGGCTACTAATGTTTGTCATGCTTGCTGCATCAACTCATCATTTTTCAAGTTTTTACAGGCTATTGGAACAATATGAAGTAAGATCATACTCTGTATAACGATAAAGCAATATATATCATTAATATCACCATTTGTAAATCTACCTAGGATCTATCCAGGGTTTACCCAAATGGATCTACCTAGTATTTTACATCCTGTGAAAATTGTCATTGAGAAAACACTAACATTACTCTTATCCAAATGATTAAACTTTTTCTTTTCTTTTTTTTTAAAATTGGATTTAAATATTTTTGTGCACTGGGGAAATAAAACTGTTTTAAAAAGGAGAGCTGAGCAGATTGTTTTTTTCTTTTTTTTTTTTTACTTTTTTTTTCTTCTTCTCTTCATATAAGACAGCCATTTTGGAAATTCATGAAAGAACGTGGAGCTTTCCATTGAAGAGATGATATTGTCAGTGTGTCAGAAGCAACAGAGTACTGGTAGTAACAGACACAAGAAATGAAGTCTCCAAAACACCAGCTACAAGTGGGTGATGGTCTCTCACTGCAGCATTATGCACTCACACTGACGTGGTGGAAGAGCTATGGGAGGTTAAACGGTTGTCCATTCTCCATGATTCAGAGTTGATGGACTGAAGGTGGCCTGAATGAAAGGACATGAAATCAGGAGACAGTTGTGTTATTCTACCCAGGAGATCCTCAGATCCTGGGCAAGTAAATAGGGACTTGGGCACAGGGGGGGTGTAATTACATATGCCACCTCTTGATCACACACAATGTCAACAGTAGGAGTGAGCTACAGTCCTTCACTCCCAAAACACAACAGGGATGGTCACTTGATCTAAAGAAGCTCTTCTCAAAATGCTATAGATCCTGGAGCTAGTCACTGGAGGGAGACATTGCCACATGCATGAGGCAAACACAGCCCAGATGCAGTCTACTGACGGGTATTTGGGGCTGAAACTGCAACCTACCGGATATCTTCGCTGGACATTTCCGTGTAGGCCAGATTGAGTTTGACAATATTGTCCATCAATAGGTCTTCAACCGGGGCCTTACTGCCCACTGTCTGCTGAAAGCCAGGAGCAACAGATTGAACAAAGGACCTCATGTCATTCTCCAGCCATAGGACCTGTGGGCAACAAGACCACCCAGTAAATTCACAACAGACGTACTAATACACCCTGCCCTTCACACAAACCCTGTAAAGATAATGTCTTGAGGGGATTAACCCAGCCTGTCAAACGACATGTTTCTCTCCATGATCAAAGAACATTTGGATGCAGGGTTAAAACTTGCAAGTCACTTTCATCAAGAAATAAGTATTCACGGCTCCTAGCTTATCAACTTGAAATCAGCGACTACATTTCACACAGCCCAACAAAAGATGCAATGTTTGACATGAATGAAAAGACAGCTTTGGTTTATGGGAAAGTCAACAGAAAATATTCTGTTCTCCCACTCTCCCAGCATGGGAAAAGAGATCTTCAGCACAGACCAGAGTAACTGCCCAGATATTGATGGGTGCATAACCTGATCCTCAAGAGTTTAGCATTAATCCATTGCCAGGGGAAGGAGGAAGGCAATGAAGGCTCCCAGATCCCTGTGTTTTAATTTAAGCCAGGAGTTTCTATGCAATATATAAAATGAGCATGGGTGACAGGGAGTAGGCTTCCATTTATTACGATGAAAGGATGCTGTTTGGGGACAATGGCATCAGTTGGTATATACACTGGCTTATTTCCCTGTGCTGCTGTAGGGCTACGCTATTTTGTACCTGCTGAGGAACCAATAGTAGGGATATCCTCTAAACGATGCCTCTTAAAACAAATGAAATGCAAAGCGATGGACCTTTTGCAGGGGAAATCATGCAGCGTATGACCCCAAAGTCCCAATTCAGAGAGCAAGAAAAAGAGATGTGGAGGAGTGAGGCCACCCTACCAGATGGGGTCTAATCCCCGACTCATTGAGGATGACTTCCAGGGTTCTGTTGATCCATGAATTCCTGTAAGGATGTTTCTCTGGAGGACGGTAGAGATCAAATATCACAAGTTTATTCTGACTGTCTGCGAGGCGCAAGAAATTACTTAGCTTGTAAATTGACTGATTCATTGCCTGGTTTTGATCTGCCCTTGACAGTGAGCTCATGCATGAAAATGGTTTGTCCTGGAAATAAACAAATACAGAAAAGGAAATCAATCAGGCAGTCGCCTCTGGGAGTCAGCTGCATGCAAAAAAATTGTACCTCTAAGAGGGAAAAAGTTTGACATCAGCCTTTGTCAGGTGAGGATATTGTATTTTGCTTAGCTCTTCTACCTGAGAAACAGGGGAAATTAAGCCAGGCTGTGATGACATTGCTTCTGGGACCTCGACTACACAGTTCACAGCTAGCTCTGCTGTGCTTCTCTCTCCCACCACGTTAACTATGACTATTACACACAGCACCGTGCACAAGTAGGTCTTGTGTTCTTCCCCCAGCCCATGTGTTCTGCTGCTGCCATGATAAGAAGCCACAAGAACAGCCACCAGCCAACTGCTATAGGTCTCCTAAACCTAAAGGCCAACAGGACAAAGCAAGGAGACCCAAACTGAAGGTTTTCTATTGAATTCTCTGAGTTTGGCTCAACTCCCAATGAACAGTAGTTCCTCTCCTAATATTCCTGCTATTAAGTAGTAGCCAGCTAATGTCTTTTCTACATTCAGTTGATGACAGTCCTTCCTGGTGCTTACCTTAAGAAACCACGTTCCAGCATTTAACTCCTCCAGGGTATCCCAGGAGAACAGCGCGGCATTTTGAGCAGTGTCATTGGGGTAGACCTCCTTGATGTTAGTTGTCCTCCTCAAGGTGCTGTCATGCATGAGGAAAGGAACTCCATCATAGCTGTTGGAGAGCAAGAGTTCGGGTCACCTGAGGTGCAAGTTCATTCATGGCATGAGCAGACTCACACCAGGTCAGAAGACAATGTGTGAATGCAGCAGTACAGCCTCCCTCAGTGGAGATGCTGGGACAGGGAGGAAGGCTGAGGCTGAAGACACAAGGTTATTTCCAGATTAAATACTGTTGGGTGACCTTGGAGAAGTCATGCCTATCTGTGCCTCAGTTTCCCCAGGGGCAACATAGAGATGGTCGCATTTATGCCTGCCAGCCACTGCCCCAAATATGGATAGCAGCTTATGGTTGAAATCTTTTTGCTGACACCAAAGTGTTTCTATGGGTTTCAGAGGACTGAAGGCTAAATGGATGGAAAGGCAAATTCTTCCGTTATGGGAAGGTCTACATTAGTAGACGATCTAAGCATTTCTATTTTTCTCACTCAGCACCCAGAAACCACTCATCCTGCAGAGCATCCTGTTAGCAATTCATGGCAACGGATGCCCCAAACAAAGGCAATTAAAGATGTAATAATTAGGACAATGCTGTCGGAAGTCTGAACACAATTTTCTGTTGGTTTGCAGGCCAACCTACAGCCCTCACTGTGGCCTAGAGGTCAGGCTAGGGTAGGAACTTGTCTTTATAGACTGCAAAGCATTTGAAATACCCTGTAGAAATAACGATTGTTAAATCAATAACTTACTGACTTGCCTGAGAACAACCATGCCCTACAGCCCCCATCATCACGTGTCACCTGTGGGACCCTGTCCAAGCCATCAGTAAAAACTAATTGCCTGGAGTTGTGTGTCTCCAAAGGCAGCTGTTGGAAGAAGCAGTATATATTCTGTGAGATGCGATGTTTTCCCCTTACCTAATGGTGACGTCTGTTTCAAGACCATCCCCACCATGTTCAATTGTCTTCTGAAAGGACATCTCAGTGTTTTCTGGTGCCAACTGGAAAAAAAAGGATGCATGAGCAGGTAAGTTTCAAACACACTCCGGGGGACTCTGTAAGTACTTTCTGTCTCTTTGTAAAGCCTCTGTCTTTTATTAAGGGAACATCACTATCTTGTTAAAGTCTGCTGTTTGTTTTCTTCTGCTTTAGCCACCAAATCCATCCTGTCCCTCAGGAACAGCATTATCCTGGCTAGCAAATCCATGCAGTGATGCCTTTGGCATGCAGTTCCAAACAGAAATGTCTCCCCTTCTACCCTTCACAGATTTCATGGAAAAACACAGATGATGATGAAGGTAGCGAGACACAGGTTGAAGACATGATGTAAAATAACTTCTCCAGACCTACCATTGGTGCTCCACGGTGTCCAATGAGGGCTGGCTTTGGTCCAAGTGTCCCCATCTCTCTGATGCAAGGAGAGTACATCCCCAGAGGTATCAAGAAAAGAAAGAGAAGGATAGCCAGGTATGGACCAACAATTATCACCTGAACAACTGAAAGAATTTGAAGGAGGAAGGCTAGAGTTAATCCATGAAGTAATGTACGGGTTTGCCTTGCGGCTTGACTTTTAATACAGCCCTCCAGCGAAGTAGCTGTTGGGCTTTGTCCCATCCCTTTTTCCATCCTTTCCTCCCCTAATTTTCACTTTCTCTCCAAACAATGCAACCCAGGAAAACAAGCTGGTCAAAGCAAGGACATAGACTAAGTCAGAACTGCAGATTTTGTGCTTTAATGACATCTCACTATCTCTTAATAGCAAGACATGGCCTTAATTTCTTTTTCTTTAGAAGTGGTGCAATGAAATATCCCCCACCTGTAGAAAAGCAATCCTCAACAGAAGGATGCTAATTTTTTTCTTACTCACGTAGAAACAAGTAACATTTTGAAGTTTCATTCACAGTGAAGAGGAGGAACCCTCTTCAACTATGTTACATCCCTTTAAGGTGAATATTTCCCTGGTTCATTCAGATTGTCGTCAGCAACCTTCCACGTGTGACCTACAGAACCCTACAGACTGACTGCACGGGCATTGCATCTCAGAAACTTGCCAACTGATTACCTATGGTCTTCTCTGGAGTCTGTTGACACACTGCACAAGAGCCCCAGTAAGCCTTTGCTTCAGGGAACAAAACAGTTCCTCTGAGAAACAAGCACCTACGTACCAACATCTCTTTCCTGAATAGGACCACCACCCCTCTGCACATTGTCCCAGTGGCTCTGAAGTAACCTGGGCTTACACCAAGCTGACTTATTGATCAGAGGGTCCATCAGGCATGGTGGACAGTAACATCTAGGGTCCCAGCCTATTCCCTCCCAACCTCCCCAGTTGCAGTTCAATAAGAACAACCTTGGGCAAGAAAAAAAACGCTTTCACCAGCCCATTCTGTCTGTGATTTTTATTACCAATCAAGATCTGCAGACAGGTGTCATGTAGATCGTTGGATCACAAACAAACTACTAGGCTGCAACAAAGCTTTTACCATCAGTCAGATTCTACTGTCCATGCTGTTTCACCTTCCTCCAGAAATCAAACCACACTGCTGCTCCTCCATGCAACCCCCTCTTCCACTATCCTCAGTGATATTTAACTACTTAACGGGAGCCAGCCACAGCTGCACCTTATCCACATCAGCAAAGCCAGCCCACAGCTGTATATCATCAATGTTAATTAACCTGCCTTCATTCCTCTACAAATCCCCCCCTTTTTTTTTTCCTCTTTTTTCTTTTCTTTTTTCTTCTTAACATTTCGTACCTTATGTATTTAACAATCAGTAGATAATCTTGACTATATGGAGAGACTAGATCAGAGAAAAACAGCCAGCCCCAGAGCCAGGCTCTTCTGCAGCTGTTCCTAGCCCCTGGTCTTGTCCTTACACTACTTGGTCATACTTCTCAGAGATGGATGGAAACTTCCCATGAGATAACACTGGGAAGTGATCAAAAAGCTCTTTCCCCTATCTCAGCTGGCTTCTCCTGAGATGCACCAGCCTGAAGTGGATTGACTGGACTGGAGATCCCTTCTGAGACAGAAAAGCTGAGTATAACAAACAAACATCAGCCAGGAGAGCTGCCGCTGGCTGCTTTCTCCCACAGAGGGCTGAACAAATTTCCACGCATGACTCAGAACATGGGTGCTTCTGCTGATCTCCTCTCTCTCAAGGCTGGTCACTGCCCTGATATAAGGCAAAACTGTGCAAGGGAGCAAGCAAGCCAGCAACACACCTGCACAGCCACAGGACAGTGCACAGTCCAAGCCACAGTCCCACTTACTTCCCTTGGATACACAGACATTAAAAGTTTCCTCCAACTGGAGTGCAGGTGTGGAAGAAAGGGCTCCTGCATGCCTCTTTTCCCACACTAATACACGCCTTTTGTCGTATAGGGAGCAGGAAGCAGAGCTACTGTACCTTTCTTATCTGCTCTGATGGCATGAAGAGCCACCGGCCAGGACAGGAGGACCATGATAGTTATTGCCCCTATGTGGAGATAGGGAGCTGTGATCTGGCAAGGAAAGAAAAGAATTTTAGTCAAAGGATGATGTGTGGAGACAGATGGAATCAAGCGTCAGCACAGCTGCAGCTTCCACCTGGATGGGCTCTGGCTGCAGATACCAGCAGCTTGACCTCTCTCCCACACCTGTGTTGGATCCACCAAACAACTCTGGAGTTGGGGGAGAGATATGTCCCCCAGCCAGGCCACCTACCCAGGCTGAGGAGTGCTCCTTACTGCCCCACACAGCTGTCCACGTCCATGAGGGCACAATTGCCATTACTCTGTGCCATAATCTGGGAGCATCTTCTGGGGAGTGGCCAGTTTAATCCAGTCTAACCCAATCCAATCCCATCTAGGTAATAGTCATCTCCATGTCACACTGCAGCTAAATCACTAACTTGGTGTCAACAAAGCTGAGTGATAAAATGTGATATTTACACCTGCATGGAACATATACTGTGGTATAGGAGAAGGAGATATATTAGATAATGCCTATTGCTGCACAGATACAGTAACTGGACTTGATTTTTTCACCTTAAAAATTAAACAAGGATATCAGAAGCTAAGAATCGCTTCTGTGCTTAACAGGAATGCATGAGCAGAGCTGGAAACCAAGCAGAAACAGTTTGTCACTTGTGGAGATGCTGAATGGATGTTGGTATGACACACTTTTCATAAAACTAGGCAAATCTGCCAAAGAAACCAGTCCATTTTCTCATGCTCGTCAGATTTCTGCTCCAGCCAGAACCGAGAGTTAGCAAGGTATGTGCTAGGAAAAAAAGCTATCCAGATACAAGCCTTTCCTTTTGCTTAATCCATGCTGATCCTCTAAGCTGGAAAGGTTAAAGAAAGCAGCAGTCATTGAGAGATGTTATTGCATGTGATACTGTCTGCCCTGGACACCTGATACCAACATCCTTCGATCAGAAGCAGGATTCAGTTGTGTAAACAGAGGTGCCAACTGAGATGTCCAGGATATCTGAGACAGCCCTGAGACATCATGCAGGGCTAATGGACATGACACATAATCTACAAGAGATTCATGTCCTTTGGGAACAGCAGCAGGAGGCCATGCAAAACATCCCAAAGGGCATGGACACCTGAAATAAACACCACCTGTGGCTGTGGGGAACCCAAAGACCCTTGTGTCTCCTCCTCATCCACCTCCTCTGGAGTCTGTAAGGGGAAGGAGAAGCTGATGGGTTCTCGTTACCTTTGCCAGCACGTAGCCCAACAGTTACCAGCCTCTGTAGAGCAGGAACATGCAATTAACCACACCCCACAAACACCACATCTCTGATTGCTCTCCCAACACTCACAAGCAGCAAGCCACAGCGGGGAGAGGTGATAGGCCCAAATGACATCTGCAAGGCAGCTGTGTACTCAAAGGCTACATCCTTCTTCCTTCCCAATACATGTGGGGATATGAATGCTCAGACACTAAACAGCACTGGGCAGCCCTTGCCTCCATCTTCAGATCTGGTGAGAGTTGAGGAGAGCAACAGACTATGCACGCTGACCTCTTGCATTGTTGTCCCACCTGAATCCAGCGTTCCCCACCTGCTCCCCAAAAACTCAGTGCTGTCCTGCCCTCAGAAGAGGACTCTCCTGAGTTACAGAAGACTTAAGTTGTGCTAATGCTAAAGCTGCTGGACTGGAAGGATCTGATTATAGAGAAAGTTCTTGCTCCAGCAATCCTACCCATCAAAGAGGTCTGATTTACCTGCCCTGGGCACCTGCAAATTAACAGCAGACCTACTTTTTGCCAAAAAGAAAAAAAAAAAAAAAAAAAAAAGAAAAGGATGTGACTTCCCAAACTGAGACGTGTTGTAGATCAGAGAGCTTGAAATTCAGCCTCAAGTCTGGGTTTCCTTTCTCCCAACAGGACATGTTAAGTCATAATAAAACTTTACCCGAAACCATGTACCCTGCCAGGAAAACCCATGTGAAAAACACCCACGATATGGAATATTTTCTACCAATTACCACAAAATACTTCTATGAACAAGTTGTTCTTTCAAACAGACCTCCCAGCCCCTCTTACCTGGAACGACAGGCGCACAGTTTTCCATTGATCTCCCCAGAGTACTGATAATATAAAGAGGGCTGTGATAGAGAAGCCCAGGACAAGAAAAGTCCCAATCTGGGGAGACAAAGACATAAATCAGCATCAGCATCCCTGCACAGGCTGTGCCATCCATTTGACCCACAGGTTTATGTAAGCAGCTTGGACTCGGTAAGTTTAGGATGCACGAGATTGCCAGTTCAGAGACGGAGAGATCCAAAGGGACTCAAACCCGGCCAACAGTGCTATCGACTGGCTTTTCTGTATAGCAAGACTGATCTTAAGAGTTGGGTACCCAACTAATCAGCCTTCAGGGCTCCCTCTAGAATCATTGGAGAAAGAGAGGGATTTCCAGAGGTGATCCATTCCCATTCGCTTTATGAGGGAAGACGCCTCTCTCTCTCTGTGTTGATGTAGCTGGAGCACAGACAATCAGTTTATGTTAGATCTCTAACCTGCAGGTGGCTAAATTCAGAAGTGATGAATTCCACACAAAAGGGACAGCAGCACAGCTTCCTTATGTTATGAGCTGCTTTGCAACAGGCTTCAGCAAACACTCCCATAATTAAGACATGATTTTAACCAAAAAAGTGAGGAGGTAGCTCAGTCTATTCTTTGGCTTCTTGCTCAGTTTGGTACCAGCACAGTGGTGACGGCAGGCTCTTCTTTGTACATCATCTATCTGCTGAGAACTAAGAGCAAGTAGAAATTGGACCAAGGCCTTAACCATTCTTCAGGGGGATCCTACAGATCAACACCTTAATAATCCATTCCTAATCTGTTCCACGCAAGGATGCAGTCTCAATTATTGTTGGGTTTTTTATATATAAATTGTTCTACATCTTTCTGGTTCTTCTGTAAGTTGGTTTCCAATAGTAAGGGTGTCTGTGTTTTCATTATTTAAATGAAGAAACACAGGATCAAGTATCTGCATGTTCAGCTATTCCCTCCTACTGTGAGATTCACAATCACATTACGTTCTAAACTGCATGGCTAGAGGCTCATTTTTAAAATGCCTCATATAGCCTCAAGAATTTCTTAAGGAAGGTGATACTAATGCATCATTTTGCAGCAACAGTTCTCCAAAGATTTGTTTCTGCACCTTCAAAACTCCACATGGCATTTCCCAAACTACCCAAAGACCAAAAGGCATAAGGCACCAGGATTCCTTGGGAAAGCCACTTTCTCTTCTGCAGAGATTGCAGCCAATTTTTTCGCTGCTGCTGGAGTCTGCTACAGAAAATTATGCAGTGCTTCTCACGAAAATTTTGCTTTTGTCTTCATGTTACCGCATGTAGGCCTGTCAAATATAGACTTCACCTGAATGAATCACTGCAGGCTTCTTTTAGAGTCAGTGGGGGAAAAACATGCTTTTTTTGAACTGTGATTCATCTCATTTTAATGTAGATGTCTATGAGCAGCTGGATGAACTGCATCCTCAGAGGATTCATTTACCTCCACTGACTGCAAAGGGAGTTTAGGCGATCAGCTCAGGTGGAAATATCGCTCTTATAGGCATCTAAAGCCTCCTAAGATTAACCTCTTCCATCTCCTCCTCCTCTCTCATAAATCTAAGATGTTTTCCATGCAGGAAAACACCACAGACTCAATTAATTTAAAGCATGTGTTAGAGTTACCAAGAAAGCCCTGGCTCATCCCACCTTGTGACTCCAGTGTAGGTACAGCTGCTGGCCTTCTGCAAGCAAACACATCGCTAGGACCTGGAAATCAAGAAGACATTGTTTGCATCCTGGTAGAAGATGATGAAGTGTGTTCAATGAGGTACTCCTGGAATTATTTTTGCATTGGGAAGTCACTTTACACTAGGTCTTCCTGCACAATGTCAAGGCTGTTAGCAAGACAGGTGTATGAAGAGAAGTGTGTATTGCTATAGTAAAAATGCTTCTGAAATGGCCAACCACGTATCAAGGCTGCCCTGCAGGATCAAAGCCCTTTCATGGGTAACAGATAATGAGGCTCTTTGGGGTACACACTTTCAGTGATTTTTCTTTGTGAGTACAAAGTCTGAAAGAGGAACGGTGGCCACGTTCAACTGCTATGGTGTGAACCAGCACAGCACTAACCTTGCTTATTTTCTGTGCAATTGTTGGAATTAGAGGCATATCAACCATGGGAGAGAGGTCAGGGAATTAAAAAAAAGCCTCCAAAGCACCACAAAAATACGGAGCAGGCAACAAAGCAGAACACTTCCAGAGCACTCGCAGGAAACGCAAGAGGCAGACACATCTCAGAACAGGGAAAAGTGCCTTGGAGATGACAAGACTCTCATTTTTGATGGCTGGCACATTCCTTCCCTCCTGACAGCAAGTTGGAGCCCTTGGTGCCGGGGGGGGTGGTGGTGGTCGTCCTGTGAGACATGGCTCAAACCCCAGCCAGGGCAGGGGACAACCTGAAAAGCCTTGAACACCAGGAAGCAAAGGGTGAGGACAGCCAGCCCATGACTCCGATGGAGTGGTTTTTTGAAGTTGTCCCAGACCCAAACCACCAGTGAACCTGGTGATGAATCTCAGCAGGAGAAGTACCTCGCCGCTGTGAAAACACACAGGTCTATGCTCAGGAATCCAAGTGCCTGGGGCAAGCTTCCCAAGCAGTGTAAGGAATAATTTGGGGACCAGTATCACCAGATACCAGAGTTTAGAGAAAAGTTTCTGTTAGTAGACATCAGTGTTCCACTGAGAAGGATCATTTATGATACAGGTCCCTAAAGACTGTAGCACAGTGGGATTGTACTAAAACAGGACATATAGATTTAGGGGAAGGGGCTCTTCTTTCCTGAAACAGAACTCCAGGGCAATGTAATCTGTTTCCCATCCAGCTAAAAACACACTCTCTTTACAGGATCATGCTAATTAGAAGCAAGTTATAAGCTCAGCAGAGAATATAGATCAGCTTTTAAATGCTTCTTGACATGTTAGCCTCCTTTAATCAAATCCTGCAGCCAGGACATGATGAGTAACTGTGTTCAAAGAGCAGCTCAGAGAGAACTGAATTACTGCTAAAGATCTTAAGCCAGGCCCATTTAAATAAGCTACTTCAGAAAAAGGAAGAAAAACGGCACTTTGTCCCTTTTCTGCCAGCAATGCTATGCAAAGACCTGGTCCTTGGCTAAGGTACAACCAAACACTTATCTCACAGACCATGCTCAACTGGACTTTTCCCTGCTACTGCAATACAACTTTCATATGAATGTTGCATCACATCTAGGAATGCCATTGGAGGGTGAACCCATTTTTATGGATGGAAACAACATCTCATTATCAGTTTACAAGAAGAATAATTCCCCGGTTTCATCCTCAGAGGGTGAAGAAGGAACACCTGAAATTGCAGTACTGGTCACTGTAGGAGAACACATCTTGATGGACCTGATGTGATGTGCACACCTGAAGCTTAACACCTTAAGCCACAATCACCTCACTTCGCCCTGCTCCTCAAAAGCTGCCTCAGGACCTGTCCAACATGCTCTTCCACACAGAGCAGTTGCCTTTAGCAATGTCCCATGCGGTTGCACCTAGGACAACCAACACCAGCAGGTCCGTCTCCTCCAGACTGCTTCCACACATTTCCTGGGATTGTCTGACACAAGCACCCAGACATGTGGGCTTGGGTGAGCAGCACGTTTCTGACTAGTACTGCTGAGGCTAGAACCTTCTTGTCAGACCCTCTTCCAGCCTCCAACACTTGCATTCTTGCCTTCTTTAGTGTGAGGTGCAGAAGTGTCTCCTCTCCACCATCTGCCTGCAAAGTGGTAATTAAGGGATGCTTAAGGCATACCAAGAGATGGATTCGCTGCAAGGAGGGTTGCATCTCTGTCTCCCTCTTCCTGGGTGGGTGCACTGACCACAAGGTTAGGCTGCAGAAGGATGGACAATTCATGCTTAACCTCACTCTACTTTAGCACAGGAGTGACCTGGTACTTATCTCAATACTGCTGGTGAGGCTTAGGCAAGCCCTGAACCTACCACCACAAGGACATGGAGGCAGGCACTTAGATGCTCAGCTCACCTGAAGTATCTGCTCACTTAGATGTTCACAACAGCAAAATTTCAGCTCCTTACATTCACTTTCTGGTAAAAATGCAGCAATTCAGAACTTGTCTGGTACCCTAGTCTCTCAGGGATGGAGGCATCACTTTTTGGACTTCAGTGCCAACGTACTATTTTGAGCTCTCTCTTAATATGCGAATGGAGAGGCCACAACTTATCTGAACCTCTTCACTTCGTACAACCATGAGTCACCTCCCCAAAACCCTCAGCACGAACATGGTTAAACTGCAGAGAGGAAAATATTATCTGTTAGTGTCTGAAAGACTGAACAAGAAAAGTTTTTTTTCTTCTCCACTGAGCATGAATGGTCCTGCAATTAGACCCCTCGGCTTAACCTTTTAGCTCTAATGGGGGTGAGAAAATTGTCTTGGGGAGTGATAACAATTGAATTAATTGAAACTGATTGTCTGAAGAAATTACAATGACGCATGCGGATGCAGAGCGTCTTTGTACAGACAGCAAGTGCTTTTTTATGCAGCATTTTGTTCAGCTGCTGGTGGCCTGTGGGCAGAAGAGCGTTTGCTTCAGTGGTTCACAATAAGGTCATGGAAGCAGGCTTGCGGGCTCCAGTTGGGTGCCATCATTAAGGAAGAGGGTATGGTGCTCACAAAAAAAAGCCAAACCAGCCCAGCCCCTGGTTGTTATAAAATCTTTCTGCTCCAACAAGGGCATTAGGGTGCTCAGTTTTCTGATGTGATGGGCTGCTGGTGGAAAATGTCACAAGGAAACACTGCCTGGGTGAACGTCTCCAGTCCTTCCTGTAACAGGTAAGGGGACAGTCTTCATCCAGCACTGTTCAACCAGAACATGGGATGTGATTCATCGTGGGGCAACCTATTTGGACATCAGTTTTCTGAAATGTATTAGAGTGATCCAGCTATCATAGAGTACCCACACTGATAAATTTATCTAGATGTGGAAGGGCTGAGTTGCACTTACTAGCCTGTGAGGCTCCTAGTGTTTTGCTGGGTGGTTCATCGAAGGCTACAGTGAAAGGCCAGACGCTGTGGCAGTGGAGCTCTGCAAACAGTGATGGCAAGGTGATTCCTGGCAGAGTCCTCTGAAAGAAGCCCTTCTGGGATGAGCATTGCTGATCCACAGTTATCACCGCAAGACCCTGCATGCAGGCTTGTGACTGTTATGTGACCCCACGTGTTTTGAGATAGTGGGAGCATGAGTGGTGGTGGTGATAATTTTCCTTGCTGCCCTTTCCTTCAAGACCTAATCCTATTGAGGTGACAGCTCCGATGATGTGGGGCCTCATGCCTCCCAGTGCCCACTGCTCAACAAATATGCGTGCGGCAGTCTTGCCAGATAAGACACAGTGACACAATGATGCAATCAAGCAGGGCAAGTGCCCTTAGACATACCCAACAGCTTTGGGTGGGTGACCTAACAGCTTCATGAAAGCAAGGAGTGAATGGACCCTCACTGCAGGGGCTGTCCCCAGAGCAGAGGAACCTCTGAAGTGTTTCTTTTGTAGGACTTGTCTGATAGCATCCAAACTACTTGTATTCTTTCAGGTTTGCCTGTGTTCACCCTCCTGAGGAAGGCAAATGCCATCAGCCTTGTTAGAAAGAACTGAGCTGCTGAGAGGAGGAAGATGAGGATGTGTTTATACAATGAAGAGTTGTATCAAGAATGAACTGAACCCTGTAGGACACCAATTTTGCCTCATATTCACCATCTTCCTTTCTAGCTTTACTTTGTCCATCACCCACCCTGATAGCTTCCAGTCATCATGTTCACACTGCCAAAGACATGCAACTCCTCTAAGAAAGCCCACTGCTTGGACACTGGCTGATGCTTGGATCCAGAGAGAGCATGACCCACCAGCCCCAGGGGTCTTCAGGCTCCTCAAACCCAGGAAATCCTGTAAAGCTCATTTCCAGCATGTGCTGTGATGGCTTAGTCTGATCCTGAGGTTCACTCCAGATCCACAGCCTGCTGAGGTATGATCTCAAAGGGATCCATCTCCCTTGGGCACCTCTGGCAAAGCTCTGAGTTGCCCAGAGTAGCACTGTAATCACCAAACCACCCACACTTCTCCATGGATTGCCCAGTAGGCTTTGCTGAAAAATAGATGTCAAGCCCTGGAGTCACCAGGGTGTCACAAAACCTTTGCAATTAAATATTACTTGTCCTATTCAGAGCTCAGTTAGTCCACAGCTTTTATGATGCTGTTGATCACTGTAGGCATAGCCAAGCAGCTGCCTTATTTATCACTTGGGCTTTTTATTGCTAGCACAAGGGTAAATCACTATTTATTTGTACTTCAGCAGGGACAAAGGACCTCAGAAACATACTGTGTTACACACTGCATGAACAAAGCAAAAAAGAGATTCCCTGCCATGAGCAATTCACAGATTGACTATATGATGACATGCCAGGGAATGGGTAAGAACAGCAGGAATTGATGATAAAAGCTGGTTGTCTTGGTCACAGGGGTGAGTCAAAGCCATAACCTCACCCTCAGCACCTGGCATTTCAGAACGGAAGATGAAGCAGGCATGAGACTGAACATGGATTTCAGTCCCTGGAGTTAAAGTGATTTCTTAGCCTATAGCTCTGGATGCAGAAGGTGGAAACAAGAAGAGCAGAGCTGTCTTTATTTGGGGAGGGGGTGGTGGTGGGGGGGGGGCGTGTCCCTATGAGGGAAAGGACAGAGGAAAAGGATGAGTAGGTAGAAACTTTAGGAAATGCTTGCTTTTGGTGTGTTTCCAGTAACCAAAGCAGACAGCAGATCATGGATTTGGAAAAGTGAAGATTTCAGGAATGTTGCCTCTTTGGGCATAAACTTCAACAGTATTTTGTGACCACATCTCTAGTCTCTACCTGGAGAGAAACCCTCCAGCAAAGCAGAGTGATTCAAGGCAGCTTCAGTGATAATTTTACCCTTCTCCTGATGAGCCTTTTATTCAGGATTAGAGGAACTATTCAGCTTTGATGGCATACCACCACTGCTACCATAGTGTCCCATACTTCCCTGCTGCCAAAGCAACAGCTCTAGCTTCTCCTAAACCTATATCCAGCCACTGATGGCTTGGCTTTCCTTGGCTTCAAGGAGAGACTGGACACATTCATCAAAGGGAAAGCATTGAGAGAAATCACAGAAACTACACCTGGCTCAGAGACCCCCAAGCTGAAATTGGTGATCTGCAGGTGGGCGTGGGGAGAAAGTCACCAACACTCATCGTGTTCCCCATCTTCCCCAGGTATCCAATGTGTAAGTATCGTATGTGGGGCTAGGCTGAGCTTTGGTCTGACTCATTAAAGCCACTCCTATGTTTATTTTTTAGGACTTCGAATCCTGGTTGGCTTACAAGGAGCATTACTTACCAATAACAGCGTGATGTACATGAACAAGATTACAGCCACGATCAGGAGAACAAGAGACCAGAGGAACCAGAAGCCCAGGTTCCCATAGTTATACCTAAAAAGCAATAAAATGGTTTAACAGTGTTTGTGTTTAGCACATAGACTAGAGGCGAACCACAGCCTTGTTCCTTGAAGTTTTGACGTTTTCAGAGCAATAAAACAAAGAGGGAGGGAGGAAATCTACCCTGTGACACGCAAAAGCGGTTAAGAGCCTCATTCCCCAAATCCATGCTTGCATTAACCTCCAGAGTAACACCCCAGTGTGCTGGGGTGGTAAAGCACAGGACCAAACCGATGGGCTGGCTCCAGAGAGCTCCCAGCCTGACTCTAAGGCACAGCACTTTGCTGCAGACAAGGCAGCCTGAGGAAACACTAAGATGCCATGACAGGCCCACAGCCCACCTTGCCTGCCTGTGGTCGTGTCAGGCACCGCAGCAAAAAGGAGATTTGAGTCAGGTTTTGAAGCAGAAAACACCAGAAAGCTGGAGAAGCTGCAGAGGGATCGCCCAAGGGGAGAGAGAGGGAAGCTTTGCTTTTTACCTGAAGGCTCAATAGGAATGAGTAAGATTATGACATCTTTCCTCCCCATAACATTTGAGCTGTTTAATTTTAGGGGCCAGATTTGCATAACTGTTGCCTGAGTACTGCAGAAAGAAAGGATCCACATAAATCCCTGCTGGTTATTTCTTACTTTTGAGCCTGGGAACATGCACTTGTCTTGCAGTGAGATAGCTGGTGGAATGCCTCTGATGCCAGCCACGACATTTCTTCAGAGGGAGCAGGGGTGGAAAAAAAGACTCAGAGAAGGAAAGGAAAGAGCTATTTAGTACCCTTCACTCACAATTTTTGTGATGATGATTCTCTCCTTTCTCCCAAATACACACTTACACCTAAAAATTGTAGCCCAGCAAAGGACATAGCCTCATCACCTTTGGACTCAGTAGACGGTCAATTGCGATGCTGTAACCAAGAGTTTAAAGAGCCAAATCTTTGGCTTATGGCTCAAGGGTCCTGCTGCAGCACAGCTGCTGGGGAGGGTGTTCATCTCTTCCCAGCCAGCCTAGTGACCTGCCCAAGGAGTGGGAGAGGAGGAAAAGATGGTACTTACCAGTCAAAGTTATTGTAGTCATTTTTTGCTTCACCCCACATGTACAGAAAGACCAGAGAAAAGCAGAAAGCTCCAACAAGCAATGGGAAAAACACGCATTCCCGCTGCAGAGGGAGAGGAAGGACAAGTGGTCAGAGCTTTGCCTATCCCAAAGCAGTCAGAGCAAATGGCAGATCCTTTTAGGTTGTCCCTAAAACACATGGCCTGGTGTTGGACTTCCTCAAGTAGATATGGAGAGGACTTCCCTCCCTACCCCCTGTGACCAGGGGAACGTCCTCAAAAGCGTACTCTGCAGTAGTTATTTTCAGGGAAAACAGGTCTCATGAGTTCACATATAGGTTTTAACCACCTCACATGAGAGGGAATCGCACTATGCACCAGCCCTCTTTGCAATTCTTACTGCACATCCATCCCAAATTTTACTTCTCCAATTTGATCCCATGGCTTTGAGCTGTTTCCCTGGCCAGAAGGGTTTGGCGTAAGGTTTTTTTCCTGCCACCACATATTTGTCAGCTGCATGGCGGCACAGACAAACTAAGCTTGCTGCAGAAACACAGCAATACATCAAGCACTTTGAGCAAAATCTAAGAACCCAGCAGAGCTCAGTGGGTTCCAAATGATGTTGGGCAGGGATGCCCTTGACCCACAACATCAACCACTTGTCAGCTTGGGCTGACCTGTCCCTACAGAGAAATCAATGTCTGTGCTGGTTTTGAGCTGACTTACCGTCTTGCAGCAGCATTTCCCAGGCTCGGTCCTTCTGCGCTGGTACCGCTTCCACCGGCAGCTGTAGAAACCAGCCAGGCAGGAGATGAAGGGCTGATGCTCATACCTCTGTAGTAAGCGCCGACGTACCACCTTCAGCTTCCCAAACTTGAGCCTCTTGAGGCTGGTGGAACTAGCCTCCATCTCAGTGGCTTTATCTCATCTTCCTTCTGAAAAAAGACCACAAGTTTTATGGGGAGGCAGTAAACCCTCCTTTTCTTTCAGGTAAGATTGTCATATCAGGAAAAAGAGAGGAAGCTTTCTCAAGAGGATGCTGAGACCAGCAGGAAGGAGTACTGAGGACACCCCACCTGATTTTATATACCTAAGTGAGATGTCTAACAAAAGCATTGTCATTGCATGTCCCCTCAGCAGTCAGTGGTGCTCCTGGTTGTAACATAGGTGTTCTGAATCACCTCTGAGGGAACCTCTGCCTCCTTCTGACTATATGGAGAGCTCTGGGAAATGAAATCACTAACTTAAGCACTCCATGCAGATTCTCGAATTATGCCAATGAACCTGAGCCTAGGCTTAGCCATGGAAATTAATTCAACATCACCGTGACCTGTCTGTAACCTGCTATCAGTTTAACCAGCTCATGCAGGAAAGGGACTAAAACCTTCCAGGTACACAGCTCTCTTAATCCTGGCAAAACTGTAGCACTGTACAGACTGATGTCTTAAATAAAAATTATTCCTGATTGAAATAGCTTTATTTGGCAGAGTTTTTCAAGGGTAGAAAGAGTAGCTGTAGAGACGCACACATAGGAGATGTCTTCATAATCAAGATTTTAGACAAAGAACTTGGTGGTAAATTGCAACCGATGTAGTTAACAGTGAAGCAAATAGCACAGGGGCTTGTGCCAGCAAAAAGCCCTTCACCCAGCAGGGCACTGTCCATACTGCAAGGAAAGATTTCAGAAAAAAACATTATTGTGTGGGTATACAGACAAACATCATTGCCCAGCACCTCTTTAAAGTACAGAGACAGCCAGAGATATTTTTCTGTTGCATTAAAAAGTGCCATCGTATCCTTGAGTCCATACCAAACGTGTTCAAATCCAGGCATGTCTGCTGCAAATTTGTAGCTTAGGACTCCCAATTTCACTGATTTATCTGATGTAATAACAGTCATTTAAGAACAAGAATGAACAATTTGCTGCACTATACAGATGGATGAAATGCACACATAAATTGTTTGCAAATAACTCAGAGCCCAGCATGTCTTTGCAGAAATCAGTGGATAAATCCTTGCAAACTGACATTTCCAAAAAACGGATCAGTTTGCAGAAAGCAAAAATAAAATGGAGACATAAGACGCAAGTTAAAAATGAAATTATGCATCCCCTGTACCCTTTCCAAATGTCCCAGCCTATTGGAAGCTGGAGTGCAAGGAGACCGGATGGAAGTGGAACAAAAGGAGTTTTGACCACTACTAATTAAGCAGTGCCCAAGCGTGCCATGCACTCCTGAGACAGACATGTCTGCCCATCCAGGGCAGTCACACACTCTTAGATACGGTGGGGTCAAGCCCTCCCAGAAGCTCAGCAGTATCGGATCTTGGCACCAGCAGGTCACCCCATAGTAAAAAATTGATGCCGATCTCATGTGGCAAGATGGTGATCCTGCTCTTAAATTACCCACAGCACGGATGGGGGGATGTGGGCATTATGCCACCGGTGAGCAATGCTGGCCGCAGCTGATCTGGCTGTCTTCATTAGCTGGCCTAAAGTATGCCTGGCATAAACCCAGCAATTACCAAGTTACTCCAGCCACGTCTTTTGAATATATTTGACCCTTCAGAGCTCTCACCAGAAGGGTGTCATGTGCCACGGGGTCGCAGTATTTGTTACCTCCTACAAGGTTCCTTAAACCACGAGTTCCCCTCTCACCAAGACTTAGTCTACCCCTCATGAAAATTGCCAGTGATGGAGATCCCACCAGCTCCCAGGACAAGCTACCTAACTAGCTTTACTATTAAAAGTTGGTGTGTAGGGGTATGCGTGCGTGTGTGTCCCCGTGTCCCAGTGTCTGGTCTTCTGTAGTACAGTTTAAGCACATTACTTCACACCCTGTTCGTGGTGGGTATAGAGAACAGCTTAAACTTTTCCTCTGTTACATACTTCATGTATTCACATTTGGACGTCTCCCCTTAAGCCTTCTCTAGCCTGAACAATCCCAGATTTTCCCATCTTTCCTTGTAGTTCATGTTTTCCTCTCCTCAGAGTATCCTTGTATGGAGTCCACAGTCACCTGTTAATTGGGGTTTTCCTTACGTTTCCCATGGGTTTTGGCACACGGTGGCTGTAACAGGACTTGGTGAACAGCCCGCAGTTTCCCCGGGGTAGACCTGTTCACCCATAGCACAGGCCACTGGATCCTTGCAGCATCCAGTTTCTCTCATGTGTCAAACATGGTCTGGCCTCAGCCTTCTGAAGGCTGAAATAATTCACCCTGGGCTCACCCCCAGCAGCAAGGGAAAGGTGTTTTCAACTTTATGCATCAAAGCACTTCTAACATCATTATAATAAAGAATTTTGTTAACTTCTGCCTTGGTCTTTCCACACAAGTCACCTCTCCAAGCCCAGGGGTTGTTGGGGAAGGCACCCTTCATCTCAGAGGAGGCTGGGGAAGGAGGAAGAGAAGAACACAGCCTCCTTTCCACTACCACCTCCACGTGGGCCTCCCAAAAACTTCAGGCTGGTGAAACAAGAGCAAAAAACCTTTGTGTCTGGCATCCCCTGAATCCCCAATGACCCTGTTGTCCAAGATGTTTAGCAGTACTACTATGGCAGTCAGACCTCTCAGCGTCAAAGACCATAACCTGTCCCGTGCTTTGGGTTCTGGCTTCTGCCGGTGCCCCATCCATCCATTTCTCTTCCCCTGCCCTGCCCCTTTTCTTCCCAGAGACCTTTTCTCTCCTCTCCTATGCCCCAAAGGACAGAGCTACCTCACCCAGCTGCTCCTCTGCAGCCTGAAAAGGGCCAAAGCACCCCACAGAGGCAATAAGCCTGGACTCACATCTCATCTGGTTAAGCACAGATACTTTCTGACATATCTACACTCAAGTAAATGGAGATACGTTGGGCTGCACAAGACTATCTGGACTACTGAGGAGGTAGATGGTCATTACAGGCCAATTGCTCTTAGCTACCCCAGTTATGCTACACTGAAGTTACAGTCTTGTTACTTTGAGAGGATTTCATAAGCTTAGGGCTTTGACGGCTGTTGCCACCAGCAGGGGAAGGTACGGCTGGAGCTCTTGATGCAATGCAGTGTTTGAACATACAGGGGACAATACAGTAGGAACAGCACAAACAGCAGAAGGAAGCCACTATGAACATGGTGCCACCCCTTTCCTTTTCTTTGGGATGCCAGTCCAGGGCTAGGCATTCATCACGGGCTCAGACCTCAGAGCCCTCAGCGCTCAAAGGGGACACCTTGTCCAAGAGCTGACCCCAAACAACGTCCTAAGGTCATGGTGGCACCCAGTCCTTGCCAAACCTTGGGAAATGGCACTTATGAAGCTTAAGTTTAGGCATCTGAGTTCATCAATTATGTGCCTAGAAAAATGACTTTTGTTTGTTTGTTTTAAATCCATAAAGATGGAGCTGTATAAGAAGGAACTCTTCATTCTCTTCCATCCTTTACCAGCATCTGCTTTTTCTCTGACATAAGGTGACTAGAGAATGAAAGCTACTGTAGCTGAAGTCCTCCTCTACCTAAAAGATAAAATGGCTATGCACAAAAGATCTTGCAGTCACCTGCCAGACCCTTCCAAAAATACGACCAGAAGTCGACAGAGACTAGAAAACAGGGAACCCAACAAACACATTATGCCACATCTGCTGGGATCAGCAAGCTCTCATCCAAAGCAGAAGCCACCCTGCCAAGTCCCAGATCATGACTTGACCCAAGGCTGCTCCTGCTCCCTCTGGGCATACAGGGCTCACCTAGCAGATGGGAGACTTTGAGCCACTCTGCCCCACAGCTGTAGGGGACTGCTGCGTCTCTGCTGAGGAAGGAAGCACAGATGCTTGAGGCACTAGACAAAAGGCAATGCTTGTGTGTTGATGCAAAGGCAAGAGTTGACAGGGATCAGGAAGACCAGGGACAACTCACCAAAGATTTGGGCCACTTCAGTCTGAAGGCAGTGGCTCCTAAGAAGAGCTCATCTCCCTCTGCAGCTCTGCAAGATGAAAGTATCTGTGCTGCATTTACACTGCGCTGTTGCTAGTATCAGCAAACACTTCAGTGGTGACTCCAGAAGTCCAGAAGAAACTCCTCTTAGAAGTGACAAGTGCCACGTGAGGATAAGGAAGACAAAGGCAAATAGAAGGGCAGCCAAAAAGGTCCTTCTCAGCTCAAAATGTATACAGATCTCCAGGCACTTCTTTCTTCTCTTTGCCTGTGTCCTTCCACACAGGCATCACTCCTTCCCTTTAACCTCCACATCTTCTCCCAGGTGCCCCTCCCTGTGTTTAGATAATTGTGTTTAATTTAATGCAAGCTCCCTCCTTACAGCTCACTCACCTCTCAGGTTCTCCATGACCCTCCATCCCATGGTTTCATCCTTGCTCACAAATTACCAGCCAGAGCATTCAGGAGCCGTAACACCTCTCCCAAGGTCTGACTGAATCTGAAATGCCTCAGACCACATCAAACGTTGAAATATTTAAATTTGAAAGCACCTGATCCTAGCAAAGATAATATCCCAGCATCTGGACCAAGCAACAGCATCACAGCATACGGTAGATGCAGAGGCCTGGAGGCAGGAGGTCTGCATCAGGGTTTGGAGCAGTTCAGTCATTGCCAGGATGTAGCAAGAGGCCTTACAGTACTTGCCTTCAGATTTGAAGCACAGCGCTCCTAAAATTTAGAGGTTGTCTGCAATCCCTGCCCATCTCCACCAGGCAAAGGTGAATGGATCGCGGAGGGAAACAGCAAACTCGAATCTATTCATTGCAAAAGCCGCAGGAGCAAAGAGCAAGCTGGAAAACATGCATCAGCAGGAGAGCAAAGTTTAGGACTCCTTAGCAAGCGAGCCGTGAAAGCAGTAACATATGTTTTTCAGCTCCATAAACCCGATACACCTCAGGTCTTTCCCATGCAAACAGAGACTTTGTTTGCGCGCAGATAAAAGTCCCCATAGTGGCAGGCGGTTGGACAGGGCTGCTCATTTCCCACTGCTAGACAGAGAGTGAGGAAGATCATGAGATATAGCGCAGGGGGATGGAGCAGGAGTGGAAAAGCAGGAAACGTATTCAGCCACACAGCCTGAATGCAGAAGGTACTGCAAGAGGAGCTTGCTTGAGAGGCCAGTGCACAAGCGAAGAGAAAAAGCCCTTTTTTGGTGCTATTAGGGCTGCGGCATTCATCTTTCAAGGGGTAAACAGGTACAGCAGCCCAATTTTTCATTGTCCTATAGCTTTTTCCTGGCTCCTTTTAAATATTTCTTTCCTTTCCCATACATCTACCCAGTCTTCTCCCATACAGTATCTGCAACATGTGGGCAGGGGGGTGCAGGCATCTTTCCAGATATTACAAACACACTTCCCAGTCCACTGCAAGAAGAGAGTTGGAAAAAAAAAAATTACATAGGTACCAGGACCTATGTGAGGGACATGAAGATGGTCATTTCTCAGCACCTGAGCATGGCCAGCTTGCCCTGAGCACCTTGATGACTTAGGAAGGGAGCAGATAGGAGTGATGCCCACCTTGCCTATACGACCATTTCCAAGGGATTTGGAGAGAAAGGGAACCCCATGCTAGGGGGAAGAGGTGTTCTGAGCCTGATCTGAACCTCACCAGCCCCTTCAGCTCCCTTGCATGGAGATTTCTGGTGCCATCCCACCACTCTCTTGGGCATCGTTTCCTGCCCTTCCACATGGGAGTCTTCCACAGCATTGCACCAACAGATGCAAAGGAGTGAAATCAACCTCCTGGCAAGCTGCTGGTTGATCACCATCACCACAAGCAGCACACAGATCTTGGAACTAGCCAGAAAAGCTCAGCAAAGAGCATCCCTTAGACTTGCATCTCTACCCTACGAGTCTACCCAGGGCTCTGGATCACAGCCTAGGTCGCCTTTTATTTCATCATCGCCTGCCTTCAGTTTCTTTTCAGGGAATTAATGAGGTTTAACACAGGAAAGGAAAAAGGATCAAATAAAATAAAGCTAGTCATAATCTCCCTATGATAGGGAATACACTCTGTATCTTTTTCTTTCCCTGGCAGATGATAATTATAATTTATCGCTAAGACTTCCAACAGTTTCTTTCTAAGCCTTAATTATACCTTACTTCTGTGTGGGAACAGGGAGTGTGCAGACTGGGACAAACACGTGCAAAGCACATCTCACGAACCGATTAGCTGTTGGGTTTAAGGTGGAAGAACACAGCTGTTAAGACAAAGAAATGATAGAGCTTAACGACAAGGGATAGAGGGAACAACAAGCAAATGTGGCAGTAGAAGGGGTTAACAAGGTATAACTGTTCCTGCAACTGCAGAAACAATATTTCTCCATTTCATTCACCGTAGTACACCTCCAGGATGCGGTTTAAAAAGCTATGGGGAGGTTTCCACCCAAGTTAATGCCCTGTGTTTGGTAATACACCACCACACTTTGAACAGGCACAAATAATCAAGGTAATTTCAAACAAATTAACCTACGAATAAAGTCAAAATCCTGTATCCGTTAGGGTTGCACAGGGACTTATCCCCAACACAGAGGACTCTGTGCTATGGTCTGAAGGTCAGACATCCCACAGGAGCTGTGCTGGAAGTGGGTGGCGTGGCCTTCTCAACCATCAGTCCGTCATCTATAGTCACATGCAAATGCTGTAAGGCAAGATTTTCTGAGGCAGCCAGTTGATATTGTGGGGTCAATTTGACAAGCCCTTGAGGAAACTCTGTGGCTGGGGATGAGTCATATGGGTTCGGTAACGCTGCTGCTTGTCGCAGCACTCTCCAAACTATCACACTGCAACAAGGTCTTTCACCATCTCGTACCAGCATACTCTTCATACAGTCCCTCTGCTGCCTTCTCCTCACCTCATCCAGGGCATGTGTTCTCTTCCTCTCTCTCGTGCTCTCTTTCTTCCTCCCTCTCTCTCTCCTTCTCCCTCGGCTGCTCTCTCTTCATTGGCTCCCAACCACTTAACAGAACCAGCCACACCTGCACCTTATCTACATCGGCCAACCCACCGCCCCTGAAGCCAGCCCATAGTTGTATGTTATCAATGATAATTAACCCAGCTGCATTCCTCTACAGCTGCTGGCCCCAGATTTCTACGCAAACCCCTGCATGTTGAAGCAAGCCTCAATCCAAGGTGGGATCTATTCACCTTAAAATGAAACCAGACAGTGGCCACGAGAATTTAGGGTAGAAAAGACACCTTAATCCCTGGCTTTGTTCCAGAGTGACCATCACAGGAAATAAATCTCCAAAGTTGAACCACATTTTTACACAGATCACTTTTTCCTCTCCCCCAACCCTCCCCAAGAACTGTTTGGTGTCTCACTACTCCTTCAAGGTATCTCTCTCAACAGTCTCTCACGTTGGGAGCATGTTTGTCCTCACTGTCCCATCCCCAGGGCTGACTCATCCACAACCATTTGCAGAAACCTTGCTTAATCATAATCATCGTCATTAGAAATTACAGCTGGTTTTCTTCATCTTCAAAGCGATTTGCGGACTGCGTTAACAAATGTGTGCCCAGGAAATTATTGGCCAAGCCTCAGAGCATTTACAGTGGTTTTTATACAAATGCTTTCAGCTTCACGTGGAAACAGGCAAGTGGAAATCACCATGTTTTTAAAAGGGTCCCACGGTGCTACAATAGATTTCCCCTCTCGCCTGCTAGGAGCAAATTGAGTGTTTTGAATAAAGCTGATGAATAGTAGCTTAACAAAAACAAAACAAACAAAAAAAGGGGGGGGGGGGAGGGGTGGAGAAAGACTTTGCCATGTCTTTGGCTGGACTCAGGCATATTCCCATCCATTATTATTACTCAAACCTCCTGAAAGGGCTGAGTGGTTTCTGTTCTGCAGAGGTTTGCACACCACCAGCATCCCTCTATTCCAAGAAGCAAAAGCATGTGTCTGGCACAGATGGGGATGGTTTCAGCGAGGGAAGCTTTCCGTTGTCAGGGAATGGGACATTATTCCCAGAACATCTGTTCAGTGTGGTCTGGGTTTAAATTATTTTTGACTGATTGCTTCTTTGTAGAGAGGTTCACACTACCTACTTTCTAAAGAGGTTCCCCCCAGCCCACTCAGCTTTTCTTCTGGAAGGTCTTGCCCACCCTAACCATCCTTGTGGAATGTGGCACCTCCCCCTCTTCCTTCTGGAAAGTCCCAACAGTCCCACGCATCCTTCTAGAAACTTCCACTGCACCACTCGAGAAAAAGTGGCCACCTACAGCCACCAGCCCAGCAGGCTTGGTGGCCGTCAGGCCCTGCCAGCCTGGTGTCTCCGTGGTCTCGAGGACTAAAGCTGCAGCTGCTGCATCATGGAGGGTCCAAGAGATGAGTGGGCAGGAGGCCTGCCAGCCCTTGGTGCTATGAGGGAAGGGATGCTCCAGTCCCAAGGAGAGGAAGGGGTGACCCATGTCCAGCCCAAGGTGCTCTTCTAGTCCTCCACAGAAATGACTGCCGCCAGCTTTATTGATGGTAATGGAGGAGAGGAGACTCTGGCTGAAGATAGCAAAGCAATCCCACACTCCGACATCAAATGCTGACCCAAACACAGCAGATTTCTGTACTTTCATGTCTGTTTTCCATATTTCCCTCTGCACAAAAACATGGATAGGGTCCAGTTTGGCCATGGAAGGTCCTGAAAAACTCTGGCACGTCAGAAATCTCATTAAAAAAAACAGGCAAGGGGAATTCATCATGTTTTTTAAAGGGTCTCACAGTGCTACAGGAGATTTTCCCTCTCAAAAAGTAGATATTCACCTATATGAAATGGTTCAGGTTATGTGTTTTTCAAGAATTGCTTGCCTTGGGTGTATTCACATGGCTCTAGGTGTGAGAAAGCTCTGATCCAAGTGTCCTTGGGCGCACAGGCGCTTTCCCAGCATCACAGAAACGGGCACAGCACACAGGTAGGTTTGGCCCTGTTGGTGCCAGACCCATTAGCAGAGCCTTCCCTCTGTTTTTGACCCTGAGCCCCTTCATAAGCTTCAGTTATGGCTCCCCTTAGCTTAGTCTTGTGTTCCCCCACCATAAGGATAGCCAGCCCTTTGGGGAAGCTGGCATTCTTTCCCTGGGCAGTACAGGTGGACAGAGGCAGAAATTAGCCCCAAAAGGGATCAGGAGCAGCGACCTTCCAGCTGTGGCCAAACGGAGACCTTCCACCGCCCAGTCAGGTGTTGGTTCCAGCCAGCAGCAGCAAGGTGTCCATGTCGAGGTGTCATTTTACTGACCCAAAAAGGGTATCAGGGACATCAGCGAGCTCATACCTCCAGGTCAAGCCTGAAAATAAAGGCTCAACATGACCAGTTGGGGATGAAACACTGCTCCCCACACATCAGTAGGGACAAAAGGAGAAGGGAAGAGTTTTGTCCTCACCAGGCTCGTGGCAATGCAACATCAGCAGCGGCGATGTGCGCAGGCGTGCTCAGCCCAGCCCCTTGCAGCGCGTGGGGCACAGCTCTGGGCTTTGCCCCTGGGTGGCCCGCGGCTTTCTAAGAAGTTGCTCTCCCTCCATTGAAAAGCCACCGTGGGGAGGCAAAAAGTGCTTCCACGGCTCAAAGCCTGCCTGGGGGGGAGGAGGAGGAGGAATAAATCCCTTGCAAAAGAAAAAAAAAAAAAAAAAAAAAAGGATCTCGGAAAGGGGGGAAATATTTCTTTGAAGATAAATCCTACTTTGTGCAATTCAGCATGCCCTGGCTTGGGTCCCTCTCTTCTCCCGTGAATGCCTAAGTGGCTCTTTGTGCCCTGCTGTTAAGGGGAGACAAGGAGATTGGGACGCAGTGTGGGGGACCCTCTCTGGCCCCACAGCCCCACCAAGGGCAGCTCACCGCCGCAAGCATCATCTCCAAGGGAAGACTTCGTCTGTCAGCCAAGAGAGGGAAAGAAAAGAGGTTTGCAGATTGCATACCGACGCCCAGCAGCTCTGCAGAGTGCTATTCAGCCGGGACAAAGGACAGGGGCCCTGGATGGCCATCATGCCGAAGCCCCCAGCACTGGCCCTCCCCCAAGCTGCCAGTGTTAAAAGTTAAGCTTTGGAGCAAAATACCCCTGCAAGGAGGGGAGGAAAAGAGAGGAAAGGACATTTTCCATGCCACCAGCCGAAGGTTTCTCTGTTTAGTTATCTGCAGTATCCAAATGCATCAGGGCTGGCCCAATTTTGCCTTTTAAGAATGTGGTTCTGCTGTTCCCAGAGGAAAATCCTTTCTAGCTAATTAAACACTGCCACATTTCTGCATAAGCCATCTCAGAGAGCTTTTGAACCCACTTCAGAGCAAAAGGATAGTCGACACACAAGATCCATGCTCAGACCCCCTGACCTAACACCAACCTGCAGATGCAGCGGGGCCATCACCCACAGCCTCAGTTTCCCAACTTCGGTTGTGCCAACGGCGTGGCAGGAGCAGCAGATGATGACTGTACAGCTCATTTGATTTCTGTCCATCTGCTGGTGCAAGCCATGGAATCTGCTTAACAAGGCAGAAAGATCAGTATAGACAAGCCATGGGAGGACCCTTGTGGGACCTCCTCAGAGCTCAGGACACCCAGTACAGTCATCTCTGTTGGACCAGTGCCTGGCAGCACTCACATCCCAGCAGTTTGGAAGAAGGGAGCAATTTATTTAGTTGCAGAGCTTGAGGTGGGTTGGACTCATCTCCTCCATGTTTGAGTGGTCACCCTGAGCTCCTGGTACAGCCAGAGAAGAGAAATGGACCCTTCATCCAAGGGCAGGTGTCTAAATAAGCCAGATGAACTGTCCCACACATGTCCAAAGTACCGGGGCACAAACCAGCCCAAGACAAAGGGGATTACATCACTCAAACCCAGAGAGCCCATTTCAACCCTGTGACCCTTCCATCTCACCGTCGAGACACCTCTGTACCTTGGGCTTCGCCAGCTGCCTTGGTATGGGCACCCAAGCCCATGGATACTTGGAAGACCCCCCCACAGAAAAGCTCAGATCAGGCAGACATCAGCTAATGGTATGAAGAAAGTGTTTCCCAGCATCAGGGAGAGCCAGGCACCACCAAGCACGTGATGGACCTTGCCCTGCTCAGTTTTGCCCAGCTCAGTTTAGCTCCTCTGGTGCTGGGAGCCAGCCCTGGACATCTGTGCCTGAGTTGAGGCATGAGGGCTCTGTGGTTACAGCTGGCAGCAGCAAACATGCACCAGCTCAGTGCCAGGAGCCAGCAGTGAGCCTCTGATGTCCCATATAGGCTCTCCTGACACCAGCCATGGTGGCACTTCCAGATGACAATATTTTCTGGATCTTTGTTAAAGCCCTTCTCATCTATAGATCATGGTTTGCTTCCTTCTAGCCCACCGTACACCTGTTTCCAAACAAGGGTTTCTGCCACTTGCATCTCACCCCCCTCGCCATAGGGACACAGGTAGTCAGGGCCACTTCTCGTCATCCAGCCAGCAGCATGGAGAGGCCAAGGCCACCACTTCCAAGCGGTTGTCTCCCCCTTGGCTGTAGGTTTATCCCTGCTGCTGTACAAAAAGCAGCCACAGAAGTTCTCCATGCAGAAGTCATGGGGACCACAGAAGGTCCCATGGGTAGGACCACATGGAAGACAACAACAGGCTTATGGAGAGCTGTAGTTCCCAACCCTGTAGTGCCTCATTTTCACAGAAGGGCCAAAAAAATCATCCACCAAAACAGCATTCACCGTGAATTGCAGAGAAATATGGGAGAGGCTCAGCTTGGTAGCAGGTTGCCAGCTGACAGCAGGGAGGGAATGAAGAGGTCACAGTGGTAAAGCACTAAGATTGGGGCTGGATAATCTGGGGGATGGAGAAGGTAAAAGGTTTGGTGTCATTCACCTGTGTTTCTTGCAAGAACTGGCTTTTACTCAACAAAAAATTATTAAAGGCTTTGCAGGGAGAGAGAGAGAGCACTTAGGAGAGAGCCACCATGACCCCACAGAACCTTTCTGTCTGCTTTAAGGCATGAATCAATTAAAGCAATCATGGAGCAAAGGTTAATCAGTAGCAAGTACATCTGAAGAAATAAGCAGTCTTTTAAAAAGGAATTGCTCTTGCCAGTTTCCCCTCTCCTGCCTTTTCTAAAGTGTCTTTTATTTCTCAATTTCTGGAGACCTTCCCAAATAAGTTCAGTGATTAAGAGCAGCTGCCGAAAGGACCGGACTGAATCGGTGGTGGTAGGCAGGGTGGTGGGAGCAGAGAGGACCAGACCCGTAATTGTCACAGAGGCTCAGTGCTGTACAAAAGTCTTAGGGATTGAAAACCTCCCAGGGGCTGCCAGCCTGTTTAGAACAGATGGAGGCTGGAGAAACAAGGAATTGCCCACAGTTGTGTTGGAGAGCAGAAGAAATGAAGTGGGAGAGCAAGGAAGGGACTGACTCCAAACCATTTCTACATAAGCAATGAGAGTCCAGCCTGAGTGTGCAGGCGTACAGTGATGCTTCGAGCTGCTCCCATGCTCTGCCCTGCTTGCAGATATGATCTCCTTTCTTCTTGCACCCAACAGTGGCGTTGACATCAGAACTGTCCCCATAGGCAGCTGCCAGAACTTCATTCACACGTGTACAGATTCCCCCACTCAGCCCTGCCTTACCTCCCTGCCTGCTGCTGTCACACAGAGCACCACCATCACGGTTAACTTCTTGCCCTTGCCAGCTTTCCATGTGAGTGTTGACTAAAGAAAAGTGTTGGCATGCTGTGGTGGCCCCAGGAGCCTTCCCTTGGCACCAGATCTACAGAGGATGAGTCCCAGGACAGGGTTCCTCATCTCTTTCTTGCTACAGCATCATGTACATCTACATGGACTACAACTGCCCAACCACCAGAAAGGACCTGGGGCAGGACCATGGAGAGTCCATGCTGACCCTGAGAGCAGGTCCTCATCATGCTTAACACAGCATCTTCCCTGAGGCCACCACAAAGACTAGCAAGGCAAACAATAACAAAACAGTAGGACCGGTATGAGACCAGGACATGAGCACATTCAATCTGTCCAACCCTCTAAAGTATCACTGTTTCTTCTTCCTTCCTTTTTCCTGGAGAGGACAAGAAACGCAGCAGATGCCAATGTCCTGCTGGTGGGGAGAGCCACAGGGAACATGGCCCAAGGTCACCCTCTGTTTACTGGGATCTTATAAAATGCCAGCCCCTCAGCCACCAAAAAGCCATGGGTCCTCCTTGAATGCTGCTGGGAGAGCAGTGTCCAGCACATGAAGAACAGGGTGAGGACAAGATGCTGAAGAGATGAGCATCTGCAGACAGGCTGCTCAGCTTTTGCGCAAGGTGTCCGTAGCTGGAGCAGATGTGGAGCAAAGCTCGTACTGCCCTCAGGGCTCATCCTGCCATGAAAGCATGGTCCAGGGTACATCACAGGTCACGTCTCCAAGCTGCTCTACCCATGCTGGCTCCCTTTCTTTCCCCCCAGTATAATCTGGAGCCCAAAGGATCTTCCCCAACTGCTTATCCTATCTGCTCTTCTAAAAAGTAGCTCAAGACCCTCATTTATGGTACACCACAGAGGTCTCTGGGGCAGTTCTACAAGCCAAACCACAGGTGGTCACTCCAAGACAAGGTACAGATCTCCTCGTTCAAAATATCCCAGGAGACGTGGAGTTAGGCTCGGTCTCAAGCCAGGCTATTGCTGCAGAGCTCCCTCCAGCCTGTCCCCCATGCAAAGCCACCGAGCTGGGACTTTGCCACGGGGCAGGATCTGTTCCACACTGCAAGGAGGAAGGAGCACACGTGTCTCAACTGGTGGGCGGTAATTTCAGAAGCCATTTGCACGCACTGAGAAATGTTTGCTGAAGGAGTGCTTCTGGGGTCTCACACAGCAAGGAAATGAAGAGCAGGTTCTCAAAGGGCCGCAAACTCGGGAAGTGGGGGGGAAATGCTTTTTCTTGTATTTTGGCTGATACTTCATCACACTAAGTACAAGTGTATGGTAACAACTTGCACAGAGGCACTTTGTAAGCTGCAGGTACTCTCACAGCAACCTACCGCCACCAAATTTCAAGAATGGCATTTTCATCACCAGAAAAGACACATAAAGCTCCAAAGATCAGTCACCTCCTCGGTCCAGCATCATGGCATAAAAATGTCACAGGACTGGTTGTGAAACCCAGCTTTGTGTTTCTCTGCAAAGATTTCCAAAAAATTGCCCTGGAAATCTTGCACACTTTTTAAACGTTTCAATAGCAAAATTGGAAAGGAAGTGACAGCTTTGGCTCCCACATCCAGAACATTTCTTTAATTAAAATCCAGCTTGTCCCATGGTGCGTTATGGTTATTGTTGCTGTTGTTAGTTTGGGGTTTTTTTTTTTGTTGTTGTTGTTAAATGTAGTTTAAAAGCTTTGAGCAGCTGTAGGAAATTATTTTTTTCTCTCTTGCCTTTCCACCTGGTATTACATGCTGGAGAATAAGTCCTGAGAGATGTTATACTGTGAGGTCGGGATTCCCAAAGCAAGCATAAAAGTGAAAAGGAGGTGATGTACACCACGGGCTGGACCTCCAGCTAATGAAAGTTTGCACTACCCAACCCCAAAACTGGCCTGGTGCCAGTCCCCAGGTTCATATCAGCTGAGCACCCAACCCTGAATTAAAATTCACACTTTCCTAGAAGTGAAAATTCCCCCTTTTCACTGCTAATTATGGATATGCCTTCAAATCATGTGGAACAATTCAGATAATGGCAGGGCCAGATCCTGCTTTCGGCTGCAAACTGAGCTGTGCTCCAAACAGTTATCCATCAAAACTCCCAGGGTGACGTGCAGCGGCGGGGCAATTGATGGACCAGAGGGTTTGTTCCAGCCTTTCCAACCTGGTCCTGATTATTTACAGCTGTTCCCAGATGTTAGCCTTTCACGGGTTATTTGTTCCTGAGTCAGCCTCCCCGTTCACACGCTAGGCAAGCTCAGAGGAAGAAAGAGAGAGGCTCCTTTCTCCCTTTTACTATGGAAACAGCCCTTTATCCCAAGAACTGCAAATGCTTGGCCACTGTTTCCCTCCCGCCACTGCCCCAGCTACAGCAGCCCCACCAGCCACCCACCACTCACATCTCATCCCAGCTCCCGTTTCTCCCCTCAACAGGTCAAAGCCAACTCATCTGGTGCGGACCCCGAGAGTGAAGCCAGACTGCCAAGCGCCTTCTCCTCCCCAGCAAACCACCAGGACCACCCACCACTCACAAATCACCCCCTTGGCTCCCCTTTTGTTACCGGTTCTCCCTATTCTCCAGCACTTCAGGCTTTGTTTCCCACTGCAATCCAGGCAGGAGCCGGGTCAAACTCCCGCTGTCGCATCCCCAACCAACACACTCAAAAGTCCAAAGCAAAAAGGGAAAAGTCAAAGAAACCCCCCACCACAGTGCTAACTTTTAGGGCAGGCAGGAAAGAGCAAGAAGAGGCGCATTTCACAGGGCAGGAGCATCTTTAAGGGTTCGGAGAGAGGAGATAATTACCTCGCCGGGACGCTCATGGAGGGGTTATTTTTCCTTTCTGCCGCACTTGGGTTGCTGTGTCCTTTGCTTGTGACACTCCGGGACCCGAATGGTGGCACCGCTGTGTGACACCCAGTATTAGAGAGGCTGCTGAAGCCGTCCCTCCCACGGTAGGAGGGGCCACGGGAGGCTTAATAAATTCAGTCCCCAAGGCTGGAAAAACTAAAATCTGATGATGGGATGCGGGCAGCTGCTCACTGCGTGGCTCCAGGAGGTGCCAGGGACTTGCGGGCAAATCTGGGCTTGATTCACCCATCTCACACCTAGAGCAGGAGAGGCTGGCATGCAAATCCTGCCTTAGCAGAATTAGGTGTGCAAAGGAAGGGGTCTGAGGAAATATCCCAAAGGAGATTTGGGCAAAACGTGTCGTCACCAACCCTCAGAATTAAAACTTCGGAACGCGCTCTGTGAAAATGCTTCTCACAGCTGTAAGCCCCAGGCGTGAATCCGCTGCACCAGATTTCTGAGCAACCCTAGATGCAAGCCCTGCTTATTTTACTTATTTTTCACACAGTTTTGTGCTTTAATATCTAAATCCTATTAGAGACATAACTTCTTTTGGCGGGGGAGAGGGGGCAGGTCAGTACAACAAAAGCAGTTTGTGTGGTTGTATTTTGTAATCTCCAGTGCACCCTGGACTCTCAGAGAGGCAAAAATCCCACCGTAAAGTTTCTCGGGTTAGGGAGCTGACAGCCTCACACCACTCCTCCTGCTCCTAAAAACCTCTTTGCTGCGTGAGAGGCAAGAGCAACCCCCCTACAGCCCCGGAGCACTCTCTGAAACGCCACTGCTGCGAGCGTTTTGGCCCTGTGGTCTCTCCCACTGGGATTTTTCTCGTTGGATGAAAAGATGGATCAGAGGGTCCCTCAAAAGCAAAATCAGCAAACCGCCCTGGCAGACAGAGAGAGGAAGATGAGGGCAGACACGATGGCCCCGCAGCTTTTTGGGGCAGCTGACATTAGAAAGAGAAACTTTGAATCAGCAGGTGAGCTATAGAGACGACAGGCTGGTTCACTCTGAAAACTAATGATGAGCAACAGGCATATAAAAGTTCCACTTTAAAAGCAGTATTGCTAATCCTTACTTAGCACTAGGTCCTAAAATAGCATCATCTCCCTTTGGAATTGGAATATTATATAACTGTGGGACCCGCAAGGTATGAAGGTAGAAACAGCCGGTTTTATTACTGACTGTCTCCCATCTCAGCTTAGCTGGCTGGCCTGAAGAGGCTTGGGATTGTGTGTGAGTGTCTAGAAATATTATCTGTTTTATGGTGTGGTTCCTGGGAACCTGATAAATAGGGCAGGACAGGGTGAGATTAAGAATGCTGATGGCACTGATGAGATGTAGGAAGATGCAATAGCAGCTTTTCCAGGTACCTTGCAGGTATAATCTCCCGGGTTAATCCACTGGATTTTTCTCCTTATATATTTGCGGTTGTCCTGAGCCCAGCTTCATCACGGAGCCACACTAAGGTCCTGAAGGCCCGTGCCCAGGGGCGGCATGGCATGGGGGTGGCCTGGCAGGTCTGAGGAGCAGCAGAGAGCCCAGAGAGCCTGAGAGCTTTGCTATGTCTTTGAAGCCAGCAGCAAGGTCTGCACTCCCCGAAATACCTTCCGAAGGGCTTCCCTGTCATCCTTGTCCCAGCTGCCTTGCTTCCAGCTGCTGTATCCTCATGGCATGGATGAACTCCAAGGAGTACGTGGGGGATAAGGGCACAGGGTTGAGGAACATCCTCAGCACTAAAAAGCTCCCTGCAGTGGAGGGAAGAGCCCTGAAAAAATAAAAAAAAAAGGTCATTTAAACCACAACCATAGCCCCACCTCTTAACAAGCAAAGAAAATCCCAAATATCCCTGTTCTCTGCCCGAAAATAATGCCGTGGTTTTGCCACCTTCTGGGTACAGAGACACAAAGCCTTCAGTGCTGCAGTTTGCTCTGCAAACACCTGGCAGAGGACTCACCAGCCGAGCAGAGGTTGCTCTGGGTTCAGTATCTTCAGCTCAGAGTTCACCCGCTTATCTCAACGGCCAGACCCTCGCCGGTGCCCCAGCGCGGCTGGCAGCGGGCAGGGGAGGATCTGCTGGAGCCCTGCCACTGGTGAGCCCAGCCGGGGGGTTGTGAGCCCATAAAGAAAATGCCTACAGGGAACAGGTGCCCTACAGCCCCTCCCCCGAGGATATCAGTGGGGCAGGTCAACCTTGAACCCTGCTGAGTTTCGCCTCTGTTTGTGTCAGGAGAAGAAAACCAGGGGGGAAATGGCACAAACAGGGAGCGGGGATGGTCCCCCTGCCCAGATGCCGGACACAACATGGAGTATTTTGGGGGGGAATACATATGGTCACATCCTCCCACACTAAGTACTCCCCAGACTGGGACATTTGCCTCCTTGCAAAGCCCTGCCTTGGCAGCAGGGAGGGGCCGGTGCGTGTCCCCCTGCCCAGGCTGTGCTCGCACACCGTCCCACCTGCCGCACGGTTGCACAACGAGCTGCTGCAGAGCCTTGAGAGCAGGTGACTCATGCAGGTAACAACGTCCCCACAAGATTAATTACAGAAACGGCACCATTTACGGCGTTGGCGTTTCCAGGAATGATAAGGGAGTTGAGGGGCTGGAGAAGGAGGAGGTGACCTGAAGTGATCCAGACTTCTCCCAGGGGATGGCAGCGTGCTGACACAGACCCCACAGCCATGGGCGAGTATCCCACAGGAAAGCAGAAGTGTCAGTCAGTGGAGGCACAGAAGGTGGGCTGGGGGGAGAAAGGGGCCTCAGGCAGCTCCAAGCCCCTTCGTAAGAGAGCCGAGATGCCTCCAGAGCTGCAATGTGCAGCATGTCAAAGTATAAAGATGCTGACAGCCAGCTTCTCTCTGAGCCCTGGGGGATGACGCTGCAGCAGGGGTCTCTTTCCCCATCTCCCAGCCTGAACCCTCTGACACACAGCTCTGAAACGTCAACAACCAGGGAATCCATCAGCCCCCTCTGCCACGAAGTGCTGGTGTGGCAAAACTCAGGGTAAAGCAGAGGCACCGTGCAAATGGGGAGCAGCAGCTTTTGCAGGATGCTGGCAAGCCTCCAGGGAAGCCAGGGCCTGACCCTGCTCTTGCACCCTGGGATATCTCCTTCATCATTGTTTCTGAGGCTGCTTGGATTGATCAGACTTATTTTTAAGCCCACGTGCTCCCAAGGAATGCTGCTGTCCCTTCCCAAGTGACAGCAGCGGCTGTAAATAGCGGTCGTTGAATAAAGCCCATCGTGTTGTGCCAAAGACTCCAGTTTCTTCTGGAGTGTGCAGCCTACCAGGTGCAAAACTTAACCCAAGCGTCAGAATTTAAACTCAAAATAATCAACTCAGGCAGGCAAAATTGCCAGGCAATTTCCTCTCCTGAGTCCTGGTGCTCAGAGTGGGGCTCTGAGCATCGTTTCTGAGCGAGCTGCATCCCTCAGGCGGGCAGCAAGGGAGGATCAGATGGATTTGTGCCCCCCAGGCCAAACGCAAGCCGCGTTGTGTGGACGGAGGGCAGCCACGGGACCTTTCACATCACCCTGCAAAGCAGCCGGCAGCCGTAAACTCTCTGCCTCTCACAGCTGTTTCTGCAGCAGCTCCGCTGCCGGCGCTCCCACGGCAGGGCTGGCTGCTGCTAGCACCATGGACCGGCCGATACAGCGCTGTACAAAGAGGCGGAGAGGTGGTCCTTGCTCTTCTTCTCCCATGTTTTATGGCTGTCCTTCATGAAACAGAATTGGTTTGTTCTTGGCAGAAATCAGGGAGTTGCAGTGTACCCGGGAGGATGCAACTCGAGTTACCCCCAAGGGCCACAGAAGTCTTAGAGGGGAAAAGCAGATGCAAGGACCAGTGGTGAAGAAGAGGGTCCAAGAAACCATCCCTTGGCCAAATGTTTCTGCACCCAAGCACCATAATATGGCAAATGGTATGGGGGCACCATGAGGGATGTCAGGAGCGAAGCATGTTCACGGTTTTGTTTTGTGAGGGCGTGGGCAGCTGCTCTGTGCTGCCTCCTCCTGCCTTACCCGCTCTGGTGGGTGAATCTGGAGGACCACTTTAGCCCCTTCCCTGATGGTCCCTCCCCCCAGGGTGGTAGGGACACCCTGCTGCTCCTCAGTGGGGATGTCACGGTGGGGAGGTCCCCAGCTACCCCAGGGTTATAAGCCACATGGGCCACCCTTCAGGGAACTGCACAGCGTGTGATGCTCCTGACCCCCAATAAGTTTTGTGGGGACTCCAAGCTGATGCTCCATTTCGGGTCAGAAAGGTGTTTCCCACCACTCAGGCTCTTAAACCCATGCTGTGCCCCACTTCTCCCAGCCTGGGCCATGATGCTCGTGCTGCAGCTTTGTCACCATGGAGCCTCTTGGGTGACACTTATCATCACCGGGATGAGCCCAGAGACTTCACCAGGTGCTTTTCACCCTTCGCATGAGTGGGTGGCCCAGGCAAGCAGAGCCACACTGGCCAGAGGGAGCCACCATTGATGAGACATCCCTTCCCCAGCACCCTGACGCAGGTGGTGGCATGGCTAAAGCTCTTGAACCTGCCTGGGAGCACCCAGCCCACCCTCTCTGGTGCAAGGGGAAAACCGAGCTGGATGGTGCCTGGTGTGGGGACACCTCCATCTCTCACTGCCCCAGCATTGCCACTGGCCTCACCTTGGTCCTCCCCAGGCTGGGACCTACCTGCCAGCTTCTTCATGATGGTAAAGGAGGTGGGACAGCTGACAATGTTCCTGGTTTGGGTCTGAGTTTTCCAAAGCTGGAGTGTTCTGGAGTGTCTACAAAACACAGAGACCTTGGTTGAGGGGTGGGGTTACAGCCTGGCATATTTAGGACAAGTGGGGAATAGAAGAAATTGGTGGATGCTTCCACTGCAGGGATCACCATCCAGGCACCCGTGAGCTTGGGGAATGGAAAGGAGTGGGGCTGGGGGAGCAGTTTGCCCCCCAGCTCACTGCCCTCCAGTGCCAGTCCAGCCCCCCAGGAGAAGCCTCTGAGTATTCCAGCCCTTCACCAGTGAGAAACCAGAGGGCTGTTACCTGCCCACTGCCCCTCAGAGCTGGATCCGGGCACATGTGAGTCCTGGACACCATTACGTGACCAGGAGGGCTGTGACCTTGACTGCCAGAGGAGCTGCTAGCCCCAGATTTATGCAGTCAGTGGGTTTGGGGCACAAGGTGTGGGGTGAGGGACAGGTCCTGGTTCACTTCACCCATGGCTGTGTTCTGAGGGGACAAGCCCCAGCTCAGCACTTCCTCCCAGCTTCCCTCAACCCTGCCAGCCATCATGGCACAGCGGTGAGATGCCTCTTCCCAGGCTTAACCAGTATGTCAGCGCAGACCTGGCCCGCCAGAAGGCCCCACCAGACCCAGGAGAAGCGCGGTGGTGCCTGCCAACACCCACCCTGTCGGTGTGCACAGAGGACCCAGCATCAGGGACCTGTGTCGTAATGGGAGCAGAGGGCCTGTCCTCGATGGCTCACGCGTGACCGTTGGAGGGACACGTTTGCCACAACACCCAAGTGCAGACAGTAACTTAAAAATGAGAGGGGGGCAGAGCTGGAGATGGGTGATGGCAGGGGAACGGGCACAGCGGGACACCAGATCCCGTGTCGTGACCATCTCCTTATCCCTGCTGGTGCGTGCCGGCTGCCCTCACCTGCATCCTCCAAAGAAACATAAAAAGGGTGGGTTTTTTGTTGCTCTTGGAAACTGAGCAACAAAAGGGAACGAATCTCCCGTGCAGCTGCCGGGAGAGGGCATTACAGCCCCAGGAATGGGGAAGCATCGCCCAGGAAAGCCCAGCGAGCTTCCCGCTCGCAGTGTTCAGGCTAAGGAGCTAAGAGGACAGGGCACTAAATTTAGGGATGAAGAAAGTAAAATTTTATAGACCTGGGGGAGGTGCCACAGAAAAAGCAGTAACTGCACCTGTAGCCTCAGGATGCCCCTCTGAGATCATCACACTGGGGCTTCCCTCCCACGCAGATGGAAGAAACTGAGGCATTGGGAATAGAGAAACCAGGACACCTTGACCAGAACCACTGCAGAAGCTCATCTCCTGTGCCATGGGTCTGCCTTCCCACACGCAGCTGAGTGGGTCCTTCCTTTTCTCTATTTAAAAGGTGCCACCACAAATCTGCTTGCAGACACAGGAGCAGCTGAGGAAAGCACTGCTGAACATCCCGTTTTGCCAGTTTGGACCTCAGAAAGGCACCTGCAATGGACAGGCACCAAGGTTTGAAAGGGTGACCTGGCCTGGGTCAACCTTGTTAGGAGCTTCCCAAGCGGAGATGCATTGAGACCTGTTTCATAGAGATGTTTGGTTAAAGGCTGAAATCTTCAGAATTATTTATCAGACTCCAAAACTGATTCAGCCATCAAAAAACTCTCCAATAATTATTTATTTTAAAATTTGGTTATAAATTACCTTTGAGGAAAGCTCCCTAGGGCTCTGAAGAGCCTTCAGATGGGTTGCACTTCACTGAAATCAATGCCAACCATTTCTTAAAGCCTTGAAATCATTCATTGTCCAACATCTCCCACCCCCAGAAGCTGCTGGACAGTTCAACCAAATTCATCTCAAGGGAAGAGGCCTCCAAGACAGAAAGTTCTCCCCAGAAACCATGCAAAATGGTAGCTAGTTAGAAACAGACTGTGCATCCTCCACAGGGGAAGAGGTATAGCCATCAAACATCAACCCAGCAGCATTTGTACATGCACTCTTGGGGGTATGTTACCAGGAGCATAAGTTTTCCTGGTACCCTCCTTTGTGAGGCTTCAGAGGAGGAGGAGCAGGTGGTGGTGGCTCAGTTACATTTCCTATCTCTAATGCGACAAGGACACCCCATGTGGGATGCTACCACATCACCGCAATCCCAGCCAGCTGGGCTGTGATGTTCCTCTTGCCCGAGTGATGGGGCTCCTCATCTTTGCAAAAAACCAAGAGAGATGGGTCTCTCCTCTGGCTTTCCTGAAAAAGAGCTGTTGGAAAGTAGTCTTCAGCTAGAGCATCTGTTCTGGGCAGAGGGGATTTTATGAAGTAACATCAATTGCCTTATTCAAGTTGGTTAAGTCCCCCATTCAAGGTGTTCCCTTTTCTTCCAGCATCCTCTCTACAATCTGGCTGACCACCCAGCTGAACTTGGGAGAGCTTGGCAAAGCTCCTCACTGCTCCTCACCCCCACGTTCCCCGGAGGCTGACCTCAGAAAGTCCTCTCAGCACTGGGTTGGGTTTCTCAGACTTCAGAGTAAAACACCCAGGTCGGACATTTTACAAACAGGAGATGAACTGCAGAAGGGAGGGGGGGGTGGCACAGGTGTCCTCCCAAAACAAGAGATGTTCCTGCTCCCTCCTGCTACGAAGCATTTGTGTGAACCAGTATGTAGGATGATAAACTCCTGCTCTTGTCAGCCTCATCCTACCGACCATGCAAGAAAAAATGATGCTGGGGAAGGTGGTTGTAGGTACCTATCCCAAACCCTCCCCTGATTTCCTCCTCTGTGCCAGGAGCCTCGGGCACCAAGCTCTACCTGGGGGGAAACCAAGCACCCAGCAGGCAACGATGTCCCTCACCAGCCGCTTCCTCCTCAACCTGTGATCTAGATTCTGCTTCCAGACTAATGTTTATCAGGCCATTAACTATGCCCAAACAAGTTAAAATAAGTCATAAAAATCACACTTGCTGCAACAGCTTTTAGTGTAGTCGCTTTGCTCAATCAATTAAGATCTGATTAATCTAAAATCTTAATCTAAAATCTAAAATAGGTCAGAGAAACACAACCCCTCCTTTAAGCGTCCCCACTCATCTGTACTGTCACTGTGAGGGTCACTGCAAGTGACTTCACAGCAAGCGAAGGAGAACCAAGTAATTAACTCCGGTTTACGTAAGGTTTCAATTTTATTTTTAAAAGGGCTGAACTGACCTCACACATTAAACAAACCGGGCACTACAGGAGAGTTACACCAAGACAATATGAAGAGAAATGCATTATCTAGCTGATTTGAAAATGGCAACGTCCCCCGTATTTCCAGGTGGGACGCAACACAAAGACGTCTGCCAACAGGTGAAGGCTGCAGTCAGGAATCAGTAGGCGCGGAGAAAAAAAAGTCTTCTTTACAAACACGAGAGCAAAGCCCGGCAGCTGCTGACACGATCCCAAAGCAGTGCTGAGCGTGAACAGACACTGTACTGATGCGGCCAGGCGAGAGGGAATGAGCCGCCTGTCATCCACAGAAGCCTGCATGAGATTTGCTTCTGCTGTTCCACGTACCCGTGAAGACTTGCCTCTCTCTTCAGTTCCTTGGCACATCAAGGCCATCTCGTCCGTTCTAGCTCCTACTTTCCCTTTTCAGCTGAATTTTGTCATTTTTGCAAACCTCCTGGGTTAGCTCCAGCGCTCTTGGCACGGGCTGTGACTCAAAGCCATATTGCTGCTCCAGTCTCCACTTCCAGCACCTTTTCCTCTCCCAGGCTCCTTTCTGCTCTCCTCCTTCAGAGACAGCAGCCTTGAGATGCAGCAGGCCGCTGTGGCACTCCCTGAATTTCCTCAGCGATTGTGTCACTGAGATTTTAGCCTTTGCTTCATCCTACCTCAGCACCCCTTGGACCAACACCATCTTCTTCTGTAGCATTTCACACCACTTCTCTGCAGGTGTCCACTTCGGCAGCGAGTTTCTGTCCAGCTTCCACCTGTATTACAGTTTCGTTACTGTTGGCTATTCTCTGTCGAAGTTGTCAGCTGCTTCTCCAAGATCCCACCTTCAACATTGCGAGCTGTCATCATCAAATGATGAGATCTTAAAAGCCATATGTTTGATCCAGTTGGGCTTACGACCCCAAAATACATCTACAGGCTCTCCATTACGGTTAAGAAGCCATTAAAAAATCTCGTTATTTTATGGTGGCGAGACGAATGGGGAATCAGACGTCACCTTTTACAATTTTAACATTGAAGATGATGCCATCCACTGTACAAATGGATTATGCAAGCTCTTAATTAGGAATGAGGTTCAAACAAGGACTTCGATCTGGACCACTCTGACCATCAGCCAGGGATGGGAGGCCTTAAGGAAGCAAGTACCTGCTTACAGACCATTGCAGTCCATTCTTGCACAGCTCTTTGCTGCAAATATGCCCTACTTACACCAGCCTGCCACATTTTGAGAGACAGATGGATTAGGATACTAACAGAGATCTCGGCTAAGAAGCAACAGCCTTTTACACACCTCACACTCCTGACCAAGCAACGTTTTTTTGCCACTTTTTCAAAACCAGGCCCCTGAAAAGGGGCATCAAGTTGGAAACGAAACACTGCAGCAATCCCGCTTGCTTTGCAAAATAGTGGCTTTTTGTGTGGATGTGGTGTTTACCCCCCAAGCCTCTTCTCAAGCCCATACCAGATCGTTCAAGTCAAGTAAGTGTCTCCATGGAAACCTTTTTCAAGAAGCCTCCTTGCTGGAGAAAAGCATGCACCCCTTTTGTTTAAAAGGGGAACACAGTTTGGTAGGAGCATAATGCCTGCCCAGAGTAACGACTCCTCAGCCAGATTTATGCCCTTTAAAAACACATCGATTCAATTAAGACGTTTTAGGGATGGCTAAAGGTGTGAGATTGCTGTTGCAACTAAACTAGCAAGTTCTATCATCCCCTCCATCCCTGCCCATGGTCTTCACACTCAGCATCACAACCTGCCTTCTTCAAGGTACACGGGCTCGCCGTGCTCCCACACACAAACTCTTGGCCCTGCTGAATTGTTTGTTTGTTCAAAAAATCCCTACAGCTGAAGTAACACAAATCAACACCCAATCCTGAAATATAGGAAGCATCCTATCAAAGCTAGCAATACTTCTTAAATAAGACAATCTTCTGTGTTTTGGAAAAAAAGATGTTTTAGCCTCATGCTCCACCGAGCCCTTTGTAAGCTGTAGCATGTCGCAACATTTCTAGTGTAAGATGGCTTAAGATCCCTCAAAAAAAGAAGCCAGTTTTCTGAAAGGATACTCAAAAAATGGAGCATTTTATGTTCTGATATAGAAGAGAGACTTTAATATTAACAGGCAAATAAATAATTAAGGGCTAGGATTAAAAATGGTTTCAACTGGGGCAAATCAGTTCATAGAGTGTGTAACAAAAAAAAAATAAAAAAGAAAAAAGCAAAGCCACTGAAGAAGTTCTCTAGTTGGAGTCGCTTTCAAATCACAGCAGAGTCAAGACATTCTCAGAAAAAATAAGCTCCAGAGGTTAATTTTTAAGTCAGAGAGTCACTATTTAAGAGCCCTCTGCAGACAAGAAGATGCTGTAAAAGGCTATGTGAAAGCTAATACAGGTGCTGATGCCAGGCAATGCACAGTCAGAAAGTGGAGGAAAAGACGTATTTCAGGAAAAAAACCCTAACAAAACGATCCCATTCTCCTAAGCTTACAGTAGTTACAAGATTTTTTAGGATTTTTTGAGAACATAGAAATGTGGCATGCCTGGTAACTTGAAACTAGGTCCAAGCACACTGTAGCAGCTGCCTCCTCTTCCCACCACCCATCACGGGTGGGGAAAAGAAAAAAAAGCCTGGAGCAAGATGACACACAGTCTTGCAGCTTCCCAGTGGAGAACAAAAGGCTTTTAGCAAACCTTCTCTCAAGCAGCTAAGAGAAACCAGGCAGGAACAATTCAACATGGAAGTCAATGAGACAGAAGCACATCACTACCATCAGAGGAGGGATAAAGTCATTTGTGCCAATTCCTTCCTGTTACACAACAGAGAATGCAGAAGAGCTACTTAAACACACACCAATAACCCTTTCCACCTTCTCTGGGGAAACTTTGCAGAAATCTTGCTGCAGAAAAATAAGCTCATGCATGTGCCTGCAGATAAGGTGCATCTGCGTTAAGGTCCTCATCTCAGTGGGATGCAGAGGCTGGAATGGGGAAGGGAGTTAAAAGTTGGAGACATTAAATGCATTTGTGGATCAGATGTAATCCTGTGCTGTCAAAAAAAGTAGGTTACTAAATCCTGTAAGACCAGAGCCATATGAGATTTTAGATCAAGTGAGATCTAGCCCCTAATTCCTTTCTTCCCATGTAGGCCACCTTGAGTCTTCAAGGAAATACAAAACCCTTATTAAAGGAATTATTCAAGTGTAGTGGCCTCCCATTTTGAGATCTCCACCTAAACTCCAAGCAGAGGAGCTCATAAACAGATCGTATCCCTCTCCAGGCTGGCAGCTTTACTGCTTTGCCCAAGGAATTCGCCCTTGGGTACAATCTTTGCAAGGGGGAACTCTTGAATATTGCAGATGAAATATACATACACAAAGGGAAAGAGGCTGCAGATTTTGGCAATGGACTTCAGCTTTGTGTCGAACAGTGACCCTCCTTGGAGCACAAAGGACGGGAGAAGGCACCACAGAAGCAAAAGACCTCACAAACTCTATCTACACCCAGCAAAACTACTGTAAGAGCTGTCACGTATTGTGGAGCAAATAGGAAAAATATATTTGAATTATTTGAATTACAACCCAGGTGGAGGAAGAAAAGGGCTGAGCCAGCAGCAGGTCTCAGCAAGAAGCAGGAATGAGTTTCTGCGCAACACAAGCGCTTTGGCGAGAGATGAGAGGTTATTCCAGAATGGGTTTAAACTTGCCCCATAAATGACCAAAGCAGTACAGAGAAAGCAGCTCCCTCAGCTACAATACAGATCATTTATCAATTTTCTCTACGTGTAAAGCTACTCCCTTGAGAACCACTTGCTGTCCCAAAGGACTAGAGAAGATGGGGTAAGAGTTATATCACTTCATCCAACACATTCAAGCACCCGGTGATGATATGGGCAATAATCCCATCAGACAGACTTGATTGGTGACAGTGAATTCTCCAATCCTCCCTCAGCCCCAAGTTAAGAAACGCAGCAGTCATTTTATTAAAAATCAGTATACAGTTGAACATAAGCCCAGTGTTTACAACCAATCCCTCTAGTAGTTCCAGGTTTCCTGTTGTTTTACAGACTATTAGCAACCAAAGGAATCAGTAGCATAAAGAAACCACTACCATTTAAAAAAAAAAATTAATGTCCCCACGTCTCCAAAAAGAAAGCAGCATCCATGATCAGTTTGTTTTCCATTGGACTTGCTCTAAGAAACAGAGTTTTCAACATCACTTTGCAGGCAAATCTTATCTTTATAATAGTAATTTTGCTCTGTTTGCTTTATCATACAGGGCAAGGGTCTCCAAGATGCCCCACAGCGCTGATAAAATAACCCTCACAAGCTCTGTCAGTCAATTTTTCTTGTTATTTACCTTCTAGAACATCAGAAATGTTTGAGATTTAACTAGTCGAGTTGAAACTAAAGGGGTGGGGGGGCCCCAATTCACACAATTTGGCAAAAAAGATCATCCATGAATTAAGTTCTTCAATGGCTGCAGGAAGCACATGGAGGCTTTCTCCACGTTCCCTCGAAGCACCCAGCAGGGCTGTAGGAAGGATGTGTGTCCATGCCCCCATTCCCCTTTCAGTTGTTACAGCTGTTCACATTTCTGCTGCCTGCTTCCTTTCCTGCTCAAGACATCCAAAGCACAGAGCAGCCTCAGTGGTGTAATAGCAGCTTGGCAGAAGCAGGAGAAGTCCAGCCAGCAAAAGATTTAATTTATTAAGATAAACATGGTCTAAGGCTCCATATTATTTTTAAAAATCAACACAGTAAGAAATATGAAAACAAACTGGCTCTGCTACGTGTGGGTCAGGTTCAGATGTTCTCAGGCAGATCTTCTGAACCATACAAAATACTCGTCCCCTCTCACCCCCATGACAAGGATGGAAAGACAGTTCACTACGCAAGATCAGCAGTGTCCCTGTTGCGTGCCCTTCCACATTCAGTGAACAACACCTCTGCCACCCTTCAGGGCAGATCAGAGTTTAGCGAACAGCCCTGTGAAGAAGGAGCAGATGGGGACAGGGGCAGGTAATTCAGTCTCTGAAATGAACATCTAAAAGTCTTGACACGATGACTGTGTTGACTCCACCACTTTAATGGTTGTTCTTGGCTGCCTCTTTAGCTGCAATGATCAGAGGAGTGAGGCTAGACAGAGGCTTTGCAATTTTCAGGAACTGGTGCTAGGAAAAAGAAAAAAGAAAAAGGGTTAGATTTTTCAGAACATGACCCAAAAGTCTGGCAGCTATTCAAAATGCTGACACCTAGACCCATACGAAGTCCAACGACCCACTCTAATCTCTGAACAGGTGAAAACAAAAGGTCTGTTACCACCACAAACTTTAGGGGTTCACCCAAAGCGATGAGCAGATTTGCATCCAACACATGCTAAATTCTCCAGTTTTGTACATGTTCAAGACCAAGCAAAACTCAGAGAATTCCTCTGCGGAATCATAAAGTCTTGCAAAACCTATGGTGAAATTCTGTGTGGAAGGAAGGTGTACTAAAAACAACCTGTGCGGTTCAAACACAAGGCAGAGGGCTTCCTGCAGGCATCGCCTGTCATTCTCTCTTCCCTGTAATCACAGGTCTGGTGAAAGCATTACCTTGGCCTTCTAGGGATACTAGAAATTTGTAAAGCAGCTGGAATTTAGGAGAGCAGCACAGAGATTGCAACACAGAACCACTCAGTCAGTCGCCTGTACAAGGTGCTCCGTTAAGTAAAACAATATTGATTATCAATACAGCTCTCCTGAGAGCGAAGGCATGTAGGGCAAGTCCACAAGCTGTTCTGAAAACAAAAAGCAACTATATCCCATTGGACTTCTGAGCGTCAGAAAGAATCGATCACCCAAGGCAACAAGTTTCAGAGATGGAAAGAGACATTAAAAAAAAAAAAAAAAGAAAAGAAAAAAAATCAGGGGCTACAAGGTAGTTAAAACCAGGCAGAAACGTCACAGTCAAAATGTTCTCCTGCTCCAAGGAACAGAACATTACTGCTCTGATATTTTGGGGCTGGAAAGTCCAGGAAAAAAGTGATCTTTCAACCACTGCCACTCTGCCAGTGATTCATGCTGCATTACAGTCTCAGAAGGCAGCGTCTGAAGGCATCCAAAACTGAACCCATAGACTAACTAGGGGAAAGAAAGGAAAACAAAAATGGGTACTGTCTCACAGTTGAGGTCTGAGCGCCCCAATCACAGATTTATTTTACAAAGAGGTACATTTTGCACTCCCATGGCAAATCCGACAGAAGGAACACACAAACCACTCTCATCCCTGTTGGTAAAAAGCCTGGCAGACTGGCCCTCCTCTTTCACCAGCAGTTCAGACTACAACACCAGGTTTTCAGTGAAATAACTAATGATAGTGTGATGAGGCGCTGGCCCAGGCTGCCCAGAGCAGCTGTGGGTGCCCCATCCCTGGCAGGGCTCAAGGCCAGGCTGGACGGGGCTGGGAGCAGCCTGGGCTGGGGGGAGGGGGCCCTACTCCGGTTAATGCAAGGCATGCATATTCCAAAGAGTTTTGTGATCCCTCCACCAGAAGGGAGACACCCAGAGCTAGATAGCTAGAAGTCCTCCTGCTGTCCAAATTGGAACAAGCACAGCAAGCCCATGACAACACATGCAGATGTCACGGCCAGCTGTGTGATGAAGCTGGAATTAAGCCACAGAAATTAAAGGGCTCAGCATTTGGCAGGCCTGGGGCACAGCTATGATTTGAGGAACAGTGCACAGCTGCTGCTAATAGGAAGTACAGCACAAAAAAGGAGTAGTCTGTTAACACTTTATTAATAGGTTTAGGTTTTGGGGTTGTTTTTTGTTTTGTTTTCTGGCAGGTTACCTTAGCTGTGCTTCTGCCTTCAGCTGATCCAGTATTTTAAAACCCCAAACAAGATGATGCCATAAGCCTGGTTTCGCTCCGGATTGCACGATTACATTGATTCAGCCCTGTTCCCCATCACCTACCTGTAGCAGCTCTTTCGCAGAACCTCTCTTTTCCACGTCCATTTCAAGACAGCGATTTAAGAAGTCTCGGAATATGGATGAAAGCTTTTCTGGATTCTGCAGTTCTGGGGTCCCATTAGTAGCAATGAGATACAGAGCCTAAAGCAAAAACAAGCACCAAAGGAATGGGAGGTTAAGGAGGTTAGATTCCGTCTCTGGATTGCAGACACCCATTTCCCCTTCCCACAGTTCAATGGGGAGGAAAAACCCCCACCTTATCAGGGTGGCTAATCAATGCTTAAGTTTCAGCAAACAGAATAGCTGCTAGCTCTGGTTTTAGGTGGACGGGATCCAATCCTTTATTGTTTTGCCCTCGTAATCTGGGTTTGGATCCTGCAGCCCTCTCAAGGGACTAGGAGGACAAAAACAACATTCCAGACCATGTTTACATAGGGAAGTTAACTGGCATGACTCTACCAGTGCTAGACTATGCAATGACTATATCCTCACGGGAAGGTACCCCTGAATAAATAGGAGATAATTTTTCTCTTGGTACTTTGAGTGCACAAGGCCTAAGAAGTGAATACAAGACACAGTTGGCTCCTTACAAAAGGAGTCCAGCAGACCCTCAAGCATTTTAACATCTTGCAGAAACAAGCAGATGTGCTACCACTTGGCGGATTAAGCATTCACAAACACACCCTCTCTGAGAATCAAGGAATTCAGAACTCATCCACTTCAGGATTTCATGCAAGAAACATCCTGGATGGATTTTCAAAGGAAACAGAAATCTGTCAGAGACTTGTTAATATACAAGCCCTTTGAGCAAATCACTCGGCACATCCCATGGGAGCAGTACAATAGCCTGGGAATTGGCACAAGTGGAGTTAAATGAGGCCAAAGCACTGTTACTTAGCCATCCTCATTTTATCCGGACACCCAGTTTCTTTCCTTTCACTCTTCTTTGCTGCTGCTCTTCTCTCCCAAAAATCACTTCCAGTGCAAGAGATGGAGACAAGAGTTAAACAGAATTTTTCTAGATCCCCTCATCCTGTGCAGCTGCAGGAGAAGCCATAAACCTGGCTTATATGAAGAGCAGTTACCTCCCTACAAACTGACAGCACCTCCCCTTCCATTAGAAACTGAACAAGGACATCAGGAGGCTTAAGCCCCGTCTAAAGGCTTATTAAGCTTGTAGCTTTATTTGAGCATGCAAGCAGGAACAACCCGCCAGCAGCAAAAAGCTCCATTTTATAGAACAGTAACGTCATATTTTGAATGTAAAGAGAACCCTTCCCCACTCATAGGGCCCAAGGATTCAAAGTGTCAGCTGCTTTGGTGCCATCAGGTACTCTGCCTCTATCAGCACCTCCAGGAAGTGGGAAATCCTGAGTGTGCAAGATCTACCTCATCAGAGCTGACCAGAGGGTCTGCACGGGAAGAATCCACGTCTCTGCTACCCAGAGCAAACTATGGCTTTTAACTAAAACTATCTCAGTCTTCTCACTATGACATCTAATGGGATACAGGGCTGTAGGTGGTGAAACCACACTGGAGGATTCACCTGCCTCCTTGAGAGCCCAGTTTCACCAGCATGCTTAGCGAAGATCTAAGGGCAAAAGAGAGTTGCTTACTCTCAGGGGGTTCTCGTTGAGGTAGGGGGGCTCTCCTTCGATCATCTCGATGGCCATTATCCCCAGCGACCAGATATCCACTTTGGGCCCGTATGCTTTCCGCGTCACCACTTCAGGTGCCATCCAGTATGGGGTCCCCACCATGGTGCTGCGTTTGCTCTGCTCAGGAGTGATCTGAGCACAGAAGCCAAAGTCAGCTGGAAAAGTAAAGAGGAGCAGGGGGGGAGAAACAGACACAGAAATCAGCAAGTTTCTCCAAAACCAGTGCTTACTGATGCCAGAGCTGTAGTATACGTTACCCTGCTGCACCACCTGGTGCATTGCTGCTGCAGCTGTGAAAGGAGTGGTTTTGTGGCTAGCACAGAAGACAACAGTGTTGAGAGGCAAGTTTCTAAATTTGACTCACTGAGGCCATGAGGACGACAGAGTTGCCGCCTTGTCTATGTGGATGATGGGGATCAGTAAATAACCGTATATGGATGCTGAGACACTTGACCGCGTTTGCAGCATTATGCAGGTGTAATACACTGTGTAATGGATGGTCTAAAGACTATTCCTCCTGGGCATGTGAAAACAGAAATTAATGCATAGTCTGATCTAGATGCACCCCTCAACCCACATACTGTATTGTCTGGTGATATTTTCAGTCCCAGAGATGCTACTTCCCCAGGAAATACATCATCGCTCAAACAGGGTCTCCTTTATAGAGCAAACTGCAGTCAGAATAAATCTACAGTACCTACTTTTATACTGACTATTTTCTTTCAGTAAACAAAAAGATGGAGAGACTTCATACAAAGAACGCTGGGTCCTGTGTCTTATTTGCATTTGACATACCAAAAGAAAACTAACTCTGTTCTTGTGAGCCCAGCAGAATCAACACAGCGAGATGCACTGCCCATCCTGACCCCCGATGGCACCACGGATCTAATTTCAGGCACAATGATGAAAATTAAACTGATCCCTAGCTGAGTTTTCATCAAGGGCAACAACCAGGAAAGGGACATATGGTTCATAAACAGATCAAGTTTCCAGCAGAGCCCATAAGCAGCTCAGGTCCAGAAGGTTACTGCATCATATCCACAGGGACTTCTCTAACTTTAAACTGCAGTCCGGAACCTGCATACTGTGCTCAGAGAAGTTATTTGATAAGAACAGAGCACTTTGGCCCCAATCAGCTATACAGCACTAACACTCCAGAGATCTGACCGTACCAAAGTACGGCGTTAGTCTAAAAAGCAATCATGTGCAACAAACCCCCACCTTCTTACTCAGCATATCTGCACTGTGTGAATTTTGAGTCATATCTGCTGTCACTGCTGACAAAAATAGATTTATTTATGCCTGTTGGGTGCTAGCCAGCAGAACTGAGAGGAAGAGAAAGGGAGCACAATTCCGTTAAAGCTATAGATGGAAGATAATCGTTCACTGGTTTCCAGACTTATCTCGGCATGGGCAACAAGCAGCACAACAGCTACCTTAGCACCGGAGGAGCAGAACAGTCTCAGGGTCTTCATTACTGGTGATAACACAAGGAGGAAACAACATTTAGAGTCCAGCCTGGGCTGGCATTGTAAGATAATGTTTTTTCTAGTTACATAGTTTTCAATTCTCCCTCCGCTTTCCCTGCCTCACGAGTACCTGCAGTATTTTCCAGACTGAAGAGACTGCTCACAAATGAAGACTTCTGGCCCTACACCTTCAAACCCAGCTTTCTAGACTGGAGTAGCATTAAAATACTGTTATTTTAGTCCAAAAAAACAGATGGCCCAAAGCTAAATGAACCCCAAACCTCAATTTGAGTCTGGTATCAGTTCACAAGGATTCATGCTTGCCAATCTCCATTAAAACCAATGCCACAAAAATAACTACAGGAGCATTTCTACAGCCTCTTCACAGCCACAGCATCAAGCATCTCAAAACACCCATATCAATCCAGGCCTGGTCCAGAGCAGATAACAGGCCCAGGCTGATAACTCAAGTCATCACCAGCAATGTTCCTTGCATACTTAGTTTGACAGAGCCATCCATTCCCAGCAGGATGTTGTCACTCTTGATGTCTCTGTGAATAACTTGGTTTGAATGGAGAAATTCCAGAGCTTGAAGACACTGAAAAAAAAAAAAGATGGGAGATATTCTTACTGTGCATGAAATTATTCACCAGTTACAATTAGCCAACCAACAGACTTTTAACAACTTGCATTTTGAGCAGCAAGGGGTTAGTGCCTTAGAGTCTTTCATATATTCAGTATGTGCAGGGCTACAGAGATGGCCCGCTGGGATCTGCGGGTCCTAGGAGGTCCCAAAAGACCTGGAGGATAGGCATAACCGAGGGGATTCTGACCCCAATTTGCACCCTGGTCCTCCCTCTAGGACAAAATATATTAGGCTTGCATCAGGACTGTACGCTGCAACCTCCCAGAGGACATCCATCCTCTGAATGACTGCTGCATTACAGAAGCTGGACACAGCTGTTCCTGTGGAACCAGTGACGGGTCATGGAAACCCCATGTCCCCTTCCCAACCTTCCCAATCACAGCTCCCCCCAAGCACCAGCAGAGCTCTACCTCTCGGCACACAGCTGCAATTTGTCCTTCGTCCATGCAGGTCTCTGTCACAACATCTGTTAGGGAGCCTCCTGCCAAGTACTCCATGACCACCCAGAGCTCTTCTCCTACAAGGTAACTGAAGAGCCACAATCAGATTTTAAAAGCGGCAAATATGAGCATCACACTGTTTACCCAGCCAAAATCCACGGGGGTTTAAAGCTGTCTTTTAAAGCTGAAACCATGAGGCTTGAGTAGTGTACTTAACAGCACTGGGGCACCAGGTACTCGTGCTGCTTTCTGCACACAGGAGGATCTGATCACAACCTGAATGAGCGGAGAAGGGTGAGTGCCGAAAGTCAAGGAGAGAGGTAACGGGAGAGCAGGGTAGAAGTTTCCTGGCTGTAAAAGCAAGGCTGAATTTTTCTGCCATGGAAAGGGCCCAGACTAAGATGGAGACCCCACCTTACAACTGCTGCCGCTGGGAGAGAAGGGGAAGAGCAACTAGTCAGGGATGGGGTACAAGCGTGCAGCCCTGACATCTGGCACACAGCGTGGCTTTTGAGGGCTCTGGCATCAGAAGAGGCGGCTGGGGGCTGCTTTGTTACTACTGGTGTCCTGTTGTCCCAAGCAAGTGCCTACTTTGCCTGAGGCCAGGGGCAAGTGTCGGTGACACAATGGATGGCTGCCTGTGAACAACTAGGAACACTATTTTTTTTATTTTTTTTTTTTTAAGCATCATGCATTTGAAGCTCACCTCAATCTGTTTAACGCTACCAAATTAGCCTGAGATTTTGTCTGGAAAATTCAGAACTATTCAAAAGGGCAAAATGTGATCATCATGCTGGATGCAGTGGTAATTCTAAAGACTTAGAATAAAAAGAGGAAAGCCCAAAAGGGCACATCTTGTCTGGTAAGACCCATAGGAAGATGGGAAGGAGACAGCTGAGGTGAGGGTGAGTTCTCTCAGCCATTTGGGACATTATTCTCAGCTAGGAGTGTGTGTACTCATGTCAAAGTAGGAGACCTGGGATGAAGACTACAGCATTAACTCATTTGAAAAAAAAAAAACCAAAACAACAAACCCAAACCACCCACCACTTCTGCCTTTTTGGGCCCACCTGGAAAAACATCAACACAATCTTCCATGACAGACACATCAGGATGACACAATCCCAAAGGAAGGAATCATCAGCTTGTAAACTTGAAAACCCACCTTCTCAGCATATCCTCCCATTTATAAAGTGAGTGGACAAACGAGTCAAGAGACAGGGCAGAGGATCTAATGAAAAGCTTCTGCTGGCATTAGAGTTCATCAAGCAGGTGTTTGCTTTGCTCTGAAACACAGATCCTACTGAAAAATAATGAATTTGCTAGCGGCCAAAGGCAGAAAGCAGGGCAGGTTCTGGGGAACAATTAGCTAGAAAGCAACAGTGAAGGAGAAAGAAGTTATTAAGCCCAACTTGGCATGGAAAGCAGACAGAGATGTGTGAGACATCACAGGAGTAGGCATGGGGTGGGCTTTGGCCCCCACAGGGCACACCGACAACACCCAGCTGATAAAAAACCTCCCCAAAAGTGAGAATCGTCTGGGCTCCACCTGTATGACAGAAGCGTTGGTTATGGAGAGCTTTTAACAGCAGAGACAAAGATGGTATCTCGGTTTGGTGACACTGAAGACCACACAAGGAGAGAAGAGTGGGGAGTTTCCTTCAGGACACAGAGCCCAAAGGCGCAGGGCTACGCTCCCAGAGCCGACAGGTCTCCAGCTCCACTATGGAACAGAAGGAGATGCACAGGCGGTCCTTCCCCCTGGCATCACAGACCCCAGCAAAAGCAGTATCACCTGCACAGCAGCCCCTTGGAGAGAGGGAGGAGCAGCAGAACTGCTTTCAGAGTCAACTCTGTGGATCATCTGCCTTCTAATAACGGGCTCTGAAAGCTGCTCCATCCAACACCCTTCCTTCTTGCCCCAAAGCTGTTGCTACTTCTTCATCACTTCTGCCAGGCTCTCTCCAGATTTTACCAGTCACCGTGGACATCACACCACTTCCCTTCATTGCCGGCAGCACCCTCTGCCACCCACATCCACTTGACTCTAAGGATGGGGGCAGAATGGGCTCCACTGCTCCGGCACAACAATCTCAGGTGGCACATGCTGGGAGCAAGCTGGTATCTCTCCACAGCCAAAAGGGATGGAGAGAGCCAAGAACCACACTGTGAACCAAAGCTGTGCCACGAGCAGCCAAAGGCATGTGCCAAGCCCCAGACACCTCAATAATTGATAGATTTGACATAACACGCAGGGAGGTAGAATTAACGGTGGCTCCCTGCCAACTGCCACCAGACAAATGTCATTTCAGAAGACAGGGTGGTACCGTCTCAGGGATCTTTTCGCTCTCTTGCTGCAGCAGATGTCTATTTTAGTCACTGAGCTGCCTACTGGAGGTGTGACTCAAAACCATGTTCTCAGCAGTTCTGGAGATACCACCAGGAAGTCCATACGTCTACGTGCTGCTTTCCATATGATGTCAGGCATAGTACGGTGTTGCACCTTCTCACCTACAGCCACCTTCCAAAACAAGGCTGGCAGTAAAAACAAGCTGATGGAAGTCTTTGAGGAAGAAGAAACTGATCCACAGCTTCTTCTCTTCATTCACCTGCAAGAGCAGGTAATGTCTGCTCCTGTAAGGTGTTCCTCAGCTCCCACTTAGGTACCTTAGGAAGGTGTCCACCAAGCCCTTCCTATCACAAACACACACCTGTCAGTCATAGTCCTTTCTTATTGATAAACTTCATAAACTTTGGTTTTGCCCAGAAGTGCAAGATCATTCGTTACAGATTTCTGCACCAGTAACATGACTCCAACATGCAGACACAAAGTTAGCCTGGAAAGAAATCAGTGTTTTCTTGTAGCACGACTGTCACACATCTTCAGCTTTATTCACTGCCCTTGCAGCCCTAGCTGAGTTTGGGGTTGGGTGAGGGTAGCAGTGGCTACCACTTCAAGTGAGGATTTGTGGGTTTTATTAGGTTAAGGAGAGTTCTTCAGAAAGAAAGAATTCGAAGGGCAGGAGTTTGCTTCGCCTGACACTGGGCATCCGACGCCTCTGTTTAGATGGCTGAGTTTGGAAACAGGGCTCTTTAACGCAGCAGAAAGAAACTGGCACCTCCAGAAGGTAATTCAGTGCAAGTGGCTGCTTCTCTGCACAGGATACTAAATTCAGCTCCTAAGTACAGCTGAATTAGGCCACGTCACTATCTCAAATGTCACAGCACATCTTTGTGCAATGCTGGCCGCTTACACTGCAGCAGAAAAGCTGTCTTAACCACAAGCAAGTAGGCCATGCAGGTAAGAGAGGATAAAGTAAGGAAACCCTTGCACAAGAGCAGGAGCTGAGGCAAAGAGAAGCAAGACAGCTGGTTTATACCGATGACTACCTTGCAGCTCACATCAAGGACCCAGAAGGGGAAACACTGTTGAAAACAGAACCACAAAAAAGAAACCAGCTCCCACAGCAGCAGGCGCATCCTTCCTCGTAGCTCCTTCTGTGACGGCAGTAGGCAGAAGCCAGCAAGTGGCAAACAAGTATCAGATTTATGCAGCACTGAGGAAGTGAAGAGGCACATGATGCCAGGCAGGAGGGACACAGCTCCCCAGCAACAGCATCCTGCAGTGTTGTTTTATTGATATATCGATATATACCACTGAAGTGGCATAATCGACACAAGAACCCCCATGTTCATCCTAGTTGCCGCTCTGTCCATTTGCAGCACTCAAACAAAAGCTAATCCCTCTGAAAAAGATTAGTAAGAGAAAGTGGAGGACAAAAGCAGCAACTTTGGTTGCGGGAAGTTTGACCGAGACAGCAAGACGCGGGCAGCTACCCTGCAGATGGGATGTACTGGCTAGAAAGGCAACCGCATGTACTCAGGGATGCTCCTCTAATGAGAAAAACGTCTCTCAAAGTTTTGCTGAAACAAAGCCTCTAACCAGCCAGGAGAAATAAACAGTTTCAGCCCAGACACAAGTCTTAGATCTTCTTTACCACTTGTTTCATTTCACACAGGTAATATCCTTCCGCTCTTTGCCTGCCCAGCATCACTCCCCTGTGCACACACTCCCTTCCACAAAGTTTCAGGAGTGGAGTTGCTGTCCCTTCAACAAAGCAGCTCTTTACAGCTATGCGTAGGACAAATTACAAAATAAATTCAGCATCACAGCCGATGCTGCAGTATATGAGAAGTACTTTTTTTATGGACAAGACATTAAAAGCCTTTAAAGAAACCTGTTAAAGAAACAGCTGATAAGATTTTGGTATACACATAGAGCAAACAAGTGTGCAGATAGTCTCTCAGATTTCCAAAAGAGATTCTAGGTCACATCCCTCCATTGCATCTTCAAAAAAACCCAACAACAACAACAACAAAAGAGCTGCCAAGATTGAAGCCTGCAGCTCACCCTATCTAGGCACTCTTTACCCTACAATAAGCCAAACTTTCAGCTCATCAGGACTAGATTCTAACGTTCAGCACAGCAGACTGAAAATCCTGCTGCAGCTCAACTGAAACTAGCTGTATCTTTAACGTAAGGTGAATGACACGGGCTTGACACAAGGCACCCATGTTATGTCGATGGTGAATTCAAGCCACCATGCAATGCTTTTTGCCTGTTGGGCTTTCAGTATGCCCCAGATTTCAACGCTGACAGCTTGTGACTGTCTCCTGGAACTCACATAGGGGAGATGCAAGAATGTCTTGCACTTCCAAAGGCAGCTCCCTTCCCCCAAAGAAGCACATTTTACCAGTTGCTCTTTCCAAAGCAGTCAGCCTCCAAACAGCTGATGATGGTGGCACTGCTACCATCACCCTTATGTACAAGCATTAACACCGTGCAGGGAAGAGCTCTCACAGCCATGTTTGTTTGCACACCTGGGACATTTTACTGCCTTGTGCTATACTGACCAGAATTTTCACGGCTACATATGTTTATTTAAAAAATAGTTTACATGCAGCACAGCAGCCACTGTGCTGCTTGCGTTTGCTCTGTTATTGTCATAGTCCAAGGGACATCAGCTCAAGAACAAGCAGAGCAGGTCTGTACGAAGGTAAGTTGTTAGGCGCTGCTCCTGCAGTAAGGAAAAGCAGGGATTCAAGGAGCAGCTGTCCCATGTGGGTGTAACATACCCAAGGCTGAGCAGAAGTGCCACGGCACATGTATGAGCCCACAAAGCCCAGCTCCGAGCAAGGAATAACCCTGTGCCCTCTGTCTTCCGAAGAGTTATGTACTAGGTGTCCTTTCCTCCCTTATTCACACCCACAAGTAAGCAGCCTCGTTTGGTTACGTGTTGCATGTCATTCACCCTTGTCGCTGTTCTGCTACTGTGCAAAAACCCTCAGTGGATGGTCACAGGGACGAGATTACCATCACACTCTGGCAGAATGCTCCTCCGCAAGCAGAATGTCAGCATGGCTCAGCAGAAGCAGAACAATGAGGAAGAGAAAAGCAAACACAAATAACAGTTCAAATTACTTCTGTGTCTCCTCTAGTGGCAGGAAGGAAACTGTTCATTGTGTCAAATTTGGCAAAGGAGAGCGCTGAAAAACGGAGTCCCGTCAGCACGCTGCTACTAATGCCTTGGCTGCCAACATCTCTAAAGAGAGCCTATGTACCCCATTAATGCCAATTCAGACACTTGTTTCTCCTTGGATGTGGAGGGAGACCACCAAGCCACCCACCCCCCAACACTGCATTAAGCAACCCAAGGTTGTCCTATACCTGCGTTAAGCTGAAAGAGGATCTCTTAAGACAGTGACAAGGAAGTGTTTTCCAGAGTCCCTTCATGAACTCTTCAAATCACGACATACCTGTCCAAGTAGTTGACGATGTTGGGGTTTTTGTTTTCCCTCATCACAAGGATTTCATTAATAATCAGTTCTTTTTTGGGCTGCTGCTGCAAATTCATCTGTTTGATTGCAACCTGCAGTGAAGAAAGACCAAGTAAATTATTATTGCAACAGTCCCCCAGAAAGCAGCCAGTACCATGTAGATTAGTTTAGTCCCACATTCATGTGAAGTGGGAAAACACTTTTTCAGCACAGGTTGCTCAGCCATTTACTAACTCTGTGAGTTCCTGCAGCCAGTCCATTTCAACACATATTGGAAGATACTTAATGCCCAAAAGTACGAGGGGAGTTACTATATTCATACTGGACCTTTACGTCACAGTTGGATAGCAGTCTCCATCTACAGCTTCTTGGTAACAAGTAGTATGGACCCTAGTATGGACAAATATGTCAAAAACATTTTATTTCTTAAAGGAATCTTGTTCATTTTGTTTTGGATTGGATGTTTCTGGAAGTTCTTTAGTGGTTTTTTGCTGCTCCCCTGCAAATTTCTGCTTCTAGAAATCTACAGCAGGTTCGCCATGCATGGAGGGGATAAATAACGTAGCCTAAGCTTAGTACTTCAAGGTGGTAATTCTGTTTCTTTCTGTCACAGCAAGCCCTGGGGGAAAGAAGCAACAATTTTTAGATAAAAAGCTGAAAACAAGTGCATTGGATTCAGCTTTATCCCCAGACATAAGGGATATGCCCTGTTAAGGGCAACAGGGATGGATTTGCCAGTTGTAGCCCTTTGGCTTAGTAGCTTTCCGTCTGCTTCGGGATACCTGCTCAGCATGTATATATACAGAAAGCAGGAGGGTACAACATGTTTTTAACTCTTACCGGTACTTCGTGAGACCACCTGGCCCTCAGAGAAGCCTTCAGATTGGTAAGACTACTCAGCACAGCAGGAGGCAGAAACACTTCCATAGATGCTACAGCTCAACTCTTATTTGGTACAATATTTAGGCAAAGGGAATGAAAAGTAATTATATCTTTACAAAACTGCTCCTTGCAGAGAAAGAGGCCTAGGCAAATGGATCGGAGCCAGTAACTCCAGCTCACAAAAGCAAGGATTAAAAGAAACAAGCCACAGAGTGCCAATATAGACAGATACAATTAGCATTTTGGTAGTATAGCAGGGGAGACGATAGAAAAATCCCAACACATGAGAAGGCAACAACAGACAGACACTATGCTGTTTTCCCACAGTATTCACGAGGGCTGCCAAACAGCACTTAAAGAAGACAAAAACGCAAATGCCGTGCTGCTCTTTGCGCTAGACCAGAGAGGAGAAAGAAAGATGGAGAGGGAAGGCATCTGATGCAGAGAAAGAAATCCCAGGCCATTACTGAACAAGCTCCAAAGAGGCTCCTGTACCTCCTCACTCCTGTTCAGAGGTAGGTCCACGCACATACAGGGGTATTTTCCCTTTCTAAGACTGTCCCATGCATTAGGATACAAAATAAACAGCTGCGGTTATACTGGAGCCATCATCAGTGAAAAGCTTCCTAACCCTGGGAGCTGCCCAAGGGGTTATAGTGCAAAATAAAGGAGTTTCCCTCCAGTGCTTCCAAACTGTGTTGCCGTTCACCGAGCTCCTGAGGTGCAAGGATTGGTAGCAGCACAGTTCACAGAAAGGAACATGCCAACAGCATGCCTAGGTTACAGCAATCCCAAGTGCAAATTTAAAAAACCAAGGCCTGATCACACTAGTGTAATGGGAATGATTTAAAAGTCTGTTGTAATAAAGTGTTCAAATATTCACAGGGGAGTCCCTGAAGTGGTCGATAAAGCAAGCAGAAAACCGAGAAAGGAATTCCTCCTCCTAAAAAATTTCTCATTGCTTCAAAACAAATGCGATGCCTCTCCCTCAGAGGCTGCAATTAAACTGTATTAATTCTTCCAGAATGGAAAAGGGGGTGAAGGAGTTTCAGCAAAAAGCACAATTATGAAATTTCCTGGCGGATAACCCTGACATTGTACAAATGCTAAGCAGATACGCGTCATGCATTGCTGCAGACTTCCATAAATATGTTTGGAATAAGGCATACACTCTCCTCTTTAAAAATCCTCCACCTAGCAATGATGGTTTCCACAGATGCTGCATATCCATCACTACTAGTTCATCATGCAATACGCAGGGCACCTCTCAGTATTCGGGGCTGAGAGGGGTTGCACACAGGCAGATAGACATTCCTTGTCTCTCAATTCAAGGGCGGAAAGCAAGTGGGCAAAGAGTGGGAGAGGAATTATTTCTATGCAAGTCAACTAGTACAAGTGTAGGAAGCAAAGGAGCAGAGGGCATATAAAAGAGTTTAAGTGGGGACAGGCAGGAGTCTTGGGGATGAAGAAGTACACTTCTGCTGAGGAACCATCCAGTCTGAACATTTGCTTCTAGCCTTTGTGGTCACAGAAAGATTCTTTACACACAAAAAATTATTCAGGAATCAAAACCTCCGAAATCATCTTATCCAGTTCTCTGCTCAGACCACTCAACCACGCCTCATTAGCAAGTAAATAAATACCTCATTTAAAATAAGATTTCATGAACCCCTGAAAGACAGTCTTTATTTTGTAGCATCAACCTGAACTTTTAGGGACACAATCCAAAATCCACTGCTGTAGTATTCTGGCAGCACTTACCTCCTGTCCTGTAGCTACATCCATCGCTGTGTAAACTGTACCTGAGGCTCTAAATAAAAACAAAAAACCAACAAAAATCAACAAAACCCGACATTTATTAGCGCCTCATAGCAGACTGAGAGCTTAACACATGCCCCTTCCCACCTGTCTCTCTGAAGTGCTCTCAGTCCCATTCCTTTTCATGCAATAATTCCAGTGGTAAATACTGTCTGGAATATTGCTGAGCCAAGATTGCTGTTGGACCAAAAGCCACAGAATTTATAGGGAACAAAGCCCCTAATAAGGGACACTGTGGTCATCCAAACTCCTCCTGCTAAACCAGCAATGTAGCACAGCCTGTAGGACCGTGAGCTGATCCCATTTAAACTGGCATGACTGCACTGACCTGGCTTGCATGCTGCCCAGCATCATTACAGAGCAGATAGGATCAGCTGAAGTAAACAAATGTGGCATTTGTAGTGAGGGAAACAGGAGCCTGAGCCTCAGCACACGAAGCTGACAGCAGATCTCAGTGATCTGCACTGATCTGCCCCCCTACAGCCTCTCCCACAGCCCCTGCTTCCCCCTACCCTGCCAAGAGGCGCACACCACCACATCGAGGAGAGCTGATTCACAAAGCAAATCTGCAGTTTGAAAATTGTCTTGCACACTGAAAACGAGCAGTTCCTTCCCTGCTTGCTGCTATATTTAGCAACCTGATCATCTAATGACATATTTTCATATATTAACACAGAATTGCACAAAAAAAAACCTCCAGTCCCTGTGACTCAAGGCTTTGCCAGGAAAGGGAGAAGAGCTGGGCGGGTGGAACCCACCAAAACAACAATAAAATAAAAATAAATTTAAAAAAAGCAAAAAAAAACACCAAAAGAAAACAAAAAAACAACCAACCAAAATAAACTCTCCAAAGCATCACCGACAGCTTTTCCAGCAAGCTAACTTAGCCTGGTTTCAGCATTTCCTTCTTAGCCTAAGGAAAGTTATAGGATGGAGGAGACTCGTATACTAACCCTTGTCCAATCTTCTCAAAACACGTGTACTTCTTTTTTGGATCGCCCACACTCACAATACTTCCTACAAAAGAAAAAAAAAATACCCAAGAGGATGTTATAAGTACTTTTTTTTTGTACAGCTGTAAGAACCAACTGTACTTTAGGAGCAGCCCCGTGGCTGCAGCAGGCTCTGCCGAGCCTTGCGAACCGCTGCGTCAGCCATCCAGAGGCACACAACCACCAGGGATGTCCTCAGTTATTTACACACATACCAGCTGTGGCATTCCCCTCTCCCAGGTATTTCCCTTCAGAAATGGTAGAACACAGACATTAAACTTGTTTAATCTTCGCTAGCAGCCAGCGACTGCACACGGCTAGGAAGAAGATGGGGACATATGGCCCTCACGCAGGTAAATACAACTATTTGCTGGAAACCTGCAACTTAAAAGTCACCCCTCAGCTTCAACCCGCTGGGTGATACAAGATGTCCCTACACTGCAATGCCCTCTGAATTTGGAGGCCAGGACCTCACTCACCTTAGAGCCATCAGCCTGTTGCAAAACTAGCCAAAGATTTCCTTATACCACAACAATTTCTGGCAGAAAAAAGTATTCGCGACATATCCGTCCTGGCACGACCTATTACTGACCCGACGACTGGGTTGCAAGACTGAGGAGGGAAGCTGGAGAGACACTTCAGAGTCAAACCTCCCCTGGCCTGGGCAATGCTGAGCTGCTCTTCTAGGAATGCAGAAGTCAGTTTTAGCGGCAGTTCCCAGGCGACTCATTGCTGTGGTTTTGGAGAGCAACCCGAGGCAATCTCAGCTCCTTCTCCCCTAACGTGGCTGTTCAGCCAGAAGAAAGCACATTACTGCATCCCTCAGAGGGAAAAAACACTTTGCCTGGTGTTCTGAAGCACAGGGCAGCGAGGGGCTGCTCAGGCTCAAGGCGGATTTGGTACCCACGAGGAACACAATGTTTTCTGTAGGAGGGGAGGGAGCTCTCAGCGCAACAGCAGGCGGCGGGCAGGCTGCATGGATGCGCTCGAGACCTGCAAACAGCACAGCGAGTTGCCAAGGGTAAACTGGAAAAGCATCACTGAAGCTCAACGCTCCCTCAAACATTAACTGCTAACTCCTAACACCCCTTACAACAGGCAGGAATGACACCCTTTGTAGGCTGAAGAAATCAGAGCCAACAATTCCTGGAGCTCAGCTGGGAGCGAGTCTCCCCTCTGACAGCACCAGGGTGGCCAACAGGACCGAGGGATGCAGAGCTGCATCCCAGCTGGTGTTTGCAAGTCACTCGAGCTGCCAAGACATGGTGCTGCTTTCACAGGGGTCTAGGGCTGAGCCAAAACAGATGCATCTTGGCAAAGAAACTGCTCGTGGTCATTAGGCCAAGAAATCCAGTAGCGAGCAGGGTAGGAGCAGCCTATTTTCAGACACCGCTGGAGAGCAGCCAAACCCACAGGGTTTAGAGCAGACAGAGGTAAAGGAAGGGAATACGGCCCATGTTTGGAGAGGAGGGTGGGAAGAGAAATCTGACTACATAAAACCCACCGTGCAATTACGGAAGCAACGCTGTCTGCCCTGAGGACAAGTATTTCTGGACAAATGTTCGTAAACCTTCCCTCAAAGCCTAGCACAGGCTACAAGTTCAGACTGCAAGACAGCCAAGTGCTTCCCAAGGCAGTGACAGGAGCGAGTGCTGCAGCGACAGAGGCAGTTGCCGGTCTTGCCCTGTTTAATGCTCTCATCTGTAAAATGGAGTAATGTTTCCTACCTTCCAAAAAGTCAGGCAAGGATTCATTAATGTCTGCGCCAATGCTGTGTTAACGCTAGGAGGTGAAGATTTACCAGCTTCCTTTTAAGCTTTGCACAACTTCAGTATGTGCAAATACATGTAACGCTTTAAGATTTTAGTCATTTTATTCACATGTCAAACCAAAACATGAAAAAGTTGCATGCCTTTGCACAACTCATCAGTTTACAACAGGATTAACACTTCACTGCGTGTTTCTGACTAGCCCACATCTAAAAGCTGACTCCTAACAGCAGTCACTGAAGTTCAAACCTACCCCCCACCCCCCATATATTTGTCATGAAACCCCACAATGCCAAAGAATCAGCTCAGCACTGAACACCACTTGCTGGAGCAAGCAAGGTATCAGAAGACATATCTGCCTCCCAGCTCTCCTAAGAGTACCTCTTGCGTTTCTCTTCATTACAGGAGCCTATTTGTATTAGAATAGCACTTCTTTCCTGCCAGAGTCCCTGCTTGCCCTACCGGGTCACAAAAATGGCTTGAATCCTTAATGGTACAAAGGTCTCGCTAATTAAGTGGGTGAAGTCGTTGCTTTGAAACAATGGGTATGAGTTTTCCAATAGCGGTTACAGTGAACATGGCATCAATTCAATTTAGGCTTTATGTAGAGGAATGAGGTACTCGGGTGCTTTTTTTTTTTTTTTTTTTTTAAAGCTACACCCTCAGATTAAATTTTCTCTCATCTTGCTACTAGCCTTGGCTTCCTAAAATACTGACCTTTAGGGTTATCCCCCCAGCCAAGACCAGCCTGACTGCAGCGGTGCTAACACAATTTACATCAACTGACAAGCAAGGCATGTATGTAATTAATACAGGATTAGTACTTCAAAGAATTAGAAAGGCTCTACCCTAATAAAAACTGGCCCTGGCTGAGGATCAATCAAAAAACAACCAATTGCACAGAACAGCTGGGTCAGCTGCTGGATATGCCACAGCACAACCCAAAAATACCAGGCAGCAGAGGAGCGCTTGAACTGAAGGTAGGGACTGTTGAAGACACTAGGACACAACAGAGAGACACAATAAATTTTTCTCAGAAACAACCACTAATTTGGGTACCCACAACGTTAAGGCACTTTAAAATAACCAATTCACTTTACACCGTGGTACTGTGGAAAGTGAATCTGGGGATGCATTCATTTTTCTCTCCATCTTTAAGACAGTTTATGTCTAACATTGTAATATAATCATCCACGACCCTGAGCTACATAATATCACGATGCAGAACAATCTCAGACTAAATAGTTAAGATGATGTTACTTGTTCAGGGCTTGTTTTGCAAAGACTGAGGAGCTGTAACTCCTTAGGGATTTCACTTGGCATCACAGGTGCTCGGCTTACATTTATGCTCTCTCCTCCTTCACGTCTGCCCCCAATTTTGGCACACAGTCACAAGGCAATGTCTTCAGTAAGGGAACTCAAAATGGGAATGTCAAAACATTTCAGCTTATTAAGATCTTGGGAAATCAACACAGCAGGACCAGGAATTTAATTAAAGAAAAAAAAAATAGGGACATACTTAATTTTTCCAAGATCTCTTCATCTGACATTTTTGGCTTTTTCTTTTGTTTCTCCGTGTTCCTGACCAGCATGTCAGACGCTGTTGTGCTGTTTTCCGAAGGAGAAGAAATAGGAGAGGTGGCCACATCTCTGGTAGGAGGAGGAATAGGATCTATCACAGAGCGGGTGTATATCTAATTTTGTTGAGAAAAAGATGCAAGTCAGGTGAAGACTTAAACACTTCTATTCATCTTGTTATTGTTGCTGTCAGGGATGTGTTTCTATAGCTACTTTGTTAACAATTAATGTCACCAAGCAAAGGCTCTCTGGTCCCCCCACCCCAAACAGGCAGGCAATAACACAGAGGTGCTCTGCCAGAAGGAATGGCTCCCACCTCCTCCCTCTTGCTCCCCAGAAGGGCTCAGCACCATGCCCTGAAGCGTGCATGAGGGGTCACGGTCAAGACCTGAGTGTGACTGCAGCAGCAGGGGCTGAAAGAAGTATTTCTGCTCACAGATTTTGTGTGTTCAGGTCGTGGAGCTATCACTGGGGGTGGGGCTGCATCATCTTCATCATCTTCATCTTCAGACACTGAGGGCACTGCAGGGGTCTCCGAGACAGCCTTCACATTCTGCACGTGGTTACAGAAAGAGCAAAAATAAAAACTCAGTTGCTTGTTGTGAACAAAATCACAAACATTGGATTGAGCTCTTAAAAGTGGCTGCACTGAAGTGCGTGCAGACAAACAGCAATCAGAACAGGCAAGCGAGTAACAATATCTGAAAAATTCAAACCCCAAAGATCCTGAGCCTTGGTGGGAAATGGAGGTGCAGTCCAGCGCTGCCTGATGCAACCGTTCAGACAGTGCTTGTGTCTGCCCGTGTGATGGCAATCCTCTTCCTAAGGACCCACCTGGGCGCTCTCGCTGCCTTCCCAACACCCACACGGCAGACGCAGCAATTCCAGGGCCACCATCTGTGTTTGGAAATATCTGTCCCTATTTATGTTCCCTCTTTCGTTTTGCTGCTTGCTTCAAACCCTGATCATGCAGACTGGAAATTTCAGTCTTTAAATGTTTTATTTCGGATCAAAACAACATTTTCTCTAAAAGCTGGGAGGTCAAGTTAACATCAGCTTTGGTACTGTGACTGAGAACTAAGTAATGAGAGATTCTGGCAGTAAAATCCGGAAATGTCTTTTCAAATCCTTTCAAAATTGCTTACAGAGAGAAAATTTTATGGAAAATAGGAACAAGGATTTTTTATTATTTGTTAAAAGTATCTGGATATTTTTGCAATACCGTGGTTAGAAATCAAAGTCACTTTTAACCTTTTAAATTTGAAACTGGATTTGAACTTCATGGCATCCTTTATGGTATAAACATTTCAAAATAAACTTCCTCAACCTGACAGAACAGTTCTGCTTGTGCATCATCAGTTCCCCAAGAGTGGCAGGGGGGAAAAAAAAATTAAAATGAAGTTTTTTCTTCTAGAGGGGCAAAGCAACACAGTATTTCACTGAACCTAAAATACTTGAAGTCACCAGCACCCTGATATACAGTTGCTAAAGTGCACTTGACATAATGCAAAAGCTTAGCCTCTTAAAAGCAACAAGAAAAAACACCTGTGTACTGGGAATTCCCTGAATTTCCCCAAAATTAAAGGTTACCCAGTGTCTTTCAAAAATATCAGGCTCTCTCAGTAGACTAGTAAGTACTGTTTTTTTCAGTTTTTACTTTAAAATCTAACAGCCTCAGATATTCTAAACTCCTGAGGATTGATGTACTATGACATGTAATAATGAACAACGGCAGAAACGTTCTCCTTTTCGGAGAGAGTCTGAAGCAGTCAGATCTGGATATGCTGCCTCTGGAGGGAAGCAGAACAAGCCAACTCTAGATAATGGCACAGCAGTAAGAAAACAAGAGATGAAGGAATTGTGGGGGTTTATGAATCATCTTAAATTGAAAGTTTTGTTTCTTCCATTTCACACACACATACAGAAACATACTGTCTCTCCTAAAAGAGCAAAACGGGAGTAATGCCTGCCCTAGTAAGGACAGAATAAAAGTCAAGCAGAGAAGAGGACAACCTTTCATTTCTTTTTCTGCTTGTGATTAGTTTGGTTAATCAACAATAATCAACATTAGTTTGGGACAATCAGACCTTGAAGGTTAGTAACTAAACTTTTTTTATATTACAGATGTTTACAGAGACATAAAACCTGAGAGCAGAGTGATTATCAAATTCTAAGTTCAGTAACAGATCGACTTCTATAAAAAAAAACAAACCACCAAATTATTTTATTCATTAATTCACTAATTTCTATTAGCTAACAAAAGCTACTTCTGCCTACGTAATTCTCCTACAGTTGCAAATAAAGTGAAAGGAGCATGCTTGGTTTTATAAACACGTATGCACTATACAAATATATAATGTTCCGATTTTAAAACACTACACAAACGAAAAGTTCACACGCAAGATTTTAAATCCCCAAGCTCGAGGCAGAACGTGAATATGGCTTACCAACGTATTTGATGAATTGTAATCCTCTGTCGATTTATCTGTAAAAGACAGAAAGTAATGCCATTATGAATTGTAAACGCAGCAGCAGCAGGGAGAGGAGAAAGGGACAAGATCCCTTCGGAAGGGGCAGGAAAAAGGGCTGCTCCTAAACCTAGGCATTACCGTCAGCTCCCCAGAACAAGCTGACACCCAGCAGATACGGGAATAGAGGGTAAAAAAATTGTGCAGATAAATGCAGCCGGCCCAAATCCCTGCTGCAGGAGGGTGGAATCTCCAAGAGCAACACCTGAATGAAGACTGTCCTCCATCCATATATACAAAATACTTTCAGTGGGTTAAATACCAACAGAGGCATTGTAGCTAGCCCAAGACCTGCAAGATGTTCCAGTCTCAGCCACCTAAACTTCCTGAAATAGCAACAGAGGACCCCACAAGCCAACCCGTGGGGTTTTGTTGGACTCTCCAGGCACATATGGGGAAGATTTGTGCTTTTATTCCTGCCTGGAGCCTTCCTAATTAATCCCAGTTCTGGTGACATGGCTCTGTCCTCTTAAAAGAGCCAAAGCAGGGGTTAATATTTAGAAAGGGAAGGAGTTACAGTTGAAAGGGAAAAGGAGTGGTGAGCAATGGTTGCAGGAATCATCCAGTGAGCAGGTAATCCATACCAAGAAGGCACAAAACCTCAGCAGCTCTGATTTTTAGAGGAATCCAGCCAGCAGTTATCAGGCATTAACAACTGAGACATATTCCTCAATCATGGCACGTGGGAACAGAAAGACCCTCACCCCGAGCATGCACGAAGCAACATCCACAGCCATGCTGGAAACTGAAACTAGTGCAAAATTTAGCTGCCTGTTTTCTTTAGGGTTTTCATCACTGGGATCGCAACACCAACACTCTGGGATCTGCCTTCCAGGTGCTGACTGTAAGTTTCAGAAAACCAATATGTTTTGGGGATTCAGCTAATTGATTGACCTCTTTTGCAGCTATGCTGGGCATCAGGATGAACATTTCACAGGAAGAGGGGTGCTTGAGCAGCCAGAGAAATTCATTCACATCTTGCTTGAAAAGACAGATCTACTTAATCATTAAACGAAAGAATCCCCACATGCAGTGATAATGGAAAGCTGGACAAAGCAGCTGCATGACACAATCACCACGTACCTGTGAAACTCATGTACTTCTGGCTGTTGGAGATCTTCTTGGAGTTGTAAAATTCCAACACGTCCAGCACTGCCTGGGGATTCTTCTTCTGCTCCAACTTGGTGATGTTGGAAGTCTGCAGCAAACGCGCCCATTGCTCTGGCATTCCCTGTTGGGACACATACCTCGTTAGCCCACAGCTAGCCTACCGTAGCTCATAGCACACACAGCCACAGCTGCAGTCCTGCCACAGTTCCTGGAGTTATGCTGTGCTGTGAGGGAAATGGGGAGAAAAGAGGACAGGAGAGGAGAGGAGTGGAAAGGAAGAGACGGTGGGTCACTACCTTCCCAGCCACTGCCTGTGTTACAAGTCACTTGTTCCTTACGCGGACATGCAAATGCCACTCTGCTCACGGGGCTCTGGGTGAGTCCCAGGTCCCTGGAAAACCAAAAGGCAAAAACCAGACAGGAGCAGACCCAAATGCTGCAGCTCGGGAATAGCCTCAAGCAAGAAAAAAAAACCCAAAAAACCCTTCATCCATAGATATACGTACATTTATATATCCAAGAAAGACCACAGAAGTAGCACACAGTGTATAGCAACTAGCACAACAGACACGCAACATCATTTGAGTCTTGTTGCAGTCCTAGAGTTCTTTGGTAATAGTGGTTTGGTGCCTGTTGTAACCACAGCTGGGAAAGCAGAGGTGTTAACTTCACGTATGAAGCTCAGAATTCCGTTACAGGGACAATCATTTCAGCCAGAAAATAAATACACCTGGAGTACAACCAGACTCGTGCCTTTCATCGCCAGCAAGAATAACAGTCTGTGTAGATGAAGTGGCAAGTGACTTGGATCCTTTATCAATAAAGTTTCTCTCCTTGTCCAAAAGGAGGGCTGGATACAGCGCTGAGGTAGTGCCCCACTGGTACATCTAGGCTAACCCGGGCAAGTCTAGAGGCTGAAATGCAAAACACAACTGTATACACGATTCAGGTTAGGGGAGCAAAGCCCCTGAAAAGCAGCGTATTAAAGACAGGTCAAAACAGCTTGCTCACAAACAACTGCTGCTGCTATGAAATACTATCTCACAATCAAGAATAATAATATGATTAATTAAAACCCTTGTCTTCATAGTACTTTGCATGCCAGATGCTTTTATGCTTTTTTTTTTTTAATTGACATTTAGCCTCAAGACAGCACATACATATTCTGTCATAAGTAGTTATGCACAGCTGTGTCTGCCCTAAAGGGGAACTCTTGGTGGACACAGACACGCTGTAAACCTAATCCAGCCCTAGGAGAGGAGGGGAGGGGAAGGGTGGAGAGATAAACCATGTTTTGGTGTCCACATCACCGAAAAAACGGGAAAGGAAAAGTTTGCTGGCAGCCCAGCTCCCAGGATGTGCCAAGTTTGACAGTCTTTCAGCAGGAATGAGTGGGTAACCTCTGCAGATGTGTTTCAAAAGAGAGCAAAACAGATGATGGTAATAGCCTTTCCAGCATTACTATATAAAAGATTAATGGGTCTTGGCTCCTCCCAGCAATAAGCCAAACCACAGAGTTCTCTCTTCCTCCAGATTCACTTACTGTGAATTCTCCCGTGACTGCATCAAACCCCACATGAATCGTGTGTTCAAAGTCTGAGGGGAGGGAGATCTCTGGCCGCTCTTTCTCTTTCTTTTTATTGGCTGGAAGAGACAACAACAACAAAATCCATAAATCCATCAAGAAATAAAATCTCCCCAATAAGTTCAAGTTCACCTACCCAACCGCCTGCCCCTTTTGCTAGTCACAGGATTTCGATCTAAGGCAGACAAACTGCAAATTTAAAAAATTTGTTACTTAAGAGCAGCCACAGCGAGTGGACAACAGAAATAAAAGTCCTGTAATGCAGGACAAGGATAAGACAAGGAAACTGATATTTTGGGTACCTCAAATATCAACTGGTAGGGCTAGACTCAACAGTACAAGAGCTATTTACCTAAAATATTCACTCGAACTTATGAAGGTCTGAGTCAAAAGCACTACAGTGGCAGTAAGTGGAAGCCATGCAATTTTGAACACATTTTTTTATTCATTGTTTTAATCAACTTTTTTAAAAAAAAAAATTATGTGCTGTTAAATATACACTTGCTTCTCATATTGACAGGGACAAAATTAACTACAAGCACAGCTTATAAATTGCTTCCTTCACGCTGCTTCTGCAAAACAGAGTTTATGAAGAAAACCAAGTTTAACATGTGTGCTTCTGCTACAAAAGCTTATATGAGCAAAATCATTTATATTTTACTGCTCACAAAATGAACTAAATGTGGTTTTAATAAGAAGCTTTGAAGACGCGGAGCAAGAGGGCAGAATCCGGCAGGTGAGGAGCAGAAGTCATGAAGAAACAGGAAAGGAAATAAAGCAAAGCAGATGCACCCTGCACATTTTAAAGTCAGGTCTTCAAACAAGATTATTATTATGCCTTGGATTAAATTCATCCATATTTATGATGATTAAGGACCCCACCTTCCTTTTAATATTTACTGTACTCAAGAAATCAGGATCAGTTTAAGAACAAAGCACATTCTGCTCAGATTTGCTGCTGCTTGCAGTTATAAAATAAGCAGAGCCAGGAGAAGGTGACTAAACCACTTATGTTTTCCACCTGCTAACTTTTTTATCTCAAGCCAAACAGAATTTGTTTCGTGGCTGACATTCTCCAGTGCGTTTTTGGCAACATGAATACCAAACCCCAGGTACTTCAGAAACCCGTGAGGCTAATGCTCAATATTGCAGTTATTTAAGATAGTGGTTAGTTGTGCAGAGATGGTCAGGGCTTGCCCCAAAGGACCAAATCCTGTTCCCTTCAGTGCCAGCTCTGGCACCGTCCTCTGTGTCATTACAGAGTTACTGCTGCACAAGAGTCATTTTGGAGGAAGAAAAGGATCAGATTTGGGACGTGAAGATGGAACAGATTGTTTTCAATCCCTTTTTCAAACAAAGCGGATGGGGGAAGCTGAATCGCAGAAGAATGACAGAGTTGCCAAGGAGAAGGAGAGAAAGGTGCCATGCTGGAGGAGCCATCACCAGGGGCAGGGGGGGCTAGAAGGAGATAGAAGCAGCTGCTGGTTAGCAGATGGTAAGCATCTGCAGTATGGAAGCCTGCCAGAAAGGGAACAAGCAGCTGCATCCAGCAGGTATACAGAAAAAGCTGCATGCACTAGCGGTGGATGGAAGGCAAGAGGAAGAGAGATGCAGAGCCAGCCGTCAGAGGCACCATATTCTAGAGGCTCAGTCCATTCCCCAGCTCAGCCCAGAAGCCCATCACTCAGGTGAGGAACAGGGCACCTGTACAAGCACCACGGTGCAGGAGTGCTGCACACCCACACATGCTCCAGGACAACTGCCACAATAGATTTGAACGTATCCCTAAAAAAGCTTAAGGGTATTAAGCTGCTACCCAGAGGTCAATATGCACTTAGGTTGTTGGGTTTTTTTAATTTTACTTCTGCATTCAGCCAGCCTGAGCTTCCTGCTGCAAACCCCAACAAACTTCTCTGCCACCAGCTGTTGCAGTGTCCACTCAACAGCAAACGGAGATGAGTGCTGACTGCTAACTTATCCAAAGAGGCAGATGATGGCCTGAACTAGCCCCACCTACACAGAGGAACAGAACAGTTCTGGGGGGACTGATTAAATAACTTAACAGCCTCTGTCACATCAACACTCCAGCTCTCTGCTCACACTCGACACAGAGAGTTCCAGTATGGCTACACTGCAATATAAAATCAGGGAGTGATTCTTCTGCATTTATGACTTTATTTTGTTTTCATCCCCCTGAAGCAGTTAATGTTCTCCCAACCACCTTAGTTTCCTGTGACCATCTCCTGCAGCATCTCAACCCCTTGCATTTTCCCTGCCTCTCAACAACTCTTTGGGACAGCTACCACAAAGTCAAGCTAAAATCACTTTGCCTTAGCAGTAACGTTACAGCAGGTGGGACCATAGTTGCTCTGTGCCCTTTTTTACATCTGCCTGCCTGCCACACTCAGGGTTTTAGAGCACCCAGCCTGAATTCACCACCATGTGAACCACATGAAGCTGGCACAGGAACTCCGAGATTTTCCTTCAGCAGTCTCAGGGGACAACGAACTTCAGAAAGTTTTGATCCAAACTCTGACAGATCTAAAAGCCTAAACATATTAAACCATTAATAACATAACTGCATTTTGTAGCAGATATTTGTAGCAGGTATAAGATAAAAAGAATTAAAGAGATGGGCACTCCCAGTCCTGCTAAACACCTAATCCCCCTCTACAGTGCTTATCTTATCCTTGCAATGAGGCAAAAAGCCTTCAAGAATCTTAAATTAAAAAAATAAATAAAACATAAATCGTAACTCTGTTTAAGAAAGCCCTTGGTGGTAGGCGGGCCTTATTCCAACAAACACCTTAACCACCTTCTCACTCAAAATGTCACATGCTTGACGCTGTTAGAAGAGCCACCCCCCTAAAGTTTCCTTATGATGCTCTGGCAACTTGGGCTGCAACTATGAAGCACGATGTTTCACCATGAAGTAAGCCTGTGAGCCCGTCCCAAAGCATAGGGAGATGAGAAAGGTCTCCTCCACTGGTAATGTTAAGTAAAGTGCTCCTCCTGTCACCACAAAAAGGGCTCCCAGGCGCTGCAAACTGTCACCTTGTAGGTAAAACCCTCCGGGAGGCAGCTGCGAGTGAGCTCAGCAAAGCTCAGATTTGCTAAACGTGCCACGTTCATGCCAAATTCACACTCTCAGCTGGGACACTGATGAGCCCTGAGCCCAAGAAACTTCAGATGTTCACAGCTCCTGTTGAAAGCACCAAGTCATGAAGCTCTGCATCCACTTGGATAGAACCCACCTAGTGTTTAGTTTATTATTAGTTTATTTTATTATTTAAAATAAACTGTCAGTTTGGGGAGTTTAGGCTGGGACAGAGGAATCAGGACTATAAATTACACCCTAAATTTTGCAGGCAGAGCACGACACCTCCAGAGCAGCCTGGCAAGGGGTCATAGCTCAATGGAAGCATGCAAACACCTATGAGGCCCAGGATTTAAACCCTATGCGTCCTTTACACCACAGTTCTGTTCATGCAGAGGGGTAGCACAATGCAAAAGACTTTCCAAAGCACCTTCAGATAGAACTGCCCTTCTTGACCCAGCAACCTCTAAAAGATGCTCTCAAGATAGCCCCCTCGCCTTGTTGGCCTCTCCTCTGATCTGGACCCACAAGCTCTCAACAAGTCTGTTGCCTGCTCCACAGCAGGACCCCATGTGTTTGAGCTGCACCTTTGCATCAAGCACAATCCCTTCACCATCTTTCCCACCCATCCTTCGTAAAGTGCCTGCCCCAGCACTGTTCCCTGCCTAAACAGCTATCGCTTCTCTAAAGGTATCGACAGCATTGACTTCAACAGCTCTCAGGCTACAGCATAAAAGCATACGTCCATATTTGCTGGCAAAATTAACCAGCAAGCATTTCAGATCTTCACAGGCTCTTTACAACCCCAGCAGAGGTTAAATGCAAATCACTGGCTTCCCTGGGTGAAGATCCAGAGGTCTTGGATTTGCCCAGAATTGTATTCCTCTAACTAAATGGAAACCAACTCGCCTCTTAGTCCAGTCAAACTAAGAACACTCGAATTATCTCAGGCACAACCCAAAGAGAGGTATCTGAACACCTGGGAATTTCATTAATGCTTAAGCAGCAGGAGGCACTAGGAATTCAGTTGTCATGATGGATTAGAAGCTTTCCTGAGAGGAAAATCAACCAATCTGAAGTGAAGGTGACAGTGTTATAGGTATTTTTTCTTGACAGGAATTAGAGGACAGAAGCAACCATTCTTGTTTGGGCAGGTGTATTGCAACAGAAGGCTCTGCTGGGCTTGGCTAAACAAAAATCTCTCATGTCTCGAAGCATCTGTCACATTGGCCAATCTTCAGCGAACACAGGCGTCTTCAGATCAGTGGCAGTCTGTCTGCTGATTTCACCCAAACCGTTCACTTTTGCAGCTCTCCTTTAAAATCCAAGTTTTAGTTCAAACTAGCATTTCAGGTTGTATTTCACTTGCCTATAAATTTCAGGTGATTTCTTTGTTCTCTGCAACTGTTGAGCCTAGAGATTTAAAAACCCCACTCCCCTAAGTAAGCCAACAAAAAAATTCCTGCAGCTTTTTAGGATTAATACTCATAATGACAAGTTCTAAGCAGGATCTGGCAAACTTTTAACATTGAGTTCATGGCTTTCTGGATTGCAGATTCAAAAATCTACATTCGTAAAACAAATCCAAGTTGCTAAAGGTATTAGATAATAATAACAACAATAATAATAAAAATAATAATGAATGCTGCCGTATTTTGTAGAAAATAAACCTACATTTTGCTTATTTAGCTACGAAAAACCATCACTCCCATTAATCTTTTCACTAACAATTAAGGAGGCAGCCTCCTTCCTGAAGCCCAGGAAGCTGAAGATACCAAGGGCTTGATTTAGTTACCCAGTGTCCAAATACCATTGCAATGCAGATTCTACAAAAAAGCTGATGTATTAGAAAGAGGAACTCCAAAAAATAGGTCAGATATAAAAAGAAACCAGCATATATTAGGGGATGGAGGTGGTTTTCTTCTTCTATCACTTCAAAAGGTTCACAAGAGAGAGGATTTTTAAATATCCTGGATCTTAAAAATTAGCATTTCATGTAAAGTTCACAGTTCCTATCTCCATTTCCATCTGTTACAATCCCTGTAACATCAGAAAATTCCATCAGTTCACACGAAATGTGCAAAAATTTGCAGTAACGGATTATTCTTCATGGCAAGTAGACAATGCCTGACCCAAACACTAAAACAGACTAAATGACCACGCAGTAACATATGACAGGCTTAGCAGGAGATGGCCTGTTAGTCATGCTTAACTCAAATTATTTGCTGTTTAAAGCAACAAATCAAACAAGACCTCCCTCTGCTCTCCACAAAGCAATTGCCGATACCAACTTTAATTGGCCAGCTTGTAATTGGTACAAAAATTTCTGATTTTCAAGATCATTAAGGACAAGTCAGTCTGGGAAGTGGCACAGCTAGTCCCAGTCTTCAGGGGCACTGTTATCACAATTTAAGGGGGGTGGGGGGAAGGCATGAAACAGAGTACGCAGGGTGGATTAAATGCGGCAGGAATATACATTAGAAAAAAACCAGACCTACAGCCAGCACCTTATGTACCCCAAAATGACCAAGACAGTTGTACAGGAAACAAACACACAACATTTTCTAAAACCTAAACCACAACTAAGCATCAGGTGCTCAATTAAGGTCATTCGGAGCAACATTCAGACAGAAGTTTTATAAGAGGAGGCAAAATACCGCACTTTTATCTCCTGGTAAAATAGATCGGTAAAATCGGTCCTTCCTTTTCTTTTCTTCTGGGTTGGGAGGCAAAGGTTTTGAGCTGTGGTTTAAAGTCCCAGCATCTTTGCTTCCCGATCCAATCATAGTGCTGGTATTTCTCATTGGAGGTGCGGGCGGTTTGTCTTCCGTTTCAACTCCATTGTTAGACATCTTCAGCTGGGGAGGCCGTTACTAAGAATAGGAAAAAGAAAAGAAATAAGAAGGCTTGTTGGTTTATTTTTTGTAAACTGGAATTTCACACTGCCAAATGAATCACCAGCAGGTATTTGCAGACCAGCCTGTAGCCTCGGATCTACACAGACTCGGTGTCAGCACAACAAATTCTACTCAAGTTCCAAATTTTTTCTGTTAACGTGACTATGATCAAGCATTTCAGTTATTGATCATTAGGAAAAGCTTCTTTCAAGATACAGCCAATTCTCAAGCAAACCATGGATAGTAAGTGCAGGGCAGGGAGCCAGATGATTAATACAAGGTAGCGAAGAGCAGGGATGCCCGAGAGGAGCCAACAAGTTGCCAAGCTCATAAAGCCTCTCAGAACCATATTAGTTCCACCAAAAACTACATCAAGAGGTTCATATTGGTCTCCAACACAGCACGACATGGAGAGGCTGAAGTTTGCACTCCATGAGTTCCGACGGAGCCGCTCAGGCTCCTTTGCTAAAAGGCTGCTGAACTGGTTGGGAGGCAGCAACAGGCAGGAAGCCACAGAGCCGCACCACGTCACCTCGGATGCAGTGCCATGACCCTCGCTGATCCCGAGCCACCCTGGCCTTTCTGCAATAGCGGCACGCTTCAGGCGCAGTTCAAACCGCCGGGAAGCTGGCTGCATTTTGTTCTGTTGGAAGGGTCAAACAAAACTAGATCCCAAACACACACACAAATCCTTAACTAAATAATCCCTGCTGTGCGGATTTGAAGACGGAAGCTTTGGAACAGGGTAATAGATTATTTCTGCAACAACTCGTTTGTTCCACCCAAATGAGATCAGCATTACTCCAGACACAGCCTGGCTGCAGCGAGATCCTTCTGGAAACTGGAATTTGTTTGCATTATGTTCTCAAAAGAAAGTTGGGAGTTAACTGCAGAACAAAGACCAAAGCAGGAACAGTTTCTGTTCGGGTGGGAAATGCAGTGCAACGGCTTTACAGATTTCACAAACAGTAAGGGAAGATGCTTTGCTCATTACTGGGTAGCAGAAAGTCAAAAGTGGAGAGCAAACCGCAAGTGAGAAGTCCAGTTACAAAGCCGAGGTCACTGCTAGCTTCCAGGGAGCTACTTTTCCACAGGATGGACTTAGAGGAACCGCACTGGGTCATACCCCAAAGAGATCCCACAAGCATACCACAGTCCTATGACCACACACCACCCAGCCAGCCTTTAAAGTCTTCTTTGGCCAAGCTACTGATGCCCAGCCTAACTGGCAAGATGCAGACCCAGGGCACGCTGCTCTTAAAGCTGCAGGGAGCTAAGGCAGGCAAAGGACGCCTGCAGAAGGCACTCAGCAGCGATGTGTTAAGGCTTTGCTGAAAGCAGCGGTTCCCAAGCTGTCACCCACGAAGCTGTCGCTGGTCTGCAGCTCCACCTTCTTGTCCACTTGTTTGGTTCCCAGTTTCTTCACACTTGCTCTGCACCGGGAGGGCTGGCAGCACTGCACAGCCCGTAAGGCTTTGGACAAGCCTTCACACACAGGGAGCTTCGGAAGAGGTTTGAGCCCAGCCCCGCTTCCTCCCAACACAACTATGCACTGGAACTTTAAATGACAGACTTGCATGTGGAGTATTGATTTTAACGGTGGGACAGCCTGGGCATTCAGGAGGGGTAGGGGGAAATTTGCTGTGCGTTTATCTGGGCGTGTTTTGGCACATGCCCTGTGCAACGCCCATCGCTCATGCTTTAGCCTCATGCCATTCTCCAGCACAAAACGGAGCAGAACTCAGCAACAGCAGAAGTGCCAGCCGTGAAACGGTGCAAACAACTACTCTCCTTGTTTAAGCAGAGGGGAAAACAAAAGCCCAAACTAAAACCCAACCGGTAAACTTGGCAGCCACTGCTGCACACATAACTTTGTGCGACACGAAGATATGGAGGCCTTACTGACAGGCTTTGCACATCGCAGTGGCAGCGGTTGGTGCTGAACTGGCACCACTAAAACATGTGAAACATAAGCCGAAGTGCCACGTAAGAGCTGCATTCTTTGCATTGATGCTTATTTAACCACAAGAACACAAATTGCTGGGAGGGTGCTAGGAATATGCCGCAAATAAGGAAACAGAAGGAAAATGAATGTTCGCAGCTCTGCACCTGCCAAACAGCCCACCCCAGGAGCAGGCACCACATTTGCAGCTCTAACACCCTGGTTTACCCCCCCCCCGGGGTTTGAATAAAGGTGCACCCAAAGATTCCCCCACCAGCCAGTCTCCCTGGAGCCACAGGCATGGCTGAGATGGCAGGGGAGACTGCCTCACTGCTGGGTCCCTCTCCCACTGAGCAGAGATGCGAGTAGGTGAGAATCGGTCCTTGCTACCTGCTGCCAGAGGCACAGGGCTAAGCAGGGAACAGAGTCAAGTTTCCTGTATTGGGGAATGGATGCAACATCAGACCGAAGGGCAGTACAAGGAAGAGAAGAGAGCAGCAATGCAGGCTGGAGAAAAAGAAGTGAGAAGACACCCACCGCCACCACCCAGATTACAGGCAGAGACTGGCCTAGTGTTGGGGAAAGAATAACATAAGAAAGAAAGAAAGAAACAAACAAAAACCAAGGCAGCATGAAAATATAAGACAAACCCCTGGATGTCAAGCATCCTCACTTTCAGTTCCACCAGTGCAAAACCTCAGGGACATCTGCTCACATCTTCAATATCAGAGGGTTTTTCAAAATCCCTCAGTCGGAAAGGAGAGCACACAATACAGTTTTACCACAGGGCTAGAAACACTGGCAGTACAAGCTCTTGTTTATCTTAACATTATTCCCTGAATGAGCAAGTAACTGCTGAGAACTTACATGGTTTAACAAACAAACAATATTGTTTTACAACTATTTGATAACTGCAACTGTCACGTGGGCAAAGCCTCTAGTTCACCCTCTCCTTTCTTCTTCATTGCTCGAGCTCGCAGATCTTTCTCCTCATCAAAGTCTTACGTTTGGAGTTACAAGAGCTACTTAATGTTTGGAGATGGGAGTGAGAGAAATCCTTCAAGCCACAAAATTAAGAGACTGATTCTACAGAAGTTATCCCCTGTAATAGCAGCACTATCCTACAAGGTTCCCAAATACCTTTTCCCACTACATATTTAAAGGGAACGCCAAAAATCTGTTTACATGAGACCTTCCACTGTGATACAGTGACACAGTCTATCCCCAAACTCAGCATCATTATACTTTAAACTTGTGTTGTCTTCAAAGTATGTGGATGAAACCCCGTTCTGGCAGAATTACGGCCACCTCTCCAGGGCTTTACAGCAGAGCTGAGAGCCTGGAACACGGAGCCATAGCAAGAGTTTACGGGGGTGGCCGCCTCCCTCACCATAGCCTAGCTGACTGTACAAATTCTCCTCTTCCTAAAATAATCTCCTGCCGATTCACATGTAAGCAGGCTTTAAACCACCCCTCTCGTGCAGGGCTCTGCTCAAATTCAAAGCACCAGGCAAGTGCTTCCCCAGCCAGCGGAACATCAGCGCTCCGCCACGGAGGTTGAGTCACTTGGCGTGATCCATCCCAACAGGAATGCAAAGCGTCACCAGAGCGAGTTACTCCCTTCACACCAGCACAACTCTGCTTGGAGAAAGTCATCTTACGTTTCCACGGCATGATTAAGTGAGCTGCGGAAGCAATGAAACAGCACGTGAACTTTTCAGCTGGAGTCAGAGGAGGGAATGCATTTTAGCTGCAGACACAATTATTCTCCACTACTATATATTAAAATAGCAGCACTCAAACCAAACCCCACAGACACCACTAGGAAGGCATAGCCATGATGTAGGACTATTATTTCTGCAGCCATTTGGGAGTCCTGAACTGAAAGTTTGAGTGGTCTCAGCACACAGGACTTATGAAAAGTTTTATTAGGTACCGTAACCTGCAACTGCCATACGTCAAATTACAGTGGCCTTCAAATGCTCCCTGCCCCTCTCCCCATCAATTTTTGAAAGCCATTAGCTAAATTAGATTACCCCGGCCTCACCAGCAGACCTGACAAACGCTCCTTTCACACCTCTGGAACACTTCTGCAGCCAGGAAGGAAGGAGTGGCAGACAACCACACACAAGGGGACGAGAGGCTCAGGAAACCACTTGGCAGCTCAAGACAGAGCAAGCGGAGGCACCGAGCAGGAGGCGGCACCCACAGGTGCCAACAGCTGCGTCTGAGAGTTCAAAGATCCATGCAGGTCTGCTGATCTGTTTTCCTGTAATACAGGTGCAGGTTCCTGAGCCGTTTATCTAGCAGAGCGGGACCTCAACATGCGCAGAGCCTTCCAGCACTACTGTAACGCACACACCAAAGGCGGGGGGGGGGGGGGGGGGGGGGGGAAGAGAGAGAAAGAGAACAAAGATACTCTATTTATGTAATTTTTCCTTCTGTTAAACCACATCATTTCAAAGCTGCTGCTCCATGCTGAACTCTTAAGTTTCTATCAAGCTAGTTGTGTTTTCTTTGCATTCCTTAGCAAGACAGGCAGATGACTGATTGCTAAAACAGAAAGCAATTAAAAAGTCAAAGGAGCTGAAACCTACGCTACAGTAGATGCCATAAAGATAACTATGTCCAATGCATACTAATTGCTGGAGTCAACACGAAAACTCATAAAAGAGCCATCTATAATTCATGCAGTCTGGCAAGACAGTAGCTGTAAGTTACTCACTACAACTTACAGATGAATAAAGTATATTAAACAAGAAAAGGGGGGAGAGAGATGCTCAGCAACTGTTTATCCCTCTCTGCCTACTACCAGAAGGGAATCTCACGTTTTTCCAAGATGCTATTTTTCTGTTGTTGCCAGGGTGAGGAAAGTGTGTCTTGCCCACAAAAAAAGGCAGGAGTCCTGACTTTTAATTGAGGCGATCCCAATTAGAACAGCGGTTTTACCTCCACACCAGTATCCCTGCACCCTTCCACCCCGTGGCTAGAGATTGCCTGTGCAAACACACGGTTAAAATCTTCTTCCCCCTTGTACCACCTCAGCAGGCAGGAGCACAGGCGTCCCCTGCTCTGCTCACATTGCAAGCAGCAGATTCCCGCCCCGTGTGTCACGCTTTCATCCAAATCCCAGCAGAAAATTAACAGCAGACTTTACCAGCTAGGTTTTGACATAGGATGAAAAGACACCCCTTCATTTTTTCTTTATTACTTTATGTGGGACTAAGTCTCAAACACAGTCTCACACTGAAGGAAACGTGTTCCACCTGAAAAAAAGGCAAGAGGTGTCCTTTTCCTCCTCCCGACAGCAGATGGGATCTGGGACACATGCTGTCATGGAAAAGGGCAGCAACAATACACACACCCTGAGGGAGGACAGACTGATTGTCACATTTAGAGGTGATTAAAAAAACAAAACAAAACAGAAACTGTAGCATCTAGCTGTCTCCCCAGCCAGTTAGCCCACATCTGAGTGCTGAGCAAGTGTGCCAATTAAACAACAAAAAAAAAAGTCAAGGGCTATCAGTGCATCTGCCCAGACCCCACATTTACATGTGAATTAAAAAAAAGCACCCAGGTTTTCATGTAATACATGAAACAGCAATGTTTGTTCATCTACCTTTAGAATTTACCTGTTAGACCCCTGCAGGTGCTGCCAACACCTAGAGACACAGATGAAACCGCTAAATGAAATAAAACAATAATCACTAAAAATAAGTTTATAAGCGAACGTACCCACTGCTACAGCCAGAGTGGGTGGGTGTGAGGAGGGGGAAAGGAGACACTCATGGCAGGCGGCCACCTCCTGGTTGCCCTCTTGCCCCACTGCCAGCCTTATTTCATAGTGCTAGACATCCAGGATGACTGACCAGTTACAACCCAACAGCAATGCTGGCAGACTGGTGGCTTTTAAAATTCCAAGTCAGGGAGACTCGAGGGTCCTTTTAAAAAAAAAAAAAAAAAAAAAAAGCCTTTAATATGACCCTACCTGTTTGAGCTAAACTGCTGGGTGGGGTTCCCAAGCCCATAGTTTGCAGGAAGACAGGGACACCAGCACAGTGGGCGCTGCTTCTGGGCAGGAGAGCTGTAAAATCTCTTCCTGGGCAGATACACACACTAACCCATCATACTGCACAGATATGCTTCTAAAGAAGAAGAGACTAATTATAACCGCTTGATTCCTAGCAACAGCGCAGAGTTCTCCTTTCACTCCAGTTAAGCTTCTTTCTGGATTTTTTTTTTTTTTTAATTTAAATAATCAAGGCCCAGCTTTCGCCAGCTTCCACGGTGTGGCCCCATGCATGACTGCTCTGCCAGTAACCCAGACACAGAGAGGGTTTCAGTAGCACCCAGGCAGGTCAAGCCCTTTCCACCAGCTTAGGCTCGAATCCAAAACTGCAGAGGGGCGATGCCAGTTACATTGCCATGTTTCGCCTTAGCTTTGCTTGTTTCACCAGTAACTGCCAAATAACCATGTCACCATCAATGCCAGCTATGCACAAGTACCTGGGGCGCAGGATGAACTCACCTTGTGTTCTGGGTGGGTAGCTCATGCTTTGAGAGCTGCAGAGACTAGCTCTGGCTGTTCCTCTCCCTGGGCAGCAGCCTGCTCATTTTGAGCACTTACCCCATTCCAACAGTTTTTAAACCGCCTGAGAGAAATAAATTGCTCCCGTGTTTAAAAAAAGAAGAAAATCTGAGCTGAGACAGAAGGAACCAAGAGTATCATTTTAAAAAGCTCTCAGTCCACAAATCATCCTCCTTGTTTCTTCATCTCCAGAAGTACCATCTCCCCTCCCCCAGCTACATGCCTTAACACGTAAGTTCCCCGTTGCAGATGTCAGGACAGGCTCCCTTTTCCAGCGCAGTACAGAGCAGCCTTGGCTTCAGTTCCACTTTTCCTTGCAGGAAGGCAGAGAGCTGCAACCACACAAGTCAAAGTAGCGACTAGAGTTGGAGCTTGCTTAGCAGGGTGGGAAAAATAAAGGCCTCTTATGTTAAAGCATACCCAAAGCCCATATAAGCACGTTTCCTGGAGGAAATCTGTGTTCCGGAGGAAATGACTAGATGTAGCATAAAAAAAATATATTAGCACACGCAGTTAAACACACCCCAGCTACTCACCACCGAAGTTACTTGGCTCTAAGTCCAAACTGCACATTAGCAGCAGTGGTAACTGAAAGCAGCTGAATCATTAATCATTTTTCCATCCAAAAGTTTCCTATCCAGAAGATGAACATAGAGCACTGGGCTCAGACTAAGCCCTGCTATCCCCTAATGTGGATTAATTCCTAGTACAACGTATTCGTGTTTTAAATACACGTAGGTATTTACAAAAACCACACCTTGTTAAATGCAGATCTACCATCTGACATTTAGCAATGGGGGTGGGGGGGTAAGAAATACGTCAGAAAACTAGAAAATTGTCAGGTCAAGCCAACAACATCCCACACACAGAGGACGCGATAATGCAGCGGTTAGCAAAAAGCCACAGTATGTAAAGAGCAGAAAGTTTGCATTAATCTGTAAAAGGTGAGTTTTTCTAAGGAGGAGAGACACCGAGACAGAGATGTGCAAAGAGGAAACCGCTGGTCTTAGGAGTTGGGAGTTCATCTCTTTTCTCACTGGGAAACTAAAAAGCAAGGAGACAACGCAAGCATCATTCGCGGGTGAAGCCATCCAAGAGCCTCAATTAGACTGAGGGGGAAATGCCACAACAGTTCAGCGCTAATTGGAAATGCAAACATTTATTATGAGAGTAGGGCTCGCTCCTGTGTATAGCTCCATTGTGTTCCCTGCAGCTAATGACAGTAGGAAGCCCTGTGCTCTGTAGTATTTATGTAACGACTGGCAGAGCTGTCACATTCCCTTAATTGCTAGCCAGGATTTTCATAATGGCAGAAGTTTTCAATTAAAGGAAATCGCAAAAATTGCTTCAGTTTCACATTGCTTTGTTAAAGTTTTGGTTCTTCTTCAAAGTTGGGGAAAGAGGAAGAAAGAAAAATTCTCCCAAGACAAAATAAGCTCTGCATCAAACAGGAGCTTTTTGTAGACAAACTGTTTTAAGAGGCAAGGAGAGCACAGTCAAATACCCAGAACTGAAAGAGCTAATTTAGCATCAGTAAAGACAATTTGAGAGCTGCACATAAATCTGCTTCAAGTTTACAACGATTACTTCTTCAATTATGATACATGTGATGCTCCAAAAGCAGTTCATTTAAAAGGAAAAGTGAAAAAGCCTATGGTGGCTTTGGGTTTCCACCTAACTGAGCTTTCACAGAGGAGCCCTCCTTGCTAGTAGAGCATCAGCTCTGTGTTTATAATTACATGCTATCTAGCAAAACACCTTTTGTACCTACTTTATAATCCCAGTACGTACAGAAGTAAGTGCAGTAAGTATACTGTGGCCAGGGTCTGGTGTTCCTAGACTTCCTTACTTGTACCCAAATGGGCTGCAGAGCATTCACGAGTCCATTAAGAATCATCATCATCATTTAATTTAACGAGCAGCAGTTAGTTTTTAGGAGGTACCATCAGGCCTTTTATCGCATCATTTATTCTGATCCCAATCGTACTTACTGTTTGCCAGTTGAGAGAAGAAAGCTCTATAGGACTGGTACAAAGGAACTGCTGTTTCTGCAATATATTGCGACACAACTCTGCATTAGTGCTCAGTTAAATAAAGCCCATGAACCAAGCGAACTATTTTTACTCCCCTGAATAAAAGGAAACATAAGAACATCACTTACTACTGTAGCAGGCCCATTTTAAGGCACTGTGTAATTACAAGTAGAAGTTAATAACAGGAGCAGAAATAGTAGGCAAGGTTTTCCTCAATATCTTTGTGCAAGTCTTTCTGGGGCATGGATCTTCTTAGCCTGCATTCTTGCTACGATTACCTAAATGGCTTTAAGAAGACACACGGATCTTCATTGCTACCTATTCAAAACTCGTTCTTCCTCATGAAGCAGCACCATTGGATGCAGCAACAAAACCCGATCCAGCAGAGGCTGGTGGAGCTCCTGTGCACAGCCCTGTCAGCATCTGCAGCAAGTGATTTGCCTCTTTCAATCCAATTCCCTGTGGACAAGCATCTACATCATAAAATTAGCAACAATATGAACTGCAAATTCAGCAGAATTCAGATTTCACTGATGGATGGATTGCCAGGATGCATGTTTTATTCATCTCAAATGCTTTGTCAGGTTGGTTGCATACTCCCTCTGCACTTAAAATGCTAAAAATGCTATGGTCAGTACTGAGCAGCCAAGCAGCTCTGTTGTACCTTTTCTAAGCGCTAGCCAAAACTCACCAGATTTCCAAAATGAAGACAACCAAAAACTGGCATTCTAGGAAGCTGTCTGAGTCAAGGTATTTTTGTTCAGCACAGAATTCCCTCCCACTGCTGGAAGTCACCTTGCTGAAGGTCCTTAGCAGGAAGTAGCTGTGGGTCATCAGCATGTGAATTAGCCTCCCTGGGAGAGCACAGCATGCAGCAGATCAAGATGCACAGTTTTCTGATCATACTTTAATTCCAATAATTAAGATTCAAGGACATTCACTGCCAGCACGCTCTTGTAGAGGTTCCTGCTAGCTACCCATAACCCCAAAGCTTCCTCAGTGTTCAGGCTGTCAAGCCAATTCTCATTTCAGCATCCACCCCAGGTTACCTGCCCACAAGCCCTCTCTCTCCTGTTGTAAATCAAAGGCAAGAGAGTATAAAAGGAGTTATTTTACATTCTGCAGCTAGCACACTATAATTCCACCTCTCGCCTTTGCAGTAACAGCTCTGTTCGCTATAAATCTGATACAAACAGGGCAGTCAGTTTTGGAAACAGCTGTTTCACAGCCCACAAGAAATTTCAGCGTTGGTCTCTGAGCATCCCCAGGAGGAATGCACGGGGCTGCGCTTCCCAAACCAATATTGCCCCAGCCACTTCATGGCATTTACGACCTGCCTCACGTAAGTGCTGCCTCCATCTTTACTGAGGCTCACATTTGTACACCCACTGCAGCACAACCCACACTAACTCCCCCTTGCCTGTTCTTACACTCCTCGCAGAGCGACGTGGTGAAGTGAAACACACTGGCTGCAAGAAAGGGCATCCTGCAAATCATTCCAAAACAGACCATGACCTGGTGGCTTAAGTGAACTGTCTCCTTTGCAAGTACGAGGTTGCTTCCTCCACTCTTTCTTTCCAGCCGCATCCTTCGAGCTGAGTTTCCCTCCATTCCTAGTTATTCTCGTACCGCTGGTATTTGCAGGTGCTGATTCACAGCCACCTGAGGTATGCACATTTGGCTGCTTTTATTTTTAAGGAAAGTTACTTTGGGCTCAAAATAACTTGTTTTTCTGTGAATACTCTTCAGTATCTATCTAGTTTTATCTGAGGAGCTTAAGTAGTCCTCTTCAAAAAAAGCGTCCAAGTTTTATCATTCTCTGTTGCTCTATTAAAATCTAAAACAGACATTCAAATTTGTGGCCTGCCATTATGCTTGGTCCCTTTTAGCTTTAAAAACGGAAGTTGGATTTGAGCCTAATATATATTCTTTAAACTAAAATATATTCTTCTATCATGGTGTGAATATACATCCCCATAAGTGAAACTTCCCCTAAGGGTTTCAACCCTTAATACAATTAAAAATCTGGAAATACCTAATGCTTTGTTTCTGACAAAGCTGAACCTAGACATCTCAAAAAGAAGTGGTCAGATGCCAAATCATTACTTTTTGAAATGGGCTCTCAAAAAGCAGCCCCGAGCAGATCAGCCCACAAGTCTGTCATTTCAAAATCCGCAGACAGCTTCTGTCTAAGACTCAAGATGATGTACTGTCTCCAGCCCCTCTCTGCTGGCTCCTAACCTGCTCTCCCCCATGGAACATCTGTGTTCTGGATATTTCCTTGGAGATTCGTTAACTGCTGCTTCCTCAAAGGCTGAGATTACTGGCATTTTTCTCAGACTACATTTCTAAGCATTTGAAAGACCTGTCAGGACAGATAAATAAATAAATAAATACAGAAAAATATAAATTCATCATCCTGTCTGTCAAGACACAGCAGGTAAAGAGAAAACCGAAGTTTAGGCTAACGTCTTTAAAGACCATTTTCTGCCTTGCCTGCCTGTATATCATTTACATAGCATTTCACACTCACACTTAATGTCAGTGTCCTCTGAGGGATAGAGTGAATTTGAATATTGGTATCTCTAATTTGGGAGGCAATTAGGCCAATAACAACAATCCAGAGCTGAATGTATACTCAAAACAATCTATTTAGCATTCTATTTTAATTAAAAAAATCAGTCAAAATAATCCTGTTATCCCTGAGGATTGCTTTAGGCACGGTTCCAATCCTGCACATCTTTTTTTTAATCTTTCAGTTCCACACACAGAAAGTGATTGAAAAAACACTGTAGACTACTGGAATGGTTCTTTCTGTACACAAGTTCCTCTCCCAGTTGGAGAGCTCAGGAAGACAGAGAAATAAAATTGCCCAATGCCAATCAGCCACTTGCTAAGCCAGTTTAAAAAAAAAATAAAAAAACCAACAAACAACAAAACCTAAAAGAAAACCAATAAAATAAAAGCAGTATACACCTGAGGCCAATAAACACAGTTTCCCCATTCTTTGCCCCACTACCTGCAAATGTCATGTCAAAGGGCACCTCTTATTTCCTCGTATTTCCACCCTTTGCCTCCCTTGTCGAAAAGTAACATGTGCAGCTGTAGAAGAGGTGCAATTTACATCTTTTTTATTTAAAAAAAAAAAATTTCAAAAAACTTCTTTCATTTCTGGATTTGCTCTCACACGCTCGGTGGGGCCCTGCTGCATAACTAGCATTTTATCCATAGGAGACAGCAGCAGCACAAGCCAGCACAGCTGCCAGCACCAGTTACCTGCACATAGCACCCCACTGGGGCCCACGGGGAGGGGGCAGAAGGAACAGGGCAGAGGCAGAGCGTGCAGTACAGTAGAGAGCACATACATATGTACATGTGTATGTACACACATATACACACGTGTGTGCATATCATTTGCACCACCCAAGTAACTCATCTTGCTTACTCCCAGACAGCACGTATGCACCATATGACCATTTATAAAATCATTTCTAAAATACCGGTGGAGACCAGTGACAAGTGGCATTCCCCAGGGCTCAGTGCTGGGACTGGTGCTGTTTTAACATCTTTGTCGGCAACATGGATGCTGGGATCTGGTGCCCCCTCCGTGAGTTTCCGATGACCCCGAGCTGTGCGGTGGGGTCGGCAGGCTGGAGGGAAGGGATGGCCCAGGGGGACGCTGACAGGCTGGAGAGGTGGGCCTGTGTGAAGCTCGTGGAGTTCAACGAGGCCAAGTGCAAGGTCCTGCACATGGGCTGGGGCAGTCCCAAGCACAAATATGAAGACAACAACTGGCATGGAGACAGGCTGGGAGAGTTGGGGTTGTTGAGCCTGGAGAAGAGAAGGGTCTGGGGAGACATTAGAGCAGCCTTCCCCTATCTGAAGGGGCCAACAAGGACGCTGGAGAGGGGCTTTTTACAAGGGCATGCAGTGATAGGACAAGGGGGAATGGCTTTCAACTGAAAGAGGGGAGATTTCGGTTGGACGTGAGGAAGAAACCCTTCCCCGTGAGGGCGGCGAGGCGCTGGCCCAGGCTGCCCAGAGCAGCTGTGGGTGCCCCATTCCTGGCAGGGCTCAAGGCCAGGCTGGACGGGGCTGGGAGCAGCCTGGGCTGGGGGGAGGGGGCCCTGCCCAGGGCAGGGGGACTGGAACCAGATGATCTGCAAGGTCCCTTCCAACCCCAACCATCCTAGGAGTCTATAATAATTATCCCCAAGTGAAGTACTTTAAAAAAAATATAAAAAAAAGAGCTGTAAAAAGTTATAAAGCACAATAGACAGCTCTGAATTCGTATTGTTTGGTATTACGCCTTGCCTAGTTACTTCTGTACATATGCACACACCAGATCTTGTTTCTACTAACTGGAATTCATATTAATTTAAAAAATAAATAAACCAACTCCCCAGAGGCATATAAACAGGGTTGTTGCCCAATTCCATGTGGACCTCACGCACACAGGTTACTCAGCCACTACCACTCACTATATTGGCATATGCTTAGGAATTAAACAAGAAAAGTAAACAATGCCGCTTCTTGAGTCCATTTCCTCTTCCAAGACACTTGTGGGAGAGAGGGCCGGGCAGCTCAGAAAGGTTAACCTCACAATTTCCCTTCAGACTTGTGCTGGAGAAAAAAAGAGATTCAAGATCTTCCAACTCCAGAAATAAAAATCCCCCTCTGCAGAAGTTTTACTCTACCAGGTCAACGCACAGAAGGCAGCGGTGGGTCCCCAGCCCTCTCCTTCACCACTCCTTATCCTACTGAGCCCTCAAGTCTGCAAAACTTGAACTCCAAATGCTCAAAGGCTCATTGGGAGGTGGAAAAGGTGCCAACAGACAAAACTAATAAAGTTCCTAAACCACTTGGACTATCTTCACATTCTTTGTTTTTAGCATTTGAGCGTAGAAGCCCAAGGAGCTGGTGGGTAGAAAAAGGTTTCACTCATCCTGGAATTTAGTAGTAAGACTAAACTTCAGCTGTGAAGCTCTCTTGCCTCCTCCACTGCCTGCATCCCTCAAATACCACTGGGAAATCAGGTAGGATGGTTTCAGTGTGTCAATAGCCCACGTGATGATGATGAAGTGGGAAGGTTTTCTTCATTACAGGCTTTCCACAGCGTAACACTTTGAGAAAGTCTGTCTGAAGAGACAAAAGCTCACTCCTTGCTGCTAGGACAGGGCGTAGAGCCAGGGCAGCCTCCGTAAATCTGTAGAGATGGTGGGTAAATGTTTCTCTTCCTCTCCGCACCCCCAAAAGAACCAACAGTTGTAACAGCTTTTAGATCTTTACACTCCAGAAGAAAATCATCACAGAGCAGCAAGGTCTTAGTTTAACCTGGCAAATATCTACAGTACAGAGTCAGAAAGCCAAAGCAACTTAGATTTGCCTGCAGGCAGGACTAAGCACCACCACCCAACAGCGAACCATGCCGCAGGCCTGCAGGATCAGGACCACCGCCGCACACCTGCAGGATCAGGATCAGGACCACCGCCGCGCTGCAGCTTGGTGGTCACTAGGGCCAAACCTCACCTCACCTACACACACAAACCCAGCGCAGAATATTGTGGCGTGAGGCCATAGGACCATACAGCAAGAAGCACCTCCGAAGACCCACGCAGCCATGTGAGTATAAAGCTGATGGAAGAGGTAATATTTGGTTTGGACCTTTTCTATACCATTAGCGCTTGCACTAATTACAATAGCCAACAGCAGCAGTCACTCTGATGGGAGGGCTGAACAAAAGTGACACAGCTGTCAACCACATTCAAAGAAGCAAATCCTTAAGAGTTCATGGGTTTGGGGCCAGAACACAACCCAGCCAGCAAGATACGTGGGTTTGCAGCTTTTCTAGGGCAGAATGCTTCAGAGAGTAAGTACAGCTGACGCAGACGTTAAAAAACTAAGCGCGTTTGCCTGGTTCTCAGGGGGATTTAAACAGCAGGTGAGTGGGGCTGGTCTGTGGGACATGACCCTTTTTTATTTCAGCTATTTAGATGCAAATTGTTCCCCCTCCCTCCCCCTCTCAACACCATCTGTTAGCCCAGAGGTTTAGAGTGTGCCTAGGGTGTAGAGGTTTTGGGGGAGGGGGATATAGATAAAGCATTGAGAAAATTTCAGTTGATGCCCATATTTCCTCTGGGGCACAGTTTAGGGGAGGAAAAAACCCCAACCCACCGTCACTCTGCAATACTATTGAATAACAAAAGGATTTTTCTCTCATTCTGCTGCACTTTTCCTACCGACACCGTGGATATCCTACCCTAGAAAGCATTCCTTGTCCAGCTTTTGGCCAACAAGCAACATCATATAGTGACACTTATAGAAGGTTGCTATGGTGTTAGCACAGGGCATGAGCTGGCATTGCAGGAAGTATCAAAGAGCCAAGGAATTAAAGTCTTTAAGTAATAATGATGAATTCCTTCACTAGAAGGCACAGTATTAAATGTTCTTTTACTGCTAGGGAAGCTACCTCGTCTCTGTCTGATTTTTCCCAGCGAACAGCAACGTACTTTCCAGAACTGTTGAAACACTTCACGAAGGGCTCTGGATTCCCCGTAAAGGAAAGATTATGGGTGATAGCACAGAGTCCACTTTCAGGAAGCTTGACAATGATGCAGTATTGGGAGGGGTGGCTAACAGACCAGATGGGTGTGCTGCCACTCGGAGGGATATTGGACAGGCTGGAGAAACAGGCCAACACCAACCTTGTGAAGTTCAACAAAGGAAAATGCAAAGCCCTGATGCTCGGGAGGAATAATCCCAGGCATCAGCACAGATGGGAGCCAAGAGGCAGAGAAACAGCTGTGCAGAGAAAGACCTGGGAGTCCTGGTGGACATCAAACTGACCATGAGCCTCCACAGTGCCTTTGCCACAGAGAAAGTCGGCAGCATCTGGACCGCATTAGGAAAGACACTGCCAGCAGTGAAGGGAGGTGATCCTTCCCTCTGCTCGGAGCTAGTGAGACACATCTGGAGAGCTGGGTCAAGTGCTTGCCTCCCCAGTACAAGAGAGACATGGACAGACTGAAGAGAATCCAGCAAAGGTCCACGAAGATGATTAATGGACTGCAGCATCCGACATATGAGGAGAGGCTGAGAGCTGGGACTGTTCAGCCTGCAGAAGGAAAAGCTCAGGGGGATCTTGTCAATATGCATAAATACCTGATGGAGATGTAAAGAAGATGGAAGCAGGCTCCTCTTGGTGGTATCCAGCAACAGGACAAGAGGCAACGGGCACAAACTGAAATACAGGAAATTCCACTTAAACATAAGAAGTTGGGGGGATGGACACGACAACAAAACACAAAACAAAAAAACAGAAACAAGAACTTTTTTCCTGGGATAGAACCAAACATACAGAACAGGTTGCCCAGAAAAATCATGGAGTTTCCATCCTTGGGGGTGCTCAAAACCCCGCTGGGCGTGCCTCTGAACATGCTGCCACCACTGTAAGTGGGGAGCTGGACTAAACTACCCACTGAGGCTCCTGCCAACCTCACCAGTTTCACAATTACAAGCCGCACAGAGTGGCAGGGAGGCTCTAAAGGAAAGAGATATGCAACATCACTCAAACAACTTATCTGAAGCAAGTGGTTTTAGTCAAACAGCCTCCATGGCCCCAGTTCAGTGATGAAGAAAAATTACAAGAGGTGATAAGTGACAACCTTTAGCAAAACAAAACCCAAAAAACAGTGGAAGAGCTGGGATCAGTGAACACCCTTATTTTGAGCTTTAACATATGCAGTACAGTCCTGATACTTGAGAGATGCAAGCTCTTGTTCTGCTTCTCACAGAAACCTCATTTATGATCTTGGAGACACAAGAGCCAGGGAAAGCGTGAGTACTTCTTGTTTGCTTTGCCCTCCTGCAATCAGTCAATTACCTCTTTCAAGGAAAGGCAATTCACGTGTTACAGCGCAGGCATCATGAAAAAAAATCCCTTTCAGGTGCTTCTGCAACTTCAGTTCATAAGAAACACATCCCCAGTTTAAAAAAAAAAAAAAAAAAAAAAGAAAGAAAAAGAGAATTGTGTATGCAATCCCTGATGGGAGGGTAAAGGGGGGCAAGGAGGGATGACAAAACCCTTCCTTCCCCTTGGAGCCCAGATGATGGGACAGAAGAGCTCTCCCTAACTTTAAGTGCAGATAGGCAGAGACCACCTTAGAGGAAGCAGGGAAGGAAGAAAAAGCGTGGGCTTCGGAGCCTCAACCGCAGCTGAGCAAGTCCTTAGTTCAAGGCTGACACCAAGACAGGTTCAGGCAGACTTTAATGATGGTGCTCCATGGAGGTGAAGGAAAGGAGCTCAGCTGGGAAGACTTTCTGCCAGACAAGGTTTACACAGCAACATTTTTTGAAAAGTTTTTGGGCCTTTTTCTTTTTTTTTACTGTTGGGATATTGTTTTGGTTTGTTGAATGTTGCCAACACAAACACTTTCCTCTTTCTTGCACAGCCAGAAGAGGCCAGAACAACATATGATCTCAACTGTATGGTGACAGTCAGGAACTTCAGGTACCTACTTCCAAATTATTAACATCTAAAATATATGCAATTCAGTATCTCTTACTGGAAAGCAATATTCTGACAGTCACAGGCATTTCATAGAAACATTTTTTTAAAAAAAAATCAATTATCTGAACAAATAAATCTAATAAATTTGTGCTGATATTTTGAAAGAATTTAAAGTTTTCATTTTAAAATAAAAGCAGTTGTATTTTCTCCATTTATGAAAAACAGTTTTCAGAACATTGGCATTTCCCCTACACGATGAGAGTCATCTTTATATGCTGCTTTAAATCACCAGCTCATTTCTGTTTCCAGGTCTCTGGCACGTCACCAGCATTACTGAGAATCTAAAGAACAGTTACTGGAAATGTTTTTATTTAACTAACTTCATGTTCACAAAGCACATGTATAAATTTTAAGGGCTGCAATCCTGCAGTTTGATCTGTGCTATAAGATACAGGCATCAATTTTCAGTCTCCTTGACTTTAAAAAAGATAGAAAGGTCACCTGTGATAGCTAAGAGGTACTTGGCCTTAATGCCAGCAAGCCACCCACTGAAAACAGTGGGAGTTTGGCCTGAATTAGGATTTCAGGATTTATCCCATAATGCCCCGTAACACTTCCCACACAGCACTACCTGACAGCTTTGGAAAATTGGCAAAATGTGAAGGACCTGCTGACAACATCTGAGATGAGGTTTCCAAGGGTATATTTTATAATTATTGAATTCAACCAATACCTGTTTACATATGCATATAACTCTCACAATTCCACAGGAGTTTTAGCATGCTGATTTTAAAAGCAGTGGCTAAAAACACATCTCCAAAAGCTACTCAATGCCCAACTAACCATACTTTTAAAAGCAAAAAAACCACAAAGCAGGTGCATCCAGGACATCGCTTAACTTGTGCATAATCCCCCAGCTTTGGTTCGCTGCTGTTTTTTGTGATTAGGTAAGTAACACCAACAACAGACAGATGCTTTTCTAGAATGTCTTTCCAGCACCACCTCCCAAATTGCCATCTTCTCCCACAGATACCTCTAGAACAGCCCTACAATAACTACTGACATCCCCAGCATGACCTGGGGCAAGGTGGATGGGTTTACAGCCAGGACACATCAAGGTCTGAGAGCCAATTGCTGTCCACACGGTGCCTTTGCGCCCAGATCTAATGGCAGGGATGCTCAAGAAACCAGTCTGCTACTGGTTGATGGTCTTTCCCATCCCTGTTCCACACTCTGATCTGGTCACTATTTCCTTAATTAACTTGAACATTTCCCCTGAGGTTCAACCTAATCAGACCATCCTGCAGGGAGCCAACCAACAGCCAGGTCACATATTCCACAAGCCCAGGGCTTCGCACAGTATTGCTGCTCTGAACAGGGGACCTGGCGCCTGCCCAAACTGAAGTCACCAGTTTCACTGACAACAGCACAGGGTTTGCAGCATCCAGTTCTTACACGGATCCTTTATTTGGATCCCTAGACGCAGCAGGGGCTTGCACATGACAGGATCAACACCTATGGTGTAAGTCAGATCAGATCCCTGTGAAAAAAATAAAAAAATCAAGGCAGCAACTGGGACACAATACATAAGGATTCGGTGCAGCCTCTGTAGCAATCGCAGCAGCTCCCTGACAACCAACAGAAAAAAAACCCAAAGAAAAGAAAAAAGTTTCAAAGGTAGCCAATGGAAAGCAGGCCTTTCGGGGATTGAAACACGACTCGTTTTGGAGCAAGAGTCAAACTAAGCACACAGGCTGCTGAAGAGACCAGACAGGTTCCAATTTAAAACAAATTACAAGAAGACTTCCACGGATTAGTTGGTATGCTTGTGTTTTACCGTGAAACTGGTCATTTTCTTAAGACGATCTAAACGCAGGAGAAGGCAAGAAGCCTGACTCAATGAAGGGTGGGGGAGAAAAAAAGCAGCCAAAAAAATCCCATAGTTGTCATGTTTATGACTTATGTTTTCTAGACAGGAAATCTTTGGAGCAAGCAAAAGCCTGCCTGCCCTCCACTTCATAAACTCTTGATATCACAATCACATACTTAAAATATTACCTTCTTGAATGATGCAAATTAAAAGGCATAAGTAATTCTCTGACATACTACTGAAAACCACACACCAACACGAAATAGCAATTTATTGCGTGCAAGTCCATTAAACTATTACTTACAGCGTAATAAACAGCAGCCACACAAGATACCACTGTCACCACGGAGCAGAAACCCTAGGGAATTCCTCACCCCTGGCCCTGGGAGTTTGAGCGAGAGAAGCTGAACTGCTCCTGCTTGGAGCAGGGTTTAGTCCCCCAGAAAGACTGCAGTACCTCAGCTAACACAGCAATTGTCCCGTAATTAACATGTGTGCTTTATAGGCAATAAAACAAAAGGGACCCTTAACTTCAAAAGTTGTTTTTAAGGCAAAAGCAGTGGAAAGTTTTTCAAATGATGACTGTGAAAGGACAAAGAGGGAGACAACTGTGACTGACGATGCTCATGGGAGACCAGGGTTCAGAGGCCACATCGACAGCGGTTTGATTTTCGCAGAGGGAATGTGGTTACCGACCACTCAGAGAGCCCTGAATGAGAAGGCAGGCTGGCAAGCCAGAACAAGACACCCAGCTCCACAGGCTAGACAAAAGCTTGGGTCTCTGAGGCTTTTTATTTTCTCCTCCTCTTCCAGAGTTAAAACTGGGATGCCATCAGTTCCTCTTTCCCAAATGGAATGCCCTCTGAGAGCAAACCAGATTTCAAAGCTTTCTAACAACCACACGGAACACGCTGCCAGAGCTTGCTGCTTCCATCTGAGCATTCAGGACATCTGCAGCGTGGTCCTGGGATCAGGGCACAGCTACAGTTGGATATTGTCCAGGGGTATTTTAGGAGAATGAATCAAATTGCCACACAAACGTAATTGCCAAGTTTCAGTCTAATGTTACAGCAATTTTTTCGACACGTTTTATTTCAGAGGACAGACTGGTGAACTAATATTTTGTTATCAGTATGTTCAAGTCCTCTAACGCAATGTCCATATCTTTGGTAAGGGATAGGATTCCTTTTCCTTCTACGTTTGATAAGAGAAAGCACTACAAATTCTTTGTCCAGACTGGAAAAAAGATTTGGATAGACTGAGTTTAAGGCAGTCAGAGAGAGAGAATCAGTGAGAGATGCAAAGTAGTATTCTTGAATGACCTATTCCCTCCCAAAATCCACAAATTTGGAGCAGAGGATGTTTGGTCCTCTGCTTTTTCTTCCAGGAGTCCCTTCAGAAAGCCAGCCTGCAAGACATTCGCTGAATATCTGATCGCTGCATTACTTGATGCTTTCAATTCTTGCAGCCCACACAGAGCCAAATCATCTGGGAAACAAGGTTTCCCTGCTTCCAACGTCACAGTATTTAAGAGGTCAAATTCTGACCCCTTCTGAAAAGGCTGCCCAGAAAACATGCGCAAGATTAGCACACTTCTGTGCTCCCATCACCAAATCGCTGTCCACCCAGCTCTTGTCCAGTGCAAGACTGTTTCCGAGCCTTGGAGGCATCTCGCAGCACCTCAGAGAACACAAATGATCTGCGTGCACTAACATGCATTTGGACCATCTGTTAAACCCACAAGGCATCCACCGTCAGATCTGTAAAGAGTGGGGAGTCACTGGTAGGTAGCAAGTACGATTTCCTCTTCACTATTTCTTTTAAAAAATGTTTTGGTCCCAGTTACCACGGAACTGGAACGTCACTTAAAGAGGACCTTTTGCTCACAGCGCCACATGAGATTTCAGGTATCAGAGTAAGGCTGAGCTATCCAAAATCCAAGTTGTTTGTCCACCCTGTTCCCATTACAGAGCTAGGAACTCCATAAGGCTCTCCAGGCTGGACGACAGCACCTTCTCCACCAGACAAAGTTTCCTGAACATAGGGTTAGAATCTGCCGCTACTTGATAGATGTGACTGGGGGATCAACCCCTACTCATGGTTTGTTCAAGGTGTTCATTTAAATCAAAGCAGCCACCTCTAGAACAAAGACTGAAAACAATATTTTTGCTTACAGAGCAAGAATCTGCTTTAGTAGAATACTGAGTTGGTTGGACTGTACTACCATGTGAACTGTGCCTCCAGGATTTCAGAGCGAACAAATCCACAAACTTTTAATCCAGAAAGTGAGAAGATAAAAGAGATTTATTTAAAGAGATTACAGACCCCTAAACCAGTTACAAAAGCCATGTCATTCTGTAACACTGTTCACAAGAACTGAGCTCAACTTTCCAAAACCTGTCATTCTGCGTTATTATATTTTTGAACTTGAGAGGGCTGTACCCCAGCACCGAGCTTCAAGCCTAACAGCCTCTTTGCCTGAAGATGACTGACCGTAGCAAAAAAATCAAGTTAAGGAGTGTGAAAAGTGGCTTCAGATCTATTTAGCAGGTGTATGATTCCAAACACCAGCTTGATAATTAGCATCCACAGACACAGGAGGCACCAACCATAACTCAAAGGAGGGATAGGTCCCAGTCTACAGTCACATGGAAGCACCAAAAATCTATGGGTTTTTTCCTCCAACTCTCTTAAGTTCTTCCAGGGATTCAAGAAAGGAGAGAAGAGCTCTATTATTGCTCTATTCTACTTTGCACAGGATTCCCTGAAAGTAGAAATTCCCCCCTTCCTCTTACCTTTTAGCATGATCTTCAAGGAGGAAGATGTATTTTAAAGAGAGCTTGAGTCTGAATGAACCACACCTTCCTACTCCACAAGCGAGACAAAGTGCTCCAAAGTCACGCTCTGTGTAGTGACGGAAACAAAGATTTCTATCAATTTCCTCAGAGCCCTGCAGAGTTGATGAAAATCATTTAATTATCAAGTCACGAACACCACTGACCCCCTGGAGCCTCATGGGCTCGGAGCAGTTTCTGAAGAGCAAGCCACACTTCTGGAGGTGACCCCCCAGCCTCGAGCAAAAGCACTGTTGGCTGGAGCTGTGACGATCCAAAGCGACGGGCTAATGACAGCATCACTTGAGCATAATCTGTCCTGCAGGACAACCGTTACCGCTTCCAGGTCCCAAGAGAATTCTAAGAGATATCAGAGGAAATATTTTTGCAGAAATCCACTCACACACACAAAGGTGGAGAAGGAAACAGCACAAAGCTCTCCAACACGACCTTGCTTGCTCTTGTGCTAGTTACAGAAATCCACGGTAGCCCAGACTTCGGCATAAACATTAGCCACTCAGGTACGTACTCTGGGCTCCAGGCAGCTCGACACATCTGCCCGTGCTCCAAATACACCTCTGATGGCAGTGCAGACTGAGCCCCAGAGACAAGCCGAGACCCAGGTGACAGAGATTCCAACATGATAGCGCTATTTCAACAGAAGCTCGAGCACAGCCCCAGTTCCCTCTAAAAATGAAAGGCTTGGTGGGACAATTCATGTGATTAAAAGCTACACAAAGCCTTGAGTCATTTGCTGGGTCACGATCCAGCTGATTCTAAGAATCTGTATGCAGGCTGTTTACCCAGAAACTAACCTACTGCCTTGGTAAGCGTTGCTTAATTTAGAAGAGTGATTACTTACAGCACCTGCTGCTAGCCTTACAGTCTTTGATATGCCAGCTTCTCCAAAATTAATGCTAAGTGTTCTAAAATTATTTACAGAAGTAATTAAGGAAAAGACTAAAAAAAGAGCACTAAATGTATAACGTAACAATCAGTTGGGTTATCAGCAGCAATTGAAACTGTAATTTCCAAAGCAAACAGCATGAGTTGAGGCAGCCTGAGCTGAAGTCGTGCAGTCGGTCCCTGCAGCAGACTCAGCCAAGTGTAACCGCAAACACATTGCACAGGCTACACACACCGGTGTTACGTGCAACACCACCGCCTCAGGAGAAGCTTTCCAAAGGTGTCCTGCCTGTAAAGCCACATTACCTATAGGCTTTAAATCTAAAGCCTAACACACAGGAGCCTTGTCATGCAAGTGTAGCGTCTTTTGGAGTAATTGAGTGCTGAGGTCAGCAGGCAATAGATGGAGGAAGAAAAGGGAAGAAGGGAGAGCTGAGGAACTGGCTCAGTTCTCAAGGCCTTACTCCTCCTCTAGAAGCTTCTGTTCACATCTACAAAGGGGGACTCAGAATTAAGTCCACGGGCCCCGATGGGTGCACCCATGAGTGCTGAGGGAGCTGACAGATGTCTTTTTGCGAGGCCAGTCTAGATAATTTTTTATCAATCATGGGGACTGGGAGAAGTGCCCACAGACTGCAGGAAAGCAAGCATCACTCCTAATCTTCAGCGAGGACCCAGAGAACTACAGGTGGGCCTACAGGAACCTCATGAAGTTCAGGAAGGAGAAATGAAAAGTGCTTCATCCAGGGAGGTACACCTCCAGGCTCCTGAATATGCTGGGGGTTACCCAGCTGGAAAGCAGCTTGGCACAAATGGACCTAGGGGTGCTGGTGGACACCAAGCTGGACAGGAGCCAGCAATGGGTCCTTGCAGCAAATGGCATCCTGTGCTGCATTGCAGAAAGTCCTGGTGACAGATCAAGGGAGGTGATCCTTCCACTCTGCTCAGCACTGGTGAGGCCACACCTGGAGGGCTGTGTACAAGGGAGCCCAGCACGGGACAAGAGAGACATGGGCAGGCTGGAGAGGGTCCAGCAAAGGGCCACGAAGATGCTGAGGGGACTGGAGCATCTTCCCTATGATGAAAAGTTGACAGAGCTGGGACCGTTCAGCCTAGAGGAGAGAAGGCTTGGGGGAACCTCATCAATGTACATCAATACCTGCAGGGAAGGTGCAAAACCAACAGAGCCAGGCCCTTGTCAGTGGAGCCCAGTGCCAGGGGCACAAACGGAAACACAGAAAGGTCCCTCTGAACATCAGGAAACACTTTTTTACTGTGAGGGTGACCAAACACTGGCAGAGATTACCCAGAGACGTTGTGGAGTCTCCTTCCTTGGAGATATTCAAAAGCCACCTGGACGCAATCCTGGGCAAATGGCTCTGGGTGACCCTGCTTCAGCAAAGGGTGTTGGACCAGATGACCACTGCAGATCCCTTCTAACTTCAAGTGGCCTGTGATTCTGTGAAGACACGTACCTAAAGGCATACAGGCATCAAGAAAAGCTCTTCCCATAATTTCAAGAGGCAGGGCAAACCTTCACCTTAATTTCAACTACTGAATGTATGTTTCACTCCGTTTGAAAAACAGTGACATTCCAGTAATGGTAACTGAGACGTTGGATGCTTCCTTCCAGGGAAAGGAAGAGTTCAGAATTAAATATGGAACCCTTTCCCACACAGGTCTGTCTCAGACAAGCGTCAGTCCCCTCACTCATGTCCACATAAGTTGGAAGCAATTCAAGTTTGGGGGCTTATTTCTGTTCCTAATCAAGACAGAAGTTATTTGCAAAAGTTCAGCTGGGATCTTAAAACCTCCTTCATGCATTCAGAAGGACTTTTTCAGCAGCTTGAAAACATCTAACAGACTATGCCTGCTTCCTCCCCTGACCCATATATATCAATGTAGAAAAGCTGCAAGTGGCCAAAAAGGTTTGCCTTTTAGGAGATGGAACAAAGCACATAACATTCCTGTCTGAGTGCAACAAAAACAGTTTGAACAAGGTTTCAAAAGGTCGCAGTCATTACAGCCTCCCAGAACTAGAGGCACCCAGTTACAATTCAAGCTATGCAGCTCATCTCTTTCAAGCCCAAAAGCTTAGCTAAGTTAGCAGGTCTTTTGGGGACACTAAGCAGAGTATTGGAGTGCCTCAACTCCAGACACTGGCTGTATCTGAAGCCAAAAAAAACAGAAGTCAAACTCACAAGTACTGAGGTTTAGCAGATCTATGCGATCTGTGAGGGCAAAAAGCTCACTTCACCCATTATTTCACAGCTGTGCAGCAGTCCAGAAAGCATCACACTTCACATTTATTATTCCTTTGGATGTTCTTACGTCTTTGCTTGTGGCTTATGTATTCAAGTGTCTTCTAATCTGTGCAGCTTTCTAAAAGAACCAGCTATCTGCTGTTTCTCTGCACAATGAATTAACAAAGGCTTGGAATAAAAAAAATACCCTGAAACTGTTTTCAAAGGGAAAATGAGCAATGGTTTCTGCAGGAAAGGGTAATACTCCCCCAACCCCTCGGCCAACTTTTTCTGCTTACACTAGGGGCTCATAAAATTTCAGGATCTTCTTCTAAATTTTAAGCAATGCACAGAAAATCACTCCTCCAGAAAACACTACTTGGTGACAAAATGTTACTGATGTGGGTGAAGAACAGCTTCTTCTGGGTAACACAGAATACCTGAACGTGCCCAATAGCTCCACTACCCATGTATAAACCAAGGACACTAAGTGAGCTGAGAAAGTTCACACATTTACAGCAGAGGAGAAACGCCATGTGGGTTTCCAGACTTCTGTCCTGTCCTGCTCTGGTTCCGAGTTTTCTGCTGCCACCCTCCAACCCCCTGTGACTTTTGCAAGCGACTCCAGAGCAAGGCAGAGAGCAGGGATCTGCCAGCTGCGGCAGGCTGCCAGGGAAACTGCTGGCTCTGGTACCACACTCAGAATGGAAACAGCGCAGAGAGAGTGGAGCAGGAGCTGGCAGTGCTTGCCATCCTTGCCCATCTCCTGTGCAGCCTCCCCCCATCAGGAACATTGGCACTGCTCACTCTCTTTTTCCTTTCCTCCTGAATAAACCTCACAGGTTTGTTCCTGGTTCAAACTATCAAGCAATTACAACACTTCACCCTGCTTGCTGCAGGGCCCGAGTGGCATGAAGCAGAGATTTTGATCACTGGTCCTGGCACAGTTTATGCTGTTCTTGTTCTGACCACCTATACCAGGGATGGAATTTTCATTTCAGGACCCTCTCTCTGGAAAACCATTTCGTCATCAGAAATTTCTCTATACTCTCTGCACCCTGACATGCTTAAAGCCCTCAGCACACCCTCTCAGATTTACATAGAGTCATAGAATGGTTGGGGTTGGAAGGGACTTTAAAGATCATCCAGTCCCACCCCCCGCCAGGGGCAGGGCCCCCTCCCCCCAGCCCAGGCTGCTCCCAGCCCCGTCCAGCCTGGCCTTGAGCCCTGCCAGGGATGGGGCACCCACAGCTGCTCTGGGCAGCCTGGGCCAGCGCCTCACCATCCTCATGGTAAAGAATTTTTCTTGTATCTAATTTAAATCTAAATCTCCCCCCTTTCAGTTGAAAGCCATTCCCCCTTGTGCTATCACTACCTGCCCTTGTAAAAAGCCCCTCTCCAGCGTCCTTATCGGCCCCTTTAGGCACTGGAGCTGCTCTAAGGTCTCCTTGGAGCCTTCTCTCCTGCAGGCTGAACAAGCCCAACTCTCTCAGCCTCAACATGACTGACATGGCCCTTGTTCCCCGCTTCCCCCATCTGACACCCGACTGAATCTCTGCTGACCTCCCCTAGAAGCACATGCCCCAACCTATGCACTCACCTATGCAAGGCACACCCAAGTTGTGACATGACCGTCAGACTCCTCTCTGTCTAAAGTGAAAGTGCACTCATTTCCATCACTCCACTGAACACCTGAAGAACATCTATTCCAGGCAGTTTGTCTTTGCCCCATCTCTGCTGATCTGGTCCTCCAAAGTGTTTCCTCCTCTCATAGGAGACTGATGGCTGATGCCCATCAGCTCCGTACAACTGCAAAGCCCCAGCATCACTGGTTACTTCCCATCAGTTTTAAGTCTAAATACTTTTCAGACTGACGGCAAGAACTGCCACTTCAATAAAACGTTAAAGAGTTGAGCATCAAAAGTTTCCTCCAATTCACGTAAGACAACTTATTTTGACAAGAGAACCCAAATATCTAGATATTCTCTAGAGACAGCTCTCAGGGCAAAGAACAGAGGTATAACAAAAGCAACATGGACATCACTCAGTGACATTGGTGTTTGAGCCTGGCTTAACACAGTAAAAAGGAAAGGTATCTGCCCTTTGTATCACTGGATAAAACAAACAGACATGCCGAAAACTCTCCAGGGTTTTTACTTCAGAAATTGCTGGCCACCACCAGGTTCAGCAGGACACCACAAGGTCGCAACTGTGCAGTCTATCAACAATTTAATTTCTTCAACACTACACTGAGACTTTGATAACAGGGTAGTAAAACTACCACCAGTACGTAAGACTTGCTGAAAGGGATGCTCACTTCAGCCACTGTAAACAAGTACCAGATGCTAACAACCTGCCAGGGTTTACTCAAAAAATTAATTAGCATCTTTACAGAGTTTGTGGTTTGGTTTTCATATTTCTCTTTGTGCACAGTGAAAGAGATTCTCTTTTATTTGTATACCCTGCTGCCAGTACTGCAACAATAGAGTTTTAACACCTTTATTCCTTCTTTTTTCTTAAGAGAAAAACACTAAACAAACAGAAGACCATGCACATGCCCTGGATTTTCCCACCTTAACGGCACAGAAACATTTTACTCATCTGCTCCCTGTCCCTTCCAGGCTTTACAACTCAAATAAAATTTTAGTTGACAGCATGTAAAAAACAAAAACAAGGAATACACAACCAGCTCGAAAAGGTTTGTTTGTGACTTCCAGTGCAATTTGTTTTCATTCTCAAAGATTCAGAGAATCACCTTGACCCAATCCCACTAGCATTACTACTAAATCTGAAGCAACTCAACTGGGGGGGACCAGACTGATTGCAACATGCGCCCCTGTTCCAAAGAGGTGAGCGAATGGAGTGTTGCAATTAATACCCTGGCACCAGGCATAGTGGCAGAAGTTGTCTGAACCAGCACCAAGCCGTGGCTGAAAGGGCTTGGAAGCAGATTCACATCCCGTTTGATTATTCCCACTACAGGGACAAGAACCTCGGGCAGAGCTGCAGCTGCCACCCCTGTATCTGCCCAGAACCACAAGTTAGTGGGCTAAAATAAAGCTGTGAGAAGTCTGTCCCTTTGCATTGATTCAACCCCTCTGGCTGTCAGCCAGCCCAGAGCAAGTCCCACAGGTAGAGAGAGCTGAAGAGAGATCAGAATCAGGCCTCCCATCAGTGAGGCAACCGATTTCACTGGCCTCTTCAGCAGTCCCTCAGGGCTGTTTTCACTCTCTCATGAGAATCTGGGATATAGTTATGTAAAACAGATTCCTCACCCTTAATTAAAATAAAGTTCACATGCACACCCTGCTGAAGGCAGCATTAAAAAAAAAAAAATCACTCCTATGAGGGATAAGTCACTTATAATTAAAAAAAAAAATCTCAGCATGCACACAAGGGAGTGTCTAACACTTGCCAGCCACCTGGATAATCACTTCCTATGCAAAGCTGTGGAAGAGAGCCCTGGGGAAAGGAAGGGTCATGCAGACTCTCTTGCAAAGGCAATGCATGTAGGCTTTGCTCTGCACAGGCGAGTACCGCAAAGCCTGTTGTCACCAAATTCCACCTATTCTGAGGCCACAAGCACCAATTTTTCTCCACTACACTAGCATGCACTTTCAGCTATTTTAAAATCAAAGCTCATCTTGTTGTATCAAAAGTTCCCTGGCTGCGATAGCATGGGAGCTGACGGATGTTTCATACTCAGCTTTACCTGCTGACTTAATCATTTAAACCTCATCCACGTTGCTCCCCTCCTTCTCAAAAGGAAGAGTCTCAGCCATTTTAGCTCCTCCTTGGAAGGCAGCCCATCTCTTTGACCCTTGCAGCTGCAATACCACTGTGTCCTTTTGGAGATGTGGAGACCAGAACTGCACATCACATACAATATATGGGTGCAACAGTCATTTACACTGAAAGGAAATGGTATCGCTCATCCCTTTCCTGATGAGGATGGTGGCTTTTTGGTTGCTGCTGCAGTGGTGTTTCCCTCCCCATCCTGAAAAGTGAAATTATCCCAAATTTTTTACTTCCTATTATTCATGCGGCTTTCAAACTATAAAATAACCTTTCCTCCAAACTTGTAAGAGCTTAAGATCTTGACAGAGACTGTCTGAAAATCCAAATATATTGCATTCACTTTAAGCCTTTCTTACTGACACCCCGCAAAACTTCATGGGGTAGGGCAGCAGGATTTTCATTTTCAGAAGCCACATTAACTCTTTCCCAACAATTAACATTTATCCGTGTATTCAGAGATCCTTATTACAGACCCTTCCATTCCTGGTAGCACGACTCTCTGGTGTGCTGTTCCCAGGATCCCCTCCAGACCCCTTTTTATAGATGGGAGTTACACTAGCAGCTCCCCAGTCCTCTGGCACAGCGACTGTCTGTGGTGATAAATTATACAGCTTGGCCAGCAGTTCGGCAGTTTCACATTCAAGTTTGTCAGGACTCTTGGTTGAACGCCATCTAGCCCTGGTGACTTAATAAAATCTAACTTATCTATTCGGTCTGAATTCTTCCTTTTGCATTTATCTCAAATTTGTTTCTCTGATTTATTGGCCACAAAAAGGTGCACTTGGTGTGGGAATGTCCCCCGTACCTTCAGCAGTTGCTATTCTCTGCTATGGCTTTATCGACACCAAGTAACCTTTTTAACACCTCCCAAGGTGTCACCAAGCACTCCCCACGATACTCTAATCCTAATGGATTATATTCTAATTTATCTAATATCTATGTCCTAATGGATATAAAAAGCAAAGCCCTAACATCTCAGAAGAGCAGCCCCAAGACAGACTGTTTCACCTACTCACTGTGCCCGCTCTCCCCTATAGCAACCTGTGCCCGGGCTGGGCTGCCACCCTGCCTTTTCTTCCTGCTTGCAGTTTCAGATACCATAAAGAGATCAGTGGGATTAAACTGTGTCACCGTGGCAGCCAGCTCCGCTGTGATACAGGATGGAGATCTGAGCACCAACAATGCAAGTTTGGGACCCGAGCTACCAGGGCCTGAGGCGGGGTTTCTGTCTAGGCTCCTCCTGATAGAGATGGCTGGCACAAATGGAAAGTAACTTTTGTGCAATGTGATGACATTGATGCCAGGCAATTGGAGGTGCAAACAACTGCAGATTTAAACGTTTTATCCTGGCTGAAGTACTAAAAGCTGGCACCTTCCTTGCTGCCTGTCTGTTCCTCACCAGCACATCCCAGTAACACAAGTTCAATGAAAACGCTCTTTTGAGTGAGGCTGTGTGTGAAGTTACCTGCCTGCACAGGCACTTGCAGAGTGAAGACTGAAAGTTTCCTTCTTCCACACCCTCCATTCCTTGGCATTTATGCCCTTCAGAAGCCCATAAACAGTCCTGCACTCCTCCTCATTTTAGAAAAACTACACAAGTATATAGCTCTTTTATCTTCCTCTTGCGTCAGTCCCTCCAGCCCCAAAGTCATTTCTGTTGCTTTCCTTCAATTTCCTCCTGTTTATCTGCTAGAAAGTAACAAGGATCAAAGGCAGCAATTACTTCAGAAAAAAAAAAAAATACCCCCACCCCTCACTGATTAGCAACATCAGACCCAATTCTCCAAAAGATACTTGAGAGTTTTTAAAAATACTTTACCAGCTTAGGTGCCAAATCCCAACAGTTTCCGAGGGAATCAAGCACCCACGCGCTTTCTGGATTCCCACTAGATGCCTACCCACATCTTTTAGTATGTAACCACATTAAACACTCTACTTTTGTTCTCAAGGTTAGGCTCTCTAAGTGCTAAGACAGTGCCTGGACGTTCCCACTGAAACCCATAGGCTGCTGAGAGAGTTATGTCCCGAGGTCAGGGGAGGGGGGGAGGGAAAGAAGGAAAAAAACAAAGGAGGGGGGGGGGAAGACAGGGAAAACAACAACGCATAAGGGTTTTTTTTGTTCCTTCATGCCCAGCAGATCTTACCGAATACCTGCTGCACAGATCCTGACAGCATGAAAATTTGTCATCTGGTTTTCCATCTTGGCTATGAATTCTGAGGCACAAATATTGCCATACTGTATGTATTTCAGGGCATTCTGAGATAAAGCAACATTATGCTATAGCAGAAATGTGTTTTCCTGTTCCTTCCTGTACCTGCTGCTTCTGTGTTTGCCCTTTACACCTGCAGGACAGAAGACAGTGTATTACTTCACCAGCATAGTTGTGTTTTATGTTGTGAGCCTTTACGGGCACCATTTAGGCAGAAGGTTGCAAGGAATCTCAGCATCTCCTTGAATAAGCCACCAAGCATTGGTACAAGACAGGATTCCTGTGCTATAGCACTTTGACTATGACCTAAAGGACTGCAAAATGGAAGTAGAACAGCAAAAGAGCAGGATTATTTAATAATGTTTGTGTGACTGGCACTAGCAACTTAATTCTGTCTTGGATTGAACTATAGTGCCAGCTGGGCACCAGCAAGAAGTTTGGGCCCAGCTTATAACCTGCTGGGGAAAACAACCTTCCAATTCTGACTCCTCTTTTCAAGACTGAAGGAACATATGTGTATACGTATATATATCTCTCTCTCTACAACACAAGACATTATGGAGGTAGGTGATGTGAGAATCCCAAAAGTGCTCTGCTACACTAACAAAAAACTCACTAGGCAAAGCATGGAAGTCCCTACACAGCATGAACAGGGATCACAGGCTTCATGCTTCCACATGGAATCAGAGGATCCAGAACACCACCACGACCACAGGAGTGGGGAGAAACACATTGTGATTTTCTGTCAGGCTTTCTCCAAAATACATTTATTAAAACACAGAGAGCCAGTTAGAGAGGAGTCAAAATCCATTTGGTACCAAGAACTTTCAGATACGAAGCATAAGCAGGTCCAGCAGAACCTTACCAGGCAGGTGCTAGAGGCTCACAGAGCACGGGGAGAAGTTGGTAAGAACAAAATAACCAAAATTAAAAGTATACAGCAGATACTGTAATAAGAGAGTCATCTTTCAGGAGTTAGAAGGCACTTGCTTGTGAGCTAATTCTGAGAAGCCACCAGATCTAGCCATATGTCTTACAGTCCTTACATCCAGGTTTCAACCTACAGACAGCTCCGGGATCTCTAATACTACCCCACAGCTACATTCACTCATATAGCTCTGTTAAGTTTTCTGCCAGGTCAGCTCACAGCCAAGTGCTGAAAGGGAAAAGCACCCTTGCCTGTGGATGGCTGCGTGCCATGAGAAGCTCAGCTGTGTCGAGCTTCATCCCCCGATCACAGCCTCCAAAAAAACTCAAGCAAAGAGCACGCTCCCAGCAGGTGGAGAGAGAACTCTCCTGTCCTTTCATCACGCATTTGGTCTCCAAGAAAATGCAAGTTCAGAATTACACTTCTAATATTAATTTTGAGTTGACCACATCAAAAGGAAAACAGCTGCCAACAGCCACATCCTTGCTTTATAGTTTTGTGATGGGGGAGGGGCTCATTTCTGGAAAAAAAGGAAGACACAAGCTTCTCATCTGTTAGGCAAGAAGAATGCAGTCAACCACAGACTCTTTCCTTCCAAATTTATAGTTAGTTCATTAGGAATTTAGGATCTTGTGGAGAGGTCAAACAGTCTCTATGCCGAAACTAGCACAGGTTATGCTTTATACGGAAGCTTTTCACTGCTCACCCCATTCACATCCCAGTGAAAAGAAAAACGACACTAACAAGAGCTCCACTGCAGAAGGAAAGTGTGTGAATTCCTGGGAAAGGAGGAAGACAGACTGCAGAGATCACACATGCTCATCCTACTGGATTTCAGATGACTTACCTATAGCTACAGGAAGCGCAGATGGACCAGAATCTCAAGTCTTCAAAAACAAACACAACTATACCACATGTCAAATGAGATCACCTTGTTGAAGTCACTGCTCCTCGCTACTGAGCCAAAATAACTGGGTGGGACTCAAAGAGCAAGCGAACATCATCAGATATGCACGGCATCCCCTGTAATACTAAATGTAAAGCTTGATGACAGAAACAGGTACGATGTTAAGAGCAGAAAGCCACTTGCTGCTCAGGTGAGATCCTTTAAATCTCCAGCACAGTTACTTCCTGAACTACACACTTATGCATTTAGTGCTGCTGCATGTCAGCATCTGACAAAACGTTTTTGAAATAAACAAAAAAAGCCCACACAAGCACTGTTGGTGGCATTTGGACTAGGTCCCAGGATGAGTAAGTATTGGATCAGAAGGCAGGAAGGGCTCCTGCAGGATGTACCTAGTATTAGAAAGGATTGGCTCTTAAAAAAAGCAAAGGGCATCTAAAATGAAATTGATTATATGAATTAAAGAAAAGACAAAAATAACAAAACAAACCCCATGATCCTGATGATCACCTATTAAGCTGCAGGAGGTAAAGGGAACAAGCTGAGATCATTTCAACATTGGCATTTTTTTAAAGTAGCCAATAACTTTAAAAGACAACACTGCACACAAGAAAAGACACTTTTGGATGGACCAAGTAAATGACTTAATTCTTACAATTACGGCCAGCTCATCGCTTCTGAAGGTTTTCTTTTGCAACTCAAGGACTTGTTTCAGAGACACACAGAAAAATGAAAAAGGGGGCAATTAGAAGTCTACAAGGAAGAGGTAATGAGACTTCTGATCATTTAACCGGCTCTTGCCACCTTCTCCTGCCCTGTCCCCTCACTGTGACTGAACTGGAGACAAGTTTGGGATGGGGGGGCTGTTAACACAAGCTGGCAGGACGCTGTTTCAGCAAGTATAACTTTCATGTGAAAGTCAGAAGTTCTACTATGACAGTGCAGTGAGTCACTTGATGACAAGTCATCGAGGCATTTAGATACTGGGTTTGAATTCTAACAAATGACACTGTTTTGCCTTGCCTAACTGAAGGATGTGCCTTTATTGAACCTAGAATTCAAACACCGCCTGTAACCGTCTGCCTCCATTTTAAGACAGCCTACACAGAAAGATATACTGGTTGTGTTCTACTTTCTGGCTTTCAGGAAAGCCCTGAAGGAATCTTGAGTTTCTTGCTTTTTCTTCTGGCTGGAAGTCCGGCTTTTGCCATTCCCAGCCCTACCCTCACCTCCTCGGCTTTTCTAAATGAAGTCTGTGTATTTAAGTATTTCCAGATATCTCATCAGCAAAACTACCTGCTTGAGAGAGGAAGGTAACGAGGCCAAGGATTCTGCCCCTAGCCAAACTTCACCCTCCTCCCAAGCCCCAAAGAGGCTGCTTCTTACTGAGGTGGAGGACAAATTGTTTTACGTCCCCATGGTTCATCTGTATTTGCCTGGCATCTTCAGGATCACAGGTGTATGAGGATTCTGTTTTTCATCAGTCTTAGGGGTGGCCAGGGCAAGTCAAGATATGTGGGAGATGAACAACATTTCTGTAGAAAGGCAAAAGGAAAACAAACAAACCAGGCTTTAAGAGAGGTAAAGAAGGACCAGAGGGAGAGAAAAGAAACTAAACAAACAAGAAAAATACCAAATTTAGTTCCCACATAGACACCACAAGTGAAGTTTCGCATGATTGTCAGGGGCCCCAGATGTGGAAAGAGAGCCAGTGGTTTGGCGCTGGAAGTTACAGCTTTGTCAAGATAAACTGTCAGGTTAATTTTGTTCACACTCCTCAAAATCTGGTTTAGGAAAATAAGGGATTAAAGCAAGCATGGAAAAGTAGTTCTAGGCCCACTCTTTCAGACTCTTTTGGCAGTGGCCTAGCAGTGGATAAGACTCCTGCTGCTTTCTGTGCATTTGGTACAGCCTTCTTATTCATCCTCTCTGATACCAAGGGAGTCAGAATTGTGTAGAAAAATTTATAAGAGACACAGAAGTAAGAGATTGCAATTTTTACCAGACACCTTATTACCAAGACATATAGGCTGATGCAACAACAAGAAATTTGATGAGCCAGAAATTAATACAGATTCCTTTTTTTATTAGCTCAACATAACTATGATGCAACACTTGTAACTGGTGCTACAGTTCCCGCTCCTTCCTCCCCTCACAACTTCTCTGGCTTTCTGTAAGGTACTCAGTACAGATTTCCATGATTCTGGACAATTTCATTATAATGTTAATAACTTACTGTTAAGATGCAGTAGATACCATTACTTTCCCCAAAAAAATTAGGAATTGGAGGCTCAAACCAAAGCCTCTGTGTAGTTAAATCTCATTATTTAAGTCTTCAAGGCACACTTGGATCACATTCTGTCATTTCTCTCTACAGATAGGAGTGGGAGAAGTCTCTTTTATATGACACAGATTTTTGCATAGCTTTCACATCTCCAGAATCCTGGAGCTTAACAGAAAGCATCAAACACCTTAACACACACCCACAGCATGCATACATTTTACCAAAGAACGTTACCATTTACTTTGATTATCAGAAAGCGGATGGTTTTGATGAACAGCTAGGCAGCATTACCACCTTTCATTTCTAGGCAACTCCTTTGAGTTCGACTCTCAAAGCTTTTCCATTATCACCTGTAGTCTGCCACAACGGCAATGCCAGAGAAGTAACACTGAATCGGACTCACATCTTACTCTAACGTGTGACTGAAGATGAGCACAACGGCAGGGCATAACAGGGATGTGAACTATAAGCTTGCGGTTAAGGTTTTGTGGTTAAATGGGAGACTCAGCTCTCCTGGGCAGTGTGGCAAGAAAATTCAATCAAACTTCTGTGGAAAAAAGAATTAGCAGTGACCACATCCATGAGAAGTGCCATCCACTTAACAATCATTCCAGGATCTTTGTTCTACATCTTGATCTTCCTCCAGCCTCTCTCTTGCATGGAAATTGAGTATTCCTAGAGGAATTTCTCATTTCAGCAAGAAGTACCATGAGTCAAATAGCTCAAACTCTCTCAAGCATATCCTTTATTAAAGGTATTATTTAACAAATTACAATACTTAGTAAAGCATAGAGATTCACTTTGGAACCCAGCTTTAAATCATTTAAGGTTCCGCAAAGCAATTAAATCTGTAGCCTGAAAAATCACATTTCAGTGTTATGGAGGCCATATACATATTTCTCAAGAATTAGGAAAAACATGACACTTTTCCTTTTTATGAACCAACGTTCCCTTTCACAAATTTGTTCCTTGAGTTCCTGAGCTTGAATCATAGGGTTTCCCCTCTACGTGGTTTGTTTTGAAACAGATTGGTCCAATTTGCTAAAAATTAGCCAGTATGTGAATATCTGCCTTTTGATTTTTTGACCCTAACTACAGTGACATTGGTCCAGTTATACACTAATTTGGATCAGTCTCAATTAAAGCAACTTTTTATTACATAATACTGTGACCACAATTTCCAATCTATTAAAAACAACATTTCACTAAACAAAACAGTCAAACATGGCCTCCACTAAGAGTTAACAGGTTCTGTGACTTGCAAAGGAAAATGACATAAAAATTTGTCTTGAGTGAGGTATTCCTGAAAGGATAAGGACACGTAAATTGTTCTATTTCCAGTAGAACTGCAAAATGTGATGGGAGTTTTATAATTGAGTGTCTTATTAATTTTAATGAACTAATCAATATTACATTTCAAATCCTGATGTGTCCATTTGCTGCTAATTCCTTTCTGTGCTATGCACTCCCTGGTCTTTGCAGCTGTTACCTGACTGTTAAGTCTATCTTGTATTAGGATGGAACCCCAAAGTTCAGACAGGTGAGCAGTTTAGAAAAAGCCTAGAAAAGCAAAGGATACGTTATGAGCCTGGCTTCATTCCCGCCACACACACACACACCCCAACACACACTGGGGTTACAGAGCTCAGTGATGGCCTCAGACACACACTGCACCTTACACAGAGGTTAGCACAGGGCCTAGAGCTGAAATGAATGCAACAGCATAGGGAGGATCGGGAAAGGCATTTGGAATATCCCTCCTTTCTGCTGCTGAAGGAAATCAGCTCTTCCTTCATCCCAAACGACTCTGAACTACGGAGGCACACGAGTTCTACAGTCAGCTGTGACTTCCAGCTTCTGCAAAGCATGGCTGAAATAAGGCATTCTTGAAATTCTACTAAAGGCAAATGGTAGATTCATCCTGGCACAAAGCCTTTAAGTTGAACTTGTCAGGGAAACTGCATAATGCTCGCTTACAGATAGCTGGGGAAATTAAATCCGAGTTTGACAAAAGGAATCACTTCTCTTTCTGCAGAGTTCGGGTTAAGTGGCCAAGCGACTCATATTTTAACATCAGCAGAGAACATGCATTTGGGAATATGTAGGGTGCAGTGATAAGGTATTTCACATTACACTAAGCTTTCTATATGTAAATGAGGAGAAAAAACACATGAAGCAAGCCACCAGTTCAAATAAAAATATTTCTCACTCTGACTCCTATTTCATAAATAGAACATAAGCCCTGAGAAATGGGCTTTGTCTTGTAAGAGAGGCATCATCTAAAATATTTGTGTGCCACTTAAGAGTCATTAAGAATATTGATAGTTCAAAGCCTTACAGATGCTTAGCAGCAGTAACTCAAAGTCCCAAAGTGGTGCTGTGGCACCTTGGCAAGCCAGTCTATTAAACTGTCCCCTAATCTTTCGTATTTGATTTTCCCTTTCTCTGCTGCCATCTGTAAAGTCATCAAATGCCATCAGCTGTAAACCATGGACAGACACACTGTAACTAGATGCATCAAGCTCGTAAAAGCAGTAGTCAAAGCTTTAAGGTAAACTTGGACAACATCCCCCGTCCCAAAACCACACACAATATAAATAGTAATTATTTTCCTCCCCCATTTTCCATTTAGATTACAGGTATGGAGTGAATTTATGGAAGTAGAAGAGGGGGGGAAAAAAAGGCATGAAACAAGGCTTTACGCCACACTTGCACGCAGCACGTACTTACCACTTTCTTGTAGTCCCCACAGCTAGAAGCCCACCTAGACCAAGGAGATGTTTGCAGCTAGATGTCATGTACTTCAAGGCAGTCACAATACATTACATGCATTGCCTCTCGCATGATAACTGGGATCCCAAAGGGTTACTGTAGGAGCAATCACTTCTTTTCAGAAAGCACATTTGATTACTACTTCTGCAGTCTTCTGATTTGGCCCAATTTTCCCAAATTAGGACCTTTCTTCTATACCATTAACATCTTTTTCTCCTCCTTTTTTTAAACCTAAGATGATAAAAAGATGTCTGATTTGCCACCACTTCACTGATTCTAGACAGGAAGCAGGAAATATAACTGCCTTGAAGTCGTTCTATCAGCTTAAGAGTGAGATAAACCAGTTATATAGCAGGTCCAAAGAGCATAGACCTCAAGAAGGAAAGAAACCATAGAAGGAAAGTTATTGTTTAACCTGCATCTCAGACTAGATGCAAGAGATAGAGCAAGGCCATCATCACTATACGACTAGAAACCGGAACACCCTTGGATGGCCAGTTTGAACAGCTATTCTAGACAATTCACCAGAAGTATATTAGTACAGAAACCAGAACTGAATACCTCCAATTTTCTGCAAATTCCCCTGGAAATGCACTTAATCAGATGGCTTTTTTGTTTCCCCTTCTCCCACCCCAACAAACAAGTGATGAAATGAAGGGAACTGGTGAAAGTTATGCTACTACAGTGGTTCTGCCAGTGGATATGTAAGCAGTGCTGCCTGCCTGCATCCCCACAGTGAGAGGAGTAAGGGGTAAGTCCTCTCAGTTCCCTGCTGCCATGTACAACACAAAGCAAGGGAGACAGAGGAGACCAGGGTGACTACAGAGAGCAATCAGCATTTTTAGAGTGCAGCTCTGTGACCCATTTTAAAACATCTACTGGAGAATGATATGTACCACATCCTAAAAGCATCTTTTCTTCTCTACTGATCATATCGGGAGCCTGGGGGGAACATGTTCAGCTCTGAGCATCCGTGTTTTCAGCTCTGAGCATCCATGTTTTGATCAAGTGAATCCCACGAAAGACCCCGAAACTGTGACACGCACTCCATGTTCAGCCCCATGCTGAAAAGGAGACAGAGCATGGGAAGAGCCAAAGACTCCCATCTATGGCTCTGGGGATGTGCTCGAGGAAGGACAGGACAAAAGGAAGCTTGCTGTCCTGCACAAAGCCAGGAGCAGTCATCACTAGTGGCAGCGCTGAGCGTTACCCCCCACAGCCAACACATCCACACCTGCAGTGCACAGCCGCACCCAAGCTCAGGAATTTCAAGCTTGGACTTAAGCTTAAGTAAAGACCTGGTTAGCATAAGCAGCATCAGGCATTTTTAAGCTGTTCATTCCTAAAAAGCATCACATGCCTTCTGCTTAGGAGTGAAGAACTGATCGCAGTGACTTACGTGCCACATAAGCGAGCATCTGCTGACAGTCCCAGTCCTGCTGCCGCCAAAGGGAACGGACCCTGCCATTCCCATCTCTGGGAACAGGGGTGCAAAGCAGTTCCTCCCAGGTGAGAGCTGTGCAAGCGCATACAGAGAGTGACACACTAGACAAGTTATTTTCGCCTTAAGAACAAGCCCTCAGTATCAAGCAGAACACGCTTACATTCTCCCCAATTCCCATAACAGGCCAAGACATCAGGCTAAGAAAATTAGTTTAGCTCCCTGCGAGGTGCAGAAAAAGGCTCTTTCACACAACACAGTTCTGACACACAATATTCTTTTGCCCTCCCATAGAGGTAAAAAAGCCAATAAGATACATTCTTCTACCTGTAAAACGGCTAACATCGACCAGGCTTTAAGCAAACATGGCTTTAGTTTTTAGATGCCTGGTTTCAGTCTGTTTCTTATACCTCCTCAGGAAGATGGTCAGATCCTTTACAAAGTCAATTTGCTTCTGTTATCTGCTGTTGACAGGATGAACTGTAAACTCCGATCACTTTGAGGGTGGAGCTCCAGGTCATTTCTGTATTTTGCTACTGGGAAAAGTCTGTTTGAGCTCTAGGTGGTTCTGTACTCTCTTAAGGATATAAGGGAACTGGACTGTAGCAACTAGCTTTTGAAATTAGAAAACTTCCCAGATCAAGGAAGTGAGACAGGGGCACAAAAGGGAGAAAGAAGGAAAGAAGCCACACTGCAGCTCACTCATATTTAAAAACAAAACACTAGTTAGCAAACTAGGTAAAATTCATGCACTTGTAGTCAAAGCTGAGAAAAGGTCTGCACAGACCTGGAAAAGGATACACAAGAAGCAGCAGTAATCAAACAGTTCTTTGGCCTCTCAGGCAAAAAGAGCTAGCATCAGTTTTTAATCCAGCACAAGCAAGGCAGACAGAAACACAGTAAATAAGTAATATATTTTCACTTCTGGTAGTTATGCTGGACTTGTCACATGTTTCTCCCAATATCCCTGTGATGCATGGAAAAGCATGGACCAAAAGCCTTACATTTGCCTACTCTTTTTTTTCTGAGCAACATCCAGAGCACATAATATTCCCCTAAATCAGTCAAAGCATTCCCACTGCCATGGTCCAAGAGCATTTTCCTCTCAAATTTTATTTTTGGCTTTAATTTCCGAGTCCAAGAACGGTAGTTACATTATCCCATTTAAAGAAGCTGCTCCCCACAGGGCTCAGAAAGGCGAAATACCAACCCAGCTTATCAGTCGCCCGTCTTCAACTCCAGCTTTGTTACACAGTACAGCTAAGAACAAATTCTCCCCCATGGCACAAGACAGGGGCAGTCCATAGTTAAACAGATTCAGTATTTAGACGCAGATAAATTTCTACTGTACCTTCTGTTCTCTGTGCAGAGACGAGCTTCACTTCTCTGGCTTATCCACGGGAAAACGCACAGGGAAAAGCAATTTCTAAGCATCCAGCAGACACACACACACACACAGTTCCACAAGGAGGAGTTTTTCCAGCCTTATCCTAAAAAGTTGCAAGCAAGATTAACACACCCACACCAAGAGATGTCAGAGCAGCAGACAGGAAGATGCTCCCTGCTTTCTCAGGTAATGTGTGCAACACCAGGAAACTCCAGGCTCGGAGAAGAGGGAGGTAGTTCAGCAAAAGGCATCCATGAGCCACTGTACAAAGAGTAATTTGCAAGCAAAGAGAACAAACACTCTTCCGCCTGTGCCCGACACGGCCATTTCACCCAGCTACAATACCCGCTTTCACTTTGAAAAGCTTGGCTAACTGAACAGCTCTTCCAGTTGTTCTTACACACACAGCTAGATACATAATCCCTCATCACTGCATAAAGTACATGCCTTACAGCTGGTAACAGGTCCCCACCGAAGAGCCAGGTTTTGACATCTATTTATAAAACTTGTTCCTAAAGAAAACTCCTGGAGGGAATGTTGGACTAAGGATCAAGTAGTGCTCAGCAGGAGCAGATACACCATGACACACACACACACACACACACACACGGAGCCGGCTATTCCCAATAATCATGAATTTTAAGCCCTCTGGATAACAAAAGCAGCAAGAACAGGGATTGCAGGCATGGGAGAGCTGTGGATCGGGGCATTTCCACGCACAGTGGAAGAGAAAAGCACTAAAGCCTCTGAGGGCTCGTCCTGCTGGTGCTGCCTCTCCTTCGGGCTCCCAGGGGCATTCAGGAGCACCCAGAGGTGCCACCCTGCTCACGATGTCCCTTCACTGCCACCCCTCCCCAGGGAGAAGCCCCTGCTTTGAGCAGAAGGCTCGACTAGAGACCTCCTGAGGTCCCTTCCAATCTGAATTATCCCACCAGCCTAAGTTCAGCTTTGCTTTTGAGTACTTTAATAGCAAAAAGCCACGGTTTCATAGGCACACACAGGCGGGCGGGCGGGGGCGGGGGGGTGTGGTATTAAAAGACACGCTCCCACCTCTCCATCCCCGCGCACCAGCCACACAAAGCCGGGGGCTGCATCACCCTATCGCCCAGCAAGGGTCCGGCTCCTCAGCGCTTTGTGTCTACCCAAAGCACACGGCCCCCACCCCAAGCCCAAGCCAGGCCGCGGTGCTGAGCAGAAACTCTGGCCTGAGCCCCCACTCCCACCCCAATCTCTGCCCCAACACCCCGAGCATGCGGCCCCAAACGGCCCCCGGCTTCGCAAAGCCCGGGGCCTGAAGGCAACTCCCTTTGTTAAATGAATGAGCCGGGGAGGCAGGAGGGGGGAGGCAGGCTCAGTACCCCCTTCCTAAAAGAAAATAATTTAAAAAAAAAAAGAGGGGGGGGGCGGGGCGGGAGGTTGAATGCGTTGGAATAAACCGGCCACTCAACCCTTTTACAAACTTTGGGGGTCCAGCAGAAGTGAGGAACCCCCCTCCCCAGCCCAGCCCAGCGGGACTCACCTTCCGCCCGCCGCAAGGTGCTGCCCGGCTCTCCCCGCCCGCCCCCGCCCCTCCCGGCGGCCCGGCCCGCCCCCGGCGCCCTCCCCGCCTTGCCGCGGCCATTGGCTGCGGGGGGCCCGCCCCGCCGCCCCCTCACCGCCGGTGGGCAGCCGGGCCCGGGGCTTCCCGCTTCCTGCGGCGGGGGGGCGGCAGCGCAGCCAGGTGGCCCAGGGTGAAAACTTGGGGGATGGGGGGGGGAGGTTGCCGGTGTGGCAGGTCGGGACCCCGGCGCTCGCTGCGCCCCTGCGCTGCCCGGGGGGACCGCGGGCTGCGCTCCAGCCTCGCCGTGCTGCCGGCACCCGGGTTGGGCTGGGGGTTAGCGGCGGGGACCTGGGAGCCGTTCTCACGCCATCGAGGCAGCTACAAGGCGGAGAGCGGATCACCGGCAACGACACCCGCGGCGTGCGGCGCTGAGATGACTTTTATTGCCGTGATTCGTCTCACGCCGTGCTACGGAGCCGGCCCCGTTCTGCCATGCACTCTGCGTGCGGACCCAAAAAAGGCAAGAAGCAGACGCGCTCTGCCCTGCCGCGGGGTTGCGCAAGCCAAGACATCTCTACCTTATATTGCAGGGGTATGGGGGTTTGCTCGCCCTGTGACCCCAAGCTTGCTGGAAGCTCCTCACCCTAGTTAGCAGGAGTTTTCGGCTCGGCGCTCATGCTCTGCTGAGGGAGGAGAAGAGGGATTTGATTGCACAGATGTACAGCTGCGCCGCTCTCAAGAAGAGAGCGTGGGCATGGTGAGGTTCTTGGAACATGCTGTCTGGAGGCACAAAAGTGAAACGTTAAGTGAAGCAGGTAGATGCAGACAAAAGGGAGACACCAGGTCGTCATTCCAGACGTTCGTCTTAAAGCAAGACAACATGACCGATTATGACAGATTACGACAGCGCTGCCACAGTCTCTCCCTTCTCCCTCCTACCAACGTTTATCAGTTCCCATGATAAGTTTGTTCGGGAGCTAAACCAGCAGAAAATTAACCTGGCAAAAATAAACAAATGGGGGAAGTCAGAGTGTGAGTCTGGGACTGGTAGGGAGAGCGGGACTGCAGCAGAGCTGATTGATCAGCTCAACCTGATGTGGAGTTGCACACTTAGAATTCTTTTGCACGCTTACTTCCCTCTGTTGGACACATTTAAAATGGGATTCAAAACCACGCACACAGACAGGCTGCATGAACGCATGCAGAGCATGGTCTGTCCATAGTCTGTCCTCGGGTTGCTACATAAAGGTGCTTATTTCAGTACAGGGCAGTATAGCAGCTGCTTCACTTCAAAGATGGCCATGATCAGCCTGTATCAAGAATTCTGCAGTTACGTGGGAGCCATGCTTATGCAATTGCTGGGGGGATGGCGGGGATGACAACAGAGGAGAAAAATCTTTGCAGATGGCCATATCTGCAAAGAGGGCACCATCAAAGCTGGAGTTCAAACTGAGCAGTTAGCCTTCAGCCCTGAACTGAGACCTGAAGAGTATCTTCCTTTCGTACCGCACTCAAAATCACAAAGCCTTTTCAGAAACATGGGTGCACCCTGATTATTTAAAAAATAAATCTTGAAGCCAAGCAAGAGATCAGTCCAAAATACTCATAAACATGCCTTGACTGACAAGATATTCTAACAAATACAATAATTCAGCTGCTTGGAGAATGGCTGCGTAAGGCCTGGTCCACATACAGCCAGTGTATCGCTCTAACAGCCCCTGCTATAGCTGTATTTCTATCTTTATAAAGGTACTCAAACAGCATGAAATAACCAGAACTTTAATTATAGGTGGTTTTAAAGCCACTTGAAGCTGACAAAAGATTACCTTCACACAGGTTAACTCAGTTCAGAAATTGTTTCAATTGAATCTTTGTATATTAATTGCCAAGGGATCTCACCAAAACATTCTTACATTTCGTTATTATCCTCCTCCATAGTAATGCGGAATCCTAAAAAGATATCCTGAAGAGATGTCCCGAGATTATGATACTTACAGGGTTTTTTTAATTTATCCAAATTTCAAGACTCTTTTGTCTGAAACTATTGCCGGATATTTCAGGGGGAGTTCCCAAACAAAAGGAGGAAGATGCATTTGGGATGTTCATGAACAACATCAGAACAGGATATAGAGCTACCGCTGCAAACCAGAATTTGATACTTGAGAGAGGAATGAGTGAAAAGTAGATCATTTTATTTGCATTCTAAGCACTCGGACCAGAGAAAGTGCTCAGGGGGGAGGGGGGGTTTCAGGGAAAGTATCCATCTTGCCTCTTACACAGAATAAATCAGATGGCCCCTTTCCAGTATGGGGGGAAAAGGGGATTTCTTACACCTAAAAAGGGTCTGCTGTGTTCTGTGGGAAGAAGCCTGGCACCAGGTCCCAGCCTCAAAGACCAACTCCGTTGAACAGTTGATTTTACAGCAATCATGTAAGAACTGCATTTTCCTCCCCTTCGGACGTACAGCAGAATGAGCAGTTCAGCTGCCGTAGGGCATAGCCTGACGATTTCTTCTTTGTCAGCAGTACCAGTATCAATAGTTCCTACCCTGCTGCACTTCTCTGCTCCTGAGCTACTCCCCATGCTGTGCCAGCACAGCTATTTGTGCAGCCATGTAATGGAAGGGATCAAGGAACTGGTCCACCTAAGATATCCTGGGTGCTTTTCAGCCAAATCAAATCCCCAGATATCTTGGCTGACACAATGCAGCGGAAACACAAGAGCATGTGAAATCACAGAAGCTAAATCTCAGCTGAGGGACTTGTTATGACGTAACTTGTTATGACGTACCAGCTTAGTCACCTGCAATGATCCGTCCACTCCTTTAATCTGCTCGAGCAATTAGGGACAAATTGGCCTCAGCCTTCAAGGAAGAAACCAGAGTTGATGAATGACTGGAAAACTAATTACAAGTCTCTAAGTCTTAGGAGTCAGGCAAGGACTGGAAAAAGACAAAAAGAAAAAAAGGAGTCCTATAGTCACCCAATACACAATTACAAAGATCCTCAGCCAAAGATCTCTCTGCAAAGATGTAGAAACAGCAAGCACTGGCAAGCAAAACTGAAGGTGATGGTGGGTCAGCATACTACTGCCTGGAGGTTTCTCACCCAGTAAATCAGAAGTCAATCCAGGAAAATAATTTTGTTACCGTGGTGTGAAGCGACAAAGATGATGATTCATCCCTGCCCTACATATCATATAAGCTTGTACCGCTCTGCAAAATGTACATAAAGCACTTCCAAATCAGAACTATCTCCTTTGCATTCTATCTCATCCAGGTAACACAACAAACTAAAGCAGTGGGGAATGTGTTTCTGGACACAAATCTGTGATGCATAAGAGTAAATGTTTTCTCTAAACAAACACATAAAAGCACGTCACCAACAATCTTTCATTTCCTCAGTAAGTTCTAGGGTGTTCTAGTGCCAGGAAAGCAAAGTAACAAAATAGCAAGAGGGCCAGAACATCTGGCTGGTGTACAGCAGCACCTGGTTCCTATCTTACATATCCTGATGTTAGATGGTGTGTAATGCCCATCACAAAGGAAGCTAGAATCAGTTCCAATCCATATGCAAGTAGCACATTACATCTGGTGCACATTTAACATAGACATGCATTTCCTACCATCCTGGAGAAAGGTTTGCTAAGATTTCGCTGCCTAGAATGAGTTCATACAGAAGGGTAAGAACCAGGGCCACCATTTTAGCAAAGTTGGCTCTGAATTACACTTGTTTGACCTTAGCACTGTCTGCAGTTTTATCAACTGAAGTCGAAAATACAGCTTATGCACTACCGTTTCTCAGTATTTGGCTATACCTAGTCATTTCATTCCAGATAAGTGGTTAGAGTGTCATACTGGACATGTTGCTGCTTGCCACTTGGTCCTCCATTTCTGTGTCAAGAGGCTCACAGTAAAGACTCGGAATCTGTCTGGTACAGGCATGACAACCTGGTGTGGCTTTTTGATGCTTAAATCCCAAATTATTTAGGTTCTCCTTAAGGGTTACTTTCTTGTTTGTTGTTACCCTATAGTTGATTGAAAACCCGGAGGAATCTTCATGCCATTCCAATTTCAAATCGTCTCTTACTGCTTCATTGAAGTCCTGGAATCTGGCAAAACCTCTGGTGATGAATACACTTTTACATTCCAGATCTCCTTTAGCCAGGAAACTGCAGACAGCTAAGAGCGCTCAGTGCTTTGGTGAGCAGTCAGCAAGTCAGGGTGAATACTAGGGAAGCCACAAGTAACTATTTGATCCTGGAAGCCTTGTATATCTCTGGAAGTCATAAAATACAGATGGGTAATGGCTTAACAATGAGGTCAGTCTTTGATTCATTAGCTAACAGCTGAATCTAAGTACACATATCCCAGTTTTGATGCATGCTGCTAATTCAGGCTTAAAAAGATGGAGGGAATTTTACCCTGTGTTGTTAAGTTTCTGTGGAGCTGTCATGGATCCTGATTTAACTTAGATTTTGCATGTTTTCTCAATGATCTGAAGAGTTTTGTTTCTTGAAAAATGTGACTAGCCGCTGGTAATCTTAGCTAAAGAGCATATTCAGATGCCATACCATAACGAGCAAACACACTGGGTCAGCCACTGGAGCTATGCTAATCACACCAGGATCTGACCGTTTGCATTTTAACCCTGTTGTGCAAGACTCTGTGGAGATGAGTGCCATAACAGTAAAGCCTGCTTTCAGATATTAAAACCAGTAGCGATGTGCTCCAAAAGTGGGCATGAAACTAGAGTCAGAATTTCCTCTTTCAGTCTCCCAACTACAGTCATTGCTATACTTCCCTGCGTCAGCTCTGCCTGCATTTCAAAAAGTCCCTCTCCAGCCCTACCCCTATTTTCCCCCAGCTGTTTCTTGAAACACCTAGTCCTGCTTTCTCCCATTTCCCCTTCCCTCCATCCACCCAGTCTTACTTAATCTTTCACCTCATTTTCTAAAGTCCCATCCCTTCCTGATCCCGCTAGCCAACCTAAGGCAAGGATACACCGACAGTCTAGATGCTGCTGTAGTGATCAGCATTCCATCTTGACTGGAAATCATGACCGCAACTCTGCTTTGTAAAATACAGGCAGTATTTTACGGCAGCACCGCAGATGAAGAATGAGGCAGGGAGAGCTAGAGGGGCACCACTGAGGTGGTGGGGAAAGGGAGGGGTGTAAATAGTGCCTATTCACTTGGGCCTTTGGAGCATGAAGGAACTTGCTGACAGTGCAGGCAGTGTGGAAAGTAGCATGGTAAAGGCCAACATCTCAAGCACATGTGAGCATATCTCAAGACTGGAAAAATCCCTGCAGCAATCACGGAACAAGCTATGGTTGCTGGCTCTGGCCCAGCCGCCAGTACAAGCAAGTGGTCCTGGCCTGTGACGTTGTGTGGCACAGCCTCCTCAGTACTGTTTGGGTGACCGTCCTCGCCTCAGGTACGAACAGGTACTCTGAACTGTTCCGGAACCATGACTCTAATTTTCTCCCCTCAATACAAAGAATTCAGAAAAAAATAACTCAATGTTGCCCAAAATATAAATGTGCTGCCCAGCACAATGCTTCCAACAGACAACTCTGTGGCAGGTTTCCCTTCCAGGATTCAGCTTAGAGTTGGAATGGTTTTATAACACACACTCAGAATCACTTTTCTATTTATTTTATTCTGTCTATTTTAGTATAGACCTATGATGAGATAAATCCTTGTCTGCGCGCATATGGAAGAACACAGTAGAAATGGATTGACATGCAACTTGAGCTCAACAACTCCTGCTGAACCAGTAAGAAATCCAGAATAACACTTCTGAAAGTGAAATTAATCCATATTATCCTGAACTATGTTATTTTTTTACAATATCCTTTTACCTATAAGTGGGGAGAAATAAAAAAGAAAGCTACAACATCAAGGCAACAAGGGAGACAACTCTGACAGTGTGGTAAAACAGACTGCAGTAAACTTACCTTTCATTAGGGACCGCCCAGGTTTAATGGGCTATCTTATAAAGAAAATACTAATAAAAATAATTTTAAAATCAATTAGCTTTTCCTCTCTTTATTGATTTTTTAAAGTATGCCTCTGGAGAACATCCACTTCCAGTATAAGGGTTTAAAAAAACCCAACAACTAGGTAATGCGAGAGACTGTCTGAATGAGATGCCAGACAGGGACTAGTAATCCAGGGCTATTTATTACTCAAAACCTAACAAAAGCAGTTAATTTCTTTACACAAAGTTCTGGCTGCACTGGCGGACATGGTAAACAGAGGAGGGTAAGCCCAAAAGAGACTGTTAACAGCATAACTGTACAAGAAAATTAGATTATTTTGCTGGTTTTGCTGAGCTTATTCAAACTGAACGACTCTGAGGACCCAATCCTGCCCTGACTGAAGCCAGCGAGAGATTGGCCACACATTTCAGAGAGAACAAAACCAGCCCTTCAGTAATAGCACCTCTGCCAGATTTTGTTTCACACCCTGCCAAAATGTCATAGCTTGAATCACTTCAGAAGCTTGAGCTGTTTAAAACTGGACTCAACAAAACCCTGGAGAATGAACTGCAGAGAGAAATCTTCCCCCGTTCTTTCCCCTATCTCTGCTCTTCTGCCTCACTGGGTTACATGAATAGCAATCCAAAACTGCAGAGCACTGACAGACACGGAGTCTCTGGGTGTTTCAGATGCTTCACAAGCAAACCGTGAAAATACGCAACCACCATCCTTCACTTCCACATATTTGCATTGTGTCCAAGATGGACTAAGTGGATCATAACACAAAGATTACAGAGTACTTGACTTAAAATGTTTTGGAAAAACAACACTGAATTTGAGATATTTCATGGCAGCTTCAAACATCAGAGCAGTTAATTTCTATTAAAGTGCAAAGTAAAGGTCTTCAGCAACATAATCTGTACTGACCTGGAGGACACAAAGTGCCATGAAAACAGCAAGGTAATTCAAATTATTACCTCATCAAAAAGCTGGAGAGATGGAGCACCCGTTTTGCCAGGTAAAGAGCAGCTTTTATAGTTAATCCGATAGAGTGACACTGGTAATTTAATTATACTGGTTGGTCACACTAAAACCAAAGTTACACTGGAGATATAGATCACTTCGAGCCTGCCAAGAGAGCTGGCCCTGCAGAATTCCTTTGATATGATGTACATCTCAGTACTGTCCAAATCGCTGATGAGTCACGGATTGTTCTGCAGGACACAGGAAATCTTAATAAATTAATTCTATTGCATAATCCTTTCCGATTGCTTCCTTATATATACCTGCAGGAACTGCAAAATAACATGCAACCTCCTGAGCCCTTCACCAGCTGCCTTAGCATACTACATAGATCTTCCAAAACTGCTAGGATAAAACTGAGGTTTTGGGAACGTGCCATCCTCTAACTTTACATTCCCGTTAAGCTGCCCCTGGAATCACAGGAACATCAATTGCACTGGCTGTAACTGGCAGTAATATCTCTGATGAGGTTTCTATCCTGAATCTTACCATCTTGTCTGGGTTTGTTAATTACAGGTTTAGGGCTGGGTATTTTGTTTTCCTTTTCACCACATTTTCTGGGATACGTAGAGATTCTTCCCAAATTATTCAATTCGTACCAAATAATTAACTTCATCAACATAAATTAATTACCAAACCATCCTATGAGCAGTATTGCAAATGGGGAAAATGAGGTAAGAGCTCAACCCGTAACCTCAGGCCATGCAGCAAAACTACTGCAAATACGCTTCTTGAATTCAGAGACGTTCCTGTCTCCCAGTTCTGTTCTTAGACTAGATCAGTCCTTTAAACCACCCTTGAATGCTTCCAATTGCAGCAAATGCAAACCTTGTGGAACAGACCTGATTCAGTGCAGTCATATAGAGAAATAATCTTCAGCAGGCAGGCAAACGATAGGGAAGAAACATTTATATTTGCCGTTTGCATCAGATCAGCAGCCTCTGTCCAAAGGCTTTGTGTTAGCAGACAGCAGCCTTGCGGAAAAACATCATAGTGAAACTTATTCTCTGTTGACAGTGGCCTTTATCCCACCCAGACAGGAAGAGGTAAATGGCTGTACAGAGAAAAAGGGCCTAGAGGCATAAAGTAAATAATTGTCAAAGAACAGTGCAGAAAGCGAGCCAACAGGTAATCTATGCGGACTGTGTTTGAAACAGTGTAGGAAAGCTACTTGCTCATGGGGAACTGGGGTTGGGAACATTTAAGTTCCATGATGTGCAAAGCTCTGTTGTGAAATCTGTGTATGGAAGATTTCTTATTTTTTGCCGGATGGCTAGATTTCTGGGAAGAGCACATTTAATAAAATCATATTCAAGATGACCATGCTGAAGTAATTGTTTTTCCCCTTTAATTTTTAAGTGGTTACAAAACAACGAAGCTTTCAGTTCTTTACACTTCACAGGGGAGAATGTACAAAGAGCTGCTTAATCTCTTTGAGTTCAGCTCTTTCATTCTCATGGGTATCCAGTTGCAAGGTATCTGTATCAGTCTCTGAATTCTCAGCCGATCCCCAAAGCAAAGTGCATCCAACTGTAAGCTCTTGTTTTAACATGCTGTTTCAGGACCGACCAGGTTTCAGCATGAGCATGTGAGGGTTGCTATGCCGAAATCCGTTTGACATTGGCAGAGGAGCAGTATCACAAAATCCAGCAGTATTCACTCTGATGATGAAATGCCAAGTAAGCGCTTTCACAATGCTAAGCTAATCTTAACGCTGATGTTTGCAATCTAGAAGGAAGCAAGCCATACAACTAAAGTAGGCATGTCACCAAGGAAGATGTGAATACTTCCTGATTGGTTTTCCAAATAATTATTTCATTTACTTCTAACAGACACTAGCTTGCAATTCAAGTATTATATGGTTTTCTTCATTGCGAACTGCAATTAAGGAATCAGATGGCGAGATAGAAATCATACCACAGAGTCAGCTAGGAAAGAATGGTGAAACCAGACAATATTAGGGATTCAAATTAATTTTCTCCCATTATTGCCAGGCAGTCTCACATGTAAAGAGGAAAAAAGGAACATATTTATAGTTAAGGTAATAAATTAATTTATTAACACCTGTATGCTGGATTAATTTGTTAAATTTGCTAAATTAAAATGCTAAATTTGGCTCAGTCACTTAGCAACAGCTGCATCAGTTTAAGTTGTTTCCATTCTGCAGCTGTTAGCTGTCACCTCAGGCTGGAGCTCCCATCCCTCTAGCAAAGTCAGCGGAAGGAAATGTGTGCCTACATTTTGCCTGCTTCTCTCCAAAATCCAGCGTCTTAACTCAGATGCATCGTTATCAACTACCTACTAGCTTGGCTTTGTCATCAGGTAGAAGCCTTAGCACACGTTCGTTCTGACAGCTCTGATGTGTAGCCGTAGCACACACCAGAGGGGCAGAACAAGCAGCCATGTCTTAAACTGCCATAGTAATACTCACCAGAGTGTATCCATCAATGCCTAAAGTTAAGATGAAAGCAGAATTGCGAATAAGCATGAAAGTGCCCAAGGAAATAAGGACAAAAAAAAAACCAAACCAAAAAACCACAAACTTCTACTGGATTTCTGTCACAGTGCAACAAGCAATTTAGGAATTATGAGGCCAAAAAGAAGGAGCCTAAGGGTTAGAGCACACCCCAGGGGAAAGGAGATCTAGCCTTGGTCCAAGCTCTCTTGGCTACTTAACAACAATGCTGCCGCATCCTCAGTTATTTACTTGTTCCCTGATGTGAGTGTGTGTGCTGTGGTGTGTGTTCAGTTCAGCACTAGCCCCTTGAGGCAGGTGTGCTTGGAGCACAGCTTCCAGACCACAACCCTCAGTGGATGCAGACAAAGGAATGCCTACCCTGAGGATCCTGGGTAGGGTTAAGGAGCAACCCTCCTTAGCAGGAGCTGAACTGCTTGCCAAGACAGCATCCAGCCCAATGCGCAGAAACAAAATTAAGAGTGCAAGAAATTTTGCCAGCCAGAAAGAAATCGCTTTGGTGATTTTGAAGGACCATGCTTGCAAACCTACACACCTAAACTCCAACAGGACAATGCTGAGAATTTAATATTTTGATCTTTAGATATTCCTGTCAGAGAACACCACTGGAATAAACAAATTACGTAAGTTAAGTCACAGAAAGAGAATCTCTGTGGGCTGTACTCGCATTTTCTTGTTCAAGTGGATCAAAGAAATGGCTCTCTAGGAGCTGCAGCATCTCCACCTTCGCTGAATGCCCTTGGGCAGGGCATAATGGCGTATCTGGAGCAATGGGGGAAGATGGTCTGCCAGATATCACCACTTACTATTCATCAGGCTAGAACTCCCTCAAACACTGTGATGTTTTCTCCCATGCTGTCTTTTGACAGGAAGAACTTAACAAAATCTGTAAGAGTAACACTGCGGCTTCCTTCCCACCATAATAAAATTTAGGCTAGGGATGATGCCTTCATACCACTCAGCCACAAGGAAGCAGTTGGTATGCTGGAAATGATGGTTATTTTACTAATCATCCTCATTTTTCATTGTTTTTGTTTCTGCTTATGAACAGAAAAAGACGGGCATCAACCTTTCTGCTCTTACCCTGTGTACATGCTGCAGTTACAAGGGTTGCTACAATCTCTGGCTGATGCATTTCAGATTTAAAAACTAAGCAGACAAAACATGCAGCCAGCCTAGGCCACACAGACATTAAAATTCTGTTGAATGTACATACATGAAAATCATACCTAGACCACATGTATTATACAGACCAAGGTTTCTATACGATATTTTTATCAGCACCCCCAATGGCAAGGCCACAATTTAGCTTGTAGGCGCCACCTTAACACTAATTCTAAGTAATAATTTCCAGCCTAAATGATTCTATAATAGTTTTCCAAACCTGAACCCACAGCTCCAGCATGACACACACAACTCCCAACTGCCCACTGGTATTGAAGAGAGCAGGAGTTGTTTTGTGGGAGCAGCGCATCCTTGTGTAGCAATGGAGGAAAACCATCCAACGTTGTAAATACATGACTCATCTCTGTAACAAACAGGCATTGTAAATATACCCAAGAAAAAAACTTCGTAAGCTAAGTGGGCCTGATTTTCCTCTGTTCAGTATCCCTCATGGTACTCGTGTTACAACAGGGAATAGGCTACCAAGAGCATCACCTCTTTTTTTAATCTCTATTTTGTTCTACACCACAGGTACCTACATAAATTAGAGCTATTAAAAAAAAAATCACCTTCAGAGTATATGGTGCTATATACACAGCACTCCTAAGTCTGCTTCAGCTTTTGCTAGATTATGTAGGAACTGCATGTGATTCCTTCATACTAAAGGAGGTAAGTTTCCTTCAGCAGACAGTCCTCATGCATAGTAAGTAAATGCAGAACAGAATATTGGCGGGGAAACATGAAAAAGAGGTAAACAGGATGCTATTATTAAACAAATTCAGGTCAGAGATTGCCAGTGGCTATATCTTTTCCTTGTTTTCTTCCTGAAACCTTGTAAGATAATGTGATGACTAAGAAGATCACAAAAACTGCAGCAGGTTATAAGGCCCGCTTCATAAGGGAAAATAAATGTAAATGCATAAACTGGAGTTCCTTAAAAAGAAATTAGCTCAGCAAGCAATCTCAGTCCTCCAAAACTGTATAGGAAGTTCTCCATTTCCAAAGTATTACCCCCACCTTTAGCCTTCCAGGTTTTGTTTATTTAACAGCATGGTTACTCGCAGGTGTTCAGGGTGAGCAGAAATGTAGCTGAAATTACTGCTTTATGTGGTGGGAGGAATGCTTCTAGCAGATTCCGACTACAGAACAAGTCTCCTGTCTGGCCAGTCACTGTCAAATGAAAGACTCCACTGTTTTGTCTGACAAACGGTGTTGGACTGCTCCCAAAACTTACTTCTTTTTCCAGCCTGACCCTTTCCCTTCTGCCTATCCCAGCCTACCTGTCCCATTCTTCACCCATTCCAAAGGCTGGGAGTGAGCCCACACAATCCAAACAAGGAACTCAGATTTTCTGCGTCCTTCCCAGAGCATTTTTTCAAGCACATCTGGATCCTGGTAGAAAAATCAAATAGATAAAACCAAGACTGACAGACAGCTTTCCCTTTTAGGTCCACTCTGCAATTAAGTCTTAGTCTACTTCCTATGCTAATAGAAAATTGGCCTTTGGTAGAGTTACAGGCACGATATAGAGAGTGGAATTTGCACTTGCCCTGGACTGACCAGCAAACCATGTCAAGCACTGAGTCACTTCATCCAATCATAGACAATTTAGCATATCCAGATCACATAGACCTCAAAAAAACGTGCCCAACCTACACACACGCAGTGACTTCATCTTCCAGTTGTCAACCTGAACCGAGCTGGGCAAGCCCAGGATGTGATTCACCCTTTTGCTGTTTACCTGCACATTTTCCACGAGTCCTTCCTTGGCGACCTGTTAGTTTTATGCAGATAATGTGGCAAAACCAGTTTAATGGATTCACAGGACACAATCATGAAAAAACCCAAATAAGTAGAGAACTTTGAACTCACCTGTTTATATCACCATTCTTGCCATAATTATCACTTTCATCTGTTTTACTTAGTTTTCTTTGTGGCAACATACCAACTACTTCACCGAAGTCCCAAGAGTTCCCATTTTTCTTGTCAAAAATCTATCATTTTACAAAACAAACATATACCCTTTTTTGGATACTATCTGGTTTGGTTAACTCCTTTTACTTTTTGCCTGATTGCCACTTGCCTCTAAATTCTCCAGATTTGTGGTAAAGCCTCCTCTTCCATCAAGGCCAGATTAGCGGGTCTGAGAAGCTTACTGGCTAAGCTGCAGTTTGCTGGTTGCTCTGCAGGATGGTCAAGGGAAAACCAGCACACTCAAGACCTCTACTCCCCAGAGATTTGGGATTTTCTTTAAGTAATTTGTCTTTTTGCTTGCAAGGCAGTCCCAAAGAAAGCATTCCATAGCAGTGAGGGCACAATGTCAAAGTGTTATTTACACTTTGATTGCAAAAGAACAGTTTTGTGAGCGAGGCCCACTATTTTTGTTCACTGTGGTGTCACCTTCTGTGGTGAGGGGGGACATCATTAGGAATATCTTTACTAGCACTTCTCCCTTATATAATGAAGTAATAATTTAAAGTGTGATCACTGGTACTTACTGCAGATCAAAAGAAGGCAGCTGATGAGACCTAAGTTTGCCTAAGCGTGTGAGATGACTTCTCTTTGTTATTTCAATTGGAATGGAAAGTTTTGATCCTGCAGTTCATCCACATGCCTCCAAACCGAGCCAAATTCTCCTGTCAATCACAGGTTTACCACATGCATGAATTAGACCAGAGTCATTCCAGGTGTAACTCTACAGACTCCTGTGCAATCAGATCATGAAAAATTTAGCCCCCTGTTTTCTTTCTTTTAACGAAATCTTTTAGCCAGGCTTCTAGGATACGGCAGAAACTTAAGTGGACAACACAGCCTTCCTGTACTAAACATACCAAACAAGTTTAAAGAGGAAGGGAGAGACAGAGCTGCCAAAAAATGTACTGACTTCGAAGAGCTGCACCCGGAGACCTAAAGGCAGCTGGAGCAGAACAACGGCTGGCATCCACAGGGAGCGAGCTCCCCAGACAAGCTTCCTGACCTGAGAAAGCCCTCTTCTGCCAGCTCAGTCAGAGGGGATTGCAGGATGGAGAACCAGACAGCCAGAATGTCCTTGACTGTCGGCCTGCCTGAGGAGATGAGTGATGTCAACTCAAGCACTTTCAGGGAAGACAATTCTAGCTGTTTCATGTGTTACAAAACCAGGGAGCTTATCTAATACTATAAGAAATGCATAGAAGCCAGAAATTTTCACAGCCACTACTGCATGCCCAAATCACTCTGAGCTCTGTGGGAAGAAGAATGGATGTCTTCAGAACCACAAGCATTTACAACGAAACAAAATGACAGTCCTATTGTCTGTTAACAGTACTCAGCCTGCAACGTCCAGCTGGGGAGTTCAAACATGCACCAGTGAGGCTAAAGGATTTTAAAAGGTTTTATATTACAAACTATTACTAATCATCTTTATCACCACAGAATTTAGAATCCTAAGGTCATAACAAAGGATAGTAGAAATTGTACAAAGATAAGATGTCTCCTATTCTGAAAAGCACAGTCTAAATAGGCAAGTCAGGGACTACATACCACCAGTCGTGTTCCCAAAACAAAGTTCATCCATCTCAGGTTTTTTCAAATGTAGTCCAAGTCAGTAGTAACTGAAAAATCTGGGCTTCTGACAGCTATTTGGTCTTGTGACTGCAAAGCCTTAGAATACTTGCCTAGATCTTCCGGGCTTTACCTCTATACAAACCATACACAACATTAATTAAAGACACAAAAAGGATGCTAAAAGAACACTAATGAAATTTGCAAATCTAAGCATTTGAAGGCTGAGAAATGCCAGAGCGAACATCAGCTGCACCACCTTAATTAATGCCCTTTGCATATACACACCTTACAAAGGATTTTAATTATCTGAGTTGGTGCTGGGTTTCCACAGATGCCTGCTTCCTCATTTGGTTCACAAAAAGAACAACACTCACTCAAGGGGAGATTGGCGTCATTTGTCTTTATGAACCAAATTTAGGTAGCCTGAGTCTTAAGTAAACTGAATCTCCTTTTGAAATACAGATCTTACCACAAAGAACGTGCAAAACTATAACTTAAATATCTCAGGGATGTGGCAGTAATCCACCTTGTAAAGCAACAGCAGCTCAATTCCTTTTTTCCTTGTTATTTCAGGCATGTTCCGATTCACTGTGAGCTGACCAGAACTGGAGACAGAAATTATTAGTTTATTCTATAGTTTTCTATGATTTTCATCATAATAGAACCTCAGCATTTCTTTCTTATTTTTGCAATACCCTAGAAGGGGGAGCAGTAATCTCTCCAGTCCTCTAGGGAACAGCTCTTGCTCAGTCTCAGTTTGTCACTTCCCATACATCCTGTCAGTTCTGTTTCGTTTGTCCAATATATTTGTCCCCCCACACACCAGACTGTTTAGGTAAATCTGTCTCTACTCCCCCACAGCCAATCCAACACCTCCATAAGGCCAGTCCTAGTTTCCTGTTCATGTCCCCTCTCTCCCACCATCTTCTCATCCAGTCTCTGTCATTCTCCCACCCACTGTTTTATTTTACTGTTGAAGTTCAGCACATCTCCCCGGAACATGAGAAGTGAGATTCTTTTTCAAAGGTTTCTGACTTGGCCAAATTTAGGTCAATTTTCACAGGCACAAGAGGCACAGTCCTGACACATAGTCCACCCTCTTGCCAAACTGAGAAAAGACAAAGGCGTTTGAGCTTCTAAAATGTTTTTAAAATGAAAAACAACCTAGTTTCTTTTCATACTGGGAAATGACTGAACAGCTCTGGCTGAATTTTCAGGGGGAAGTTGGGATGAGTCAGCCCAAGACAGACCCTGGGCTGAAAAATGTTAGTTAAAACTAAATAGGTAGTCTCAAACCAAGACCCCATTACAACTGGTTACAGGAAAATAATTATTTTTATTATTAATTATGCTTTTTCATGGTCTTCAGATGAGCTGTGATTACCCTGGTAAGTCATTAGTCACATTTCTGAAGAAATCTGTGAAGTTACAGTGTACTGACTCTTGACATCAGTTCATTAGATTCATTGCAGATCGTAAACACTAAGCAAGGGAATTAGGTTTTCACATGCGCTTGCTGAATACCTCACCCAAGGGGATCCATGCTGCTAATTATTATGTTTTGAATATGTTTTAAATATGTTTTGAATGCATTGCATCCTTTAGCGTACAAAAGGTTACCTTATTTTAATTTTTTTCTCCACTCTCTCTTCACCAGAAGCAGCAGGATTCATTTTCCATGTAGTATTACCAAGTCTAGTCCTTTGGTTCATTTTAAGTCTGTGTCTTGGAATCTTAAGCATTTATTATCCTTGTTATTGGTGGTTTACCAGTTTGAGGCTGTGGACTTGGTCTGGAGTGAGCGCTTCTGCAAACACTGATGCAGAATCCTACATAACCATGATTTCTTTCAAGCCCTAGCTCATCAAAAAAAGCACAGGCTCTGTCTTTCTAAGGTATATTTACATATGAATGAAGATGTACATCTCTCTCCCTTTGCTGACCCTCAGTTTCAATTTTGATCTAACGTGCAAGTCAGTTTTCTCATATCCTGGCTGGGTCTGATTTTACTTTTCGGGGGTTGGGCTGAAGATTCTGCCAAGAGCAGACTAGGAGTCATGGCATTTCTGAGATCTTGTGATCCTCAGCTTCATTCAAATCCACTCTTCCTGTTTATATTTATTGTTTAGACAAATTATGCAGGGTCAGTTTTGCTCTGGCACAGCCTAGTGAACTCAGATACAATTGGTAACTTTGGCTTTTCTTTAAGGCTGCTTCCCAGGTTTCTTGGAGGTTGTTACATTTTAGCAGGGAAAAATACTACTGACAGTAAATGAGCGTGCACATTTTTTAGCTGTGATTGTAGGAACGTAACTGATAACATGATTGGAAACAAAGCTTTGACTCATAAATTTGTGTTCTCTGCTACTAGAAGCATGGGAATCAAAGCTTAAAATGTGTGGTTAGTTTTTTGCTTAGAAATCTTCTACTTTGCATGTTACGCTTACGTCTTTCCGTTTGTTCTTGTGTCAACATTGTCTTTTACAATAAACCGGTCATCTCTCTGCGGAGCATTGGCTTGCTCCACGCATCCTGAAACAGCAACCAGAGACATTTTAAGCTTTCATATACCTTCATCTGGACACATCTTACTACCGGTCCTGTAGCTGCATTCAGATGTTTCACTGTGTACTCTTTCTGCAAAGCTCCTCTTTCCTATCAACATTTTTTGCCTTAGTCGCCAGTACATGACTTTGCGGCTTGCACTATCAAACGTCACCTGATTTCTATTACGCCAATCCTCAAGCTTATGCAGTGCTTCCTATATGATGTTCCAGTTCTTTGTTTTGACATCGTTTTCCAATTTTATGTCATCAGTAAATTTAATGAGCAGATTCTGTCTTGCCTGAAAATTAGCACTGAAAATATTGTTCATTTATTGTTTTCACATGTTTTGTTTGTATTGTATTACTGCTCTCTGGCTTTGCTATAAACCCTTGACAAGCTTATAACCACATAGATCTAATAAAAAACGTGTTTATCTAAGCAGCACAGTTGTTATTGCTGCTGTTGCTTTTTACATCAAAGATTTTCTATCAACTTTAGAACTGTCATTGTTCAGTTACTTGGCCACTAGGCAGCCTGGGAAATTGTGATGGCACTTTAGGCCAATTCCTCAATGGTATTCTAGCTAAAATGAACTGGTCTCATTTGTTAGGTTCAGAAATGTTACCCACTGAGAAGAAAGGCATCTGTTCGTGTTTCTCAGAACTATTTTCCCCAAGGTTTCTGAAAACTCATTTCAGCCACATACTGAATTTTTCTCCGAAATCCTGAGGGCTAGAAATTGGAGAAGGTGGGAGAAAATGGGTGTTTATAACAAAAGCTTCAATTCTGGGAAACTAGTGGCATTACAGAAAATTAGCAATTGTCTGTAGTTAGGTGCTGGCTGAATCTGACCCCAGACCAATTTTGTTTAAAGGTGACATGGAAGTTCAGGCTTCAGAGACTTTTACATGGCACCTCTCAACAGGCTACAACTCATACAAAGGTAGAAACAGAATAATTGAGAAGTGGCAGGCTTGACAAAGAAGTTGTTTCAAAGATCTGGTGTCTCAATGTTCCCCTTCAAGTTTCCTGTTACTGTCTTGAAGGATGATGCCTAACATACTACTGAGGAAAGAAAATTTCTTGATACTCAGTGCCCTCACCTCAACCTCACAAAAACTTTCAAAGCTCCAGATGATTCAGCTTGGGCCCAGCGCATCCACAGCAAATAGCAATGCCATCACTCACTTTTTAGGCCAAGAATACCCAAGGAGCAGCAGCTAAAGGTAAAGAACAATTAACAAAATCATAGCCAGTCACCTGAGTGCAGACTGCATGCTCACCATACATGACTTGTGCTGTGCTTTCTGATATCACCATTCTCAGGTTTACCAATAACTTGAAGTGTCTGGAAGGAGTGTCTTGGGGTGGGGGGGTGTTCGTCCATACTTTGATCTTGTGATCATGGTACAAACTCCAGGTCAAAAAGCCTAGATGCTGCTCCACATAATCCACAGCCTTCCTGTCATCTCAGGCAAGGCATTTAACTATCTGTTGATTTACTACCCAGTAAAATGAGTAATGTTTTTACTGCATCTTGTAACTGCTGTGCAATGTGCTTTTAATGTTCGGGTAATATTCCAAGATCATTGTTATTACTAGTTCTTTGTATTACATTAGGGCTAGAGATCCCATCTGAGATCTGACTGCATGCCACACTGCAGTGATGATCCATACACTCAAGTGTTTACATTGTAAATTGACAAGTAGAAGGATGCAGACAAACAGAGCAGGAATCAAATCAAAACACCACAGATAATTATGCAAAAAGATTAGACTGCACCTCTCTTGACTAACAATACATGCTTTGCTACCATATTACCTCATCTCTCACAATTGAATTAAGACTACTGTATAGAAGTAGTCCATTCAACACCTCTTCTTACACTGAAAAAAATTTATATATTAAAATATAAAATATAAAACCCCAAAAGATTTGGTAACCCCCCATAGAAAACGCACTTTATCTGCTTGAGTGAAATGAAAGAAACACAGTCATGTTATTAAAGCTTTAATCTTATTAAACTTTCAAAGCAATTATGTGAATACAATGATAAACAGGCATGAGATGTCTCCTAGCGCTAGAAGCAACAACTTCCCTAACATAAACTTCTGCCACAGGGAGCCACTCACTCAAATTGATCTTCCTGTCTAATGCTGAAGTTTTCCTTTGCTTCAGCTTCTGGCGTCAGAAGCATACAATGAACAAATGCACCTTATCAACAGGGACTCCAGCAAGGACGAGCTTACAAAATGTTCTCTCAGAAAGAAACGAAAATGACACAGGCCTAATACAGCTCAAAGTAAACATGTAAATATAAAACCAGGCATAAATCAGTCACATTCCTTTTCCACAGTCATGTTCCTTTTCCACAGTCATGTTCCTTTTCCACAGTCATGTGCCTTTGGCACCAGAAGCAGACATTATCAGAGCCAACTAAAAGTTCTGATTGTTCACTTTCTATCTGTTTTTTCACTCACCTTTGGTCAAGCTTGCTGCTGCAACTGTCCAATTCAAGCCTTTCTAAGACGGGCTGCCTCATTTCTTCCCTTAAAATCTTTCATCACCTGTTCATAAAGAGAAGCAGAGCTCCCATTTGTTTTCTGAACTACTGCTATTGTATTTTTGAGGCTATAAGCAACACATGAGTCATTATCACTAACAAATGAGAGAGGGAGAACAAAAGAACCCACTTCTTTCCCACAAAGAAGTTTTTGGCACACTTGCTAACGTACATTTTTTGATAAATGCTTTCATACTTGTCAAGAGAATGTGATGTCTGATAGCAGGTTCAGAAGGGCACTTGGCAGTGACATTAGTGAGATAATTTATACCCAAATATGCAGTTTACCTACAATTAAACTTGAATTCAAGAACTGTTTTTCCTGGGCCAAAATACTGCTTTGGTAGCAAGTGCAAAAGGAAACACTGCTAGCAGCCCTCCTGCTCACATAGTACTGCTGCTCACAACCCAGATCCATGAAGGACAAAGTCAAAAATGAGCATGAACCAGGTTGAAAAGTTTTCAGACTTTGTTTTGCTAAAAGTCAGACAGCATGCTGACAGACTGCTAGACTCCAAATCTCCAACTCAGCCCAGCAAAACACAAATACATATTTAAATATATTTTAGTGCTACATGAGACAATACAGTCCCTCTTAACCTTCTTTCTAGCCTTAAAACCAGATTTGTACAAAAACACTAATTTGAGCCACTCTAAATCACAGTGGCAATTTATTTGTTGGTTTTCTTCTGTAGCACTTTATAGAGTCAGAGAAAGCTAATTACCAGCAACAGCAACTGGAATTCAGTAATGTGTCTCTTATACAAGTTCCACTGAATATTGGGCTTTGCTCTTATGCAATTATTTTTCTCAGAAACACCCACAGGTAAAAAGATAAGAGAGCAATAATAATTTTTGTTGATATATGGCACTATGCATAATAAACAGAAGCAGGGAATTCAGTTTGTTGTTTCTGAGACAGTTGTAAATACACTCAAAAACTAGTCACTTCACCTCGGGGCCTTCTGATTTTTCAGCATGTACAATTCTTAGAAATATGGTTGGAAGTTACCTTACATAATTAAGGTGTTTATAAGCAACTAAAATAATTGTGCACTTATCTCCTTCAGGACATCTTTACATTTCTAACAGGTATAACTTATTTTTTAATATTAAAATATTATTTCAAACTGATGGCACCCTTGCAGGAGTAGCAAGCTATTTCAGAGGAAATAGAAAAGGGGATATGCAGAGTACTGTAATACCTGAAGAAATACCACTAGCAATTAGACTTTTGAGGCTGTGTGAGTAGGCACGCTACCTACCTTTAAATGCATATATAGCAAGGTGCAAAGTAGTGATCGCAGGAGATGATGAGTTAGGGCAGGCAATACTGCTTTAGGAGGTGCATCACCAGTGAGGAGACATACTACCCTAAAGGCCTGACTCATTTTTGCAGACCTGGAATTTGGAAAAATATTTTGGAAGTTGGGTGCAACAGATATATTGAGACAATAAACATTCACTTAATATTCAAATATTCACTTCACATTCACTCCCTGTTCAATATAGGACCATATTTTAAGGCAAGCAGTTTAATTCTGGAACAAGCTTCAAACAGATGGAAAGTAACACAATGTGAACAAAAGATGAAGGGCTGCACACTGTGCAATTTTTGTTAGCAAGTGTCACTTTACTAACATAAATGGGGCTGTGGCAGCTAACGAAAGGCAAAGCTAAGCATGATCTTGTATTTCATAACCCAAAGGGGAACAAAAAAACCCCACCAAACACCAGAAATGGGCTTAAAACCCAAAAACCTTTAAAAAATGTGAAGTTTTTTCTCTGTCTTTAGCTTATTGTTTGTTTTAGCTTATAGCCTTTTGGATTGTGCCTACAAGTTTGTCTTCAAAACCAGGAAAGTTAGAACCTTCTGGTTTTAAAACTGACAGACAGAATCACTTGAATTCAGGATCTTGGTCTCAGGGGGAAATGAGAAATAATATAGCACTCATAAGAAAAATCAAGCATCAGTTAATGCAAGGGTCTTTTGCCAACAGGACCTGTCTTCAAATGATCATTTATTTAATCTATTTTTGCTCCAGATGTATTAAAATTTTTCTCTAAGTCTACATACCCTACTGCAGTAGTAACAAGTAGGTTTCTACAGCAAAATATCTGGTTTTGTGTAACACTGAAAGCTGTGTCTATTATTATAGAATAGTGATTTTATTTATAATAATTTGTGTATATCTTGTTGTGTCAGAGATTATGACCACCAGGTGGTTTAGAGACTTCCTTTCTCCATGACTCACCTCATAAAATAACATTGCTTGTTAGATTTTTAGGAAAAAAGTGTTTCCCATCAAAGCTAACAACATGATCAGAAAATAAGAATCAGCGGTATAACTTATTTACTGTGCCAGGTGGCCAGTCATGACTGAAGATCAAATAAACCTTCTGGTCCTTCTGTATAAGGCAGTAACCTTTGGTAGCAGAGTGGGGGAACAGATGGGGGTAACCCCCCTTCAGTTGCTGCTGCCTAAACCCAACAGGGTTTGCAAATCCAAATTTTCAGGCCGGTGGCTGGGTCTAGTCACTGGGATTACAACCACATTAGTAAATTAAACAAGTCTGGGAGCAGACTCTGCCCCGGAGGCCAACTGGCACAGGACATCCAACATCCATTCTATCAAAGCCTCAAAAAGTCAATGAAAGCACCAATCCACCTATTGGGTATAGAAGGATGTATCTCCTAAACCGTGTCCTGCAGTATTTGGGGAAACTGCTCATTGGCCCAGGCTAAAACCATGGATGGATTAATAAGAATCAGTAGAAACAACGGAGCTGCAGTGCTCAGGAACATCCCTGATGTGGTTTAATTTGCTGATATTGGCAGAGCTTTAAAGAGCCTGTACCTTTTTTGCACTTTGATCTGTGCTACTATCCTCGCCAGGTCCTTACAGCAATAGCCCACAGACGAAGGGGCATCTCTTGCCCTAATATCACGCATATACTGTCTAAAAGTTCCTACTCATGTACTGAGCAATTCCCCTAATGTCATAATCCCTGGCTCTTTCCTGTGCCCGTGTGCCAGGATTACTGCCTACATAGCAGTATAGGTACAGCGGAGCTCCCAAGTGCCTTCTGGTGCAAAGTCTGGCACCATTCTTCAGCTGCTGTGACAAGCAGCCGGAAAGGGGTAACGTCCTAAACCTCCACAGCCACTTGCTAAGAAAAGCTGTGCTTGAGCTTGCCAGGGCCTGCGCTCAACAAGTTTTTTCCTCTTTAGAGGCACTATGACTACTTTTAGTTTCTGTATCTAATTGATTTCCAGTGAAGTTTTAAATGTCAGTGGAAAGCTACTGATTTGGGAGAAAACCAACTAAACCACAACAGAGAAAAGAGAGGCACATGAATTCCCTGATACATTAGCTGAACTACAGACTCAGTTCCTCTGCAATTGTTCATTAACATTAAAGTGGTTGGAAGTGTTTGCCAGCATCTTCCAGCATGATAATGCCCAATTTCACCCTTGCAAAACCCATCCAAGATTTCTTGGCACATTGATACCCTTCAAATGACTCAGCCTCCCATAGGAAAAGGAAGTAAACCAGGGAATTTTAGGAAGGAAGGGCGCTGAAACCATACAGAGAGCTAAGAACCGTTAACTGCATAACTGCTATGGAAAAGGCAAGAAATATGAGGGCTTGGGCACAGAAGGGAAGTAGGAACACACACAAATAGGAAAGAAAATGCAAGCACTAATATGCATGGAAGGGAAAACGGGAGAAAAGTATGCGGAGGAACTCTGAAACAAGGCAAAAATGAAGTGGGGAGTATCAGAGAAAAGGGGAACTAGAGATCCCCTGGTACAGAGCAAGCAGGAGCATGAGAGAATCTGGCACATGAAGAAGACAGAACAGACACCAGGACAAGCTGGAATGAGACACAGAGCCAGCAATGTCACAAGGAAGAAGAAACTGATGCGCCCAACTTATTCAGTTTCAAAAAGCTATATGTTGTAAAATTAATTTTGAAAGACATTCCAGGTTTGAACATTCGTTTTTAGAAATTACAAAATTAAACGCTTGCACTGGTATGTGGAAGATCTGTATTCTCACCTATCCGTGGCAAAACACAAAATAAAGCTGCTGTAGGAGCACACCAAAAGCCATTGTCTGGAATGACGCTACCCTCTGGTGGTCAAAAAAACAGCTGCATGGAAAGTAAAATACTTGGAGCTGGTTGTACAGATTATGACTTGTTTGACCCCTTATTCATGTCATTGGCACCAACTATACTTCAAACAAAAAGAAATGCAATCAATTCTAGACTACACTTCAGTGATCCGCCTTGAGACCATGGTGTTAATTGACACATTCACCTTATTAGTCTGCTTTGAAATGACACATTCATGACTGATCCTAAGCACAAGTAACTGCCTGAGGCTCAGAAACAGACTGGCAATAATTTTTATGTTCTCTGGCAACCTGCAAGAATAGGAACAACACGCATAGCTGTGTTTAGCTGTGTAAGTAAAGGAAGTAACACAATACTAAATTCCCAGATTATTCCCAAATAAAACATAAAAGTCTCACCAGGAATTTTCTGCTTTCTATCTCTGTAAAATAAGCTCTTCAGAACTGACATCCACTTTCAGTATGTGCCAGAGAGCTCCTGGACCAACAGGCTCCAGATATCACTTTAACACAAGTATAACAAAAACTAACTACAATACCACTTGTAAGAAAGAAACATGGAAGATAATTTCTCCAAGTGAGTGCTGACCACATCCATAATTGTGTACATTGTCACCAGTGAATTCAAAACAGAGTGCAGAAAGCTGTGGTCAGAGGGGAAAAAAAAACAACCAAGAGAAGCCTGTATAGACATGCATTAAAAGCCAGCTTTCTGATTTTGATCTTTACTTCTAACAGAACATTCCTTAATTTCATCCAAAATCTTAAATATGCAAAGGATATAACTGGTTTTTTTCTTCCATATTACAGTTACAGAACATCATTGCTGAGAAAAGAATTGCTTCAGTTCAGGGTTTTCACGAAGGTGCTTCGGGACTCATGTCTCCTGCCTCTCTTCACTTGCATTTCTTGATATCTGATCTTGCACAAACAATAAAATCCAAATATTAACTACTCTGCCATTTTCTCCTTTCTTCTCTTTACATTATTGCTGTTCAACTGCTGGGTTTCTTTCCCCTCCTGTTAAAAACATCCCTATTATCCTCTTGGAAGCTGAGCCTTCCAAATACTCCTAACCCCAAACTTCCTCCTTTCCAGAAAAATAGGACCATTGAGACATCTGGTATGAAGAAGAGCTTGTCGCATTGCTCCATCCTAGAGAAATGATTCTGTGTTCTCTACGTTTGATTTTTATGGTAGGCTGACCTTCAACTAAAAGTAAGGGTTTGCTTTTATTGCTTGGAAGCAATATATGTATTGCCTCCTTGCAAGAAATGCACTGTACAGTCCTTGATCAGGCAAAAGTCATTCCTGCGAGGTTTGATGAAGCTTCATCTTTGATGCCACCTTGTGGCAAAAATACTGGATCCTAGAAACACTCCGCATTTGTCCCTTCTTGCAGGTGCATTTAACTGCAGCACAGTGGTAACTGCTGCCAGCAGCGCTTCAGTTTTACAGTTCATAAAACCAGGATTTTGGCACTCCTAAAAAATGCAGCACCAGTCAGCGAAGGAGAGGACGAAATGCAGGAAAAAGCACCACAAAACGCATTTATTCTTTCCACAGGGTGAAAACTAAGGCGTTACCTCAAAGGATGCATACACAATCATTTGTGTGCTCAAGAGTCCATGGATTTTATTTGTCTCTCCCCACAAGGAAAACACTCGTGGCAAGAGGTGCAATCTGTTCCAAACACAAAATTGCAAAATAGCACTGCAGGTAGACACTGGAGAAAAGCTCAGCCCCCACCTACTAGGACAGGAAACATTTACAATGATTACCTCACGCAGGGCTCACCCTTCTTAGCTACTAGGTGCAAAAACCTATCCTAAAGGAGGCCATGCCTATTTTTCAGGACCATCCCAAGGCCATTTGTGGCCTGCTATGAAAGCCAATGTTACCACCTTCAGCAGCATGACGCTAACACCTATTTTTAGCATTCCTTACGCTAGAGAAGCCCAAGAATCACCACCTGCCCACTCCTGGCACTCCGTCAAACGCCTTTCCCTCAGCGACTGAGTGGGAGCATGAGACTGAATTAACCCACACCTTGCGTAAACGGGGTTCCCAAGAACAAGGGAATCGGCTCCACAAGCCTCCGGCCAGGCTGAGGCAGCGGCAGCCGCCAGCACCGCCCGGGTTTGCCCCAGCCCGCCTCGCCTCGCCTCGCCTCGCCTCGCCTCGCCTCGCCTCGCCTCCCCTCCCCTCACCTCAGCGCCGAGGGCCGCAGCGCCTCGCGCCCCCCCGTTCCCGCCTCCCGCCGGGGAGCCGGGCGCGCATGCGCGGTCCCGCAGCCTCCCGCGCGCTGCCGGCGGCCGCCCAGCGCCCGGCGGGGGAGGGGGGGGAGCAGCGCCGCGCCGCCCCGCCCCGCCCCAGCCCGCCGCGGGGACGGGGCTCTGCCTGTCACTGCCTTCGGCTGCCCGCGGAGGGGCCGCGCCACCGGCCGGACCGGGGATCTCGCTCGCCTGCTGACCCCTGTGGGCGGGAGCGGGGAGCTCTCCCCTCTTCTCTCAGGCTGAGGGGAGACGGGAGGCGCGTCCGGCCCGCCGCGGCGGGGCTGAGGGACAGCAGAGCCCCCTTCCCCCCCTCTCCCCGCCCCCTGCCTCTTTTCCACCGCAGGGGGAGGCCGTCCCTCTCCTCACCCCTTCCCCGGCGGGGCAGGAGGGGAGAGGGATCCCCGCCCTCAGCCCGGCCAGGCCGGGCTCTCCTGCCCTTTGCTCCCCGAGAGGCGGAGGGAGCGTCCGAGCTCTCCGCCTGCGAGCAGGTGCCCACAGAAGCTGGCTCCTACCTCGATGGGAAGGAGTGGTCATTTTCCCTCCCTCTCCCGCTTTCTTTTTCCCCGTAGGTGTTGGGGCTGGACCGGGGTGAACTCCTCCAAGTCCTTCGGCCTCTGAAACTCCCGCCATGGCCGCCGGTGGGGCCGGGACCTCGCTGCTGCTGATGGCCGGCATCACGGTAACGGTGGGGCTGTGCAGGAGGCTAACCCGCCGCCGGCTGCGCGCCCACCCGCGCCTCTGCACTTTCCTTTTGGAGATGTTTAGCACCTTCCAGGTGTGCGCCTGCACTAACGAACTCTGCCTGCTCGGCAATGTGGAGCCGAAGCCGCATGCCGCCCTCACTTTCACCTACGGCTTCACCGTCCTGCACGGCCTGACTCTGACCGGCAGCACATGCAATCCCTGCGGTACCTTGCAGCCGATGTGGGGCGGTGGGACATCGGTCAAGATGGGTGGACTCAAGATTGCCGCTCAGTTCGTGGCTGCAGTGCTTGCCAGAGTGTTTATGAACTTTATCTGGAGCCTGGGGATGGCAGAGCCACATTTTGAGGCACTCTCACAGGGCTGCAGCAACCCCATGCAGACTACAGAGACGCAGGCGTTCTGCATAGAACTGCTCTTTTCTGTCGTTTTCCAGCTGACCATCCTGCGAGTGGAAAGTGTTAATCCCAAATACAAAGTCCATTTGATTGCGCTTCTCATCACCATGCTCGTGTATGCAGGTTAGTCTGTTTTCTATTTACCCTCTCTGTTCCTGCAAGAAAGTTGTAACAGGCTTTTTTATTTTCTTAAAAGTGTTGTTACAAAATTATTTTTCTTAGATTACAAAAAATACATCAAGAAAAGTCTTTGGCCCTAGGTATGCAGAGTTCATGTCAAGTTTGCCTGGTTAGCTTCCAGGCAGCTGTGGGGTTAAGAATGAAATGAGTTACAAATTTTAAATTATGTCAGATCTACAAATAAATATGGTTAGGAGCATCACAGAACACCGTTAAAATATCTCAGTGAAGGATGGTTTCATAATCTGAGTTTATATAGCGTGAGAAATTTCATACAATGTGCTGTCTGATCTTTAAGTGGCATTGTGAGAAAGCACCACTGTGCATCAGAAAAAAAAATGCTGACTGTGTAAGGGCAGGGTCCAGACCAGTAATATGGAAGTTCTTCATTTAAATAATGCATAATTCATATCAATGCAGTTTATTTAACTGTGTTAAATCAGAAGCAGGAATGGTTATTTTTAGCATGCATGCAGAAATGGTAAAATAATACCTCATCAAACCAAATTTGAAAAAAGAAAAACACCTAGGTGCTGGTTGTATCATGGCATTTACAAGAGTCTTACATTTCTGTAATGCCCTGTGTGTCCATGACCTTGCTTCTGCCTGATTGTCACCTCATGCTTCCCAGAGCTGGGATGCTGTCACCTGCGTAGCCTCTCTGGATCAGTAGGAGGGAAGAGGTGAAGGGAGTCAGTCTGAACTTCTGCTGGCTGCTGATGCTCCCTGTTGTCCCCAGTTGAAGTGCCAGAGTGGTTATGTCACTTGAGGACTGCCCTGCCCTGCAGTAGGTTGTACTGGGAAGGAGATTTCTGTAGTTTGGGGTTCAGGGACGTGAGAGAGAGATGGTTACAGAACTCCCTGCTTGTGCTACAGCACCCACCACACAGCAAGTCATCTAGGAAATTATCAAATCCGTTTATGGGAGAGGGAGATCACCCTCTTATCTGCGAACATCTGGGATGTCATTGATGTTTTGTCCAAAAAGTTTAACTGTATTATACTTTCTAACATAATAACATATAGTAGAATACAGTACAGTCAAATTTTCAGATGTATTTATTAAAAAATACTTTACTCATTATGTTTAGCTGAAATTAGCTAATTAAGACTCTGTAAGATTTAAAGTCCATGGAGAGTTTTGAGAATTAACTTAGCAATGTGAACTACTTTCTAAAATTAATTTTTGAAGGCAGAGGCAAGGTGTCAGTGCATTTTAGCACATTAAATATATTTCTGAATTGCTCAGTAGAAGTGTAGCCAAAGATTATCCTCCCTCTTCTACAAGCCTGGATTCCTGATTCTTAACATTCTTTTCCTGCTTAGCAAGTAGTCATATAAAATAATACGTGTCACATTCTCTTCACTAGTTCATACAAAGAATTCATGCCCATTGTCGTTGGCCAGGCTGGCCTCATATCTTTTTCTAGCAGGAGAGGGGGTTGTGTACCAAGTCCCCTTCCTTGTCGTAAACTTGGACTTGTTATGACTATCCGGTACAACCGATCTGTGAGTACTTCTGGGAAACATCAGACCTGCTGTGCCCAGGCCTCTTCCATGTGCACAGTTTGTCTGTATCATGTGATACCCTGTGCTACCTGGACATTTTTCTTCTCATTTCTTTTAATCCAGAATCGAGTCTACTATAAAAATACATATGCATTCAAGAAAGCAGATTCTGAACCTAAGTAGTATAGGGGAAAATCTAATTCTTTCTTGTTCGTTCTGCTCCAGGCTTCCTAAGGTTTGCACTCTTTGCTGTACATTCATTTTCAAAAGAAAAGGTGGAAAGTGCCACGCTCCTCCTGCAGCAGTCACGAGTCTGGTGCTTACTGTGCACTCCTAAGGTGTGGACTGAAGCCTCATGAAGTAGAAGAAAGCACAAACCCCAAGATTCCTATCACTGAGCTAGTACACAAAGAGTGTGGGAGCAGGCTGCTGCTACTTCTTTCTGTGATCAAGTCACATGCTTGCACTTAACAGATCTCTTTTTCAGTGGAAGGCTAGGTAGGTACATGTAGGATACCACAGAGGTTCTCAGACCTTTCTTGCCACCTCTTTCCCTTTGCCTGCATCTGCACACCAACATTCCCCAGGATATCCTCCATTCTCCTGCCGCCTCCATTTTGAGGGCTGCTTGGGACCCCCTTCCCACAGCCTCCTGACACGTGCTGAAACAACAGCGAGTGGTCTGGTAGGTGGCCATGACCTGTGTCTGGTGCATATATACAACCCACAGTATATCCTGTGGGTCTCATGGCATAGCCCCAGCCACATCTGTTCTACTTCCAGTCTGAGAAACAGCGCTTTGTAGACGCAGTAGGAAGAGCAGCTTCCAAATTAGATGTTACAGATAGTGGTCAAGTTCTTGTCTACATACAGGCTTTGAAGATAGATGCTTAGCTTAGCCGGGCTGGATCACTCTCAGGAAACCTTCCGCACCTCTTCATGGACTGTTCATAAAGAACTTGAGTGCTTCTGTAAGAGGAACGGATCCTTCTTGTTCACCCAGCACCAAAGGGCTAGGCAACCAGCACAAATTTAGGCAAAGTACCAGTTTGCCTAAACTAGCATTAACATTCTTCCTTTTTCCGACAAAAATATCAAATACTTTAGAATAATTTACGAATACTGATTTTTAAACTTCAATTGGATAGATACAGTGTTCTAGCAGGGAACTCAGAAAGGCGCATTACATTTACAAAATAAAATTCATGCTAATGATTTCTTTTTACACTCTGATTTTAAAAAACAAATCAAGTCTGACTTCAGGACCCATGCTTATTACAGATACAAATTAATCAGAAACATTAGAAAATACATCTCATACATAGTACATCATATTTCATTCAGTGAATTAGGTTCTATTACAAGTTTGAAAGCTGTATCCTGTAAGAGGAATGACTGCTGTCCGAAAAGGGACTGTAAAGAATATCTCTTACTCCAATTTGGTTTGGGACAATTTTGAAGGATAGCCATGTCCCTATGGCTTACACCCGTCTAAATGTATTGGTACACATACAGGGCTCAAAAACATTGAATTGTACTTACATGGTTGACTAAGCAAAGTTGTTGGAAAAGATAAATGTCGATAGGTCACTGTTGTGTGCACCCCATAAAGAGTACTTAGGTGTGCCATGCAACTTACTTTGACAAATAACATTAGATTATACAGTATTTTTAAAATTACACGCTTATCCTTTAGTTTTTCTTTGACTTTTTCATAGTTAAAAATATTTTTTTTTATATTTATCCTTACACAGACCAAATTTTTATAGTAGTACAGACTGTACACAAAAGCTGCAATACAGAATTCATAGTGTTCCTTATACTAAACAGAAGGAAAAAACCATTATGTCTTTGCATATTAAGAGAACAATTCAGAAGTTAAGGGTGCACACCATACACATGTTGGTAAAGAATATTTTAAGAATATTTTTGGATGTTTCCTCTGGGAAAACATTTAACTGGGGGTGGGGGGAAATACATCTTTTGAGGGCTTTTTCATTGACAGGAAGTATTACAATGAAGTCAGAATTGTATGAAATTGATTAATTTTTCTGAGCCTAGCATATCAAGGTAAAAATGACATATGTATTTTTAATTGTGGGTTTCTTCCTAATTTTGGTTTTGCCTTTAGTAATTTCAAAAGTTAAAATTACTTTCTCACACATTATGTGGAGCACACATCACTTCACATTTTTAATTTTTATGTGTACAACAGCAAAGATGTTACACTTATTTTGCCATAAAACCATTTATCTTTTCTAGTACACAGACTGAGATGTTTTAACAATATTTTCAAATAAGATTATTCTAGTGGCCCTGGCCTGTCGTTGATATTCCAGTAGTTGCTAGTAATGAATATTGAAGAAATACGGCAGTTAAAACTGTCTAATGTTTAATGTTCAGAAAGAGCAACTGCATCCTTAGAGTGAAATTGTACTCTTAAATGTGTCTATGTAGGTATAAAAGCAGAAGCAGTGACTTCATAAACAGATTAAAGCAAAGTAAATTATTGTAGATGGCCTTCCTGGCAACCATGGAGCTGTTAATGTGTCAGTGTCCAGAATAACAAACTGCACAGTAAATCTGAGTCACTCTTGAGAACAAGTGTGAAACCAGAGTAAACTGAGTAGCTCCACAGACATTAAAACCTTCCCAAACTGTAATAACAGTAAAAGAAATAATAAGGAGAATACAAAAAGAGAAATACAGAAGAAGAGAATGGCAAAGACCTTACTAAAACTTACAGTAAATGACTGCATGCTCCTAACAAATGAGGGTCTGCAGCAGCATGGTATTTGTACAAAGGGTAAGTTCGAAGCTCATACTAGTTTATTTGGGAAAAATCAACAATAAGCTTTAAGAAACTAGATACAACTATGTAATATTTTATGGGAATAGATTAATAGCTAAAACGGATATGGGGTGGTTAGTAACTAATAGCACAGAAATACAGGTAATTTTGCTATGAGTAATGCTTTTTCTGCAGGATTGCAATGGGAAGAACAACAAACATCAGAATTAAAAACACCTCCAGGTTCATCTGTAGTGTAATTACAGTTTAGTCCCCACAGTGTAATGTGATTGGATCTAGTTATTTAGAGAATGTTTAGGCAACTTTGTTTACATCTGAAGTCAGAGGTGAGGAAAGACGCTTGGCTTCTTTAAGCTTCCCTTTTTCAAGAGAGTCAAGTGGTGTTTGCTTTTATTTTTCTACAGACAACATACAGAATGATTGTGAAGTCTTTCCCCACAGTTATTACCATATGATAAATCTCTATGTTCTATAAATAGATATAATAGTATTATTGTTCTAATAAGAAAGTATAGAATTTAGCTTAGCAAGAACAATGCTTCACAGGTTTTTCCATTATCTTGCATACGTGTTTGTTACATGTGACATGGGGATGTAATGAAAGCTCAGTATGTGTTTACTAACTTGTGTGTCATTTCTGTCTCTTCTCAAAGCCCGATACAGACTATTCATAAAACAGCTTATAGTTTTATCAATGGAAACATTCAACACTAGCCAAAACCATCTCTTCAAAGAATATTTGCTAGAAAGAGATAAAGGAAGTTACAGCCTCCTTCAGATACCTTACACTTTAGATATTTTATTAAAGCATTTTAGAAAACTGTCAAACTGTTAATCATATCATTGGGTAAATAACTTCAGAAGAGTTTACCTGTTCAAATGGTTTCTGCTAATTTATTTTATTGCAGGGTATGTGTTGCTTGTAGTATCGTGTATGTGCATTTCAATATTAATTTAAAATAAATAATAAGAAATATGGTTTAATTTCATATTTTTTTACATTTTTTTGCAGGTGGAAATCTCACAGGAGCAATATTTAACCCAGCACTGGCTTTTTCATTACATGCACATTGTTTCTACGACAAATTTTTGAGTTACTCACTAGTATATTGGATAGCACCATCCTTAGGTAAGTTAACGTTTTCTCAAATACATAAAAGTATTGCTTAGTACATGGTTCAAAAATCAGGAAATAGGTATTCTTTATTAGATAGCCTGCCCGTTTTCCACTTTAAATAAAATCCAGAAAATAGTCAATTATAACGTGTGTAGAAGTAATTCAGAATCATGGTTTCATTTTGCAAACGTAGGCTGTGTATTTTTAAATTTGTTTAATGCTCTATGTAGAGCACCTGTAACACTTTGTGAATTAAGCATCTAATCCTGAGTTTTAAACACCAGTTTTATTCACAAAATAGTATCTACTGGTTTGATCAAGTAGCTTTTTAGAAACAATCATATTCAGTTATATAATTGTTTAGTTTAGATGTCACAGTCAAAGTCTAGGTGCATTTGGGATACACTCTGAGCAAGAAAATGTGCTTACCAAAAAACCGCAACAACACAGTTCTAAATGGAAAAAGGTTAGTGTTTAGGTTAGGGTTAACTAGTTGGTTATAAACCAGCAGCTGTTTACTCTGGAGCATGATCCTTTTGAAGCTGCTTATTTTTGGGGGCTTTATGCCTTGGTATTAAAATCCAGCCTGTTTGAGGTATGCTGCAAAATCTCTCACTGACCAAAGGCCCACTTGTAGATCCTAGCAGAACATTAAAAAGGAGGAGAGGCTACCTGAAAGTAAATATTAGCCTGATTAACCTCAGAAAGAGAAACGTACTTGTTAGCTTGCAGTTTCTGTCTGGCTTTGTGACAGTATACAAGAACATGGGGATGAATAATTAAAAAAACCCAATGCACAGGTATTAGAACAAGTGCTTAAAATAGGCTTTCTCAATCATTACTTCTAAAATATCAAAAACTTTTTTATCTCCATAGTGTCTAAACTAGGCAGTTTCCATTTATATTTCCCCCCCCGTCACTGTTGGTACAATCTGTTCTTAGTTTAAGAATAAGGAATATTAATAACTGGATTTTTTTTCTAACTCAGATTATGGTTTTAATTTGGAAGCTATTTATTTTAACCTCTAGTTGTGTGCAGTTGAAAATGCTCCATGTAATACTTCATGCCGTTGATAGTTTACAGTTAGTCCCTACCAATCTCGAGCTTTCTGCTTAGAGCGTATATAAAGAAGCCGTCTGCTAATCCCAGATTCTCTCGTGACTGTTAATCCTATTAGAAGGTACAACAGTGATAAAGGTACAACAGTATGTAAAACATACACAGGAAACATCTCAAAGAGCTCCAGTTATAACAAATAACTTTTTCTTGTTTGAGTTCATGTTGGGTGCATGTTCTATTTGCATTGACTCTCAGTCAGTCAAAAATGGAGACAAAGTTTTTAGTTTAACTAAAATTCAGATTAATGCAATTTTGTTACATTAGATATCCAAACAGGATGGCTGAACAATAGAATAAGCTTGATAAAAGCCTATGCACTGTTCCAGTCAGTAGCTCAAGAAATGTCTTGGGCGAAGCTGATGAGCATCAGCTGGGTCCTAACAGAATACATGGTATTTCTCAGAATTCAGGTTTAGCTTTCTGGTATATTAACTGATTTCAACTTGACAACCATTTTGAGATTTTCCAAGTTCTAAGTTAAGTACTTGGGATTTAATATTTTGGCAAGTGATCTAAAGAAACAGGAGGCATTCTGAAACACCATGTTCTACTTAGCAAGACGCATCCTGCAGAACTGCTTTGCAGAAAGCCTTCGGGTGATTTTGACTAAGAAAATCAGCAGACGTTAACTCAAATGGAACCATGAGTTGAGGAATTTAGAATGTGATGAAGGAGTAATGTTACATTTCTATGAAAATTCATAATCAGCAGTTTATCCTTCATTAACATGTAGAAAATACATACAGAATGTATTGAATGCTGCTTCTTAATTTATGAGGGAAAGGAACTCCAGACCAAGTAGTTGTACAGGTACAAATACTCGGGACATTTCACTTCTTATGCAGTGTCACTACTGTAACAAAACACTTTATTACAGACCTCAGATCCCCCGAGGGGCCAAGCAGTCCACTGGTAGTATAAATATCTCATTACAAAACAAGGGCGCTTCATGGATACATATAGCCCTTGTCTTATAAACCAAGAGTTGTAAACAAATATAATGTGTCTGAGGTGCAATTATAGAGGAGATAATTATATTTGAAAACTGAATTGATGAATACAGGAGTGTAGATCTACAAATCTAACATGAAAATTTTCTTTATTTATTTTAACATGAAAAAAATTTTTTTGAGAATAAGAAAATAATTGGAATAGAATTTTTTCCTTCAAAATTGAACCAAATGATGAAGAAAGCACTATTTTAAATTTAGTTGTAAAACTTACTTTCAGAATCCATGTGTCAGCACAAATACTGTTTCAGACTTCCTAGAAACTGGCAGTGGTAGTGATATGCTAATCTGATGTCTCACTTTTCCCAGCATTAGCATCTCAGATTGTTAAATTACTTTGTTCTTATTTTGGGGAATTATTTTAGGAGTCTCTGAGGGTTTTTTGTGATTTGCTGTAATAACTACCATATGCAGAACTGTGGACTAGCATACCATGAAACTTCAAATTGCCTGTGCAAAGTGCAATATGATCTCATTTATGGCCACAGCAAATACCCATGAGGACAAGGAGACTTAGACCATTCAGTACACAATGGATACCCTGATAGCTGTTGTTTTATGTCAACATTGAAACAATTTTCTTAGAAAGGACACTTAAGAACAAGAGGAAAATCGATTATCACCTTCACAAGAGGAGGAAGAAGTGAAAGTTTTCTTTCAGGATAAACAAATCTACTGGTGGCTTATGGTCTTCCATGGATATAATCTTGGAACTGCAGTTAAGGATTTATTTTTCCAAATGGCTTCACTGACATTTTGGTGAAGGTGATTCTCCAGTATCATTAAACCAGCTAACTTCTGTAGTAAATGTAGGTGTCAGCAAATGTCTAAAACTTTTAGCATAGGCAGGCCTAAATCCTGCACCGTGAACACAGAAGCAGTAAATACTGGTGGAACGAAGATTGCTTCTGTTTTACTGCCAAAGGAATTTGGGTTAGTTGTCCAAGCATGATTATACTATTAGTAATGATGGGGACCAAGCTAATGCTTCTCTTTGAGTGCTAAGGAGATGGCAGCTATGAATGGAAGAGCTAGTGACAAGACAGTGGACATGAGGGTGATAACATGAGAAGCTCTTTTCTGGACAAGTACCAGCTTAGCGCATCTGGCTAGGTTTCTAACACTATAAAGTCTCCTACCCCCTGACCCTGGTTCTCCTAGGGGTTTTCAACTATGCAGACATCATCTGGCAAGAGCAAAACTCTTATAGCGAGTGAAGGGAATCCAAGAAGTTCCTAGAAAACTGTCACTAATCAAGTCCAATTCAAATACTGGACAGCCAGCGGGTGGTAATCCTGTACTTGACCTGCTTACAAGCATGGAAATATGGGCAGTGAATGTGGGCACTTGGGTTGTAGCTCTCACAAGAGTTCAGGGTCCAGAGGAAGACTAGGAAGGCAAATAGCAGAGCTGTTCAGACTTTGGACTTTTGCTTATTTAGGAAACTGCTAGGTCAGTAGTAATTCCCTCAGAAGCTGGCACAAATGGGAGAAGTATCCCATGGAAAAGTGATCTTTCAATAAAGCTTATTGAGAGCTCAGTAATGTTTTGATGTGCAGGAACAAGCTGTCATGTAGTTAGACTGGGAATTTTGACACAAAGCCTTTCCCTGCTGACTAGACAAGAAGCTTCCCTATGAACAAAGGCGAGCACTTAAGAAGGCAAAAGAGGGACAGGCAGCAAGGGAGGAGTGTAAAAGCTTTGCACAGACATGTAGGAACAGAATCAGGAAGGTCAAAGCTAAGCTGGAACTGAGACTCAACTGGAACTAAGACTAGGGACATACAGGTTACAAATACGCTAATCACAAAAAAAAAAAAAAAAAAAAAAAGTCCACAGAAAATGCAGGTCTATGGGCAGATGGGAGAGACAACCTAGTGATGGATGACATGGAAAGGGTTGGGATACTCCATATCTTTTTTTCCCTTCAGTCTTCCCAAGAAAAATTTGCTCCCAAACCTCTGTGGAAGGTTTCAGAAGGAAGGCAATAAATAGCAAGGGAGCCACAGGGCAGGACCAACATTGAGAAGCTCAATGAATGCCAATCCATTTGTTCTACTGGGAGTCATCTAAAAATGCAGGTAGAGTTGGCTGATGCAGTCATTGTCCATCATTTATGAGAAGTTACAGCAGCTGGAGGAGATCCTGACAACTGGAAATGTGCTAATACTATGCCTGCTCTTAAGGAGGAGGAAGAGAAGCCAGGTAACAAGAAGATGGTTTGTTGCACCTCAGTCACTGGGAAGATGGTGAAGTATCTAGCCTTGGAATCCATTTCCAACAACGTAAAAACAACGGTAATCAGTCAGCACAGATTTAGCCAGGGCAAGCCACACTTGGCCAGCTTGATTGTCTTCCACAATAAAACAAACATCTGTGGAATGAGTGGGGAGCAGCATACATAGTATACCTTCACTTTAGTAAGGCTTTTGACACCATCTCCCACAGCATTCTTGGTTCAAAGTCAAAGAACTAGGGGTCACGCAAAAAGATTGTTAGATGGAATAAAAATTGGCCAAACCACTGACCTCAGAAGGTAGTAATTGACGGGTTGGCATCTGGCTGATGGCCAATAACATGCAGAGTGTGCTGGTGTCAGTACTGGAGTTGATATTCCTCAGCGTGTTTAACAGTGTCCTGGATGTAAGTTTGTTCACAATAGTTTGTTCTCTCTGCAAGTAAAACAAGCCACACAACTCAGCACATTGGTGTCAGCACATCATGGGACATTAGTGTCTCCCTCTACTCAGTGCTTGTGAGGTGGCATCTGGAACATGTCTGGTCTGGAGTCCCCCAGTTCAAGAGCAATGTGGAGAAAACAGAGGATCCAGTCAGCGGAGGACTACTAAGATGGTGAAGGGCCTGGAGTACCTGATCTGTGAGGGGAGGTTGACAGAGAACCGATCCTCTAGGCTGATGTGAAATGAGGTGAAAGGGGTGTTTTAAGAGCATTCAAGCATTACTTGAGGAGCAGTTACAAGGATGACAGAGTAACTGTTTTTATTGGCAGACAACCTAACAGCAAGGCCACACGCTGTGGCCAGGGATGTTCATAGGTGCAACCCCAGGGAAACCTTCAGAGAAGGGCTGCAGCAACATTGAAACAAGTTACTGGAGAAGTGCTACAGTCAGTCTGCAGAGGTTTTGGACTGTGCTAGACAAAGCCACGCGTGGTGACCTACGGAGGGTGCAATAGTCCTGCACTGCATGGGAGACTAGAGAGAATCCCTTCAAATAAGCGTTTCTGTGATCTAGGAAGCTTCATAAAATACAAGCTATGCGTGAGGAATGCTGTCAACCAGAACACTCTTCATTTCTGAAACAGAATATACTGATTTTTTCCAGGAAAGGGGTGGGGGGTTGGGGAAAAGGTCTTAAACTGTATTCAGGTGCCCTTCTTTAGACTCAATGATTCTGATGGGCCTATTCCAACTTGAGATATTCTTATGGTTCTCACGAAGAACATAGTCTCTAACTTTACCATTTTTCAGCTTTGCAATAAACCCTGAACTAGAATTATCCAAAAACCGCCAAAACATAAAACCCACAATGCTATACCTACTTGCAATGGCTAAAATAGATGTGGCTATCAAAACAGACTGCTAGGCTGTTGGCTGAGGAATGGAGGTTTAGCTGCTGGTTCAGTCATTTACATGTCATTTACAAAGACAGGCCTGACACAGCCACAGGAAGGTGCACACGTTGGATTCACCTGATCAAACTGCTCCACTGTTGGCTTGGCTTGTACAGTTCAGAATTAAAACATTAAATATACAAAGAAAAGCATTAACTCCTAAGTATCACTTGCATGGTCTGTTGAAACTTTCTTTGTGAAAAAAAACATTGTTTGCAAGAAGTAGATTGCAGAAAAATGAGAATTTTCTATCAAGAGGGTCTAGAGACAATCCCTGCTGTATTGCATTGTCTAAAAACACTCAAATACTTGAACATAATGTTTATTTTCTGTACCAGTACCATGTCCTTCTCACAAACAAATAAAGGTCCTTTCTGGAATTTCTCTTTTCAGGTACAATACTTGTGGCTTTTATATGGGATGAAATCCTTCCTCGGATATCCTGAGATACCAAATTCTGAAATCTATCAGGACTACATTAGAAAATACTTTCAACACCTGAAGACATGAAGCTTTCAGAAAACTGTTGAAATGGACTTTCATGCCATCTTTCAGTTGTATTTTCAGATTTCATGTTTGAAATATTTGACTTACAACTTTGTATTCAAATACTTATTTTGTATTAGCACATTGGGATTTTGAAAATATCTGCCAACAGTTTCAGTTAAGCCATATGAATGTGAAGGACTTAAAACACCAAAACTTTGTCACTTTAGCCATAAGTGCCACTTGCTGACCTTTATTACAACAGCATGCAAAACTAATTTTAGAGAAATACCCAGTCCTTTCAAGGTTTGATTTTATTGTTTTTCCCCATAGAAGGCACCTGCAAAAAAGGAGCTGAAGATTTCATTCTTACATTGACCTCATCATATTCCTACTTGCAATATACATGCCTCTAAAAGGAAGAGAGGCTACAGTACTCCTAGAAAAGCCTCCACAGCTCTATTCTAGATGTAGCCTACACCAAAGTTAAAAGTCTGTAGGAGCAGCATTGTTTTAACAATACCCAAGTCCAAGTAAGTAACACCTCACTTCCTTTTGGGAAGGCTTTGCCCCATCCTGTCCCACTAGTCCGTTGAATGTTTATCCTGGTTGGAAGGAGCAGTAGTAAAGTACCATAAAATTCTGCAGACACACATAAAAAGGCATTTTAGGAAAAAAAGCAAACCACCAACTGCTTTATCTGAGATAACTGCTGCCTCTTCATATAGTAAAATAGACACAGTAAATAAGGAAGAATCATGTGAAACTTTGTTTGTCCTTGATTTTATGTAACTCTTATCAGATATTTTTCTTGAAATAAATGAATATGCAATATAGGAGAATAAATAAAAGAGCTAAAACTACAGGAAAGCTACATACACAAACATGCCCTTTATAGCCTCAGCTGAGAACACCACCAATAGGTACTACCCTCTGAAGTTCTGTTTCTAGTATGAGGTTTATTCTTCTGGATGCATCCTGATTTTTATATATGCCAAAATATATTTTTCAAATTTAAGACTAAATTCAGTTTTTCACTTTTTGGCTATGGGTTTAAAAGGAGAGATGGTTAACAAGTTCTACAATTTCTAACAATTTCTAGCAATCTCAGTAGCTGGCCCCTTGACTCATTACCCAAGTCACTGTGCAGACCATTTTTTAAGAGAAAGGGAGGGAATCAGACCGGGGTGGGGGGGGGCTATAGTAAAATCATGAACCAAGTCTAAAACAGCTACTGTTGTCAGCTATCTTTTTTGCAGAAGTTTGGAAAGTAAATATTTACAGGTAATTTCCTGTTCCAATAAAGCCTTTTAATTTTGAAAGGTACCTTATATTCCAAAATGAAATAAACTGTTTGAATGTGCTTTTCATACAAGAGTGTCTTATCCATGACCCTGTATTTGGTCATTAAAATTAAAAAAGAAAAAAAAAAAAAAAAGGAGCTTGCTAATACACTCATGAGAACTAGAACTGCTAGGTTATTGTTCAGCAGCTCTTTGATAGCAGTGTGAGTAGGCCTACTAAAGAATCGTATCTTTGGTAAAATTCTTCACAGCAAGGACTACGCACCACCACACTGTGAGCCTGGTAAGTCACAAACCTTTAGCTGGTTTTACATTCACCTGCTTAGTTATAAGTCTGCCACAGAGGGCTGCTAGAATAGAAACCTGATGCAAGAGACCTCTGAAAAATACGTATTTTTATACCATGTACTGCTTCTAAAACATGCTTTGGGAGGCTTCTACCTGCCACTTTCCTGCTTTCCTGCTTTTTATCCCTTTTACCTATTTTTGAAGTGATCCATACCTTTCTTTTTTCCCCCTCCCTGGGACTTCGCCTTTACTAGCGTACTCAAGTCCAGATTTTAGCCTCATTTCTTAAGGAATTGAGCCTTACATAATGAACTGATTTGCATGTCTCCTTTGAGCCCATGAGGCCCACAGGGTAAAAGTCTCACAAATAAACCTCAAAGGGAATAAAAACAGGCGGCCAGGGAAAACAGAAAGCAGAGATATAAACCTACAGGCAGCCAAGGTTTGTCAGATTAGAGGCCCTACTTGAACATCATTTCCAAGAGCCTGCAAAAGCAAAGTCCGTAAAGCAGAGGTCAGATCTGACTTCTGTGTGTCTACATAGTTTATTTTAGCCTGACATATAGGTTAAAAAAGACTGGTACAAATCTGGGTGATCAACAAGGAGTTGCTGTTCATAGCCACTGGAAGTAGAATGTAAAAGTAAAATCACTAATAAATAAACAAGCCTTAAATTGACTAAATTAAGGCAAAACAAAAGCAAAAAACCAAAAAGTAGCAGAAAGAACGAAAAATAAAATTAACTCAGGAACTGAAGAACTTAACTATTTTGAGTAGTACAGACAAAAATTAGTATTTTACATTCAAAGTAATGAATACTTATGAAGTCTAACTGTTCCCCAGAACACTTACACATAGCTTGAATACAGAGTTTTATTAAAACTTGTCGATCCAAACAAAACACTCCTCAACACTACCTTCAAGGCTCATCTGGGTTTGTTTCTATCTCACCAAAATCAATTTTGCTCTACTGATTTGCCTGGAAGCATCATAAGATATCTGCTGGAGCTCTTCATAAGTACAAAACAAATTCTCCCTCTGGAGCTTCCTGCTGCTCAGAGCACGAGAATACTGAGAGGCGCTGCATACAGTCCGGCGGCCCGTGGGTTAACTGTGCCCAGCTGCCAGGGTTTGTAACGGAGTCTACGAAAAACAACAAAGACCACACTCCCAACAACTTAAGATTTACACTGAAAAAAAACAGCAAAACCCCAACCCCCAGCCTGTTTTAACAATGAATAGTGATTCTCCAAATCCCAGTGCAGAAACTAAAGCATCACTCTGTAGCCTGCTTTGTTATTCCATATCCCTAACAAAACCATGCATACATTTACATAAATATATACATATATATAAAAAGGGGCTAGTAAAGACATTCTAGTAGACTGCTTTGTTACGTAACATGCTGAATGCCTGATTTATTCAGCAATGTCAATAGCTGACAACACTATTAAACCATCCCTAATTTGACTGGCATTCTTAAAGAATATTCAAAAGTGGTTATAATTTTCACATACCTTGAAACCAAACCATATCCCAGCATGCTAAGCAGGGCAGGATCACTCAATATGACTCCAAGAGCACAGGTAAAGAAACTTCATCATATAGAAAAAAAATAAAAATTGCCCCATGGCAAAAACACCACCATGCAGATATGAAACTGTAAAAGCTCCAGCAGGACTAAGCTCCCGGCAATCTAAAGCTGGGTTCCTAAGTCTGGGATGTGTCAGACTAATTCTGTCTTACAGGTGGACTCTGCAAGTGGTCTGCCCTTTTACTCTCACATCTAAGTAAATGATGAAAATGGCTTCACCAGACTTTTGTTGTTGTTACAGAAGTGAGTGCTAAAACTCAAGGGACATCAGCTCAGAATTGCTGGCTGCCTGCTAAAGTAAAGGACTGAGAACTGCGACACAGGGTTGGTGTGAGATACAAAAAAATTTCTTAGTTTATTTAACAATGTTGTTAACATTTAATACAAAGACACAAAACAGCTCTCTTTCTTCAGGACTTTACAGACTTTTATTCCACCTCTTCTACCACCCAAACTCTGCTCTCAGAGAAATGAAAGGGATAGCACTGAAGTGATAAAGCCATTACTTGAGGGGCATTAAATGCAGCTTTGCTTTTAATCCTTTGCCAACCCTAACTCATTTTAGTCGAACTTTGTAACATTTCTATTTCCACTCTACTCTACTGACTCAGTGAACAGGTACAAAAATATGGAAAATTCTAGGACAATCTAAAATTCTGTTCTACTTACATTTTTATTTCCAAAGTCCTAGAATTCCCACAAAGACTTCTTTGAAACGACCCCGATTAGCCCCATTCAAGTGTTAGATGCAAGAGGTTTTATTGGGTTGGTTGGTTGTTTTTTTGTTTGTTTGTTTTTAAAACAACCCCACAGTGGTCACAAATGTCCTGTTTCAAAATCTACAAAAGCATTTACAGACCTAGATGTCTAAGCTTAGGTCATTAAAAGAAAGGTTAACTCCCGATAGTCACTGCAATGCCTTCAGTTTTACAGCTTATTCTGGAAGTGCCACAAGAGGAATCTGAAAGATACAAGACACCAAGTTTACATAATTGGCATTAAAATAAAAGGTTATTAATCTTTATAAAACAGTAGCCGCCCATTGTTCACAGTCACTGAGGACAACGCTTTACTGCAAACCCACTGACTTTCAGAGAGCTGAGCACCTTTGCCAGCAGCTCTACACTTGGGTCAGCTAAGGACAGCATGCGCTTACAGTCCGCAACTGTACGCCTGTGCCCTGGAAGACCCCGCTGCACCGTCACACACAGACACACCACTTGCTTCAGAACAATTGCTCCAACCTCGTGATACGACAGACAAAACACCATTTATTACAAGACAAGTGGAAACGTCCCACATCAACTGTCAGCAACTCTTCCAGGAGCTTCAGCAGGCAACCGTCACATCTCATCTGGGTAACGAGCAGCAACATGCAACACAATCGTCCCACAAGGGCATCGCTTTAGAGGCAGGGCAGCGCGTTGCTCTCTAAAGGATCACCAGCAAGATGTTCTTGTAGATTGTTTTTGCAGTTCAGAAGGTGAAACGGGCCGAGCTGCTCTGCAGAGCACTGAGACCACAGGATGCTCCCTCTCTGACCCTGGTTTTCAGAGGGTAAAACCAAGCTGCCCTCCTGCTCAAACTTGTTAGCAGGGTGATTAGCACAGACTCAATGTGCACCTTCGGTTGTTTACTGCTTCCATCCAGCCTAAATTTTTTGAACTTACTTAAATTACATCAACGCACTCGGGCTGGTGGTTACTTTAACAAGGCCCATCACACCCACAGCTCCCAAACTGCTACCTGGAGCGACATCACTGCAGCACTTCGCAGTGTGGATCACACTATCTGCCCTGACAGGGATCAGCTCCTCAGCTCCGATCAGCACCAGCAGGAAGACTGAAGGGCTCCCCATCCAGTCACCTCTCACAGCCACCTGCCATGCCGTGGAAGGCACAAGAGTAAGCAGCTGGAAGAATTCCACTGACCAAAACTAATTCGTACAGGGTAGATTTTGCGCTTTGCTAGATCAGTCAACACCACCTCGACCAGCACTTCTAGGTTCCTTAGAGATCTGCTGCTGGCCACTAACTCTCCTTAATCCTGCTCAAGTTTAAACCAGGACAAGTATTCAGATCTGAATTTTCAACAGCACAATTATTTTTTTTTTTTTATAAACCACGGACCTACATCATCTTGGAGATCAAGTCAGAGCCAAGCTTTCCATTCACTAAGAAGCACTTCATCTACAGCTGAAGAGTTTTCCTTAATTTTAAAGTGTCCTTTATCAAAGAAGGTAACAGGGCAACCAGTATCTTGATGTTTTTAGGAAGAGCTCCTCTCTGTACTACAGTCTTTCCCAGAGTAGGAAGTGCGACTGAAGGGAATTTTGATCTCTTACACCAAACAATAAATACTAATTCAGGATCAGTGGCAGTGGTTGAGATCAGTAAGCGAACACAGGGCTATTCAAAGACACTCCGAACCCACGGGAGCATTAACTGCAACAAAGCCAAACAAGCAACAAAGGAGGGAAGTACATGCGCATCACAACCCTGCACTAGCCTTTCTCAGGGATTGCAGCCTCTTTCTCAGTGACGCTGTAATCCCTAACCAACTACTTCTGACTCATTTCCACTGGTATTTTTCAGCGTGTCATCTTCCTATTTGTGGCCCTTTTACCCCCCTGAGGTTTTGGCTGTCTGGCCCACAACGGTTTTCTCCAGCATTCCAAGTGGGATAGCTCTGTGCTTACTTTAAGGAGAGAGCTGGCGGTCTCATTTCTGAGAGAGGCAGAACTGGGACGACGCACCACCGCTTGAGCAGCATGTGCAAACTCTGCACTAGCAAGCACTGCTGAAGCAGGGGCGGAATCGCAATCCCACCGTGCACAAACACAGTCCCAGAATAAACTGCTCTTCCTCTCCCACCCAGCACCAGCAAGGAAACACTGGCACATCTTGTAATGCCATTAACGAGAGAAAAGCTGTACAGGTGATGGTAGGCAAGAGGGCACACTGGCCCAACCGCCTTAGCAGGGTTTTGTCGCTAAGCTGTGCAATTCTGACAACAGTCCCATTCTTGCTCCATAACTTTACCGGGAACTGTTCCTGCTCCGCTTACAGTGAGGGAAGAGATGGACTTGCAGCGCTGTGAAGTGTTCTGTCCCCTTGAAAGGCCTGGGAAATCCTGCATGCTGAGGGTGAAATAACAGATACTAAGGACAGTAACTTCCCAGCAATGGCTCCAGCATCCGCATACCAGCATCTAAGAGCCTTTGAGATCAGACAATTCTTAAATCTACTAAAGGGCTGAGCTGTCTTCCAGACAGGCATGGCCATGCAGGTTACCTACGCAGCATGATAGTTTACGCCCATAGCCAATTTTGGGCAGATCATCAAACATCTTTCCACATTTGTGATAACTACAGTTACTTTTTCCTTCTCTAATTCACCATCATCCTGATACCACAAGATACTTCCTGTAGGAGATCTGGGATCCTGTGCATTACACCTATTACAGAGATGAAAGGCTCTGCAGGACTAAAAAGGACTGGTGTTGGAAGACAGATGAACTTACAGCAGCATACGTCCTCCTCAGTGATCGACTTCTGCATCTTCAAACTGCCCCGCAACTACTGGTGCTATGTCCACCTCCATCCCATCTGAAAAAAAAAAAAAAACCAAAACCAGCCAATGCTACATAAAACCTCGGGCTCGCAAGAGGATGACTTGATCACACGAAAGACAGCGAGCGCCCTCTGTTGACAACAGATGGCCAGAACAGAAAACTCCTTTGCTGAACTTGTGAAAGCGGCCTAGGGAAACACTGATGTGCTCACAACTTTGCGGTTTTGTTCCAGCTCTCTCTGTCAGTCACTTAAAGACGTCACCACTTCCTACAACCTCATCTCACCCTATCTTATTAAAAGACTTAAATATCGGATTTAAACTATTTCATTTTTTAAATGATGATTTGGTGTGACAAATGGCATGATTCCTTTTGATAGCTTTAATTATGCGCTAACAGAAAGAGGCTGGATCCTGTTCTGAAATGGCTCTCGGCAATCATCAAGTTGGGAAAAGAAGAAACAATTGCCGTATGCTACAATGTCAAAAAATAACAGGATTCTGTAACTGAGCAGCCCCGGGGATATTAACAATTGTAGCAAACCAAGAAGCACCTTAGCAAATAAAACTAAGAAGCCAAAACTGATGAAGATTGCTTTGAGACATGTGACGTCCTTGCTGTTCACTTTATTGTAATTTTCAAAATTTTTGGGTTCAGAAACCTGACAATTTTCAAACGAAGGGCACTGCTAAAACACAAGGTTCTCTTTATATTATATAAATTTATTCAAAGTCATGGAACAAAGAAAACCTGTAAACAACTGACAAAACAGATTAAAAAAAATCATCCATGTGGACCGGAACAAATTAGTTATGGTCCTGTTGATTATTCTAGAAAAGCTGATTGCTAGAATTCCACAACAGCTGCATCATTTCTCATCCTTCAAAAATGTCAGGCCGTACTAAAACATGGCAACTTAAATTAAAATAAAGCAGCAATATTACTAAACTACTTCCCTGTTCTTTTCCCAGGTAATATACCGATCCAGTGAAAAGAGCATGCAGAAAAGGCAAAATATGAGAGAATGGTTTTTTCCCCAACAAGAAGAAACCTTAAATAAAATGTTTGTACGATCAGTAGCATAAAGACACGGTTTCCTTCTAAAAAGCAGAGGGTTCTTTTTAAATCTGTTCCAGTGTATTTCAAAGATTCTAAATTCACGCTGAACTCTGTAAAGAGAATTACTAACTTACAGTTTAAGGGATTTAAAAAAGTCCCAAAGGACTGTTATTGTGGAGTGGAAATTACTTCCTAATCCCAGTGCAGACTGAACAAATTTAACCTTTTTTTAAAAAAAAAAAATCCTAAATCAACTTCACCCTACTACTTTTCCAGGAAATCATACCAAGAAGAATCAAGAATACTCAGTGCAGTGGTCCTCACTTTTTAACACAGCAGGCCTCAATCCACGGCAGGCAAAATGCACACAGTACCGTAAGGTATCACCCGCAGTATGATGCTTGCTCATTCCTGGTGTTTATAGACTAGCCAGACTGGAGAACCACTGCTTTCATATATTCTTTAGTAAAACAAAACCATTTCTTACCTTCAAACTCCCTTATTGAGTCTTCTGTTCTCACTCCAGCCATGTTGTACTGACTGCTAACCGACTGGGCTAACATGCCTTCCAACCTCTCCAGAGTGGCCTGACCTTCTGCAGTTAAATGCGACAACCCTTCTTCGTAAGTGTAAAAGGTCGGGATGTCACCTTGTCCTAGCTCTGCAAAAACAAGTTTATGTTTATCAGACCTCAGTTTTGGAGCCTGCATCAAGCAGGGGCTGGAGAATATCACACCAATCTGAGCATACTTGCCCAGCTAACTGACTGACATTAGAAGGCTGCTTACATCATACACAGAACACACACAGTGATGTGAACCGCCCACAGCACTGCGCGGGCACTGAACTTGTGTGGCTACATCCACTGGGAACAGCAAAGGCTGATACTTGTGTCTTGGGGCTTTTAAGAATGAGAACAATGTTTTTCACTGAAATGCAGTGATGTGTGACAGCTAAACTGCACATTTTTCTGCAGATTTCTGAGTTTTTATACTGTGCCTGTGGCAAAAAGAATGTTTCAGTAAGATGAGCAATAAACAAGGAAACTGCAAACAGACCAAACCATTCTTATGACAGATACCAGGTATCCAAGTGCTGGCAGGTATTTCCAAAGAACAACTGTTACGAACCATGGGCCTCAACATCGTACTCCTCCCCTTCATAATCATTGTCTGAATCTTCATCATCTGGGTCTGGGTGCAGAGCTTGGCACTCACACATCGCTGAAAACATGGCTTCCACTGTAGGAACACAAATGAAACACAAACCTCCCTTGTTTCTCCACCAATACCAACTGGCAAGAAATCCTGGCCGAGCGATCAAGGAGATTGAGAATATTCCTCTACCAGAGCCGCCACTGAACTATTTGAAAACATCATCCAACAAGCCAGCAGCCACGCAAGAAACAAGTTGGGTTTCCTAGATCCAGCCTGGTGCTTTATCCTCTTATCAGCACTTTTATATTATTTCACTGATGACAAAGGCTTATTATCTCTGGAGAATTCCATCTGGGGTTACCCACCACAGGATTCCTTGCAGCACCTAATACATAAGATTTTAAAAACTTAGATCCAACTGTAAGCTCCACACCAGGCAGGGAACAACTGCTTTCCAGCAGTAGGTTCTGGATATTAGCATGTTCCTAATGAAATTGTTGCAGACTCAAACATCACTGAATTTGATTTTTAAAAATATTTCCCATACAAGTTCTCTACAAATGTATACAGATAAGATTATCTGTGTCATGCACATATACTTAAAAGTCCCTATTTTAAAGCATTGGAATTTTCCTTGAGAAGCAGCTGCTAAAACTATTCCACCTTCATGCAAGATGAAACAATTTGATTTGTTCTTTTCAGTACAAAGAAATCAAGTAACTAGGGAAGGACACTAAAGGATCATGTTATTTACATCTCTATACCCCCATGTCTTCCACATATAGCCAGGACTTCAAAACACAATTTCCCACTTCACTTACAGGATGATTTGTCGCTAGGTACAAATCTGAATTCTGCAATTGGTTCAACATCGTCATCACTGTCTTCCTCCTCTTCCTCCTCCCCTTCAGCCATAGGAGCCGCTTTTGTCTCCTCTTCTTTAGGAAATTGAAATATTTAAGAGAAACATGTTTATTTTGTCCAAAAAAAGTCACACTTGCTTATTCTTTCAGGAACCCACACAATCAAATCAGAAACCTGGACACAACCTGAGTGTGGCACAAACAAACCTGCTCACATCCACATTACAGATGTACAAGGTCCTCTCATAGCACCTCAACAACACCTGCAATAGACACGAAAACTTCTCTATTCCTAATTCTAGGGCTTCAGATTTCTGTAATGATCACATGATGTATTCACATACTCCAGGAAAATTCCCTGATTTGTAATAAAACCAACTGTGCTCAAAAACCCCACAATCCACCATCATTGTCATTTACTTGCACAATGCTACGTATGTATTCTTTTACATCTCATTAATTTTATGGATCCTTAACTCTACTGTCATGAAATCAGCTGGCTTCCAGCACAGCCTCTCACGAACGACCCTGACGTTTATGAAAGATCTCTACACAGAAGATCTCTACTCGATTTCTGCCACTCCCAGCCAGCCAGCAAGATATCAGAAGTAGAAAGTGCACCCAGAGCCGACGACAACCGTGGGCACAACCCTGCTTCCTGACTTCTGTGGATTACATACATGAATAAGAAAGCAACAATGTGATGTTTTAAAAACCACAACGAAGATTGCTACAGTTCATTGCTTTGTGGCTAGGGACACTGCACTGACAGCTTCAACAGCACATAATTATTTTCTACAGAAAAAGAGGAATACAGTTAAGGCTGTTCTACCGAGAGTGGCTTTTACCACATACAAAACTGGCACTACTAAGACTATGAGGAAGCCAAAAAGCTGCCAGCCAGCTGCCCCAAGAAATGAAGTGTCCAAGGAAGCTACCCAATCATTTTCCAACCGACACCCGCAGGCACAGCTTGTTACTGCTGAGTCCAGCTCTTTGTTTTCAATGAAGTCAACCTCTGACTGCCTTTTTCTAAAAAGGGGTGAGGATAAGGCACAGACACACAGGGCCCACAACAAAAAACTTTCAGAGGAAGAACAAAATGTACCCTGCCCAGCTAAGAATGAAGACTCCTGCAGCCAAACAAGTAGAGGTTTGGGTTTAACGCTACTCAGCAGTTAAAACTGCAGGCTAAGGACAGACTTGAAAACTAAACAAATCTACTTGCTGTAGAAGACTTACTGGAGCTAGAGTTCATATATTAACAAAACCCACAAAAATCAGCCTATTAAGGATTTATAGATAAGAACTATCACAGGACATATATATTTTCAAACACCATTATCAGAATAAAGTAAAAGCTGGAAAAAATATTTCTTCATACTGAGCTCAGTTTACTTCAAAATAAAGTTAGAGGACAATGAGGAAGAATCAAGAGGTGTGCATACACGTCCTCATCATTTGTAGTGGTAAGACTGTCAGAGAACATTAGTAACATGACAGAAGGAAATAATGAAGAGTATTAATAGCTTAAAAACGCCTCTGCCATCTCAGGGTCTTATCAGTACTTTCAGTATATAGACTAGTTAAAGAAAAATTAAATGCCAGATTTTAACCTTTAATTACGATGACTAGTAGGTACAAAGGGGAAAGGAAACCTGCTCAAGATTTAACACTCACTACTCTTCAACTGAGAGGCAGTTTATGGCACACTTAAAATATTAACAGGTCTGCCAGAAGAAAACAATCTATGTATCAGGAATAAAGAAAATCTTCATACAAACAATGAAAGAGAAAGCTTGTTTTCTCTGGGACAGAGCAAGAATGGTCAAAAGGTCAAAAGTGTGGTTTTGTGGTAATCCACAAAGATCCATATTAAGCCTGATAACATGAGTTACTGTCTTTTCTATTTTTTTAAGCAAGCGGTGGGAGAAAATGAATGAAAGCTTCCAGGAGAATGTAAAACAACAGGTATTCATAAAGTCTGGAGAGGGCAGCAACACTGACATAAATTCAATAAAGCAAAAATGATACCTAAGCTGGAATCATAGGGAGACTATGGAGGAACTGCATTGTTTAAAATGAGTGTAAGAGAGCAGAGAACATTCTCAGTGGTTCTAGCTGTCTGCACTCACATGCTGAGAGCAGAACAGTACAGAAGTGACTCTAAACAAGGGCAAAGCTGTACTTCTAAAATAACCACCCTTCAGAGAAACAAAAAAGAAAACACAAGCTACTACTTAAACGAAGCTTATCATTTTTTAAACCAAAATTTACTCCTTTTGAAGAAATCGTGCCACTCAGGACTGCGTGGGAACATTAAGCAACACTGGGCATACCTTCGAATTTGGCATTCACCACGACGTACAAGTGCTCCCATGGGTAAGCGTTCACATCCCTGGAGACTGCATGTAAACTTATAGTGGGATAATCCAAGGAGAACCCAACTCCGGAGTTTTCCAGCCAAGACAGGCGACTAACAGGAAGCAGGGGTTGGAGGACAGGAGGAAGAAAAAAAATCAAAAGAGACAAATTAGAAACTAACAGGAGAATCTAAGGCACCTGGAGGAAAGCAGACCAACCCCCCAAAAGTGAGCAATTCTGGACAAGGCAAGTATCCCACTCTCAGGTAACACACGGTCCTGGGCCTGCCCTAAGAGGACCTTGCAATGGCATTAACTGATGGCTGAGGTAAAAGATACCTTCTCTTACAGAACACGAAGCTGAGCACCCTAAACACATTTCAGCTTTATCACATTTAAACTAAACCCTGAATTTCCTTTCCTCCCATTTAATTTTCTCTTCCCTGTAGATATCTATCACCCCAAAGACAATGACAGAGGTTCCAGACTGTGATTTGTAAATCAAACTAATAAGTGTTCTGTGTTTTTTCAAGATAAAGAGAACACTGAAAGGAAAGTTGCTGTCAATTTCTGGAGGAGTACAGAACTGATGTGGGTATAGTCTGTATGTAGAAAAGCCACCATTCTGTGATCAGCAGAGTTATCAAAGCCAGGTTATGGTTTCCCCCCACCTCACAATATGAGTGCCAGAATGTCTGCTTCCCCCCATTTTCACTCTCATCCCTAACCACAGCAAGAGACAGCACAGGTTGTCGACAGTGGGCTGCTACCTCCTTTGCATCAGAACGATCAATGTCTTTCTACCAGCTGAAAAATCAATCTCAAGCTACTTTTGGGTGTCTGCGATCACTGAGGTCACACAGTGCACAGAAATACTGAGGGGCAGAAAGTGAGACCACCACCACGTGCAAAACTCAGCATTTACAAGTATTTGTGGAGGGACAAAACCAACAAAGAGGTCACAGAAGACTCCTCGCCTCAGGAAATCAGGCTGAGAGCAAGAGCTAGTGAAGTGGGAGTGAGGAATTTCTTTCCTAGCCTCGACCAGCCGGTTCTCAATGCATACAGCTGTTGACATCGAGTCAGTACACAGCTCCAAAGGCACATTGTCCTTGCGGATGCCCAGTTCTCCCACAACATGGCACTCCTGCAAATGCTTGCATTTTCTATTCATTACCAGCAAGTGACTCTGGTAAAAGCTCCGTGATATGCTCAAAACGTGTTGGGAGGAAGCTGGCAGACTTGAATGCACCTCACACAAACATCTATTGAAAGCTACTTGCAAGGAAACGCAACATCACATGTGTTGAGAGCAGATACTGCACAAACAGGAGCCCTTGTACCTGCAACCAAACAACTACACAAAACTAACTGAAATTCCAGAGAAATTCCTCTCCAAGAGGAATGCAACATCGCTAACAAGTTCAGGTGAGACAAGAGCCCCTCAAATTTTACCCACTTTATAAACACTTCATAGTCTGAAGGTTTTAAAAGACAATACACTCCTCAGTGCACATTTTAGACCATGGTGTTGTTCCAACAACACTCTCCTGCTGCAGAAATATATTGTATTTAGAGTACATTTTCCACAGTTAAAGAAAATCACATTGCCTTGATCAACAAGCTGTCGTCTTGAAGTGTACAGCAGGGAGAATTTAAAAGAAACTTAAGAGCTTAGATAACATCTTCCAGAATACCCAAACTGATTTATGCCTCCAGCATCCACGTGATTAATGCGTCACAAGAGACTTCACAGAACCACAGCAGTTAATAACAGCAGAAAAACCAACAGCCCCGTCCACTCCCCTGACAACAGAAGAGAGGTGACGTGCTGTAACACAGCAGCCAGCCAGGCTCTCTTGTTGCACTGTTCCCTCTTGCACTGTTTAAAATGCCACTTGGAGCACAAATAGTGAGGACCCCCTCAGAGCTCTCTTTGAGGACCTCCCCCACATGATGACCCCTTGTATCTGAGTCTCCCACATCCCCCTTTGGGCAGGTCCCCTCTAGGGAGGCCCCCTCTACCCCCTCTAGTCACCTCAGGGGAGCCCCCCCCCCCCCACGTCACCTCAGGGGAGACACCCACACACACCACCCCCACACACACACCCAACCCCGTCACCTCAGGGGAGACCCCACACACACACGCCACACCCCTGTCACCTCAGGGGAGACCCCACCCCACCCCTCGTCACCCCAGGGGAGACCCCCCCCCCCCACACACACACACCCCCCACGTCACCTCAGGGGAGACCCCCCCGACACCCCACCCCCCCCCCGTCACCTCAGGGGAGACCCACACACACACACACACCCCACGTCACCTCAGGGGAGACAGCCCCTCGGGGGAAGCCCCACGCTCCCCCCAGAGGAAAGGACCCCTCGGGGCAGAGGCCCACGCACACGCGGCCTCCCGGCCTGGTCCCCACCAGCCCCCAGGGAAGGCTCTCCAGAAGCCAGCCCCCTCAGGACAACCCACCCAGGGCTGTCCTGCGCCCATCGCCCTCAGGGCAGCCCCCGCACCCCGAGGCCTAACGTGGGTCCCGAGAGCCGTAACCGCCGCCCCCCCCGTCCCCACACGCTGCGGTCCCGCCGCCCTCACCTCTCGGCTATGTAGAGTGTGCCGGTGCCCAGGGTGCGCCCCGCCAGCACAGCCTCCGTGTCAGGCTGCTGGTGGCGAACGCCCTCGGCCGGCGGCGGGAACCGCTTGAGGAAACTCATGGCGCCGCCGCCACCTCCCTCCTCCACCATCTCCTCCGCGGCCGCCGGAAGCGGAACCACCCCAACACCTGCCGGAAGCGGAACTCCTTGTGCTGCCCGGGTTTATCTAGGCACGTCTCGATGGTGCGGGCGGGCGCCGCCGCCATGTTGGAGCAGTTCCCGCCCTGGGGGCGGCCGCCCCCGCCCCCCTGCCGCGCCTGAGGAGCCGCAGCGCGGAGGGGAATGGGCGGTGCGGCACCGGGGGCACCGCCGAGCGCTGGCGTTCTCCCTGAAGGAATCTCCCCTTCGTCATCGACCCGCGGGGGAGGGGACGGTATTTCCCCCCTAAAATGGCCATGTTCCCGAGGGCGAGTCATGGTGCATCTCCAGAGCCATGCGGTCTGTGTGGCAGGAGCATCTGTCTCTGGCAGGTTTTGAGTAAATTTTCGTTACCTGCAAAAGAGAAGCAGAGGGGAGCGCTGAGGTGATCACTGACATTACGCCCGATGACAGTTGATGAGCAGCATATGTATTTTGGCCTGTAAATCTCTGTTGGACAGGTGACAAAGGAAAAAAACTAACACAGCAGCTTTTCGGTGACCATACAAGGTGCTGGAAAGGGAATTTGAGGTGGATGGCCAGCACCTAATGCCTGATAGAGACACACAGAGAAGAAAAAGAAAGTCTCAAGTACCTGAATTGCTGAAGGGATATCCAGTTGATTTCCCTCAGCGGTGATGAACTTGGGATCGTGGGCCCGATGGTGCTACCACATGGACCTGGGGAGCTGCCGTCAGGGAGCCGGGGCTGGTCTTGGGATGGTGGATTGCAGCAATGGGCAGGCTGCTGTTCCCTCACAAGCACTGGCCCTGGTTCTTTCCCTGGATTTACACCATTCCAGCAGCAAGTTTCTCTTGCAACACATGCTACTGCAGTGAGAAACAATGATTACACCAGAACAGGGTGATTAAATAAATGGTAGCATTCAGTTTACACCGGTGAAATACATCTCTGTCAGGGGATGCTCCTGATAACCCCATCAGCAAGGCAGCATCACTCTAAACATCTCCCTGAGTTTTCAGGTTGTTAAACGTTCCTGCCATAGCATCCTAGTCACCAAGAGCCCACGTAGTGGTTACCTTGCTGTCAAGTTTTTTAATCTTCCCTTTCATCAGTCTGAATTCACTTCTAAGGAGTCATTTACCAACCTGTGTGCAAACCCAGGTTCTCACAAACACAAACTGATCATTGACAGAATAAGTGTCCATCTTTCCCTTCTCTGGACTTCCCTTGCTAGTCTTGGATAGCAAAGAACCAAAGCAGCACACTCTGGAAGTAGAAATTGTAAGGAAAAAAGGGGGAACAAGGAACTAACATGGTTCTTCTAGGATGAGCTTTCTAAAATGCTATGGAATGCTCATCAACCACACCTACCAATTCTGGATTCCAATTATGCAAATTATTATTCATACAAATAATTACATTGGCTGAAATCAAAGCAAGTTCCACAATGAAGTGATATTTAAACACTGCTGGAATAGCTTGAAAAAGTGACAGAGGCAATAGGAGATGAGGAAAAGGAAGTTTCTCGACCATCTTCAAGTTTGCCGTGCCAAGAAAAGTGTTCTTCTGGAAAATGAAAAAATGATGAAAAATTATGATTCTTCCATGAATACAGACCAGGCTGCAGCTGCTGGTGGGAAGAGCTGCAAATACTGGAAATACCCATTCACCCCACTTAGCAGCTGTCAATCAACATTCCTGCTTATGTCCCTCCTGTTATCAGACATGGCTGTCCATATCAGCCACCGAGAGCTCGCTCCACCTCTGTAGTTAATTGGAAACATATGGCAAATCCTTTAGATCGTTTTAAATTAAAATTTCTGAGTGATTGAAGTTGAATTAAGCCACTGCAGTGGAGCAATACAGAGTTCGTTTCTCCTCCTGCACACAAATGCAAGTCTTTCTTCTCACACATACCACTCTTCCAAAAGAAGACAGGGAAAAAAGTCAGTTTAAGCCCAGGCTGGGAAGTTGGTTTTTGAAGAATCACAAAATGGTCAGGATTGGAAGGGTCTTCTGGAGATCATTTAGTCTAGGGGTCCTAAAACTATGTCCCGCGGGCCGGATACAGCCCCCCAGGGTCCTCAATCCGGCCCCCGGTATTTACAGAACCCCCCCAACCCCCTGTGAGGGGGGTTGGTGGGGGGGGAGGGAAACCAAGCAGCTGCAGATGACTGCCTGCCACTTAATCCACACGCCGGCCCCCTGTTTAAAAAGTTTGAGGACCCCTCATTTAGTCCAACCCCCTGGTTTTGAGGCTGAGACGTTGGGGGGAAGGAGAAATCCATATCTTCCTTGTTTACAAGATCCAGTTATTTTATATCCCAGTACCAAGTGTTGCATCTAGCTGAAGTTCGGGTAGGCAGACATTTCTTGTAAATTTACGAATGAAACAGAATGGCATGATTTGAAAGCTTTTTTCCTCAGCTCTAAGAGCTTTAAAAAGCGAGTTAGGATCCACCCCCACACCACTGCCTGAACACTGTATGTCCAAGGGTGACGTAGTCAAGCAGGGCTGTGTTTAGAGGCAAGGGAGAGCAGCAGGTACCTTCACAGGGTGAAGAGTCACGTTAGGACAGAGGGTGGCACCCAAGGGAGCTTGTTTCTCTCCACAGACTACACAGCACTGCCTGCTGTAAGGTGGCCAGTTCCTACATAAAACACCCAGAATCCATCAAAGATGCAAATGTAAAATGTTGGCATTGCATTTGGAGTAAGAGGATGGATTTCACAGCAGGTTCTCATCACTACAGGAACATGTGCTAGCTTGAGTAAAACACAAAGAAAACCAAGACTGACAGGCTTCAGCAATTCACACAGAGAGAAGCCACCCTTAGATTCACTTCTCTCTCCCTGACTTTTTCCTGTTAAAGTCCTAAAACATCATCGGTAGCCGCTGCCATAGCCACGTGTCAGCACATCCACATCTTCAGTGCTTCTCTGCAGACTTCCACTTGGTGGTTTTACACATCTCAGTCTAAATAAACAAACCTAGCTCCTTTCTCATTAGCACCACGCGGAAACCTGACGGATGTGTGCTGGAACAGCCTAGCTGGGTACAGTTCTGGCTGCAGGTATGACCCTTGTAAACAAATACTAGTAACAACCAGGTGGATTTTCTCCCTAGCTGTAAGAATTCACCACTAATTCAGCAATTCCACAACTCCAACAGCAAGTGAAATGGATGTTGCAGCATAAGGCAAGCAGTGAACCCTGTTCAAGCTACTAGTTTTTGTCAAGTGACAGCAACATCACTATGAAATTAGATGTAAAGGTTACGTAGAAGATGGAACACACATAGAAAATAATCACGACTGCAAAAATAAATCCATCGGGTCTTCCCCAGTATCGGCTACAGCTGGTCAAAGCCACAACAAAATCGACACGAAACAGGAGTTACCCATTCCCACGGCAAGCAGTGGCACCGTCATGAGCTGGAACGATACACAGCAGCCACTACTCGGTGCTTATTTTAAAAGCAAAATAAGAAAAGTATGTGCACATGTGATGACAATTTAAAAGCACTTGTTTCTTCAATACACATTATACTTTGTACATCAAATTATTTCAATTTTTTTTATTATGACAATTTACATGTCATATTTATATGAAAGAAATGACAGTAGATATTATAACAAAAACATTATGAAAGAAAAGTTACACAATTAGGCCTACAAGCTATAAAATGGCTTCAGGCCCAGCTTATACACAAAGAGTTCTGACCAGACTGTAGTGAGAGACAACGCTGAACAATTCATTAACAAAAATATTGGCACCAGCCTTAACATTTTTTTTTTTACTTCATTTACAAGGAATACAGTATTTAAACAGTTGTGTACTGCAAATCTAAAAACATTAGCTGTTGATAAACTGCAGTTAACCCTTTGAGCACTGAGGCCACCATGACTTTCATTTAAAAAAGTTTTAATGCATCAAGTTTTACATGCACATGGTATTACCGGTTGGGGGGGGCGGGGGGGGGGGGGGGGGGGGAAGACAGTGAAAGCACCACCCAATTTATGTGCAACAAGAATAACGCTTCCAGTTTTTTCAACCTATCTCCCCCTCTCTCACAACAGTGTGTCCCCCCTCAGTCCTTTCCCTTTGATACTGTAGCAAGTCATGGTTGAAGAGAGACTGAAAAACCAAGGTTTGGACTGAAGAAACGCAAGGGTTAAAGTCTACGTGAAGAGCTCAGCTTGTAGAACTTTACCGTGTTAACTCTTTAGAGAAAACAAAATGAGGCCCACTGTGAATAAGACCATTTTTAAGGAATTCAAGGTTTCTTTGCAAACGTGAACAGCACACAGGAGTAAAACAAAACTGTATTTCATGTAAGCGTATATTAAATTTTAAGAGACCTATCTGGCAGGTTTGATCTAATTCTCAGAAAATATCGGAGGATAACCTTTCTGCTAGCAAGTAACCTGTTCTGTGTTACCTGGGACACTGGATATGCCCAATGTTTGTCTAATGAACACGATCTGTGCCTATGTAAGAACTGTCGTGCATACTGAGAACGGTGATGTTACGCTTTTGAATCATTCACACACCATCTCCAAGCTGCTGCAGGAGGGCTGTGAAACACAGGTAGGAAATAGCAACTGCACTGGCATTAACAACAAATCATTTTAATATGAGTTAGGGAGAGGAGTACCATTTTAATGAATATAGCATAGGAAGGAATAAGATACTGTACAAGATTTTAGAGTCCATATAACGAGTATGAAATGGAAAGCTAAACAAGGCGTATAGCTTTATGATTTGATCTCCTTTTCTACCACTAACTTGAGTAGCAGATTAGTATCTATTAAGGACTTTTAACTGCTCTAACTAACAAATGGTGCACTGGTAACTAGGCCTATCGTATGTTTTAGTAGAAGGATTTTATCCCCATAGAATCATTTAAGTCAAATTCTGACAGACTAATCTAAGTTTAGTTGTGTGGGACACAGCAAGAGGAACAAACAACAAAGCAAACTGTGCGGACTCTGACGACGTCCCCAGAAGCAATCATTGTCATAATACTCTATGGACTGATCCTAATTTACTCCACATCCACATTGCGCTGATGGAACATTACAGATTCCCTCAAGGAAGGAGACCTCAGGTAGATTTTCCCGTTACTGTGAAGGTCAGGATGAGAAAAGGAGGGTATCAGGATGATTCTCCTGAACTGAGACCTTCCATTGGAAATACAGTCTTTAAAGGGTGAGTCAGAAGTAGTTTTTAGGCCTGTTCAAGACCCGTCTTGCAAATGGCATGGGTTTGCATACACATTTTTCCGTTCCACTTCCCTCCATCCATTCCCCGCCTCCTGCTGTTATTTGAACGAGCATTCAAACAGCAGGAGGAAGCGACTCTTGTCTGCACCTGGGGAACCAGTGAGACTGACTATACACAAAGTGCTGCAAAGTGCACAAAGTAAACCAACTGAACGAATAGAGCAACTCTATTGCTCAGTCCTCGTTAGTAACCTTTGGGGTTATATGTAGCAATAGCAGATATATTCACAGACACATGTGCCTTCATTAAGCATGTGTCCCCTCTAACTGCTCTGTTGTCCCCTCCGGCTCCTCAGCTCAGGTGTGGGGTGCCAGCATTTACAAAATGATAGTCAAAATCCCAAGTTGTAGGACTTCCTTTTAATTGCAGTTAAATCTGGAGCCTTTACACCACAGATTCAATTATAAAAACTTCTTATCTACTTTAGAGTGTTCTATTTTTTCCCCCAGAAGCTGTACACAATTTTTTTAAGTGTCATACTAAGCAATATACATCTTTTGCAATATACAAAATAAGTTAAATTACTCTGAAGTGTTGGGACAATCAATTCCCAAGCACGTTTTTGCTGTTTGGAACTATCTTAGTTACACCTAATCTAAAATAAGAGCTTGGTAAGTGATGCGTGTTTTCAGAAGTGACTAGTAGTAATCTTTGATACCCCAACTGCTGGGCATCCAGCTTCAGAAATAATTTTCAACTGATAAATATTTCTGAAGCCAGAGCTCTCCGCTAGGTCTCAGATTGGGTACTCAACTGTAAAGCACCAAAAATTCGTCATTTAATTTTTCTTACATCAGTACATACTGGAAAAAAATAAGGACCATTTCTGCTGGATTTTTTATTTTCTGACTTCCAAGATTTTAAGTGAGACATAGTCCCTACCCCAACTGTTGGGGAAGGGGAGGAAGAAAAGACTACCAGGAAACATGGGCTTGATCCTCAAATCCTTACTTCACACAATATCCTAAATGCTTCTATAGAAACTTTAAACGCATAAGGAACTGCAGAATTGTGCTCCTTCATGTGAATTGCTGGAGTTTCCTCCACCATACTGAAAACAATTTTTTTCAGAAAGTTACTGTTTTGTTTGAAGATATTTGATCTTTTTCATATATCTATCTATATATATTTATATATATTTAAGGATTTTATATACCCAGTGAATTGGAAGCATATGTCAAATGTAAATACATATCTAGGGTGCGTGCTGCACATTATATCCATATTACAAGCCTGTGAATAGTAGTCACTGCACATGTACCAAAACCAGTTTTCAAGGCCTATATATTGTCATTTTGCACTAGATGATACAAAGCTCTTTATCAGACCAGTTCTGGGGGCTCGCGTTACTGCCATAATTTATTTAAATTACTGTGTACAAACTGAATTAAAAAAGCAGGTGCCATAAAAATTAATTTACTTTTCATAAAAGAAGTTTGTGAAAATATGTAGTTTGAAACAATTATATGAAAGTTTAGACCAGGCCTTCCTATTGAAAAGCACGGAAAACCAAGTTACCAGCACCTGATAACAGAGGTATAAAATGGACACCCTGACAATGAACTACGAAAATTATTAAACAGTTGCAGCATCTGGATACCGAAGTAGTTCAAATGATAGATGTGAAGACAAATCAGAACAAGTTTACCACTACCATACAATTTTTCTTGTGTGAACATACAGTTTTTCCCCTTGAGGTTCTTTGAGTAAGGTCTCTTGCCAAGAGTTCAGACACAGCAATTAGAAAACAGAAGCGAACAGAAAACCAGTCCAACTAAGCTATATAGCTCCCACTGTATGAAGAGTAACCAAGATGCTTTAATGCAAAGAAATCTTGAAGGTGACACACTTCATAAATAAGCAATTTGGAAAAAAGCATCTGTTTCTCTCAAGTGCTGTTAGAACAGAGCAATCCTTTCATTAAAAAAAAAAAATATCAGGAAGATGTGGTAATTTTATAATGTAATTCAACATGTACAAAATCAGACTATCAAAGACTTGATTGTTCAGCACAGTTCTTCCTACAAGATTTCAACACAAAGGGGTTTTTTGGTAGTTCGGTGATGTCATTTTCCATTTTAAAATCAAGAATATGCTCAGGTTTAGACGACAGCAACTGTGGTGAAAATGCGTTCTTAATTCCACCACCCTTCCAGTCAGATTAACACACTGCATTAATTACAGAGCAGACCTACTGTGCATTTTGTGTCGCTTACAGTCACACAAGCTGCATGCAAGAAAGCAACGAGCCATCCTTTATCTTGGTGACACAAAAAAAGTCCATTCCTTTGCTCGATTTATAGGTTCTTCCCCTCACCAATGCTACTTAAACTGCACATAGTCTGAAGAGTTTGCAGTTAAAAAAGACAAAGCTTTTAGTGACAATCTGGGTGGAATAAACAAGAGTTTGTTGAATAAATGCTTTGTATGTTCAGCCAATAGCTGCTTGTTCTTGTAATTTTACATCCATTATGTAAAAAAAATAATAAATCCCTGATCAGTTTTCACTCGTTTTCTCATATTTGAGAAATATGAGGTTTGAGCTTTCTGTTACTCCAAAGCCACACCTGAAGATCACTATTCAAAGACATTTAACTTCACGACGAGTACAGAAGAGCACAACATTGTCAGGACACCAGGAAGACACTTCCACTCTGGAATCACCTACTGTAACAGCATGAACCCTGCACGGCCATCAGCTGGCCTCATGTCAGAAAACATCATCTTTCCAACTAGGAGCCTGTACATTTTCCACCGAGCAGGAAACCTTAGAAACGAGAGAAATAGGAGTTTGAAAAATGTTAAGAATTTCTAGGGCACTGTTTTGCCGTTTTTACTTGCACGACATTCCCGCTGGTCTAAGGGGAACTGCGGATCCTGTGGGGAGGAAGCTGTCTCAGGCACCAAAGGTAACTTCTTAGAAAAGTTGTTTTTGAAAAGCGACCAATACAAAGTAAAACTTGGTAACAACTTGTCATTCTGCATTTTTAAAATTTGAAGCTCCTGATGTAAGCATCAGCGCTCCAGTTCTGCTTCCTGGTCTTTCCTGCTTTTACATCACTCCCTAACTCAGTACTCAGTTTTTTCCTGGTTGGTATATTCGCTATTGTAACTCTCTTGTATTTTCCTACATTCACAATTACCTGCCCACCAAGTACTTAACATTTGAGGTTGATTCTACAAGCAAGAATGTTTGCTACAGCACTGATCAGATACTAAAAGGCTCCATCACGTATCAAAAAAGATTATGGCACTGCCAAAACAAACAAGAAACGATCAGCTGCACAGCATCGCTGCACGTTAATCAACAGTTTACACTGCAAGTATTAAAAATGCTCAGCAACTATTAACATTGAAAAGTGGAAGCCGTATGTTCTTGCTTGTTTTAAAACACAAGTATATTAGAAATGTAGAAGCTCTACATTTATGCATCACCTAAGCAAAGAAAAACACTAGAGTAGCTTAAAATGCTACATATGCTTTTAAGAACTCATTCTAAACTTCTGTGGCTTTTCATTACCCTGTTATAATCTGCTCATGAAAACTGTTAATAGTTAACATCAGTAAGGTGGAAAAATATTTAATCTTTAATGGAATTAAGTTCTCATTTAGAGAGAGTCATTTCTCATTTTTTAAAATCACAAGCTTGCTTAGCACAGCAGATAATGAGCGAGTTCCATCCTTTTGGATCTCTGCTGATTCTAGTTTTATAGCGGGGTATGTGCACTGCTAGAATCCAAATGAGTACGAGTCATGGAGTGGTTCTGATAGAACTCGCAGAGAAAGAGGTGGGGAAACAAAACCAAGATTTTTCAAGGCCAGAAGGTAGGTAATTTCTGAATCTAGGTTTTCTAAAGAGGTATTTAGTAAAGGCCTAATGCCAGTTTTATTACAAGAAAACAGAAGTGCTTAATGACTGACTAGTAAATACAATATAATAGAAGGGAATCAGGTGGGGCAGGAAAGGAGAACTCACTCCTCAGTGGCAGCAGCAGTTTTGGTGCATCCATTGCCGGCAATGGACATAAACACCAGTCAAAAATCCAAATCTCAGAGCAAAAGGATTAATAGATGTGACCTTTTTGGATTTCAGTATTTGGCAGATCTGTTTGAGCTGTCTGTGTGCTACAACATGTACAAATGCTACAGCCTGCATCTTAATTCAGAATAAAGAGAAAACTGAATGCTACCCAAAACAAATTTCAGCTCTGCTCTTTATGTGCCCCACATTGGTGAATTGTTTTTCTTTCTTTTGTTGTCTTTTTGTCTTTTTTTTTTTTTTCCTCCCTTGAATAAAAGCACATATCGCTTCATGTCCACTCAAAAGTTAATGAGATGTCTTGGAGTCAAGCGTTTTCTCTCAGAAATACTGCCTTCTTGAAATCAGTTGGTCACATGAAAATTATTAAAATGTATTTTAAGAAAATTCTAATGGCCAAAGGCCAACACTACATTCAAAACCTGCTAATACATCCAGGCAGATAAGTAAAATCAAAACAAAAACACACACAAACCCCAAACAGAAAACCTCCAAAAGGAAAACTGTTCCATTTGTTTACTTCAATTTGAAGTAGATATTAAGGACATGAATGGACCAGTCACGGTTTATTTGAAAATCCCTCAATCCTCTGATGCACTGTCATTCTGTGGTCAATGCTGTTTGTACACACATATTTCTTTCAGAATACTCCGACAGATGGTGCGATTCAAGTGGCCGGGCAGCTACCGCAGGGTTCTTTTGTCTGTAAAAGTTTGCAGCACGTCAAGATGCCATCCAGCTTACAGACTACGTATGTCCTCCCACTAGACACTGTGCATCGAAGACCATCTGATGAACTATGAATATAACTCATGGCTAGTGTGTTTCGACTGTCAAAAACTTCATTACAGTACACTTTACTGTACAAACACTTTAAAGGATGTTTATTAGGAAAGTCTGCAAGTCATAATGGATAGTAGAGTTCTTGTTTATGGTACCTTCTTGGCCTCTAATAATTCTGTTTGCCTCCAGTATTAAAATCAAACTGCTTCCATGAAGGTGATTACTAAAATGAGCTATGGTATGTTAACCTACAACTCACAAAATGCGACAGTACAGACATTAATCTTTTTTTAACTGTCTGTTAAGTTGTAATCTAAGTTGTGAACATTTAAATATAATATATATCTCATATGAAAAAGCTAAAGCACAAGTGCTTCTGCATCCCCCCACCCCACCCCTTGAGCCAAACCCACCCCAGTTCCGGTTTGGGCCCTGACTGATTTGGAATGCTTTCTTAGGCCACCCATTTCCACAAATTTGTATGCACTCAGGAAATATAAAGTCAAAAATATACAAATCTCTTGTTGTTATAAGGTTTTTGTGAGTGAAATTACCCAGGACCATGGACTTGGAAGGAGAAGGGGGGGGTAAGAGAGGGAATTTACAGCAATTAATCTTCAAAGTTCAAAACTGGTCACTTCACAGAAAGACTGCAGGACTGGTGAAATTCTTGCTTCTAAAAAGTGATACTGTAGTGGAGAATTTTCTAGGAAAAATAAAACAGCTTTTAATAACTGGCCCGCTGGTATGAGCTACCGTGGAATAAATTAGCACAAAAATGGAAGTCTTATAACTGTTCACTGTTACAGACGTAATCAACAAGGTCAGTCACTCTCAAAAGTTCGTCTTCGTCTTCCTCCGGCCCTACTGCTTCCTGCCCACTCCCTGTCCCATTGGGCGCCAGGCTGGCGCTGGCTGTGCTGTCCTTGGGGGGCTGGGTCTTCTCGCTTGGCTTGCCAATCAAGTTCTCAATGGTTTTACCTGGGCTCTGTCCGTTGGTGGAAGGCAAGTCCACCAGGCTGTAGTCCAAAGGGCTCTCTACTTTCCCTACGTTATCAAAGTCATCTTCGTCATCGCTTTCTATCCGGTAGCAGTGCTTCTTGGTGTTGTCTTGAGGAGCCTGCGGTGCTGGCAGCTTATTTGCAGGAGCGGGGTTTTCTGCGTCGTCATTAGCATTTTCGCAGTTATCTTCATCGTCTGTTTCAATTCGATTCAGCCGTTTGCGGACAGGCCTCCCTTCGTCTTCCTCATCCTCTCCTTCCTCGGAGTAGTCATCTGTACTTCGCCGACGTTTTTGAATTAATCGCTTGGACTCCTTTGTGGATTCATCATCTTCAGAGTTCTTAGATGTGTAGCTCTCTGGAAATAAGCAGCAGACTTAAAGCCATTAGGAAAGCTGAACGCAACCAAAACAATTACACTTTTTTATTTTTATTTTTCATCTTTCACACTCATTAAAGAGCCATCTCTCTCTCACCGCACACCTTTCTGTCTCCTTCCCCAGGTTCCCCAACCATGTCAAAACGCTTGCTTTCTGTTTACTTTTAAATAAACTGCTCAAAGCAGCAAAGACCAACCATTTGTTGATATTCTGTTTCCAACCTGAGGAGTGCCAGAGGCTTTGGAGGCAGGTGTGTTTCCCCCTAAAGGCGGTAACTGCATTCTGGGAATAACGCAGAACTGTATCTCTAACCTCACAGCACACACACCCTTCCAGACACTCAGAGCCCAAATAACAACTGCACTATCATAAAAAAGATATAAAAATATATACACACACACACGCGCGCACACACCCACCCCACACACACCCCCTTTAGTATGCCCTCTGCCACCCCAAAATTACATTCAACTTTCTCCAAAGCATATGAACACCGCTGAACTGTCACCTGAAGCCTGCTGCCCTTTAATGGGACACTTTTTTTTTTTGGCAAACTGGAATATTGCCTACACAATGACAGCCTTTACACCGACCTTTGGTGGCTCAGGTGAGAAAAGACGGAGACTGAAAAATCAAATGGCAAACACCACTTGCTGCCTCCTTGTGATTTCCATGAGAAACGCATGTTGATTTGTCATTTTAAAGGTTATCATTTAGTGTAGGTTCTCGTTGATAGAGACTGTCAGAGTTCCTGTACTTTCAACGTAATTACGTTTCCAGTAACACCATTACATATTTTATAACACGCTGTGGGAACAGCGGGAGAGTACTGGAATGGTGCTAAATGGCGCTGATTTGAATACGCAAAAAGCCAGTACCAAGAAATACCTGAGGAAAGGGGATTTCCTGGAGGAAAGACACTGTCAGCCAGGCACTGTTTAAAGTTACAAGTGCAGGCAGAGAAAACTCAGCCATCACAAAGCAGATTCTTAGCAGAGGGCCTATAACTCGTACTCCTGAGAGCAGACTGTCTTCAAGTATAAGATCAAGTTTTTGAGATACTATCGGTTGCATTACATGTTTCCCTTCATCTAAGAGGAACCTCTAACACTCCGTAAACTCAGGCCAGCACTCCCAAAACTTACCTACACACCAGAGGCACCCGGCCTGTCAAGCGTGGCTGGTTTTCTGAGGAAGCCTGGCATCCATTGCCACCCATACCACTCCGTGTCCCTGAAAGCTGGACCTAAGGGCTCATAAGCTGGGCACCCAGAATGCAAAGCACCTGAAGTCAGTGGGTAAAAACTTTCGTAAAAACTAATTTTACATCCAAACGCACACCAGACGCTCATGGTGTGACTGACGTTACTGAGGGCAGGCTTCCTCTGCGCTTATCACAGCTCCTTCAAACAGGAGACCCAATGAGTCTTAACCACCAGCACAAATACAATCAGGGCACCAGATGCAACACCCCTTCCCTTTTACAAAAGAGAATCTTTAAAGGCTCACGGGAAGCAGCTCTGTGACCTCTTAACAGAAAAGTGGTGAAACAGTTACATTGGTGCCCACTTTGGAATTCCAGTACTCCGGGGCGCACACAGTAAATTCAGACCTGGATGTCAGGATTAGGGACAACGAAGTGACTGTACCAGTGCATCATGAAGTACTAGTGGACTGTTTCAAAAGGAAACAGTTGCTCAGAAACATCAAGGAACTCGAGAAAGAAGATTCTCTGAAATCTCTGAATTACATACAGTTTTCCCTTCATGCTAATACTGACATATACCAGCTCCTCCAAACAGTGGACTATTTATTTTACCTTCACTATCTGAAGTGGAGAGCCTGCGTTTATGAACTCTTCTTAACTCCTTCCCATAGCGGACGCTTTTCTGTGAGCCATCACTTTCTGAATCTTCCTTATAATTAACTTGTCTCTTCTGATTCCGTCTTGATCTTCTCCTCCTAGTTTCCAGGTAATCATCATCACTGTAATCTGTGTAATCACCACTCTCTGTACAGAAGAGAAGAGTCACGCTCATTATTCCATTAAAGCTAGCTGGCACAATTTAGATCAGCTTTAGAGCGGCACCTACAAAATCATGCGCTCTGCCAGCACAGGAGAGTCTCAACCATCATCATGCCTCATTACCCTGAACCATTCCAGGCTCATGCATCAGTTCCCCCATTCATTGCCAGCATAGAGTTACTTGAATTTAAAATCTTTTCACAAACCCTTTTTCTGTCTCCCTCAAACTCCTCCAGAAGGCGACTTCCTTCCACTGTTTTTGTTCCCTCATCTCCACTGGTGCCACAGATGCCTCCTCTACAATTCCTGACGACAGCTGGAACAACCTTACTGAATTGGAGTTGATGCACATTACCACTGACAGTGGAAAGCGTTTTACAAATTTAGAGAAACTGTACTGTTCTCAAACACTTTTAGGAATAGGTAGATGAAAAAAACCTGACAAGATGAAACTCCAGGTAAGATAAGAGTTACTGAATTTGAATTAACAACAACAGTCTCACTTGATTGTGTTTGCTTAAAACACAAACTGTACAGAAGAAACTTACCATCATTCACAGTTCTTCCTGCACCAGTGTACTGCAGCTAGTGTCTTTAAAAATTATGTTTATTAACATCAGCTAAAACCAGTGTTGAATCAACTTTAGCTGCTTTTTCACTGAGCTGTGCCAGAACAATTATCCCAAGATACATTTCTATACGTCACATACTGTTCCTAAGTTAGTGATTGCCATGAGTCACAGATCAAAGTGGCATCCTCTTTACTTCCTGAAATATTAGAGAATCACAGCAAGTCAGCAAGAACCACCACCTTCAGAGAGGAACTCCACCTCTGGAGACCAAACCCACAGCCACTCACAGAGTACCTCACTTCCTTAGCTCAAAAGAGGCTTAAAGCAGGATCCTGAGGGACAATAATGGGGGTAAAACACAGGAACACGCAGTCAAGACTGTACTTTTAGATATATATGGAATGATACTGGAATCAACTGGTTTTATCTCAGATGTGTGTCCATCAGGAAACAAACAGTTGCTCCTGTGCATTATAGGACAGGTGAGCAATCTCTTTTAACTTCTGCTGGTACCTACACTGAAAACAGCTTACGATCAGCACAAAGATGCACTTGGGACAGGGAGACAGCAACTATTTTAAGTGCATATAGCTGTCTTCAGCTGGCCGTGCATGCACCCTTCTTTTGGAAACCAGTACTTCAAAGCAACTTACTCCAACAAGTTCATTGTCTATATTCTAGAGAGACAGACAAAGCACTGGCAAGGTAACACGCTGCAGTAAGTTAATGCTCCACTGTACTTAGTACCTTAAATTCACACAAAAATAAGTGGTTGTATTTCTGGCACTTTCTAGGACTGGGCCTCAAATGAAGCAGAAACAGAGAGTCTTCAGAGAAAGATGATAATCACTAAAAGGTTTAAGTATTGCCCTTAGGTTCCATTCTCATGCCTCAAACTGCAAAAAGAAAACCACTTAGTTGAAGGACAAGTAGAATAAAGTAAATTGTTAGGTTCTCCTGTGATGCGAGAGTCTTCAGTTACTAAAGATCAAAAAGGATAATCATAGAAAGAGAGATTCAAGGTGTTATTGCTTGCTTTCTAGCCTGCCAGAGAACACAGAATGCCATACAACTGAAGGAATTTTCTTCCACACAAAGCGAGGGAAAACGCTTCCTTCAGAAGCTTTTTCAAAAGGTATTTGGAAGGTCTTCAAGTAGCTGCAAAGAAGTTAGGTTTTGCCTCCATCCTTTCTCTTCCCTGCAGTCATGTGCCAAACAGGCAGGTATGGAGTAGGTGAAACTATCCACAAAGGTGGCCTTTTGAATCACAGCATAATCATTCCTTTAAATACATAGCTACTTAAAATACCAAGGACCTAGAACTCAACACCAGTTTCCTGCAGAATATTCACAACAGAACAAGTAGCAAACGGCTTTACAGCAAAGATGACATCTGACCTGACCAAAGCAAGCAAACAGGTTAGTGTCAGTTGTGACAGGAAACTTGAGACTTCTCTTCCTCTCTCCAGTACAGTGTACTTAATACATCTAAGGCTTCATACACTCACCAGATTCTCTGCTCGAATTGTCCTCAGAATCTTCATCTTCATCATCTTCAGAATATTTTTTCTTGACTGTTTTCCTTCGTAACCGCCTGCTTTGCCTCATCGGCCTGGAGAGGTGTCGCCTGGATATGCGGGCACAGAACTCTGAATCACTGTCTTCGTTTGATGGTGGGTCATCTTCACTTTCATCTAGATTTTCTTCTGATATAACAAACTCATCCTGAGATCTGTTCCAAGAGAGAGATATCAGAAACAAAGGATCAAAACAGTACTGGTATTTTACAAGCGATACATGCAAAGTAAATATGGTCTTACACAAAAAGCATACAGATCTTATAGTAACAATGTGGAGCAAAGACCCAGAGAGAGAGCAAGCTGCCATCACCGACGTTAGGTTTCAGCTGTATACTTGGGATGTAGCTTTACTTACGGCATGACATTACACTGCAGATTAGAACAGCAGGTGAACACAAACACTGTCAAAGTGAGACCGCAGGTGACATTTACACAGGACAGATTCTACTGTTCATGTAGCGCACTGCAATGTAACACCTGCGTAACAGTAACTATGGGTGAGCGTCACCTGAGGTGGGGGAGGGGAGAAACACCCACCATGCTTGAGAGGAGACAACCTCCCCTTCACAAACCAAGCACTGTCCTACGCAATTTCTGAGAATATCGTGTCTTCACACAAAACTATTGCTCTTGTGCAAAACATGCATCTCACAAACTTATCAGCTTGTAACGCTCCCATCATTTCAAAAGTGAGCCAATGCTTTTGTAACAACTTCAGCACTGAAGGTAACAGTCACTTGCTGTCCTGGTTTCAGCTGGGATAGAGTTAATTCTCTTCTTAGTGGCTAGTACAGTGCTGTGTTTGGGCTCTGATGTGGGAACAATGCTGACAGCACACTGATGGTTTTAGTTGTTACTGGGTGATGTTTATACTAAATCAAGGGCTTTTCAGTTCCTTGGGCCCTGCCAGCCAGAGGGCTGGAGGGACACGGGAAACTGGGAGGGGACACGGCCAGGAGAGGTGACCCAAACCAGGCAAAGGGATATTCCATACCATAGGATGTCATGCTGCGTATATAAACCGGGGGAAGAAGAAGGAATTGGGGGACATCTGGCATTATGGTGTTTGCCTTCCCGAGTCCCCGTTACGTGTGACGGAGCCCGGCTGCCCTGGGGATGGCCGGACACCTGCCTGCCCAGGGGAAGCGGTGAATGAGTCCCTTGCTTTGCTTTGCTTGCGTGCGTGGGTTTTGCTTTACCAATTAAATTGTTCTTATCTCAACCCTGGAGTTTTACGTTCCTTTCTGATCCTCCTCCCCATCCCTCTGGGTGAGGGGGAGAGAGCAAGTGCCTGCGTGGGGCTGGGATGCCAGCCGGGGTTAAACCACGACACTTGCGTTTGGCCACCAGCCAAACATAAATTCCAGTGTAACATCCAGAAGGCATTCAGTAGAGGATGGAATTGAAAATGCATGAGCACCCTTTAACAGATCAATGCACTATTAATTCTGTGAGATTTTTGCACGCTGCATTCAATGATTGGCAATTTCCAGCATATTTAGCTCAGCTGTTCAGGGTGTCGCTGAAATGTCGTCAGCATGGTCACAGGTGAAAAACAAAGCTCAAAATTTGCATCTGTGTTGTATAGCCTATCCATACACTTAGTAAATTGACTCAGTGACTGGTGTAAGGCTTTACATGCTGATGTAAAGCTGACTGGTGTAGGGCTTTACATGCCTGGACCTCATGCTCAATTATGTTTCTTCCTTGAGGAGTAAAGGATGTCTAAAAATTATTAAATTTGTTGATGTTAGGAATTCCCCAGACTGAACAATGAGGAATTCCATGGAAAGAGAGTTTCAGTTAGGCAGAGCCATACTCATTTAGCGTTTAAAGCTTCACAAGCCATGTATTTGTTTTCTACAGTATAAACCATTTCTTTGGCTGCGTCTCCTAGAGAGCAGGAATGAAGAATTGATTTCAGAATTTGCATGTCAATTTCTGTATGCTGTAAATGGGGACATCTTACTCTTCCAATTTCTAAATGCAATCAAGCCCAATAAAAATCCCATAAACTGGACATCTTTTGAAAAGGAACAAACCAGCTTCATTTTAGCTACATCTTTGTGTAGGATTTCTGCCAGCCAGTCACAACAGTCAGAGAATGGAGGCTGTCGGGCTCCTTCACTAAGACAACTGTAGACAGAACCCCACAACAAGGCCTCAAACATACCAGTAACATTTGCAGAACATGTTTTACTTAAAATACAGACTGGATGATTTCAGCGCATGGATCCAGAGTGCATTTTTTTCCAGTACAATGACGTTCCCCTAGGCCAGGAGGACTTCTGCTGGCACTGTGCAGTGCTGTTCCAGCACTGGGCGCAATGCTCCTAATGATTGTTTCAGGGGCAGCGCACAGTCAGAGAAGCCTGTGGCCATAAGTTAAATTGCAGACCTACCCATCACTGATCTTGAATTCGTCCTCGCTCTCTTCTTCATCCAGATTACTGTCACTGTCCAAGTCATTTAGTCGCCGTCGTTTCTTGCGTCGTGCTGCAGCAGCCCGTTGTGGTCGCTTGTTTTCTTTCCTTTCTTCCTCTAAGATTGTGGAAATGTCTTTTCCACGGTGACCTGTGATATTAGACATGTCTTTGCCTCTGCCAATGCCTAGATTCAGTGATAGAAAAGGGAAAAAACCCACAAGTTTATTTTTTTGTTTAACTTGGTACATATCTTTCTTCCATGCCTCTAGCTTCAGTTTGTTTTCTGTTAAGCAGAATATTGTTTTGTCATGCAAGACTCTGTCTGGAGCGTTGTTTCTGACACGCAGCCAGAGCTGTGTGGTCATTTGGAAATACTGAGGTGCACACAGAAGACAGCAGATAAGTGTCAGCATTCTGATACTCAACCCCAACCTACATTATTACTAAGACCAGCACAAATCAGCACAAATCCATCTCTCTCTCTGAGGATACTGCTGAAGATCTCTCTTTCAATCCCCTGTGTTGCCTTAACAGACAATAAAGAACATAATTTCACTTTGTTCATGTTCAACTGAGAAGTGCTTACAGATCCACATCCATATTTTTAAGACTGTTTTGTAGACCCAGTCTTTAGGGGGTCCAACTGCGGACCAATTTATAAGCCCAATTTTTACAGGGGACAAAGGTCAACAGTGCTAGCAGTCACTCCAATCTCAAATCCAAAACTTTGCAAAGTTATTTTACGGGTTTTCTTGTCATACTTATTCATTGTATTCACATATCAAAACATGTACAAACCGAATTTTACTAAGACCACCAAATACTTTTTGGCATCTTTTGGCAGCCTGGGATGGCCATTCCCAAGGGAAATTACTTGGTTTGATTCAAAAGAGGACAGCAGTAAAAACTGTAAACTACAAAGCTTAAGCAAGAGGATTATATTTGCAGCTTCTCATATCAAAATAAATTTGGTCTCGATCTTATCACCATTGCAATGAAAAAAAAAATAACATCAGAAACATACCTCCTCCATCAGCCTCCTTGATATCATCTTCAATTGCCTCATCAATTGCCTCATCAAATTCATCAAACCTAAAAGTAACAGCTTTCATTTACCACTTTAAAGTGAACCCTTATTAAATTATATTATAAAAACATAACTTCAAAATCTAAAACCACTCTAAGAAATCATACTGTACAGACAACGGGCTGGCTGGATGATAAAATAACCATTTTCTAAAGGTGTGTTTCTCATTTCTATGTGCTAGCAGATTATTTACTATTGCCTGGCTGTCTTACTCTTGATTTATGCAAGCACAAAGCCACTTTCGTTTTACATGACATACCATTGAGTTTAACGCTGTATAATTTGGAAGTTCTTTAAGTTGCTATCAGTGGCATTTTCCACACAAAGTATTAGTCATTTTTTCCCCCCACCTTTTATTAGATGACATACGCACTACCAATCTGCAAAACAGACTTTCTGAAAAGCACCTATTAAAGTTAAAGTGAAATTATTCATCCTGTCTACGTTTTCCTTGAAAAGTTATTTCAGACTGCTTCTTTCTCCTCCTAAAGCTGACAGTAATTATACTTTTTTAGATAGGCAACATCCTAAGCTGAGCTGATAAAACATACTGTACACAGCCATAATATAATGTTACATAATTAAATAGGACAAACAAGAGCAAAATATTTGAGTATGTTTGTTCTGCAGCAGCTTTTATAAAACTGCATAAATCTCTGCATGATGAGTAACTCATCTAAAGGGAACAGCAAATGGAGGGAAAAGGATTCAGCCCTTTCACAGAGGTGACTTCAGTTTGTTTCTTCAGTTACGAATTCAAATCCCGTACAAACAGATTGTTACCTGTATCACCAAGTAGATGTCTTGAGACATAAAAGATGCAAAAGTACAAGTTTTAGTAACTAATATAAGAAAGACATTTTATTTAGATGTAAGGTTTTTTCCTTCTTCTTTTTTAAAAACTAATTTTTTGGGGGGGTATTTTTTAAAGATACAAACAACTAATAATTGGACAATACTTTCATTAAAGATTCAGTTCCTCATTCACAAAAGAAAGATCGGAATTGTATTTGTCTTGGTCCTCCATTGTAACCTTCAGCAGAACAAGAAAAGAATAAATCTGATATTACTCTCTACTCCAATAGTAAGTATAAAACACTTTCCTTTAAAAATATGGTGAAGGATTTCTGGTCTCTTTCTATTTCCTAAAAACAACTGGATGTCACGTTCAAGGCAGCTTTACACAGCAAGGAAGTAACTCTGAAATTACTCCATCAATAAGATTAGTTCCACGTTACTCAAACACTATTTTCCCTCCACGCTGCTCAAAAGAAACCCTCTTCCAAGTGTGAGAAATCACTTAACGCTTTCAAATCACTGCTAACAAATAACCAGAGCTCAAACACGACCTGACAGCTGCTTGTCCATTAGGTGTAATGGAACATAATTTCTTCTGCTGCTGCTTTATTCATAATGCAGATTTTTTGCTAACCTGCTCACAAGGGGGCTCAACAGATGACTCGAGTGATACCAAGGGATTACATATCTTTGGAGAGCCAGAATGCTACACAATACAGATTTGCCTGTAAGCGGAATAAGACATTTAGCATTTATTTTCCCCCGCTGACGAAAAGCATACAGGATTCTCAGTGACACTAGCAGGACTTCACTGCGGACAGATACATTTGAAATGACACACTGACACGTGTAATATTTTCACCAGCTCAAAGTTACGTGTCTGATGGAGACCGTAAGAAAGACTCTTATTGTTCTGTATCAGGAGATTGATTTTTCCAGAACAACACTATAGGAAACATTATTTCCAATAAAAATTATTGTCTTTGCACAACATGTGTCCTGCTGAAGTTGTGCCAGATACCCCACAGGCAAGGGGTTTTTTTTCTCTCCTCGTCAGATGCTGCCTGACCTGTCACGAACATAATAGCAAATCTATATAATCTTGCCTGTGGCATCACGTTCCTTACAGAAATACTTAATTTCCCAAGGCAGCAACAGCATTTTCATTAGTGTGGCTTCTGCTGTTAATTTAAAAAGTTACTGAAAATCAACAGCTAAGCAAGGTCAGACAGTTTTCTGAACAGGCTGGAAAACTCAGTGTACACAAACACCACGCCTCTCAACAGCAAAAGCAGACTGACTGCGAGTTTTATCATGGTTATTGTTGGAAGGTTTTGAAAGTTGTAATGCTTTGATTTTTTATGATAATGGTCTACACAAAGCAAGTACAGGAAAGGTAGTACTTTTTTTTTTTTTATATTCCTAATGCAGCTAGGACAAAAAACCCACAAACTCTCAGGCAACCACATTCCTCTCTTATCCCAAAAGACAACCTACTTGCCTGGTGGACTGAAGAGAATATGGAGCATCTCAAGGTATTATTTAGAAAACAGTTTATAAAACACCTTCATAATACACTGAGAACAAAAGATAATATTAAGATTGTGCTGAATTTTGGAAATTTAAGTGACCTATTCTACTTTCAGAATGCACAGTCTAAAGATCATGGAATTTTCATTTACTAATTGCATTTTTATCACAGTTTCTCTCAAGAGTTACAGACCATTTTTAGATATACAGTCTTATAAATGCATTTGAAGTTTCATGCCCCTTTCAGGTAAAGAAGCCATAAGGGGCGGGGGGGAGTAGAGGGAGGGAGGAATTTAAGGCCTTTAGACACAAGCATACGCCTTCCTTTCAACAGAAAGGACAGGTATGATTCACCTGCTTTAACTTACTCCAGAAACTGCAGGAACACCAAAACCTTCTCCAGTATTCCTGAAAAAAGTACCATTTACTTTTTTTTTAAATGCATCCTCCCTTCACTATACGACCTCCTGTGTTTTTACAACCACTAAGCATAACCAGTATTCAGAGGAAAGAACGAAGACACTTTATGGGCCTCTCTTTTAAATGTAAAAGCACACAGAAGAACTGGTGGGTGCTTGCGAAAGAAAACGACAGCATGACTTTTTGCGTCTTACAAGCTACTTAAACAAGCTGCTGACCTGTAGCTTATGCATTTTCGGGTTCTGGTAGACCTCCTTTCAAGCAGCTTTGATTTTGGCTTTTTGGAATCTTTCTTCTTTTCTTCCTGGCCTTCAGGTATTTCTGGCTCCTGTTGACATAAGGCAGAAATGTCAAAGAGCTCCCTCCACACTCATCATGACTGAACTGAGAGGATATGTATTTTCCTATGATCTAGAAAGTCTGTACACCCAAGACAATACATTTTGACTTCTAATATAGTGACTTGTTACAGCAGAATTCACATGAACACTTGCACATATTGCCTCTACTGGCTACGTAATTTCACAAATACAGAGTTTAAGGGTTCAGGCTATTGTATCATTGTGTTTATAGGACAACAATGCCTCAGGTGATACCCTCGGGATTAGTAAATGCAGCAGCTGAACAAATTGTTGCTAGCATCTCCACATACTGAGCACAGGAACACCTTTACATGGTGCAATTTCAATAAAATGTCATGAAGGTTAATTTTATGGTAATGTTTCCAAGTTATTAATAATAATAATTAAAAAAATCTGCCCCCCCAGATGAATTTTTCTAATATTTGCTGCCAGCCATCGATTCTCCTGCAAGTTTGTAAAATCTGTTATTTTTCTGTTATCCAGAGACAGGGGGAGAAAGTTGGCTTTATTACAATCAGTTAGAGTGGAAAGACTGTGTTTAAAACAAAAAAACATTTCATTTTAAACTCTCATGCAAGGAATAGAGATGATATCATTTCGGTCAAAGACATCTAGCTAAGACTTCAAGAGAATCACTTTAAAATGTATTTAAGAAGCGAGAAGAGGCTGTTCTCCACATGAATAAAAACACTTTTCCTCTTCTGTAAAGGGAAACCATGTAAAAGCACCTGTTAATAAAGCACTAAATGTTTACAGTTTTTAACCAGATGTGACTTCAATATACATCTGTCTGAGGTGAAATGTTATGCTTCTAATCGATACTGCTTATTCCCTCTGAATTGTAAGCCAGAAACATTTGTTTCCATCAGTTCCGAAGAAAAGCTACGACAATTAGCCCAGACCTAGATAACCATACCAGACAGCAGAGTTAAACAAACCGAATCCCACCTTTATAAACCACAGATCGGTAGAGCACTCTACTCAAACCCCAACTGTAACGGGCAGGGAGGTGATTCCGTGACCCCTCACAGACAGGGGGCTCCGTGTGGCACCAGCTGGCTCCAATAAACATGCCAAAGCTCCCTTGGTTTCTTTGCTAAATTCCGTCTAAAATGAAGCGTCTAGAAATATTTCTGGCCTGCCTATAGACTGCTTTTTCTTTCCAAGGTGCTACTAGCAGTTCTAACACGACACTGAGAAACTTCTTCCCTGAGAAGTTTGGAAAATAAAACAATAATACAATGCAGCCACAGTAACTTACCTGAGGTGGAATGATGTTCTCAATACTGATACCCACATACACCAACCGCTCTTTTCTTTAGGAGAGAAAAAATGAAAATAAGCTTACAGAAAGGCCGCACATCTCTAAAATAACTCTGTAATTAGTATCGTTTGAAGCTCTCACTATCGCTAGGCAGAAGCATCCCAAGAGGATGCTCCAACTGAAAAGTTATTTTAGTTGGAATTATGTGCTAAATCTCCTATGATTACATTTTCCTGCATGCATAATGTAAGAGATTTCCAAACAGTTCTGACAAACAACAGTACTTGAAAATTGCAGGCACCACAGAAATGATTGAATTGGGATGTAAAAAAGCAATTAAAAACACACTAAAAAATAACAATGTTGTGATCAAGATGATTTTGTCAGATCTACGGCTACCACCAACCTCAGAGGAACTGAAAAGATGAAGTGGCAATTCAAACTCACACTGGAAAAATTATGTAAAGACAGGATGCGATCCAAAACTGACAAGTGAGAGGCTTTAGACCGGGGCAGGATCAACTTTAGAAACACCAGGGAACAAGTAACTTCCTATGTGGCAATTCCTTGCCAGAGAACAGCCTGAACAAAGATCACAGTCAGCTGCTGCAGAAACACCTGTAACAACAGCTGGGTGTGTGAACAGCCTGCAGGACAGCTGAAGGAAGCCTGCCGCAGCAGTCTGCCCGTTCACACCTCGCTGCAGTACCACCTGGTGCCACCTGGGCACCGCACACACTTCCAGAAAGATGTGATCCAGCTGAAGGGTTCAGAGCTAGTCAGTAAGAGCTATCCGAGGGCAGCAGGTATGCCCTGTTGAGGAACGTTGCAAAAATAGGATAGATTGGTCTAGAGAACACCAGACTGAAGACGGGAGAGAGAACAGTACTCAAATACACGAAGGGCTCTTTAAGGAGAAGTAGGCGGTCCTTGTCAACATCACACTACAGGATTAAACCAAAGTAAGTAAAATTCAGTTTAGACATAGCTTGCCTCAGCACTAGCATCTTGTATCATCTGAATTGCCCTGGGCACAGCTCTGGCTCCTGGCCTCTCCTCGTGTCTCCTGAAGGACATGAATCTCCCAACAGGTCTCATGCCCCTCAGTCCCAGCTAGAGGTGTCTTGGATATCCTCGCACCTCGCAGACAGCACTGGGTCCTGATCTTCAGGGTACTGAGCTGAGCTTTCAAAAAAGCCATCTGTCAGGAAGGATAGCCAGGTACTGAAACAGACTGTGGTGGGTAACCAAACTGCCATCACCATAGGTCCCTACTAGCCTTTTTCTAGGAAAAAAGGGATAATTTAAACAGCTGAAGATAGCAAAGAAAGTTGGTGGCATTTATTGAGCTCTGCAAGGACTTTGAAAAGCAAGCCACTTCTCTACAGATTTAAAAATTATTTTGAATAACAGTATTTTAGACCATACACGCTGAAAAACAAGCCTGTGGGGTGGGGGGCAGGGTATGAACTAGACATTTGCCAGCAGACCTCCAGCTATCAGGACCCTGTGAAACATCACTGCAGTTGAAATGAAATCGTGCGAGAATCAATGCTAACCTTTTCTGAGTTTCTGAGCTAAAGAGTCTCAGTCAACCAGAATCAGACTTGTGAAGTCACCGTGAGTGGCTGTACGAGCACATATCACATTACACTTGGGTCTCAACAGGATGCGTCACGTACACAAGTCATCTAGACCTGTAAAAAAAATGCCTGAGGTGCACATTAATTTTACATACGTGCACTTCATATATGCATTATTTTTTGCAAATAGAGGCATTATGTGTAAAAATCTGCTTCCCAATACTTTCATTAATTTCTAAAGAATCTAAGTAAATTTTAAAAGTCTTCTGACTAGCCTCCTGCACTATACACTTTTATCCAAATAACCCTCCTGGAGAACTCTTTACTGGAAAAATCTAGCATAATACTCTTTTCATAAATAACATGAAGGATCCCAGTTCCTAAAGTAATACTGACAAAGAGTAAAATTGGATTTTATGTTGTTTTACAGCCCAAAAGACCATGAACTTTGAAAACTCAGTATTGTAATATCTAAATTGAAATTTCTGGCTGTGTATAAAAGTAATTGGTTTTGTCTCCTAATGTCAGTTCTCCAAAATGATAAATTAAAAGAAATATTCACTCATCTGAGCACTATGAGACTGGCTGAATGAGGAAGAATTTTGTCATACACCGTGCAAAAATCACTGTGCTCTTGAAAATGAATTAAAATAGCATGGAATACAACTGCTAAAACGAGACAGAAACCAGAAATGTGAGCACTTCAGTATTCAGCAAGTGTCTCCAATAGTTTCCTTCGCTTCTCATTTCTTGTAATGCAAAACATCAAAAGAGAAGAAAAAATCAGCTGTTTTTAAACATCAGTGAGGCTTTCAAGATCTGCTTTTCTTCTCCCTGGCTTGAGTACACACTGCTTAAGAAAGGAGCAAATGAAACAAGCTAGTCCTGCTGAGGTAAAGGTCTTGAAATGCAACACGAAGTATCAAACACATTCCTGATTAGTACGTAGCACACAGATGACCAACACTTTAACCTACACTTTAAACACGTGAACCAAGAGGTCTCGAACAGCAGATGCAGGTAAGCACTGACTGGTTATAAACCCTTCCTAGACAAAGCCACGAAGTATTCTCTCCTGTAAGCAGCTGCAAAAGTTGCTACAGGTAAATCATGAAAGTGTGCATGAAAAGAAGCATGAAATGAAGCACTCCACCTGATTTGGCCTGGGAGAAACCGAGAGGTAGTCCCTAGAGGGATTTTCTATAAGAAGTCTGAAAGTCTCTAACTTGAACTACAATGGTCATTCATAAAAGCTTTAATGTCCACTCCCTCTAGCTGATGGTAGGACATGATGATTGAAGTTACTGTGTACGTAAGAAATGCCAAGGTGTTGCAGTAGCACCTTGAATTGATGAATGGAGACAGAAATTACAAAGGTATGACTTTGATCCTTTGATCTATAGATTCATAAGTCAACGTTAGACCTAAAGTTTTCATTAAAAAAATATCTGTAATACTACGCTTTAGGGATGTGCTAAGAATATAGCTGAGCAGCTGAATCAATTTCAGTCAGATTCCTGAGAGCTAGAGAATAATTCAGAGAACGACAGTATCACTAGTTCAAAAAGAATGAGAGTAACACTGGTTCAAAGAATCTATAAAGTGTGTGTGCCCATGATAAGACAGTTGGATTTTTTCTCTCTGCCAAAAAGGCAACATGTAATGTGAGTTTACAGAAATATTGCTTTAAAATATTTCTATGCCCCGAACAACCAACTTGCTTTAACTTACACACCAAGGTGTAATAAGGACTATCATTTCTTTTAGCATTGTAATTCTTCAGCCTTTTTAACTTACAATTTGCTAAAACATACCACCATTAAGTTGAAAGACTTCAACTACTGTATTGTGAAATCTTTTACAAACCCAAGCTCATTTCTCTTTAAGAGACTTTTAAAAAACCAGTAAAAAAAAATAATCAACCTTATGACAGATGATATAAAACATTAGGTTCATTTGGGATGAGGATCAGATTGCAAACCAGTTGTTAAGCATCTGTTTCAGACACTGAAAACTGCTATGATACCAATGGTATGCTCTCCTGCAACTGTTAAAAAATCATATTTTTATGCAACACCAGTGATTTCAAGAAAGCAAGACAGACTGGAAAAAGCTTGCATTCCACATGACGACTGCCAGCAGAATATTTAGCAAAGTAGGTCCAAAAATGTTATTCACTAGCAATGAGTCTTCCCACTACAAAGCCAAGCAGCAGACTCAGCTCCTCTGTGTCCCATACTCCCGCACTGATGGAAGCTGTGTGTAAGCTGAGCTCACTCATAAAAATAGCTGATGGTTTCGTTCCCAATGCTACAAATTCACTAGAATTGGCAAGCCACGGGTAATTTTACCACAGCGTGATCTAGATCCACTCTGAGCAGAAGTAGCGATGTTAGGAACAGTTGGCACCTGATCTGTCACTGTCACTGTTGATGCTGCAACAGCAGTAAAAGGAGGTTTGAAGGGAGCTGACGACAGACATGGATTGTGCCCCGTGCTTCCCAGCACCGAATCACTACATCCCATGTGATATTACAGTACCTCCTACAAATACAAGACTGCTCGATTACTTTCTTTAAAAGGGTCTCGCCTTCTGGCAAAATCTGCCTCCTGTGATAAAATTCATGCAAAGTTTTGTTTAATAATGCATACAGATGTTATTAAATTATGCAGAGTTCCCAATATATTTCCTAAAAGGCACAAATCATACATACTGTCTTACACGTCCCTCATCTTCAGGCCTGAAAACCACACATAAGATGTTCCAAATATTAAGGACATCATTCATAAACGCAGTAAATTGGTCTGCATTTTGCCTTTGGTAATGGCAGGAGTGGACACAAACTTCCATTGATAGTTGTAATTTAGCTGACCCACTGCGCTACAGCAACTGCGTAATCTTGTAAATCAGCAAAGTTTAACAGAATCTAAAGCAACAAGACTCAAAAGCCACATTAATCTGGATGCCCTTTGTAACCGAAGTCAGGACTTCAGCTTGCTTGCAGCAGGAACTCTACACACGCTGACAGTATTACCAACACACACAGTTGAACCAGCCCTGAAAACAATTTAACTACTGGTATAGGAATGCCAAATTTGTCTTCAGGAAACCTTAACCAAAGTCTAATTTAGATGTATTTGCTCTCTTTTCCAATTATTGGATTTTTTCTCCCTTCTTGCAAGCTCTCCCAGCACTGCCCCACCAATAATCAGTGGGAAGTCAAAACTGGTCTTACTTGTGTTAAAGTAACTCAGTCTCGTGGCTACTTTCCTCCCCGTCCTCGGTTACTTCGACACTTGTTTAGTTACTACTACCCCTCTACACAGCAGCTTGCTGTGAACACAACCAAACAATAATACCTGCGTTCTGCGCGCTCCTTCTTTTTTAAGACAACATCCAGGTCTTGTAACTGTTCTTCTAATTTCTCACAGAGTAATTTCTAAGGGAAGGAAACACAATATTAGTTTCTTTCACAACCATTTTCATGTTAAACTAATGTTCAGACATTTCATTTGCTGTTTCTGTATTTGTCTGGAAGAAGGGCAAGTGCCTTGCTATATACAACAAGGCTTTACAACAAAGACTGCCCTCCTAAAACACATGCGCTTCACCATGAACCGCTACAGAGACGCGTCCTCCCTGTAACTGGCATTTACTGTAGGAAACAATGTGCCTGAAGCAAGTAGTAAAGATGTTGAGAATAAACATACTTTTAAATTAGTACCACATTTTTGTTGGTATTTACAGCTTTGCCTCAGGGAAACCTGAGATTACACAGACATCTACAATATACATACACAAAGCTGAGCGCTGAGCGTGTACACCCCCCGTGATATCTCTTTGTTCCTTATGTTAAGGTCTGGAGAACATGTGAGTCTGCAGACACCGCAGTAAAAAGGAGAGATACACTGCAGGATCATTTTCTTACCAAATGTTCTGTACCTTGAAACACCACATAATATTCAAGGAGCTCCATGTAAAAATGACTTTTTATGGAAAAATTGTGCCTTATTCCATGTTAATGCCCTCATTGTACCATTTCCAAGGATGATCTTCATGCTTTTACAAACTTGTCATTTTTCATGTTAAAAATTACTGAATAGCAAAAGAGTAAGGAGATGCTCCGAGCACAAGCTGCAAGCCCAAACTGTGTAAAAGAAAACACTCCTCCATATTCAGGATCATCACTACTTCGAAATGCTCCTCAGAAGACAATTAAAAATCAAGGTCCAATACAGCCATGTCATGTCATGTCCAGTGAGGCCAGCTTTTTGCAGGGCAATAGCCCTACGGGCAAAGAATTTTTCTAAAAGCAAGGAAGCAGATTGGGATCAGGCAGATTATTCTGAAAATGTGCATAAATGGTTCCCCATTAATTTAACAATAACAGCATCGCACACTCTCTAGCTTATCCTCCCAAGTAGCATCCCTGCAAAATCTTGCTATTTCACATGTACATTAAATGAAACTGGACACATGCACTTTTTTTTTTTTTTTTTGCAGAAGCTGCTTTTAACCTTCAAAAAAGTGTTCGTATTTCTCTGTTACTTGACAAGGACAACTCTGGCTTTCCAGCAAACTACACTGTGAAACTCATTAGAAACAGCAGCTTTCTCTAACTACCTTCTGAGCAAACGTCTCTGAAGGAGGAACAGCACTTCAGAAACAGTGCTTGCTTTGGCCACTGACCATCCCTTGCTGCTTACCGCTTCCCCCTCCAGGACAATAACATGATATTTCTTTTGGGAAAAATTAAGGCATTGTATTTCTAATACTATGTTAGTCTTGAGGTAATTTAACTAAAGAGGAGAGAAGACCAGCGTGGCTGGAGATTCCCACTGACACGTCAGCACATACAGTCATTCATCACTAGCACAACAAAGAAACGGAAAGGAAAACCACCTCACAAAACTATTTATATGAATGGACAAGGGGGAAGATCAGCACCCCTACCATTCATCACAGTCTATTTTTTAACAGAAAAAAAGATAGAAAGAACTACTTAAACTCCCAGCAAATCTCCACAAACGCAAACAAAGCTGAAAATTCCAACAGGAACCATACATGCTGGCAAGGTGGGCAGAACCACTCTCCATCCGGGATTATCATCAACGGAGGGCGAAGGCAGGCTGTGTGGTACCCACTGTCACAAGAGTCACACAACAAAATCTGTGGAAACAAAGCGAAGCATGGGTATCTTGGCATTCACAACATGTAGCAAGCTCCAGAACTATTTCCCCAGCCAACACAGAAGTGCTTTACAAATACTTCACTGTGCCAATAAAAAAAAAAAAAAACAACAAAAAAACCCCTGCCTCACTTATCGCTAGGCATTTCTGGGACCAGGGGTGGTTTTTATGGGGAAGTTTATGTATCGCAGTTTTCCATTTTAACACCAGGTTTCCTCTTATTATGTGTTCTCAGGCACTTAGTACTACTGGATTACGTAGACTGTGTGGCCATAATGTGGAATCTGGTAATGATTTCCAGATCACAGACTAAAGTGGAAAACTCCATCTGGACAAAATGCGGTGTGAACCGTTTCCCCTGTGCACTCGTGTCCACATGAAAGAAACCTGACCGTTTCCTCAATCCGGATGATTTTATGTCTCAGACAGCCGAGCCAGAGCCTTGCAGACTCTCAGGGGTATACAGAACTAGGCAACTACTGGAGTTCGTACTTAGCTGGGTGAAACCAGAGATACCCCTTTCCATTAAAGCTCGGGAACAAAGCTGGCATAAGCTGTGCAATTATCTACTGGAATATTTATCTCTAACATCCTAAAGGTCAAATTTTGTCTCATCCATGCTAAGCTATCTGTCACACACCTGAGAGTATGCTTATTTTGTAGACTCATAGCAGGACTGCACATTATGATGTCCCAGATGAACAGAGGAATTCATTATGATAATCTACCACCAATGAACGAGAACCATAAACATAAGAAACAGCAAAAGCCCCACTGTGCTCCTTCTGTACGGGATTTTGCTGTACTCAGTCCTCAGGTGACGGGCAGCTACGGCCAATGAGGATGATTATGTAGCTGTGCCCCTGTCACAAGACTCTGGAAAGAATACATTACACTGCTGTTTTTTTTTTTAACTTTTTATCTTCTGTATTCATTGAGACTGCAGGCACAATCTCAAAGCCTCACCCAGATTAATCCTCAGTGGGCTAAGTTGTCATAGCCTCATAAAAGAACACATTTCAGAGGTGGTAAACAGAAGAAACAACTTCCTTCTCCCCTTATTAAAGGTAAACTCACCTATTGTCATGACTTTACCACCTAAACCCCAGAGCCTTCTCCCACATACAGCCACCCCAAAGGATGATGTGCCTTCAGACACCACCAAATCTGACACAACAGCCAAGAGCAGCTCTCCCCAGAAGCCTACCAGCTCAGGGTGATTGGGAAGGCCACACTTCTTGCACGGCTCATCGTCATCAGCAGGTGCAGCTTCTTCTTCCTCTTCTTCTTCCTCTTCCTCCTCACCATTAGAGTTTTTTTCACTCTCTGAGTCCTCACTTTCTTCATTACTTGAGTATTTCCACCTGCCACGTGTTCGTGTACCCGTCCACCGAACTTTGCTTCTCTAAGAGACACACCATTTCAAAGAGAAAACACAAAGGAAGCTCACAGAGTTTCTTCCCAGATCTTAAAAAATATTTGTTAAAGACAGTTAAAAACACAGTGAAGTGGTTAATGTCAATCAGAACAGTTGCAGTAAATTTACTACAGAACATTTCAATGAATAGACTGTTTTTCAAAGAGCCTTAAAATGCAACAGGATAATAAAGGCAGAAAAATTCCTATCTACCTGCAGAAAAGAAATTTTCAAGTAAGATTTAAAAGTAGGTAGACAGATTTGTCATTCAGCTCCTTTTTTCTTTTTTGACAAGGTAAACTTGCTTGAGAACATGGTAAATTCTGCATCTAAACTTTGAAGGCTTTCCTCAATGCAAACAGAATCCCCTTGCTCCTGCCATGTACAGTTTATGTCTTTTATTTCACTTTAGGAAACACGTTTGAACTCTAACAAGTATATTAAGTCTTTCTGGTGCTTTCCTCTAGGATGGGCATACTTCACTGAAGTAAAATCTCTGCACTTTTTAAGTGCATAACCTGTATCTAGGTCTTCACATTTATACGTTCCCATTATTTTTCTTTAAGTAAAAAATTATTCAGCTGACGCTTCTTTTTTGCTGATCAAAGGGGAATCTACCCCTCCTTATCATATTTACTATTTTATTTTGAATGAAAAACAGATTTCAATTACAATTCAAAATATTATTCTGAATTAATTAAAACTGCTGTCTGCGACTAGGATATTTTATATTTAAAGCAACCTGCCAAACAGAAGAAACTTTTTTTCCCCCCATTAACTGACTTGTTTCTCACAGACGTCAATTCTCTCACAACTCTTACTGCCCCCTACCCTGCAGACATTGGAAAAGGAAAACAACTTTTGTAGCTTTTTCGACTCAAAACATTTTTTCAATTTTGACTGAACTACTCATTGACCCGAATGAGCTAAAGAAACTAAAATGTAAAAAACACTCTATTTTTCCTGCAGGGTAGACTCGTACCAAAGCAGTGTTTGTCATATTGGTAAAATTTTGTTTCAGGTTCTTAACATTAATTTCTACCTTTTTACAGATTTTACTGTTCACTAAACTTTGGGAACAAATGTACTTCCATCTATGACAACATTAGTTTAAGTTTAGGCTTCATCATATGTCACCATTATTTCAAATCTATTTTTAAAAGACCCTTCTTTAAAAGAAAACAAATATAAAACAGCCTATTAAAGATTTGGGTATTTTTCATCTTGATAAAATGACAGATGCTTACAAGTTTCAAACACCTTCCTCCACCGTATTTATTTTAAAATCTCTCTAGAAAAGTAAGCATCTTTAGTTCTATCTTTCAAAAAAGAAAGAAATCAAGTTGAAACACCTACAGCAACAGTATTTCAAAATTAAAACTACTTGTAGGACTTACATCACTAATACTTTCATTGATTTTCTTTTTTAATGAAAATCTTTAAAAGAAAATTTTAAAACGGAAAATTAATTTTTCATTTCTTTATCTATATGACAGAATTTTCTAGTATAGAAGTTACCGTTCACTGAAAAATCAACTGTCTGCTCATTTTATGAAGGTTATTCAATGTAACAGTATATGAAAGAAATTTAATAAATAAGTGATTGGCTTGGTAAAACTACAAAACCAGCAAGAAAACATGTAGCAGTGGAAAAATGTATAGCATTTCAAGTTGGTATAAAAAGAGCGCACTTAAAATTAGACTCTTTACTCCTTGCTTCTCTCCTGTACTCCATAGCCAGAAAAAATGGAAGATAAATTAATAAAAGGAGTTTGTAACTACACACTTAGAAGCACACATGTACATTTAACTTTGTGTTATAGATACCTGACATACTTTTAAGATCTATGCTGCATACGCAAAAGTTTATCATGAAAAAGATACCTCCACCCAAAGTAAAATGTATATTCCACACATGAGAAAAGCTAAATTATATCATGAACTCACCACAACAATAACTTTAGCTTCACCTAGAAACAGAAGTCATAACATTTTTATTCTTCACCATTTGTTGGTTCCTTTTCGGCTTATGATCATCCTGACCAACCAGACACCAACAAGTATCCATCTAGTAAATCCACCGGAGCTAGAAGTCTCCATTCAGCCACTTAGCCAGACTGACTCAGGTCTGATCGTTTCAGTTTTTAGAAGAATTCACTCCGGTTGACTTGGTCTACTTAGTTTAGGTTAAGTAACAGATTTTATAAACTGGTAAGTCAACAGATATTAGCACTCTCTTAGGGGGAGGTTTTTAAATTGGTTGAGTCCACTAACTGGATTGCAAAGCTAGTTTCTTGCAAGAGCTGACCAAAGGAACACAATCCTCAATATTCCTATGTAAGTGTATATTCTCCTTATAGATAAGACTGTGGGTATTCCTTATTCCCGGGTAATAAAACTGTATTACCTTGTTAACCTTAGAATTTGGCTCCTTCTCTTGTTTTTTTGCATCTTCTTTTCGTTCTGGTTTTTGTGCCGCTGCAGGTTTCTCCTCTTCCTCTTCGGGTCGTTTTTTGTCAGGTTTCTGATCCCGAGTCTCCACGACTTTTGGAGTAGGCTTGGATATTCTCGGAGATCGCCTTAACGTGCGGCCAATGCTGACCTCTTCTGGTGGTGTTTCTGCCTTTCTCTTCCGACTGGAGATCCTGATTGTTAATTTAATTCCTTCTTTCTGTCTTTCAGAAGTTATTTCTTTATTATCTGTTGCACAGCTTTCTTCTTCAGAAACTAGCTTATATTTAAATTTGCTTTTAGGTACTGGAGATTCCTTTTTACTCTCCAAGGAGTCCACTAGATTAGAAGCTTGGGCATCATCTAGTCTCTCTGGCTCTGTCTTGGCAGCTTCTGGCTCTTCCTCTTGTTTTTCAGGGCTGGACTTTTCTTCTGCTTTGCTCTCCTCAAGTAGAGCTGTTTTACCATCTGAGTCCTCCTTTTCCAAAACTGGTTTCTCTGCAGTAATAGGAGAAGTAGCTGCAGGGGATATCTCAGAAACTTTTGGAGAAACGGGTTTCTCCTCAGACTCACCTTTACTTTTCAAAGTCTCTTCATCAGACAGTGCAAGCTTGGGCAGTTCTGCAGGAGCAGATGCGTTCGTGGACTTCTCTAGCTTCTCTAAACATTCTTTGGGTGGCGGTATTCTGTCCTTTTTGATTTTTGTGGCTAGTTTCTCTTCAGTTGTTTTGGCACAGTCTTCAGAGTTTGAAGACTCTTCTTCCACTACCGTTTCAGGAGTTGTGCTGTCAAGGGGCTCTTTTTCCACAGGACTAGATTCCTCCTTTAAAGGCACTTTCTGATTAGAAACCTCAGAGTCCACAGCCCCTGCCTCTTTCAGCACAGTTACTGTGTTTTTCTCAACCTCGCACGTTTTAATAGTTTTACTAACAGAATTCAGGGAGTCCGATACCTTTTCCCCACTTTTTCCATTTTTCTCCTTTAACGAGCTGCTGTCTTCCTTTGTACTAGCAGAGTGTTCTGACTTATTATTTTGTATGACACTTGGGGTTATTTTTTCACAGCTAACTTCTCCATTTACTAGCACTTTCCCATCAGGACATAAAGCAGTAATTGTAGGGACTCTCTTAAAAGCTTCTTCTTCTGGTTTCCCTTCTTCCTTCAAGACATCCTTTGTTGGAGTAACACATTTACATAGGGGGCCCTTTATTGGGCTGTCGTAGTCATCCGTCAGCTTGATCTCTCGCTTTTTAAGCGGTATTTTTGCCTGCTGGTCATTTTTAAGTTTCTCACTTTCTTCCACAGACTTCTCCACAGTTTCTTGGGGAGTTTTGACATTAACACAAAACTCCAATCTCTCCGGCTCATGAACTGCTATTTTGTCTGTACCACTTTTCACTTCTTTTAAGTCTTTTGGTTCTGTTTTGTTTTCCTTCACCTCTACTTTAACAGGCTTGACATTCTCTTTAAAGGAGTCACTCTCTTCTTTGACAGTTTGCTTTTCTTCACCGTATTCTGAAGGTTTCTCTAATTTTACTATTACTGGTAATTTTATAATTTCTTTTTCTTCCACTTTCTCAGCTTTCGGCGTATTTTCGTCTTCTTTGACTACAGGGACAGGAAGGCTTTCCAATTCCAAAGGCTGCTGCTCCTCCACCTCCTCTTGTTCTTCTTTGATTTTTAATTGATTTTCTGTTGACAGAGAAAAATAGCTATGAAATGACCAGGGAACCTACAGGATTACAAAGAGCAACCATCAAAACAAAGGCATATGTAAAAACCCCCACCACCTAAGTCCCCCACAAATGAATCTTCTCTTATTATTGTATTATTAGGAATCTGGCTTGTCTAACACCATCATTAAATGAGTGGGTTGCCAGTTTTCAGCTATAGAATCACAGCTCAATTACATCAATCAGTTTAATTACATACCAAGATAAACCTAAATTACAGAAGCTAGCAGCAGAATTCTGCATTTATCCTTCTTTAAAACAGGCATCTCAGCCCTTTCTTCAACAGACGATACATAAAACCTAAGCAGAAAGGACATGAGGCATCAACTTGAAGTCTCACTGGAGTCTCTGAATTATTTCACAAACCAGAATACCGTGTAAGATTCCATGCTCCTCAAGTGCAATTCCACACAGTAATCAGTCCCCTGTTTGTACATGTTTCTATTTCAAAAAATACTCAACTACCGTATTTCAACAGTTCAGAGAAGAGAGAAGACATTTAACGCTATAGCTTGTGGCAGAATTCGCCTAGATTCTCTGGACAATATGTTCCCTACGTACTATCAAAACACAAAGATCGGACAATATTCTACATTCTCTTCATCTGCCGTTTCTAAAACAAGCACAGTGAGTAGTAGCATAGCCCAGAAAAACCTGCAGAGCTGCTTAAAGAATTAGGTTATGCCTACTTTGCTAAGTCAGTTTTAGATTGTTAGGGCTTAAACTACAGTTCCAGCACTCAAAAAAACCCATAAATCTATTTCTTATTATGTGCTTAAGCCTATTATTTATCATTACTGTAGCCTCTTAATACCCCATGTGTTGGGTTGGGTTTTTTTTAATTTTACCATACCTTTTGAGTCAGCTAGAAAAATTAGAAAAAGCAAATATAATAGCACTACATGTGCCAAAACAGCATCTTCTACCATTTGGAAGACATTATTGCAAGTGTGCCATAACTCCAAACAAAAAGATGATTTTTTTTTTCTTCCTCACCCCTTTCCCTCCACACCAGTGTCATTTTTTCCCCCAAAGTGGTTAGAAATATACAGGGCTAAGTATGTGACAGCTGACAGTTACATTAAAGAAAATAAGCATTTTAGAAAAGTGTGGCAAGGAAGAATGCATAAATTTTATAATATTTTCAAATACAAAGCATATATCCAAGTAAGTCTCAGCAATTAGTACAGCAGTGAAAGATGCATCTCTAAGGCACCAGAAGTGGTAACACGTTGAAGACTCAAGGCTGTTTTTTTCCCCTTCTCAGAAGCAGTCCCCCCTCTGAGCCCCTGGAGCATAAAAGCTGCCTCTTTAAAGGCATTCATCTGTAATAGTGGATATGATATGTTTTTGTGTGTCCAAAATCTTCCAGCCTCCCTTCACTTTTTCTTGCCTAAACTTTGGTCAACCATTTCTTCCCTTCAGCTGCTGCTGTCTCCCAAACTTCATCAAGGATCACCCAAACTTCTCTATACCGAAAACGAACAGTTCTATAGTTCTGCTCGTAAAGCACTTGGCATATACAAAATGACTCTGTCAACACACAAGTTGTCTTGACTCTAGAGTTAGCTCTTATTAGCCTAATAGATTATGTAAGCATTGGTTCTGTTCGCCTTAATTTCGTATGAACTAATTTAACACTATCTGGGAAGTGGACAAAGCAAACAGGTATCAGGTCTGTACCTCAGAAGGGCTTGGAGCGCAGCCCTCGCACTAATAGGGGGAACTAACAAAGCTTCTCAACTGAAAGACTCTAAACAGTGCTCTGTGAATACGCTGACTGCACTTAAATCACAGCACATGTAAATAATTTCATTACTTCTTACATACACAGACTCGTGCCTAGGAGTGATTCTGCATCCATACACAGCCTCAAGCGAGTACTGACCCAGGCGACTGTGCCATAGGATTTGGGCAATTATCTACAGAGGGGAAATCCATTAAAATGTTTTCAAATGGCTTCTCCTGGATTCAAAGTAAAGTAAAATGTTATCTGAAGTAGAGATTTCAGTTAGATGAGTTAAGCTGGCTTAGCCAATTTTTAACGAGACAAAGGCAAGATTAGTACTTGGAATTCATTCCGCAGTGTCGGTAACCCCACAGGTTATGTTGTCACTTATATGCAGTTAGATATTGGAAGTGCCTTAGACAAAGAATTCTGCTGGTGTTCATCACCATTTACTGCAATTTCGACAGTAGTCTTCTGATGATTCAACAACAACTCAAATTGTATCTAAATGTCTTATTTATTTGTTCTGTTCTATGCTGTTTCTTGCAAAGAATCAGAATAAAATAGCAAGTCTTTGATACTTAGAACCAAGACAGGCCTTGGCTAATTCCACATATCAAACTAACTTAAACAATTTTGAAGAAACATACACTAACACACTGGAATCCCTAAATCTTGTTTCTGACTGAGAAGATATTTTTTCTGTATTTTAACTAAATGATAATTTTAGCTAAAATTACCAGGATGACAAGCTTTTAGCTTTCCATAACTTGAAAAAAAGATAAGATTCTTACAATGTTAAGATAATTCAGGCTGATAACTTAGTAAAAGCAATGCACAAACCAACAAGTCAGGAAAGTTTGTGCAATGACATGATAATAAGGAAAGAAAAAAGGTTCTTTGCTAATAACAACAATACAGTGAAGGCAGCTAAGGATCACTTTGCTTCTAAAATATTTTAGTTTTTTTAATTGTTTTAACTCAAGCTCATGTCTTCTCACAAAATCATGTAGACTACGAAATATTTAAGGAGATAACGTGCATCTTTCTGATCCAAACTCAAAAGCAAGAACAAACACGCCCAAATACTGTATTGATTTCAATTATGGCATTGCACAAACAGGTGTTTTATTGGTTGTTTTTTTTTTTAATTTTAATGTTGCTGGAACAGGAAAAGTTTGACAAAACTGCAATGCCCCACGAAAACATACAATGATGAGCATTTACAATATTATACAAAATGTACAACAAAAAAATTACTTAGAAAAAGGTTTATACATAGCTGTCATCTCATAAAAATCTTGAGCGTAAATATTCACTAAAAAAGCTTGCAAAAATATTTATCATTCCAGACTATTCAATATTTACTTGATTTACTTTGAACAGAAACATTTTCCGGGTTTTTTTTGTTCTGCTTTTTGGTTTTTTAAACACTAATCTAGCACAGTAACTTTTCATGAAGTTGAAAATTCTAATACTGCCAGAGCACAACATTTAAAATTTGAGAAAAGAAGGCAGAAAACCTTGCGTAGATCCTTCTTCACCCTTTTTGGTGTCTTCATCTTCTATGCTTGGGCTTTCACGTGATGAATTCTCTGGCTGAGAGTTGTTGTTTTTCAGCAGGGCAGGATCAATTTGTGCTTTCAAGAGCTCAAGGGTCTCAGCAAGCTCATTGCGGTTTCTAGATGAGAGAAGAAAAAACACACTGCCTGATAAGCCACTTACTCACCCCAAAGGGATTCATAAAAAAAGAAAAAAAAACCAAACCTACCACCACCTGCCTTAAAATGAACACTGCCCTGAAAACCTTATATACAAGTATAGTGAAATGCCTGTCCCACCAGCGCAGCTGCAGCTTTGCAGTCATAAACCTTCCAATTTATCCATACCAAAATCAAATCTCTTTTTCGGAAGGACACCTTATCCATCTTGACTCCTGTTGGGTCTGGATCCAAGCTGCTACTAATTATTCTTTTATTTATTATCCTCTTACCAAGCCTCACTGGTTTTTCTTTGCAATTTCTTTTTTCTCTCGGGAGACAGGATGTTGTAGTTTTCTGCTTGTGCATCAAAGGAGCAACCACATCATTCAAGTGAAATTTTCAAAAGCAATTAAGTAATTTAGACACTTTTTGCAAGCACCCATCCTAAACACATGTAGCAAACAATAAAAAATTGTCTAAAAAACCTCCAGCTACTCAAGTTATGATAGCAAGAAAACGTTCGCGCATCTCTATGCCTGTGAATCTCTGTGCACTCTAACCCTTATTTAATCTGGACATCTAACTTTATACGTTGAGGTGTTATTTTTTTAATGAATTCGAGTGATGAGTGATAATTAAACAGAGCCATTGTTTTCATAATAAGACTAGAATAATAAGGCTCTTCCATTTCTTGCTTTAAAGCAAATGTTTAGCAATTTGTTTTGCCCAGGTTTACAGAAGAAAAAGGAAGCCTGGAAGCGCAACAGCCCTGAGGTGTGGAATCTCACGGGTTTAAAACCATTCTAGATTTGACAACGCATTACTGTGTTTTTCTGCTGCGAGTGTGGAGTGTCAGAACTTCCCCAGCAGCCCTCCTGATTTCTTCCACTTTTGGCATTGATCTCTGGAGTCTATAATGCATGAAGAGAGATAAACATCACTCAGCTCTTGATTGCTTTGTTTAGATATATTTACTTTATTCACCCACAACAGCTGTCTAAATTCCACTGGTAGCAACGCTTATCATTTTATGGCTCTTTACTACTGGCTTAAACAGTTTTGTTATGACTTCCTTCATTACTAAAGTTATGGATATGTAAATAAGCTGCAGATACAAAAATTAAAATTTACAAACACAACACCCCCCCCCATCATTTACTTTTTTAGACTTCTTTCTGACTAGTTCTTTTTCCAGTAAGAAAGATCCCATATACTTTGCATAGAGTAGGAAAGTGAAAAACAAAACATGTAACAAGAATCACAAAAACCAAATCTGAAGCTAAAATATTATTAAAATATTCATCTGCAGAACTGAGACCCAAAGGTGCTGAGTCATGTACACATGTCAGTCTGTATCAACATCATGTGCCTCATCTTTAGCGATCCACGAGCTTAATTCTGCTCCAGAAGATTTTTCATGCCTGTTTGTATTATCAACAGTTTTGTAGTTCCATGAAGCTAAAATTGCACTTCAATTCCCCCAAGAACAAAACTGCCCACTTGTAATTTTCTTAACAGAGCAGAAATGAAAGAAGCAAGAGTCCTCCTCCATTTCCTAAGGCATTTAGCCAGCCAGGGAGCAATACGGAGCCATCATCCTCAAGACAGTCTTCTCTTGGTACCCTATCCATATATCCATTGTAGCTTCATTAAGGAGAAAACAAATTACATGTTGGCGATTACCAACAAATCAGTTTCTTCTCTACATACTTTTTCACTAAAATATACATGTGAAGGCAGAAAATCCCACGGCCATGAATCCTACTCTGTGGGAAATGGAGATGTATTGACATAAATTTCTGAGACCTGGTGACAAATAGCTAACCCCCCCCTACAAAATAAGAAAAAAGGAGAAAAAAAACCCAAAAGGAATACCTAACAATGCACTTCCATGTGGATCCATCCTGGTCATCCTGTTCTTCTATGTACATCCTGACATTATGCTCTTGATCCAGCTGGTACCAATACATCAGACCATCCTTGTCTCGACCAATGGGCTGAAGACGCATGGCATCGGCATCCTCCTCGTTAATTATATTCTTAAACTTTAGATTGTCATCAAACTGACATTCACAGAGATACTGAGAGAGAGAGAAAGTAGGAAGACTGTTAAAATATCAAAATATAAACAGAAATAAGAACATCAGCTCTTTTCCTTTCAGTGTATTTTGGAACTTCTTTTTAGGCCCCTCTCTATTTGATCTAGCTATGGCTATCAGGTTTTTTTCCAGACTGCTGTTTTTAAACGAGACACAAGTTTTTGCCCTTTTTTTTCCCTGACCAGCTTAGAAAGATTTTTATTGTAGAATGAGATAATTTGTACTATGTAATAAATAAACAAATAAAAATACACATCCATAACTTGGAACCAACCCTGACAAGTTTTCTCGGACTTGAAAAGATGAAGTCCTATCTTTGCCTTCAAAATTCAGCAAGCTAATAAACATTTTAAAAAGTGTACTGGCACAAATAGTTACTAACAGTAAATATGAAACAATTTTCAAATAAAGTTTTATACAAAGCATAAAAAATATGCAAACAAGTGTTACGTTCAGTTTGGGCCCATCCCACAACAATGAGAATCATGTCTGGTACAAGATCAGCTCCATGTTTAGTATATCTACTGATGGTTCAGTCAAGCTAACTTGCAAGACGTTTAAGTGAGTGAGAAAGCCAAATCTCCAAGATATTTAAGTGAGTGAGGCAAAAGTAATTTAGAAACTTAGCTGATGAATGTGTACCTTCAGAATCCCCAGTTTGCACTCAACGCTCATTTCTAGGTATCCTTTTTTTTCCATCTCCCAAGCCCAAGTGCTGTTGAATTCTTGGCATATCTGTCACGAACAAAATAATTAAGATTGCTAGGGTTAGTGGATGAAAGCAACTTTAAAAACTTTTATATTAATAGCACCTTACTGCAGCAACAATTATACGTGATCTCTTCACGACTAAAGGTCTGAAAGCCTGACACAACAATAAAACTTAGAACTGGAGTAGTTTGGCAAGCACTGGCAAATCTCCATGGAAAAGCGGATCACCAAGGCCCTGATCACCACCAACTTCTCTAAACCTCCTTAAATTAGGCACTACAACTCTGAACTGCAAAGGTACGCCTGTATTTGCTGTGCAAAATCTCCCATTTTTCTATTTCTGACTTGTCTATTTAGAATAAAATTTCTCTCGAGTAGACATGATTTCTTGTTAGGTGGCCTTACAGCACTTGGCACAGAGCTGCCAAGCTCTCTTGGGGCCCCCCAAGTCCCACAGCTGTACTGCAGATAAATGCAGTTGGTATTCACTCCACACTGGGGAATTATTATTCTTCAGGAAATCTCTTGGGCTTCAAGCTGCTTGATAAATATTTAAAAATATCGTTAAGTGTAGCCAATTTATATTTATTTAAAGCAAATAAATTCAATGTCACCAATATGGGGGGAAAAAAACCCGAACACACAAAAAAAGTGGCAGTAGAGAATAAATAAGACTGAATCAGCAGGAGCTCCAATATTAATAGGGGAAAAGGAAAAGGAATTCCCTGTTGTCCTAAACAACTCAAGATATGCTTAAGACAACTCTCACGAACAGAGAAGAGCTGCTTATCAACTGACACACGGTGCGATCTCCAGTCGGTGAGGCTGTTCGAGCAGAAATACCCACTGGAAGGAGGCGAAAGCTGATCACAGCTATACACCTCCAGCTGGGATTATTCTGAAGTGCCACTGTTGAATCCCGACTGTCCCAATTAGCACCCGAGGTACTGCTGCCCTTCCCTTTGCAAGGAAGCAAAGCCCTGCTGAATGAACTCAATTAAACCAGCGTAGTCTCCCAATCGCCAAATTATTATTGAAAACAAGATAGTCACTAAGTTATTTAGAAACCTGTAAATCGCATCTGAAAGCGGTTTTCTCTGGAAACAGCGGCAAAAATAACCCTAAATTTCACCCACCAGTACAGATCAGCTGATTCATGTTGTAAAACTCCACATGGGCTGCAACCAAGAGGGGGGCCACTACCCCTCCTCGGTCTCCATGGCTGTGCTACCTACCATCTGCTATCCCTAGTACTGACACCAGGTCTTAAATGACCGAGTGTGCAATTAGATCAGCTCAGCCACAGCATAAATCACACTGACTTTAAACCATGACCTACAGAGCACGGTAAAGAGAGTGCTCTCTGGTCACAACAAATCCTGCAGGAGAGCAGTTTTTCCTTCTCTGATGTCAAGGAACATTACACAGGTACTTCTCTGATAGAAATCCAAAGCTCACAGCAAGAGACAATCGCTGCTCGCTCACAAAATGAGAACACTCTGCTTTCTCTCTCATTTTCAACCGTGTAACGTAAAGAACGCTGGGAAACTGTATATCAAAACCCTTGCTAAAGGCATGTGCCAGTTGTTATTCACTACTTACTCATTAAGTATGAAAGCAATAATGAGAAGTTTCATGTGCTGCGGAAGTGTCTGATTGTCACAGCAAAAGCTCACAGACATCAGAGCTGATGAAGCATCTGTTCAAACTGAAATGACTACATTTTGACAATTAAAACCCAGATGATTGCGCTTTCTCCTGACAAGTACTGTCACAACCCTGAACTACAGATCTCACTGATTGAGGCTGCACTGAAATGTTAAGGCTCTGCCTTCACAGAGGGGACATTTCACACCAATCAGAAATCCACCGCTTGTGGGAGCAGCTGGCTTATGCATGCTAAAGAGCGGTCAGCATCTTCCCACCCTGCAAAAGAGACGCCAAAACATCTCTCTCATGTTTCCAAAGCAGGTACAATGGTACCTGACACTTGCTTATTACCATGTCCCAAATGTTCATTTTAAACAACAAAAACAGGAAGGTAAAAGTCATAGCAGGGAAGTCTGCTTGGGTGGGACTATAGCGACCTGAATTCTAACCACTGGAAAAAACAGTATGTTTAGAATGTGCCGATTTTGGGGTTGGTTCTGGACAGACCAGTCCAGAGAAAACCTACCTGTATAAAAATGTAAAATATCTTTGACAACAGTCAAGTAAAGCATTTTGCCAGGAGACAGTGCAATCTGAATTAACTCATCTATGTGTTTCTCAAAAGACAGTGAAGCTGGACAGTTCCTCTTAGCTGTTAAAGCATTTAGGTCAAGCTATTTCTTCACTTCGGTCATATGTAACTACATACGTTCCTTGCACAGAGGAGGAAAGTCAGATTCCTAGAGCCCTATAGCCATTTACTTCCAAAAACAAGACTAGTGTACATGTTGGTGAGCCAGCTTGGGTGGCTCACCATCAGAAGAGGGAAGGGAAAGAACTCTCAACTGTCACATTCACTACCTATCTCAAAATATATTCAATCTGACAAAATACCAGCCACAGCTTAGAGACAATTTTTTATGAACCTCTCTATAAGCATGGCAGACCAATAAAGCATCTCTTATAAACAGCTGGTATATAAACAAAACTTATCGATAATATTTACATGCATAAATATTAAGGGCATGTAAGTTTGAACGTCCTGCACTTAAAAGTTTCCGCCTAAATAAGAAAATGGTCACATCTAGAATGTATCAAACCTTGTTTTATCAAAGCAACACACTGGTAGTTTCTAACAAAGGAAAAACAGGTCAACGCTGTCTCTTAAGAGTATGTCAGCAGTACGTCGAACAATACCGCAGGCAGAATGCTCTCAGTGTTTCCACACCTTTTCAGTTTTTCCTGGCTTTTGTGGCATTTCCCAATACTCTTCATTGTTTTTCTAAATTCATTACACCCCTTTGAAATGGGGACAATATTAGCATACCTCTCTACTAATTAGTTATATTCAAATTACTTTGTTCTTCAAGGTTCCTTTGAACTACTGGCTAGAATAAGCTTCAAGTTATCTCTGGAGACTGTTAAATGAAGTAGAATTTATTACCACTTACTTGGTCTTAACAGGGATGTATGGGAGGGCTTCCTTATCACTTTCCCATCCTTTCAATGCCTACCGAAGGAAAATTTTCCAAACTACTCCCTCATAAACTTGTTCTATCTCTCTGCTTTCTGCTTACTACACATGTAGGAAGTGGCTCCAGTGAGGTACGTAAGCCCAGTAGTCAGAGCTGGGTTTTCTCAGCTTCCTGCAATGGCTTTTTGGTAGATTAAGGAATTTAACACAGTTCAGTAACCACAGTCCTTGGCAATACACAAAGTACACAACAGTTACATAAATTATTACATTATTCTTTTAAAACATCACCATAAAAACTTTACAACTGGTTAGGAGGTTAAATTTAATCTAAGGTCCTTCTGCAGGTTATTTTCTGACATATTCCCAGTCCTAAAAACATCATCTTGAGACTACACAAACCTCAGGGCAAATCCCCATCTCTATAAAGGTTACAGATCATACTTATTAAGGGGGAAAACTGCAACTGGATTTGGCAAGTGCCATTACCTGTATCATTGCTATTACCTATATATATATATATATATACATACATATACACACACACACACACAAGTGCTGTATTTCCAAGACAGATGTGATTATGGCTGTACAGACAATACCAAGACTACATTTTTGTGGATTAAAATACACATTGAACAGATCCAGAGGGGAAACGGTAACGTATTAATTTTGGATATCTGCATATTTTTATTTTCTGAAGCAGTGCAAACTCTTAAACCGAAACCCATTTGCATAGGAAGTGCCAACAATGGCATAGGCACAATTAAAATACCAATATGGAGTTATGTAAAATGGGATGTTATATTTTTACTGATGCATAACTACAGTTTCATCTTAGCCACGCCATTCTGAGCACGCAGATACAAATCACTGCAATACTTCCATATATTATTAACACATGCTACAACAACTCCGTATGGTTAGTCCCTATATGAGTACCAACCACACTGCAGTAATTAAATCATACCCAGACAACCGATATACAAATGAATTGTTACTGTGTAAATCTCTCTGCTCAATTTAGCCTGTTTGCAGGCTAGTAAATCTCCTCATTTATTTAGGGTCTTAATGCTCAAAGAAAGTATTTTACTACCAAGTATGAAGGTGTAAACTTTTATGTGCAGAAGACATCATCTATTTTCAGAGTTTGGTTTGGGTTTTGGTTTGCTTTTGGGTTTTTTTGGGGTGGTGATTTGTTTTTTTGTTTTGTTTTGTTGGGTTTTTTTTTACACAAGTCTAGGCAGATTGCAAGTTAAGCTGGAATCTTATGCAACTAAACTCTGGGAACGCACACTGATGTTGGCCACAGCACAGCCCAAGGCTCACTATAATTCATACCAGGGATTGCTGACACAACGGCTCGTTACAACCATATTCCAGCACTGCAGAATAATACAACATGCATATTGTACCTTGATCAAGTATTTTTCCCATCTGTCTGCTGTGACAGACTTCCCAATCTTTCTCATCAGTTTCAAGTGAAGCTCCACCAATTCTTTTGGAACTGCAGTGTTGAGAGAAAGGGAAAAAAAAAAAGTTATGAAGTCTGGTGCAAATATACTTCAATACTAAACACTGATAACACTGAAACACTTCGACAAATTGAGAAATTGTAATAAAATATAGTAACTTAATGTCTGTTGAACAGCAGCCCCACAACTGAGAGATAGAGGAAGGTTCATTTAACCACATGGGTCTTTTTGTTTAGATCTGTGTTTACAATAATCATTGCCCTTCCTTAAACTCAAATAAACAGACCTTGGTGATACATATTTAAAAATTTTGGCAGCATTAAAACAACTGGAGAGGAACTTGGCCAGTCAAAGACCTACAAAAATACTACTGCAAGCAGCACACCTGCAGCTGCCTCCAGAAACCCCAAAGTCATCTTCTGCACCACGCCTGGAATATCGCTGAATCCAAACTATTTTTGGCTGGGTGAATGGTACGGGAGAAATGTTCCAGAAACTTTGTCCTCACAGATGTAGCTTCGCTCTATACTTACTCTCTTTTGTACTGGACCTGAATACACAGGGCTTGAGGGTCAGAGGCCAGTACTTCTGCCGAGTACAGCTGCACCACTGTCATCATGGAATCAGTCGTCTTTTCAAAACTGAATTTTACTTACCTCTTTAGCCTACGCTCTTCAGACAACTTCAATATCTTGGCTTAGCTCACAGCTGTGATTTATAAATCAATCTGGCACCACCAAGTGGCAGATTTGCAGAACATCAATTTTATAAACTAGCGAGTAGTATAACTTCTTAAAACATCTGATAATTATTAATGCAACTCTACAGGCCCAGTGATGTGAGCTTTCTCATTTGTAATTTGTGGAGGAAAAAAATAAACAACTTTTCAAGTATTTTTACTTTTCTTCTCTTTGTGTACAATTTTGTTTTCTGAAAGTATTTTCATTACTCTACACGCGCACACTTTAAAAGTTCTAAGCACAATTTTTTAATTTATGCAAAATAATTTATGATTATGGTTTTTCTGCTGGTCCAGTAGCATTACTTGACACAAGATACACAGCTGGGGCACCAAACAAGCTTGTTCTCAACTCGACATGAACGGGATGCTACTTCTTTTACTGATCTATACAACCTTTGAGTGTCTGTGTAAATCTTTTCAGTATTTAACTCACCTAACTGCTGTTTGTCTTTCAGTCAAATGCCTCTACTTTCAGGTGAGCATATTGATTTGGGAAAATACCAGTTTGATGAAAATGCTTGTGTCATTTCAGAAGTAAATCATCGCTGCTGGTTTGCAGCAGGAAATTTAATAAACAGATTCCTTCAATAAATACAAAATGTACCAGCCTGGGTACTCCAAAAGAGACCTCCTTTCAAAGTAGGTAATTCATAAGCAACTCTAAACCAGCTCCGATCTTTTCTCTTTTATACCATTTATATTATTTCCATTACCATTACATATTGAAGAAACCTAGCATATCTCTCCTCCTTGGTTTTCCAGAAAATGGATGCATTTCATAGTTTTGAACTACCACATATTTTAAAAGGAACAAGATCAAAGGTCTTAACCCTGATAGATGCTGAGCACTTGGCACCAACAAAATTAAGCACAAAGCACTTTATACACATGAGCAATTCTATCAAAGTCAACTCATACAATTAAACCTCAGCTGGTGTTTGTGTGACATGGAACCGAGCCAAAGTATTCAAAAATCTTGCTGGATCAAAGCTTTTGTTCTGCATCTTTTTTTGTTTATTTTTAAATCAGATCTCTTTTTAATGGGTACATACTGATTGAATCCCAGTTTAAAGAAGCATGGGTGATTTATTTCGAATAATCAAATCCCCAGTCACCATAAAGACCTTTGCTAGAGTGTTAAGTCTTAGAAAAATGTTAAAAATTAAAAAAACTGGCAAGTAATTTTGCACAACCTTGGTCAGCACTTACATTAGCACCTACAGAAACCTCATGCCTTTTCCGATTCCAGCATTTCAGCTCTTGCACTTCTAGGATCTTAATGACGTATCAATGTGGTTATTCTCACACACTTCACAGAACGTTTCAAATCCATTCTCTATTTATTACCACTTCAAGATGTTTATCATGTATGATAACAATAGGAATGACCAGATCTTTAGGCTGGCTTTTTGCCAGTTCCCTAGTAAGTGCTTGGAGGAATCACACACTATCCTCCTTGTTCTAAAGAATGAGGTGGGAGTTTTGGAGAAGAAAACTGATGTCTAGTTTGCAGGCAGAAACTACAGAGCGTGTGAAGTGCAGCCTGACCAGCCAGGATGCCTCAACTACAGCAGGAGCAGAAGCCTATACGACTGAGAAACAAACTCTGCACTGAAACCAAAGCAGCTGTAAATAATACATGGATCACATGCAGCAGCGTACACCTGACTTGCCCAGAAACATCAGCTCAGGGAGGGGTGGTAGGGAGGCTAGAGTGTGGTGGAAAACCTCTTCTTTCCCAGAACACTTGTCTGGCAAGAAGTGCACTAGTAAACAAGTCTATAGTCGTCTCAGAAATGCATTGAACCTGTGTAACTTTAACTCACTTTTGTTCAGAACACAGACCGAATTCCCGACAAGCTTTTGTTGAAGTGGGACATCAATAAGGTTCATTTTTACAACACTCTTCTACTCCTACTTGTAACATTCCACAGATAATGAACATGAGATGTAATTACTTTTGGGTTGTATTGTTTGGTTTTTTAAAAAATAACAACAGTAGACTCATCTTCTTTGTAAAATATCCCCTCCATTCAAATGGGGTCTGCATCATGCATTTCAGGTATAATAATAACCTATTAATGTTTTGCATTTTTTAAAAATTCACCTAAGGGAATGATGAACAATACACACTATCCTTCTTGCACGACAGCCATTCTATGTAAGGTTTTGGCCAAAGAAGTGCGATGAACTTACAAAAACACCCCTAAATCTGAATGATATTCTCATATGAAACTTTGATCTCTCTGGAAGTAATACAGTAGCTCTCCAAAACCTTCATAGAACACATTCAAGTGGTGGAGAAAATGCCAGGGCTAATAAAAACTGTACAGCGCTATTTTAAAAGAAAAACTGTTTCTGAAAATCAAGTATAATTAAACTGTGGTGCCATCTGCTAGATATTCAAAAATATAGACCTTTCATAGGAAGAAGCCATGAGTCAGAAAGAATGAGTCACTGTATATACAATTATAAGGCTTCTGGTGGAGCTTAGCCAATTTATTAAGACCTGCACTTTCCTGGAGGGCAGGCTCTTGTCAGGGCCTCATACAATATTCCTTTGAACACCATTCTATCTACTGCAGCATTTCAGGGAACATCCCATACATCAGTCACACATTTCTAACAAATTCAGGAATGACAGAAAATTGAAACAGAAGAAAGTACGAACATGTGGAAACGCCATCATCCCGTTCGAAAAGCTGTAACTTCCAAACACCTGCACAGCCGCTGATTAAAGACCAAGTTGTGGGTACCCATTAACACCTTCCTATATAATGATAACTCATTTCACCTCTGCCTATTCTCCCTGCCAAAACAAATATGCTCACAGCTGAACACTCAGCTAAACAAAACCGAAATAAAGGAGGAAAACAGAAAATGCAGGTAACAGATCAAGCCCTGGGTCTGGAGGGAGTGCAGGGGGAACCTGTTGTTTGGAAAATGATTACAAATAAAAAAGCCTGAGTATCAGAACAGATCTGGAGCCCTGGACACAGGGGAAGATCAGAAGTGCAATGTACAGCAGAGTCCTTGGCACTGATGTGGATTGCCAAGCCTGTGCCTCCCTCTACTCCTCCAGAGATAAGGGTAATGTACCCTGAAGCCCTGGGACTTAAGAGGGAAGGGAATGAGGAGTAACAAGGCTGCTGGTAGTTTTTGTACTTCTTGAACACAAACAGGTCTTCCCAGTTACACTAGTAAAACCTTTTTCCACCCTAGCTTGTTTTGGCAAGTGGAAGAAAAAAAGTGACTCATAAGACATACAGGGCAAAAATTTCCGTTAACAGTTTGCTCTTTTTTTATCTCTCTGCCTTGACCAAAATTACCTCTGCACACTATGACTGCACTGTCAAATAAAGCCACGCTAAACATGTGGACAGCAGAAATCACCAGGACCATTAATGATCACCCACCTTCCCTTTTCTACTAAAGGAAGCTAGCTCACAACAATCTGTACAATATTCATGTGTATCAGCTCCCAGCTCCCTGTGCAAAGCAGAGTTTAATGGCAAGCAAATACAAGATAGCTTCCACTACGTTCAGCTCCCCGCGCTGTCAATGCTGGAGGGAGCTGCGCTAGAGGCACATGCAAAAGCAAGAGCATCCACTTGGACACTGGTGAAGAGTTACTAGGTGGTCCATTTACTGCTGAGCCCACCACACACTAACTTAATTTCCATTGCAGACAAGCCCTTACACATATACTTGCTTAAAACCAGTTGGCTATAGCCCTTACAAAAGACGCAGGAGTACCTAACAGGCAAGCAATCACATTTCTAACACCTTTAATATTCTCCTTCATTTTTGTGTGCAAGTCTGAAGTCCTGTGAGCACTCTGAGGTAGCAAACCTCCTTGTCTTCTAGATTAGTTTCAATGAAAGAGAAGTTCCTCATCTGTTTCATTAAATTCATTCATCCATTCATCACTAGCAAAACACTTGGGAAAAGAAAGGGAATAGTATCTCCTTCAGCACCAGCACTGGTTTATGATAACATAAATATTCTTCTCTAGGAACTATCTAACTTGCTTCTTACCTCAACTCTTACTGCAAGGAAAATTGTAGAACCATGTAGTTGGGATGTATTACAAGAAGTTTATAGACCATAGTGAACAACAAGGGCCTTGGTGCGAACTTGGCATGATAAATAAATAAAGCTACAAGCCTCTAGTATGAACGAGGCAAGAAGTTACAGTGGATCTCTGACAAATAACTGTGATAATAAGGAGCCCCATATTCATGCAGCAAGCTTGGCATAAAAAACCCAAAACATTTGAAGCATTTGAAGCATTTATAGTGTATCCCGACATGAAAAAGCAGTAGTTCCTGTTTCAAAGAACAATCTGAAGATCTTATTCTCTAGCTGAGCCACTTAGTATTATTCTACCAAACTGTGTGCCCATAAAAAAAAACAAACCAAAAAACTAACAACAAAAAACCCAAAAGAGACACAGGAAGGGGAGGGGGTGGGGAACGTAACTGCTCTGCCTCCGGAGTGAATGAAAAGAGCAATCAAACATGCTGTAATTAAAACAAAGATCAAAACAGAAAGAACAAGTCACCAAGTAGCAGTTTTATATCCTGTTCCTAGAAAGATTTTGGCAGGCATTAAAAACAAACAAACTGCGCTCACATTTAAATGACATTGTTATCCTAGGAAAATACTTTGCAATCTGGATGCTCAGCAGCCAGATCATTTTCATACAAATATCTGAGCACCTTTATCTCTCCGATCTGCACAAATACGTATTAGAAGACCCTCCGCTTGCCTGGACTATTCAGAGCACATGCCACTCAAAACTTTTTCAGCAAATTGAAGATTTCTGTCTTGCTCATAAAGCCCCTCCAATCCATCCCCATGCAGGGACCCCAGCACACCACCTCTTTCACTGCCGCTTGCGAAGGAATTGTGCCCAACGTGGGCAGTGCTTTCAACTGGAACCAAAAAGCCTTTTCCACCCCCCAGTTCCTGTAGAAGTTGTGTCACCAACCTAACAGACCTTGCTATCAGTTGCAAACTGACTTCACTGCATTAGTCCTCACCACAACTGGGATGTGACCTTAAAATTCAGCTCCGATTTTAGCTACGAGATTATTATCAAACATTTAGAATTTATCACCTATTTGTCAAAACTGTTATTGAGCACCCTTTCCTGCTATTCTTTTTTTTATTCTACCCTCTTCCATGGCCCACAAATCAATCTGATTACACTCTCCAATGCCTACACAACCACCAGTCACCTTCTCACTATACCTAAACCTGTGATTTAAAAAAAAATCATACGCGTTGTCATCAGCATAATTCTTGAAGATGGAGTTAAAAACAAAATCCCTACACAGTTTTTCAGCAGCCCTTTAGCAGTTAGAAGATGGTTTAATCTTTCACAAGTCCCCTCTGCTTCATTCTCTGGCTATTAAGTTCCTAGCAACGTTCAGGGTTTTTCAAGCCGATATATTAAGCAACAGCAGAAAGGTTAACAAAAGCAAGACTGATGTTAGAATAAAGCATAAAGTTTAGGGGGGAAAAAAAGTATGCTGTACTGTGCAATAAAAATAATGGAGGTAGGAAAAAAGGAAAATTACTTTGAAAACAATGCAGGAAAAAATAGCACACGATCTATTTTAGAAACTGGAAATAGCCCAGAAACGAAAGACAGCAAATAAAAGCCCAGTTTACTGCCTAAAAAAATGTACTGAATTAAAAATGGGCTCCAGTCCACAAACTCTGGACACAGGCGCAGTGAGTGAGAAAAATCAGGCTACCTTAGCAATGTGCAAACAAGAACTGAAAAACAGGTATTGAAAACATTTGACGTTGTAACAGATTGACATAATTCACAGTTCAAGCACTTGCACTGACCACACCATGCATTTCAATCACCTAAAAATCAAGAGCACTTGACTTGCTGATCTTTAATTCATGCATATGCAATCACCTGACTGAAACTGCTGGGACCCCTGCCTACAAACAGAAGACACAACAGCACATGTATCTTTCATTCTGGCTAGTAAAAACCAGGAAATAAGATCTTCTAAAGTGACTCTGGGATTCTCTTGCATTATGAGCAGAAAATCCTCCTAATTTCCTTCCTTAGCACTTAACTGTGTCATTATAATTCTCAAATAAACAGTAGGTATGACAAAGGTGAAAAGTAATCACACAGATTACACTTCAGTAGTGGACTCTGGAGTGCTTCACAGCTCCTCCGTGCAAGAATGCAGCTCCATGGCTTTCCAAAACACTAAGATAAATCAATCCACTCCAGGAAGAATTTAGTAGGTTTTTTTCCACTAGAAGATGACCTAGGCAGGGAAAACCTGCAGCCGATGGTACTTGGCATGCCCAGCTCCGGCACTGGGAGCATGCTGCAGAACACACCTACCCACGCCACAGAGATGTAAGAAGAGGTAAGGTGCCCTGTTCTGCCTGTTAGGCACCAAGGTGTCTTTACAGAAAGCACAAGCAGAGTTAGGAGTCCTAGTAAAAAACTAGGCGGGCTGATCAGACTGGATCCTTCAGCTCTACAACAGGAAATGCTAGAAGCACACCTTTGGCAACGCAACACCTCTCTGGAAAGGTCAGTACTGAAACCAGGATTTCAGTCCAGAACTCAGTCTGGACTGAGGCATCTGCAGGCCGTTACAGTAATGGAAGTTCACACTTGCTGGTGTATTGGGGTTTGATAGTGGGGGGGCTACAGGGGTGGCTTCTGTGGGAAGCTGCCGGAACCTTCTCCCATGTCCGATGGAGCCAACCAGCTGGCTCCAAGATGGGCCGGTCCTTGGCCAGTGGCGGGTCTGTCAGTGAGAGGGGCAGCTCCTCCAGGATCACTGATTTAAGAAGGAGGAAAAGTTAATGTCACTGTGCAACAGCAACAGCGGCGGGAGCGAGGGGGGCCGGGAGGGGCGAGCAGCAGCCCCGCAGCCCCCCGGGGCAGGGCCGGGCCGGGCCGGGCCGGGCCGGAGGAGCTCCGGGCGCCGCAGCAGAGGCTCCCCGGCAGCCCGCGGGGAAGGGCAGGGCAGGGCAGGGCAGCCCCCGGCGGGGCAGGCTGTGCCCCTCAGCCCACGGAGCCCGCGGGGGAGCAGCTCCCCCCCGCAGCCCGGGGCAGGGGGTGCCCGCAGGGGGCTGTGACCCGCGGGGGCCGCGCCGGAGCCGGCTCCGGGCAGGGCCCGTGGCCCCGCGGGGAGGAGCCCGGGCCGGGGCCGGGCTGCGGGCAGGGCCGGTGCCCCCGGGGGGGCTGGAGCCGGCTGGGCCTGAGGGGCTGCGCCCCGCGGGGGGCCCCGCGCTGGGGCCGGGCAGGGGGTGAGGACCCTCCCCCGGCGGGGCAGCAGCGGCCGGGACAGCGGGGGCGGCACCGGCCGCAGCCCCGGGACAGCCGCGGCCCGGCTGGGGGCAGGGGCAGGGCGGCGGCGGCACCCGGGCCCGCCAGCGGAAGGGACAGAAGTTAAAGACGTCGAGATGGCGACGTTTACCTTTCGATCCAACACCAACACCAACAGCAACCCAAGAAGTGCTAAAATTGAACCCAGTGCCTTTGTTCGCTGTCAGAAGGTTCCAAATTACAGCTCCCACTCCTAGGAGGGTGGCCCACTCACAAGGCAAGCAGCGAGGAAAGCAATGGCAAGATTTGAGGGCCCAAAGAGAGAAGAAATGGAAGCGTGAGCCTGAGCTTTAGTCCCTGCTCCCATCTCCCAGAATTTTTTTGGTATTTTGCCATTAAAAACTAGGAAAGGGCAGCAGCATAGCAATAGGGTTCATCTAAGCAAATGCAGGCATTTACACCTGAGCTAGTTCCATATAATCCATTCATAACCCACGGCAAGAAAGACACTTTGGGAAGAGTCAGCTCATCCTAAAGTAAACACTTGAGCTCTGCTAAACTATTTGGTGAGATTAAGTCTGTTGTAGAGTGTCTGGCAAGTTCTTCCAGTGAGAACCAATGTACGTAAGGTCTTGGGGATACAGGAGCGTTACCATTACTGGGGGGTGCATCTCGCTCTTAAACTGTTCCTTACCTAAGCTCTCTGCTCCCCGTTAGACACAGAACTGCCATTGCAGATCTGACCTTCGATCGTAAGGTTTATCCACGCACAGACATTTCTGGGAGACAAAATCAATCCTCTAAGCATGGCAGCATGTAACTTCAAGTGAAAAAGCATATATCATGTTATGTTAAACTAAAGTATCCTCACTGCAGTGAAATAAGTGAAAAATCAAGATTAAATGTGAACATAGAGTTGCATACATCAGTAGTTAAGAAGGCTTCAGCTTCATTGCCATAACAAATGTAACAAGTTCCTTTTAATGTGTTCTGTTAGAGGATAAGTGGAATGTAAGTCCTATTTTTACATGACAACAAGGACAAATTTAAATGCTTTTTAATTTCTTACTTTGTTTAGTTACTAGAAACACAACTCTGGTGTCAATTTTGCTAAATTTCTCAGGTACTGTCTGAGGGTTTTCTTCACCATTAAGAGAAGAAGGATGTTAATTATACTATAAACCCACTTTATTCCACACCTCTTACTTGCATAAAAAGGCAGTATTAAAAAATTCAGAGCAGGCTGAATAAAAATCACTTTTCTAAAACAAGTTTCATTACTAAGGTTAGAGGTTATCATTCCTCAGTCTTCAGTGGGGGGAAAAAACCCAAAACAAAGTTTATCCTTTTTAAGGTATTAGATGAGATCTGCTACAAAGATGTTTCTGCCCTTTTTTGGGTTCGACTTTAAAAATAGTGGGTTTTTTCCCTAGTCACTGGTGATCCAACCTGCGCTTCAAATAAGTCTCATCTATACTCGAGGATTCATAATTTCATCTTTCATTTCCACAAAAACTTTACTGAATATCAACAGGTGAATGTTTCTTGGTGGTTTCTCTGTAACTGTCAAATATTGCAGATACCTTTTTTTGAAAACCTAGTCTTGCAAAATTAGGTCTCCCAACAAAAATAATTTTTTTTCATTTATTGGACCCCAAAGCAGTACAAGAATGTAACCATGCTACAAAGATAAACACTTTATATTTTCCTAAACATACTGAGTGGTACTCAGTTTTTCTACACAAGTTAGTCACTGCTGTAAGCATTTGGTATTTTACAACAACAGCACTACGTGAGCATAAGATTTCTTTAAGGATTGGCATAAGCAAACTTCGAAGGTGAAGCCAACACGAGTCATTCTGCATTGTTTAAGAAAGCCAGGAAACCACCGAGAATAGAAATTTAAGAAACAAAACTGAGACAGTTGTGTGACAAAGTGCCAGTAGTACACAAAACCACGTGTGGTTTTTGACCAACTTTCTTAAGCTTAGGTCTCAAATAAAGACTTCTTTAAATGTAAAGAAAAAGCAAACCACATGTGGCCTCTTGCAAGCTGGTAACTGAATCGCATACAAAGTGAGGATTCACGTAAGTTTCATTCCTTGAAACATCCAACTCTGAAGTATAAACTTCTGTAAGCAAAGTCATGTTTTGACCTGCTAACACTATTAAAATATCTACCCCTGTTAATCTAATTCTTTTAATTGCAAGAAACGGTTATAACTCTGGGGCTCTTGCAGCTTCACTGGGGTAGCCAAGACTGTTAGCTTTGGGATCACCCTCACCTACGGTCTGGCTAGGCAGCCTCCAAGCCACAGGCTGCTTTGCCAGACCAGCAGTGCCATTACCTCTCCATAACTCAGGCGCGGTTGCCGCCAGCCACCTTTTACACAACTTTTAATCTGAGCTAAAAAGACAGATGAAGGTAATAGCCTGAAGGGACGATGAGTTTCCAGCTACCATCTGCATACTGCCATCACTCAAACCCCAAGTTTGAGGTGCAAACTCTCCAACCTAAACAACCGTGGTAGATGTTATCAGGATGGGGGAAGAGCCTGGCAGCTCACTTGCAGCCAAGAAGGAAAGTGCCACAATAGAACACGCACCTACGTCTTTCCACTGAACCGGCTTCCCAAAAACACAACGGTATCTGAAAAACCTAACAGTTGTGACATCAGAAGATCCTTCCCTTCCTGTACAGCACAAAACAGGTAGAAAGAATGGAAAGCAAACTTTGGCAGTAGAAACGTGCCTATGCATAGCATTTGGAAAAGAAAACAATGAGCCACTGTGCATACAACCCAGCACTCAACCTGACAGTGACCACCATCTGCTGTTTCAGAACATGGGTAACGAAAACCCACAGCGCACCCAGAAAATCACCTGCCCCTAGGTTATCTCTAAACACTTTTTAGTCAAGAGCCTGGCTTAACTTAGAAGCAAGAAACTTCATGTTCTTAGCTATATTTTAAAATATTTTCACTACAAGTCAATATTCATTAGTGTCTAAATCTTTCTGAGCTTAAGCCTCAGTAATAATTTGCAGCAATCAACTGTAATTACAGAACACGTGAAAGGCCTTTAAGTTTGAATTAATTTTAAATCTCATTCAATGCACCATTTCTCTGGTTTTACAATATAAAAGGAATGCAAATCCCTAAGAGCCTTGCTTTGTACATTTTTCAAAATCTTCTCTGAGGTTCATAGTACCATTTTTAAAACTTTTTTTTTTCCCCAGAAACTTTTGTACAGTCCTCCTTAGTCTACCGATATGCGCATTATCTATTAAGATGGAGCTGCCACAGCTGAGCACTGAAATCAAGATGAAGGCAAACAAGAAATTGGCAAAAGGAGAGGTAGATATACATACCCAAAATAAAACAACCAAGTTGTTTTTACATTTGATTCTCAGCCCACTCTTGGTGCTATCTGGTATTTTGTTGATTTTAAAACTCCAGTTCCATGTTAACAGGGGTGCTTTCCTCTGACCTATCACAACACTACTCAGAATATTTTGTTGAGCCAACAGGTAATCTTAAATATTCTGGGTTGTGTTCATCACAAACATTTTCCCTCTTAAGGCATACTTGCAACTCTGTTTCATTTGCAGTTTTGTTGCCCATTCGCAATACTATTTTTTCACCAGCAGTATCTCCCCTTAGGCTGGATTAACCATCTTTCACCTTAAACCTTTTTAAAACAAATCATGTCCTTCTGGTTTTCTTGGCAAGTAAGATTAACTACCCATACCATAAAAAAAAAAAGGAATATATAAAAAAAGGAATTCTACTGTATTTATACCACAGTGACAAAAAAACCCAACCCAACCCAAACCAACTTTTTCCAACCAGCTTCCTGTTGGTTAATTAGTTTAAGGTTTATGATGATGCTTTCCCTTTCGAACAATGATCACTTTGGATGCTGACTCATGTTTAGTGGTTGACCTAGCTGGAATGGTTGTACGATGCATTCCTTGATGTTCTTCTAACGCTCTGCCAGGGAAGGTTATATAGGGATGAACAGAAAGCAAATCCACTCCTCCGCTAGTCCTAACTTAAAATCGACAGCACGAACACAGACCACTGGCAACATCAGCTTGCATTAACATATTGGGCTGTAGACTGCAATGGTTAAAAACATAGTCCATGGCTCACCTGATTCCTCCTGCCACAAAGAATAATGTCAAAGAAAGGGCTGGGCATGAGAGTTACTATTTTGATCATATCAGGTAAGGTTTCTGTGGAACACAAGGCAACCACTTTAATCAGTGACCTCCTTGAACGACTTTGTTATCTATACATACGTACCTGTCAAGCATGATCTATCTATCTATGTTTCAAAAAAATCTACCCATGCTTTCAAAAAGAAAACAGCAGAATACTTTTCTTTGGAGAATAACTAATACAAATGTTAGAACTATGAAATTACAATTTCATAAAGTTTATCAAAACCAGATGTAAAAGCTCCTTGCTTTTGATTCCCTAAATCTTTGTTGGACTCTTTAAAATGCACTGTTTTCCACTTTGTACTCTGAGTTTCTATATTTTTACCAGCTGTATTTCTAAGCTTTTACAGAAAGCCAAATAAGTATATAATCCTGGCAACTCAGCATGCTTTCACATTATCAGCCTGTTCCAGTACATCATTTCCTAACACATCAGTTTTATCATCTTTCATCTTTATTGCCAGAAAGGCAGCGTAACTAGAATAAAGATAGCATGAATTAGCCTAATAATGACACCTTACACAAAGAAGTTCTCAGCAATGTACTTATTTTAATCATCGCATTGTAGCTGATGATTTTAGACACCTACGTTTTATGTAAACCTCTTCTCCATCCACATGCTCTCCAAATCGACCCTGGACTTTTTAGCTTTCTTCTTTCTACTGCAAGCTATGAGTACGTTCTCTTCCTTGACTTCATCAGGGTTAGATTTCCACCTTTCAAACAATTTCTACTTTGCACAAAAACTTGGGACATTTAGCCCTTACACTTATCTTTACCATCCCACTCCCGTCTGTCAGACAAACGTGCATTCAGATACCTTCATGAGCTTTGCAAGCATGCTCCATCTAGGATGTAGCGTTTTTATTCCTTGACTTATGACTAGTCCTTCTGGTCTCCCTTCTTATAAAGATGAGGTCTTCCAAAAGCTCCTCTGTTACTGTATCAGGTTTTCTTACCTGCTGCTAACCTTTCTTAACCTTCATACAGATAGCTAACGTGTTATTTAGGAAGTCAGCTAATACTGTCTGGCTACAGAATTTGTCTAAGCTTAAACATACATTTCAAAGGATTGTTTTCCCACTTAATAGAAGCTCTCCACCTTGGATGCTTTCTTGCAATGTATTGTTGGTAACTACAAGAACGCCACACTACAGGCTCTGTGATCAGACTAAAATTTCCACACTTCTATCACCCACTAATTAATACAGCTTCTGTGAACCACTGTATTTTGCTCTCAGGAGGAAACTACTATAATCCTGATAGTCATTAATACTAAAAGACAATGAACATGCCCTGGCACTTGTGCTACTAGATAGCTGTAGATGAGCTGGAAAATAGCCAGGGCAGTACCAGGGGGACACTCAGTGGAGTAGGAAATCAAGTGATTACTTGCACACAAACTTAAACAACCAACTTCATTCAGCATGCTACCAGTTCAGGACTTTGGCAACCAGAACTGATAGAATAGAAAAATGGTATAGCCTAAGGCAACCGAAAAAGTCAGAGCTCTACGCTGAGAACCACAGTTTTCTTGAAAAAGATTTTCAAGGCTGGAACTGGCGAGGTATAACTTGCTTGCTATCCATTCTTCAAGTATCAATCAAGCCTGCAAGTTCAAGGGTAAGCAGAGCTTTTCTCCAAGGTACTACAATATCTAAATGATCATAATGGAAAGAAACCAAATAGTAAAGCACAGCTGCAGAAACACAGAAGTCTTTAGAAATAGGCCCTCCCTCACTTTGAGAAATTGTTTGTTTTCCCCAGACCATTACAGACATCAACAAGGTCACAATTTCTGCTGTAGTTCTGAGAAATTCTCTGCTGCTCAAGCTTTAAGAGCTTTGTTTTGCTCTTGGGGAAGAGAAATAACTGGATCAGGCCAATAGCAAACCGCATATATGAGAGACTGACAAATGCTAAAGCTATTAAGAAATACTTGTTAATGTTAAAATGGTTTGTTGAGGTTTGTAGAACAACTGAAGCAAAGGAGGGTTCATTCATTTGGGGAGAAGTGGGGAGAGGAGAAAGGGTAATGAAATAGGGTGGAAAGATCATCTTAGTGTTACAAACAGCAACAGACCTTGCTATTCCACAACTGGCATAACCCATGCTCTCTCTGGCTGCAAGGTTGGAGGAAAAAACCCAAACAAAACCCCAACTAACACACCTTCATATGAGTTTTATTATTTCTCAATGGTTTTAACATTTGGAACTAACCAGATGACTTTATTGAACTCCACAGCCAAAGCCACCAACGCATTATTCTGCCCCTGCACTAGTGTCCAAGCAGGGAGTGATGAAGAGAGCCTGCAGTGCAAGAGGAGGGTGCTCCACACCACTGCAGCCCGGGCAGGCAGCCCAGCTGCTTCTGCACCGCAGGACAGGTGATCTCTGCAGCACACAGACCAGTCTGTCTGCATCAGAAGATACTCTTGGAAGGCAACTTCAACTCTCTCGCCAGTCATACACCTGCATTTCCTCCCAGAGGAGCACAACAGAGATTGTTTTGTGAGAATCAGAAGACATTTGTCCCAACTATGGCAGATACACATGAAATTCTGGATACCTCAATGAACTCCAGCTGCCATAAACCTGGGGGAGCGCAGCTGTACCACTAAGAAGCGCTGTACGGCCCAGATAGATCTCGATGTTAAAATGGATACTTTCAAAGAACTGCAAGACAGCTGCCTTTGAGGCAGCAGTGAGCACATACCCACAATGTTCTTCAGCAGGATATTTATTCATCATCTCCCCATCACCTGCCCCTTCTTGCCAGTTCAGTCCATCAGTAAGCAGCTCCTGCCCTCTTCCTCACCCCACACAAAGTCTTTCTGTCATTGTCTTCTGCCTCCAGTAGGATAATATTACCAAGTCACTAAGTAGATTCTCTTCCCTCCTCCCAAATCTATCAGGTTTCTGCCTGAAGCATGCAGTTTATCAGATACTAAAGAGCACAGAAAACATCACAAACAGTTATTCTGTTTCTTCCTATCTTCCTATCAACAATACTATGAGTTTTCCCTAAGTTCTCGTGACCTTCTCAGTTTAGTACAGGTCATAAACAAGCTAATCTAAATGTCAGCTTTGGCATGGACTTGAACATGTGTGTACCAAGCAATGGGCACTAATAATTGCAAACACATAGCTGCTACCTGCTCTCAAACTAGCTTGAAGTAATCACAAGCAAGAGAAAAAAAAGCTGCTTTCATCGTAGGTGTAGAAAACTCAGGAAGCCCCTGAGCTACAAACATGGATGCAGGGAGAGTACTCTGAGAAGCTCTTACAGCTTCTGCAGACCTCTCAAGTTGGCCAAAGACAAGGCACAGCGCTGACAAAAAATAACTACCAGCTTATGTGCCATGATAGCGTCACACAGAACTCAATTTGATATTTATAATGTTCTCCAACACAAATGTACCACAATACAGCCCATGGAGCTGCTTTCAGTAAATGTCATCTTGTGCTGGCCAGAATAATTTCCATCAGCATTCCCACTCCTTATACACTTGTCCTGAAATAAGCCTTAGGACTGTGACTTGGGAGTAATATCAAAATTTTTCCCTCCAGTTCTGTACCATCCAAATTGGGCTGGAATTCAACAAAGCTGCCTACCAAAAGCATACCAGCCTTCCTCAATGGAGGCACGTGGTCCCACAGAACCTGCATAATCCCTGGGAGGGCTGAGCTTTGGCTGGGGTCTTCCGATGTCCTGCCACGGCTCATCTGTGCCTGGAGAGCAGCATCCCGATTTCCTTTTTTCTATTCCACATGGCATTCTGTCATCTCTTTCAGACAGGCAGTGCTACTGGAAAGAGAATGAACTGCTTGTCTCCCCAGAAGTACAGTGTTTTCCTGTCTTCTATATAGGATTGTAAGATGATGTGGAGTCTAGCTCAAACCAGAATTGCCGACCGAAACACAAGAGCACACTCAGGTGAGCTGACATGCCAGCTCAATGGGCATAAAGATATGAAGTCTGGCCACAGAAGAACTAAGAAAATAGGAAAGTTAAAGAAGATATGCATCCATGCTCTATTACAAGCTAACTAATTCCAAGGTAAACTTAATTCACTTAAAACAAGTAACTGAAAAGTACATGTGGGTAAGGCGTGCTGACCTTAAAGTCATATTAATCTGAAGCGTAGGCAAGAAGAGTTTATTCTGCATTAGACACTTATTTGCCATGAAGCCAGTAAAAGAATGACTACCCCAGCTACTTACTTTCTCAGAATTTAACCCTGTTAAGCTGTTTGAGAATTTCACCTCCAAGCCACTGGAGGCTACTTTCAACAAATTAGTTCCATTTGATGGCTAGAAACCTTAGAGCTGTAGCACTTCCATCATGCTCAAAACTGAAACAAGCACAGAAGTAATACACTATGTTCTACAGTTTACTAGACATGCTTTTATTTTCCAATAGTTTGTTGCTAAGTTAAGAATACTGCATTTTACTAACAGATTAATGGCTTTGACATAAATGTTTTGGTTCAGTCCTCGAGTGCAGCAGGAATGCAACGATTACTTATATTCCACGTATACACACTAAGTTCAGCCTGCGTTCGCATGATAACTACTTGACTGATTCAGAACTGCAGTTAAATTTCTTACTCATAAAGGAAAAAGTGTGAAAAGATAAGAACACTCAGACCTGCAGCGCAGATGAAAAGCGTTACCTCTGACTAGCTGATACAGCTTTATGGCAGAAGCAAGCTTGTAATAGTGATATAGCCACACAATATGTTTAATGAAGATTCAGCAATACGTAGTGTGTGAATAAACTCAACCACCCAGCATTACAGGTGCTACCAACATTAGATGTCAGAACTTGCTCATTTACATAAGAGGACACCACATGAATTAATCTTTCTGCACTGAACTAGTTAATAAATCTCAAGTACAGTATCAATGATTAAAATTCAAGCAAAATAGCATGACAGTCAGTACTTCCATAACACAGTTATTGCCTACTTTTAATACTAACCAATCTACTGCAGATATTACATATTTCTGCAATGTATCATGACTTAAGAGTCACATCAAACCCCATAACTTCTGATCAATAGTACACAAACATGCTTGATATCAAACATCAAATACAAGAAAAATCAATGACATTATCAGAACACTCTGCTTCACTGCCCTTTTCATTAGGATCATACCTAATCTTGAGCTTGAAAGTCTGTCAAACTCCTTGTCATTAGATAGGGTTGGCTTTGGCTTCCTATATGAAACAGCTACAAAGCTTCAGGTAAGTTTCTCCCATATTCAACAGCAGTTTAAGTCAATATTAATTGTTCACTTCTTCAGAAAATGGCAAGGACCCTTAAGCTTACCACTGTAAAGCTTTCTAGAAGTATTGGAATGACAATAAAATGCCTGACATAACCCACCAAAACAAATTACTTCAGCATCCAAATTCATTTGAAAAGAGAAAAGACGTTAGGTGTCTAGAAGCTTTAGAAAAATTACAGCAGCTTGTAAAACATAAATTACTGCTTTGAAGCATGGTAGCTCCAAAGACTATATATATATATATATATATATATTTCAGTTCTACAACGTAGTATCGGGTATTCCCTATTGAAAAACATTACAGAAACCATAAATGGCTTGCACAGATTTTCCACAAGCACCTGCCGTTAAACCTCAGTTCTCATTATAAAGACAGAAAAGGGGAAGGGGAGAAAAGATTTACAAAAACGGACCTGCTACCAGGCATCTGCATCTCATCATGTCTTTTCTTACACCACTTAAACCCGAGCCAACACGTGAAGAGTGTTTTTATTATCAAGCTCCAACCAAACACAAGACATTGATGCCATAATTAAGCAACAAACTTCTAGGCTGGGTCAATCTGTCAGGGTAATTGTCAAGAGTCGAAGGAGATGAAGTCTGAGCTCCAGTGAGAATACAGGATTGCCTCAGACTGGAAATCCACACACCAAAACACACTTGCTGTTTTCAAGAACACCTTCAGCACGATCATTACTGGCAAGATTTTCATACAAGTTTGCTATTTTACTGAAAGAATATTCAAAACATGCATATTTGTTACCATTTCAATCAAGGATAAATCAAACCCCATACTGCTATGAAAAAAAACTGCAAAAATTGATGAGCTAACACAGCCACACACACTTTGGAAGATGCCATTCACCCCCGGGAGAGGTTCCCCCATTCACAGACTAGGGAACCTGGCAAACCAGTGAGTGTTTTGCGTAGTCATGTGTAAAATTAGATCTCTGTTGTGCAAGCTAACATTCTACTAATATTTTCATTCACAAGAGACCAAGTGCTTAATTAACATTTATACCAATTCTCAAGCTACAAAGGAGGTGGTGATTTGATACCATGGTTCCTTAAAAACAGCCCTAAAACCAGATATAGTTCTTGCTCTCCTCTATCACATATATTTAGTATTTAAATTTGCAACTGCTCCTCTGTTGCAAGTAAAAACTTAGTAAAAAAAAATAATAAAGACAGCATATGTTTGTTAGAACAAGGAGAACAAGTACTGGCTTCCTGTGATGATTTGTTTCAGTTTGCAGTTTTGCCTTCAGAAGCAAGCAGAGGCAAAAGAGATACTATAGTGCAGCACACTGTAGTATGATCTGTATTGTTACCTTAGTTATGCATCTCAAAGTACAGTAATACCAGATTACTGACATCTCCCAGCCCTCAAAAGTTCCAGTTAAATCATATATTGGGTTGCTGTGCTAGTTTTGACTGGGGTGGAGTAAATTTTCTTCACAATAGCTGGTATGGGGCTCCGTTTGGATTTGTGCTGAAAACAGCATTGGTAATTCAGGGATATTTTAGTTATCGCTGAGCAGTGCTCACACAGAACCAAAGCCTTTGCTGCTCCTCACCCGACCCTGCCAGTGAGTAGGCTGGGGGGCATGAGAACTTGGGAGGGCACGCAGGACACAGCTGGCACAGCTGACCCCCACTGACCAGATGTTCCATACCATAGGGCTTCATGCTCAGCATACAAAGGTGGAGGAAAAAGGAAAGGGGGGGGGGGGGGGGGGGGGATGTTTGGGGTGATGACATTTGTCTTCCCAAGTAACTATTATGCATGATGGAGCCCGGCTGCCCTGGGGATGGCTGAGCACCTGCCTGCCCATGGGAAGCAGTGAATGAGTCCTTTGGTTTGCTTTGCTTGCGCACATGGCTTTTGCTTCACTTATTAAACTGTCTTTATCTCAGCCCACAGGTTTTCTCACTTTTTACTTTTTTGATTCCCTCCCCCATCCCGCTGTGAGGGGGGCGAGCGAGCAGCTGTGTGGTGTTTAGCTGCCAGCTGGGGTTAAAACACCACATTTGTTTTTTAATAAATCCTACAAGAAACAATTTACTTTTTGAGACATATCAACTAGCAAATTTTGTGAGTTAACACTGTCACCATCTTGATTAGACACTTGACTTCATTCTTTTCAAAGAAGTTCAAGATTGTCATAATTGCAACTCAAGTCACAACATTGTATGTAAAACAAAAATAAGCATTCTTAAAGATAATTATTCTTCATAAAATAAAATCTTCACTACGTAACTATAGATCTCATTACTTTATTTGAATAGCTGCAACTTTCAAAAGAGCCACCGGCCAGAAAAGTTAAGCTATTCTATTATGAAGCCTTCATAAGAAGCTGATTATTTCCACAGCTACCTGTTTATCCCACCACTCAATAGTGACAGGTGAAATCAACAGCACACACTCTTATTTTCCTATTCAAGCATGATTTACATTACCCACCAAATCCCAAAGAACATATTTAAATTGGTTTGCACACTTTAAGACAAGACCATACCTGTGTACAGACAGTTAAAACATCTAACCCACTACTAATACAGGTTAACTTGATATCTAAACTAGTCAAGACTACTATGGAAAACTAGTGACTACTGCTGTCATTACTATTTCTCTTGAAGTTCTCAAGTAAGAGAGGTGAAAGGGCAAAGGTCAAGTGTTGTCTGAGCCTTAACAAAAATCTAAAATCCCTCTAAGAAATATTTGATAGCTTCCTAGCTGTCAACATCTGCTCAGCATCCTTTCCTGTAAGGGAAGGTTATACTTTGTTTCCTTAATAATGAACAAGCTCTTTGTTCTAATTATTAACAGGAAAGAAAATATGGCTGTTATACAACTACTGAACAACATTCAGACTTGAGCTTCTAGTTCTCCTTGAGGCTCCTCATATAAAGAAAATAACTTCTACTGGCATCTTCCTAGATTAACCTTTCAGACAAGACAATATAGGCCATGTTTAAAAAAAATAATAATCAAAACCATTTGAAACTGCTGAGCATCAAAACGGTGTTAGAAGTAATCAACAAAACCCCCAAACTACCGATTCCCTTCCTTGACCGCAAAACAAATATGGAGAAGAGCTCCAAGTAGCCGTTACTTGGCAGTTGACATTTGAAAGTTGGTCCAGATTCTAAGAAGTTCAGAAAAACACACTTCAAGGTTTTGTAGCTATTTGCTTAGATTTTGTTATGTATCACTGTCAATGCAAATCCACTGTCATGCAAGGCTGCTACCAAAAGTGAAACTAACCACATATAACTGAAATCAAAATCCCTTTTGCTGTCCAAGGAAAACTACCTACAGTTGGTAAATAACAAATGTTCAGGAAAAAAAAAAAAGCCCACTTCCATTTTTAATCAACGTCTACCAACTTTATGACTTGTACCCTTAAAAACACCACTTTGGGGAACTAACGGAAATAAAAATAATGTAGAGAAATCTAGTCACTGCAACCCTTTTTCCAAAAGCATAAAATATACCAGCTAACAGCTACTGGCACCACAAACCAAGCCTATCAAGTAGGTTTTATCAAAGGAAAAAGAAAACCCCTGTCACACAAATTATCAGGAATCAGCCAACTTTGTGTTTTTCACACCTCCACATTTTTCTTACAGATTAGAAAATGCAAGCAAATACATCACCTACACCAGACACAAGCAAAAAAACCCAAGTAGTTCAGAGATTACATTTTCAGAAGCTAAAACTACTGCCATCTGGGGGGACTGTACTAAAACAGTGAGAATAACCTGTCCCCTGCCAAACAGAAAGGCCAATACAGAGAAAAGTTTAAAAATTTGGCAAGTATCAAATCAACCAACACCACAAACTCCACAATGCAAGTAATTTGAAAGCTTTTTAGAAAAGGGTTATACACTAATCATTGTCCTACTGAACAACCCCCTGCCCCACTAGGTCATGCAAATAAGCCATCAGGAATTTTATTTTTTTTTAATCAAATGCATATACTTAAAACACAGGTCGCTATCTCCTCCTTTCCTTTTAATTTATTCTGCAGTTCACACAAGAAAATTACTCTTACACACCCACTTACGTTCTGTCACACTGTAAAAGCACTAGTTTTCTTTACAGTCACCACTTTTAAAGGAGTATTTTCATTAAAAATTCACACTTTTAAGTGTGTTGGAGGTTTTTATGAATAAGTTTTGCAACAGTTTAACAAAACAATGCTTCTTCTACAGAGCCCTTTATATAACGTAAGAGGTACCGGAGTGCTGGGGAATTTCGATATAAATACCTATTTTCCAGAAATGTAACCCTGTTTTGAGAAGTTAGCAGATCACACCTGTCTTTTTCACATTGATTAGGCACCGGACAACATGAGGACACAACACATTCATCATATGTCATTATTCATTTCAGCAGCGGCTGCTGCGAACTGACAAGACAGGACGCCTGCACTTTGCAAAAAGCAACTTCCTTTATATGAGAAAGTACCTAGTGCCGATTTAATCAAACCAACCCGCACAGACAAGGTGGGGTTGGTGGGGAAGGAGGTGAGAGCGAGTGTCTTTTGGGGGAAAAGCAGGGGCTGTTGGACCAAAAGCAGCCCTGAGCTGGGCTTCTCCAGCAGCAGGAAGTTTCTATGGGGCCTTGCCGAGCATGCGCGGTGAGCTCCTCGGTCTCCCTATGTGGCAAGAGTGCAGAGGCAACAACTAAACCAGTAACAGAGACAAGAGACCAAGAGCAACAAGCACCTTCTTCTCTATATTCCTACCGCCGCCTCCACACAGCCCTCCCCAGGCTGCTCTCCTGGTCGGGGCCCTCCTGCATCCATTGTGCGGAGCAGGAATTATGAGAGTCTGACAACCAAATCTGCTGCTGGAGAGAGGAGAGGGGAGGAGAGGAGGAGCAGCTTGAAAGCAAACTGGAGTGCATAACCCATCCCTCCACCTCGCACAGCTCAGGTGGCGGTGGGGAAGGCTCAAGCAGCTGAGCTTATCCCCCCGCCCCCCCCAACTACAAGAGGGGACGAGGGGGAGGAGAAGAGAGGGATGGAGATGGCACACAATGGCTGTCTGTGTGTGGGGGGAGGAGATGGCCTACAACAGCAGCTGTGGGGAGGGCTCAGGGTTTCTCTGTGCCCCCCCCCCGCCCCAATTCCTCACCCCCACACAGACAGAGAGGAAAGGGGGGTGCGTGTATGAAAGAAGATAAGGACGTTGCTCCGGGTGTTGGTGCGTGTCCTTCTTGTTTCAGGGGAGATATAAAAAAAGGACACATACATGTGGGGGGGGAAGGAGGGCTGCGAGGCGACCCCCAAGCCGAGGGGAAGGGAGTAGATGAAAGAGACCCGCTGCCAGCGCCAGGCTGAACAAAAATAGTTATTTCAGCTTATCCTGCTTCCCGCGGGAGGCCCGCCCGCACGGAGCCCGGGGACAAACCCAGAGAAACCGGAGGGGGGGGGGGAAGGGAGGGAGGGGGGTCACAGCCGGCACAGGGAGGAGGGAGGGAGGAGGTCCCCCACCTCCGCCCCATGCTCCGCCGCTGGGGAAGGCGGCTCCCCCCTACCCCGAAACAACTGCTCCCCCCCAAAAAAAAAAAAAAAACCACCCAGAAGGGCCGTGCAGAGGGGGGAGAGGGCTCCCCTCCCCCCGGAGGGCCGCTCCGGGAATCCCAGGCCCCTCCTCTCCCTCAGCGCGCTCCACCCCCGGGGCCGGGAGGAGGCGGGGGGGGAATAGCCCCGGCCCCCCCTCCGCCCCCAGCACCGCGGCCCCCCTCAGCCGGCCGTACGGGGAGTGCAGGGGTGGGGGGGAGGTCTCCGGGCCGCTCACCCTGGTCTCCGGGCTCCTGCGGCGGCTGCAGGACGCGCTCCAGCTCGGGGAAGGGCAGCTCGGGCAGGTCCAGCAAGGCCCCGTAGCGCTCGAGGAAGGAGCAGACGACGGCGAAGTTAGGCCAGGACCCCGGGCAGCACGGGCCTGCCGGAGGAGGGGGAGGCGGAGATGGAGCCGGAGGAGCCGCCGCCGCCGCCATCTTGGACCTGAGGATGGAGAAGGAGCTGGGGAGGGGGGGAGGGGGCGGGGGGAGGGAGGGGGCGCTGCCGAGCCGCGCCGCCACTATCCCACAATGCAACGGCGGGACGAGGAGAGGAGGGGAGGGGGCGGCAGCTAGAGCGGCGCAGGCCAGCTCCCCTCCGCCTCGTGCGGCCAGGGGAATGAAAACAAGGCGGAGCAGCGGTTGGGCTGGGCGGGGCGGTCTATGTGGAGGCGGGGACAGGTCGCCGGACTGGCCAATCGGAACGGGCCGGGGGGCGGGGCCGACAGGTATCTCTGGCCAATGAGCGGGCAGCGGGACGTTCCACCCCCCTCCCCTCCGCGGGATTGGGGGAGATTGCGACCGGCGGGGCAGGGGTCGCGCGCCGGGCGGTGAGTGCGGGCGCGTAACGGCTGTAACGGATGGGCCGTGACGGATCACCTCAGCGGGGGGGGCGGCTCGGGCCCTGGCCCGAGCCCTACGGGCAGGGGGTGCTCCGCAGAACGGGCCGCTGCCCGCCCGGTGGGGCGGGAAGGGGCGGGAGGGGTGGTGGCAGTGGCGAGGTGTGGGGCCGCCTCACGTAAGGCCTGGCCTCGGCGCGGGGGGAAGGGGTTCAAGGGCTGTGCCCCAAGCACCCAGGCTCCTGGCCGTGTGTGTCCCCCCATGCTTGTCTCGGGTCTCTGTGCTTCCCTCCCTCCCCACCCCCTCGTTTTCAACGGGCTGCTCTCCCCCTTTTACCGGCATTCCCCCCCCCCTCCCCCAGTAACTCCCCTGCAGGCTCCCCAGCAAAATCAGCTGCCCGGCTGCCCGGAAAAAGGTTTTCCGACCTCAACTTGACACCTGCCCCCTCCCTAATTAATAATCAGCTTACTAATTATTATTAGAATTGATATAATATTATTTAATTAAAATTAATTTATATTATTTATTAAATAATAATTTAATAAATCAGCTTCCCGACTGCCCGGAAAAGGTTTTCCTACTTCAGCTTGACACCTGCCCCCAGTTTAACCATGCCCAGGCCCTCCTGCTTGCCTTTCCACCGCCCGGGTTTAACCGGGACCTGCTCTCCTGGCAGCTGTGCCACTGCTGAAGCTCGCCCACCTTCGCCCACTGACCCCGTTCCCGCGTGGTGCTGGGGGCAGCCTCATCCTTTGATGTCTTACAGGAGTTGTTCTGCCTGCAACTTGACGTATGCCCGTTTACACTTTCACCTTTATCCTCTTTGATCGCAGGTTGGTCCTTGGATTTTATGAAACTTTCTTTCCTTTCGCAGTCCCTCAATAGCATACCCTTTGGTGCACTGTTCTGTCTGTTGCTGGTGGGTGCTACTCTGAAATAACGTTTACCTTCGCAGAAGACAAGTGTGCTGGCAGCTTTAAAAACCACATGCTTGCCTGACTGCACAAGTATCTTCAGTTTCCTTCTCAGCTGTTTTTTTTCTTCTGCCATCCTTGGCCACAGCTTCATTTCTTTCTTTCAGTATAGTCTCCTTGCATAAACTTGTATTTTCCGACCTTTTAAGCTTTTCTGCTTCCTTTATTTCCTACATTTTTAAACTCTCATAACTCGGCTTATAGATTCTTGAACTGTTTCTCCTCCTCGTCTCTTTGTGTTTGGACTCCTGTGATTTACAGAAATTTTCAGTTATACTTCTGAGTTTTATAGTTCATGGTCTCTTGATCTTAAGCAGTACTCTATTTTTGGTACTGTGCATCTGTCATAGTGAATAGTTAAACAACTCATTTGTTGGCAAACTACTTTCCTGCTCCTTGCCAATTAGTGATCGGACCATGCCCTGCATCAGGAACGTCCAAAGTTCCTGTTAAAAAGTTCATTCTTAATCCAATATAAGATAATCTTATTAATTCAAATGACCTTACTGATACTCTCTGGCAGTATTGCAGGTAATAGTTTTAGATTACGAATTTTTTATGTATGGCTTTAAAGTTTTGTTTCTTCATTTCTGCTATTTACTTATTTTTGTGCTGCTTGGAAAAGATCACATGGAACACTTGCTCTCCCATTTCCAGTTTGTGCCCGTTTGATTGTACGGTCCCAGCCTTGTAATACTATTTGGATTGGGAAAGCTGATATTCCTTATAATTTTATTGTTTGTTCACCTCTGTCTAACCTCCAGTTCTAATTCTGCAATTACCCTCAAAACTAGTACAGGCAAAAATAATTTTCATTCTTCAGAGCCAGGTTCTGGGTGGTTTATTCAGCCTTTACTCTCTGATTGATGGGTGGTTTCTTTCTGTTGGGACTACTGCTGGTTATTGCTTCTGCTATAATCTCCCTTCAAGCAGATTTCTGGAAAAATAGTCTTACAGGCCTTCGTTTGAATCCATTGCAGTGCAGATGTGTAATGAGAGAATCTAGAATACATGAATCCAAGCAAGTTTTACTCCCCCGTAGCTGCTTGCCTGGCTTCCTGTTTGGCAGGGCACATGTGCCACTAACTTCACAAAGGAACAAGAAAGAAAAGAATTGCCCTGCTATTCAGTGGAAGAAGCACCCCTGGCAGACTCGGTCCTGTGCTGAATCCAAAGTAACGCTCTTTTTACTTAATGTGACATTCGGAGCGGGATACTGAGGTCCCCTCCTGGCAATGTGAGGAGAGCATGCCCTGTCTGGCCATACCATGATTTGCTGTAGCACGTGCAAGACAGGGAGAGAGGCTTCCAGGACTGGAAGCCTGGTAGTCCAAAGATTTCTCTTTTGTGAGGGCTCTTTCATTTGTGCCACCAGGGTTCCTATGATTGATTGATTTCCACCACCCCCACCCCAGTGAATGAATTCAAATGGTTAAAAAGTAAAGGATGAGAAACTACATATCAGGAAGGATCTGCCACTCAGGTATTGCGGAACATCCAGGAGCAGAGCTCTTCTTATGGCTGAAACAACCAGTTTTCTTTGCAATGCAGATTTCAGACCATCTCCTGAACTGGAAGGGCAGAAAGGTGGCTTTACCCTTGAGACGTGTCGGTTGACTGCCACGCTAGCCTAATGCATTTCCAGGGTATCACCCTGCGATTCCCCTCGCTCTCTTGTCGTCTACTGCCAGAACCACACCAGCAATCAGATTGCAGTAACGTGGAGGACTGTGAAGAGGGTGGAAGCTTTCACTGTGTAGTGAGGCAGTGTCCCTGCCCTGCTGATGCCCAGCTGTGATTGTGATAGCAGATCTAAAATTACTGCAGTTAGTACCAAAAAGTGCTGATAAGGCCTCAGCTGGAGCGCTCTGTCTAGTTCTAGGCGGTAGACATCAAGGAAAGATGTGTACTAATTGTTGGTTGCTGGGGGGGGGGGGGGGGGGGGCGGGGAAGGACAAAAGCAGAGATGCAGAAAGCATAACTGAAGGGAAGTATATTTGATCTAAAAAGAAAGGAAAAAAAGATTGGGACTTAAGTCCTCAGGAAAACAAAAGATGGTGGAAAAGGCAAAGATTAAGCTGTTGTCCTTGTCCACAACAGAAAGGATTAGAAATAATGAGTTTAATTCTAAACGATGAACACTGGGGTCAAACATTAGAAAAGATACTATTTGGGTGTTTAACTGTCCTGAGACATGATGGGAGCCTTGGCCTCTGTAAGGAGTGATGAGGGAAAGAAGGCTTCACACCTTCAGCTCTCTGAAAGTCTTGTTTGCTATAGCAATATGGCATTGCCATTGTTTTCTTCATGGATTTTCTTCTGGGTTGGTTTGTTTGGGATTTTTTTTTAACCTCATTTACCACTTTAAACTAATGAAGCAGCCAAAGAAACAGTGTTTCTCTCCGACATTTTAGGAAATAATCATCATCTTCATTGTACGTTTTAGGGAGAAAATTAAAACCCAGATGTGAGAGGATATTCTGGGACCTGATGATCCCTGTTGATGGTTTTAAAAGTTGTGCACCCAATACTAGTATAGATTTAGCATGTAAAATGATTTGCCCTAAATCCTGCACAAAATCCCCAAGAGGACTGGTAATTCAACAAATCTGCTGATCCTCAGTTCACTTCTGTTGTCACAAAATCACGTGGATAAAGTCTGTAATAGAGTTTCCTTCCCAGCTCCTTGGGGCAAGGATGGAATTTTCTGTTTTTATTAATGTGCTGCATATGTTAGCCTGATGTTATGTATTAAATATCCTTTTTCCAGACTTTGGTTCAACTTTGTGATGTCTTCCCCTGAAATTGCTTCCCTTTCTTGGGGTCAGATGAAGGTGAAAGGCTGCTCTACAACATATAAGGACTGCAAAGTATGGCCAGGAGGGAGCCGAACCTGGGATTGGCGAGAAACTGGGACTAATGTAAGTTTGCTCTTTACTATCCATCCTGCATTTTACACGGGACTCTGAGGATGGTCCAGGTTAAAGTTCCAGCCAGAAATTCAGTGAGCTGCCTTTTGCTTTCATCTAGGCGTTTTACTTTTCCCGGGAAAGAATTCGATGTATGTTTCAGTACCGAGTGTGCGGAGAGGGGACTGCAGACATGCAGCAGATACCCTGACCAGACTTCTCTCACACACAGTTGGAGCTCTCAAACAGCATTCTGCATTTGATTAAGAGTGCCATTGTCTTAACGTACTGGTAACAATCTCTTTTTAGATTGTGTACACAAAAGTTGTCTTGAGTGAGATAGGAAAAGAAATTATGGGCAGTAAAATCCACAGTGACTAACCTTATGTGTTTGGAAGACAACAAAGCATGTGGTTTAGTTTATATCCTTTTCCTTGGGGTCTCTTATACTTATATCAGAGGAAAAATATGCAGATACAGTGTCATATGCGCTAGTTTCTTGGTGAAAAACTCACAATCTGGCTAACCATGCAGTGACTTCTTTTGGTAGCCATATACTGAGTGCTTGCCCTCACAATTTCTAAACTTTATCTGTAAATGCTATCAGAATTATATAAATGTGCATGGAACAGTACTGACATTCCAGATTTAGAAGCAGTACAATGTCTGTTGCATTAGGAACTTGGTGGTGATAATTGTCCCCATATTAGGGCTTGCATGAGGATAGCTGGAAAAAAAATTCCATGCTTTCTAAGCAAAAGTTAAAAGCACAAAGCAACTATGTACTGATCCGGCCTTAGACACAGCACCACCTGCACTGTATCCACGCAGAGGGTACAGCTCTGTTGAATTAATTTTGACGCAACTGAATGGCAGAACCTTTGGTTTTGGAACTTCATTTATAACCTTTGGGGGAGCAGAACTTTTTTAACCTTTCAGAGTTCGGTAACACCAAGAGAAAGGAAGTGCCTTCAGGTAAAGATCTCTGTACCTTGCAGAGAGAACGATAGCTGTGCATATAACCTTTGTAATATTTCATTTATGATCTGATTATTAAAAATGCATTTTTCACTGGCTGTTCAGAGGGGTGGGATGTGTGGTGACAGTCGCTTTTTGTTTGTTTGACAATCCTGTTTTCCTGTTTTATATGCACATGTGACTGGGAAGCAGGACAGAGATGGTGGGTGAAAAGTTCCCAACTAGTTCCCAGCTCAATCACATTTTGTTACTCATTCCAACCACTTGAAAACTTTGATTTCAAATTATAACCTACTAACACTTAGGAGAGACCGCTTTCTTTTTAAAGTTTATAACAAGGGATATCTTCAGGTGAGAGGCACAAGTTTTAAATCCATAAAAGTCTTCAGAGGAGTCCTCTGAATGAAACAAGAAAGAATGAGTCTATGTTAAATTAAAATTGCAGGAGAAAAAAACAGAAAAATTGGGTTATTTGGAGAGGTAGGTTTTCTGGCATCCTTTTTATATAATCAGGAAGTAAAAAAATGCCTATTTAGATTTTGCCTTATAGAAGTCACTTCTAAAGCTCCGTCTTTAGGTCAGTTCTATCCTTGCAGCTATGAGGAGTCAGGTGGTTTAAAAATGAAAAGCAAGCAACAAATATGAGAACCGAACTAAGCTTTTCTAGACTGCATCTCCAACTCTGAAGAACTGCAAAAATGTTAATCCGGTTAGCACTGGAAATAATGGGATTCACCAGGTGCATTTTTTGCGCATTTCTTTGCGGTAGATAGTGTGCCTACTTTCTCTGAGCATGTTTTTCCTGGGGATAGGTGGAGCCAAAGTTTGGGAAACAAGCCGTGCTGGCCGTGCCCCACACTCCAGTTGGAAATAATTGCTTCCTTTCCTTCTCTGCTAACAGACTGCTGTCTAGTATGTAATTCTTCCGTCGGGAAAATTGTATAACTGGCTCTGCAAGGTTCTGTAACTAAGCACTAATAGTTCTTATGACCTTAACCCTTGGGGATGAAAGGCAGCCTCCTGGGCTGGCTGCATTTCAGTGCCATCTGCTAATGGGAGAAAAGGAGTCCTGAAATGAAGGCCAGGGAACACAACAGGCAAGAAGTCCTGCTGCCCTTCCTCTTTCCCTCCAGCTGTCAAATCAGCAACGATACAGTTCTGTCATGTCACATGTTTCCTTTAATGACACTGGTTTCCTACAAAACATATAGAAGCCCTGGCATCAGTGTGTCTTGGTGTAACCAAAGAAAATCCTTGTGTTCCATGGCTTCAATGTCTCAGTGTCTTACCATGACAGCAAACCTTCCCCACCGATCTGATTATTGTAATTGCAGTAAAACATAACTGTTCTTTTTGTCTGAGTCTACTTCAAAAAACCTCAAAGGAAGATCATTATTTATTCAGTCATAAGCACGTACCTGCAATCATTTGGTCTGAGAAAGGTCTGCATATTGAAGTGACCTCTGCATTCTAGGTGTGGAATCAGGTGTAAATGGAAAAAGGGGAGCACAGCTTCTAGCCCTGCCAGCCCAAAGGGGCAACTGTGTCTTGGGGCACAGCAAGCCCAGGCAGCCGGTGGAGGTGGAGGGAGGTGATTGTCCCAGTCAGCACAGTGCTGGTGTGGCCCCACCTCCAGTACTGTGTGCAGTCTTGGGCACCTCAATACAAGAAGGATGTCAAATAATGGGAGTGCGTCCAGAGGATGGTGGCTAAGGCGGTGAAAGGCCTTGAGGGCAAGACTTAGGAGGAGTGGCTGAGGTCACTTGGTTTGTTCAGCTTGGAGAAGAGAAGGCTGAGCGGGGACCTCATCACAGTCTACACCTTAAGAGGAGCAGTGGAGGGGGACGTGATGATCTCTCTCTGGTGACCAGCAGTAAGATGCGAGGCAATGGAGTGAAGCTGAGTCAGGGGAAGTTCACACTGGACGTTATGGAAAGGTTCTTCACTGAGAGGTCACAGGAACAGGCTCCTCAGGGAAGTGGTCACAGCACCAAGCCTGTGCGAGTTCGAGGAGCGTCTCGATGATGCTCTCGGTCATATGTTTAAGTTTTTAGGTAGTCCTGCGAGGAGCAGGGAGTTGGCCTCGATGGTCCCTATAGGTCCCTTCCAACTTGAGAGATTCTGTGATCTATAAACTTGGAGAACCATAAAGGTCAGCTGTCTCTGTTGCTGAAATTCCAGATACCAGCCAGGCTAAGGCCTTGCTTGGGGAATAAGTTTAATCCAGTCGTTGGAAGCTGCACTCTGCTGTGGAAGGTTTTTATCACCTGCAACTTTAGGAACTCAGGTGTTTGTTTCAGCTTGAAAAGCCTTGCTTCTGTTCTGCAAGCCGAAACATGGCGAGGGCTGAGAAGAGAACTCTTGGTGCCATGTGTGAGGCTGCAGCATCAGCTGCTGAAGACTTGGGCAGGGGAAAAAGAATAGCAGAGGACCCAAGGACATCAAAGAGAAAAGCTGACTAACTAATGGAACAACAGAAGCCAGTTGTTAAGCTGGTGCTTTGACCTTAAGTCATTGAAAGAATGTAGTATTTTCAGGAAGTATAGGGGATAAACCATAAATATAACATACTCCAGAAGTCTGCCATGGCAATTCCCACTTCACGTGAGAAACTCATCTTAGTCCTCTAAAAGAACTTGAGAGTCTTACCAAAAAAAGAGTGTGTGTGTGTGTGTGTGATAATATTTATGGTTTAAAAAAAATGCTCACCAAAGAGGGGCAAAATTCTAACCACAGGTTGTACAGTACCTTGTTCTTGGCTATACAGAGATACATAGAAACTGAATCCACAAGGAGAATTAGTCTGACATAATGTTCCATATTAACATTACAGGTGTATTAATGGACTCATATGTTTAAAGCATATTAGTAGTAAATGGGTGCACTTTAAAAACTCGTAATCAGGATGCTGTTAAAGCTCTTTTTTTCTTTGAGGAGTTTGGTTTCAAGTATTTCTTTCTCAAGATTTATAATACTGCAGAAATTGAAACTGTTAACTGAAATGAAGCTAACCGATAAGTTTCAGTCCTCTTTGGCAAATGAAATCTGCAAAGTAAACAAGAATTTAATCATTTTAATTATTTGAGGAGCTCTTTGTAATTAAAGCGAGTAAACTTTGGCTTGCCACAGTCTTTATTACAGAAAGATTTTGTTCATTTGAAACCAAAGAGCAGCATGTTGCAATTTATTGATTTCACTTTAACTTCTAATATTTATGAAATGCTAGTTGTTAGACATAAATGTTTTAGAAATGTGTAATGCATCTTTTTTATTTTTAACTGTTTAATAAGGAATTATAATATTACCAGCAATTGATTATCATCCTTCATCTGCATACAAAATACCTCGTTTTAATTACCAGTGTTATCTACTCTGTGTGTGCAGGACAGAGGGTTGTGTTATGTTTTGGTACTGCTAATTTACCTTGCTACTCTGCGGACGGTTTCAGAACATATAGATGAAGCTTTCCTGGTTGATGCTGTCAGTACACAGACTGTTTTATTTTCCTCCCCTGACACTCAGCATTCTCCAGGAGTGCAGCCAGCTGACCTTGAAGAAGTTGTCAAGAAGGGTGTTAAAACTGTGGTGATTGGTCGTGGCATGAGCGAGGCTTTGCAGGTAGGTTTTTTGTTCTGTGTGAAACATAAACCAGAGCTGTTTGTTTTCTCTCTCCCTCTGATTAGGGGAGAAAAAATAAAATATCTACGATGCTTTACTAAAAGGGAGAAAATTCAGGACACTGAATTACCATGACTGAGCTCCTGCCAGGAGTCCCTCTGTTCCTGAAAGAAACATCATTTGAGCCCCTTTGTATTAGCGTCAATGTCAAGCAGTAAACAGGTTTATGTTCTGCTACAGGAGCAATTTAAACACGGAGCATTTTTGACAATGTCATTAGTCCCCCGCCTGCCCCCCCCCCCCCCCCCCCCCGAATTGGTTATGAACTAGCTCTCTAGCCTGCTGTAAAGACTTTGATAATTAGGCTTTTTTGTTACTAATGTTGGCAGGGTGTCACTTCAGCAGATAAACTAGCTACAGAAGGCTCGGAAGCGCTGGGCTTTACTTCACGAGAAGCAATTATTTAGCTTTTTGATGAGGTAACACCTTAGATTAATTCCCTTTAGCTCCAGTTCTATTTATTTGTGTAAGAAAGGGCTGCATTTAGGAGGTGTGTAGATAAAACTAGCTTTGTGGAAGAGAAAAAAATTTAAATCAATCTTAGAAATATCTGGGCATATTATCAGTTACTGAAGCGCATCTGCTAACAAACGGCATCAGTACCTGTTTTTCCTCAAGCCTTCCAGTGTGAGGGGAAAAAAATCTAATACTTGCTTTTCCCATTTCCTTTTCTCTTCTGAGGTTCCACCATCTACTGTGGACTATCTGAAGAAAAATGGGATTGACGTGTTGGTCTTGCAAACAGAGAAGGCTGTGCAAGAGTACAATGCCCTGGCTGCTCAGGGTGTCAAAGTGGGGGGAGTCTTCCATTCAACCTGCTGAAGCCCTGCAGCTCATTCCGCCTGCCTCCACCGCTGCCAAATCAGACACTCCTCCCCACTGAGTCAAATTACAGTCGACAGCGTGGGGACGTACGTGCCAAGGCATTTGCGCGCTGACAATCTAAAATGCAAGGACAGTTTATTAGTTCAGGATTTAAGCAAATAGAGTCCTCGCAAAAGGGGGCTGTTAATGAAATGAATTATAGAACCATTTCCATACATTCTTCAGGTTGACTTAATCTTCCTCTGAAGGCTGTACGTGTTCTGGTTACTTAACTTTTCACCTGTTGGCTATATTAAGATACTAGGTTTTAAATACTTTATTAGGAAATGGCCCAAAATTACAGTATTGGCTGTTGGAATGGAGCCATAAGGTAGCTGATGAGTAAAATCAAGTGGTAGATACGAAGCGGGGGTAAAGAAGCACTTTACCATCGTTGTATAAATAAGTTTAAAATAAAATACATTAAAAAATAAACCCAGATCATACAACTTTGCCTCCTGCTGGCAACTTCAGTCAGCATATTGACTAATTCAAGAACACGTAATTTTGCACTTTTAAAGTTTACATTGAACCTGGAAAAAGGAAAAAAAAATCTACAGGGAATAAACCCAACATCTGGGCCTTAAAGAGCTTTCCTGTGAATTGTGCCGATCGACTTGTGCAATACACATCTATTCAAAAGTTTCTACGTGCTGAAAATCATCAGATTTGTCACAAAACTGGAGTTTGCAACATAAAATTGTTGATCTTTAGGAAATCAGTCTAAATTGCTGCTAGCAAGGTGCTGATAGCAAGCTGGGGATGGATGTGAGAATCCTTACCGGTCATTATCCGATGATTTAAACATTGTGCCAACAAGTGTATCATTACACTGAAAGTTTAAAAGATCTCTTAGTTACTCTTCTTCATGGGCTTCTATTAATATTACCAGTTACAAGTTACCTACTGTAGATGTATTTATTTTCCCCCCGCCAGGCTCACTAATTCTTGAGCTGTGCATATTAAGCCTGTGTGTATTAATGAAATACAAAGATGATGCTGTAAAAGCCCTGAGGCACTTAGAGCTATCCAAGTAGTAGCAGAGAGGCTTAGATTGGTATGAGAATGCAATGATTTTCCCAAGACCCAAGAATAACCTTTTACAAAATACTATTTCTGTTTATTTGCTCTAGGAATCATTTAAAACTTTCTATCTGATAAAATACAGTGTGGTGTGAAAGCAAAGGGAAAGCGAGTACTTGGAAGTTTTATCTTGAATCTAATTACAGCAATATTTTCTAGTAGCGTGGCTGTATTTGAGGCAACAGAAACAAGCAAGAACTGCCTTTCCAGCTGCATCCCTGGTTCTGTGACACAGCAGCTGGTGTAACGCGCCTCGCAACTGCTGTGACATGTATCTGAGTAACTTGCATGGTGTGAAGTAGAAGGTGAAGTGCTGACCCAGAAGGCTGTAGTCATCCCAAGGGGATGCCAGCAGAACCAGTTTCTACTCATCTGCAGAGTGTGACGACTTTTTGCATTAAATGTTGTTACCTTATAATGGAAGTGGTTTGACTCTCTTGGTTGCAGTCATACATTTGCGTTATTTCATGAGCTTTGGGGCCTTAGGAAGAGACTTTGTAAGGCTTTTACTGAGACGACAGCTCCAGGGTCTTTTAAGCACTGCAGTATGCACGTTACTGTTAGGAGAAGTTGAGGAAACACCTGATCTTTTACCTCCCATTTTTTTCTTTTTTAAAAAAATAATTTCATATTAATGTGGTACCTTAATGATGAAGCCACATTCAACAAAACTGCTCAGCCCAGGCATTTGAGGAAAATGCCTGGCTACGTAGCTGGTGCTACGTGTCCTCCCAAAAAGCATGAGAGGAGCGCAGCCCGCGTAGCTTTGCCAGGTGACTTTCAGAGGTGTGCCTTGCCCAGCTTTGTGCTGCAGCCTCTTAATTGTTGTTCCTTTCATTTGGCTACCGGTAGGATGCAGAAGATTCCACTTCCAAAAAGAGGGAGCTGCAGCGTGCAAAGTGGATTTCTCTTTTTAAAGACAAACTGCTACGTTTCATCACCATCGGTGTGAAATTTCAGTATCGACAAGGAGATTGTCTGCTGCAAGTCTTTTTCATCCGTATCTTCTATTCCTGCTCTTGTCACAGCTTCCTGAGTCAGCTTTGTCAGTTCCCACAAAAGCGCCTGCTCTACTTGGGCTGCTCCAGTCCCTGAAAGCCCAATTTCCTCTTTGGTGCCTGAAATTGCTTTGCTACATGGTGGAAACAGCTGGGACTGATTCATCAAAAAATTCAACCAGAGCTCAAAACCAGTATCTTTATTAAATCGCCGCTTTCAGCTAGAGCCATAAATAATTCGTTAAAATTATGGGCTCCTTGCCCAAATCGTGGGAACGCACTTTTACAGGGCAGGATTTCTCACATATACCACTTCTCTGCCTCCCACCAGGAAAACGATCTCCCACCCTGACATTCTCATTAAAGCAGAGCTGCGGCTGGGCTGGGTGCCAGGAAGATCCCACCCCAGCTGCTCTGCTGCTGAGCGGGACGGTCCCCAGCCCTTATCTTTGTGAAGCAGCATGCGCGAGCTGGCAGCCGGGAGAAACGGCTGTAAAAAGGCTCGCAGACACACCGAGCGCAACACAAGCCGCATTTTTGAAGGGGCATCAGGCAGCGTTTGTGCAAAGCGTAGCACGTACCAGCCTTCAAACTTTATTTTGAAGGCCCACTAATATTGTCTTAGCCAACTGGAAAATAAAAATACAGCCTGCTCCCACATTCCTGGTGCCTGCTGCTAAGAATAAATGGGAAGATACGAGTGAAATAAGATGAAAATAGCGATTGCGTCTCTGACTTGGTCAAAAGATTTGAGAAGTCAGGCAACCAAGGCAGGAATCCAGAGGAAACCCATCTCTGTCAGCTGGAACCCAAGGCAATGGTATATGGTCCTGATTTAAGTGTGTGCCCCATTCTTGCGTCTTTCCAAGAACTTTGTACTTTTTGCAGCGAGTGTGCCCGCCTGCTTCGTTTTGCTGTACTTTTTAAAACAAGATATGTGAAAGCCACACCGGGTTTGAGTTAGTATCCCATAAGCTTCAACTTTGTTCCAAATACATTTATGCATTGTTTTAAGAGTTCTTGACTTGATAATTGCATTATTTATTTGCAAAGTTCTAAGAATTTGCCTAATGAATTTCAATGGACTTCAGCAATCTGATCATGAATTTCCTATTAAAAAGCGTTCAGAGCTAGGCTTCCCCCCCACCCCCAGATGCTGTATGTAATTAAATCTGCAATTAACAGTAAACAGGACAACGCATTTTCAAACCACTAAGCTATACCCCTTTCACACGAGTTCAGCCTTTTCTCTGCCAGATTCTTGCCCCTCTTCCCTTACGTCTAATTAGGAGGTAAAACGCAGAGGTGAGGGGTGTTTGATCATTACTCATTTTGAGGAGATTATTTGCCCTTGCTTCTAGATCACTCAGTCTCCCTGTGGCTGCAGCTCTGTACTGGCACCGTGTTCCTACACTTGGAAACGTTGGAGAGGACAGGATCTCCCCATACTTGGGCGATTGTGATCTGAAGTGCCTTGTTCCCTCTTCAGCAGAATTAAAAGATGCAAATTATCTTTGTGCATGAGTGCAGCCCTTTGTTTTGCTTTTCATTCTGAGATCAATCATCTTTTAGGCTATTGCAGTACAGAAGTCCAACAATCCTCCAAAATTCAAGGACAACGGGTGAGCGGGTGGAGGCAATTCTGAGATGACACGAAGCCCTGGAGCTCCACAGAGCATGAACTCCAGTGTTTTTGAGAGCAGAAAAGCCTAAATGCCTCAAACCTGGGGATGGGATGGAAAAGTCAACATCTAGATTTTAAAAAATGGAAAAAAAAATAGATTACACAAATTTCCTTTCAGATTTCCCATATGTTGGAACATGGTGTGAAAATGCATCTTTTAAAGAGAAAGTAAGCTAAAATACACTGGAGATCAAGGTGTAAGCAGCTTTAAAAAAAAAACCAAAACAACAAACCACAACCGAAAAATAACAAAACAAAAGCAAACCTACTGAGTAGGAAGGGAAAGGGCAGCAGCAACAGAGTGGTAGCATGCTGCACAGAAAGACCTGCTACAACACAACGTATTTGTAAGGGATGTTTTACTAGGGCCTGTAGGGATAGGACATGGGGCAACTGTTTTGAATGGAAAGAGAGTGGGTTTAGATTGGACCCAAGGAAGAAATTCTTTACCATGAGAGTGGCCCAGGCTGCCCAGAGCAGCTGTGGGTGCCCCATCCCTGGCAGGGCTCAAGGCCAGGCTGGACGGGGCTGGGAGCAGCCTGGGCTGGGGGGAGGGGGCCCTGCCCTGGCAGGCGTGGGAGTGGGTGGTCTGGAAGGTCCCTTCCAACTCAGATTGTTCTGTGATTTTATGTTTGCAAGACTGCTTCAAAGTAGGAATCAGAGAAAAAACTACAGGATGACATCAAGAAAAGCCAACTATTGGAATAATTCCATTAGGAGACTGGGAACATTCACAGCAGTCTTACATTTACAAGTGGTTTTAGACATCTTGAAATCACAGATTAAGAACTTTTCTGTAGCCCTTCAAAGTCTGATTCTTGGTGGCAAGTGATCTTTGCCTGCTACGTCATATAAAGGAGCTCAAGCATAACACAAGGGGAGCAAAATAATATAAATTTGTTCCAGTGCAGCGCTCAAAGGAAGATGCCAATATTTTGATGCTGAAAGTGGGGGTGGGAATTCTGGCCAGAACAGAATAGCTGTTTGGTCATCTGTGGCCTGGGAACAAACAATAAATCACAACTCAAATACTAAGTTATGCTCAAATACTCAGAGCAGCCCAACTGCGCTGAGGAAAGGCAGAGCTGATGCCAGACAGCTGGCTCATGCCAGGCCCCGGGGGGGTTATCTGCAGGCCTGGGAGGAGCACAAAAGCTTGGCTGTGCTGCCCGTCGCCGAAATGGGCGGCAGGCAGGGCTGTGCCTATCACAGCATCAGTCGTGGCCAGGAGCAGAGGGACACCATGGACGTGAACGTCTTTATCGGGATGACAAAATGCAGAAATAGGGGTGAAATGTAAAATTGAAAGGGGCGGGGGGGGGGGGAAAGTCTGTAATGAGCTCACGCAACTCATCAATTATCTGCCCGGACACAGCTTCATAATAAGAGATGTCCGTCAACCCTGTCCACTGGGAACTGCACCGAGGATGCCAAAGAGGAATCGGAGGGTAACAGCTCGGCTGTTACACGTGCAAGAAGTTTTCAACGCAGTGCCCTAAAGGTGAAATACCAAAAAACACCTTTGTAAGAGCAGCTGCACTAAGAAAGGATATTTAATTCAAGAATAACTAAAGCAGCTAAATAGTTTTATGGTTATGAGTCTTTGACTCACAACATGTCGGTGCTAAAATATTTTTAAGTAATTAAAATAGTCACAAAACCCCAAAATATAAATAATTTTAAAAGTCACAAAAAACTTGCAGTAATCCCTTCTTAGCCTAGGACTGCACAGGCACACATGTTCACTCATGAAATACAGGAAGCAAAATTAGCACAAGTTTTCCAATTTTATTGTAGGAAAGCACACGAGGGGTTATTATTTACGTTGATCTCTGTACAACTGGAAAATATTTCTTTCACTGCTTCATTTACTTGCTAAAAATACACCTTTTTTAACAATTGCTTGATGGACACAGGTAACGCTTGGCTGCTGCACTGTAAAGTTTCTCACATTAGGTGCTCCTAGAAAATCCTACCAAAGGATTGCCACAAATTGTAGGAAGTTCCTCAGTCCGCTGAAGCCTTGCATACAGGAGCAATGCACAGGCATTTTACAACAGGAATGCCGAAGGATCTCATTTTTAGAAAGTTCTTGTCCCTCCGTATTCCCTGCGTACCTCCTTAGGGGAACACGGACAAGCTGCCTGACTTCTGCTTAATCAAGAGCATCTTTGGCTACTTCAGCTGATCAGAAATGAGTTCCGACTGCCAAAACTGCTGCCGAACCGGAACACTGAACAGATTTTCTCATCCCAGTAAGATTGGTTCAGGCCAAGATCCCCACACAGAAACAGATTCCCTAAAACTCTGTGGGATGGAGTTAGTAATTTTCCAACCCATGGTATTTAATCGCATTGTTCATAAAGACATACAAATGTGCAACCCAAAGAGTTGGATCACAATTCAGAAATTAATATGTTTGACTCCATTTTACGTAAACAAAAGTAGTAACGTACTGTTTTGTGGCTGTAACTCAATTAAACTCCATGTCCTGCTAACTGAAGTTCTGCTGCTTGCACCAGCAGTTCCTCCTCTCCCCACACTGCAACACGAACAACCTGTGCCCTCCCCAGAATTACTAGCTTCAGTACAGCTGTAGAGGATGTAAAATATAAAATAGCTCAGGATTTAGCCTACGGCAATTGGCAATTTCACTTTGAGGTGCAGTTCCTACACAAGAAAAGCACTTTAGAATATTTTCTTTTTTTACTAAGAATTTAAGTATCAATGCACAAATGCAAGTTTTCAACACTCAAAACCAATAAACCCCCAAACCCCACAACAAACCCACCCCAACAAACCCCCGAACTCCTCAGCTTTGTTTCAGAGTACTGTAAAAAAAATGTTGATTTATGTGCCTAAGCATTTACATAGTAAATACCTTAGTAAATACCTAGCAGAAAACCTAGAGGCCTTGAAAAGAAACTTTTGATTAAAAACTGAAGATACAGCCCAATGAAATTATGAGAATGCTGACTAAGAGCTGTCTTGATCTTGTTGATTCAATATAGAATCACATGCATTTTCTGGAAACTACTCTCAGTTGGCTGAATAACTCCTGTATTGGTCTTTCTGCTTCTTAAGAGCAGACCAATGGCTCTTCAGCAGCTTTATTTCTATGGCTGACTTTCTTTTATGCAAGTGTGAAAGTGTTTTGGTTTGGTTCACTACCTTGGAACACAGCATATTGCTTTCACATAACACAACGACCCCATAAATACATTTCTTTTAGCGACAGCCTTCACCGTCTGGCAGGTTTGGGCATTATATAAACTTTGACAGGTTTGCTGAGGGGTATGGTCCCTTCTATGCCGTTTTCAGATTGTGGGAGAGCCTCCAAGCTCTCGCTCCAGGTAGATTTTGGAATTTTAGCAGATGCCTTGCTCCTGTTGGAATTGTAAGCCAGCAGCAACCGCACTTCAATCTGACATGGCTCTGCAGAGAAAAAAACCCAAACAATAACCGAAATGTGACTGGGATCACACAGCGAACAACCAATACTGAATGAAATTTTCTCTCACATATGCTGGGTAAAATACAGAGCCACTCTTGGCTAACCAGAATCCAACGTGGTATCTGAAAATTCAACTTTTTCATTACATTCAGCACAGCAGAATTAAATATGGTTTTAGGGTTCCGTCCCGCCCTTGTTATCACTTAAAATGAGAATCTCAACGACTAACTTACAAATAGCAACTTTCAAAAATAACTGTTAAAAGTAAATGCAACCAAATAGTAATAAAATCATAAAACCGCCACAGAACTAGCAGGCCTTGCTCCATTTACGGCAAAATTACGTAGATCCAGATGACGTCTGGCAAGACTCACAGCGCAGCGGATTGCTTGAAGACTCTTCTGCTGGAGGATTTTACACTGCTAGACAGCCTTGTCCCCTCTCTCACCACCACAGCAGCTATATCCCAATACTGTCCGCAAGATCATAGGATCACAGAACAGTTTGTGTGGAAGAGAGCTGTACAGACCACCCAGTCCCACCCCCCGCCAGGGGCAGGGCCCCCTCCCCCCAGCCCAGGCTGCTCCCAGCCCCGTCCAGCCTGGCCTTGAGCCCTGCCAGGGATGGGGCACCCACAGCTGCTCTGGGCAGCCTGGGCCAGCGCCTCGCCGCCCTCACGGGGAAGGGTTTCTTCCTCACGTCCAACCGAAATCTCCCCTCTCTCAGCTTCAAGCCATTCCCCCCTGTCCCACCGCTCCCTGCCCTTGCCCAAAGCCCCTCCCCAGCTTTCCTGTCGGCCCCTCCAGGCACTGGGAGCTGCTCTAAGGTCTCCCCGGAGCCTTCTCCTCCCCAGGCTGCACAGCCCCAGCTCTCCCAGCCTGTCCCCACAGCAGAGGGGCTCCAGCCCTCTGACCAGCTCCGTGGCCTCCGACGGGCCCGCCCCAACAGGTCCGTGTCCTTCTGATGCTGAGGACCCCCGAGCTGGACGCAGCGCTGTGGGGGGGTCTCAGCAGAGGGGAGCAGAGGGGCAGAGCCCCCTCCCTCGCCCTGCTGGCCACGCTGCTGGGGATGCAGCCCAGGGCACGGGTGGCTTTCTGGGTGTGAGCACACATCGCTCAGTCATGTTGAGCTTTTCATCCACCAGCACCCCCAAGTCCTTCTCCTCAGGGCTGCTCTCAATCCCTTCTCCGCCCAGCCTGTGTTTGCTACTGGACATGACTCCAACCCACGTGCAGGACCTTGCACTTGGCCTTGTTGAACTTCATGAGGTTTACACTGGCCCACTCCTGAAGCCTGCCAAGGTCCCTCCAGGTGGCATCCTGTCCCAGGTGTGTCAGCTGCACCGCTCAGCTTGGGGTTATCAGCAAACTCGCTGAAGATGCGCTTGATCCCAGCGTCCATGTTGCCAACAAAGATGCTGAACAGTGATGATGATTTCACTTCATTCTTCTCCCAGTGATCGTAACAAAAATGGGCTTTCGGTCTATACAGTATGACTCTGAGCAGCATGCTGGACTATATCCCCATCAAAATTTTCCTTTCTAGACTGAAAACCACAATTCCTTTAGGCTTTCCCTATGGACTTGTACTGGTTTTGGCTGGGATACAGTTAATTTTCCTTCCCAGTAGCTCACATGGTGCTATGTTTTGGATTTGTGACCGAAATGGTGTTGATAACTCTTTAGCTACTGCTGAACAGTGCAGTATTCATGAGTTTTCTCACTTTTGCCCTTCTGATTCTCTTCCCCATCATCCCACCGGGGGCAGGGGGCAGCCACCAGGTGCTGTGTGGGGCTTAACTGTACACGAGGGTTAACCCACAGCAGAACCACATTACTGACACCTAAATGAAACCCACCTCATTTTAAGATGCAACGCCCAGGACTGCAGCAGTTCTCCAGCTGAGATGTCATCAGCACCAGACAGAACACAAGAAATAACCTTTTCCCACAGCCATCCCACAGCTCAGCTAACACCTCCCCGAGACTCACCTGCTTGCCATCCTGTCAACCCTTATTTGTAGCCTGCAGTCACCCCTACTGCTCGTGACATACACCTCTCGGTGAAGCTGTGCTTTGCGTTTGGGCATTCTCCTCCCTAAGCACACACTTGTTACTGGTCTTCAGTAAGTTCCATTGTCTTGAATTAAGGCGATTTCTCTACTTTCAATTCTGACCCTGTTTCCTGAACCCCTCCCAGCTCAGTGTTCTCCCCACGTTTTATATGCCTAAGTGCCAATTTCAAAGTTAATAGCTAAAATAATGGCTAGGGGAGGCACCAGGATGGGCCACGCTTAAAAACACCCTCCCAGTGAATGCTGTGGAAGCAGAAATAAGAACTTGATTCAGCTCTCTCTGGTACAGGATCAACCTTTAAATCCAGACACTTCCAGGTGTAGAAACAACACCGTTTTTTCTTCTCCAAAACAAAACAAAGATAGTGGGATGAACATGTACACCATGGAAGCAGTAAATAAAAAGGAATACGTGAAAGAACATGGTGCTAAACAAAAATCTGTTGGTTAAAAAAAAATAAATCATTAAATCCTATTAATAAACTGCTCAGAAGAAAACCCCACACTTTTGAATAAACATGAAGGGATTAAAAGAAAACAGGACAAAGGGAGCTGCGAACAAATACTCTCCGCTTTTGTTGTTTGAAGCCCGCAAACCAATTACTGAAGCGCCTTCATGGGGGAAGTGTGAAAGCCAACCGAGCCGGAATGGGGACGGTGGAGCTGCCTATTTCATCAGAGCTAAATGGTGGGGTTTTGGGGTGTTAAAAAGGTGAAAGTTTAATCAGCAGTGAAACTGTACTGTCGAGTACACACAGTTCCAAAGGTTCTCTGCCACGCTCAAATACCTGTCAGATCTAAACCAGTGAGTTACAATGAGTCAGTTTACCCGGACTCCTTGCCATTAAAAGAGGATGCAGATCTGACTCCTACAACTGATACCGCTCTGCACGGAAAGGGGTGAGCTCACCTTGTGTACATGCTCCTGCGCAAAGGCTCCCAGCGCTGGGAGACTGCAGGTGCAGCCCCCAGCACGTAGCAAGCACCATGAGAGCAGCCCCCCTAGAGCCCTGTGCAGCAGCACTGCCCTGTCACCCAGGGAGCGATGTATGTGCTCAGAGGCTGCAAGAACAGAAACCTGAGCAACACAGCAGGCAGCATCAACAGCTGTAGACTCCAGGATCCTCCAAGCCCCCAAGACGGTGGGCACATAGCTCTCATGTGCAGGAGACTGGGATGAAGGAAGACACATTCTTATCTTAGAAAAGTGCAGCAACACAATCACGTAAATCTGTATCATTAATGTTACCTGTCCAGGCTGTGTGCGAGAGGTAAACCTGAGTTATCAGTCTGTGCCTTCCAGGACCAGGATTTCGAAAGTCAGCTGGTTTAGGATGGATTAGCTGTGCTTGTCCATCTGGATACAATACCTGGAGGGGTGGGGGTAGAGAAATAAAAAAAATAAGAAAAAAAAAAAAAAAAAAAAAAAAAAGAGAGATGAAACAACTGAATGACAACTGGACAGGGGATTTTCACAGCGTGCATTACTTTGGTGTTTTCTGTTTGAGTTTGGAAGGCAAGGGGGTGTGCTTTATCATGAAGCCAGGAGTCTGGTTGCCCTGGATGTAATGGCCACACACTGGCCAATCAGACCCACAGCACAGGTGGAAAAAAAAATACATCAGCTTCTTTCTCTGCATTGTAAACAGAGATTTTAATTCCTTTGTTATGCTGTGAATTTGCATATTTTACTTGGCATCACACCCCACCTACCTCCGGAGCTGCATTTGAAACCAGTATTTCAGCAGCAGGAAGAAATTTTAAGTTGTAATTACAGAGAGCAGAGAGCCTGCATACTTCTGTACCATTCAGAACAGCTTCTTTTGCTCCTCTTTCTCCCACTACTCAAGCTGGAAGTTCACGAGCGTTTATTTATGCTCATGTCCATAATGTGCTGAGTGCATGTGGAAGCACCATGTGGAGCACAGAATGGCACCGCAGTACTCAAAGCCTCAGGAACTGCACACAAGTCAACTCAGCGCACAACATACAACCCAGTTTCCGAATGTTTGGTCATAAAAGACAGAAATCCAACACTGTTACTAATAGAGTGTATAATTATTTGCAATTTAGAAGTATTGACAACCTTAACCCTAAGATGCAATTTTGTTTGCATCGATATCAAGTGACTGCTTACCTGAACTTTAACGGTTCCCTGGGGATCCTGCACATGTTCCAGGGTTGCATCAACATCCAGTGCCACTACCAACCCCGATGTAAACCTCAGCGGATTATCAGATTCACCGGTAGGCTCAATGATATTCGCAGTAGCTCTATGGAGCTACTAGGGGCAAAGTAGTTGGCAAAAATAAGGAGGTGGGGGGAGGAGGAAAAGAAAAAAAAAAACAAACAAACCACACAATCATTTCTGTTCTTAATGAAGAAGTTGTACATGAACTTTGGATTCTTTTAAATACTACCAGGAATTATTAAGTTGTCTGTATTTTTAGCAGTAGTCCTGGGGATGTTAGGTAAGAAGAAAGCCTTTGAAAGAATAACACTTGTGACTGACCAAGAACCCGAATTCTAAAAGCTTCATGGTGTATTAGGATCTAGTCAGATGCTAAGACAGTCTGCAAGAATATTGCATTTTAGTTCTCTGAGTTAAGCTGACCTGCTCTGGAAGAGGAAGGTGGAGGAAGGTACTTTGTCGCAGAGTTGTCTGAAGAATCTTGACCACTTCCGAAGGCTTGGATGTCACAAGTCTGGGCATTAAGTCCAGCAATTTATCTACAAGACTCCCTTGCATATGTGGGAGCTCAGAGATGAAACATCTGTGTTAAGAATAAATCAAAAATCATATACTTTTTTCAACATTTTCAACAGCATTGCTATTTTCAGCCAAACCACTTAATCTTTGTATTTAATTATAACAACAGAGTTAGATATGTAGATTCCTCTTCTGATGCACGTCTCGTACATAAGATAAAGATTATTTTGGCTAGTGATGTTGGGACCATACCTTGTGCTCAAACTGACAATATCAAGGGCTATGCAGATCTCACTTTTTAGGTCCTTCATCAATACAAAGCCTAGTGGGCAAAGGAAACTAGATCCACAAAAAAGGAGGTAGAAATGTTGAGGTGCCCATCAACAACACGTTCATGAGAAGCAGATATTGTAGGGATTCATCCGCGCAGATCGCACGTGCAGCTGTAATGCGACACAGATAGGAAGAGCGCTAACTGAATGAGACCACGAGCAATCCCAGTACTCCACGCTCATCTCGATGTCACAAAGCACCAGCTGAATGAAAGAGCCGTTCCTACAACAGCTGCCTCGCAGACTTTTGAAACTGGTACTTCTCGGGGAAGACATGCATATGCCTAATTCTTTATGCAGTGCACTTTCATCTGGTGAACTAAATAGTTGACAGGATCTAACACATCCACACGCCCAATATGTGAGTTGCCTGACCTTCTGCTGCAGCAAAGTTTCCAGAATGTTGGGGTTTTTTTTCTACCAATATTTATGACAGTATTAATTACTACAGCTGAGGAGTGAAATTTTAACAGTAAACTAGAATTGGTAAGACAAAAAAAAAAAACCCAAACAACTCAAAACTACCTAGTTCTTGAGGTCAAGAACAGAGAATAGAATCCACTCTATAGCTTGGGACAACAGCTCTCACAAGACCATTTGGTATTTCTTGTTCTTTGTATAGAAGTAAAATTGAGCTACTACCCTACATCCCTGCGTGCAGAAGATGTTTTGTTAGACTGAGTCATTGGTGGTTTATCTGTTATTATCAGCAACTGTGTTGTTATCCTGCGGTATTTAGCAGTTTTGTAAGCCTAGTAAATACTCCTGCAATTGTCCAGGGAGGAGGGGGGGGGCGGGGGGAGCACCATTTCTGTAGGGGAACCACCTCTCCAACAAAGGGCTCCCCTCCCCACTTTTCAAGTCCGGTGTTGCGCTGTATCTTCACCAACAGCTGAGTCTATAAAGCCTAGACAGGAATACCAGGCATGCCCAAAGCAGCTTCAGCTCCTCCAGAAGTGAGATTTTTTTTCACGATCCTGGTGGTGCTCTACAGGACCTCAGAACCAATAAATGGAAACCTCTTCCACCAGCTGGGCAAGGGTGGAAAAAAAATACCATACTCTCCTCTGAACAGGCTACGAGGGCCACGCAGGGATACACAACCTCATGTTCCTATAACTGCCACTACACAGACTACAAAGACAACAACTTTCAACTGCTCTGTCATAGGATGCAGCTAAAATCAGGCACGCTGAGGCTGCCCAACTTAGACACTGGGATTTTACACGTCTGACCATTTACAGGGGACATCACAGCTAAATGACAAGATCTACCACCACCCAGATTCCCTTTTGCAGAATTCATCACCGTGTATAGGAGTTAAATTGCTGAGAAATACCGATGAGTTTTGTTGGTCCCGAGACTCAGTGCAAGGAAAAGATACAAAGCAAAGGAACAGTTTATTCACTACTAGCAAATGAGCTAAACATTACGGAATGGGTAGATTTGGTTCCCTCTTCTCATCACGTAACCAGCCACAAATGCCAAGCATACAGACCACGAAGAAACTGGAATTTAATCAAAACCAGAGATGGAATTCTGCTCCGCCATCTCTAGATACCTGTATCTCTGGCCTAGCTATCCAACTCCCTCCTGAGACAATGGAAAAAAACCTGGGCATCCCTCATCTGACTTATTTTAGACATCCAGATTAGGAGAAAATGAAAGAAATACCTCTCCAGTGAGAGGAAAGTTGGGTGAGTGCTTCAGCAGCAGTGGTCTTACAAAGCAAGTATCAACACCTGGGTGAGATGACTCCAACCCTGAGCATACAGACTGTTCACTCACTCATTTACAATTTAGAAATTTGGGATAAAGGGACAGGAAATTCCCTTTTTTGTCATATTCCTAGGAAAGCTCTTCCACTGATCCCACAGTTAGAAAGGAGTTTACTTCTCGCTTTACCATTATCTCATGGTAGCAGTCCCCGATGTATGACAGCAACAGGGGAAGGGAGATGTGAAGAGGTGAAAAACAAATGGAATATTCCCCGATGACAATGGTCAGGGGACTTTCTAACATAAAGTGAAGAAGCAATGGAATTTCTCACCTCTGAAAGGAATCCACTTCTTGTAGGAATTTTTCACACATCCCAAAAAGGGGTTCCACTCTGTAACGAAGATAACATTCCTTGTTCTAGTTTTAAATAAAGAAAACTGTCTGTAAGGCTATAAGCATTCAGGTGTTTTGGAATCCAGTTCAAGCTCCTAAAAACTACAAGATCTTACAATTTTGAGGCCATAAAGATGTTCCCCGCAAGAGAAAAAAAAATTAATTGCCATCTCCCTCCCCACATTCATATCCCCCTCCCACAAAAATTCATTTGCATAAGGCATAAAATTAAGGTCACAAAGCCACTATTTGAAAACATTACCTCTCCACCTACAAAACAAGAGGTTAAAAGGCAAAGATATCATGGACCTCTAATGGCAACACAGTAAATTGATGGCAACAAACTCAGAGCAAAAGCAAACAAGTTAGGATACTAACCTTTGCTCTAATCCCACCAAACGGAGTTCTAATTCTACAGCCATCCAAACCCGTGTGTAACTTCACTGGCCTCAGCAGCCAAAACAAACCACCCAGAGCCTCTCACATTGCCCAAGCCAGGCAAACACACGAGCGTTTTGAGTCTGAAGTCACACAAATGTCAGTTGCAGATCCATCAAAAAGACAACTCTTTTCTGATGCTAAAAAATCAGCAACTAATACTTAATGAGGCAAACATGATTAGCGTGCTCTTTGATACATGACTGTTCCTCACTTCAACAGGTTCCAAATATCAACTCTACAACATTTTAATCCTATTTGTACGTTTATAGCTGAGAGAACTCACCTCCCAAAACACATCTTCCCAATAATTCTGTCATTAGATTTAGTGCTGCGGCACTATACAGCTACCCCAAAGGCAAAAGGCGGCTCTGCGTTCTGAACTGCTTTAGCAAATGGTTACTGGCATGCCGCGATCTTTTGTGCGTCTAATTGCTCCTTGCTGTTTATTTAAGCCAAGCTTAAGGAAAACTAAGCTTATAGGTAAGACTAAGAAGATCCTCCACCAGGTCATCCTTACCCTCTAGTGGTACGCGCAGTCACTATAAGCTGTAACGCCTTCGCCTGCAGTCTCATGTGGTGAATAATGACCACTTGCCTGCTCTCCACTCCGTTGTACATGAACTCCATTTTGTAAGTTTCTTCCATGATCTGTCAGATAGACACCACAGGGGTGAGGAACCATCAGACTCCGTTAAAACGCTTCCACAAACACGATCGCAAGATTCCGGGATTTTTCCTCACACTGAGGAACACATTAATCCACAAGTCTCATTCTTTTGGTGAAATTCTTCATGGCACAAAGCGACACTTAATACCAAAAGGTTATCTTGGCTGTATTAAAGAAATAATTCACGAAACCTGGCCTGAAATCAAGCCCTCCCTCCACTGGCAGTCTATCTTTTGACACTGCATTTTAAATTTCCAGGGGCAGGGCGCTCGCTGGCTCCCACTCTCTGCTCTGGAATACAAAAGGTGAGCAGCACAACAGAGCAGCCTCAGGGGTCCCGCTCAGGTTTACAGTTTTGGAGCTAGATTTGACAAGTTCTCTTGAACACAACTTTACAATCAACAATACTTCACGTACTGCAGCTGATGATGGGAACTATCGTATGATAAGTATTGTTCTGGGTTATTTTAGATACACGGTTAAAAGCACAGACAGGATGACACTGCACGGTTTTGCTCACCGTACTTTTTCTGTCAAATAGATGGGCTTAAGTAGACGAGAGAAGTGCTCAAATTAATACAGTCTAGTTCAAGATGACTGTATAGAAGCCACGAACTTGCAAATTGTTTAATAGGAAATATTCCCTCACCTTGCATTGACGGGAAGTGATCCACATTCACAATCACAACAGATAAAACCTCCCAGGGGGTTCACGTGCTACTGAGAAGGGCACCCAAGACAGACAGTTCAATTAGGGAAGATTTAAAAAGCTGATAGGCTTTTGTTTCTACTCACCCCTGGGGACAACTGTCAACAGCATAGAAGGTTTTGATGCGTAGCAGTACCTGCCTCTTATTACATCTTAATTAACTGAAGACTCAACATGTCAGCAGAGTTTCCCAGCAGATCCATGAACCTGCTTTTACCTTAGACTCATTCCCAGATTATTTAATAGCTTGCTTTCTCCTTTACCTTTTCTTAGGGATTAGCTTCAGTTTTTCCAGGTTCCAATCATTTTTACATCACAGAATCAGAATAACTCAGGTTGGGTACGACCTCCAGAGGTCATCCAGCCTGGTCCCCTGCTCAGAGCAGCTCTAATTAGATCCAGTTACTCAGGGCCACATCAAGTTGTGAACACTTCCAAGGACGGAGAGATTCCCCCCACCGCTCTGGGCAACCCGTTACAGTATTTAACCACCCTGACGGTAAATTTTCCCCCTTTATATCTAATCACAATTTCTCATATTCTGATCCGTGCCCACTGCCTCTTGTCCAGAGCAGTCTGGCTCTGTCTCATCTGTATCCTATGATGAGGCAATGGAAGACAGCAGTAAATCCACTCTGAAGCCTGCTCTTCTCCAGGCTGGACAAGCCCAGTTACCTCAGCCTCTCCTTGCAGGGAATGTGCTCCAGCCCCTGACCACCTCGGTGGCCCTCTGCTGAACTTCCCCCAGATCATCAGCATCATCCTTCCACTGGGGAGGCCAAAACACAACACAGCCCTCCAGATGTATCTCCTCAGGGCTGAATAAAGGGGAAGGATCACCTCCCCAGACCCGATGGCTACACTCTTACTAGGACAGTCCAGGGTGCCACTGGTCTTTGCGGACAACACATTGAACATGAAGCCACCAGGTTCCCCATGCCAAACACCGTGAGATTGCTATCACCCCAACTCCCCAGCCCAGCCAACCCACCCTGAAGAGCAGCCATTGCCTTCCAGCACATCAGCTGGCTCCTTGATTCGGAGAAGCCTTATCAGCCAACTCCTTCAGCCAGAATCCTGCCAGTTTGGTGAAAAGGAAACAGCACGAGACTGTGCCAAAGGCTTTGCTAAAGTCACAAGATGTGACATCCACTGCCCTCCCCTTGTTCGCAGCACCAGTCTCCCCATTGTGGAGAGCAATGATGCTTGTGAGGCATAAATTCGCCCTTGGGAAACGGATTCTGGCTGTTCCTAACCACCTTGTTGACCTTCACTGCTTTAGAAAGAGCTTTTAGGAGGATTTGGTCCATAACCTGCCCCAGAAACGAGGTGAGGACAAGCAGCCCAGTTTTCTGGATCTTCTTGCTCCTCCGGAAGATGTTTGCCTTTTTACAGTTGTTATGAACCTCTCTCGCTCACCACTCATCTTTTGAAGACAAGAAAAATTACTCCACTTTGGGGGGACTAAGATTTACTTGGACAGAGTATGGCAGTGGAAGGTCAGAAGTGTATTATTGTGGCATGGCCGAGGAAGGGCTCGTATCTGAGGACTTGCCTCCACGCAGACCCAGACGCTTCCACCTCACCTGTTTTGCCGCAGCAGAGGCTAACGCGTTCTGTTTCAGGTACAGAGGAGCTGCCACGTTCCACAGCTTCTCCTGCAAGGCCTACAGGAGAAAACCATGAAATGGTGATAAATACCCAGCTCAGTTTAAACCTTGTAACGCTGCGCTCCATGGGCTTGGGAGCAGGGAAGACGTCCCATCTCTCAGCTGTACACCCACAGGTTGACTGAAAAAGCAGGCCAAAGGTTTCTTTTGTGCTTTTAAATACAACAGGGGGAACTAAGGCCTCCAAAACATGTACGGTTCTATAAACCCACAGAGATACCTACACAACTAGAAAATATAAATCAGAAGTTGAGAATAATATTAACAAAGCTATGGGTTAGAGGCTGGCTGAGCCAAAGACATTGTACTTTTTAAGGAGAACTTTACACAGAATGCAGTCGCTTATAAAAACAATAACTCACTGCTTTATCACCTCCCTGAGACCAAGATCAGGGCAATCTCAAATTGCAGGCAAAAAGCAGAAACAATAACAACTGTCCCCAGAAACACACCCACATAATCATATTTCTGAACTTTGCTGATGACAGCCTCCACTCCACCAAGGATCTCGGAGTTGCTATGAATACCGAGTGTAAAGCATCTACTGATACTTGCGTTAACAAAAAACCACAAAAACCAAAAATCACAGCGCCCAACCACACCCCATTTGCTTTGTGTGTAAAAAAATTAAGAAAGCTTGACTGGATGAGTTATATCACTGCCTCCTTTTTTAAGCTGCCTGACCTTAGATACAGCTACACACAAAGCTGGCTGTAGCCAAAGCTCAGGAACATACAGACTATATCCTCCACTTCAGCTGGTCCCAGAATCCCCGTTAACTACCCCTAAAAGCATAGGGTATGTACATCCTTTAAAAGTTTGGAACCTTTTGAGCCTCAAGAGGCTGGGAAATGAAGATACTTCACACTCCCCATCCCCCCACCAACAGCTTCTTTCTGTGGGGAAAGAAGCAATTGAAAAAAAAAAAACGTACTGAAAAGGGCTGCTCTGACATTCGGGTTCTCTCTACCACATCAGAATATCTAATTGTATGATATTACAAGTTACTTTTCATTTCAGCCACATTACTGACTCCTCTGCATCACCGATATATGGACTATTCTACAGCTTGAGCCAAGAACGGCTGATGCAGCTTTTACGTCCTTCAGCCAGACAGAGCGCTCCTCTTTGCCAGATAAACCATCTGGTTCATGCCAGCCAAACCCTGGAGAAGGGCAACAAAGCCACCTCCAAATGCTGATCCTCAGCCTGGACAGGACATTTCACTTTGGCAAAAGTTTGGATTGAGCTAGGATGGTACTGAACTGTAACACCGCTCAACTAAAATACCTTCTCTGGGTGATAAATGTGTTCCAAGGAGTTAAGGGCTGCCATGAGATATGCCAACCAGCAGCTACACCTTTAGGAAAGAAACTGAAATTCCTTCCTGGTTTTACATAACAAAGCTTTTATTGAGTCCCTTCTGGAAACCTGTTTGTTGCTTGCTTTAGTTCTTGCTATACATGTGTATAATTTACATTCAAAGACCTAAAGAATGCCAGGAGACAAATACTACGCAGGCAGAAGTGAAGCAAAAAATTAGTTCCTGTTTACAGCAAGAAGCTGACTTTGAAAAGGTTTGCTGCCGTGGTGTCAAAGCAACCACTTCATCTTCTAATACCAAACAGACAGATCATTATAGCACTGTAAAAGAAAGCACGACTGATGTTTTGCTCAATCAAGTCTAAAGGATTCCTTTGACGCTGGTGCCAAAAAAAGCTGTCTACAAAACATCATCTATAAAAACCCCACTTCCAGCAGCAGTTTAGCAAAACTCATTCCAGTGGCCACTAGCAGAGAAAAGTTACTCTCGTAACATAAAAGGCTACAGAGCAGTTGCCTCCATTGTGATTTCTGTCAGAAAATAATCTGCACTGGTAATCAACAGAAGCCTTATTACAACAGCAGAGATCTGCACTGGCGTGCTCATTGGCAAAGTTACTGCATAAATTATTGGCCACAGGAGGGAAGCAGGATTATCAGAAACCCATGGAACCTACACTTTCATCATACGTCAGTTTTCAGCATGAACATCACAACATGAAAGGGCAGCACCACTGCAACGGACGGGGGGCATTTTTGAAGAACAGCCCAAAAACCCCAGATGAAGTCAAACCTTGATGAGGAGCAGCTGACACTGAAGGTAAGTTGCAGTGAAATCTGCCATCCCTGCCAGTTCTGACTGCAGTTCTCCAAGCCTCTGAAGATCACTGAAGCATGTGGGGAGGGAAAAAAAAAGAAAGAAAAAAAGAAAGAAAAAAGAAAAAAACAATGTTGAGACAGCAAGCAGGTTAACCTAAATGCACTCAGAATGCAGCAACAGTGAAGCCAGTTATTCCTGCATCTTGCTTTTCTTATCCTTAGAATAAGCACCAGAAACAGTAGCAAAACACACGCTACAAAACAGTTTGCACCTTGGGACTTGGCATGTCCTTTCTTCCCGGAGGCTGACACAAGCACAGCCAGTGGAAGCAGTAAGTCTGTCAACCCGCATTACTCTGCAGCCCTATGGGAACCATACAGCGTAGCAGTTCCAGATTTAACTTAAAACACTCCAGACTTCTACAGCAGCTAACGACCCATTTGCGTTACACTGCTGGGAAACCTAACTATTCACGTTGGCTAAGAAAGGTTGTTTGGAACACGTCAGGCTCATGTAACAAAGCACGTTTGAAATATAGCTGCCTTTTTAAACTAAGCTGAAATCTGATGTACTGATATTTACCCAGCTAGCTGTTGCGTGTTGTCTGGTGTAAGTATTTCTTGTAAATCATACAGCAATAGAAGTAGCTTTTAAGTTGATAGCAAAAAAAACGACAGTTCATTGAACGCAAAAAGGTTTCAGTCCTCTACTCTCAGACATGTTTTAAAATCAAAACTGTGGATTAAGAAAACAAACCTCATTTTTTGTTATAAAACTGAAAACAGATTGGATGATGTGGATTCAACACGTCTCTGTTCTTCTCCGCATTTTGCTTTGATCCAAAGTGTACTAAAATTGTCACTCTAATTCCATACTTCCTACTGTATTATTAAAAAGAACATTTTTTTTTCTTCAGATGACCCTTTCCTTTTCCTTATTTTACATTTATCTTTGTATTTATGATGCAATTCTGAAACTTTGGCCCTGCAAAACCAGAAGGTTGCTGAGCACTGAGACATTAAAAAAACCCACGAGGTATCTGTATAATTTGCAGCCAAAGAAAATCTCTCCTAAGCAGAGGGGCTGTGCCTTCCTTCAATGCAACAACAGGAGAGCCAGCCCCAGCCTTACACAGTGACTCCATTTCATCTTTTCCCAGAGAGCAGAAAAGACTCCTGGGTGCTCAATTCCCATGTCATACTTAATGCATCACAACATGCTAATGGGAAACAGGATGTCATCTCTCAGCTAACAGCTAGGCAGATATTCCATTTTCAAGTCTTCTACGGTTCCCGATTCCACTAATTCTATTTCCTTACAAATCTTAAACAGATTTCAACATCCCTGCAAGACAAAAAAAAGAAAAGAAAAAAAAAAAAGAAAAAAAAATCCTGTTGTATAGATGGAGAAACTAAACTACAAAGACTGATTTGCTAAAAAGCCTGTCTTACAGTTTCAACCACAGAGCCTGGGGGATGAGCGTCAGTCTTCAGCACGGTTAGAAATTTAAGCCCCAAGCAGACACCAGCTCCACAAGGTTTGTGTTACTCCCCCTGATGACAGTAATGACAAAGGAGGAGGGCGTTATGTCCCACCAGACTCCGTTGCAGCGAGCTGCTTCTACCCCTTTCCTCTCAGCAACCAAATTGTTGGCGCAGGAAACCCTTGTCCTCTGCAAAATAACCTTTAATACTTTGGGGTTTGCATTAAATCCTCCCTTCTCTTAAGGGTGGAAAACAACAGCTGCTTTAGTATGGTTCCTGGGTGGTGATCCCAACGGGAAAAAAGCCCAGCCAATAATTTCCACCAACTCCAAAGCACTATTGTGCTTTACTGCATATCAGTTACACACCCAGCCATCTCCAACACTATTCCTGCACTCCAAATCGAAAACATTCACGGCCTGCAAGGTTTCCAGACCTTCATTATACCTTTAAGATTCTGGATGCTCTGCCAAGAGATTACCTGTTTCACGCATTTAGTGCATTAAATGCTGTGAGACCATGGTTTAGACTGCATGTAGTAGCTTCAAAACAGCTGAAGACAAACCATATAGTTTTCACAGCTGGGTTTGCAGTGAGGAGCACACTGTTTATTCTCCACTGCAGGTGGGTGTAAAAGCGAATCAGAGCTACATACAGAAAAGGCAGCTATTTTGGGGAGAAGAAAAAGAATAAAGCTTTTTGGAATTCTATATTCCAAACAAAGCATTTTAGCTTGTTATTCTAACTCTCAAAATAAGGCTCTTTTCCTCTTTCTGAGCAGAGGAATCGCACTGAAAAGATCCTTTTCAAGAGCTTTGTTTGTAGAAATCAGGCTAGAGATGAAATGGAAGAGGTGGCATAAAACCCACATTCAGAAACCATACCCATACACGTTTATCTACACAACAGCAGACAGCAACACTCAACAATACTGTTTCTTCCAGGAAAATCCATCTGATTTTCAAACTGATGCAAGAATGTCAAATAGAACGGGCAATAAACACCCAACAAAGCATCAGAAGGGGGTCCTCTCCTGTTGAATTCAAGGCCATAGGACCTGGAAAACGGAAGAGTAAAGGGGACAACCTCTCTGCCTCCCCCCCCAAAAAAATATCCAAAAAACCTTGTGCACATGGTATTACAAGTAATATGATCAAAGTGAGGGCCTCCTACAGGGACAGCAAACCAAGAACAATAAACCATAACAACAGAGTATTTACGATAAGCAAACGGCCCAGGAAGAGCACCCTTACCTGACCCGTACCGCGCTCCGAAGGGGTGCCCCCCAGAACGCACGCTGATTATTTAGTGGGGCACAGCCAGACCTGACACCATCAGTTTTATGTTAAACAATGCTGGTTTATCACAATGCTTTCTAGAAGGTGGCTCAAACTAAGTATTCAACGGCAAAGTACAACACTAAAATTCAGAAGCAAAGTACCCGCTTCAAAGACATTGGGCACCCTAACCAATCTTCCCATGAAGAGGTCAGCTTGCAGCCTTACCGGATGGTAAATTCCAGCAGCTCCTGTATGCCCTGTGGGTCGAGGTGCTGAAGGCTGTAAACCCTCTCCAGGCTCTGATGCAAGAACTGCTGGGAAGGATCTTCATGTGGTGTAATACTGGGAGAGACAGGGGAGGACACCAGCTTTCTACCTGGCAACTAAGCAAGAAGACAGACATGCAAACAAAACAAAACAAAAAAAAAAAAAAAAAGGGGGAAAAAAAAAAGGAGAAAAGTCTAACACAAGTAACAACGCTGCAAAATGCTGCCACATTATTTAACAACTACCAACTGAAAGCTCCAATTAATTTCTCAAATTCAAAATTTATATCAAGGCTTTCAAGCCTGCATCTTTGTTAGTTAATACTCCCCAGTTTGTAATCCACTTGCAGCTACAGATCTTCAGGTCAAATTCCAACACCCCTTCGAGCGAAACATCTTCCTCCTCTATTAACTATGACACTGCAAAGTCAAGTGAAGTCCAAGACCACACGAACTGCAATTCATTTTATGAGCTGTAGTAAGATGTACAACCAACTTCAGTCCCACCTGTGCTTCCACACAGGAAAAACATGCTTCAAAGCAGCAGGGAACACATCTCACGTGCAAGCAAACCGTTTAGATAGGACACAAGTCAAATGCTGGAAGATCTTCACAGGCTAAGCTCCCCTTCCCCACATAGTCAGAGCTACAGAAAGGTCCCAGGAATCCTGCCCTAACCAGCTAGTCTCACTTGAGAGCAATAACATTATTACTCACCCCAAAATATTACCAAATCCATATGGTAACAATGTAGTATCTGGCTCTCCTTACTTAACGTACGTTTCAATATTCATTTGCGTGGTGCTTGGAAGAAAAAACTTTTAGAATGCAAGTGTTACACACAGACAGACATAGAAAGAGACCAGCAATATTCATAACAGAGTAGTGAAGTGCCAACCAAAGTGGTTCAACTTACTCTTAACGGAGGGACCAGATGAGAGAGACTGTCCCGAAGATAGGCGTAATGTCTGAACGTATGATCAGAGAACAGGGCAGGCATTGTTGGGCAACTTTTAGCAGCATTAAAAATCAGAACCAGAACAGCAATGTCTATTGAAATGAATTGTTAAAGAAAAATAAGCAACAGCAGAAGAGCTCCTTGGGGATGGAAAGTTAAAACAACAACTCAACAACCCTTTCTTCGCTTGAGATCTGTCCAGCAAGTTCTTTATAGCTGGAGAATGCCAAGCAAAACCCAAAGAGGTGGCTGTCTGAGCAGATGAAAAGCAAGTACAAAGCACAAACATTTCAAGACGGGCCATATTGGAGGATGGATATTACTGCCAACATGGGATGGCTCAGAGGCAACACAAAGGATAGGAGCCAGGGATCATAAATGCAGAACATGCTCATTAGGTGGAGTTTCACTCTTCCTCGAAGCTTACCAGTACTGTGCTTACCGGTTTGGTACCCAAACACCCTCTAAAATAAACATTTACCTCTGAGTCTTTGAAAATTGCTGCATTTTCTGTGATGCCCTGAAAGACATCCCTCCCCTTAGTACAGACTTAAACCAAAGAATCAAACACAGGAAGATGATTCTGGTATAGAAAAACCACGTTCACAGTCTGAGAGCCAGAGAAATACAGAGGGCAGCCAAAGGCAGTTAGCCCAAAGACTGGGGCACTCACGTGCAACAGGGCTGACCCCAAGCACAGGATCTCTAACAAGAGAGCGTGAAAGGATCCCAGTGCAAAGCTTATGATCATCTGGGGACTTGCCTGCACAGGGATGAAGCAGGTTCAGCCACAGAAGGGACTGAACCCACATTTCTCACCTTCTGAAAAATCTTTTGCATCCATCAACTGCCAAGCATAAAGGTTCCCTCTTGACAAACCAATTTCTCCTCTTTACCCAAACCCTTTCCAAATTTTCAGCTGAAGCTATTCAACTATCCTGATTCAAATTTCCTAAGTGCTCTGAATCAAACAAAACGATGTTTTCAATTAACAGTTTACATTGGAAACATACCTTTCAGGTCTGCTTTGCAGTTTCTGGCTCCCAGAAACTTAGTATCTTCACATAATACACCTCTGTAAAATTGGGTGGCAAGTTGCCTCCAGATCATTTTCTAAAATAATATTCTTTGGTTCAAGAATGGTTCAAGGCAGGAAAGTGCCTTGAGCTAAATAACAGCTTTCTCACCTCCGCAGTGTTCCTTCAATTCTCAGCTCATAGGACAAATTTACTCAATTACACAACCATCTGATTATGGATTAACCTTTCTCTCCACCTGATTCTAGCCCTGTTCAATTCTCACAAGGTATTTATTTAATCTGTATAGAATTTCTATCTCACGGCCTGTGACTAGCGAGAGAAATATGGAGTAGCTTGACAGAGGAAGAGTTATTCCAGTCTAACATGTCTCAGCATGCATCAGAAGCAGCATTATATTCTGCAATGGCTCAAAAGGGAAGCAAGGAGAATGAACAATGGAAAAATGGTATTTCACATTTCCAAGGCATCTCCTATTGTCAAGAATAATGGTGTAACAATAATAGTTTGTATTCTAAAGCACTAGAAGCGCTAACGTTAATAAAAGGATTTCTGATTTTGAATTGTTTCAGAAAAGATGGTAAGTTTATAGCATTATGGGGATTCAGCCACTGCTGTACTAAGAGATGGCACTGTTCTATACACTGCACAACAGTGAGGATAGCAGAAGTTTTACCTAAAAAGAAAACAGACAAGGAAAACCACTCTTCTTATTTAAAAGTTAAACCATCTTCAAAATTAGTGCAAACTAGACAAATGTTTTCACATCAAAGGACTCATCTGCAAAGCCCAAATCCTGACAAATTGCTTGATAAATAGATTATTCATCACAGCATTAAAAAAAGAGGCCAATTATACTACATTGGTATTTATGAAGATGGTTCCAGATAACAGGTATTCCATCACTTGCCGAGTAATAAAATTAAGTGGCAAAGGGATTCAGAAATAGCTACAAGATTGTCTGCTACAGTTTGAAATGGTTTAACAAATGTAAGCATCAGGAAAATATGAGTAAAATCTATTAAAATCAAAACAATCAACTGGCTTCATGAAAAAGATACAGGCTGGATCATCCATGTCTGGTTCTGGAGTGTCAAAGAAGGGATGTGTGCTCAGCAGCTCTGGGACTAATGGAAGCACCAAAGTGGGATGCCTGCTTCCCAAGAACTTCAAGCACCTGAAAATACACAGATTGAAGTGTTTCTTGTTTCTTAGTAAACACACACATTGCAAAACGCAACATTTTAAAGCATTGTCACTTTATGCTGCAGCAGCACTTTGAGGGACTGGTCAGCATCAAAAACCTGCTGTCCAAGACTACTGACCCTTCATGGCTGAGTATTTGCATTAACATTTGATAGGATCCAAGACAACTGAGAGGACAGCTTGAAAAAGCAAGCAGAAATAAACATTTGTTTATTTAAACTGTTCAAGAAACACTTAACACATGGAACTACACAACCCAAGAAAAGCTTTTATAGTAAACGCTAACAAGTGAGCGTATTTTTTAGTTCAGAAATAAAGGAGTGAGGAGGTAAACCCCCACCTAAGTAACAAAACCCAAAACCTCCCAAAACAATGTACGAGTACACTGGAAGACAAAACAGACTAAAACATTTCCAATGATACCCAAAAATTCCATCTCAAACCAGGTGCGCTGGAGCATCACTTCCTTTGCTGCTTCCATTAAACAATCAGAAAACCCACACACAAACATTCATTATTTTTGCTCAGACAGAAAAAGTCTCTCCAACAGCACAATGCCACATAGCCAATCCACTTGTCAAAACCGGTATAATCAGCTGCTGGTAAATATTACTATTTAATGCAGCGTCAAGTAAGCACAAAACATTAGCTGCATAGAAGAGATGAGGTTTTAAACTGAAGTTTGAATTCATCTTTTCTGGGAATGCTTGGAGGGCTTGTAACAGAGGCTATTTCCAGTAGTGGTCACCAGTTCTGGGATTCCCAGTACAAGCATCAACATGCAAGAACAACACAGAGTTTCCACCTCAGTCATGAATATGTACAATGCTTAGTACAGCCACTATTCCAAATACTTACAGAGTAACAGGATTGTACACCTGCAATACCTCTTACCTCCTTAGCTAGCTCAGTATTTGCCTAACACCTCAGTTACCAGAAATAGGAAAATAAGTAGACACACAAGGACACTGAACATACTCACTTCCAGATGGATTCTCTGTCTGTGGGATACTTAGTCAGGTTTTTCAGCAGCTCCACCAGTGCAAGATGGATGCCTTCCTTAGTTGAGACATTGGTGCAACACAACAGTTCATGAAGTGCTTCCCGAATGTCCCTTGAAGAATCCTAAAAGAAAAACCAAACAAAAAACCAACCCAGACACCTTGGAGTGCTGAGAGAAAAGATGTGCCTGCATACGCATTTACTTTAAAGATAGCAGTTCCTGCTCCTTGGCTAAATTAGTACCATAGGCATTTGAAAAACAGCACATTTCTAGTTACCACAGCTAAGCACAGATGAAGTGACAGACCAGGCAACTGCTGCAGGGTCTCCTGCTGGTCTCATCCACCCATACGCTTCATTTTCTGGAACGAATGGGAACTGCTTTACTGCTGACCTGCTCAAGCAGAGCAAGAATCACCGTTTGGTTTGGGTGATGTCGTTCCCTTTAGGGACAGGCAGTAACAGAAAAGGTAGGCACTGGGTAATTCAGCAAAACAGTCACCGAAGATTGTTTTATCATCTTTGGAGAAGCCTTTTATCACTCAACACATGAAGCTCAATTCCACAAGCCCTTAACCCAGTCACCAGCCTCCAGAGGGTTTAGCATAAGCGTTGAGGACATGTCAGTGGCTGGATGGACCAGATTAACAGTGATCATCTATAGCAGAAAGGAACTTGACCTAACTACAAGTTTACAGATGGACAATAAAAAAGCCAAAACTGAATCAGAAGTTCAGTCACAAACTTTTTTATGATCGTATGGGATCCCTAATGCATCACTTTTAAAGTCACATTGCACCCATTTTATTTTTTAGGCCAAGGTGACGTTCTACAGAGGAGTTTATGCAACCTCCAAGCAATATTTTTGGAAGCGCTGTGGCTGAACTCCAGCTTAATTAATTACATTCCTTCTGCCAAAAACCACCTTGTCATTCCATATCAATGCATTATACTTCCTGGCTATCAGCATTTGTGTGGGACTGTTGGGCAGAATGTGAAAATTTGATAGGATACAAGAACTGAATGTGTTTCAATGGTGGATTTTTTTTTCATTTTATTATAATTTGCTAAGTATCAACAGCTCATTCATCGCTGTCTTACACAAAAGAAGAAAGAAAAAGTCCTCTTGTAAAGGCTTTTAGATGACGGTCAACACACAAATGATCAAAGGAGGAAAGCACAGCTGGGCTGCTCAGCTGTTCCTTATTTTGGTGGTGGAAGGCAGACTACGACCAACAGAGAAGACATACTCTAAGGACTGAAATGAAATGACCACAGACATAAAATACTTCAGGTGAGTTGTACAGACCACTGGAAGGGCAGTGCAGAGACAAGCAAGGCAGAAGACTACAAAGGGACAGAGAGGAGCCCAACTCAACAGAAACTGAGATCAAGGACAACAAGGAAAGCAGAATCCAAAGCCTGGTCAGAGAAGCAAGGAGTAGCTGTACAGTTACTCAGATAAAGTCAAAGCAGTAAGGTGGAAACAGAAGCTACCCCATCACCTAACTGTTCCATATTTACACTCTCGGAACAAATTTAGGGACCAAGGTTAATGCTATTTTTCCATATCCTTTATTTTGTTACTGGAAAACGAATTTTACAGAAAGCAAGCAAGCACCTTTCAGAATCAGACAAACCCATTAAGAAGTTACTAATTCTCAGACTTTAGCTATCCTAATACCTGATAATAATTACGATAATGTAAACCAAAATACCTGTATGATCTATCATACATAAGCCAACACAGAAGCATAAGACAGAACCCCAGCCTAACTAGGTCATTCTTACACTTTGATGCACAAGCCCCCCGCTTGAACGAGTATAAATCAACTACGTAAAAATGTGAGGCACCTAAAACCCATTGCTGAATATGCAAACTCAGATCATATTCCACAGCATTTGTTACAGACTGATAAAATAGGTTGGTTAGTTTGCTTCTTCCAGAGGCACAACTGAAAGAAGCCCCTGTTGCCCTGCATCGAGCGAACGGCAGGTGAAAAGACAAAACCAGCAGATTTGCAGCACCGCCTGAGGCTGGGGGACTACCCAAAAGAACCAGAAATTTGTCAAAAAAACCCCAAGCCTCAGGGGCTATAGCTCAGCAAATAAATCAGGTCTGAGGGGAAGCTGTTTGGCACAGCACTGTTCACACAGCCAAAATCTCTTCCCTTTCCCAGATCAACTCCATCAATCAGGAACAGCAGCTGACTCATGCTGTCCCCTGGATCCTGGCTGAGCACAGACTGGGAAGATGCTGGTTGGGAAACCCCAAAATTACACTGCAGAGCATGCCAACAAACTCTCTGAACAGTCAGGAGAGATCTCAGGCCTGCGCCCTGACTCTGCTCAGTGAGCAAGGGTGTAGCCAAAGCAGCTGAACAAAGGAAACAGAAAAAACCTGAAGCTGTATTCGACATGAAGTGGTGCAGAGTGCTGAACCACAAAACAGGACAGAAGGGAACACATAAGGCAGCGGCACAGTGACAAAGGCTAGAGTTTGATCTGAAATTCATCTATTTCAAAAGTATGCTGTTGTCCTGGAGATTACGAGCTACTAGACCTTAGCAGCCTCTGGGGATGTTCAAAGAAGACAAAAACAACCATCAAAAAGGTGGGCAGTTTCAACTCAGAGGAAGGGTCTGATCGGCATTATATCATTAAGCACCCCAAAGAAAGCAGGAACATGATTTTTTTCCCTCCTCAAGAATTTCTTACCTCCAAGACAGCTAATACAGTATCCAGCTGGTCTTCCCGCAGTGTGATATTGTTGGAAATTTTTCTCATTGTGTGTATTGACTGCAATCTCACTTCCTCGATTTCATCATTAAACATGTCAACCAAAAAATCCAGGCATTTCTCCGCAAAAGAAGGAGAGGACTGAGCCAACATACAGAGGGCTTCAACCGCAGCAATCCGAACCTCTGTTAAAAGACAGGGAGGGAATTAATTGTAAGTGCTGTTTAAAAGGACATATGGCCCAACGGCCAGGTCTTATATCATTCAAAGACTGGGCTAAGGACAGGAGATGCTAAGTAAAACCCGAGGACGATGGAGACTAAGCAGAGACCCATACCACTGGGGATCTTTTCACAGGCAAGTCTTCAAATCAAAAGCCTCACCTCTAATACTGCAAGCGCTGCTGTTGTAAGCGTCTGCAAGAGGGACTTGTAGGTAAAAACCACATCTCCTACCCACCGATAAATAATATGTATTTCAGTGCATTTTGCAAGTGTAGCATTAACCACAGTATCTTAAGCAAACTAATTTAGATAATTAAACTCTGCTTGTTTTATTCTTCATGACATTTTAATTGCCTGGAGCACTCACTGCATTTTTAACTTGCTATGTAGCACTTTATGAATAGCTGAAAAGCCCTAGAGTATCAGCATTTTGGCAGTAAACAGAAAGACATTTTTGTGCTTCGTGGCTTTGGGTTCCTCAAAAGAAAGGAAAAAAGTGCCACCTAATTATTAAAATGATTCAGAACTTAAGCAAAAAAGCATCAAAAAGAGTGTATTTATATGGTAAAACATTGCAGGAATTTGAAGAATACCCAGATATAACAAGCTTAAGTGGAGATGAGATTCTCTTCCCTAGACCCATCCTTGCTAGCTGCCATAACGTTTATGTGCTGGCATCATAAAAACGAGAATTAATCTGGTGTCTTGCAAACCTTATTGTTTTAAACATACTTCTAGTTTTCATTCAAATTAGCTCATCTTGAAAACATTTAAACTCATGTGTAGCTTTTAGGCCTATTGTTCTTAAAGAACGTACTCAACTCCTGATGATTCTGATTAAGTAGAAAACTGCAAACACAGCAAGACCCCTGCTTATTCAGTAATGAAGCTTTTGTCACAACTACGAGTCTCCACGGTTGTTAAGACCAAGGTATTAGAGAAGAAACACATTTTGCCAATATTGCTTTCATAAGCCAACACACTAATTCAGATTTAAGTTACAACATGGAATTCAAGAAATGAAGCAGCGCTGCAGGTAAGGAAGAAGAGAGCTCAGCAGTATTTAAAAATGTTGCAGTGGAGGGAGAGATCTACTTTATTCAATGATCTGTGTATATTTCACATCTGTCCATTTTATCGACATTCCCCCACAGCACCACACTGCAGTAAGACCTACAGCAGCATGAGAAACTAGAAATGCATTTCACAGGTTGATGGACCTAAAAATTTTCAGGCAATGAAAAAAAAGGTGCATTTCCAAGCTTTAGGGAAAGTTTAGCTATTAAGAAAACATGCTTTTATTTGCAGGAGTCACGGAACAATAAACCAACTTCTACAACGCAATACATACACAGCAATATTTTTGTTATGGTGGTTTTCTACTTTCCAGTTTAGCCTTGTCCTTCCAGTAACATTAAAAGCAAATTCAGGAATAACATTCAGAGCTCGGCATTTTCACAGTTCTATGCAAATACCAGCCGTTCTCAATAGCCTTAAGAAATAGAAATCTTCACTTTACCCACGGGAAACAGGCTGGGAAGGGTAGCACACAGACTCTCCTGAGGCTGTCAGCACAGTCAGTGCTACAGCCAGTCCGAGGAGCTCAAGGACGTCTGTGTTCCAGACTGACACTCATAATTCATCCTTTTTAAAAGGACAGATCAGACAAAATCTGTTGGAAAGAGACTACACTGTCCAAGTCCATCATAAGAAGACCACAAGAGACCAATACAACAGCACTATGGAACAGGTACCTGTGACCTCAGAATGCAGGTATTTCCATTAAAGGAGAAGAACTATTAATAAGATTGCTAAACATGTAAACAAGACCTCATCTGAAATTTAAGTACCTGAAAACATACAGATTCAGTCACCAGTCTTCAAGAATAATGCATTCTAACCAGACAAGAGGAAAGCTTTTAAGCAGCAGCGACTGAAAGGAGCCTAGCCTGTTTAGCCCCTTGCAAAATGAAAGCTGGCTATTAATTCATTAGGGAAGCCAGTCCCCGAGAAGAGCAACAACTATTTAACCTGAAACCTATCACTGGCTCACAACAAATGAGAAAAAAATGGCTATGAACAAATTTGGATTGGAAAAAGAAAACTTATGTTTGTTGCAGCTGTTGGATTCTGAAGTATTTGGAAAAATATGTGGGTCTATCTCCACTAGTTCTAACTATTGTTAGGATGGAAGCTGCTATGGATACAAAAAGAATGGTTATCGGACTCCATGGGCACAGGTTCCTTACAGTGCCAAGTTTTAAACAAGTTCTATAACTTTTGATTTATAGAGCTCAGTGTTGGAGCCAGTTCTGTTTATAAATGACCTGGACGAGGGGCTGGAGCGCACCCGCAGTCGGTTTGCAGAGGACACGAGCTGGGGGCAGTGTGACCTGCTGGGGGGCAGGGGGCTCTGCAGGGGGTCTGGGCAGGCCGGGCCGAGGGGCCGAGGCCAGTTGTATGAGGCCCAACGGGGCTGAGTGCCGGGCCCTGCCCGTGGGTCACACCAGCCCCCCACAGCGCTGCGGGCTGGGGGCAGGGGGCTGGGAACTGCCCGGCGGGGAAGGGCCTGGGGGGGCTGGTCGGCAGCCGGCTGGGCATGAGCCCCCCGTGTGCCCAGGTGGCCACGGCGGCCAGCAGCGCCCTGGCCGGTGTCAGCAGCAGCGTGGCCAGCAGGGCCAGGCAGTGCCCGTCCCCCTGTGCTGGGCCCTGGTGCGGCCGCCCCTCGAGCCCTGGGCTCAGCGTTGGGCCCCTCACCCCCAGACAGACCCGGAGGGGCTGGAGCGTGTCCAGAGCCGGGCAGGGGCTGGGGAAGGGGCTGCGGCACAGCTCGGGGGGGGCGGGGGGAGCTGGGGGGGCTCAGCCCAGAGTAGAGGGGGATCAGGGGGACCTTAGCACTTCCTACAACTGCCTGGAAGGAGGCTGTAGCAAGGAGGGGCGTCGGGGGTCAGTCTCTTCTCCCAAGGAAGAAGTGATAGGAAGAGAGGAAACTGCCTCAAGTTGCACCAGGGGAGGTTTACATTGGGTATTACAAAAAATTTCTTCACTAAAAGGGCTGTCCAGCACTGGAACAGGCTGCCCAGAGAAGCGGTGGAGTCTCCATCCCTGGAAGTATTTAAAAGATGTCTAGATGTGGCATTTAGGGACATGGTTTAGTGGTGGTCTTGGTAGTGCTGGGTTAACAGTTGAACTTCATGATCTTAAAGGTTTTTCCAACATAAATGGCTCTATGAGTCTATGGGTTTTGTTCCTGCAGGGAAAACACCAATTTCAAAGAACATCAACTAACATTCCCAATTTAGGGCCACACACAATTATTAAATTTAAGCCAATACGAATATAATCCCAGTGGGTTTCCGCATAAGCGCCCACTTCTTAACAGATATTTTACTTAAACTTCCTGCTTATAGGAAGCTATTTGGTTTTGGCTACTCAATTTCAAAAATCTGTGCAGTGCTGATGCATCTTTGAAACAACCACTATATCAAGGATCACAGTGGAAGAGAACCCCACCACCCTGAAGTCCATGATTCCTTAAAAAACCCAAACACAATAGCCAAGTGATGTATTTTGACCAGAAAAAAAGAGCAAAAAAACAATGCTTACTAGCCGGCACACATGTCCTCCTTTAGTCATTCCATAATAAGTTAACACTTACCATACATCTCATCTTCCAGGCCATGAACAAAAGCCCCACAAGCTCCTGATTCAATCAAGTTTACAGCACCTGTATCAATTTCTTCTTTGGGAGCATCATCTCCCCACTTTCTGCCACTTGAAAACTCCCCAGAGCTGTAGAGTTCTTTGGCTCGTTCATGCGCAGTGCGCTTCCTCTGTCCAAACAAGTTTTTCAGTTACAAATCATGGTAAACTTTAAAGTTGACCAAGCAAAATATTAAACAGCTTTACTGGATTTGAAAATAGATGTATAGCTAGAGGCTTAGACATTGACAGATACCTGCAAATGCTAAGAAAAGCAAATAGTACCTTCTTTTCTCTGAATATTTCTAATTGCCAGTCACTCTGTACTTTTGATGTTGGGAAAGGATAATAACCCATGTATTGTAACTAACATTCTCAGACATCCATTGTAAGAACAGCTAAAAAAGGTCAGAGCAAAGGCCCATCTAGTTAAGCATCCAGTAACTGATTTGCAAAACCAGATGGAATCAATTTGCAATTCAACTTGTTAAACTGCAATTAAATACTTTAACAACTATCAATACTATACAGAGTCCAGCAGCGTGTAAAAGGCGATATTCATTCAGCACGCTCGCTAGTCCATCTCCTTTCCTCTCCCACACTGTAAAGCAAATTGTGCAAAACTGTCTTTAACAGCCTTTACAAAGAAGCGCACAAAAACTAGCAGCTCTAGCTTCATCATTCTTTTGTAGAGAGAAAAACTGAACATAATACCTCGAGCAAGTTGCTTAAAGAAGAAATTTTACTGAAAAGCTCTACTTGTAGGACTCAGAAGTCCCAGCCTTTGGCTACTCATGTCACGTGAAATGTCTAGGTCTACTGGTTGGATCTTGCAGGGTTTCCAAAAGCTTGCTCCTAAAACTAGGATACAATCTTTCTGCACACAATATATAAAAGATTTTAGCCAAAAGATTGTCAGAATACCAGAAACATTCACCTCTCATCTGTGAAACCTGAATAGCCTAGAGCTGTTTATTACATGCTCAGCTAATGAAATCTAAAACTAGCTATTGCTTCATTGGCTTTAATCTAAAAGAAAACCTGTCATCATCAATTAACTCTCAGCAGCCCTGAGGCAAACTCAACATTAACATACCTGTTGTCCAATTTTAGCACATTACACAATAAAACCAAATCCAAACACTTACATACCCTCAGATCTGACATGAGCTTCTTGTCAAGGGTCTGCTCTAAGAAATGAGAGCTAACTTGTTGCATAGAACCCTAAAGAACACAAAAGAAAAAAAATAAATCAAAAGGAAGAAACAGAATTATTCGAAATTACACCATATAATTGCCTCACTTATCCCAACACAGCATCCAATCTCATCCACTCTAATAGCTTTATACAATGCTTGACACTACTGTATGTCAGAATCCTAAGTTTACTTAAGGCGGTCAGAACATCTTGTTTTTCCACTAAAGTTATTATGGTCTTTCTTGAGTTCAGTTGGTTTACATGTCCTGTGCTGGAGAAGTCAGGGGAGGGACTTATGGCAAGTACTTGTTTTTCTCTTGGATACTCAACCCTCCACTCTTCAAGGAAGAATCACTGCACAGTTCAGCTGAGTAGCTTTTGGGTTTCCTCAGCCTCTCTTATTTCTTTCTTGTAAGAATTTTGCTAGAAATTCACCTATGCAGTTTTTAAACACCCTCCTATTTCTTTTCAAATATATGTGAAAAGCAAAGTAACGTCAGGTGAACTACTCTTAGCTAGAGAAGAAAAGAGTGCAACTTACCAGTAACTTAGCAGCTTGTACTCTAACAACCCAGGAACCATCACTAACCATATGACAAATTTTTCCAAATGCATCATCAACCAAGCGAATTTCTTCATTAGAAGAAGGAATCGGGACGATGCTAACAGAGAAACATGAATCAGTTTGCTGATCTTATGCCATGTGGGATGGCATCAAGTAAGAAACAACTATGCTGAATTCCTACAGATGGGCAACAAACACCACGAACCAAAACTTCATCCAGATCAGCGCATTCTTACCAGGTATCAGCCTTTTGTACACATCAGTTGTCTAACAGCTACTCCTGAGACTTACTAGCACAAAACTCTCAGGATTAGGATTATTACTCAGCCAATACTTCTGTCTCTGCATAAAGTACATACCTTTCAGGGTAAAGCTGACTGAGGACCCAAATTAGCTGAACTGCAGCACTGCGCACTTGCTCATAATCATCTGCCAACAGCTTGCAGGCCTGAAAGAAGATCCACAGTCCGATACACACCTGAGCTGTTATTCATTTCCCACAGTGCAATTAGTATCCATACCACGTATCGGTTAGGACAGATTAAAAATCAGGATTAACAGTGTCTTCCCCTCTACTCCCTAGTACTTCCAAGTCTGATCAGGTAGACTAGTCCTAAATTCATCCATCAGGCACATGCTGTAAAACTCCAGAACTGCCTGTACCAAGCACAAAACGTGAATCTGTAAGAGAACTTATTTGATACAGGCTTCAGTTGCACAACCTTACCCACGTAACAAATACAGGCTTCATGTGCACTCTCCAATGAACAAGGGTTTAAGACTTCGAGGTTGCCAGATGACAACAATAATTACGGAATGCCTTGCCCTTCCCATGATTATCTCCCCCAATAAACAACATATATCAAAGCATACGCTCTAGTGCGTTTCAGCAAAACAGATGCAAAACGGATTTTCATTTCCACTGCCACAGAACAGTAAGGACTATAGGCAACTTAAGTGCAAAATACTTCACCTCTGCACAGTGCCCTCCTCCTCTCAAAGCACACTGCCACAGAATCTAAAAAGCAAGATCGCAAACAAGTACAAAATAAACACAAATCAATACAAGGTTTTACCTGACTGTAAATCGCCTGCTGTAATTTTAGTCCTCTTTCATGAAGCTGCAGCTACAGGGAGGGAAAAAAACAAACCAAACACATAAGAAAGTATAACTATAGGTTTAAGTTTTCACCACTGTTTTTTCTGCTTTGAGTAAACTTAGTTGCTTGCATTTCTTGATTGCTGCTATAATTAAAATATCATTCCCAAAACATTGACCCAGAAGTAGCACTGCCAATTGATTTTCATGCCCTGTAAATCTTTCAATTACTGAACCAGAAGAACAGCAAAAACTGTCCCACTAAACATTGTTTCTATCGGGAATAAGGCAGCATCAGGAATTTGACTTACAAACAAAGGGATAATATCTGGCTGAATACAGTCAACAAGAAACAGTTGCTGCTCTGTATCCATTTCTTCAAAGTACAACAAGCCAGGGACAAAATTAAAGAAAAACACACAGCAGGGAGACAAACGATGATCAAGAACCCTAAAACTGAATTAATTCAGGATGTTTCTGTGCTTCAAACAACAGAAAGACAGTTGTCTTTGTGCTGTAATTATAAATTCAAGGTCGTAAATCTTGCTATGGATTTGGTTCAATGTCATTGTAAAAGTCACTCAAACAATTAAAAAAAAATATAATTGTACCAACAAAAATCAGAATGGAATGTACTCATCCTTCATTTTCAACCTCCAGCAGAGGGAGATCCCAGACAGACAGAACTGCAGTCTGACCTCCTCAAATACACCTACCTCCTTTCTTTCGAGTTTAATATCATTAATTCAAATACCCTTGTTGACCATCACATTAGATGGGATATTGTTATAAAATCCAAGGGTACTACAGAAATTTCTCTATAACTATATACTCACAGGCAACTCACCTTAAGCAAAATTCTCAAGTGCATGGTCTTTGCATCTATGCAAAGCTAAAAAATTCTGAAGGGCTCTCACACTCCAGCCCACATGAAAATCAGTAACCTCATGAACAGTTAGAGAATGCTAATGAATGCGACCATGGGGCACAACACAAATGCTGTTTAAAAACAAAATGCTTTCTGGACTTATCACATAGATTTCCTGTCACAAGAGCGATCTATTGCATGTCGGAGTACTAGTGGCTCATTGTAATTCTGGTAACCAATGCTAAATCAAGAAATACAGATTTGACACCAAAAGAAAGAGCCTACATGCACCCAGAAAAATCAAACTAAAAAGCTTCTGCAGCTACAGCTGAAAGAAATCATTATGAATCAGTAAGACACCCTCTGAGATCTCACATTACTCTCATCTATCAAAACCTAGATTATTTTTCCAGGTAATTTTGATATGCTAAATTGACCTTTACTAAGATAATTAAATAATCTCTAACGCAAACTTCTTTGTATTAGTTTGCAGCTCCTACCAGCTTCCTTATATAACCCCAAACAGTTTATTCCACTGTACCAACACCACCTACCATGGCTTTTATAGCTGCAGTCCTTACACGAGGGTCCTGGTCATTAAAATGATCTCCTATTATCTTCTGGACATCTTTAGCAGCCTGGGTCTCAGCTTCTTTTGCAACACCTTTTTCCACTGGTCCAAGACAGCCAATTAACTGAAGACACTTATTTCTTACACCATGGGAAGAATCTGTCAGATGCTGTGGAACAGAAGAGAAGAACAGACGTAACTCGCTTCTTAACGTTCTTTCAGCCCTTCAAAACAACAAATCATATTAAGATTCCTAGCAGTTAAAAGATAAAAAATTTGTTGAGAAAAATGAATACAATTTAAAGACTGACCACGCGCTTTATTCTTCAGGCAGTGATAAAAGTTTCCTGCCCCAAGGAGGCCGCCTTACCTTGCAGGCCACCTCTACCAGTCTCATCCTGACAGATGGATTCTCTGTGAGCTTTGTGCCGATCACCAGCAGGGTGTCCAGCAGCTGAGCAAGGACTTGGTGAGACTCTGCAAAACAAAACAGCAAAAGGTCACGCATCTCTCTACTGAGTTCCTCACAGGCTAGAGAATCACAGACTCGTCCAGGTTGAAAGGTCATCCTGAAAACCTCTCAAGGTTGGATGGGGCTTTGACTCACCTGAGCCAGGGCAAAACGTCCCTGCCCACAGCAGGGGGTTGGACAAAATGAGCTTTAAAGGCCCCTTCCAACCCAAACCATTATTTCATTCTATAAATGATACTAAAATAAAATTAAACTGCATCAAGTAAAGCATACATAAAATAAATTACGCTCATCCTCTCAACTCCAGCTCCCTCAGCTTCTACTTGCACACCACATACTCCAGCTCTTGGCCACCTCAATGGCCCTCTGCTGAACTCACTCAGCTTCAGCAGCCCTTATCTGGCACTGGGGAGACCAAAACTGGACGTGGTGTTCCAGATTTGGTCTAACCAGTGCCGAGCAAAAGGGAATAATCCCTGTCCTGCTGACTACGCTCCTGTTGATACAGCCTGGTACACAGTGAGCCTTCACTGCTCGCTCGCATTTAGCCTCCTGTTCACCCAGCCCACCACAGCATTCTTACCTCTAAATTGGACCAGCGTGGCTTAAACAGATGGACTGTTAGATGGATAAGGAATTAGCTGGATGGCCGTGTCCGATGAGTCAGTCAACGGCCCAGTGTCCAAGTGGAAACCAGTAACAAGGGGTGTCACCCAAGGGTCTGTTCTGAGACCAATGCTCCATCAATTCCTCATCAATGACAGGGACAGTGGGACTGAGCACACACAGAGCAAGTGTGGGGATGACACCAAGCTGAGCGGTGCGGCTGACACGCCTGGGACAGGATGCCATCCAGGGGGACCTTGACAGGCTTCAGGAGTGGGCCAGTATAAACCTCATGAAGTTCAACAAAGCCAAGTGCAAGGTCCTGCACGTGGGTTGGGGCAATCCCCAGTATCAGTACAAACTGAGGGATGACTGGATTGAGAGCAGCTCTGAGGAGAAGAACTTGGGGGTACTGGTGGATAAAATATTGGACATGAGCCGGCAATGTGTGCTTGCAGCCCAAAAAGCCAACCATACCCTGGGCTGCATCAAAAACAGCGTGGCCAGCAAGTGGAGGGAGGTGCTCTGCTTTCCTGAGACCCCACCTCCAGTACTGCATCCAGCTCTGGGCTCCTCAGTACAGGAAAGACATGGACCGGTTGGAGTAGCTCTAGAAGAGGCCACAAAAACGGTCAGAAGGCTGGAACACCACCTCTCTTATGAGGAAAGGCTGCGAGAGTTGCTGTTGTTCAGCCTGGAGAAGAGAAGGCTCCAGGGGCACCTTATCATGGCCTTTCAATACTAAAGGGGGCTTAAAAGAAAGATGAAGAGAGCTTTTTTTCACCAAGGCCTGTAGTGACAGGACAACAGGCAATGATTTTAAACTGAAAGAGGGTAGGTTTAGATAAGGAAGAAATTTTTCAGATGAGGGTGGCAAAGCACTGGCACAGGTTGCCCAGAGAAGCTGTGGATGCCCCATCCCTGGCAGCGTTCAAGTTCAGGTTGGATGGGGCTTTGACCCACCTGATCCAGAGCAAAATTTCCCTGCCCATAGCAGGAGGTTGGACAAGATGAGCTTTAAAGGTCCCTTCCAACCCAAACCATTATGTCATTCTATAAATGACATGAAAATAAAATTAAACTGCATCAAGTAAAGCATATAAAACCTGTGAATACAAGATACAAAATAAAAATGGACTTTAATGAAGCCACAAACAGGGCAACCTACTACAAATCCAATGCTAATACTCTAATGCCTCCTTGTGTTAGCTGATAAGCTGGCCTGCAGCATGGTAAGAAAAAAAACCTGTTCTTCAAACAAGACTCCACTCTAAGCAAGACCATGCTCCAGTACAGAGCACTTCAGAAGCCACAGCTTTCACATGAAGAAGCGAAAGCAAACTTTGCACACTCTTAAAACAAAGGTATACAGCAGGCAGGTCTGAGAAGTGTTTTTCTCGTCAGAACATAGAATCATAGACTTGTTTATGTTGGAGAAGACCTTTAAGATCACAGAGTCCAACCATTAACGTAGCACTGCCAACTCTACCACTAAACCATGTCCCTAAGCATTGCATCTACATGTTTTTTAAATACCTCCAGCAACAGTGATTCCACCACCAACATGTTATTGACTTTCACCATTCACAAAAGCAGAAAATAAATACATCTGAAGTGTATAACCGGGAATTGTTGCTCAGTAAGGGCCTTGCCACTCTCCTATATGCTTAAAGACAGCGTGATTCTGCCTCGATCTTAAGCACCACCTGAAAAGCAAGACTTACTCTCATTTTGAAGTGTGTTAATGGCATCATCCATAATGCAGTCTGGGGAAAATCCTGCAGTCTTCGATAACAAACCCAGCAAGGAAGCTATCTTCAATCTTACAGAGGCATCGTTCTCCTGAAAGGAAACGACAGACACTCTCGTTCATTTTCCAGTTTGAAAAACAATACACTATGCACAGGCAGGACCTATATATAATTCAGCACAAGGTCTGAATTTTACTGTCATGCTACTTCCTCCTCCATAAGTCCAGAGGAAACCCCACAGAAAATTAACCATGCCAGAACATTTACATGGCAGCTTCCAGTACATTTCAAAATGATTCTTTTACTCATAATTCCTCAAAGTTATCTTCACATTGTTTGAAAATGTAAAAGTTTAAATAAATCAGATTTTCAAGATACCAGATTGAGTGTTGATCATGTTAATATCTTTGTAAGATTTTAATGAACACATGTAAGGATTTTAGGAGATTATCTGAGACTGATGATCTCATGACCTCTACTAAGCAGTAGGGTCTCTGGGCTACGGAACTGTTTCTCTTAATGGTGGCAGGAATCCTGCCAATCTGACAGAAAAAAAAAGAAAGAATTTTAACACAGCAAGGTAAAAACTAAAATAAAACAGAAGCATATTTGCTGCATACATCTACTCATTTAAGCAATAGCAAAAGCTGTCACAGCTGATAATTACATAAATAAGCTTCAGAAATTATTATAATTTTAAATTCATTTAAGAATTTCATGCATTTTGAAGACTTATTTTTAGTCTTCTACAGATGTGCACACAAAACTTCTGATCATAACCGGAAGCTCTCTTTCATCATACTGCCTGGGATATCCAATACAGGACAGGAAGACAAAAAGAAATCTGGATTTCATACTTAGATCTTACCAAGCAATTGTGCAACGCTGAACACAGAAGTACTGAAATATTATAATTACAAATATTACCTCTTTCAACAGGTGCAAAAATACTACAGTTACAACTTCTATCTCTTTCAGTGGTGTTTAGGAGAGACTTTGGTGTCACATACTGCAAGTGACAAATGTGACACCCACAGGAGTAATATCTTTCTCAGCTGAGCTGAGAAGTATTTCCTCTTTTCAGGATCGAAACAAGGTGCTTGAACAACAGTTACTGTCACTGGACTACTTACATCAGTGGCAGGATGCATGAATTTCCACAGTATTGTGGTGTTTACACATTTGGCGTTTGCTCTTCATTACTCATGTTCTTGGTACTCATGTACCCATGAATACAGAAGAGATCAATGATTTCAAAAAGGACATTTACAAAGGCACTTTTAATAGCCTTATGAATGTCTGCAACATTATTATTGAGTTACAAGCAGCCTCCCACCCCAGTGGGCATTTTTTCCCTCCTTCTAACAGTTTGTGAGCAGGAAGTTATACAGAGTTATCCTTGTAGTTCGTGGGTCCGATTGCCGTCTCCACAACCAAAACACCAGGAAGTGAAGGTGCCACTCATCCTGATCACTGTCAGGAATCTGGACTTTCAGCATCACCTCAGGCCACGTTTGAGGACACATTGCTGCCAATAGCAACACCAGTTTACAGTATCCTGTTCCCCGGCTTCCCCACACACATCGCAACATGCCCCCTGCTCAGCTGCTCAGCCATGGGAACTAGGAGTGGGAAAATGGAAAAAAAAAGTCACATTGTTTTTCTGATCCACTTCAGAGGCCATCAGAACTGTTTGGGGACTGTCCTATACTAATATAAAGGAATGAAGGAGGAGGAGGCTGCAATGACACTACAAACAAATACATCATCACACAACTTCCACCACAGTTACAGCTTTCAGTCTTCAGTTTCTGAAAGACTAGTTCAAGTGCAAGTTTTCTGAAGATACCAAGAAACCAGGTCTTCAGAAAATTTTGTCCTTAAGTAAAATAAGGTCAGCTACAGGACTGCAATACTTTTTAAATGCTGGTTTCTGTAATAGACTGTGCACTTTAAAATGTGACCTCATGTGTAGATTTAAGAGTCTCTGTTCTAATATAGGCTACAACACAAACTTCGAACACAAATAACCTGTGATATTTCATCAGGAAAGACAGTTTTCTTCACAAGTAGGTAAGTTCCCATCAAAAAAAAAAGTACAACAGCCTCAACACACAAGCCAAAGCAAGCAAAAGACAGAAATAGATAAAATGCAGCTTAGACTTTTAGTTTAAGTTCAAAGCAAAACAGACTCAATTGTAAACAGGAAGACAGAATAGCACAAGGACATCTGTGAAAAATATTTCAGCCTACAGTGCAGCTTTGTCGGATGCAATAAAGTTTTGCTTTATCAAGTGAAGGATCAATATCTGGATACTACAAAGCATATGTTACTTTTGTTATTTATTTGTTATTCTGCTGTTAAGACTTTTTTGTTGAGAAGTTTTTCAGAAACATCATTTTTAAAATGCTTTGTTCATAGCATAAGCAATAGCTAAAATGTTTCTCCACTGCCAGAGGAAATTAAGAGCAAGGTAAGGAAATACCAGGAACGATTCAGATAAAGTTGAGCCGGCTTTGGACAGCTGGGCTCCGTGGAAAACTTCTTGTTACGTCTTTGTCCCTTGTTAAGGTAATTTAAGACTAATCACACAGGCCTTCAGCAGGGATTACTGTCACATCCTTGTCACAGGCTCCGAAACCATCATCAAAGGGACAAGTAACATGACCAGAAATCATTTGGGTAAAGAACTATAGTCAGTCTCCTCACAGGGCATCCAACAGCCCAGGCTGCTGGCAACTGAGTCAGCAACACAAGAGCCTGTGACTCCCTATTCCATATCTAACACCAAGAAAACAAGACCAGAAGGAGCATTCTGGATGCATGCTTGGCTCCCAGCTTCACCACCTTGTAATAATGCTCCAGCAGGATCCGGACAACCCCTTCCACACTCTCCACTTCCACGGGCTTCCTGGCAAACTGGAGCAGGTACTGCAAGGCATCCGCAGGCGAGGTGGCTTTGCACAGGTCAACATGGAGCGCTGCTGACTTGCTAGGCTTGGTCAGCCGCAATTTCTTAGTGGACAGGTCCTCATGCTGCTGCTGTGGGCAGAAAGACATGGTTCAGAAACACTGGGAAAATCCTGTACCACTCCATCCCTGAGCTAACACTGCCTCAGCACCAAGACTGAGGAAGCTCCTGTGCCCCACAGCAGTCACTGGCCTCTCCCTCACCTGTCTTAGGAAGGAACACACCCTCAGCGCCCTGGGGCTGCTCCAGTCCTGCCCAGGTAGCCTCTGCTCCCAGAAAACACTGCCTCCCCCCACCCCAGCCCGGGGCAAACGCTGCCCCTTCCAACCCCAGACAACCAACCCAGGACCAACACTTCTCCCACACACGCCCAAGCCTGCAGCAGCCGAAAAACTCGCTGCCAGGCCGGGGGAAGCTGCATCCTGCCCATGTCGCTCTCTTCCCGCCCTGAGGGGAGCGCTCCCCTCCTCCCGCACGCACCCCGAGGCAGCCCCCTTCCCTCCATGCAGCTCTGGCCTCCTTAAACCCGCGGCCAGCCCGTCCTGCTCCTCCTCAGCCCCTCACGGGCCGGGCCCCGAGCCGGGCGGGCGGCGGTCCCGGGCCGGGCCCCGGGCTGGGCCGGCAGCTCTTCCAGCAGCTCCGCCGGCGCCACTCTGCCGCACGGCAGAGTTCAGGACTGTCCCCCCCTCTCCGCTCGGCCCGACCTGGCCCAGTAGCGCTGCGTTACCTGGACCACCTTGGTGAACTCCTCGTACACCCGCTTCTTTAGGTGCGCCGCCATACCGCCGCCTGACCCTCGGCGGCCGCCGTACGCGCAACTGGGAAAAGAGACCACAGAGCCGCCCGCAGGGAGAAGGCAGAAGAAGCGTCCTCTCTTCCCAGCTGGAGGCCGCGCTCTATGGTCAGGCGGTCGGGCCCTGGAGGGGGCGGTCTCTCGTTGCCATGGCAACGCGGGAGTGACATGGCGGCGGCGTCGCTCGCGCCACAGCCAAACGCCGCCACCGTGTCAGCGCGGCTCAGTTTTCCCGTAAAAATACTTACGGCTTCGCTAGTATTTGATGTTTGACCATATAAAGACCAAAATCTAAATAACATGGCTTGACATTTCCAGGCAAACTTGTGTTAGATATACATGAAATCTTAGCACGGCCTTCAGACGTCTCCTTTGGGGGGGGGTTGGCGGCGGGGGAAGGAGGCCCCAACACTGAGGAGCCCCTTGACAGACTTCTGTCTGGTTTGCTGACAGGGGTCACAGGCAACAGTTAAGTCTGTGACGCTGTGTGGCTAGAGGTAGCCAGCGGTGGCCACAGTTGGGTTGTGTCTTGGGGACAACGTGACTTGGGAAGGGGCCAAAGGAGGGCCAAGGAGGTGGCCAAAGGTCTGGAGAACCTGCCCTGTGAGGACAAATGTACTTAAAGGCCATCCACAAAGGCAACAGCATCTCTCTCTTTGCAGGGAGCTATGTGGAGAAGATGGGCAATGGATACCAGGTGCACTGGAAGAATTTTCTTCTCAATATAAGACATAAATTTTTTGTAGTGAGAACCATCGTTCACTGGAACAGCCTCCCCAGGGACATGGCGGAGTCCACATCACTGGGGGTTTTTGAGATGTGACAGGACCAGGGTGCTTGGTAATCTCATCCAGGCTCCCTTTCCCACCTTTCCTTTGAGGTCCTTTCCAGCCTGGGCTGTTCTATGAGACCATCCCTGGTAAAACTACTAAAGTTTCTCATGACAGCAGTCCTGTAGTCTTAGGTTGGTTGGTTTGAGGCTTTAACTACCCTATAATCAGATCTTTTTCTTCCAATATCCCATTCTCATCTCCTTTGTTGCAACGTAAACCAGTTCTTTCACTTTTAGTATATACAGAGAGTAACAGATCTCTAAAGCGACCTTTTGTCTGTTGGGAGGCTGCTTCAATCTCTCTTCTTCCAGGCTAAGCATCACTAACCACTTGGTTACGATCAAAGCGGTGATCACAGATCCTATTTTCTAAACCTTTTTGTCCTCTCAGACACTGACTGTGTCCGTTCTTACCAAGTTTCTAAATTTGAAAGGTCTCGAAATGTCCCCTTGCCCCTACAGCAGAGCTGCCCTGAGGTCAGTGGTGTGAGTCCTGGTGCTCACTGGGGGGAAATCTGTGCTAGGATGAGCACATCTGAAACCAAGCTTAAGCAGGAATGATCCAAAACCATTAGCAAAAAGGCAAAACTTCAAGCCTTTAGAATTTGGGGATTTTAGGAGGAAGATGTCAGAAAATAAAGCGCTTCTGTATCATTCAAAGAGTTTTTAAAAGTTGTTTATTTAACATCCCCACGATTATTGTCCTTAACTGGAAGAAATCCATCTTCTGAGAAGGAAATATGATCATAATCAAATTAGCCATTATGATTTTCAAAGTGATTAAAATCAAGCTAACAGCCACCTCCAGTATAAAAATACACTTTTAAATACTAAGATTTTTAAAACGCAATGTAGCACCCAAGTCATGTTCTGTAAGGGAGGATTTGCACTGAGGTCCCAGGCTATTGCTTCAGTAGCTCTTCTTTCCCATCAAATCACAGTGGGTTTTCCCTACTCTTCCAGAAGCTTATATATTTAGAAATAGTATCATAACAGTAATGAATGTCATAAGGAAAAGATTAAAGTAGTGTGGCCTGAGAGAGGAGTGCATGCCCTTAGATTATAACCTCCTCACATGAGTGATGGTGGTTTTGCCTTTTTTTGATCCTGGACCATAGCTGAGGTTCTCTGTCTTTCCTTCAGAATAAATAATAAATAATGGTAATAAATACATTGGCTAGAGAGTAGGTTGTCTACTGGAGGAACAAGAAGAGAGCATGGGACAGTGAATCCTTTTTAACCTAGGCTCTAGTGTGGAAAGCAGTGAGAAGAAGACCTTCTCCCTTCTCATTAAGGATCCAAATTTAATTTGAGCATGTGTTAATGCAGCTTTCAGTGTTTCCATTGGGAATTACACATGTGTGACCTGTTCCCGTTTACACTGAGAGACCAACTCCACATCTGCACAAGATTTATTTGGGATTATTCGTTTCTCTTAGGCTGGGTGAGGTTGGCTCAACTCTCAGAACTGGCTCTCTGAACCTACCTAATACTCAGCAATGCTGAAAGACTGAAATTCCTCCTTTTCCTGATACTTTTTAAATCATACAGTTATCCCCTAAAGCCCAAGTAAACAGTGGGTCTTAAGTGCTCTTTAATTTGGCAAATGGCCAAAGAAGTTCCTTCCATTGGCCCACGCATTTCTTCCTGTCCCTCTGGCAGTCCATGGCTTAGTTTCCACAATCCAAGTTAAATTGTTTTAATAATTGCTTTCTTCCATTCCCCATCGACAGTGGCACTTTGCTACCACCAGGTGAACAGGAACTTGTAGAAGAAGTCATGCGATTTGAAACGAAAACCTTTTTCAGCAATGTGGGGCTGGAAGGATATTTTATACCCTTTGGCTTCAACATCCATTTGAATGCAGTCCAGCAGATCAGAAATGCTTGGCGCTGCCTTCCAGGGGCCAAACTTCACCACGGATTTTTTATCCATGTCCAAGCTGTTCAAGGCATCCTGACATCTGGCCGCGTCCTCCTCAGTTCTGACCACGCACACGATGACGCTGGACCGGCGGGATGCAACCGCTTCTGCCCTCGCAATGCGGATCATCAGTTCAATGTTCTCACTGTAGCTGGGCACACGAGCCAGAAACTGCTTCCTCGCCACAAGCTCCCCGAAGATCTGTGGGGAGTCCTCCAGCTGCTTGATTAGAGGTTCAATGTCATAGAACAACGCCTCCCTGTAGACATCCTGGATGCACTGGGTGGGTACTTGGTTACTGCGCAGGTACTCCAAGATGTATTTGAAATAGGTGCCTGGCCTGTCGATGAAGAATCTCCCTTCAGAGTCTCTCCTGAGTTTGGGCTGGCCAGTGAACATCTCTGCCAGCTTGGAGCCAGGATGTTTCTTTAAGGTGCTCAGTGTTGTTGTGTACATCTCCCCGCCAACATTTAACTCCACGATTGGTGACAACTGCAAGTATCACAAGGGGAAAAAAAGCCATGTGTGTTAGCTGTCTGAGGCTGCCAACATGGAAGTGTCAAGGGGAAAAAAAGGCATTTGGGGCTGGAAATTGGAATGACAGTGTGAAGAGCGGTATGAGCTCCTATCTCTTGGGGATCAGATGGGACACATTCACCCCATTTACTGCTAAAAGCAGATGCAGGATGTTTAAACAGCCCTCACAACAGAGCTGCAGAAACTTGGACATTTCTAAAAGGCTAAATCCTCACCACATCTTTGGGATGTAATGGTGTCATTTTGCCAGTGGGGAAGAGGGACAAGAAGGACCCTGCCCAGGAAGCTGTCAGTGACTACAGGATTCAACATCAATCTCCTAAGTCCCACATGGGCATCGTCCCTGTTGGCCCTTCTTCCAGCGGGAGCTGTCTGTGAGCTCTCATCCTGCCCACGTGAGAAGGATAGAGCTCAAAGCTGTGCAACTACATTTTTCTCACCTGAGCTGGTGTTGTCTCTTCAAAGGAGGAACTAAAGCTCTTTGAAACTTTAGAAATGGGTGGAATTGGCTTCCACTCGTCTGGGGGGGGTAGTTATAAACACTGCAGTAAGACACACAAATCCAGCATGTCAAAGCTGGAGGTCAGAAGCTGTTTAGCAAAGCACTTTAAAAATGTATGGTAGCTTTAGCTAGGAAGTAAAGGAAATAATTCATGCAACTGACATGATGTAAGAAGAAAGACTATAAAATTTAGATTTTTGTTTGGATTTAGTTTATTTCACCATTCATTAACACCACTGCTATATGAAACACACTGGAGGAGACCTGAATGCCTGGAAAGCTGGACCTGGTGTCCAGTCTGACCTTCCTGATGGTTCAGCACTGAAGAGTTTTAACAACCTCCCTTTGCACTCTGTCATTTTTTATAGTACTTGGTAGAGGAAAAGGAGAGAGAAGAAAGGAGGCAGCTATTTTCCCTCCTGCCGTCACTGATGTAATGCAAGTCACATGCCTGGCCAGGACCAGACCTGCCATTGGGAAGGCGTAAGTCAATAAACAGCCTTTTTTTTCCAGGAGCTGACCTGCTCTTTGTTGGATCCAATCACACAAGGATCTGCTTCAGTGCTGCTAGTCACATGCCTTGAGCAAAGTGTGTACTTAAGTGCTAAGCTGGATCCCACAGGTACAGACCCACTGGATAATGTCAGCTAATCTCACAGCTTGTGCCAAGAGAAGGGGGAGCTCCTGCTGCCGTCTCCCCTTTACCTACCTATCTGCTTCTGTTGCTCGCCTTGTGCCAGCTCTGCTACGCTTTCATCTTACCGAGCTGAATTGGCTTACAGAGGATTTAATGAGCACCAGAGCAGGCAAAAGGAAGGGACTAGGAACAGAACCTGGAACAGGGGGAGACTTTCCCTTTAGACAGTAGCAAGCTATCAGATTTAGCAGAAATTTGCTCACAACCTAGGCAGGCCAGGGAAGCAGCAGAAGATTCAGGTCAAAGACCCAGCTGGAATATTGCTTTGCTCTAGTGTGGGTGGCTTCATCTCAAGGGCAATCATTTACACCAGGACCAAGGAGACATAAAAATTATTCTGTCTGAGACTATCTTGTGATTTCTACCCACCGAATAACATGGCCCAAAGCTGTTTCAGTAGTAAAGCCTCTCAGTCAGGAAATTTCCTTTAGCCCAAGTGATAGCAACAGCTTTCCCTGACAGGCACCATTTAACAGGAGGATCTCCTGCTTTTGAGCCTTTGCTCCTTTTTCAGGTGGCAGGTCAGATGTTTCATGCCGTTTCTCACTAATACAAATGGATAAATTGTTCTTCATGAATACGGTAGCCCAATACACAATATGTTTTCAGGTCTTGTTAATGGTTTTGGCCTGAGACCGAACTGGTTCCCAGTGGACTGGGAATACTGGCACCAGCTGATTCCCAGCTCTGTAATTAGCCAGTGAGGTGATGCTTAGGAAAGTCATTCTACCTCTTTGTGCCCCAATTTATTAATCTGCAAATGCTAGATGAAGCATTTTGCAACCTACACCTGAAAAGTGCAACACAGGAAGGTTGGATTCTTTAAAGACAGAGAGGCCTGGGGGAGAGGCTGTAAGGCTACAACAGAGAAGGCAAACTGGTTAGCAATAGGCCGAGGGCAGAGGAGGGGAAAAGGAAAATGTCATCTGATCTTGTCACTGATTTCTGCCTAGTAATATGCTGCTTGTTTGAGATTGCCATTAATTTTTGTTAGAGCTAGAAAAACTACTTCTACCTGATGATTCTGCACATCTACAACACAGGGCAGCTTTTGTATCATTAGAGATTCTAAGAACTGTTGAAAATGCCCAAACCTCACAATATGTTTTTATTTAGGGATCTGAAAAATTAAAGTTCCCATTAAATTAATTCCACTTCTTGTCAAAGGAGAAAAAGAACCACTCCAGTTACTTGCTGTTGCCAGATCTTGTATGTCTGTGAGGGCCATGGCCCTTCTGTAAGCAAACTGGTGCAAACAGGCCAGACAGACACAGCTCTTTTCACCTAGAGTCCTGTTCTTGGCCACGTATCTGGCAAGCCCAGGTGTCTTCAGAATAACAGATGGCAGGAAAAAAACACTCTAATGTAGCCCAAAGGGGATGCTTTGATCCCGCAGGAGGAATCTGTGCCCTCGAGCCCGTACCTTACTCACTGTGTGCAGGCTGCCGGTGACCTGCTTCCCAAGGGGCTTGTGCTCCGACGCAATGCTCATCTTCCCCCGGGAGCTGATGGCTCAGCGGTGTGGGAAACCTGCTGCTCAGTGCCCAGGTCCTGCCCCACACACAGGATGGCTCCCTGCTGTGCTCCAGTCCTCTTTCACTTGGTTTTTCTTCCTTGGATCAGTTTTTTTCCAAGCTCCCAGCCCAGCCGCTGCCCCAGAGGATCCAGTTTGCTCCAGGCACAGCACTGGTACAGGTTGCAGGTTGTAGGGAGAGGGGAGGGAACAGCCTGGAAGCGGAAGCATTTGCTCATTAGTTTTCTGGCACCCAGCAAGGTGCAGGGTGGACTTGGGCTGGCTGCCAGCCCACACCTCCTGTAATACTATCTGTGCGGTGACTAAAAGCCAAATAATCCTTTCCAAAGGAGGCCCAGCACCCAGAGCACATCTGAGGAGCCCTATGTGAGCCTGAGTGACTCCCTCTGCCTCGCAAACCATTTGTATCAAAAGCAGTAAGCATTTTCACAGCTTTTTGGCCTCTGTGCACTCCTGTTTTCAAGCACGGTTGATCCCAAACCATCTCATTGATCCCATTTGTCAAACCCCTTGATAACAGATCAGGGTGTCTACACTCTGTCCAAGGTGGTGGCGTTTTCTTCTTTGCCCATACAATCTCTGGGCACTGAGTCATTTGTGCAAGGTAAATAAAACCAAACTTGAATGTCTGCCTGAGCCTGAGCTGTTCTTTTCTATTGGCCGTAAGTATTTGATTAGTATCTTTGCATGACGTTTTCTAGTGTCTTGTATCCACCAAATATCAAACGTGGAGAGCAGCACAGATTTAGTGGTAATGGAACTGTTTCTCACAGCATCGAAACACTCACAAGGATGTCTGTGTTCATTTTTTAAGTGTAGAGGATCAGATCACAGTGAGCCTAAACAACCTTCCCAGATCTGGACCACAGGCCTGCAGAGTCTCCTTGGTTTTATTCTGTGTTTCTGAGTTCACCATTGCTTTCAAATTTGCCTTCAGGCCACTCATCACTTTGTCTTTGTTCCATTACGGTGGCAAAATTGCCATGGACATGATTGTCCAGAGATGTAAGTCCATGTTTTTAAAGAGAGACAGTACTTTTTATTAGATCACACAAGGCTTTCTCAGGTCTGTCAACTTCTGTTTCAACTTACTTGGGGTTTTTCCTTCCCCCCCCGCCCCCCCCCCCCCGTTTCTGTCAGTTTAATAAAAGGTGTTATCTCCTCTACCAACCTTGCCTCCGTCTCTTTCATTTCAAGCTGCTTCCTGATACCAGCAGCCAAAGGGAGAATCTCAGACAAATGCAGCGCTTCCTAAAAATCTTCCTGGGGGAGATTTTAATGATGAAAAATGACAGCATGGTGTATAAGGAAACCATTTGCAGAAAATCGGATTGTGCTCATGGACACCAGCTTTGCTGGTTTTGCATCCTCCAGGGATTTTGCAGGATCTGTGTCCTCGCAGAAGACAGCATGGATCTGACCAGAAGCTTGAGGCATGAGAAAAAAGTGTTATAATTTGTACTGATTCACTCACTGCAAGAATAAAGCCAGTCCTCGCCCAAGGCTCCATCAAAGCTGTACCCAGATGATATTTTTTTGTGTGTGTGCATTTGCATGAACCTGTCATTGAACCCAACTTACATTTTGCTTCTGCTGCTCTGAAGCATCCTAAGAGACCTGTGTCTGAGTTACCTCTGCTGCCTGGAATAGAAGGGCTTGAATTTTCCCTTTGCCAGACCAGAAGAATTAATTGTGCTGGATGCACTGGTGAGGTCTGCTTGGGAGCTTAGGTTTTGTGACTCGTAATAATTTTTTTAAGACCAATGCTTATTGGAAAACAGGGAGAACTGGAAGATCTGCACGTTCTGGGCCTTTGATTCCTGCAAATCTGATTCTTTGGGCTGGTTTACGTAGGTGCCTCGGAAAATATCCTGGATATAACTGACAGAAGTGGAGTTCATCTCCAGCAAGTTTTTGTTGCTGGAGGTGATAGCCTTTATTTCTGCAGCTGCAGAACTGGATGGACCGGGGGACGATCACCTCTCTGATCACACAAGCTTTTCACTAGGGAAGGGTGAAGAGCAACTGAAGAGGTTATTTTGTTCAAATGCTCATCTGGAAGGTTTCCCCAAACCAGAAACAAGGGTGGCTGTTGGTGTTTGAAGCTAAACCTTCAATGCCGCTACACAGACCATTACCACTTCAGCAAAAGGAATAGTTGTTAGCTGATGTCCACAATTCTTTCCTACTGCTAGACCATCCTCAGCTTGTCCTTCAGTCTGATGAACCTGCTGGTTCAGTTCCCCCGCTCTTTTATTCCTTTTTTTTATATCTTGGCCACTTTTGCTGGCACATTATGGGACAAAGAACCAGCCTGAAAGTCTGTGAAGTGTTTTGGCTGGAAGGCACCATGTATGTGAAAAGTCTGATTGTCATTATTTGTGCTTCTTCTGGGACTTTTTAATCCCACCAACTGCATGACTTGCCTTAAGATGGCATTTTTCAGTCCTGCTATACTAATGACTGCCAGTTGGATTTTTTTCCCCCTTTTCAATAAGGATTTGATTTAAACTGCTGAATTCATCTGCTCTCAAAAGAGACTGTAGGGAGAACTTCTCACAGCCCAAGCCATTGGTGCACCGCTGCCTCCCCATGGGGATTTGGTGCTTCTTTTTTAGGTGGTCTCACCAGAGGTGGCTTCCTGGATTACTAGGACCACACATCTGACTCGTTTGGTGTCACAGCTTTGCTGGACAGGCATCCAACTCTGCATCAAAGGTCTCTGTGCCTACACTAAGTGGAAACAGTTGCTCTTGCAGTTTTTCAGTCCTCTTCTTACCCCATGGTCAAAGCCACGCTGAGGAAGCCAGTGGGCAGGGAGCAGCCCATGAAAGGCAAAAGTGGGATCAGGGCTTTGGAGAGGACTGGAGAAGGCAGCTCTGACAAGGCTCTCAGCAGTCCATGTTGCTGGTAACAGCTAGCTGAGGCTGGTTTCAATTTAATTCTTCCCTTGGGAAGGAAGTAAAAAGCCAAGACCGTGAAAGTCTCCATAGCCTTGGGTGACCAGGGTCCTGGGATTCCCAAAACCAGCAGCTCCATTGTAGCTGCTGCTCCACAATCACTGGAGAGGTCCTGGCCACCTCTGTGCTATTAACTGGGTTTCTTCCTTTGAGGGATGGGATTTGATTTGTATTAAGCTAGAATTTCCACCCAGGATCTCTGTTGGGCTTTATGTTTGTTACTATTTGACCTGGATCCCTGAGATCCTTCATCCTTTGGGCCTTCTAAAGGTGTGTCTGATGCATTGATGATCTGTTGAGGACCCACCTGCTTGCTGTCAAGCAGAGAAAGAGAACTCTGAGGATGTTTGCAGAGGACGTCAAGCAGGATCAGCAGGGTCCTGTCCTCGAAAGAGGTTGCTGAGACCTGTTGGAGAGGCCGGCTGCCCAAATGGGTCACAGAGCCATGAGGAGGACCAGGAAGAAGAACCTTTTAAGATGTTCTCCTGACTCCTCATGCACAGTGATGCTTCAGGCCTCCTGCCTATTCTGTTTGGGGTGGCTACTGGCCCCAACATTCCTTTTGAAGACACTTCAAAAGTAGATTTCTCACTGGCCACAGTCTTTTTTTTTTTTTTTAATGGAAGAGGAATATTTCGAAGACTGTAAGCTCTTTCAGGCAGGGACCATCCTTTCGCTGTCTGCATGGAAGGATTAGCCTGGGCCTGGACATTGTATGAGCAACCACAATATGGATCATAAGAATAATCATCCTAATGCTGAGAACTTTGTGTCTGCCAAAGAATGATTAACTTGACAATGGCTTTGTGGGGAATAAATATGTGTTTTTTTGAAAATTATATAAATAAGTGCATAACAATGAACTGGAACATCTCTATGCTGGTACATATATCAGTTTGGGAAATAGTGTTATCCATAAAAGTATTTATAACAGATTTATTTCCTTAACATATTGAATTGGCCGCTTCTCTTTAAGACAATTAGGTCAACAATATTCAGATTTGGGTGTTATGCCCTAGTACAAGTAAATACGCTAAATCCAAAGGGAAAAAAATAATTACGTGTTTAAAACAGAAAGGGAAATGAGAAGTTCAGACGTGGAGAAGCAGCTGGGAGGAGGCATGGAGCAGCTTCTGTTTGACTTTCTCCTCTTGTTCCCTCTTCTCCAGTACCTAAGTTTAAAGCCCTTTCGCTCTGGTCCATTTGCCTGAAGCATGGAGGTGGAGTTGACAATCTATAGCTGATCTCTACTTTTCATGTTGCATTACAGCCACTAAAGTTATCACTGCTGGGAGTAACGACAGGTCAACAGGAGGGGCACCTAAGGGAGGTGATTCCCAGTACTCTTCTGCTCCAGGGCATCTCAGTGGAGGAAATTCCTGTGAAAAGCTAGGAAATGAGCCAGGTTATTTTAAACAACAGTGGATAGGTTAGCAAAGAGGAGAGGCAATAAACTTGGTGCAGTTCTTCTGAACTCCCATGCAGAACGTATTCACTCCAGCTGCAACTTGGCAGGACATCCCAGTCTCTGTCCTGGAGTTTGCCGAGGGATGCACTAAGACAAGCCAGACCTCTGGCAAAGGTCACAGGATTTTTTTTTGTCTTTTGAAGCACATACACTGACTCCTGCAAATTTCCAGGTTGCTCTGGTGATCTGTGAGCCAGCCTGCACAGTTTGTGAAAATTTTGCTGAAAAGCAAAACCGTCAGCAGTTTGCTTTAGCTCTGCTTGGGAATTGCACTGGTGCAGCTGGGCTGGAGGCTCTGCAGTCCAGGAGCCACTCCTAAATCAAACAGCATTATGCTACGCAAATGCCATCAACATTTCTACCTGCTGCCTTCCAGCTGTTCATCAGCTCCACCCACCTCTGTGGAATGCATGGCTGGTGGCTCATATCAAGATCTGAGCTGGGTTTGAATAGGCCCCAGGACACCAGCAGGAGCCATGGGAGCAAAGTGCCTCCTGGCCAAGCAAGTACATGCACCATCCCCAGTGGATTGGGGGTGGCATCCTCAGGATACAGACTTAATCACTCATATTGCTGTTGGTTAAAACAACCCAACAAGCCCATCAGTGCCCACAGTTCCAAGAAACCAAATTATTCCCCTTATCCTCATGCCCATTGACTTCTTTCCCATGTTTATATCATGTTCAGCTTAACTTGTAGGCTTTTCTGGAGCAAGAAACCAAACTAGATACAACTATGCTTTCTTCTTGCCCATCTTTTTCTATGATCTTTCCCTTCTTGAGCTCTCTCCCGACTCTTTACATGCCACATGGAGGGGGTGGGGCAGAGCTGAGTGTATGGGTGTCACTATTCCCAGGTCCTTGTCACACAGCCGTCCTAATGAAGGTGTTGGTATGGGTCCATTCAGCCAGACACTCCCTCTTGAGGGACATGGGGTCGCTCATTTTCAGTTCAGTCCAAGTTCAGGCTGATGCTGTATGTCCAGCCAGAAACAGAACAATCTACAGAAAAGAGGTTCATTTCAATGTAGTCTACGAAGGTTGGCAAGCTCAGCCAGTGGGTTTATGCCTGGTCTTGCTTCTGAGGCTACAACCTGCTTCTCCCAAGTTGGTGGTAGGAGAGGAGAGGCTAGGCTAGTCATGGAAAAGCAAGGCTGGGAGATAAGACCATCTGCTGCCAGCTAGACACACCGAAATAAGGAGGGAAAGAGAAGACAGTCTTTGGCTGTGTATCTCTGGGACCCCGTGAGACCAAGGCTCTGGTAAAGAGGAAATCCTTGGGCACCTACTGTGGAAAGAAGCTGCTGGGGAGCTAGGGAAAGGATCTGCACGCCTGGGGCTCCTGCCAGGTATTAGCGGCAGTTATCTCTGTTGCCTGGTGAGATGCTCCTGCCAAAGGATATGTGGGTTTGGGGGTATTTTATCCAGCACCTCCTCGCTCCACTTGGGCTACTGGTTTATATCGTCCCCATTTCACACACTCACATTTTACTCACACTTTCCACATTACAGCAGCTCAGACTGGATGGAACAGTGGCATTTCCCAATGTTCACAATGCTGCAGAAATGACTTCTTCCCTTTGGTGAGCTTCAATGCAAGGATGAGCTCTGGTTTCACTCCATTCCCACCCTGGTTTTCTGATGGGTCCTTGGCCACGATATTCACAACAGTTTATGGATATCTTAATTTGTCTTTGGGCAGTGCTGGGCCTGGCAGGGAGTGTCACTCACTAGGAAAACCTGGGAGAACAGGATGGAGCGAACAAGAAATTGCCTTTGCTTTGCACATCATGCCTTCCCCAAGGGTCATGGCGGGTTGGACTAGATGATCTCTAATGGTCCTTTCCAATCTCGACCATTCTGTGGTTCTCTAAGTCAAAGCTCTGAATGAACATTAACTCTTAAGCAAGGAGAAGGAGAAACTGAGGACCTGACTGGCGAAAGTTTGACCAGGATCATACAAGGAGCGCTGGGAAAAAATATACTGTTGAAAAGCCCTGAATTCTATGTCATAAATCCTTCCCTTCCAAAACCTGAGTCTGCTCTCTCCCCATAAGAAGTTTTGTCTGAAACAAAGATTAACGTGTATGCATATATAAATATATTATAATACATATGGAGTGTATGTCTGTGTAAGATGTGCATATGTATCTTACAAATATTTTCCTTCCCTCTCCATGCACATGTGGGAGTCCTTTCTATTTGCATTTTGGGTTTGAGCTTTGAAATGCTTGCATAGCACATTTTAAGATAATTCCCTTAGTCACAAGGGGCTACAACTCTTTTTCTTAAAGAAATTACTAGATATTCATCTAATCACATGGATGCACATAAGGAAAAAATTAAGACCAGGAGATCTGGAGATGCTGCCGTGTTTTGCTGCACCCATTAGAGACACCTGTGTTATGAGAGACATGCCCAGTTATAAAGCCTTAATACCACACAATACCAAAGCTGGTAATGCGCCTCTACCTGCTACACGAGCATCCTCGGAGCTGTGGTTGGGCAAGATGTGAGAGTTTCTCCTAAACCTCTGCCTGGTTGGAAGAGGAGCTACAGACAGACCTGGGTCTCCCAGCGCCTGAGGCTTTCCCTATGGCCACAGGAGAAGCCTGAAGAGCAATAGTGGGACCACCAGGATTGAGTTATCCTCCTTGCTGAGACACTTTTCCAGTCCCACTGCCCTACACGGCACAGTCTTATCTTTTCAGCCTTGTTGGGTCCCCAAAGTCTCAGGAAAGGTAAGAATGAAGTGGGAAAACTGAGAGGGGAAAAAAAAAAAAAAAAGTCTTTTCTTTTGCCAGCACCATCTTCTCCTTCATGGAGTAGGTGAAAATGTACAGAAGGAATTACTCTCCTCAGCTGCGACAGTACCTTTTTGCTTTTTTTCAGACCATCAGATAGTTTCTGCCAACCATCTGACAAAAAAAGTATGCTAAACAGAGAAGGTTTAGGGGGAGTTTTGGGTTTTGGTTGGTTGCTTTTTTTTTTTACTGCACAAGAACCACAGGTACAGAGAAGGGGCCACACAACTCTTCATGCCCTCATGGCATGAGCCAAGGGACCTGTGTGGCTGATGCACAAACTCACTGCTCAGCAGGCAGCCAGAGAGCTCCTCTCTGCTTGTGGTCAGCACACTGCAGAGAGGCTCTCGATTGTCGCAGCCAGGTTCATTAGCACTCTTCATCTATTAAAGCAGTGTAAAGGAGATTGTGTTTAGTTTCAATCTATAGCAAAACTCTGCCTTGGTATGGGATGATTGTGCTTCTCAAAGAGAATGTATTAGCCTGAGAAATCACGTGGGGCACCAGGTGTCCTCAGACCACTGCTGGGTTCCTCCTGTGCAAGGACTGTAGGACAGTCAGTGCTTCTGGAGTGTTTTTGAGACTCTGAAGAGATTTAAGCGTGATTGATTTTAAGACAGCATCTACCCTCACTGAGGATATTGGGGTGGTGTGCTTTGAAGCCACAGTGCCTTTCGTCGTTAAATTGTGTAATCATTTTCCTGTGCTATTAGAGTTTCACTAAAATAAAAGCAAGGGATGAAGTTCCTGCTTTTCTGTTTCTTTACAGTGTTGTGGAGTTTTAAAGTGCAGCAGAGCAATCGGGGTCCCACTAAAGAGGTTAATGTGATTGTGAACCCATGACTAAGGTGTGGAGCTGCCTCCAGGTGATGGGAAGAAACAGAGCAACTGTCTGCAAAATATTTTCTCACTTTAGATTGAGACTTTTAGATTTTCTCCAATTTCAGTCTGAAGGATGTTGTTTTGCTCTTGTCATATGGCAGATTCTGAGGGGACGTGCAGCAACAAATGCAACTGGAGCCTGCAGCCCAAGGTATGGTCAGAATCCTCACACCACAGATGCTCAGAGATCTCCAGTTTCTTTAGTCAAAAGTAAAAAGCTGTCAGAGGACCAGTGTTTGTTGATCAAAGCAGTGCTATTTCAACAGCTGAATGGGATTTAGAATGGCCTGAAGAGGCAAGGGGACGCCTCCCTCTAGTGCCCAGCTCTGTAGGACTTCCCTGGGGTGTTGTGTCTGGGAGGGAAGGAGTCGCCTGGAGGTGGGACCCAGCCTGTGCTGAGGGCTCCAAACCCCTGTGAAGGGCTTGCAGCCCCTGCCCACCCACCCAGCGAGGGTTTGCCCCTGCTCTCCCCACAGCTCACAGGGATCAAAGGCAAGCAAAGCCTTGCTTTCCTGCTTACCCCAGCTGAGCATCCCCACCTCCTCCTCTGCCCCTGGCTCTGGAGGATGCCATGGCCATGCAGGGAGGAGGCAGAATTGCCCCCTGGTGTTGCTGGGGTGTCAGGGATTAAGGTAGGTTGCCCACAGGGTGTGTGTGGTGGAGATGGTGCTGGGCCTGAAGGGCTGGATGAGCGTGGGCCGAGGGAAGGGATGTGCAGGTACCAGCTGGGTTGGGGAGCTGAGAAGTTGGAGATCCAGGAGAGCAGGGGATGTTGGGGAAGGGAAGGAAGGATGCTGTGGAGCAGGTTGGGACCCCAGCACTCAGCACAGGACGATGACAGGATTACACCAAGCTTTTGCAAGGTGTCAGAGCCAGAGGGCTGGGGGAACATCCATCCAAACACAAACCCAGCTTGGCACCTTGCCAGAGAAACCCAGCTAGCTTCCCTGCACTGGAGCATGTCCTTGGTAGCCAAGGTCCCCTCATCCTCATGGGCTGGGGGACAGCAGCTATACAGAAGTGACAGCTGGTAGGAAACACAGGACACATCTGCACAAGACTTTGCCTTTTATATACATTATCAGAGACCGGTTGGGTGGGTTTAGGTACATGCAGAAAGAAACATCGCTTCAAAGTTATAGATGCCTTCTACAAAGGAATAACATGAAACACTAATTTCTGCCCTGCAGAAATAGCCCTGGGACAGGGGTGGAACGAAGCAGCAAGGTTGCCAGCAGGATTGGCTGCAAGGTGAGTCAAATGGTACAGGCAGCACCCGCCGGGCAGACGGCCAAGCTCTGCACTGCTCATGAAGGATGTTCCTCAGTGGGACTTGGTGCAGGAGAAAAAGTGCCACTGGGCTGTGGACAACAGATCACCCTGTGGGAATAATGAACACAGTTTGGCCAGGACATCCTCATTCCTGGCTGAGATTGCTCCAAAACAAGGGTTAGTTTTGTAAAGTCCCTGTTAACACTCCCTGTTGTTGCTGTCATCTTTTTACACTCCATTTCACTACAAGGACCTCGGCCATAGCCCTGTCTCTGGTGGGGGCACAGGGATGTCTCCCCAAGGTGTTTCAGGGATGAAACTCCCACCAGCACAGAGAACAGGTTTGCTTTCCGGGCTAGGGCAAGATTGAAGTGTCTGAGCTCTTTGCAGGTGACATACCAAATTTAGACAGCTGGAGACCTGAAAGTACCAAATCATTCCCTAAAAATGACTGTTGTGTTTTCCATTAGAGAAAAAAGAGAAAGAGCCGGACCATCAGCTGACTGGCAGCTCCTGGAGACCAGAACTCGGGGTCCTCCAACCACCCAGCCCTTTTTGTTGCTGGGATTGTCTGTGTCTGCCCAGCAGCAGGCAGACGTTGCCTATGCTACAAGCAGAGGAGTCTTGAGGACAACATGGAGCTCACAAAGTGACCTTTGTTCAGTGGCATAGTTTGCACCAGTGGGCAATTGGGAAAGAAAAATCTAGGAGGATGTATCTGTTGAGCAATGAATTGCAGACTCATACATAACTCCTGGGATTTGGGGGTGTGACGCAAACACTGGAAAGCCACCCAGCTGATGGGGCAAGAGGGCAAAGTATGTTACCCCTCAGCCAGCTCCTCCTTGGCACTGCATCTCCCCAGCTCTTACCTCAGAGGCTGGAGGTGCAGGCTTAAGAGCTGGAGTGATCTTCACTAAGGCTGATCTCCTCCAGGATCTGGCTGTACCTCCGGGTGAGTGCTTTGGTGTTTCTGGTGAGGTCTGTCAGAACCTGCTGCAAGCCGTTGACATGATGGGAGAGGCGCTCTTCCACACTGCTGTCTGCACCCTCATCCAGGGATGTATCACTGTTGGCACTGCTCTGGCTCTGGTCGGTGACAGAGGCCAGGCCTTTCTCCACCACGGGCTTGATGGCCTTGAGGAGCTGGTAGCGCTCGTAGAGGTCCGTGTGGCCGCCCGCAGCCGGGGCCGCCCCCTCCTGCTGCGGGAAGACCCCTCGGAGCAGGCTGGGGAACATCACCTCCTGCTCCATCTTCTGGGTGGCTGAGAAGTACTGCTCCATGGCCCCGCTGGCACGGCTCCGGCAGCGCTGGCCCGGGCTCTCCTCAGGGCGCCGCCTGCTCCCCGGCCCCGACGGGGGCTTTTTATTTATGCGGGGCTGGGGCACGTCCCCCCTCGGCTGTCCCCTCCTGCCAGCCGGCCGGCCGGGATGGCCGCGGGGACGGGCTTGGCTCCAGCCCAGCTGGGGCTCGGCCGCGCCGTGTCCCTGGCTCTGTGCCACCCGCCCGGCACGGCCTCCCCGTGGCCTTCACCCGAGCTGGCAGGGGGTCCCGCCGCGGCCCCGCACCGGGAGCAGGGTGGCAAGATGTCCAGAGATGCTCCTGTCTGGTCATTTCCCATCGCCACCATTCCAGGAGCCCAGGGAGTGTGTGGATCCAGCACCTGCCCCTGGAGCGGGCACACTGCAGGCAGCACCCTGAATTGGGCAGTTTTGAGGACGGGGAAGAAGGGCGAGTGGTGGGTTTATCCAGAGAGGGGGAGCCCCCTGTGAGCCCTGCCTGGCCACCCACCTGCTTCAGGGCTGGTCTGGGGGTCTCACGCAGCCCACCCTGGGCAAGTGGCCTCGGCAACAACCCCTGCTAAAAGAGGGAGAAGAGACAGAGCAGGGGATGCTTGTCTGGGGGTGTTTGCCCAAAGCCGGTTGTGCCTGGGAGGCAGATGACCATCAGCTGGATGAAAGAGTGATCAGGGAACTACAAAAGGGACTTGAAAAGAAAGAAGGAGCCAGCCCCGAGGAAGCAGGAAAGCCGCCAGCGTGAGGAGAGCCCTTGGAGGGGCGGCGGCGGCAGGAGTCCAAGCCTGCGGGACACTGCCGAGAGCGGCTCTGCCGGCATCCCGGGCTGCAGCCAGGCCTGGCCGAGCATCCACCCGGCGGGATGCCCCGAGCAGGCTGCAGCCAGCCCCTGGGCTGACAGCACCGGGGGCAGCAGGCAGGGACGGAGCCGGAGTCGGTGCTGGAGAGGCCGGAAGGCGCCTCTGGATGGATCCCGTCCAGGCCCGGCTCAGGCAGGGTCAGCGCTGGGGCTGTGCCGGGCTGGGGTCGGGGTGTCTCCAGGGATGGACCCTCCCCCGCCTCTCTGGGCAGCCTGTCGCGGTGTTTGACCACTCCGACTGGAAGGGAAGAGAAGTCTTGTCTTACGCTCGGATGAGATTTCCCGTCCTTCGGTTTGTGCCCGTCGGCTGTTGTGCGGGTGCTGGGCACCGCTGGGAAGAGTCTGGCTCCCCCGTCTCCACACCCCCGTTAGGTCGTTGTACACACGGCTGAGCCCCCCGAGCCTTCTCTCCTCCAGGCCCAACAGTCCCAGCTCTGTCAGCCTCTGCGCGTCTGGAAGATGCTCCTGCTCCTTCATCCCCGTCATGGACCTTCCCTGGACTCTCTCCAGTGCGCCCGTGTCCCTCCCGGACCGGAGAGCCGGGCCAGGACCCGGCACCCACATGCGTCCCACCAGGGCTGAGCAGAGGGGAAGGGTCCCCTCCCCCTCCCTCCCCCCCCCCCCCCCCCCCGAGGCTGCTTACAGAAGGGTATTTTGAATTTCTTGGGTATTTAACGTTTTGGGTCACAACCGGGCTTTTTCTCTTGCCTTCCTTCTACTGGCCCGTGTGCCCGGGCCACAGCCTTTGGGTTAATTAGATGTCGCTAACCAGCTACAAATAAACCCGCCATCCCGCTGTGCCCCGCGATGCGAGCGGGAAGGCCCCAGCGCCGGGGCCCCAGGAGCCCTTCCCGGGCAGCACCGAGGCAGCACCCCCTGCCACGCCGGGGGGCCTGGGCTGCCCCGGCTGCCCTCATCCCACCAGGGACCTGCGCGGCGTTTGGCAGTGGCAAAGCCCTTTTCTGCGACCCCCCGCGCCCCTGACCAGCCGTGCCCAGGCGCGGTGGGCAGCAGCAGGCCCGTTGGGGCCGGACGCAGCCCGGGGCGGCGTGGCGCAGGGCCCTGCAGCCGGGGCAGGCAGCGGTTCCCGTGACCCGTGGGCTCGGGGCTGGCCGGCCAGGCAGCGGCTCGCAGACAGGGGCCCGGGGGTCCTGGGGGATTGCCAGTGGCCCCTAAGTCACCGGCGTGTCCCTCCCGCTGCCCCAGGTCACGGACCTTTCTGGGGACATCCCGTGTCTCTCACCAGTCACGTTGGGCAGCGGCGCTGGGCGCTTCACCCCGTGTCCTGCCGCGACGCCTCCCCAGGGCACGGCGCGAGCATCTCCCGCTGCTGCGTGCTCTGCCCAAGCCAGCAGCCATTGCTGGAGGTGACCACAGGCCTTCCTCGCTGGGACCACTGTCTTCTCCAGGGGACGCAGGTCCCATCCTTCAGCTCCAGCCGTGTAATTCACCAGAGGGACAGCACCTCCTCCGTGGCCCTCACCTCTCCGGGCACTTGTTGAACGTGGTTCCAGGGAGGCAGAGGAGCTCCAAAGGCAGGCTGGAGACCCCACGTGCATCTCCCGGCTCCATTTCTCCCCTTGCCAGGGCTGAGGGGCCACACAAAGGCAGATGTGCCTCAGAATCCTCACACTGGCTGGCAGGACTCATGTTTGCCCACGTTTTGGGGCACTTGGGGGTCGGCAGACACTTTTGTAGATGCCAGCGCTCCCTTCCCAGAAAAGCAACGAGGGCTTCAGACCCACGAGGGATGTCACCTGGAGGAGCCTGGCGGCCACGCGGACTAACAGTGGTGCAGAGCCCCCGGGAGGTGCAATGAGGTCGTCGGGTCTCTGCGGCTGCAGACTCGGCGTTTGGGCGAGCCTTGCCCTAACCTGCCATCCTCCTGGGGAGCCCGTCCCCTGGCGTGTGGCTCAGAGGGAGGAAAACGCCACCACTCCTGTGTCCCTGAGTGTCGCCGAGCTGTCCCTGGCACTGCCTGCTGTCAGATGCCCCTATATCTCTGCCTCCCCAACCCCACTAGGGCTGTTCTTGTCCTTGCTCCAACCCACTCAGCACCTTTCAGATGCTGGGCAGCCCTGAATCCGGCCCCCAGCAGCCCCTTCCCGAGCCCGTGGCCCCCCGGCCACCGGGCCTGGAGACCCTGTCACCACCGCCTGCGCTCGGGGAGGACAAGGCAAAGCCCATGCGGTCGTGACATCCAGGAGAAACGGCCTGATCAGGCGAGAGGAGATGGGAACCTCCAACGAACCCAAGCCCAGCGAGGGGTTTGGGGTCCCGGGGGCAGGCGCTTGTCAGAGGCGCCGAGCCCTGCAGCCCCGCTGCCCCTGGGGGCCGGTGCCCAGGCTCAGCCCCGCGCGGGGCAGCCCCGGGGCAGGAGCCCTGATGGGCAGGAGCAAGGCGTGGGGAGCTCTGGGGCACAGAGCAGCACCAGCAGCGGTGGCACAGCGTGGGCAGAGCGCTGCAGAGCGCCCGGAAGGTGGTGGCTGTGTTGCGCGTGGGCTGGTGTCTGTGTCCCTCCCCTCTGGGTGCACAGCAGTGGGGCTCAGTGTCCGCCTCGCTGTTGCGTGGCCGGGCCGTGCGCTGGGCGGATTCACACCCGTTTGCCCACGGAAAGCGGGGACCAGCTCGCGCTGGTGTTGCTGCCGACACAAGGAAGAGGGTTTTGAGGCTGAGGGTGGTGAGGCACAGGAAGGGGTTGCCCAGACGCGTTGCGGATGCCCCGTGGTTGGCCGGGGCCCTGAGCTACCTGACCGAGTGGAAGTTGTCCGTGCCCAGGGCGGGAGGCTGGACAAGATGGTCACCGAAGGTGCCTTCCAACCCACACCTTCCCATCACTGTCATTCTTTGTCCCTTCTAATGGCCCATCATCGCACTGGAAGGGCCCCTCCCAGCAGAGCCGCTGTCCCCTGCCTCACACTGGGGCACTCCCCGAGGGTGCCAGCCCAGGCAAAGCACCACAGCGACAATGGCTTCACAGGGCTTGTTTTATTAGCAAAGACCGGGGAAATGGCCCTCGCGGTCCAGGTACCAGCTGGAAAAGGGCTCGGCGGTCGCAGGGGCCCATCGCAGGTCGGGGCCGCTCCACAGCGCTGCCGCCTTCGTGCCGCTCTTTGAAAATAAAGAGGAGGGCACGAGCCTGCGGCTCTTCCGATGGACTCCTGGCACTGCCAGGTGCTTCTTCCTATGAGGATAAGGCACCGTCCGGCTCTCGGGTGCTCGCAGCTGCTGCCGGCGCGCGGTGCCAGCGCTGGGAGACCAGCTGCCGCCGTGCGGGGAGGGCGAGCAGGGCTGGGGAAGAGCCTGCGATGGTCAGCGATGGGGACGTCCTCTCCTTCGTGCCACCAGCACCCATCCTGCAACGGAGGCTGTCCTTAACCCCGAAGGCCATCCCCGTGAGAGACCTGGCCACCAAGCCTGGGCCCGTGTACCCCGGAGCCCCAAAGTCTCTGCATGGAGGGATGGGATGAGTCCCCGCCTTCGGCGTGCAGATGGAAATCTGCCAGCTTTTGAAAGGGCAGTCCCCATTTCAAGGCACTTCCCAGGAGCTGGCCACCCCTGCAGTCACGCAGACCCCTCTGGGGACATCAGCCACCCCCTGACCCGGCAGCGCCCGTGGGCTCCGCATCCCCCCAGCTCTTACCTGGCAGCCGTGGCAGTGTCACCAGCTGGGCTGTCCCTCGCTGGGGCTGATCTGCTCCAGGATCTGGCTGTACCTCCGGGTGAGGGCGTTGGTGTCCCTGGTGAGGTGGGTGAGGACCTGCTGCAGACCGGCCAGGTGGCGCGACAGGCGCTCCTCCAGCTGGGCGTCCATGGCGTCGTCGTCGTCTGAGGACGCGTCGGTGCCGGTGCCGGTCTGGCTCTGGTCGGTGACAGAGGCCAGGCCTTTCTCCACCACGGGCTTGATGGCCTTGAGGAGCTGGTAGCGCTCGTAGAGGTCCGTGTGGCCGCCCGCAGCCGGGGCCGCCCCCTCCTGCTGCGGGAAGACCCCTCGGAGCAGGCTGGGGAACATCACCTCCTGCTCCATCTTCTGGGTGGCTGAGAAGTACTGCTCCATGGCCCCGCTGGCACGGCTCCGGCAGCGCTGGCCCGGGCTCTCCTCAGGGCGCCGCCTGCTCCCCGGCCCCGACGGGGGCTTTTTATTTATGCGGGGCTGGGGCACGTCCCCCCTCGGCTGTCCCCTCCTGCCAGCCGGCCGGCCGGGATGGCCGCGGGGACGGGCTTGGCTCCAGCCCAGCTGGGGCTCGGCCGCGCCGTGTCCCTGGCTCTGTGCCACCCGCCCGGCACGGCCTCCCCGTGGCCTTCGCCCGAGCTGGCAGGGGGTCCCGCCGCGGCCCCGCACCGGGAGCGGGGCGACAGGCAGCCGGGTGCCGGGGCCTCTCCCCACCCAGCCCACCCCAGCCCACCCCAGCCCACCCCACTGCCGGGGCACCGGGAGCACGGGGCCAGCTCTGGCAGCGCTGGGCAGGCTGTAGGCAGCGGCACTGGGGGGCCCTCACCTCCGCCCCCCTTCTCGCTGCCACGCGCTCGGGGCGTGAACCCTCCGCGGGCGTTGAGCAACCCCTTCTGCAGACGTATGGAAAATCCCACCGGGGACGTGCTGCAATGTGGGTCCCGCGGGGGGGGTCTGGGGACAGAGGAGCGCACCGACCCCCAGCCATGGGGGTCCCCGCAGACAGCCCTCTCCGCCGGGCTGTCCCCCGGCCGGGCAGGGACAGGCACGGGGGCGCAGACCTGATGCCGTGGTGTGAACTTCCCACAGCTGCGGCACAGAGTCCTTGCTGCCTGCAGGGGAGCGGGGATGGGGCCACCCCCCCGCTGCCCCCGTCCTGGGCCAGAGGCCACGGCTGGGGCAATGGCCAGCACTGCCTGGCCCCGCGTGTCCCCGCGGCGTGTGGCAATCAGGGAAGATTGTTCTATTTAGGGAAAGGCGGCAGGGTCCCTCATCCCTTTTGCAACCCTCCACGGTGGCAGCTCTCCCACTGCCCCCACGTCTCACCAATGTGCTCTCACTGCCGCCTGCCCTCTCCCTGCTAGACCTGTCCCCACCACCCTCTTGGCCCTTCCCGATTGTCCCCAGAGTCAATGCTTGTCCTGACGTGGGGGCAAGTGCTGTACAGATGTTTGTTGGTGCTGCTGGCCATGTGCAGGAGCTAGTTTAGGGGATTTGTCACATCAGGGCCCCTGGACCATTGCAGAGCTTCTCAGAGGTGCAGGGATATCACAGGGCTCTTGGGACACAGGAGCACAGGAGATGCCCTGTCCCTCTGCTCTCCCATTTTGGCGTCAGCACCACCCTTCCAATCTGATTGTTTTGCTGAGGGTAGCAGGTTGTGGGGCAACTGGGGTTCAGCAGCCCCAGGTTGCTCCCCAGCTCCCTATCCTTGGGAATGAACATCTACAGCAGGGGTCCTCAAACTATGGCCCATGGGTCAGATACAGCCCCCCAGGGTCCTCAATCTGTCCCCCGGTATTTACAGAACCCCCCCACCCCCCCTCACGGGGGGTTGGGGCGGGAAACCAAGCAGCCGCAGATGACTGCCTGCCACTTCACCCGTGCGCCAGCCCCCTGGTTAAAAAGTTTGAGGACCCCTGATCTACAAGAAGGGTGGCCATCTATAAGGAGGACAGGAAGGAAAATCCATGGAGCTACAGACCTGTCAGCCTGACCTCGGTGCCGGGGAAGGTTGTGGAGCAGATCATCCTGAGCGCCATCACAGGGCACGTGCAGGACAGCCAGGGGATCAGGCCCAGCCAGCGTGGGGTTATGCAAGGCAGGTCCTGCTTGGCTAACTTGGTCTCCTCGGACAACCAATGACCCCTTTAGTGGGTGAGGGAAGGGCTGTGGATGGTGCCTACCCGGACCTTAGCAAAGCCCTTGACACCGTTTCCCAGAGCATCTCCTGGAGGAACTGGTGCTCAGGGCTGGGACGGGTGTGCTCTGCGCTGGGTAACAAGCTGGCTGGGTGGCCGGGCCCAGAGCGTGGTGGGGAATGGAGTCACATCCCGCTGGCGCCGGGCACAGGTGGTGTGCCCAGGGACCAGCGCTGGGGCCAGTCCTGTTTGATGTCTTCACCAGTGACCTGGACGAGGGGCTGGAGCGCACCCGCAGTCGGTTTGCAGAGGACACGAGCTGGGGGCAGTGTGACCTGCTGGGGGGCAGGGGGCTCTGCAGGGGGTCTGGGCAGGCCGGGCCGAGGGGCCGAGGCCAGTTGTATGAGGCCCAACGGGGCTGAGTGCCGGGCCCTGCCCGTGGGTCACACCAGCCCCCCACAGCGCTGCGGGCTGGGGGCAGGGGGCTGGGAACTGCCCGGCGGGGAAGGGCCTGGGGGGGCTGGTCGGCAGCCGGCTGGGCATGAGCCCCCCGTGTGCCCAGGTGGCCACGGCGGCCAGCAGCGCCCTGGCCGGTGTCAGCAGCAGCGTGGCCAGCAGGGCCAGGCAGTGCCCGTCCCCCTGTGCTGGGCCCTGGTGCGGCCGCCCCTCGAGCCCTGGGCTCAGCGTTGGGCCCCTCACCCCCAGACAGACCCGGAGGGGCTGGAGCGTGTCCAGAGCCGGGCAGGGGCTGGGGAAGGGGCTGCGGCACAGCTCGGGGGGGGGCAGGGGGAGCTGGGGGGGCTCAGCCCGGAGTAAAGGGGGCTCAGGGGGGACCTTCTCGCTCTCTACAGCTGCCTGGAAGGAGGCTGCAGCGAGGGGGGATCTCTCTCTTCCCCCAGATAACAAGTGATGGGACAAGAGGAAGTGGCCTCAAGCTGTGCTGGGGGAGGTTTGAGCTGGATATTAGGAAAAATTTCTTCACTAAAAGGGCTGTCCAGCACTGGCACAGGCTGCCCAGGGAAGCAGTAGAGTCGCCACCCCTGGGGGTATTTAAAAGACATGTAAATGTGGTGCTGAGGGACATGGTTTAGTGGTGGACTTGGCAGTGCTGGGTTGATGGTTGGACTTGATCTTGAACGTCTTTTCCAACCTAAATGATTCTATGAGTCTATGAACCATTCCCAAACCCTCCCCATGCCTCTGGGGATCCCCTCAGCCAAAAATGGGCCCCCCACATCCCACTGGGAGAGGCTTTAAGGAGCTGCCACCGTTGGCTGTGATGGCAGAAGCAGCAGGAGAGGGGCGGGGGCTGGAGCCCACACAGCCACCTGCAGCACAGCCGGGGCCAGGCTGAGCTGAAATGGAGCACCCAGCCCTGGGCTGGGGGCCAGGGGAGGCTGCTCAGGGCCATCAGGGCCTCCGGGAGGTGCAATGAGATCCTCAGGTCTCTGCTGCCACAGCCTCTGTGTTCGGGCAAGCCTCCCACTGACCTGCTGCCCCTCCAGGGACCCCTTTCCCAGCCACAACTTGGAGGGTGCAAAATGCCACCACACGTGTCCCCAAGCATCCCTGTGTCATCTTTGGCACCTCCTGCAGTCGGATCCCCCTGTGGCACCACCTAGACCCTGCAGGACCGAGGTGCCACAGCCCCAGGGTGCTGAGCCCAGACCTGCCCCCGGATGTCTCTATCCCAGCTGCCCCAGAGAGAGGTGCGTCAGAGATGTCTCCGTGGGCAGAGGATCTGGCTGGGGAGGGACCTCAGCCCCTGCGGAGTTGTGGCACCAAGCCCCCTCCCAGATGCTGGCTGAGGTGACTCCTGCCCACATATCCCCAAGGTGAAGGACATCTCCCAACAGAGGTTGACAACTGTCACTAGTGGCTGCAGACTGTCCCCCCCATAAACCCCATGATGAAGCTCCAGCCACGTGGTAGATGCAAATCCCTGTGCTCATATGGGGGATGTTATGATGTCCCTGCATGTCTAGGAAGCTCCGTGGTGGCCCAGACACTCAAAAAACCAGGGCCAAGTAGCGCCTGCATATCTAAGTGCAGCACTTGCCCCCACGTCAGGACAAGCATTGACTCTGGGGACAATCGGGAAGGGCCAAGAGGGTGGTGGGGACAGGTCTAGCAGGGAGAGGGCAGGCGGCAGTGAGAGCACATTGGTGAGACGTGGGGGCAGTGGGAGAGCTGCCACCGTGGAGGGTTGCAAAAGGGATGAGGGACCCTGCCGCCTTTCCCTAAATAGAACAATCTTCCCTGATTGCCACACGCCGCGGGGACACGCGGGGCCAGGCAGTGCTGGCCATTGCCCCAGCCGTGGCCTCTGGCCCAGGACGGGGGCAGCGGGGGGGTGGCCCCATCCCCGCTCCCCTGCAGGCAGCAAGGACTCTGTGCCGCAGCTGTGGGAAGTTCACACCACGGCATCAGGTCTGCGCCCCCGTGCCTGTCCCTGCCCGGCCGGGGGACAGCCCGGCGGAGAGGGCTGTCTGCGGGGACCCCCATGGCTGGGGGTCGGTGCGCTCCTCTGTCCCCAGACCCCCCCCGCGGGACCCACATTGCAGCACGTCCCCGGTGGGATTTTCCATACGTCTGCAGAAGGGGTTGCTCAACGCCCGCGGAGGGTTCACGCCCCGAGCGCGTGGCAGCGAGAAGGGGGGCGGAGGTGAGGGCCCCCCAGTGCCGCTGCCTACAGCCTGCCCAGCGCTGCCAGAGCTGGCCCCGTGCTCCCGGTGCCCCGGCAGTGGGGTGGGCTGGGGTGGGCTGGGGTGGGCTGGGTGGGGAGAGGCCCCGGCACCCGGCTGCCTGTCGCCCCGCTCCCGGTGCGGGGCCGCGGCGGGACCCCCTGCCAGCTCGGGCGAAGGCCACGGGGAGGCCGTGCCGGGCGGGTGGCACAGAGCCAGGGACACGGCGCGGCCGAGCCCCAGCTGGGCTGGAGCCAAGCCCGTCCCCGCGGCCATCCCGGCCGGCCGGCTGGCAGGAGGGGACAGCCGAGGGGGGACGTGCCCCAGCCCCGCATAAATAAAAAGCCCCCGTCGGGGCCGGGGAGCAGGCGGCGCCCTGAGGAGAGCCCGGGCCAGCGCTGCCGGAGCCGTGCCAGCGGGGCCATGGAGCAGTACTTCTCAGCCACCCAGAAGATGGAGCAGGAGGTGATGTTCCCCAGCCTGCTCCGAGGGGTCTTCCCGCAGCAGGAGGGGGCGGCCCCGGCTGCGGGCGGCCACACGGACCTCTACGAGCGCTACCAGCTCCTCAAGGCCATCAAGCCCGTGGTGGAGAAAGGCCTGGCCTCTGTCACCGACCAGAGCCAGACCGGCACCGGCACCGACGCGTCCTCAGACGACGACGACGCCATGGACGCCCAGCTGGAGGAGCGCCTGTCGCGCCACCTGGCCGGTCTGCAGCAGGTCCTCACCCACCTCACCAGGGACACCAACGCCCTCACCCGGAGGTACAGCCAGATCCTGGAGCAGATCAGCCCCAGCGAGGGACAGCCCAGCTGGTGACACTGCCACGGCTGCCAGGTAAGAGCTGGGGGGATGCGGAGCCCACGGGCGCTGCCGGGTCAGGGGGTGGCTGATGTCCCCAGAGGGGTCTGCGTGACTGCAGGGGTGGCCAGCTCCTGGGAAGTGCCTTGAAATGGGGACTGCCCTTTCAAAAGCTGGCAGATTTCCATCTGCACGCCGAAGGCGGGGACTCATCCCATCCCTCCATGCAGAGACTTTGGGGCTCCGGGGTACACGGGCCCAGGCTTGGTGGCCAGGTCTCTCACGGGGATGGCCTTCGGGGTTAAGGACAGCCTCCGTTGCAGGATGGGTGCTGGTGGCACGAAGGAGAGGACGTCCCCATCGCTGACCATCGCAGGCTCTTCCCCAGCCCTGCTCGCCCTCCCCGCACGGCGGCAGCTGGTCTCCCAGCGCTGGCACCGCGCGCCGGCAGCAGCTGCGAGCACCCGAGAGCCGGACGGTGCCTTATCCTCATAGGAAGAAGCACCTGGCAGTGCCAGGAGTCCATCGGAAGAGCCGCAGGCTCGTGCCCTCCTCTTTATTTTCAAAGAGCGGCACGAAGGCGGCAGCGCTGTGGAGCGGCCCCGACCTGCGATGGGCCCCTGCGACCGCCGAGCCCTTTTCCAGCTGGTACCTGGACCGCGAGGGCCATTTCCCCGGTCTTTGCTAATAAAACAAGCCCTGTGAAGCCATTGTCGCTGTGGTGCTTTGCCTGGGCTGGCACCCTCGGGGAGTGCCCCAGTGTGAGGCAGGGGACAGCGGCTCTGCTGGGAGGGGCCCTTCCAGTGCGATGATGGGCCATTAGAAGGGACAAAGAATGACAGTGATGGGAAGGTGTGGGTTGGAAGGCACCTTCGGTGACCATCTTGTCCAGCCTCCCGCCCTGGGCACGGACAACTTCCACTCGGTCAGGTAGCTCAGGGCCCCGGCCAACCACGGGGCATCCGCAACGCGTCTGGGCAACCCCTTCCTGTGCCTCACCACCCTCAGCCTCAAAACCCTCTTCCTTGTGTCGGCAGCAACACCAGCGCGAGCTGGTCCCCGCTTTCCGTGGGCAAACGGGTGTGAATCCGCCCAGCGCACGGCCCGGCCACGCAACAGCGAGGCGGACACTGAGCCCCACTGCTGTGCACCCAGAGGGGAGGGACACAGACACCAGCCCACGCGCAACACAGCCACCACCTTCCGGGCGCTCTGCAGCGCTCTGCCCACGCTGTGCCACCGCTGCTGGTGCTGCTCTGTGCCCCAGAGCTCCCCACGCCTTGCTCCTGCCCATCAGGGCTCCTGCCCCGGGGCTGCCCCGCGCGGGGCTGAGCCTGGGCACCGGCCCCCAGGGGCAGCGGGGCTGCAGGGCTCGGCGCCTCTGACAAGCGCCTGCCCCCGGGACCCCAAACCCCTCGCTGGGCTTGGGTTCGTTGGAGGTTCCCATCTCCTCTCGCCTGATCAGGCCGTTTCTCCTGGATGTCACGACCGCATGGGCTTTGCCTTGTCCTCCCCGAGCGCAGGCGGTGGTGACAGGGTCTCCAGGCCCGGTGGCCGGGGGGCCACGGGCTCGGGAAGGGGCTGCTGGGGGCCGGATTCAGGGCTGCCCAGCATCTGAAAGGTGCTGAGTGGGTTGGAGCAAGGACAAGAACAGCCCTAGTGGGGTTGGGGAGGCAGAGATATAGGGGCATCTGACAGCAGGCAGTGCCAGGGACAGCTCGGCGACACTCAGGGACACAGGAGTGGTGGCGTTTTCCTCCCTCTGAGCCACACGCCAGGGGACGGGCTCCCCAGGAGGATGGCAGGTTAGGGCAAGGCTCGCCCAAACGCCGAGTCTGCAGCCGCAGAGACCCGACGACCTCATTGCACCTCCCGGGGGCTCTGCACCACTGTTAGTCCGCGTGGCCGCCAGGCTCCTCCAGGTGACATCCCTCGTGGGTCTGAAGCCCTCGTTGCTTTTCTGGGAAGGGAGCGCTGGCATCTACAAAAGTGTCTGCCGACCCCCAAGTGCCCCAAAACGTGGGCAAACATGAGTCCTGCCAGCCAGTGTGAGGATTCTGAGGCACATCTGCCTTTGTGTGGCCCCTCAGCCCTGGCAAGGGGAGAAATGGAGCCGGGAGATGCACGTGGGGTCTCCAGCCTGCCTTTGGAGCTCCTCTGCCTCCCTGGAACCACGTTCAACAAGTGCCCGGAGAGGTGAGGGCCACGGAGGAGGTGCTGTCCCTCTGGTGAATTACACGGCTGGAGCTGAAGGATGGGACCTGCGTCCCCTGGAGAAGACAGTGGTCCCAGCGAGGAAGGCCTGTGGTCACCTCCAGCAATGGCTGCTGGCTTGGGCAGAGCACGCAGCAGCGGGAGATGCTCGCGCCGTGCCCTGGGGAGGCGTCGCGGCAGGACACGGGGTGAAGCGCCCAGCGCCGCTGCCCAACGTGACTGGTGAGAGACACGGGATGTCCCCAGAAAGGTCCGTGACCTGGGGCAGCGGGAGGGACACGCCGGTGACTTAGGGGCCACTGGCAATCCCCCAGGACCCCCGGGCCCCTGTCTGCGAGCCGCTGCCTGGCCGGCCAGCCCCGAGCCCACGGGTCACGGGAACCGCTGCCTGCCCCGGCTGCAGGGCCCTGCGCCACGCCGCCCCGGGCTGCGTCCGGCCCCAACGGGCCTGCTGCTGCCCACCGCGCCTGGGCACGGCTGGTCAGGGGCGCGGGGGGTCGCAGAAAAGGGCTTTGCCACTGCCAAACGCCGCGCAGGTCCCTGGTGGGATGAGGGCAGCCGGGGCAGCCCAGGCCCCCCGGCGTGGCAGGGGGTGCTGCCTCGGTGCTGCCCGGGAAGGGCTCCTGGGGCCCCGGCGCTGGGGCCTTCCCGCTCGCATCGCGGGGCACAGCGGGATGGCGGGTTTATTTGTAGCTGGTTAGCGACATCTAATTAACCCAAAGGCTGTGGCCCGGGCACACGGGCCAGTAGAAGGAAGGCAAGAGAAAAAGCCCGGTTGTGACCCAAAACGTTAAATACCCAAGAAATTCAAAATACCCTTCTGTAAGCAGCCTCGGGGGGGGGGGGGGGGGGGGAGGGAGGGGGAGGGGACCCTTCCCCTCTGCTCAGCCCTGGTGGGACGCATGTGGGTGCCGGGTCCTGGCCCGGCTCTCCGGTCCGGGAGGGACACGGGCGCACTGGAGAGAGTCCAGGGAAGGTCCATGACGGGGATGAAGGAGCAGGAGCATCTTCCAGACGCGCAGAGGCTGACAGAGCTGGGACTGTTGGGCCTGGAGGAGAGAAGGCTCGGGGGGCTCAGCCGTGTGTACAACGACCTAACGGGGGTGTGGAGACGGGGGAGCCAGACTCTTCCCAGCGGTGCCCAGCACCCGCACAACAGCCGACGGGCACAAACCGAAGGACGGGAAATCTCATCCGAGCGTAAGACAAGACTTCTCTTCCCTTCCAGTCGGAGTGGTCAAACACCGCGACAGGCTGCCCAGAGAGGCGGGGGAGGGTCCATCCCTGGAGACACCCCGACCCCAGCCCGGCACAGCCCCAGCGCTGACCCTGCCTGAGCCGGGCCTGGACGGGATCCATCCAGAGGCGCCTTCCGGCCTCTCCAGCACCGACTCCGGCTCCGTCCCTGCCTGCTGCCCCCGGTGCTGTCAGCCCAGGGGCTGGCTGCAGCCTGCTCGGGGCATCCCGCCGGGTGGATGCTCGGCCAGGCCTGGCTGCAGCCCGGGATGCCGGCAGAGCCGCTCTCGGCAGTGTCCCGCAGGCTTGGACTCCTGCCGCCGCCGCCCCTCCAAGGGCTCTCCTCACGCTGGCGGCTTTCCTGCTTCCTCGGGGCTGGCTCCTTCTTTCTTTTCAAGTCCCTTTTGTAGTTCCCTGATCACTCTTTCATCCAGCTGATGGTCATCTGCCTCCCAGGCACAACCGGCCTTGGGCAAACACCCCCAGACAAGCATCCCCTGCTCCGTCTCTTCTCCCTCTTTTAGCAGGGGTTGTTGCCGAGGCCACTTGCCCAGGGTGGGCTGCGTGAGACCCCCAGACCAGCCCTGAAGCAGGTGGGTGGCCAGGCAGGGCTCACAGGGGGCTCCCCCTCTCTGGATAAACCCACCACTCGCCCTTCTTCCCCGTCCTCAAAACTGCCCAATTCAGTTCACTGCAGTGTGGAGATCTGCAACCATGAACCCCAAGTGTCTCTTCGGCTCTCAGGTGACGGTGCTTGTCTTCCAGCTGGCTCCCAGCTCTCTGTGGTGCCCAGTGCACCATGGCTGTGGCCACAGCAGAGCTCTCCAGGACACCCAGCGCTGCTCACAACGGAGGGCCAGAGATCCCTGGGCCATGGTGACCCCCATGTCCACCTGCTGTCAGCCCAGCCCATGTCACACTGTGGGTCCCTCCGCCCAGGGCTCCATGGGTCTACCCAGGTGGCTGGCTGTATCCCATTGGTGTTGCCAGCAGCACAAGACACGGAGGTGTCCCGAGGCGCTGCCTGCAGCTGGCAGGGATAGCTAAAACCCAGCAGGACCGGGACCTTGGCAACCAGCCACACGTCTGAGCAGAGGTGTAGTTCCCTGGGCACTATTTCACCCAGCTGATGGTCATCTTCCTCTTTCACAAAACCACCTTGGGGCAGTGACATCTTCCACTTGATCAGGGTCATCAAAGCCCATCCAACCTGGCTTTAAGCACTTCAAGGGACCCACAACTTCTCTGGGCAACCTGTGCCAGCACCCTACCAGCCTCGCTGTAAAGGATTTCTTCCCTACGTCGACAGCACTGGCATCAAAAGCAGATCTCTGTTTTCTGGGCAGAAGGTGTGGGTCTGCTGAACGTGGGGCCCAGGCATGTGGCACATTCAGAAGGACGCTCCTCCCTGTCCCCCCAGCAGAGAGGAGGGCCCAGGAGGGACAGGCACAGAGTGAGGTGAGGCAGTGGCTGCAGTGGTGGCTGCAAACAGAGCTCCACTGGCACCATCACCTTTACCAGCGGATCCAAGGAGCTCTGAAGTGCTGTGGAAGCCGCACCCAGGAGCGGAATCAGACCCTGATGATGAGGCAGTGTGAGGGACCCAACTGTACCCTACCTCGGCACAGCTCCAGGCGGTGAGCAGGGGTGAGGCAATGACACCCCAAGCACAGTGAGAGGCATCCCTGGGGCTCGAGACAATGTTCTGAGGTGCTGCACAGCATGGAAAGTACATGCAGGGAATGTGGCAGTGCAGGAAGAAGCCGGGGCAGGTGCTGAAAACCAGCACAGGAAATTAGTAATTAGCTAAAACATTCACACCTGGAGTGGCCCCTCAGCTGGATGCATCTGGACTTCCAGAGGCGCCAGGTACCCTGTAGTGAAATTCAGAAGAGCTGCAGACCGTCAGTGTCTGGAACATGTTTGGGTTCAGTGTGCAGATTCAGGAGCCAACAATCAAGTAGAGAAAGTAGAAAGGTTGGATCCTGATCACCAGCAAGGAAAAAGTGACATCCAAATGCAAAATATAGAGGCAATTCATTAGGGAGAACATGTATTTTCGCTAGCAGGACAGAATTAATTTCACAGCGAGACTCTGGCTACATCTCCAGGGGCTCGTCCAGAGCATGCTCAAGCATTAGGAGACATGCCAATGAGAAATGAGAAGAAGGAACTTCCACAGATAACTTTGAGTTTTATAAAACATATGCTGCATGAGCAGCCTTCCATTTTCACAATTAAAATAACTGCAAAAGGACTGAATCCAAGTTATTATGCTATTACAAGTATCAGTCACTTATATATTGATACAACATAATGGAACAGAAAAGCAAATAATTAAACACTAAGTATTTAATCACAGGTTTTATTACATGAAAGCGAGTACTGGTTCATTTTCCAAGCGCCATGGACGGTTAAGCAGCTACAGCCAGCTTACCGAAGTGCTCGGTACAGAGTCAGTTCATCTTGTGATGTGCCGCTGCTGGAGAAATCCTCAGCGAACTGGGTGGAAATCCTCCAAAAGCTCTCCTATTCTCTTCTTTTCTGCAAGAGGCAAGGGGTGGAAGTGGATAAACCTAATCAGTGTTTCAGATTAGTATTAAAATCTTCAGAATCAAAGTCTTAAGGTTAACAAGCCACCAAAAACCTGATTTTTGCTACTAGCAGTGAACTACTAGCTTGCTGCATGAACTAAATACGTAACTTCTTTTCCACAGGGCTCTCCACAGCTCCCTGTGAAGAGATCTCAGTATTAATGCTTTTTTATTTCTACATACTCCTTTGGACACGGCACAATGCAGATCACAATCTGAGATCCAGAGCCACCTAACTGTATGGTATTAGAAAATAGACAATTTTCACCAAAATTTGCCATTGCATTGCTGGGCTCAGTGACTACTTCAGTGAGACGCTGCAGAAGAGCTTCACCAAGGCTCTAAGCCAACAGCAGTTCAGGTGTCCTGCCATTCCTATTTCTTCTGCTCTGCTTATTTTCTGAATGTTCATCACACTATTCTGAATTGACAAGCACTGCAATTTTACAAGAATAAAGACTGAAATGTGATTTTCACAAGAAACCTGTGATTTCTAATTTTCATTATTTCTTCTTCAGTGGCACGTGTCTAGTCTATTCTTATTTTATTTTGGCTCTGCCATTTTTGTATTAAAATAAGCTTTCAGGAGGAAGAGGTGGTCATCAAGGCAGCTGATCGGCTCAATAAAAGTATCTATTTTCGTATCACAAAATCTTTAATACTGTGGCAATTTAGACTGTGAACAAGCAAGAAAGAGCAGTTAGTATGACTTGCTGGAAAAGGAAGATTTTGCAAGCAACCCAGCAACACTTTTACATACATTAGCACTTATTAAACCAGTATGTTATGGCAGGCTGAGGTCTTTCTGAAAATACTAACTTATTATACCTGCTGCCTTAAAGTCTTCCGGGTGCTGCCTCACGTACTCGAACAGCTCTCTGTCCAGTTTGGCATGTAGGTACTCTGTACGTTTAATAAGGTAATAGCCAACAAACCATCCCACAGTACTGAACAGGATCTGGCGGTGGACACCTGCAGCAGGAGGAGAAATGTCCCCCTGTCGCAGTGGGCCCCCCGCTTTCCCAAACTCCCCCCCAACACTTTGGCCCCACATGCCCCAGTGGGCTCCTCTCTCCCCGCTTTGCCCCTGCAGACAGGCCCCCTAGGCCCCTACAGCACCTGCGGGCCTCCCACGGCCCCTGCCAGCCCCCCGGCGAGCCCCCCCCTTTCTGCAGGGCTCCTTCCTGCCCCCGCCATCCCTCCAGGAGTCCCCTCAAGTCCCCCTCCACCCTCATACAACGCCCCTTTCCCAGCCCCCTCCATTTACCTCCAGTCCCCCCCCCCAACTGACTCCTCACCTCAGGGCCCCCTCTCCTTCACTCCCACCCCCACACCCCTCAGAGACACCTGAAACCCCACAGAGCATCCCATCCCCCCAAAAACACACACAGCCCCTCACCTCAGGGCTCTCTCCTCTTCCCCTTGCCCCTGTATTCCTCAAATTTGTTACCCCAAATCCCAGGTTCCCCCTTCCCCAGCCCCACACAACCCCTCTATGTCCCCAGCCTCTCACCTCAGGTCCTCCTCCCCTTCCAGCCTCCCCTCAGTCACCCCAAATCCCACGCACGCCCTCACCTCAAGCTCCCCTTCCCACCCCTCCAACCCCTCACCTCAGGGCTCCTTTGTCCCACTCCTACATCCCTCAGTCACCCCAAATCCCACATACACCCTCACCAGCCCCACACAGGCCCTCTACCCCTCCAGCCCATCAGAGCACCCTCCCCTTCCCCCTGCTGCTATATCCCTCAGAGTCACCCCAAACCCCACGTACCCTCCTCCCGCAGCCCCCCCCAGTCCACCCCCAGCCCCTCACCTCAGGGCATCCTCCCCTCCCCCCTGCCCCTACATCCCTCAGTCACCCCAAATCCCACATAACCCCCTCCCCAGCCCCGCACAACCCCTCTACTGCCCCAGCCCCTCGCTTCGAGTCCTCCTCCCCTTCCTGCCGCCCCTCAGTCACCCCAGAGCCCACATACCCTCTCCTGCAGCCCCCTCAACCCCCTCTGCCTCCAGAGCCCCTCACCTCAGGGCCCCCTCCCCTTCCTGTCTCCCCTCAGTCACCCTAAATCCCACATACCCCCTCACCAGCCCCACAGGCCCTCTACCTCAACTCAGGGTCCCCTCCCCCGCCCCTATATCCCTCAGTCACCCCAAAACCCACATACCCCCCTCCCGCAGCCTCCCTACCCCCCCCTTCCCATATATCCCTCAGTCACCCCAAATCCAACGCACCCCGTCTTGCAGCCCCTGCAATCCCCTCTACCCTCCCCGGCTCTCACCTCAGCCCCCCCCCTTCCCCCTATATCTCTCAGTCACCCCAAATCCCACATACCCCCCTCCCCACGTAACCCTTCTAACCCGCCAACCCCTCACCTCAGCCCACCCCCTTTCCCTATATCCTTCAGTCATCCCAAATCCCACGTACCCCCTCCCCTCACCCTCCCCAGCCCATCACCTCAGGGCCCAATCCCCCTCCCCTTCCCCCCACCCCTACATCCCTCAGAGTCACCCCAAATCCCACATACCCTCCTCCCACAGCCCTATCAGTCCCCTCTATGCCCCCCATCACTCACCTCAAGGCCCCTTTCCCCTATATTCCTCAGAGTCACTCCAAAGCCCACATACGGCCCTCCCCAGCCCCACAGAGCCCCTCTACCCCCCCCAGCCCCTCACCTCAGCCCCCCCTTTCCCCTATATCCCTCAGAATCACCCCAAATCCCACATACGGCCCCCCCAGCCCCTCACTTCAGCCCCCCCCTTTCCCCTATATCCCTCAGAATCACCCCAAATCCCACATACGGCCCTCCCCAGCCCCACAGAGCCCCTCTACCCCCCCCAGCCCCTCACCTCAGCCCCCCCCTTTCCTCTATATCCCTCAGAATCACCCCAAATCCCACATATGGCCCTCCCCAGCCCCACAGAGCCCATCTACCCCCCCAGCCCCTCACTTCAGACCCCCTTTCCTCTATATCCCTCAGTATCACCCCAAATCCCACATACCGCCCACCCCAGCCCCACAGAGCCCCTCTAACACCACCAGCCCCTCACCTCAGCCCCCCCCCTTTCCCCTACATCCCTCAGAATCACCCCAAATCCCACGTACCCCCTCCCCACTCCTTCCCCCCCCAGCCCCGCCGCACCGGCTCGGATGACGGGGCGCTGGTTGAAGCTGTTGTCCAGCAGCGCAGCCACCCAGCCGGTCAGGCCCAGCCACACCGAGCCCTTATTGACGAGGGGGGGCGGCGGCAGGGACCGCGCCTCGTCGGGCAGGAACAGCATGGCGGCGGCGCGGCCGAAGGTGACCGGGGGCGGTGCGGCAGCGCGATCCCTCCGCCGCGCCCGCCCGCCGCGCACTCGCGTTCCGCCGCCCTGCCCCCCCGGCCGTTACCGGACCAGAGCCAACGCAAACCCCCCCACCCCCCCACCCCGGAACGGGCGGGTTTAGCGGGGATCGGGGGGTTCCCGCAGTCCTGAGGCCTCTGGGCGAAGCGGGCTGTGCAGTGTCAGGGATGCCAGTCTATAATTAACTCAGGGGGTTAATTAAAGCCTACAAGCAAACCCAATTCATTGGCAGAGCTCTTCCTGCTAACGTATTAAAGAACAAGACCTACTGTGACCTTATTTTTTTCTTTTTTAATTCATATAAAATCACATTAAACCAGCCACAACAGTACCAGGGTTGCCATAACCATTAAAAAAAACCAAACAACAAAAAAAACCCACAACAAACCAAACCAACCCCAAACCTTCATTTGGACATGTCGCTTCTTCCCTAAAAACTTGTAATTTAGCTTTTTGCAGCGCAGGAGGAGGTCGGGCTGTCACCGCTCCATAGCTGGAGATGCTGAATGAGTCCTTGGAGGAGTTCTGGCTTGGCTTGCCAAGGCGCTGCTGGAGAAGGGCAGGGGTTTTGGGGGGATATTGCCGTTTCCCTACGCAGGATGGCACCTACAGACACATCAACGTGAGTGCTGCAGGTGCCTTACCCCTGCATAGAGCTTTGAGGCTTAGAGCAGAGGCGGAATACATGGTGGCAGCAGGACTGAGGCACTGCTGGCAGTCACAGCAGCTAAAGAAAGAGTGGCAAAGTAGTTAAGGAATAATAATAATTAAAAAAAGCAGGAACTTATACATATAACGAAAACCGCAGTGAAAATCTGCAAATGAGCTCACTAGCTGTGAAAAATTCACATGTACAAGCTATTTGGTTACACACGTGGCCACAGTGACTATTCTATTTTCCACCCACAGCTCTAACAAGAGCCATGCTCTTATTTTAACATCCAACCTATTCAAAGAACACAAACTGCGTCACTATCCTATGGGCTACCCCCTCTGAAAGGGGGTCATGTTCTTCAAGCAACATGGTAAGTTCAGGAACTACTGGGGAAAAAATAAAAATAAAACCAAACCACCAAAATCCTCCCTCTCTCCCCTCCTGGTTTCATCTGTCAGTGCTGGAATCCAAACCAGACTCCAATTTTAAAGGCAAAATCTTTTAGGGATGGTTAATTTGGGTTTAAAAAAGTGCAACAACAAACTGCATCAAGCTGTAGGTAACTGTCATCTTTAAGGGTACATGATCCCCCAGAGGCAGAACATGATAGATCTTTTCCACAACTTACTAGAGGAATTGTCAACACTTGGTCATTTGTCCCAGTTGCAGAATTTTACATGAATTACAAGTAAATACAATTAACCATACGTTTAGTGGTGGTAAAGAAATTCCTCATTTCAGAAGCATGCCTCGAGTCACGAATCTGGTCTACAAAACTATTAGAACGCTACAAGTTACTTGCAAAAAATATCAATGAAACAAGGAGGTCAAAGGGATGTGGACAGATTAAGCAACTAATTTAAAGCTTGAGATCTGGGTGTCAAGATTTTGACAAAACGCATCCAGACAAGTTTCCAGCTAGATACTACATCCTTACTGGTGCGTGTGTCCCTCAAAAGCAGGGCTTAGACAGAGCTGAAAAAAAACCCACAAGAAATACTCAAAACAAAAAATATCAAGTTTTTAATTTACATAGTCCACAGAATACAGTTACAAGGCTCTCCTACACAGCAATGATCCCTGGTAATATGCCACAGTAATTTTTATTCAAATACAAACAGGAATGGGAAAGCCAGGCAGGTTTTTCCTCAAGACAGAAGTCTGGACTTTATTAAGCTTCACAGTTTATCCATGGCAAGTGGCATCTCACCGTGCCCCTCTTTACTGTGACAAGCAATTCTGATCAGAGGTATCCTCGTTGGGCAGTATAGAAGTGTTGGACAAAAAACTTCCCTCATGGTGATGGTACACATATGCTGTGTCTTATCAGGAGTTGTATGTCCTTGTAACAACCCCTCACCGTGCTGGATAATCCCCGCAGGGGGGTAACTTGGGACTGGTCCCAACACCGTGGCTTTACTCGGCCTTTTGTTTAACAGAAATTCTTTCAGTCAAGACAGAGATGTAGAGTTTCAGCCAAGCATACGTGACACCCAGAGCACAGTACACAGAGGTCAGCAACAGAGGGACAAAAGGGAAGTGCTGTTTCCAGGGGGTCAGAGGAAATACAATTTCACAGAAGATTTCCAAAGGCACTAGCTGGACGAGGTAGATTGTTTCAAGCCAGTTAAGGAGAGGCCTCTCTCTCCTGCCAGACGAATAAAAATAATAAAAAAAAAAGTTAAACCACATGATGTTGACTAACTATTCTGTTTTTCAAGCTATCACTGGTCACCAGTGCAAAGAATATCCCCCATTAGCTCACAATAAGGCTTTAAATAACAATTTAAGGAGCTTCAGTAGGAAAAAAACCCATATTTTTTTCCCCTTATGTGGCTTTTACACCAAATTCTAAGACGCCTTGGAATCTAAGTAGAAGTCTCATCAGCTGCTCTGCTTCACCTCATATCTTTCAGTGAGCAACTGAACAGAGACCTTCATATACACACCAAAGCTGTACTGGAAACATCAGATTTTAACTTCTTCCCCGCTCCCCCAAGCTTTCTGTAGGATGTACTATGAGCCAATCTCTCTTGCAAAGGACATTGGTGGTAGGGGTTTGACTGCAGGGAGTTTACAGGGAAATTCATGTTCTTCTGGAAGGAATCTGTTTTGGAAAGTTAGGAACAAGAAACTTACAAAAGCTCCATCTCTAGCAGAAACTAAGCTCCTACATAGGTTTTTAGTTAGAGCTCTTCAGATAGAATGATTGAATTCTGGAATACTAAGGGGGGATAATAACCAGTCCGGTTGAAACAGGATGACCTACAAAAAGCAGGTGACTGGTGTACTGAACAGAGGCTTACAGCATTTCCAACATCCCTCATTACAGCTTGGTTTTGCCATGAAAAGTTTAGGAAATAGAGGTTATAACGATAAGCACTATCTTTGGTCAAGCGGTTAAAAGAGATCAACAGCATGTAAAAATACACAGGATGACTTGGGCAACTGGTTCTGACAACCAGCCTCTTCTCAGGAGATTCGCTGACAAATTACAGCTTGTAAGTGTATGTCATTTATAACCTGTCCCTTCCACACAGTTAAAATACTAAGTCCTACTGCAAAAAGACACAGCAGTTTTGTAACTGCTAGCACAGATCAACAGTCTCCAGAGAACTCACGGTGGTAAGTGCTCCAGTATTGAATTGAATCACAGAATCATTTAGGTTGGAAGAATCCTTTAAGATCCAGTTCAACCGTTAACCCAGGACTGCCAAATCCACTGGCTACAGCACTACACCTTAATGCTTCAACAGCACCATCAAACAGGTGGGGATTTACTCGGAAGCTGTCACAATTCAAACATAACAAGGATGTGCTATAATAACCCCAATTTAAGCTTTGCCTCCTGAAAGGAGAGCAGAGGCAGCAGCATCTTTTGACTAGTAACACTTTGATTTGATATTTCAGCATCAGTTTTCTGTGCTGTTTGCTCCTTAAGACAACACTGTTCCCAGTGACAGAAGAAATGGTTTTGTTCTTGGCATTGGAAAGAAGTTTCTTTAATTACCTGAAGAGAGATTTCAACGAAGAGAAGCTATAAACGGTAAACAGCAGCATAAGCAGTATTTTAATTGGAAGTTCTGAAACACAAGGAACAGAACATACTTCTAACATTAATTAAAAAAACCCTTCAGCCATGTAAGTTGCAGCATCTTTAAATCCTATTAGTTACACTTGCATTGTCCAACTTTATATTCTCCAAACAGAACTAAATGTTTTACTGCTTCGGACATCTAAAAATAAGCACAGGTATTTACTAAAGGAAATGCCAAACATTTGCAATGCACTTACTTCAATTATCTATAAACATACTGAACACACTAATTATAATTACAGTGTATGAAAGCACTGCAAATAAGATTTTCCTATTCAAAAGAAATCAGAAATCACTGGGAAACTTAGAAGTGACTGCCCTCTAGTCTAATGCTCTCTAGTTCTAGGTTGCACACTAGTTAAAAATCAGGTAATAGAGAAGGCAGAGGAAGTTTCTCATTTCCCAAAGCAGCACCTTCACTACTGCAAATAAGCAGCATTGCCAGACCAAGACCGTGAGTGTCTGAATTTAACTCTCCCAGAAGCATCACAATCAATACAGCGTTACAATGCTGTCGTAGCTATGACAGCCTAGGGTTTAAGTGAAGCAAACAGACCCTGAATTCATTGAAAGGGGAGGAGGGGGCGGAAGGAAAGAAAGAACAGATTTTGGTCACAAAGACAAATCTGTCTCTACACATACTGTTTTTAACTCATGCTGCTGCTTTTTTTTTTTTTTTTTTTTTTTTTTTAGTTTAAGCACACTACTGATAGCATGAAGTAGCAGTCAGCTGGAAAACAGCCTGACAGGTTTGTTGTTTCAAATTGTCTTTATTGCTTTTGTTTCACATGGTTATGTTGGACAGGGGGAAGTTTCTACAACTGTGGCAGAATGAGGGACAACAAATGCTGACTGACAATTTCTCATCCCTATTTCGACTTAAAGCCTACACATCTTCCACAGCTTTTTAAACCGTTTCTTTTCACTAGCTGGAGAGTTTGTATTTTGCAACTTTCAATGTATTACATAAAATAATCCAAAACTGTTACCTCCACATCACCTCTGCAAAAAACCCCAAAGCAGTAAGACGAAAGCACAGAAAGAAGGAAAACACTTTACCTGGTGGTGTGAACAACAATGGAAAAAGCGAGAAGTGCCCTGTTGTTGTCAGAATCAAGTAGATGCCAGCATCTTTGGCTCTCTGAACAGACAACAAGCTAAAAATGACAAGAATGTTACGCTTTTGTCTTTTAGCAGAGAAACTTAATTTCAGCAAAACACTACACAATTCACAGGAGACTGAAGAACAGGTCAAACAGTTTCACAGTAACCCAGTCTCTCCAAACACTGGACCTGCGATGAAGTCTCCTGCTTCCAAACCACGCAGCCTCAGATATAAAAATGCAGGAGGAAAATCAGCCAGGAAACCCCTCCTCAAAAAAACATACAGCCACTGAATAAACACACCAGAAAGACCTGGAGTTTCCTACAAATGGTCTTTTTCCTCAGCCAGCTTGCTGCCAGCATTGTCACCCCTGTTTCATCTCCTTCCTTTTGTTTTTCCAGTGTTAATTCCCTCCCTCCCATAATTCTCACTTCAAGAGTTTAAACATCACTAAATCTCTGAACAAGGAAAATACAATTTGTAGCAATACTGATCAGGCAGCTTACAAACTATAGTCTCACATCTACCTTAAGCAGACAAAAAGTCCTTTTGGTAGAAACTGTATTGTCCTTGTCAAGCATAGTGCAGAAGCTCCCTTTCCTCACCTGGCTCCTGAACAATCTACCTAGCATTTCAAATACGAACCACAGCACTCATCAAGGCCTGAACTGCCTGGCAGCTAAGACTACTACAATATTTTTACATTTGTCTCTGACAGAGTAGATCTCTAAACTATTCAGAGAGAAGAAGAACTAAATCAACTACAAATACTTGCCATGCTTGAGTATGACAGCAGCATCAAATGCTTCAAGCCAGGCAAGACAATTTTCTCTTTAAAAGGCAAAGCCATAACACATTTGACAAATAGGTCTTGGACTTTCCAGGTGCAATCAACGTACTGGACAAATGCGGTAATAACAGTGGGAGAACCAAAAGACTACGAAAGTAGCCTGCTTGCGTCCACCATACCACATGAGAGAAACCTTTCATCAAGCATACTCCCAAGCTGTCACTAGGAAAAGGCTTCAAGGGGAAGCTAAATGAATTCTTTTAAGAGCTGCGGATCCACATACAGCCTAAAGTCTGGACCCCATTCTTTCATAGGCATGGTTTGTTTTGGGGTTTGGGGCTTTTCTGCATTATTCCAACAGCAATAAAGCATCTGAATCAATACACAGAGATTTTCTGTATACTATGCATCTTAATACAACTCAGCAAAGAGACACAAAAGAGCGTATGTAGTGTGTAGGCCTATGTCAGACTCCTAAACTGATTGCTTAATCACCCCAACACTACATGCTTCTATTCTTCCGATCATCTGCAAGTTAGCACAAAGCTTTGCTGTGCCCCACAGAGCTGATACGGGAATCAGCTACTACCACCAATAAAGCTCTACTTAAAGCTTCTGTCAATGCAAACTATTGTGAAGTATAAGCCAGTGTCAGTGTGTCATAAAAGATACTGTTTACCACCACACCAGTTTCCTACATACGCTATACTAGCATCAGCACATCCTATTGCTAAGGCGGCCACATTTTAATTGTGCCTGAAATTAACGTACTTGAAGTGCACTAAAACTTTACAGCTTAAGGCATTCCATAAACATGGTCATTTTCGGAAATACACTGAAAACAAAGCGATCCTCTTTGAGGATTCCTCAACAAGTGGCTGCAGGTTCAGTCTGGGCAACTACATACAAAATACACTTACCTTAAAGGCAGAATAGCAAGGAGTATTGCTTTTTCATGCACGTGCCAGCCAAACATGAAGGAGCTCAACGCACAAAGAACAAGGCACTGTAGAAAGCCTCTGGGCCCTTGAGGTTTAAACCAAAGACAGAAAACAGAGGGCTAGAAACAACAGGCAAAAACAGGACTTCAGTGAAAAGTTTGGCAATCCTGAACACAAGCCATTGTCCAAAGAGATTTTTCAAAGTTAATAAACACCACTGCACCCAGGTTGTGCCTGTGTGGCCCAAGCATTAGATTGCACTGGAAGAACCGCATCTATTTGGATGTACGAGCAGAGCCTGAAGGACTTCATCAATGTAGCAGGAGGGGAAAAGCAGACTGAAAGACCACAGCCAGCTCCCTATCACTTGTGTTGGAAGAACTGTCCTTGACACTAAGCCACTACTAAACTTAGTTTATCAAAGTTACTACAAAGGTGTTGAAACAAAGATTTCCCATTAAAGGCCAGGTGCCCATTAGAGTGAAAAAGACTCTATATCCAGGTAATTATTTCTTGAACCTTTAATGCTTTGCTTGTCGCGTTAAAAACATTATGCTTGCCTGTAGCTCGTGCTGTTAGGAACACCATAAGCTGCCCAAACAGTTCCACCACTATCTCTACTGGCATCCTAGTTAACTACCTTCTGTCACAAAAGGTTACTTCTAGCTCACGCAGAGTGGCTGTGATCTAAGAACACTTTTAACAATCTTTTAACCATTCTAGAGTTGACAGGGACTATAATTTAGCCACACTTTGAGACAGTAATATTGTGTATAAAGAAATATATTAATAAATAAAATTTATCATTTTAGGTTTTTTTTTAAAAGAAAACTTACTGTCGTCCTAAACTTAAAGTTCATGTGAAGGGTGTGCTAATCAAATAAAAACTACTAGGGACAAAACGCATCAGGTTTCCAAAAAATATTATTTGTTCTTACCAATATAGATATGAAGGTACAGATTAATGTTGCCAGTGGAGTCACAGAAGGGAGGACAGTATGCTGAAATTCTTGAACCAGTCCTCCTGTCATGGAGGCTTTAGGAATTTTTGTATGATCAAGAAAATTACACTTTAAACCTAAAACCAAAACATAAGAAAAAAGCACAAACTGATAAACACTAACGAAGAAAATTAAGTAGCTGAACTAAGTATACGACCAAGTATTTTCTTTTTTAAATGACAGCAGAGAAGAATGATTATTTCTGACCTAACGTTGAAAACTTAATGTGAAAAACATGCACTGGATTACACAGATAATCAGATGATTTAAAGCAATCTGAAAATGTAATTGACTACCTGCATTTTAAATGGGGAAGACTAAAATCCAGAGAGCTCTATCTGTAAATAGGCACCAAACAGCGATTAGCATACTGTACCAAAAATTGTTAGTGCTTTATCCATGGCATTGTACAAAGCCCAGAAGTTAGGAGCCCAATAAGCATGGCAGAGGCCTCGTTTGAAAGGAAAAAGCCGTGAAATGACTTGAGGCAACTGGCCCTACAGAAAAAAATAAAAATAAAAAAAGAAATGTCTTTAGGTGAGACACTGCTTGTATTTCTGTAACACAATTTTCTAACAGTTCAGGGGAATAACAGGTGAAAAAGGGGTTATTACCAATACTATGAAGGGACCCAATGAAAGAGCAGAAACAAGACAGACAATCAGTCCCAGAAGAGTTACATGAAGAAAGCTGAAGCTTCTCCACTTCAGGGATCCATCTGCAAGAAGCAGATTATGGAAACAGTTACTGTGACAAGCTAAAAGGGAGACAAAGCATTCCACACCAGCAGTGAATTGCTAGCATCTATTTAAAAGAAGCACACAGCCTTTTATGCCAATATATATATTCAGTTGCTTCCTTCACCAGTTAGTTTGCATTTACTTTTTCCGCATTGCAGCTCCTGCATTTTACAACCTTTTGGTATTTTCTCTTTCAACACAATACCATTCCTGTTCATGTGAGGAATATCAGGCACATTTCCGTGCTAAGGAGTGGAAAGGAACTTGAAGGAGGACTTTGAAATAGCTGCTAATTCTATCTAATATTAGATATGAATATATTATGGCTTCAAACTGCTGTGTGCAGTTTGTTCCTGTTGGGTTTTCTTAATAAAGAACTCCCTAGAAACATTAATTTTACAGAAACAAATAAATATCAAAGACTTTTAAAGACTCAAGCAGAACTTCTCTCTGACCCACAGCCATTTTGTTCCAATGGCATCTGCACATCTTGAGTCTTCCCCAGGCCCCACAATTAACACAATCCCCCAAAAGCAAGAGAGAAAAAACCCCATCTTACCTGCATTATTTGCAGTAAAACAATAGGATCGTAACAAATAAATGCCATATGCGGGGGCCACATACATGTAGATGTGTTTGAAATGCAAAAGAACAGCAAACAGAAGAGCGCCCTCCAAGTATCTTTTCTAAAAGGAAAATAAACCAGAACCTAAGTTCTTCTACTTGCTCTCTCTTTGTACTAACGTCTAATGGCCCTCTGTTGTACTCCTAAGGTGACAGGACATTTATATCATAGGCATAAAAAGAATAAGGAGTATTTACTTCAAATTACACACTCAGCACTGTTATGCACAACAGGTATGGAGAAGGAAACTACATTGTCACACAATACTTGCAACACTGGGGTAAGCCTCACCACCCCATAGCTCCAGAAGTATGTTTTCTACGGACTGGTGACAGGGAAGAAGAGAAGATGGCACGAAACCATCAGGGAACTGCAACAGCAAGCAATTACAGCGAGTTTCAAGTTCTCCTCTTCCCCCAAACTCAACAAGTAATTAAGACATCCAGCTTAGCACACCTCACCTTCAAGCCTCTCCCACTGCCTTCAGTATGGGCAGTCCAATGAAGTGAATTAATGCACCTAATATATGGCAGCAAACAGAAGAGAGCCACACAAGTTTACCTGACACAGTCGAGCAACAGAAAGAAGCATCAGCCCAAACAAAAAGCCGTTGTACTGAAAGTGAATATCTGAACGTGAGTTAAGAAAGGAATAAAGCAAGCTTTCTTTATCTTCATCAGTTTTCTGGGGAAGACTCAAACTTACAAACAATAGATTCAAATTAAAATGGAACTTAAATCAAGACAGCAACCTTAAATTCACTCCCCATAGACACAAAGCGTTATTTAACCTTACCTGTAAGTACTCTTAGACAAAATCTAAATATACTAGCATATTATCTTGAAGAAGTGAAACATAACAATCTGATTACATATTTATTGGGCATCTTATATAAGACAAAACAAAGAAGGTTAATTCTCCTTTTTTTTTTTTTTAATCTTTTAAGTATTAGTTTCCTCCCACACATTGGTTAATGGATGGAGACAGCAGCCCTCACTTATCTACTAGCTGTAAGTAGGCAACTTGGGTAGGGACAGGGACAAAGAAAGCTAGTCATTCCTATAGAAGAATTACTGTTGCTTTCCCCCTCTGCTCCCTCTTCAGCTAGATCAATGCACATTGTGTCAAGACTGACTCAGTAATTGGCCTTTCCAGAATTATTTTTATATCCTCTTTAAAAACCTGCTAATTCTCATGTAACATTAACCAATGGAATACAATCCAACCATAAAGCACTTCAAGATTTTCCTTGCCACAGCACAAACTTAGAACCACACCCAAGGGGAAAAAAAAAAAAAAAAAAAAAGTGGCTCTCTGCTAATACATTCTGTAGGCAGGCAGACGAGAAGCAGCCAGCAGGAACAGCCATGCTGCTGCCAGACTGGTCCCCCTGCAGTTCTGGCATATCAGACCAAAAACTGAACAATTTCCATTTTGCCAAATGATAATTCTAATGAAAACATGAAGTTATTCAACTAACCCCAGAAATCCAAACAGTAGTGTTACTTGCTGTGATAGTAATAATAATATTCATAACAATACCACATGCTGTAACAGGCTGTTAAACCACAAACAACCCGCAATGGCTGGAAAGGATACGATCCACAATTAACAACCCAAAATTCCACAGGAGCAGAACAGCAAGAATAAATGTTGGTTTCTCCAGGATGTCCTTTGCAGCTCGTTTTCCATTTACACACCTGCAGCACCTGAACAAGAGCAGAAGAAACAGAAGTCTTAACTGAAACAGCCAACAAAAACATCTCTGCTTTTAAGAGCTGAGAAGTGCACTTAACATGAAGTTAGCTATTTTATTAGGATGAAAAGCAATGATAAAATTCTTACCAAATTCATCATAAGAAGACAGCGTCACATATAAAGTTTAGTAAAAAAAAGGATTTTAGATTTCAATAGCTGTAGTGTGTTCCGCACGCTAAAGCTTACATTAAGTAACCTAGTCTCAGGTTCAAGTCTCATATTCAGTAATAACTGTAAAGTTGTCATAACCTGATTGCTATTGACTTCTCATGAATGAACAATGCATTGCTACATCTGGAGACAACATTCCAAGTTGTATCTAAGGTCCTCAGTTGGATATTAACCTCTTTCTGACTCCCCCCCAATATTATGAGCTATTTCTGTTGGTTGAAAACATCTTATTACTTCGCAGCATGAAGCCATATGGTCCATATTATTTTTGAAGATAAGGTTAAATCAGATTAAAAAGTTGTGGATGATTTGTGTTGAAATACTATTAGCAGAGCCTTATTAAGAAAGGCAGCACATTCATTCATCTTTGAGTAAAAACAATAAAGGGAAAAAAGTCACAATGCAAAGCCAGCCCATTTCAAATAAAAGTAAATAAAGGAGCTTAGGTAGTGCTCCAATGCAACAGTGAACTTCCTACCCAGACTTTAAGCAGACAGAATAAAACAAGGGAAGACTGTTAGAGCCAAACAATTAAGGTAGGCAACATATTACTCAAACCACCTCACCTCTCTCTACTCTTTAGGTGCAAGATAAACACTTCTTCACAAAGTCAGGGCACACTGAAAACATGCAATCTTAATATTGTTGAATTAGACTTGGAATAATCAGTTTATCATCCCGAAAACCAAAAACAGTGCAGTGATTTTGCATATTTGATGATACTCATGTTTGGCCAGAAGCTTCCTTTACGCTACTACTCTAGAAGAGCGGAGTAATATGAAAAAGTAACAGAAGAAAAACAGTTGAGTGCATGCAGGCTGTCCTGCAACTCCTACAAAATGAACCCAACAACAGAAACAAAACACTTGCGTGTGAAACAGCAGCTAATGTCTGGATGTCTACAAACCTGGTCACACAGTAATGGCATTTCCAAGAACAACTTACCTTGTGTTCAGCAGCGTGTTCCAAATTTCTCCTTGAATAGGTTAAAGCACCTTTGATATTTCCATGCATTTACAAGCTTATCTGTACAAATAATTGTTGTTACTCTAGAAAAAGTCTATATATTAAATACTATCCACTGTCCCTTAAATCAGAACGTTAAGACTACTTACTCGTAAACTGCATATATGAAAACAATATCTGTAAAAATGACGGAAAATCTTTGGAAGAAGATGGTTGCATGACTGGTGTAATTTAGATTTTCTATAACCAACATCTTGGGGTCAAAGTACTTGGCAACATGTGAAAGTGCGTATTCAAACCAGGCAAAAAACGGTGGATAATCCAGGGTCCATTCTGAAGTTGCCTAAAGACAAAATAAGATTAAATACTTGAACGCAATTCATGCTGTTTACAGCCCTTCAGGTACAGTTCATGACAGCAAATCAGCTGATGTATTTTATCTCAGTAGCCTCTATTCAACACAAACTATTTCCCAATAAAGTAGCCAGCTGTATGGTGTTGCACATGATTTCATCCCTTCTTCTGTAGTACTGGCAGAGGGGTGGCATGTCTTGATTACTAGAAAAAGATTAAATGGCATTTTGTGTATCTGCACCTAGCCAGTATAACCGTCTGTTCTTTATAAATCAACTTTCTGTAATAGGGCCGATAATAAAAAATTCTCAATAAAATAGTTCACAGTGAATATTGGTCTATATTAGAGGAATCAGCAGCACAGCCTTGTCACAGCCTCAAAATTATTTTTACTCACTAGTCAGTATATCTTAATTCTAGTAAGACCTTATTAAGGTCTAACAGTATCGGGCCATCTTTTCCCATAAGGACAGCTACTGTGCTCTGATCAACAATTAACTCCTTGGCTGTGGAAACAGAAGAGAAAGAAGGAGGAACAGAGCAGGTTGGGACAGGGCATATTTCTCAGCATGCGTGTTCCCAAACGCTTATGTCATGCTGCCGAAAGGCATGCTATGCTTTGGCACTGGGATCATCACAGAAATTTGTTTTACGGTATTGGATCAGCCTTTCAAAATTCTGACCTGCACAAATCATTTACTCTTAGATACAGTTTCCAGACACTTAGGTAGAGGAATACCAGAGACTGTGATATTTATTCCAGAACTCCAGAAGGCACTTGTAAAATAGATTAAAACCCAGTTGTGTAGGCTGAGTTTATAATGAACTTAAAGGTGACTAATCTAGATTAGAACTGATAAATGCTAGTAGCGCACCAGCAAAGGCTCAAAAGTTTAATACGGTGATTGATTTCATTACATATATACTCATTTATATGATTCGTTCTTGTGATAACCGTATATCATTAACGACAAGAGCAAAATGAACAGCAATTTAAGACTACCATGCAATTTGCTTCTGTGTTACACAGCCTTCCTAATAATCCATGTGCCTTAACTGCCTTTTTCATTTTGCCTTCGTAAGTACTAGCAGCTTCCCCAAACAATTTCATTTTTTAACTGCACGCTACACAGGGCTAACAAATCGTGACTGGCATATGTTTCTGTACCGCTGCATTACAGCTGCCAACCATCAGTATCCTTGACGTATCTCTTTTGCAAATAAAAGGCTTTCTCCTCTAGCAATCACATAGGCTGACATACCCAATACGCCTCCAATTCATAAAGATCTAAAAAATTCCCCCAACACGTACTTACTTCATAGTACCACTGAGAGAGGGGCAAGTTGTGAGTGATGGCAAGCCAATTCCTATGCACTTCAAAATCTGTGGAATAACTACAGAAGGTTTATATTAAGAGTCACATACAGACGCTTAAAGAAGAAACATTTCCGAGCACATCGCTGCAGGCAGATAAAACAGGAAACCTCCACTGAGCAGCTCTAGGGAAAGATTTGCACCAAGTAACTCAAACACTAACAAAGATGCTGCACGGACTTTGTGCCAAGGACACATACAGGTGACTATAGGGCATCAAGTATTTATAGCTTGGCCTTCTCTGACAATTCATGTAAAAACTGCAGGTTCTAAGTGATTTTTTTAACAGCGATTTTTTTCTTTGAGGAAAAAAATAAGCCACAGTGCCTTTTAGAATAATAATAAAAAAAACCCTACCGCGCCTTTCAAATTAAAAAAAAAGCGTTAATGTTTCAGGACGCTTAAAGGCGCTCCCGAACACCAGCCAGGCGGGACGGGCTGCAAACACAAAAGCAAAGCTGCCACCCACCGCGCCCCGCTGCCCCAAGGCCCCGGGGACGCCAGGGGACACGGGGGCCCCCTCCGGCCCCGCCGGCCCGCGCCCCCCTCCCCGCCCCGGCCGCCCTGAGGGAGCGGCGCGGCCCAGCGGCCGCCGCGGGAGCTGGCAGGCCGCGCCACCCCCGCCGCCCCGGGGAAGCTCCTTACTAGGCGGGGATGAGGAGGCACTTGAGGAAGGAGACGCCGAGCGCCAGGGCGCGGAACCCGCCGCGGCCGCCCGCCGCCATGGCCCGCCCCGCGCTGACAGAGAGCGGCCGCGCAGGCGCGATGCGGCCCCGCCGCCGCCGTTCAAAGCGCGCGGCCCGGCCCGGCCCGCCCCCGGAGGTGCGCGTGCGCCGGCCTGGCGGGGCGCTGCGCGTGCGCGTGCGGGGCCGGGGCGGGGCATGGGGCCTTTGGGGCGTTTGGGAGTTTTGGCATTTGGGCTTGGGTGCTTGGGCCTGGACTTTTGAGCTGGGGCTTTTGGGCTTATGAGCGCTTGGGCGTTTGAGCTCTTGGGCATTTGGGCTTTTGGGCATTTGGGCTTGGACTTCGGGCTTGGGCCTGGGCTTTTGGCCTTTTGGGCATTTGGGCTATCAGGCATTTGGGATTTTGAGCTCTTGGGCTTATTTCAGTGCTTGGGCCTGGGCTTTTGGGCATTTGGGCTTTTGAGCTCTTGGGCCTGGGCTTTTGGACTTTGGGGCTTTTGAGCTCTTGGGCTTGGGCTTCAGCGCTTGGGCCTGGGCTTTTGGGCATTTGGGCTTTGGGGCATTTGAGCTCTTGGGCTTGGGCTTGGACTTGGGTGATTTGGCCTGGACTTTTGGGCTTTTGGGCTTGGGCTTTTGGGCTTGGTGTTCAGGGGGGTCATGGGACCTGGATGACGTTTGCAAGCATGTATGGCACTGAGTGGTGGTGGGCCTGGGTGATGTGGTGTTGGGTGGTGGTTAGCCTGAGTTACAAGGGGTTGGGTGGTGTGGGAGAAGCTATGGTGCTCGGTCAGGGTGCTGTGGGGTTGGGTGGTGTGGGACCACCAGCTGGGTCAGGTGGCCGTGGGACCAGGTACGGAGTTGAGTGGTGGTGTTCCTGAGCAACGTGGGCTTGGGCAGTCATAGGCCAGGGTTATGTGGGGTTGGGTGGTGTAGGACCAGGTATGGAGCTGGGTGGTGGTGGGCCTCCGTGATGTGCTGTTGGGTGGTGGTAAGCCTGAGTTACAAGGGGTTGGGCGGTGTGAGATCAGCTATGGAGCTGTGTGGGCTTAGGCCTGGGTGATGTGGGGTTGGGTAGTGGTGGGTGAGGGTGATGTGGGACTAGGTGGTGCTGGGCCAGGGTGCTGTGGGGTTGGGTGGTGTGGGACCAGCAGTAGGGTTGGGTGGCTGTGAGAGCAGCTATGGAACTGTGTGGTGTTGGGCCAGGGTTACAAGGGGTTGGGTGGCAGTAGGACCAGATATAGAGCTGTGTGGGATTGGGCCTAAGCGATGTCACGTTGGGTGGCGTTGGGCCAGCAGTGGGGTCAGGTGGCTGTGGGACCTAGTGTGGAGCTGGGTGGTGTTGGGCCTGGGTGATGTGGTGTTGGGTGGTGTGGGTCCAGCAGTGGGGTTGGGTGGCTGTGAGACCAGGTGTGGAGCTGGGTGGTGTGGGGCCTGAACGATGTGGGCTTGGCTGGTGGTAAGCCTCAGTTACAATGGGTTGGGTGGCTGTAGGACTAGGTATGGAGCTGGGTAGTATTGGGCCTGGGTGATGTAGTGTTGGGTGGTGTGGGACCACCAGCTGGGTTGGGTGGCTGTGGGACCAGGTATGGAGTTGGGTGGTATTGGGTGTGGGTGATGTGGAGTTGGATGGTGTGGCGCCAGCAGTGGGGTTGTGTGATTGGTGATCCTGGGTGTTGTGGGGTTGGGTGGCTGTGGGACCATGTATGGAGCTAGGTGCTGTTGGGCTTGGGTGACGTGGGCTTGGGTTGGGTGATGTAAGGCTGCTGTGGGGCTATACTTGCAGCAGGCTGGGCTTGGGCTGCACCTGGTGGCCTATCTCAGTAAGGAGGGGACAGGCTGTGATGTCCGTTCCATGTTCATCATTACTGGTCTCACACAGGGTTGGCATCACCTGAGCATACACCCAACTCCATCCCTTCATCCTCTGTGTTTAATAGAGCTGAGAAATGCTGTTCCTACAGGGCTCAACATCAGCCGTTGCTTCTTCCAGGAGACTCCCTTGTCCCTGGGGTATGGTTAAGAGATGGAAGGCTCTGGCTCACCCTGAATTTGGGTAATCCTTTAGGATCTGTCTCCAGATGCTCCTTTGCATACCCCCTCTGTGATGTAGTGTGGGGAAGACTACCATGCTGCTGACCATCAGCACAGGCTTAACCCTGTTGATTTGGGACAGGAACCAGTGTCTCCTCACATGCTCAGAAACAGCATCTGTGGACGAGTTATTTTTGCATGAAGAGCATGGGGGAATTTACGCCAGCTCTCAATGCTGACGGCTGCCTGGCATTGGGCAGAAGCCACTTCAAATTACACCATCTTAGCTGTGCTCCAGGGAGGTGCCACTTCCAACCAGTGTCACTGGGGTCTGAGTCAGCTTCCACGTATAAAGTGCTTTTTCAGAGGAACAAACTCAATTTTTAATACCTGGAAGAAACTGCCAGCCTGGAGAGCGGGTGCATGCAGGGCAATGCCTTTTCACTTCCTTGCAGCAAGCCATCTGTCTAGGAATTACAGTGCCTTGTAGGGGCTGCACGAAATCATATACATAATATGTTAAGCTTAATTCTGTCCTTTACAACAGCAATATATTATGGTTTGTTCAAACTTGGGGACTAGAAACAAGTTCAATAGTGCTAAAGCATTAGGGTCTAAGGAGGGTTTTCACTGGAGAAATGAATCCTCCATTTATAAATGTTTGAAACATAAATGAACTAATACATTTAAATGGTTTTGATTATTTAGGAAGGGTTGTTCATCCAAGTTTTCTACAGCTGCAGTAATTTTTGGGGAGCTTCCTACAATTCTCAGCCACAGAGACCTCTAGGTAAGCATTGCAATGATGCACTGTGTAAAATCCATAGAGAAAGGAAACGGCAAGAGCATCTCCTTCTTCATTCACATTTTATTTACTGTTTTCTAAATCACATATCAGGAATAGTTCACAGAAACGTTACAGGCAGAGAAATGCAACCTGATTTTTAAATATGATAGCCCTACAGGCTTTCTATGGAAGCGGTAAGAAATAAAAAATTAACATTTGATACTTTCTAAATAGTATTCATTCAAAAGCATGGGTTTTACTGTCATTCCCAAGTGAATCTGAGAGCATAATCTACACATTTATCCTCAGTCCAGCCCTTTTTGCACCAAATATCTGCATGACAGCCTGTACTAATTTGCATTGAGACTTTTACTGTCAGGGCCGCATATTAACACTGCTTGTACCCTGCATGTTTGTGTCCATCAGTGTGTGGATACGGGAGTCATTACGGAACAACAGTTAAATATTCTAAAATCTATTGAAATTCTGAAATCAAGTTCAAAGGGATGGGGTGAAAAATGAAACTCCCCAAAGGAGTCTTCTTCATAACTTCTCCACTTATCCGTGAAGTATCAGAAGATCCTAGATTTATTTTGCACAGTCTGTGGCTGATGGCAATATTTATCACTCCCGTCAACCTTATATATGGACCCCACCAGCCTTTCCTAGAGTGGGAATAAATCTGATTGATTACAGGTATTTACTGCTGTGAACTCAAGTAGCAATTTGTACTCGGCAACCCAGTAAAAATATGGTAACTACAGCAGTGCATATGTTTGGTGATGTAAAGCACATAAAAATTGAAGCAAAGCTGCCTGCTCCTGACAAATCACTAACATAAATCTTGGCACAACCAATATCTAAGGATCATAACAGGAGATTAAAACTGGAAAGGACCAGTGAGTCATTCTAATCGCAGCCTCCTTCTGTCTTCATTGTTATCTCACCGGTTTTTTCCCCCTGAATACATCAGGACTCTTTATTCTCTCCCTTCTGAATCCTGGATTTCTTTTTAACATGTGAACTCTTTCAGGTCCAACTTTGCACACCTATTTCTTTTATTTCCCCACCATTGCCTGCAGCAACACTCTTCCCACCAACTCCTGCTGACCCTTAACAGCTGCATGAACCAAAGATACCTTGATATTTATGTATGGTTTCAGTCCCTTCATTGCAAGTAGACATTTTTAGGTATTTAAGAGCTATCAAGCCTGAAAACACAGAGAAATCCATGAGTGATTCTGGACTCCACTAAGATGCTTCATAATAATCTTTCTGTCATATAACAAATCCTACTGTGTTACGCACATTCCTGTACCTGATAATGTCATTAGACTACAGCTAATGGCTTGTTTATCATCTGCCCTAACTGGTATTTTTCTGCTCTAGCACTGCTGATGTTCAGTGGTGCTCTCAGCATATAGGCCATTTAGAAAAAACAAAGTGCAGGACTTAGCCTCATTTTGAATGTGAAAGTGTTGAAGGAGAGAAGGCAGAATCAGAACAGGAGTTAAGCACTGAGATGTGGAAGAAAGCACCCTTCCAAGTGTAAGGGAAAACACCTCACTAGATCCTTTCCTTGTTCGCAGGCCCTTACAGGAAAATAATGAGTTTGTTCTGAGAGTGAATACTCCACTCAACAGTGAAATAATTTTTAGATGTTCCTGCTACTTAATGCCAAGTGCTTTTCAAGACTAGTGAGGGGTTGTGCTCTACTTGATACGGCTTTGTGCATGTTTGCTTTTCTTTAATTCAGGAAAACTCTTGAGAAGAAGAATCACCAATGCTGTTGCCTGGTAAACAAAAGCAAGTTACACCTCTGGGGTTCAGAAAAAGAAGGTAAACAAGAGTCAGCTATCTAGATAAAAAGCAAACAAATGCTTTGGAGAAAGAACATTCCTATAAACAGCCATTACAATGCAACTTACAGACTGCAAAATTAGGGAGCAGCTATAAATTTAGCTTGGTGTGTAGTTTGAAATAGCAACTGCATTTGTTTAACATATGTCTGACTGCAATTGCAAGTGATTCACCATTTATTTCACTTACTCAATTAGCATGCAGAATGACTGTGGCATTATAAATAGTATGTCATGCTTAAAGGTGTTTATTCTGCTTAGCAATTTAGAGGTATCTCAAGTTTTTCTGTTCCTCCCAAAGCCTGTCTTCACTCATGTCTTTACACTTGTTGGAAATTTTGCATCTTTCTGCATACAGAAGAGATATTTTGCATCTCTTTGTATATTAATAAATGACAGATTTGTGGCTGGCTGCACCTTTGCCTGATTTAGTTACGTGAGCACAGACAGACGTGTATTCAAGTCCTCCATCTTTTCCATAATAGACTGATGGATTAAAGCACTCCAGAAGACCTGGGTTCAGCTCTCTCCTCAGTCTGTGGGGATTGAAACCCGTATTTCCCTGTCAACAGAATCACCCCAGTTACTGTCTAGGCTGGGTTGGGGCACTCTTCATTTCTTGTTTAGACTTTAAAGAAACTGTGTAACTGCTTTTACTTTGGGTGCTGCTACAGTCAGAAGAAAAGAAAAGGAGGTGGGAGAAAAGGGGAGGAGTAAATGCTCTAGATAAAGCTATGCATAGTGCTCTTATGGACTCTTCTTACTTGTCTTTCACCAGAAAATGCAGTAACGATCCAAGTCTCCCAGGGCATAGTTTTGTTTTGCTGAAACAGAATGGAGCAAAGAGCTTTAGAGGTTGTGGATCAGACCTTTTCCCCCCTTCCAAATGAGAATCAAGCCCATTGCTCTTGCCTTTGGATAAACTCAAGCTGACAGGGAACAAATTACTACAGATAAGTATTATTTTGGTGCTGACATACAAGAACTCCTGTTACAGATCATTTAAAATCTAGGTTGCGGGTTAAAAAGAAATACCGTCAACAGTCCCCCAGAGCTCTGTTACCATAAATTCAGCAAAGGTGTATCTGTTTCAGGGTATAGATTTGATAAAAGAGCATTCATGTATGGTATTTTACAGATCATAATCATATTACCTGCATAGATCATCACTGTGAATGTCCAACTGACAGACAAACTCATGTCAGAAATAAGATTCACACAGGAGTTGCTTTGCTTTGGCAGTGGCCTGCAGCAACCGGTGGAACAGACTGCTCCCACATTATAATTCAGGACAGCAATGGGGGAAAAAAAGGAGTTCTTCAGTTCTTCCTAATGCAACTAAACCTAGAAGAATATGGTGACTCAAGCTGGAATTTGGCCACAAAATCCTGTTTACAATCCTCAAAATTCACAAAACTTGCCAGGTTTAATGGTTCGGAGGGCTTCAAGCCCAGTCAGTGCTTCCCAACAACACAGTCCCATGTACATCGTGCTGGTTTAACCCCAAGTCAGACGGGCAGTGGTTTGTAACAGGCTGCCAGTAGCTGCAGAATGTGCATTTTTACCTTCAGCATGCTGATTTGTGTTGTTCATGCAGTTACAGCTTGGGACAGTAGAAATACATCTGTCTCACTGTTTTTTACAAAAGTAACAAAACGCTTTTTTATGCTTCTTCACAGGTCAGCTTAATGCAATGACAGACTTGTTACTTTGAGAAACAAGAACATGAGCAATACTGAGCTGTGCAGCCCTATGCTAAGAACTTTTGGAAGCATGAAAATTCTAAATACAGAACTTGGTTATTGCATTTTCTCTTCTATCTCATTAGAGATGACAGCAAATGTTCCAGAGGGTTTCTCTTACACACATAGCAATTTGGTTAGGGAAAGACAGCTAAGATACTTTTAAACATAATTAGCTGAGAATGAACCACCTTGAATGTGGCACAAATGATATTTAGAGCTAACATGCAGCTAGTGGATTATGATCTTCATTACAGGACAGACTGGGTGTGTAGAAAGAGCTTGACCATTGTCATCACCTCTGGTTTTCCACTGCCTTACCTCTGACAGTCTGACACTGAAGCCAAGCAAGCAGGCAAAATGCTAGCTTAGTCACCTGACCGCTTCACAATGATGTGTAATAAAAAAAAAAAAGGCTCAATGTACCAGGATAGGAAAAGTGACCCTTTGTTTTTGTAATGAAAAATATTAGGCATAACCTGATGGGAATGTTGTCTTTTCAGATGGAATTCATCCTACCCAGAGAGCACCCCATGCACTCCAGGCACTGCTGAAGGGAGACATACCCCCAAAAAGGCCATGTCCAGGAAGCAGAAGAGGCTCAAACATTTAGAAGGTATCTGGGGGCCTCTGCCCCTAAATCTGTCTTTGCCTCAGAAAGTTTCAGCAGCATCCTCCAGACAAATACTAACATTGTAAGAGAAAGAAAAGGAATAGTTGTCTTGGATGCCTTTGGAATGTAAAAGTGAAGATTTTAAGAACATCCAAAGCAAAGTTCCCCCACCAGCCATAATCTTCTCAGTTTGTAAGACTGCCATTCTCTCTGCTATGGCTTCCTTGATCATTCCCCATGCCATTCACGTCATTCAAACACGGCTTCCCTGAAAGCAGAACAGAGCAGGGGCTTCCTCACAGGGTTCAGAAAAAAACCCAAGCCAGCTTCAGACGGTGACAGAAATCCTTCATTGAACCCAAAGAGACAGGATCCCCTTGATCCACTTCTTGTTTGCAGTTTACACCATCCTTTTCAGCTATATTGAGTGAGTCCATGTGGGGAGGCTTCTCTGTGGATCCAGCCAAGCTTCTTGGATGCTCTGCACAGGTGATATGGCAAGACATGGAGAATGTGCTCCCAGGGCTGACTGCTGCACTGCAGCTCCATGGCATCTTTCACTGCATCTGTTCTCCAGAGACATTCCAGACCTTGATTACCGAACCTTGACATCCCCTTGCAATATAAGTTAAGGATCACTCCCATTTTCCAACTGGAAAACGTAGGAAGGACAGAAGTGATTTTCCCCACAGCTGTACAGCAGGTCAGAGGTGGAGGCAGAGACAGAACCAGTCCTTAATTCAGGTGCTAGACAATACTCCCTCTATCTAGAATACGGACATATTCTGAAAGGTATTGGAAAATGCATTAAAGGAAAATCATCTCCCTGTTAGTGACTCTTAATCCAGATAAGCATGATTCTGAATTAGGCTGTAAGTGTGTTGTAGAGGGAAACACTTTACCTGTGTTATCTCCATGCTGGCACCATAATAAACAGCCATTCCTACTTGTACCGAATTAGGCGAATAATCTTATTATTCATGAAATCTGAAGTATGTGGATGAGAAGAATCTATGCAAAAACCATCACTCATGGCTATTTTTAGCACTTCTTCCACAAACACCTGGAAACTATTGATTTGCTTATTATCTGGCACCACCCAGAGTCTCTTTAAATTCTGCCTGGTGTACTCCTCTTCGGGAAGGCCTTCCACGCTTGCAACCCAGTCTAAGGTCAAATGGTTGGGGTCTTGCAGGTAGCTGGATATTGAAGAGAGGTTTCCATTGAAGCAATAGTAAAGTTTGGACCCAAGAAGCTTCAGGAACAGACATGATGTGGAGAAGATATGAGCACTGAACACTTCCATGTTGGAAGAAGACAGGCTGTAGATCTGGGGTGCTTCTCGGACGGTGAAGTGAACAGTCTGGGTCTTCTGATCGAGGGTGATGTTGAGCATGGCATTTTTCTCTGCTTTAGAAAGTTCCACCTCCTTCTCCTGCAAGGCCTCAATCAGTGGCTGAATCTGATAAAAATCAACCTCCCGTCGGAGTAAGCCCATTTCCTGAAAGTCTTCAGGCAGGTCCAAGTGAGACGTTCGTAAGAAATTCAGGATATAGCGGAAGATTTTTCCGTCTCTGTCAATAAAGCAGTTGCCTTGGCTGTCCTTCTTGGTTGGGATCTTCCCACTAAACATGGCCCCCAGCATGGAGTCTGGAAAGCTAGTCAGGGTAGACAGTGAGGTGGTATAGAGTTTTCCTCCAACATTAAGTGTGATGGGTTCTGACATGATGGAAAAGTCACAATGCTGGGACTACTTCTAAAAAATAAAAATAAAAATCCAACACCACACATTTAGTTGCATTTAGTTGTTTGAAAGGTTAAACTACAACGACAGAGAGTCCTAAATATATAAGGTTAACTACATGCCAAGAATTCATCATGGAAATCAGAAGTGGGCAATTACTTCTGGAGGTTGTATCTTGAGAACAAGCATAAGGATGTTTTTATTCCCAACAGACTTGAACAGGACTTTTGTTCAGTTCAGTTTAGTACCAGAAATCATGAGTTTTCCACAACTTTACAATCACGCTAAGATTGTAAACTCATGCTCTTCAAAGCAAGAGTTGTGTCCTGGGCTCACCTGATTCCATCTCTCCCATGAATACAGAATTTAGAGGGGGAAAAACAAAGGACAGGACAAGAACCAGACACATCCCAACGTCTTCCATGGCACCTGAAGATACAATTAAAGCAGCAAAGCTGTTGCAGCAGAATCCCCTGACACACATTTGAGTGCAGTCAGCCTAGTGAGGAGCCAGGCTGTTAAGCATGCAACAGTCTGTGGTTCCATTCAGTAAAAAAAACCACCAGGCTTTCTCCTTCCAATGTGCTTTACCTTAGAAAACATTTCTTAATTAATTTGGGCCATATCCCAGTTGACGTAGTTTCCACACAGCTCCTCTGCAATCAGCTGAGATGAATGGAGGATGTGATTTTATAGAGCAGCTAAACATCACTGCCTCTGGAAGGGACATACCTCCTTTCGCCCTCCACCTCCTCCCTTATGCCAGCCCTGGCACTCATCTGACCCCACAGTGAGCCACTTTAGGGAGAAACCCCATCATTTTCTATTCAGGATATGTTTCTGCCACATCTTGGAACCAGACGAAAGCCAGGGCTGGTGCAAGGGAAGAGGAAGGAGCTATGTAGCCCTTTCCATTGCAGATCGTCTCAGCTGCCTTGAAAGGCTGGGCCCCCATTCCTGCTAGCCACAGACCTGCAAATCTCTTTTTTCCTTGTTTGCTGAATCCAAATCAATCAACAGTTCATTCCCAATTTTACTGTTGACTTAATCTGCAGGAAACCCATCGGCGTTTGCTTGCAGATGTAGGAGGTAGCTTTTGCTGTAGTAACAACAGTCATTCAACAGAAAGCTGCCGAACAGCTCCCTTAATTAAACTTAAATGCAGGCATTTTCCTAACTGGTCATGGAATAATCTTAGACACTACAACGCTATCATCAGCTCCAGAGTCACAGCAAAATACAGATCTGAAGAATGTAGTCTTGTGCTGGAATATAAATTCTTTTATGGCTTCTAAACCCCAAATAATAGTGTTAATGGCACCCTTAAATACTCCTCTAGACTGCAAGGACATTTTGCCATGAAAAACTCACCCAACCTAGGGCAGCTAATGAACAGGTCAAAGGAGAATCTGTATTTCACTTCTAGTTTAAGACTAACATTCCACTCTGTTCTTTGGCTCGCTTTAGCCCTTAGCACACAGTGTGTCAGTGAAGAATAGAAAGAAGCAGTTCTCTAAATGCACTGAATGCTTTGCCTGTGTATCCCTTCATCCCGCACAGCCACCAAAACTGGAAAATAAAGATGCATGTGTAGACTAGCCCAATACCCTGCCTACGCCCATCACCAAAGACCATCGTTGTGACTAACCTCAGCCAAATAAATCCTAGAAAAAATATTTATTCTAGTGCTAACCCCCCCTTAGCACTGTAGTCTCAGCGTACTTCCCGCTCTTGAAGACCTCTACCCAATTTCAAGTTTAAAACCGATCATATAGAGGCTTCAACTGCTCTAATTCTGTAGTACGAGCGGCTGCCATGTATTTTGCCCCCTAAGAGCTTGCAATATGTCTGTAAGAGCATTGCTACAAGCACAATCTGACATTCAAAAAACAGCCTAAAATTGATTTTACTTTTTTTCAAGTTTCATCAAACAGAAGCGTTCCCTGAATCTTCCTGCAAATAACACAGCCTACAGAAGCAGGACTAATGGTGGCCCCAAAGGCAATGTTTGATGCTTCCCAGCTCTGCTACCCCTCAGGCTGCTTTAGACTAAACAACCCAGATTTTTCTGTTCTTTCTTCATAGGTCATGTTTTCAGATTTTTCAGCCCGAGCCTGCTTATTTACGCATGGGAGTAGTTTTCTTGTGCTCTCTGCCAGCCTTAGCCAGGTGCAGAATGAGGTGTTTCCCTTGATGTGACAGGCTTCACTTGGCAAAGCCTGTTGTCCAGAGTCATGACCTAAACACCACTAGATGGTCCGAAGATAGAGATTTTCATTTCAAACTGAACATCCACCCTAGGTTTATTCTGATCCAATGACTCACTGGCTGTGTAAGCTGAATGAGAGACAGACATCTCAGTCCAGTCTGAACCGATAATGGTAAAATATCTTGTAACTGGTTTCTTTATCAGCAGTCTCAAAAGGGAGGCTGCCAACAAAATATGGCAGTAACATGAGCTCTTCAAAGCTGAAGACCATGTCTATGCTGCCAGGAACAGCATCAGGAATTTGACCAAGCTTTAGCTCTGTTGTTGGAAGAGTTGTGGGAGTACTAGCACAGCACTTGGCAGACACTGCATTACTCCCTCCCTGCGTGGGCTCTGCTCCTCTCGCACCTCTGGACGCTGCCCAAATACATGCCCTGACCAGCCTATTCTGCTTATGGCTATTCTGCAGTCTACAGACCCATACAGGCTGGATTTCAGTCTCCCAGGACACCAGTTTGCTTTTAGTTTGGACCTCCCCACTGCCCCCACACTGGACTAAATTTCAAACATTTAATGATGCAAACATTCGGCCCATGGATAAGGCTACAAGATAACTATTCCACAGCTGTCCTTCATAAAGTAGAATCAACACATGACGAGTTAATCATCTGCTTTTGCCTAATTCATCCTATTACTTGCAGGTTTGTATCTTCATAGTACGAAGATGGATCTGGTAGTCTGGCAACCTCAGAAGACCCCAAACCACAGCACAAATAAGCACACATATGTCTACTAGATACATCATCAACCTGGACTTAATGCTACTTGACAGTAGCTGGGGAAAGAAAGTCAATCTTTGCTGCTTTTTTCTTATGAACTTGTTTATGAAATTTTTTTTATAAACTCATAAAAATTAAAATTAAATGGGTTGTTCGTTTTCTCTCTTTGCTCAACCAACCAGCATTTGCAGCCTCTATCCTAGTCTATGAGGCCTGGGTACTTTGCTAATGCAATAAAAAGTTCTCCAAGGATGCAGCACGGAAACTACTTCTGCTTGGTGGCATTTTTGCAAAGAGGAGGTATCAAGATAGCATCTGATCTTGGACATGGGTGGCTATAACCTGCAGTCACCCAGGCCAAGTACGAATTGGGTTATGGTTCTTGGAAGCAGAGAATTACAGTAAAGCCTTTCATGTAGCTGTTCCCCAAGTAGCACTCAAAATCCATTCAAATTAGATCAGCTAGAGATCTAATTTGAGAGTTGAAGATGTGAATTTGGCCAAAGAGCACAGGATTTATTTTGCGCTTTTAGAGTGACTTGTATTTAAATGCAACTTTCTTTCTAAAACAGATGTATTTAATGTCACGGGGAAAAAAATACCTATGGTTGACTGAAAGTCACAATCTTTTCAGCTGATGTAAATTGAGAGAAACCAGCAGTGGAGAACTTTTTGGAAAAATCAAACTCTTGAATTTAAGCTGCTGTCTGAGCATTTCAACTGATCAGGGCTTGTAAATTTTAGCTTGGGTTTTACTCACAGGAGCATCCTCAACAGATGCATAGAGACCATTTCTGTAACCCATGAACATTTCCACCCTGTGAGTTTAGTTCAGCAAATAATTGGTTTGAACCTGGGAGAGTGACAGGGGCTTACACAGCAGGAAGGTATGAACGAGCATGTGAAATGACAAAATCTACCTGTTTTCACTTATCAATGACCATCAGCTCAGTTCCTCCATTAACATAAAACTTCCTTTGCTTTATCATTTTGAATGCAGAACAGTTTTGGATAAGCTTATTTTCCCTCTTATGTGTTCATCACATTTAAGAACATCTTAATTAGCTAATAAAATTCTGTATATGTAATTTAACTGAGTACTTGTTTCACCCAACTTGGCAAAAACCCACAAGTGTACAAGTAATCATCCAAAAAAAAAAAAGCATCAGTCATGGTTTGCCAATATAGGTAAAATGTAAAGAAATAGCACAGATATTACTACGTATTTAACCACTCTGAAAAATAGGTACAGCTGTAGTCTATTCTTTTTAGCCAGAAAATGCAGTTTAATGGGAAGTCTAAAGTTATAAATATGTTTATATGCTTTTCAAAGAGATGTGGATCTTAAGACATACATCTAGGTATATAGTAAAGACAATTTTTAACAGGATTTTTCAGGTTACTTATTCAGATAACAAATGATAGCTTAGATCATTTCAGTTAAAAATAATCTACCCTGAAACAGCAAGTTCATGAAACACTAAACAGATGCAGTGTGCCTGCTTCTGTTTAACAGTCTCACTGAAGATCTGATGAAAACTCTCTCCACATTAATGCAATAAAGCTAATAATAGTTTAACCAAAGCTAAAAATACCAGCAAGGCAGAGAAAAGTTACTGAACAGATCAGAAAAGAAAACATCAAATTTTTATTTGGGAAAATGTGTAGCAATGCCCGAATTTCCTTGACAAGTAAACCCTAATACAAGTATTATATATACTTGTACTATATTGTAGTATGTATTTATTGGGGAAATATTGCTTGGGAAAAGCAGCAGTAATCAACTGCAAACACAGATTTCACTTTAGCAATGGCAGGGAAGGAAAATGAATCAGTTCTCTGGGATTTCAGAGGCAATGCCTAAGACACGGTTAACAGGCTGATCCTAGTGTCATTCACAGGATCTCATTAATGAAATTAATTAAACACAGGGCATCAAAGCAAATTATCTGTAATTTGGTAGGAGTGGATCATGATGTGTTGTTAGGGTTTTCAAAGTCCATCCCACAGACTTGCTTGTGGCCTCTGTCCTGGTTTCAGCTGGGATAGAGTTAATTCTCTTCTTAGTGGCTAGTACAGTGCTGTGTTTGGGCTCTGATGTGGGAACAATGCTGACAGCACACTGATGGCTTTAGTTGTTACTGGGTGATGTTTATACTAAATCAAGGGCTTTTCAGTTCCTTGGGCCCTGCCAGCCAGAGGGCTGGAGGGACACGGGAAACTGGGAGGGGACACGGCCAGGAGAGGTGACCCAAACCAGGCAAAGGGATATTCCATACCATAGGATGTCATGCTGCGTATATAAACCGGGGGAAGAAGAAGGAATTGGGGGACATCTGGCATTATGGTGTTTGCCTTCCCGAGTCCCCGTTACGTGTGACGGAGCCCGGCTGCCCTGGGGATGGCCGGACACCTGCCTGCCCAGGGGAAGCGGTGAATGAGTCCCTTGCTTTGCTTTGCTTGCGTGCGCGGGTTTTGCTTTACCAATTAAATTGTTCTTATCTCAACCCTGGAGTTTACGTTCCTTTCTGATCCTCCTCCCCATCCCTCTGGGTGAGGGGGAGAGAGCAAGTGCCTGCGTGGGGCTGGGTTGCCAGCCAGGGTTAAACCATGACAGCCTCTGAAGCCTTTACGCATATCATTAAAGGCACTAAAAGTTGTAGCATCCCCTGCAACAGAAGTTACTGGATGCCATGACAGCAGCACAGTCTTTTGCTGCCAGGCGTAGTGATACATGCCCATTTACACAGTCATTGCCCTGGTTTTAATTTTATACATAAGGTATTGCACTGCTGGTTAATTTTATAGTGTAGCATTCAATAGCACACCCATAAAACATCCCTCCACAACCAAACTTTGGAAACCTGTATTTAAGACAGTGAAATATGTGCAGCTTTGTTAAAAAATAGCTGAGGTGCAACAATGAAGTGCAAAATACACATACAGAAAAAAAAAAAATTAATTATTTAGCTGGCACAATGAAGGAAGCCTAAGTGGCAATAAAATTAAAGCAAGCTGGGGACTATTTCTGCTAAGCCTCAGGAAGAGCAGCCAGACTAAAAACCTCTCTGGCTTTTTGAATATTGCCCAAGAGAGCCGATGAAAGCTGGATAAATGTTACGAGAGACAGATCAGGCAATGCATTATAGGAAGTCATTCTGCACTGGGAGGGGCAGGATTGATTTCAGCTAAAAAGGAGGTATGAAAAAAAGTAGTATCTAGGCACCTGTACGGCAGCTGGAGACTTTAAATGTGATTTGGCAGGAGAAGATGGTGGTTTGCAGGATGGGGCTCCAGTCTGCTTCATTAGAGTGCCTTAATGGCAAACACATGATCAGGCAAGGAGACTTCTTTCCGTACCATGCTCATTCTGCTCTGGGTCTTCCCCCAGATTCCCCACACTCAGCACATACCACTTTGCTCCAGCATGTCTTGATGAAGGTCGCGTTTTGGTTTGCAGCAGAAATTCCAGTTTCTACAAAACACCCGAGTCCTGAGAAAAAAGAAAAAAACAAAACTCAGGGAAGTTGTGAACTCTGGATCTGGGCACACCAGCCCACAGCGCTTGCTGTGACTCTACCTGCAGACCCGTTTCATGCCTTGTCCCTTCTCAAGGGGATGATTTCACAGAAGAAATCCAGACCCTCAGCTAGAAGTTTGTGCCTCAGCTGTTACGGGGACTATAGACGAGTCAGTCTGAAGCCTAGATGTTACCCCGTGAAAGACAGGAGAAAAATAATAATAAAAGAACAACAAAGGGAGGGCAGAAACAAAATAAATAGTATAGGGGATTAAAATAAAAAAGAAAACTCAGCTGACCACTTACCTAGCCAGCAGCAGCCGGCAGGCATCGAGAGCTGAGTTTAAGGAAGGATTTGGGATAAAATCCATCTCAAGGACAGACTCACCCTTCCTTCATGTATTCCGGATGCACATTTACTTAGCTCAGCTCATCCTCAATTATAGAAGGTTAAACATTTGCAATATGGTTTCTACACCCTATATGCTTATTTATAGTAATCTTAAAGAAAACCCATTGCTGCAGGACAGACCCACCTAATTTTGGACACTAGTTTAATATAAACCTTTGCAATAAATATAGAAAATCCCACTGTATTCAGAGGCTTAAAATTCAGTAGGTGAAGCAGAATGTGGTATGTCTGCCAGGAGCAAAATATCCCGAAATGCAGCACCCATGGGGGGGAAGCGGCTGCTTTTTGTTTCAGGACTGCTGAGGTGCTCTGGAAATTTCCAGCTGGCGTTTGGGGAAAGGCCACTCACCCCTGAGGCTGACGCAGGGGACACGGGTGACAAGCTCTGGGAAGGGACTCCAATTCCCAGCAGGCGCGAGGCAGGAAACGACGGGGCTCACCCTTCCCTTCTCGCTGTCTTACCACGCTGACTATCCACCTTTGGAGAGCAACGGCTTAGCTGCCAGTCATTTATATTTTTGTATATTTAATTTTCTAACCGTGCTTTGTTAGACACAGAAACGCTCCTCTGCCAACGAGACGCACGAATGACGGGAAAGTGTGAACAGGAGTTTCATAACATCCCTGGTCGGTTGTGAGTGTGATGCTGTGTGTTTGTCCCTTCCCACACCGGCACCTTGACGCCCTTTGAGCATCTCCTGGGCTGCTTCCTTAGGGATGTAGGTGAATGCAAAAGGCTGCACATCCAGCTCTCTGCAGATGCTGAACTTAAGCAATAAAGAGATGAGGGCAGGGAGACAGCAGCAGGGAAGTAAGAGTGGGTGCTCAGCTAGTAAGAGGAAGGAGCAATATAAAACAAAGGTCAGCTTCCTCCTGAGAGAAAAGGACTGAACACAGTGGCGCACGGCGGGGAGGAGGAGAATGAAATGAAGGTTCACTGTACTGAACGAGAAGGGCAGCAGACAAGATGGAGGGGGAGAGGGAGCGCAAAGCCAGAGAGATACAGCAGCAGCGAGGAGGTTTGGAGGAAAAAAGCCAAAGTGCTGCGGTGCTCGGTGCTCTCCTGGCGTGGCCTCTGACACCCGTGGGCTCAGGGGCTGCCAAGCCGACTGCCAGGAGGGCACTGCCACTGGCTACAAGGAGGGAGCCCGTTTGGGGTCTCACGGCAGTGGGCACATCACTTTTCCTTCCAAACAGCTGATGTCACCCTTTGTGCAGTCCAATATACTAATTTAACGCCGGCCTCAGCAGAGGTTTTCACCGGTTTCTAATGTCCTGCCTAAGCATCCACATGAGCATCACTTGGCATCCTTGGTGTATCTTCCAGATACTCTTTTTATTTCCTCCCTGGACCACTTCATCCACACACGTGGCAGACCACCACCTGCGTACAGCTTGCTGCACAGGCAGGGTGGTTCAGCAATCCAGCTTCCCACCCCATCTCCCGCCGACACCGTCACTTCCAGGGCGCCCCTGCAATTACACAGTGGCTAATTGCCAGCACGGATGCAGCTGCACGCTGGCAAAAAGCACTCGGAACCACCACCACCAAGGTAGGTGCCAGGCAGAATGAGACCCTCCGTGGGGCGCAGCTTACGCACATCACCCAGCTGGGGCTGGCTGCAGCTCGGCGGGATGCAGAGCCGGCCCTGGGTGTGGGCATGCAGGGCCTGGATGTGCTGAAGTGCTGTAAACGTTTTATTTTCGGGGATGTTTCATTGAAAGGGGGGTGGGGGTGGGGGGGAGGCAAAGTTTGCAGAGTGGCGCTGAGCCTCACCCTGTGAAGGGGAAGCAGAGGTATGGCTCCTCCCTGCCCAGCCAGGCGTTCGCACGACGCAATTAGCTTAAAATACTAAAAAAATAACCCCAGAGCGGGGGATCGCCCGCCCCCCCCGCATCCCACTGCGCTTCCCCGCGCAGCAGCCGCGCAGCAACCCGGCCGCCCCCACCCCCACCCCGTGCCTCAGTTTCCCCATGGCGGCGTGGGGGGGTTGGGTTACGGTGGGGTGACCCCAGCCCTTCCCACAGCCGCCCGCCGGGCTCCCCCCCCCCCATCCCCGCCGCGGACCCACCTGCGCCCCCTCCAGCCGCCGGGCCCCGCCGCTCGCCGGGCGCACGGGAGGCGGAGGCGGCGGGGGGAGGAAGCGGGGGGCGCGGCGCGGAACGGCCCGGCCCGGCCCCGCTGGGAGTTGTAGTTCGCCGCCGCCCTCGGCCCTGCCCGCAGGATTGCGGCTCGCAGCCGGACACCCCGCAGCCTGCGGGCACGGCACGGCACGGCACGGCCCCGGCGGGAGGTAACGCGGGGAGGGAGGAAAGGAGGTGTCGGAGGGGGCTGGTGGGATGGGAGGGAGGGTGCGGGAGGGATGCTCGGGGAGGGATGCGGGAGGGGTGGTCGGGAAAAGTGATGCAGGAGGGGTGCTCGGGGAGGGATGCGGGAGGGGTGCTCGGGGTGAGGGATGCAGGAGTGAGGTCTTGGGGGTCGGGATGCAGGGGGGATGCTCGGGGGAAGGGGTGCAGGAGGCATGCTCGGCAGAAAGGATGCAGGTCGGGATGAGGGGTGCAGGAGGGGTGGTTGGGATGAGGGGTGCAGGAGGAGGGGTCGGGGTGAGGGATGAGGGAGGGATGCTCGGGAAAAGGGATGCAGGAGGGATGCTCGGGGGTTGGGATGCAGGAGGGAAGTCTTGGGGAAGGGGATGTGGGAGGGATGCTCAGGGGTCGGGATGCAGGAGGGATGCCTGGTGGAAGGGGTGCAGGAGGGGTGCTTGGGCTGAGGGATGCAGGAGGGAAGTCTTGGAGAAGGGGATGCAGGAGGGATGCTCGGTGGAAGGGATGAAGGAGGGGTGATTGGGCAAAGGGGTGCAGGAGGGATGCTCGGGGTGAGGGATGCAGGAGGGAAGTTTTGGGGAAGGGATGCAGAAGGGGTGTTCAGGGATCAGGCTGCAGAAGGGAATTCTTAGGGAAAGGGGTGCAGGAGGTGTGCTCAAAGGGAGGGATGCTCAAGGGAAGAGAAGCAGGAGGGATGCTCAGGGGTTAGGATGCTCTGGGTTGGGATGCTCAGGGGTTGGGATGCTGGAGGGATGTTTGGAGGAAGGGGTGCAGGATGAAGTGGTGCAGAACGGATGCTTAGAAGGAGGGATGCTTGGTGGGAGGGATGCAGGAGGTGGTTCAGGGGTCAGGAAGCAGGAGGGATCCTCGGGGTAGCAATGCAGGAGGGATGTTCAGTGCCCAGGTCACAGAAAGCAGCTGGGAGTAAGGGGTGCTTGGGGGTCAGGATGCAGTCAGGGTTCTTAAGAGCTGGGATGCTCAGGGGAAGGGGTGCAGGAGGGATTCTTGCGAGGGATGCTTGGAGGGATCTTGAAGAGGGCTTGGAGGGAGGTATGCGGAGAGACGGTTGGAGTAAGGGCTGCTCGGAAGCTCAAGATGCAGGAAGGAATCACAGTGAAGGGGTGCTCAGAGGAGGGAATCAGGAGAGAGGCCCAGGATTTGGGATTTGGGATTCCCAGAGCAATGCTCAGAGAGAGGGATGCTCTGTGGTCAGAATGCAGGAGGGAACCCTGGAGGAGGGATGCTTGAGGATTTGGGTGTTGGGGGGTCAGGCTACAGGGGGATGCTCTGGACGGCATTGGCAAGTGGGTGTGTGTGCACTCCCTCGGTGCCTGCAGGGCTTTGCAAAGCTGTTTACAAGGCAGCATCTTGTTAGGAGAAACTGGCCAAGATGGGCTCAGGTTTTCCTCAGGGAAGCTGACATGGGGAGATTCACCCAGGGATGTACCCATCCCACAGGGAGCCAAAAGACCCTAAATGTGAGGGTCAGATTCAGAGCAGTCCAGATCCAACGCCCTTTCAGGTTAAAACTGCCCTGGCTTGGACTTCGCAGGTGTTACCAAAGGATAAAAGCAGATGTTGGAATATTTGCTACTTCCATGAGGTTTTCAAAATGCTTTGGGAACTCAGCTACACCCTGCTGTGTTTGTGTCACAGGACTCATGGCAGTGAAGTTTCAGCTGCACGTCCTGCCTCAGACTGAAAGGATGTAGCATGGGCTGACTTGTGCCTGGGGAGGGGGTTCGAAATGCCCTGGGCATCTTTGTGATGGAGTCTGTAAAGTTTGTCATGGTCCAACTCCATCTTCCTGGTTTCTGGATTGGCACTGATGCAAAGTCAAATGTGTTAGGGGCTGGAGGGAATCCGAAGTCTCAGATGAGTGTCATTTTTCCTGAAGGCACCACCAATAAATTGGAGATCTCTGTATCTCCAAGCAGTCAGGCAGCGTCTGATGAATCCCAGCCAGCATCAACAGTGTCGGCCCTTGGTCCAATATGCTTTGGTGAACAGGGCATGCTTTTTCCTTGGGCTATATCCAGGGGTTTAATTTCTATACACAGACAAAAGCAGACAGAAATCTGAAGAAAGGCGAGGGATGTTAATGCTATAAATACCTTCGAGAAAACAACCAGCTTTCCGGAGTAGATGTATTTACAGTCTCCAGGGAGGATGATAGAAAGGACGTTGGTCTGAAGGTCAGTGCGGGATCTGGGCGCTCCTAGTGTAAAGCCCCATGAAAGTAGGGTAGCACAGCCTTGGCTGAGAGCTCTGCTAAGGAGGAGAGCAGAAAGCTTTTGGAGGAAGAAACGCAAGATATCTTCATCTGGGGAATGTGAGGAGGAGTGACCATCCTGGGAAAAACTTACCTAGCGTGGGCAGGACAAAGCTTTTTGGCATCCAATGCGAAATATATTTGGAAAATTGAAAAGCAAGCGGGGTGGGTTATTTTTGTCTGTGGTTGGTGCTGGGCTTAGCCACAGAGCCAGCGGTTTGTCACTGTGGGTCTGGTGGGTAGAGCAAGTCCTGCCTTACGTGCCTTTCTCTGCGGCTGGTTTTCAAGGCAATGGGAGAGAGGAATTGAATTCCTTGTGTCTTGCTTTCTGCATCCATACCAGGACAGCTGATAATATGCTAGCGATGGTTCTGAGATGCTTTATTAGGAAAGGATACAGGTAGGTATTAGAGATACGTGTGTGTAGCTGTTGACCTGAGGGGAGGAACGGAGCTGCGAGGAGTCATCTGGAGAAAGAGGGGATTTTTAGAGCCTTGGGGTTTATTTGATATTACTGCACTGATCGCTTTGACATCCAGCCAAAGCCTTTTTTTTTTTTTTTTAAATGACTGGGTGCCTAACAGCAAAAGACACAGAGCAAGAGAAGAGACTGGGGGATCTGTGTGCACCAAAGGGATCAAAGAAGAAGCACTGGAGAAATAAATAAGAAAGCAGGGTAGCTAAGATAGATGGGGTCAGGTGGGGCAGCCAGCCCAGCACTGTTGTCCATGAATTAAGGCTGTGGTAGGTTACTTGGAGATGACCGATAGAATTGTATGGTACGGTCGAACATATCTATAATGTTTTAGAGGAAAAAGGACTGCTTACATCTGTGGTACAGCAGAAGAAAGGAAAAGGGTCTGCAGTGGTCTGTGGGTCAAAAACATCAACAGATTTTAGTAAAGGAAGGGACTACTACATGGTAAATTTAGGCTGATTGCAAGTAGGTGTCTTTTGGTTAGTTACTTTTTAGGGAACCCTTAGAAAAGTTGTGAGGCCACAGGAGAGAAACACGCTGTTCCCAGGGTGGAGCTCCTGATGTACAGCAAAGCCACACAAAATGCAACAGTCCAGCTGGGTGGTGATGAGCAAATAAATCTTCACTCTCCAGAGGGGACAGAAAGCTGCTGAGCAGGGTGGAAGATCCTGCAGAGCGTGGGGACAACCTCCTGCTCCAAATCTGCTGCTGCCCGTGGCTGGAGGGGGATCTCCATCGGGGTGGTACTAAAGGGCGGTTCTGATTCAGCGCAGCAGAGGACAGGAAAGCACGAAGAGCCTTGCCAGCCAGGAGTAATTAGCTCTAGTGAGTAGGAGACGTGCAACACAAGCGCAATCTGTCACTGGAAAGCAGTTTGGGACAGAGAGCGAAGAATATGTGATCTCCTTGAAAAAAGAAGGTGAATGTAGAAAGGCGGATTATAATTACATGCAAAAAAATTTGGCTGGGCTTCTGTGCTGGCAGTTTTTCCCTCTTACGACTGCAGAGGGGTAGGGTCTCACTTCTGATTCCAAAGGGGTATTTAACTGGATTTTTCTGCATTTATTTGCTCTGAGTTTCTACCCAGATCTCGTGAAAACAGACCTGATCCTCTGCTCTGCCATGGTGCTTGCCTGGGTGCAACTGGGATAGCAGCTGAAGCGAGCAAAGTGAGGTGGAGCATTGCTGTTAATATATTTGCAGGTTTGGCTGCTGGCTCTGCCACGACCTATTGCATCTCCTTGAGCAAATGGTTTGGCTTGGATATGCCTCGGTATTTCGTACGGCTGCAGCAGCGTGAATGATGTCTGCTGTGTCGCTTAAGTGAGAGAGTTACTCCCTTGTGTGTATTCCCACAGACACCGTTTGTAGGCCAGCGGGCTCTATTTCAGTTGAAGCCTCCAGGCATTATTACGGTGCAAATAACATATAAGGGAGGCTGAGGCTTCAGAGAATAAAGAATAGCTGGATGTGAAATAATTAAGAGAGAAGTAAAGGGAGAAGCAGCAATTGTGTCATTGGGAGGACTCAAGATAGAAACCAGAGCATTAAATTGCTGCGACTGCTTGATGCATACACAGAAGATCGTTGGAATGGAATCACATCGCTGACATTAATTAGGGTTATTCAGTCAGAAGAACTAGATCTCAACGAAATGAAGAGTATAACCAGATGTATAAATTACACTAGATCACGGGGAGGCAGTGGCAGGAGGTGCAGTACATGGGTGAGGGCCCAGCACCGGCCTTTGTTTGATGATTTCCAACTCTGTAGGGAAATTGCTGTTTCTTCCTAGTTATTTAGAGGGCTTTTGAGCCTTTTAGAAAAACAGTCATAGGGGAGTGATAAGGATGACTGTGACTGTCCAATACCTGCGGGTCAGGCTGTATTGATCGGATGTGGTAATGATGAGCTGCAGGCTGTAATTTCCCCTTCTTGGCTGGGTGAGCAGGTAGGTACTTTGGACCAAAAAAAAAAAAAAATCCCCTTTGCCTATGAATTAAAAGAACATTTGTTCCCTGCAAAAAAAGTAATAATCATTCGGACACAATTCCTTTGATGTTCCTGGAAGACAGATCTAGAGAGCTGTGATACAGCAAGGGCTGGTCCTTTGAAGAAGTATGCCAAATGGCAAATTTTGTAGAAATTTTAGAGAATACAGTATTTTTTGCGCAGTATTTTGTGCTCTAGCAAGGCACGGGGTGCGCTGCCTTCCACCCTGCAGCAGCTCAGCATGCTGCAGGATTGAGCCCTAATTGCCTGGCTGCCTGGAGGATGCAGCAAGAATAACAGTAATGTCTTGGCTGACATGAAAGGAACCATTTCAGCAGGACTTAAGGACAATAAAAGGTGAATCTGGTTTCTCTACTTCAAAATCTCCAGAGAATTCAGGGAAGTACATCATGATTTCTTTTTCTTTGTAAGAAGCAAATTATGTCATTTATCAGTCTGTGTTTGGATGGTGGGATTTTTTTCTCCCTTAGTGGTATTCATCAAACAGTATGTGATACTGTTGTAGGAAATGTGCTGAATTTATTGCCAGGATTTCCTAAAGGTAAGATACATCTCAGGTCTATGTTTTCAGAGCTTTGTAAGATTTGGGGTGTGGGAACTGATATTGCATTCTGGAAAAATATACTAAGGAGCCTTTGCAGGAAATCTGCTGCTGGCAGGGACAGGGGAATGAACTGATTTAGAAGTAATTGGAGAAACTTCAATTGAAATGAATCCTAATTAAGGAAAAGACACAGACAGAAGAAAAATTTAAGGATGCCTCTGAACAGTACAGATTATGAAGATTAGAGCCAAGCAAAGCCCAAGGTGACTTTTCATCTTGAGGCCGGGGTTTGGCTTTTTTTTTTTCAGTTTACTTTGTTTGGAGAGTGAAGCCAAGCTGGTCGATGCTGCTTTTTTGCTTAAATCTCCTTTCCTACTTTGCTTTCTAGAGCATGGTTGGGTATCTGTCCTTGCAGGGACACATCTCATGGTCAGCAACACCTATTGCAAATGTTGATGAAATACTTCATTTTATTTGTGGCTTTAGATGGAATTCAAGTCTGGAGCCAGGGCTGCTCTTTTTCACAGCACCCTTTTATTTTGAGGGGGCAGGGGCAAAAGCACTGTGGACCCTGGTGTGTGTTTGCGAATGGAGCGTGTGGTACCCAATGCCATCAACACCTGTTGATCTGCCAGGTGGAACAGAGAGTGTCCTCAGGACAGTTTTGTAGGTCTGAACATCTGCGTGACAAGGATGAAACGGAAGACATCCCTCCCTCTTCCAAAGCACATCTCCCTCTCTAGCACATCTTCAGAAAATCAGGAAGGGTTATCTGAGAACCTACTTCTGTTGACCTCCCTTTGGTTCTTGGGATGATCATAGAGCACATCCTCTTGGAAGCTGTGTGTGGGCACATGAAGGAGGAGGTGACTGGGAATGATCAGCATTCACTTACCAAAGGTGAATCATGCTTGATCTATGTGATGGCCTTTAAGGATGGACTGGTAGATCTGTGAATGAAGGGAGACTGTGGATTTTGTCTTCTTTGACTTCAGTAAGGCTTTTGAGATGATGTCCCGCAGCATCCGTGTATCAAAGACACAAAAAAACCTGCAGTCTAGATGGGTGGACTTCTACTTGGGTAGGAAATGGGCTGGAACTATCCTGGAACTTTCCCTTTTTAATATTTTTATCAACAACCTGGAGGAGGAGATGGAATTCACCTCATCGCATTTGTGAGTGACACCAAACTTGGGGGAACAGTCAATACGCTTGAGGGCAGGGCTGCTGTAGAGGAGGACCAGGACAGGCTGGGGCTGACAAGAACCTTGTAGAATTCAACAAGGACAAAGACAAAGTCCTGCACTTGGGATGGGCTCACCGAGCAGGGATGGACGTGGGATGGACTAACCCAGCGTGGACTAAGCCCTTGCACTGGTGAAGGCTGGGGACTGACTGGTAGCAGCAGCACACACACCCCCACCCCCCACCCCCCCGATGCCTACAAGGACATTATTCAGGAGGTAGAGCCAGGCTTTTCACAGCAGTGCATGGCATGGCAGGAGAGTGAGAAGAAACAGACGTAAATTGAAACAAGGGCTTCCAAATGGAAATAAGGAAAAACTTCCACTATGAGCTGATTAGGCACTGGGGCAGGTGGTCCAGGGTGGTTGCATGATCTCCATCCTGGGATGTTTTTAAGGTCTAAACAGACAAAGCCCTGAGCAGCTTGGTTTGATTTCAGCTTTGTGCAGGGGTTGGACTAGAGACCTCCCAAGGTCCCTTCCCTCCTGGTTCTGTGATTTTACCCACGTTGCTCCTGCCAGCTGTCCACCAGGGGAGCAGAACAGTTTTGCCATTTCGTGGCATATTTTTCTCTTTCGCTGCAAAGCTCATATTGTGTACTTTCTGTTTTATGTGAGCTACAGAACAGATGGGAACCTCAAAGCAGTTCTGCAGATTAATAATTAACACTTTGACCTTCTGCAGCATCCTTGTGTGCTCCAGGAACTTGGTTCTCTTCACCAGCAGGAATGAGCTGATCCTCCCAACTTGTCTGTGACTTCTTACTGCCAGTGAGGAAGATGAAGTGCAGAAAGGTTGTCCCACTTCAGGAGGACTCATTATAGAAGCCTGATTATCTGAGCATTTAGTCTCTTTATCTGAGTATTAAACAGAGAGCCAGGGATCAGGTCTCCAAGGCAGCATTTGGCTGCCCAGCAATGGAACTGCCCTTCCCTCTCCTGCAGCTCCCTGGGTTATTTATGACACAATTCCAATTTCCACAACAAACGAGACAGTGATCTTACAGGCAACGGTCTCCTTCACTGCAAACCCTGATTCATTCTCCAGGCAGGTCCTGGCGTGGGGAGAGAAAAAAAAAGTTAATATGAGATCCTTTCCATAATACCTCTCTGGAAGCGTCTGGGGCTGTGCTGGGGTGGAATTAGCCATCTTAATTCCTAACCTTTGGAACGTGAATGATCTTTTAGTGTAGAACGCTTTTTTAGCGTCGTTTTGAGACTGCAATATTTATTGTTATGTGTTACAAAGCAACATGAGTGCTGTTTTAATATCGTTCTAAGATTGTCATATATATTGTAAATGACTCCTTAGGGGCTCCCTGGCTAACATCCTCTACCCTGGCTTTGTCTGGCCCATGCCCAGGGAGCAGCTTAGCATACCCCGATACACAACAGAAACACGGGCTGTGTGTTCCCTCCTGCTGGCACCGGGGCAGCTGGACAGATGTAGGTGGGACTGTGTTAGCTGCAGCGCAGCCTTGTACTGAAAAGTCCTTCGTTGGTGAGGACAGCATGGACCCTCCACCACAAGCTCAACTCAGGTGGTTCTCCCTGTGGGTCTTTGAGGTCCTAATGTCAGTATCAGACACTACAACGTTTCTCGATGAGGAAGATGCTTTGCCTTTACAGTCCTTGGATACTCTCCATTGGCACTTGTTTGTCTGTTGTCTACATGGGGAGCTGGTTTCAGCCTTGTCCCCGCCACAGTACGTTAGATGAGACCTGGAGAGGCAGCAAGCCTGGGGTGATCCATCTTCATGTCCCCTTCTGTGATCAGCCTGAGAAAGAACCAAGCCCTTTCAGTATGTAAACTGCAAGTTCATCTCAAAATTCAGGCAGAGGTAGACTCTTTGCATGGAAAATCTGGGTGGAGTTTGGCAATGCTGAAGTGGCTAAAAGCCCAGTCATACTGGGAACAGCAGTGGACCACCATCACCGCCAAGAGGGGCAGGGAGCCACCCAACACCGCATACACTGGTGGGCTGTGGACTGTGGTGATTTGTGGGGTTAGATCTAAAAGGTCTGTGGCCATGATTTGGTCGTCCTGCCTGTGTGATGTTTCCACAGTGCTGTGCCACACTCCACATGGATTGCTCCAGGGAAGTAATCACGTACTGGTGAGACGCAACGAGTGAGCACTGTAGATCCTCCTGTCTCTTCCTGGTAACTTATCTATCTGCCAGATGTTTGGGGTGTCATGGTTCAGGCTGTGAAGCTGTAGAGAGGAGGTGAAGGGGGTACCAGCTTGACTGCAGGTCTGTGCCAGTCTCTGTATGGCCAAGATGACCACTGACCTACAGCTAGGACAACTGCTCCTCCTGATTTCTGGTCTGTCTGCAAGCCCCATCTGCTCTCCAGGTTGGCTTTTAGCCTTTGCTGTCGCTGTGGTACCCTCAGTTTGCGGTGAAAATACATTACCTGTGGGCTTTTATTCTCTCTTCTTACCTTGTCCTCATTTGTCACTGGTTTATTGTATGCTGGTCCCTCAAGAGTCCAATGAGGAGCATCAGCTCTGCCATAGCTTGTTGCAGGGAAAGCAGCAGTGATGCTTGATGGGGAAAAATAAATCCAGCACAGGAACACAGGACCTTATGAGTCAACAGGCAGGGGACAGAAAGGCCATCGTGGTGCCTGGAAAGACATTGCAGCCTAGGCTGCCATCATCGCTGGATGGGGAGGTGGCCATGCATATATCATGGTTGTTTTCATCCTGTGAGATTGTGGGGGAAGCAGTGGTGGGAAGAGGTGGATTTTGGTCAAGTGAGAAGGCTTCCCAGCCAAGCTGCTGTGAGCCAGAACTTGAGGTTTGTATCTGGCATGGGTTTTCCTCATGCAAGCAGCTGTCTACCAGGAGAGAAGGTACATTCTGGCTTACTCCAGGGATGAGATGGTCCTTGGAGGGCATTGTCTGAGGTCCCTCCTGGATGTTATCTGTGAAAAACATACCTGGAGTACATACTACCTGTGCATACATTTTTTTTGTTAATATAACACTACCCACTTGAAAAGCTTCAAATGCTTTCTAAGCGCTAATGAAGGAAGTTCCAGCCAACCCCACTAGGAATTGCTGCACGTTGTCCTCATTTCTCAGATTAGGAAACTGAGGAACCAAACGGTGGTGATTAGTCTTCTGGTCAGACACACATGAGCCTGGATGGATCTGTACTGCCTTGATTCCTCATTTAGGTAACAAAGATGATACGTGCCTTCCTTCTCTCTCCCACATGGATCGTTTCAGGCTATAGGCAGGAAGGGATGTTCTCCAAACATGTATTTGTGCAGCACATCGCACTGGGGGGACCTGCTGTGGGTGAGTCTTTATATAGTCCCTGTAACATGTTTTAGGAAATCCTGGCTATCTAATTTTATCACTCTGTAACAGGGTTTCTTGTGCAGTAGTGCACCTGACACCTGGTTATAAATGTTGTTCTGAGCATTTCCAGGGAAATCCTTTGGGGTTTTTTAAGTACTTTCTCCTCTAACACTTCATTGCTGGTGAATTTGGGCCGTGACGAATGGGAAACGTTGCCTGACTCTGCAGTTTCTCTCCCCTCTCGCTTTGGTCCTGCATACAAATGCGGCAAGGTCCTTGGGGAGCAGCCAAGACTGCACCACTCAGCTGGAGTGGCTGGCAGCGCAGCATAAATGTTGAACGTACCCCACTGCTATGGCACGGGGAGAGGCTGCAATGCCATCTCTGCTTCCCAAGGCTTTTCTCTCCTTCCCTGAATGTGAAGACAATCATTGGGAGTGTCTTTGCCTCTTGAGGACACCTGAGCCAGCAGACACCAGTGGAAGACCTTGGCTCCCCTAATTCCCTACTCAGCCCCTCCATGGGTCTATGGCAGGCTGTCTCCAGCAGGGATTGGATTTTGGGAAACGTGGAGCACCATCTTGAGTTGCTGAACCCATCAAGGAGGGGGAGCTCACCCATCCCTAGGGTCAAGTATAAGATTGTAGTTGGTTGTTTACAAGACAAAACACTCATATGTGTGACTAGTCCAAAGACGTTCTGTACTTTTGTGTGCTCATTCAGTTTGGGGGCTTTAGTCTCAGTCAAACAGCACCAGGATGGAAACTATTTTTGAATGCCACCATGAAAACGGCACAAAAATTGTCATCTTCATAGTGGTCCCGGACAGTTCTCAAGCTCTGCTTCTTTAACCTTCCTTGCCAAGTTGGGCTTGAAAGCTCAGCAGACCCTGCTTGAACTAATCTGCTGCTCTGTTCCTCTCTTTCAGCAGCTGGGAGCAGAGATGGATAAGATACTGGAAGCTGTGGTGATGTCCTCATACCCCAACAACGTGAAGCAAGGGCTTGTGAGGCGTGTCATTGAGGCAGCAAAGCAGCCCATGGACAGTGAGCAGTGCTGGTCCATGCTGGAGCTGTCTACCAAGCTTTATCTCACAGGGGACACCAAGTATAAAAGAGAGATCGGGAAAGAGGTTTTGGAAGTCTATGGCCACTACCACCCAGAGGAGTTTGAGGAGTTCTTCAACGTCCGCTTCCTGCTGAGTCTCCTCCAGGAAGGCTATGGACCTCTGGGGAAGAGAAGCCATTACGTACTTGATTATATCCAGTTAGGACTGCAGTTTGTCTTGGAAAGCCCGTCAGCAAACAGCATCTTCAGCTTATTGAGGATCGAGGTGCTCCGGAAAGTCTGTGAGAGGCCCAGCCCCAAGCAGTGTGCGAAGATCAGCAAACTCTTAACCCAGCATCCTCAGTGCATCCCCACCGGCAAACACCAGGTCTTGTTTTGCCAGCAGCTGATCCGGTGCATCGGGCAGTTCCAGTGCATCTCCGAGGGAGAAGAGGACATCATGCAGTTTTTGGAGCAGGTGAACAAAGTGAGCAGTTTGCTGCAGAGGATCTGGAGGACTCAGACCTCAGCCATCCTGCCTTCTTTGAAGGAGCTGTTCACTATCATTTCTTCAACAGGTAATTAAAAAAAACCAACAAAAGGCTGGGAATGTGAATGTTGGCTCTGATGAAGTCAAATTTGATTAGTTTCACATCTTGCATGGTTCTCCTCCACTCCAGAAATACAGCCACAGCTGGAATGTAATAAACAAGTATCCCTAAACGTTACCCAGGGCTTTAAGCTAGGAAAAAAAAATCCCCTGAAAGCACACAGAGTCTGTACACAGGCGTTAAGTGGGTTGAAATATTTGCAGCGTAAGTTTGTGTGTTCAGCATTTTCCAGCATCAGTTGGGCTTAATGGAGAGCACCTTATCTGCAGCTGGTTAGAGTGGGGCTTGAAAGCTTTTAGAAATGTCACTCTGATGGGTGACTTGATGGGACCCCATAGCCTGCTCCCTACCAGAAGCTAGGGACAAAGTTCAGGAGTTATTTCTCACTAGTCTAGAGACAGGAAGCTCCGCTGTCTCTCTGGAGGGTGGTTGTATCTTAAGGTGGGACAGAAGATATTTATCTGACTTCTGGGGCCTTTAGGTTATTGCAGAGGGTCACAGAAGATTTTTGGAGGTTCCAGGCTGGGCTCTCTGCTGGCGGGTGAGCTCCTGCTCCAGTTATTCCTAAGCCCATGAGGAGATGGGTTTTTCGGTGCATGCAGAGGAAATGTGGGACCCAGGGTTGGCCTGAGAACGTTGTTGTGCCTGTGATCTCTTCCTCCCTTGGGGCTGTGTATAGCTTCATGCAGCAGCCCATCTGTTACGACCCAGCCTCACTATGTGCTACACTGGGATTTGGGGAATTGTCCTCCTGGCACTGCTAAGTGTGGACTTCACGTTGCTCATTTACACCAGCTGACTAGCCACCCCATTTACAGAGGCAGAAATGGTTTGGCTTTTAGAGACGAGAGATGACCTCATGTGCCTGGTTTTCCTGGCAACTGACATTTTCACTGCTGGCGCTCATCCATGTCTTGCAGAGGAGCAGGAAGCACCATCCAATGCCTTGGCCAGCGTGGTCCAGTTTGTCCCTCTGGAGCTCATGGATGGCGTCATAAGAAACCTAACCAACGATGACAGCATCACCGATGTGCAAATGATGACGGCTATTGGCAGGTAGGAGAGGTTGCATTAGTGAACGTCATTCTCGGTTCGGAGAAAAACCTGCCCCAAAGCTGCACTCTGTTCTCTGCGTGCTTTTATCCCAGCCACTTTGGCTGGTGCTGTTCAGTGAGGAGTGTCTGAGGAAAGAGGGAATTTCTGGATCCTTCCTTCCAGCCCTGAAGGCCTAGAGAACTAGAGTAAAGACATTATTGTTAGTAGTAGTAGTATTTGTTTGGCTTGATTTGATTTATTTTTTTCTTAGAAATAAATGATGTTACAGAATGCCCAGCATGAGATACCCTGAAAAGTTTTGATTTTTGTCCAGAAGCTGTTGAGGGCCTTTTCTTCACAAAAATCTCCTTCACAGAATTTCACGTTGATCTCCATCTCCCTTCAGAAGGACAGCATCCTACACCACTAGTCACTGCTAAAAATCTTGGAAAGGGAGGTATGCCCGCTGTTTCAGTGATCCCACCTTGACCTTTGTCAGTTGAACGTAGCGCTGCCGGTCTGGATCTTGGTGCTGTACAAAGCGTATCCCTGCTCTCTGTGCAGGCGGAGTCAGTGCAGACCTTGTCAAGGCATGACCAAGAGTGGTGACTGGAATGCTACCTGATAACGCTCAACCTGGTCTTTGCAGCACCAGTGCTGCAAAGTGAACACAGTCACCATGTCCAAGTCCCACAGCTCTTCTGCGCTCCAGTGCCTTGCTCCACACTTGCTCAGGAGTATCTTCAAAGATCTTAAGGGTCTTTTCCAACCTAAATGATTCTATGATTCTGTCTTCAACCCACGCTTTCCTTAGAGTTCTCCATTTAAATAGGTGATGTTCACATGCAGTCGCACATTCACTTAACCCAAGGAAGCTGCTGTGACTTGATCTCGCTGGAAACATCTCTTTTAATCTTCTTATTACACATGATTTGTGTGCCTCCCCCCACCCCTCAGCTTACATGACAGAAACACACATTGTTCCTGATGGGAACTTTCTGTACACAGAAAGCGGCTGCTTTTCTTTGGCTTGCTGGGGAAGGTCATGGTTTTCCCAGAGTCCAGAGCAACGCAAGACAAAAGATTACGTTTTCAGTTCAGTTCTTAACCCTATTCTCCATCTTTTTCTTCTTCTGGGCACCTGCTGCTGCAAGCCCCAGGTGATAAATCCTCTGAAGAGCACCAGCGCCTAAATATAGAGGTTGCAAAATCAATTGCATCATTCCTTAAAACATTCTTTGGGACACGGAAGGATGAGTAGATGATTACGTAGAGTTAGCCAAACATTAAGCAGAGCCTGCAAAATGTAATTAAAATCACTTAGAAATGCGGATGTTTTGGTGCCTGGTTTATGGCAGAAGGGTGCCCCAGAAAACTGCATGACTGTCAGCCTTTCGCCGAGCGTGTGCTCCATGTGTAGAAAATCAAAGAAAAATGTACAAGTTGAAAGAATCTTTCAGCTTAGGGTCCCTGACAAAGTGGTCCCATGCAGAAGTCTCCTCCTCCAAAAATGTGAGGAGTTTGGGAATAAAGGGGGGAATAAACTGGATGTAGGGTGGAGCTTCTGATCAAGCCTTTGAAGAACCAACAGTGGTTAGAAAAAAAAGCAAGCCTGGCACCTGCTGGTGTAAGTGCACACCACAGCTTCTTTTAGAGCATTTCTTTTGGAGTTTGTCTCTTTCCAGATAAATCTATTAATGTGCATCCATGACTCCAGAAGTACTCTACTGATTTGTTTTTTCTAAATGTTTTTTTTTCCCCTGGGGGTGTATCTGTTTCAAAGAGCCCGGGTCCAGCTGAAGAAGGCATCTGCTGTCACGCAGTGATGCAGGCACTTCTACATCTGGAAATCAGGATCTGAGCTTTCAAAAGTTTAGCATACCAAACCAATGGCTCCTTTGGAAAATTTGGGCCCTAATTTGTAGATCTTGCAATGTGGAAAGTGCAATGTGAATTTAAAATGGAATTTCTTCCTCTTGTAGCAACACAGGCAAGCAGCAGGCAGGACTGTAACTTAACCACTAGTGCTGGTAAAAAATAGCTTAAAACGGACAAGCATCTGTGTGGGTAAGTTAACTTTTTTTCATTCCAATAAAATAGCATGGCAAGGTAGCCAAATTACATCATTATTTGTAGACGAGGGCACAAAAAGATTTTTTATAAATGTTTTTTTAATGACGGTCCTTTTCCTTTCACAAATTCATTTGTATTTATTTTATGCCTGCGTAAAAGAAGATAGGGTGAAGAGGGACCTTTGGATCTCTGGCTCCATCTCCTTGCTTTATAGGCGTTGACATTACAGACCCCTTTCATGAATGTTCAACTCCACTCCTCACAGCAGGAGGGGCTTCTGCTCCCACAGCTCTTCTTCCATAGCTGTTCCACCACCGGGCTGCTTCAATGGTTCAAATCTCTCTTCTAATAGCCAGCCTGTATGTATTTCTGGCCATCTTATAGTTTATTTGATCTTGTGCCAACATAAATAGCTGAAATAGCTCTTTTGCCTCCCTGTTGTTTATTCCTTCAGTGTATGCAGGCAGAGCTGTCCCTTCCCATCTCTGCTTTCCTGCGGCTGTGCTAAACAAGCCAGGTTATTTTAAGCTTTTCTTGCAGGAAATGTTCTTCATTTCCCTGATCACCTTAACAGGCTTTTTCTGCACCAGCTCCCACTTCAGTTCATTGGTCTGGGACGTGGATGATGATGTTTGTGCACCATGTTCCAGGTGCAGTTCATCGTGGCCTTAGAGAACAGCTTGAGAGGTCATCGTTTTGCCATAGAAAACACCTTTTCCATGCACCACGGCATGGTGCTAGTCTTCCCCATGTCTACTGTTACACTGGGAACTTGTAGTCACCTGGCGTCTGGCTAATCGTCTTCAAGCAGACGAGTTACCGTCATGTAGCATCCCTTTCTTGCACGCATTTTGAGACATTTCCTCCCAGTTTTACATTTCTAATCCTGAGGGTTTTCCTCATGATACTTTGATCCTCCTCTTGTGTTGATAACACCTCCCAGCTTTGCATCATCACAAGTTTCCCAGCCATGTTCAGGATGTTTGTGCTAACAGCATTAGATCCTGAAGAACCTTGTTTGTAAACTCCTTTCAGATAGCCAGTCAGTTGTGATCTATTTCTGTCCTTTGACTAGGAATTCGTATATCCTGACAAACCTGACTTTGGCACTTATGGTAACCCCCTGTGGCATGCTGTCCCTTCTTCCCAGTCATCCCCTTGTTGCCTGCCTTCATTATAGGAACTGTATTCCTGTTCTTCCCACATAAAACACCACGCCAGAGTTAACAGGGTCATTAAAACTCACCAGAGTTGAAGTTTACCTGAGGGAAATGACCAGCTCCTTTTGTTTGGAGTTCATGAGCTCTTCATGTTTTGCTTTCACATCCGCTGCTGTTGCTTTTGTTTCCATTCTCAAATCTTTTATCTGCCTCCTCTTTGTCACCCTGATCAATTCCTTCCTCTGGCTGAAAATGGAGGCAGAGTATGTGTTTAGTTTGCACGTCCCATCTAGAGGCCATATCATGGCTTAATCACCACCACATCTTCTGTATACAGTGATTGCGTGGCTTTCCTTACTCTCCTCTGATGCAAATGTCTGTGGAAGCTTTTCTGGGATTCGCTTAATTACCCAGGTTAGCTTGGCTTGTGGTATTTCTCAACATCCCAACATATTCTGCTCTTCAAATTTTCTTTATTGCTAGCTTTTTATTTTTCCAGTTCCTTGTAGACCGCACTTATTCCTGCTCTTTGCCTTGTGGCAGTTAGTTAGCTGTGTTTTCTTCATCTATTTAGCACGAGATACAGGCTGATAGGCAAAAGGGACTGACGGGGTAAGACAGCTGGACTGAGGTGGGAGACCGGAGATCTGGGATACCTTCAAACTTAAGGTACTGAAATGGTTGGTTTGACTTTTGGAGATCCTCAGCCTTAGTTACCTCCCATTTTTGTTTAAATTTAAACAGAAACAATGTGTCATCACCTAGTCTGAGGTGTTTTTTTTTTTAATGAGTTACTTCTGTAAAGTACTTGTTACTTGTGGAAACATGACAACATATTTGTTGAATGGCTATAGAAGAAATTTGTTAGCTGTGACATTCAGGAATATCTAGCTTCTATTAGGGTTACCAGTATTATTTTTTTTTAACCTGTTTTTGGAAATCCATGTTTCTCATGCAGGAATTAAAAGATCTGTATCTGAGCGTTTTTTCCTTACCAGTAACAACACAGAGATCATACCGGTATCACTTGTTTTCTAACGGTGACAATGCAAAGACCTTGATCTACATCTCACACAGGTGACATATAGAGCATTGTATCAGCATGAAAAACTTGAACTCAAGTTGATTGATGTTACTGGAAGAAATCCCCACTTTCTTCTGTGGGCTTGGGTCTGTCCCTCTGACGAAGCACAGCATGTTGGTGACACTGGGGTAATTCCACTTCAGGCTCCGTTGTGCTTTGAGTAACATGTGAAACGCCTTATGAAGAGCTTGTCTCTTACTTGGTCATCCCACTGACCAGACACAAATTTGGAGGAGGTTTAACCCAGAGTGGAGCTTGGCTTTCACAACACGTGCATTGAGTTTCCTTTTAAGAGTTTGTATTTCATTTCAGGATGATTGACTGGGTGTCCTGGCCCCTGGGAAAGAACATAGACAAGTGGATCATTGCCCTGCTGAAGGGTTTGGCTGCGGTGAAAAAGTTTAGCATCTTGATTGAAGTTACTCTTTTGAAAATTGAAAAGGTCAGTGGGCTCTTTTAAACATGAATGTGAACAACAGCTTTCTCCTTGCACCTGAGGTATCTTGTTGCCTTTTAACTGAATGAGGATGAGGTGTGACTCGAGGTGTAGAGAAAACAGTGTGCTGTCCCCAAGGGGTTTTGAAGGGACCGTTGTGTCCCCTGCACCCTCTACGAATACTGAGTTGCTGTGTATGGCATGGTGGGCTGATACTGGTTTTGCAGCTAGGAATGATGTTCTCCAGAATAACCCGCAGTTCTTTAGGTCTTGGTATGCAGAGGTACTGATATCTGAAAGGTGATGAAATAAAAGAAGCCAAGGATTTTCAAGCCAACCATTTCCCTTCTTGAACTATTGGGAGCTCTTGTAATACCCAGCTTAGGGAATGTGACATGCTTTCCTTCAGCTGTGCCTGGATCAGTGCTGGTCAGCACGGGCAAGGCACATACACAGTCACAGGTCGGTTTTAAAGCCTGTGCCCCAGCCCTAGTTCATTTAGTAGTGCAGATAAAGCCCCCGCTGCTATTGCCATCACCTGTTTTGGCAGTGACTACTTGCCGCTCCCTGAATACCCTGTGACCAAGTGCTGAAATTCTTCACTTCAAGGATATCTTCCATGCCGTGGTCCTGCTATTCCCTCCCTTGTGTAATGGGGATAACGCCTGGCTGAGCCTCCAGTGGAAGCCAGCATAGAAGTTATCAAGACCATAATTATCAGTATTGGAACATTGTCAATAACTGCATTTGTCCCTGTGATCCCCCACGTGCACTGAGCAGTGGGAGAGAAGCCAAGTACCTCCGGCTTTTCTTTACCTTTCCTTTTGTTGTTAATGCATAGGAAAGGGACACAGCCCTTAAAATAACATGTGATTTTTGGAAACTCTCAGAAGTATAATCTGAAAGGGGTAGAGGGCATTGTCAATTTATGCCATTTTCCATAAATCAGCATAAATATCATTACTTAGCCTTTGAAAAAGCCCTTTGCTTTCTCTCTCTTTGCCTGAAAGGTTAATGATAAAAGTTCCAAATGCCACACTAAAACAGAAGAGGCACATTTTAGAAAATCCCGCATCCCTCTGTGCTGGCGCAGCCTCGCCCATCAGGAGGCACAGAGACACAGGGGTGTTACGGGGGTCTGCACCTTGCTGGGCCAGGCGTCGAGCAAGCCTGAAAGAGTGAGGAGGACTCACACGGCATTTTTCGGATGCCCTGAGGCGATGCTCTGGACAGGAGATGATTCTGGAGACCTGGCTGCTTCAATATCCAGTGTGGAGCAGGACAGACCAGCAGCTGTGGCAGACAGCCAGTGCTTTTCTTTCCTGCCAGCCCCTTCTCCTGCGTGTTGTGGTGCCATCCTGCCTTCTCATTTGCTTTATTCTCCCCCACTAGGTCTTCTCCAAGCTGCTGTACCCTGTCGTGAGAGAGGGGGCTTTGTCTGTCCTGCAGTATATGCTGCTGAGCTTCCAGCACTCGCACGAGGCATTTCACTTGGTAAGGTGGCATGTGGCCTCTCAAATGAGGACATTACCCTGAGCGTAACCATGGCGTAGGGCAACGTGGGTTGGAGCGAACCGAAGGTTCTGGGATATTGGAGAATATTTCCCTCATCTGCTTGATTTCACCAAGTGATGTAAACCCAACCCTGTCCATCCACTTGTAGCCTGCCCCGGCAGCTGCAGGTAGTCTCACCTGCAGCCCAGACAGCTTTTTGGGCACCATGGAGTCAGTGCTGAGGTGTGGAGGTAAGTCCTGAGCCTAAAAAGAGTTAGTTACCAGAGACAGAACAACCAACCTATGTCAGAGAACACGGTGCAGAGGAGAAATGAGGCTTTCTCCTCTGATGGCTCCTCCCATTTCCCTCAAGACTTACCAGCTTGATGGCTCATCCCCAGGGATAAATGAGAATAAAGCTGTTTGGGGCTTGACCTTTCTGGGTTTGGAGTGTTCATGCTCCGCTTTTTTTCTGTGGTGCTCTACTAGCTGGAGGAGTGATGTCTGTGGGCAAGTGCACCCCCATGGTCCTCTCTCAACTTCAAAGCCCACCAGCTGAGGATGCAGTTAATGCAAATATATTGGATGACCTGTCAAGCTACGCTGAGGGTCTCATCAGCAGTGGCTGCAGTGTTCTTGCAGTCATTTTCACCTGGTGTTTGCCAGTCCTGCAGGTGGAAGAGGAGATTCCTCTCTTCCCTGCTCTTGCTCTTAGACCACTTGCTTCTCCCAATCACTCTCCCTTGTGCTGAGCCATTTGTACGGCTGCGTGCTGAAGTGTATGGTGGAAGAAGCCCTGGTGGAACCTAACCGAGCAGAAACTGCTGATGGTCAGTATTGCCCAGCTTGGTCTGGGCCACCCACAAACCTGCACTATTGCTGCTGCCTGGAGAAGGAAAGGGGAGGAGGTGGAGCGGTGGCCTGGGGCAGGAGGGTGAGTGGGACTATGTTGACCCAGGCTGGCTTGGGATGTAGTTTCATGGCCAGGTTTAGAAGATATGGCCCTGTATTTGTTCTCACCCTTTCAGCTGAGGTGTGGTAGATATTGGTACTCTGGTTTTGGGATGCGTTAGGCAAAGCCTTTGCATTGAGAGCATCTCAGAGGGCTCAGGCAGTGGAGGACAGGGAATATATTCTTAAACAGCCCCTGGTGTTTCCTAATGTTATGGTTTAACCCCAGCCAGCAACTGGGTACCACGCAGCTGCCCACTTACCCCCCTGATCCCCAGTAGGATGGGGAGGAGACCTGGAAAAACAGTAAAACCCATGGGTTCAGATAAGAACAGTTTTATAATTGAAATATATTAATAATAATAACACCAATAACTAACAACAACATCAAAAATAATGATGATTATAATGATAATAATAATGTAACAATAATAATTGTAATGAAAAGGGAGACAACCAAAAACGAGAGAGAGATAAACCCCAAGAAAGACAAGTGATGCACAACACAGTCGCTCATCACCTGCTGACCCGTGCCCAGCCAGTCCCCAGCAGCAATCGGCACCTGCCAGCCAAGTCCCCCCCATATACACACTGAGCACGACAACATATGGTATGGAATATCCCTTTGGCTAGTTTGGGTCAGCCGTCCTGGCTATGCTCCCTCCCGGCTTGTTGTGCACCTCCTCGTTGGCAGCAGATGGGAAACTGAAAAGTCCTTGGTTTAGGGTAAGCACTACTTAGCGAGGACTAAACCACCAGCGTGTTATCAACGTTATTCTCATCCTGAATCCAAACCCCAGCACTCCACCAGCTGCTAGGAAGAAAACTCACTCTATCCCAGCCAAAACCAGGACACGTAAGCAGGTGCCTGACTGTCCATTGGCCTCGGTGGGCCCCTTCCCACGTGTGACTTCAGATTGTCACCAACATGTGGCACCCATTACCATTTCTTGAAGTGATGGGTCGTCTTACAAAGCACTGTACAACACCCGTGCAGTAAGACTTGACGACTGGATCAGAACACTTTCACTTCATGAACTCCCCACTGTTAAAAGCAAAACCCACTCTTAGCAGTATTTAAATCTCCTCTTTTCTTTTCTACAGTGATATTTTATATTTTATTTTGCTGTTGACACTAAGGCACGGCTCTGCTTCTTGCTGGCATCCCTGGAATGCTGTAATTAAAAAGCAAGGCTGAAAGCAAAGGCATGTTTGCAGTGATTGGACTGATAAAAGCAGTAATGGAAAATTACTCCTATTAATGTTTGATTTTATACTTTTTCATTAGAGTCCTTAATTTGGCTTTTCACCTAAAGTTCACAGAATAAACAGATAAGGCTGGAAAAAAGTAAGCTAGCCGACATTTTCATCTGATGTTTTTTCATTCCTCAGCTGGAGACACTTTAAATGAGCCTGAATTTCTTGAGAAACTCTTTGGTTTCTAAAAATAGGGTCATTCCAACGGATTGTCTTCAGTTGGGCGTCCAAATTTTGAAACACTCCAAAAGCTGTCGGTTGCTCTTGGCCTGAAGTTTCCATCTGCAGCCTAGCGAGCATAAATTTCCTCCTCTATTTTTAAAAAAAACAGTGCACAAACCTGTCTTGCTTTTTAGCTTTTTGTGTTTGCCCTGGCACTTTGGAAAGGTTTTGAGAATTGTTCCCATCACAGCTTGGCAAAATATTGGTACTGGGATTCATTCGCTTCCGAAGGAAACTTTCCTGTTGGAAGGGAAGTAGTTAAAATCTCCAACATTTTTTTTTTGGGGGGGGGGAGTGAGAGAGAGACAGGGAGAGAAAGAAGAGAGGGAGACTAAGGGAGGAAGATAGGATCAGGAAATGGCCAGACTGAGGATCCAGAGAATTCTACTCCAGGATTGTTCTGGGGTAAAAATAACATAAAATATAAATATGAAAAAGGTTGCGTAAGTGCCTGGGGTCACTCTAGCACATCTGCAGGGTTGGAAATAGGTTATTAATTCTCTGTGCAGCTGCGGGGTCAGCAGAGGGTGCCTGTGAGCAACGTATCATTTGCGTTTGTGCCTGCTTGTTCATTTTTAAATGTCCTCAATGAAAGCAAAATAACCCGTGCTATTTATGTGCCTGCCGCCACCCATCCAGCCATACCAGTTCCCGCTCAGTTTATACAGTATAAAATAAAATATTGCACACCAGACAACACTTCTTGTAGGCTAATTCATCTGTGTCACAGGTTTGGATCCCTGCGCTTGGCAGTCATCCTGTAACGCTCCTTTCCACCGTGCGTGTGTGATTCAGTAGAGGTTGGTCTGCACAAAGACTGGTCGTTGCAGCACGGCAAAGCAGCAGCACAAACTTGCAGGTGTCGTGCACCACGAAACCCTCTGAGTTCTATAGCGTTTGCACTACTGAAGTCAACAGAAGAGTTGCTGTTGAGATCATAGGGTGAAGGATGCGGTCCAGAAGGGGACTGAAGTCAACTGCTGTTGCCTGTCCTTTCTGCCTGGGGGTGAATCTCATTCCCCTGCATGTGTATTAAAGCTCTGCGAGTAATTCAGAGCCTTTTTTGATGTAGTGAATTTTCCTTTTCCAGCTGCTTCCTCACATCCCCAGGCTGGTGGCCTCTCTGAAGAAGGAAGACTCCAACTCTGCCACCAGCTCCCTGGAGCAGCTGGCTGAGCTCATCCACTGCATGTTCTTCCGCTTCTCAGGATTTCCAGATCTCTACGAACCAGTCCTAGAAGCAGTTAAAGTAAGACATGCACCTCTTGGGCATTTTTCTGTTTTCCATATGGAAATGGCATCTTAGTTCGAAGCCTAATGCAGAGGCACTGTCCTAGCAGTAGGGATGTCCTAACCTCAACACCTCAAATTGTGTAGAAGAAAGGGTTTCAAATTCTGAGTTTGAGCCTCATGTAGGTAAGCTGAGGGAAGGTCCTGATTGTGCCTGTGGGTTTTAGCTATAGCTTTAATCTTGCATGCCTCTAAAGTACTAATACTAGCAGCTAAACGCTTCCTCCCATGGGCGCATGTTCATGCGAAGAGCAGAGGAAACGAGTTGCTTGAACACCTCTAGCAGAGGAGTTTCGTAGTTGCCCATTCTTCGCATGGAAAGAGAATGATTTGTAACACAGAGCTTTCTTTCCAAGGCTCTTCCTATTCCAAATGAAGACCGGATTAAACATCTCTTGGGACAAAATGCCTGGACCTCCCAGAAGAACGAGCTGGCCTGCTTCTACCCACGCCTGGCATCCAAATCAGAGACGGGAAAGATCGGGTTAATTAACTTGGGAAACACCTGCTACATGAACAGCATCATACAGTCTCTTTTCATGGCTTCGGAGTGAGTTTTTGCTCCCTTGCTCCCACTCAAGACAGCTACAGAGGCTGCTCATTGCACCGGCGTTGCGTGTCCTGCACTGATTTTCCATCTGATGGTTTGCATCTCTGTTTTTCTTTTGCAGCTTTCGACATTCAGTGTTGAATTTAACCGAGGGCAACTCCCAGCCCCTGATGACAAAGCTCCAGTGGCTCTTTGCGTTTTTGGAGCACAGTCAGGTAATTATTTCATGTTCTAGTTATTTGTTTGGACTGTCGGCGGCGGAAAGGCTCGTCTCCAAGTTGCTTCCTGCCGACTCCAACGTACTGATAAGGAGCTGTGGATCTTGGTGGGTTTTTATAACAGCACAAATTTTTGTTTATATGAAGGAGACTAATTTTCAGGGTGGAGGAGGCAAGTTCCTATCACCCATGAAAGTGAGCTGTGTTCACATCAGGCTGCCTGTCTTCAGCCTGTGGTCTTCCTGGGTTGGACTTCTGTAATAACAAATGGTTTTGACGATGAAGTCCATTTGGTAATAGTTTACGTATGTGGCCAGTTGAAAAGCCTGTTGATCTAAAGCAGAGGTTTTTATTCCTTGCTGTGCAATGAGGAGGAAGACTGGAGCAGCTCGCCTGTCCCCTTGCTTCACAGTAAAGCACAAATTATCAGTGAAAATTGCCTTAAAAGTGGTGTAGTAGTAGTAGTAGTAGTAGTAGTAGTAGTAGTAGTAGTAATAGTAGTAATAATGATCCCCTTAGATTCCAGATGCTTTGAATCCTCTGTATGTGAGGGAAAGTAAAGTAAAAATAACACCCTTGAACAAATTAATTATGAATGCTTTCTTGACAAACATGGAATGTAATATGAGTGACTCCTGGAGATACAGCTAGGTCATATCTAGCTCTTCTCTTGAAATTGTAACTTTCTGTCCTTAGAAAGACATAATTTTGAAAGTCCAGGGAATTTTCTCTTGCTGTGAAACCAGTCACATGGGTTTCTGTTTTCCACGCCTTGAGTGACAGAGCTGGCTTCTTGCATTGTGTTATTATGTCATCACAGATGACTTTTCGGGGCAAAATATAAACAGCCTCTTAGATTTAATATTTGGTCATAGAAGAGTCTAGCTTTTGACAGTAGGTTGGGGTGTCTGTGATCTATGATGAGCAAATACAGAAGCATATTTGCTTGTGTGTAGTTTATGGTTAATAGTTTACCGCTAATTTCCTAATAGCCTTCTAGTTATTTTTCTTCTTCAGGCTGTTCTTAAAGTCTCTTCTTTGCCAAAGATGGGTCTTTTTCCATGTTAATTAGGCATCTGCTTCCCAACGGCAGCGATTACATTATCTGGTAATGCAGATTACCTGCCTGTAGTGCTCAGAATGACGAGTGGAAGTTTAGTGGATTTTTTGCTTTGTTTTTTTCCTATGAAAGGATTTGGTGAGAGAGATTCTGATCAAATTAAATGGAGCATCAAATTAAACTCAGGCTGAATTAAGTAGAAGTCTCTGGGTCAGGCCAATAAACAATTCTAAAATTGAAAGAAGAAATGGATATTTTATAGAAGTATGTGTAAAATAATGGCTGAAATTCATCCGTATTGTCCTGGCTTGCAGCAAAGCAAGAAAGTCTTGTGATTAGCCTTTGTAGGGGAAAAAAAAGGGGACCTTGTCAGGCACACAAGTGTACCTTGCTCCCAGTGAAACAGCCAGAAAGAACCTCCTCTTCCCTCTCCATTCCCTTGTTGGAGGTGAGAACCAGATCCCTAGGATTAATGCACTTCTTCTGTGTTGCTGCCAGCGACCTGCCATCTCACCCGAGAGTTTCCTCTCTGCCTCCTGGCCACCCTGGTTCACCCCTGGTGCTCAGCAGGACTGCTCGGAGTATCTCAAGTACTTGCTGGACCGGTACGTGGTGAGCGCTGGTGGTTTCGGAGCCTGGTGACACGGGCGTCCCTAGGCTGCGCTGTTTAACGCTGACCCACATGCAAACGGGGCCAGCGGCTGAGACCCAGAGGAGCTGGAACAGTGGAGGCTTGGGGTGAAAGGTGGTGAGATTGGTCTGGGGCTCCTCGGTCAAACCCTCTTTAGGCTGGCTTAGGAGTAAGGTCAGAACTTAGTTCTGCGTGAAACTTTCTGCCTTTGCTCTGAAGGCCAAGGGGATTGTACCAAGTTTAGAGATTTGCCTCACAAGACACCCAGGCTCCTCTGTACAATGTTGATTTTTCTCTTTCTCTTCCCTAGAAATCCCAAATCTTGGGTGTCCCAGCAATCCCTCTACAAGTGGGGGGGTCAGTGGCACATGGAGACCTCTGGTTCCCAAACCTTGCCCAGCACCTCCCCTTGCTCCCAGAGTGCCAGACACCTGGGAACAGGCGGGTTAACCCGGATTAACCCCTTGGAGTGAAGAACAGAAACCGTACTTTAGAAATTGCCTCTTGGTGGTGTATCCGTGCATAACGCAGGCTTTTTTTTTTCTGCTGCCAAAGGTTACATGAAGAAGAAAAAACCGGGAAAAGGATCTACCAGAAGCTCAAGGAATCCAGCTTGATGTCTCAGGCAGTAGAGCATCATTACTTAAACAAGACATTGATAGAGAAGATGTTTGGGGGTAAAATGATGACAAAGATCCGCTGTTTGAAGTGTCTGAATGTCTCTTCCCGAGAAGAAGCCTTCACAGACCTGTCCCTGGCTTTTCCTCCATCGGACAGGCATGTGCGTGGGAGCACATCTGTTTTACCAGTGGAAGAAATTGGCCCACAATTTATTGAGCCTCCTGAAAACCCAAGCCAGCTTACCGGGTCTCTCTGGATCCGGAGGAAGGCTCCCATGGCTGGAGAACCTGCAGCCCCATCGATGCCAGTGGAAACATTGGGTTTCCAGGAGCCAGGAGAAGCAGCAAATCCCTTAAGTGGCAATGCCGTTGGTGTGGATGCAGCCAAAGACCCTCTCTCAGCTTTTGGGGAGCAGGCATGTACTCCCAAGGACTCCAGGTCCGTCCCAGATTTAATCAACTATTTTCTATCCCCGGAGAGATTGACAGCGGAGAATAAATACCACTGTGAGAAATGCGCGTCCTTGCAGGATGCCGAGAAGGTGGCGGAGCTGACGGAGGGTCCGCACTACCTCATCCTCACGCTGCTGCGGTTCTCCTTCGACCCACGGACTATGAAGAGGAAGAAGATCTTGGACAATGTCTCCATTCCTGTGGTGCTCAAGCTGCCCATCCTTGTCACCCCGGAGGAAACTGAGGAGGTTTGCCAGCGTGAGAAGGCCACGGCCACTGCGGGAAGCGGCTTCATGTCTGTGGTGTATGACCTCTGCAGTGTGGTGGTGCATTCGGGCATCTCCTCCGAGAGCGGCCACTATTACTGCTACTCCAGGGAGTGCACCGACACCATCCCTCAGGGGCAGCCCCGGGACGGGGCACCGAAACTGGCCTCCGACAAGCAGTTGGACTTTGAAATCCAGTGGTACCTCTTCAATGACACCAGAGTTTCCTTCTCCTCCTTTGAATCAGTCAGCAACATCACCTCTTTCTTCCCCAAGGACACTGCTTACGTCCTCTTCTACAGACAGCGGCCGGGCAGGCAGAGCTGCCTGATGCATGAGGCTCTGGCCGAGGCCGGCCGCCTGCACGGTGAACCCTCCCTCCATAAGGACTTGATGGAAGCCATTTCCAAAGATAACATCCTCTACTTGCAGGTAACTCCCACTGCCGTGCACAGCACGGGTGCGATCCTGTGGCTGCCCAGCTCATGCGCCACGTTCCCACCTACCCAGGTTGTGTCCTGCGGATTAATCCGCACGTGCAGAGACGCGCCCGCTCCCTGAAGCCAAATCCCTTTTCCTTTTTAGCACCCAGGTATAAACAGGCTGTGGTTTCCCGATTAAATTGGGTCTTGAGGGTGGTGCAAGATACCTTATGGCTGTGCTCAGGGTTGACTTGCTGTTGCCCACCCCAGGCAGCTCTGCCGGAATTTTTCTTCTGAGTGCCTGAGAAAGGTGGGCGAGCTGGGAATGCAAACCAGAATGGATTTTGGTCAGCTGGTGCAGTCAATACTTTCCAAACAGCAGTGTTGCACAGGACAGGAGCTGCACCTGGGGGAATGTGAAGGGTCCCTCCTCCCCCAGAGGTGACATGCAAGGGCTGGGTTTTGATTTCTGGAGAGATGCAATGCTTTGCTGCATCCCTTTTGCCGAGCTCTAGAAATGAGCACATGGCCTTCTCACTCCGATTTAATTTGGAGGAGGCTCCCAGGGGTAACGAATGGGCTCCCAGCTCCTTGGGGAAGGTGGGCGCATCCCCGCACCCAGGTCATTTGGCAGCAGGTATCCTTGTGTTATTTCTCCCCTTTCCTTCTCCCAGGAGCAGGAAAAGGAAGCGAGGAACAGAGCCGCCTACATCTCTGCCTTGCCGAAATCCCCGCTGTGGTGGAGAGACTTTGACAGGGACAAGGATGATGACAACTCATCAGGGGGCTGCAGCCCAGCAGCAGGCGGGGGTGGATCCGGCTCCTTTCATGGACTCGTCTTCTAGCCAACGGGTTAAGCCAGATAGTCGATGTCCACAGGGCCAACCTGAAGCCAGAGGCTCCTCTTCCTCACTGATGACAATGAACATCTTGGAGGAGGATTTGGGGAACATTTCAGTGGAAAAGGGCTCAGGGGCTGATTTGGAGGTGCCCGGAGGGTCCCACCGCTTCCTATGCACTTGGTCTTCACGCCTTAATGTAACTAAGCTAATGCGGAGATGAGCAGCTGCTGACAGCTCAGAGAAGTGCCCTTTTGCTTCAGCGCAGCCATGTCTTGCCTGCTGTGAGCCACACCACCAGCCTGGGGAGGGGATGAGGACTAAGATGGGGATGAAGATGGACCCAGTGGGACCCCAGGGATGGAGACATCCCATGCATGTCCTGTCTGCAGCCCTTCCCTTAGCACTGAGTTGGTTTTGCAGGGATTTCTGCTTGGTGGTTGGGTTTTTTTTGTGTGTGAGTGTTTTTTTTTTTTAATGTGGTTTTGAGAACCCACCTTGACATACCTCTAAGTAGAAGAAGGCTGAAAAGGCTGAAAAATGCCAAGCAGCCAACATGGCAACACTTACCGGGTGGGGCAGAGAGCTTGCAAGCCGGCTTGGTCACAAGCTTGGTCACAGCTGGTCGAGCAGAGGGGTTTTATGTAGCATTGCAAAGCACCTGAAAGAAACTGAGGGGCACAAACCCCTCCAGCCAAGATTGACTGACCTGGTCTAGCTGGGTTTTATTGGGCTCCAGTGAGGCCCGGTTGTGTTACTGGTGGTCACCAGTGTGGATGCTGTTTGTGCACGTGGCCGGCCCAGACAGAGCTGTTTTTCCAGACATGTCTTTAGGACTTGGTTAGCCTCCTGCTGCTGCTGTCGCCTCATGGATTTCTGGGCTGGATCTGCCCTTTAAAACTTGGACTTTCCTTTGGGATACCTTGAACTGAGCAGCAAACGACAGAGCCTCCCTAAACCCACTAGCTATTTCATTTTTTTAAATGCTGATTTGCAAGGACAGTAGCCCAACCAGATATATCAACTCAGTATAAATACATACTATGTAAACCAATGTATTACGTAAACCATTAATGGGACAGGGGCTGATTTTGGTGGCAGGTGGCCCACCTAAGCCCTGGGCGGCATGTCTACAGGACTGTGGCTCCCTCCCACGTCCCTCCCCAGCTGCTGTCCCTGCCTGCTCCTCCCTCACGCCTGTAGTAGAGATTTCTCTAGCTCAAGTGGCAGAGACTTGTGCCTTAGGTCCTGGGCGCAGGGCCTAATCCTGACCGTGGGGTACTGGGGTGGGAATATTGTATTGCTGTGGAGGAAAAAGCAAAGCACAGACGTTGTTATGGATAAAGCGAGCAGAAAGTCTGCTAGAGAGGACACTTGGGATCAAATCTCTGGTGTATACTATCATATTCTTTTATTGCCTTTCCTATATATAAATAAAGGAGATGAATTAATTCAACAGAGAGGCTTAGTGTCTTATTGCAATACTCATAGCTCTTGGGCTGATCGGTCAAAAAAAGAGATGGGGAAGCTGATGGGAGATGAGCATCCAACTTCATGGACACATGACAACCCTGCAGAGCAGTGGCTTGGAAGAGGCGAGCAGGCAGAGGTGGGATGGGGACCCCCAGCCCAGAGCTAGGTGCCCTCTGAATGCAGATCACAATCCTGTTGTGGTTTTTTTCTTTTTTTTTTCAGATGAGCAGTGGGGTGTGTTCATTTTATTTAAGTCTGCTAGACCTGAAGCAGTGCTAAGAAGAAATAAATTTGGACCCAAAGCTGAAGGTATATAAAAAGTCGGGTGTTTCCTGGTGTTATTAATAGAATTTTATGAACCTCCTGTCCAAAGAGGTTGCTGAAAGCTTTCACATTGCTGTGGTGCCAGCTCCTTGCTTTGTGCTGGAGTGTCACCTGGAGGCATTATCTGGGCTGCGTGCTGGAAGGTGCTTTTGCAAGAGACTGTCTCTGCCCTGATGAGATCCTAATCTAAATAATCAAGGCAGATAACCAACCCACCAGGGAAAATGGAGAGGCTGTATCATAGCTGTGCTCTTCCCTGAGTATGTTTTGCTGCTTTCCCCCCAAGATTTTCTGAGACGAGCAGAGGCAAACTGAGGCAAACTGCACACAGTGCTCAGCATGGGCGGCAGCCGGGATAGTTTCAGCAGTGTAACGGTGTGGTCTGGTTTAGTCCCTGTTCATTTTCTATACTTCTTAGCATTGGACTTCCCTTTTGGGCTCAGCCTTGAGCCTCTCTTTTCACAGAATTATCTAAAGTTGCTCCACGATCCTCTCCCCAAAATAATTCATATATATATATATATATATATATATATATGCATATAGCATAAATATGTATTTATATAAACATATAATATTACAGAATCATAGAATTGTTGGGGTTGGAAAAGACCTTCAAGATCATCAAGTCCAACCATTAACCCAGCACTGCCAAGCCCACCACTAAACCATGTCCCTCAGCGCCACACCTACACGTCTTTTAAGTACCTCCAGGGATGGGGACTCCACCACTTCCCTGGGCAGCCTGTTCCAGTGCTTCACAATCCTTTCGGTGAAGAAATGTTTCCCAATCTCCCATCTAAACCTCCCCTGGAGCAACTTGAGGCCGTTTCCTCTTGTCCTGTCGCTTGTTACTTGGGAGAAGAGACTGACACCTACCTCACTAATATATGTAAGTTATGAGTAATATACTGAAGATTTTACATAAAGTTTGCATTAGTATACTTTATTAATTTATTAAAATAATAAATATAATATACTATCACTATATCATATAATATTATAGCTATAGTGTACTATTAGTAGTATATTGTAATATATGATAAGTATTAGTAATACATCATCAATATTATAGAATTATAGAACCATGGGATCGTTTGTGTGGAAGGGAGCTGTACAGACCAGCCAGTCCCACCCCCTGCCCTGGGCAGGGCCCCCTCCCCCCAGCCCAGGCTGCTCCCAGCCCCGTCCAGCCTGGCCTTGAGCCCTGCCAGGGATGGGGCACCCACAGCTGCTCTGGGCAGCCTGGGCCAGCGCCTCGCCGCCCTCACGGGGAAGGGTTTCTTCCTCACGTCCAACCGAAATCTCCCCTCTCTCAGCTTCAAGCCATTCCCCCCTGTCCCACCGCTCCCTGCCCTTGCCCAAAGCCCCTCCCCAGCTTTCCTGTCGGCCCCTCCAGGCACTGGGAGCTGCTCTAAGGTCTCCCCGGAGCCTTCTCCTCCCCAGGCTGCACAGCCCCAGCTCTCCCAGCCTGTCCCCACAGCAGAGGGGCTCCAGCCCTCTGACCAGCTCCGTGGCCTCCGACGGGCCCGCCCCAACAGGTCCGTGTCCTTCTGATGCTGAGGACCCCCAAGCTGGACGCAGCGCTGTGGGGGGGTCTCAGCAGAGGGGAGCAGAGGGGCAGAGCCCCCTCCCTCGCCCTGCCAGCCACGCTGCTGGGGATGCAGCCCAGGGCACGGGTGGCTTTCTGGGCTGCGAGTGCACATTGACGGGTCATGTCCAATTATTCATCCACCAGTATCCTGAAGTCCTCCTCAGGGCTGCTCAGTCCAGTCATCTCCCAGTTTGTATTGATACTAAGAATTGCCCCAACTCCAGTGCAGGACCTTGCACTTGGCCTTGTAGAACTTGGTGAGATTCATACAGACCCACTCCTCAAGCCTGTCTACGGTCCCGCTGGATGGCATCCTGTCCTTTAGAGTAGCATCCGCACCACTCAGCTTGGTGTCATCTGCAAACGTGCTGAGGGCGCGCTCAATGCTACTGTCTATGTAATTGATGAAGGTATTAAACAGTACGGACCCTTAAGGAACAACACTCGTTACTCATTTCCACTCAGACACTGAGCTGTTGACTGTAACTCTTCAGATGGTCCATCCATCAGATCCCTATCTCTTCAGTTTAGAGGAAGAAAGTTATGGGGCACTGTATCAAAAGCCTTACAGAACTGTAGTATAGCATTAGTATAGTATGTTACTATCTATGCTATACCAATTATAGTACATACTATATTAATATTTGTGTTAGTAATAACAGTAATATTTGTATATGATATATTGGTAAAGTGTGTACGATAGTATGGCCCACAGTGACACACAGGCCTCTAGCAAAAGAGAGCCTGCAATGGAGTCCCCAGCTCCAGATTTGGGATCCCAGATGTGCTGCAGATGTGAGGTGATGCTACTCTTGCTAAAAAAAGGGGGTTACAGGGACTGTGCTGTAAAGGTGTCTTTCCACAGGTGTCTTTTTTTTAATTTTTTTTTTTTATTGTTAAAGTAAATGTAAGTGTCTTGAAGGGGGGACTTGAATTTTTAACTCTGGGGAAAAAGATGTGTTCTTGTGCTTAGGTTTTATGGGAGATTTGGTGGCCTGAGCTGGGGCTCACAGGCACTGAGCTGCTGATCGGCGAGGAAGCCAGCATTTGTCCTCACCCTGTGCACAGCAAAGTGTATCCCTGGAGCAGATACATAGTATGAATTTCACTTCAGCAACGAAAAACGCACAGTTTGGGTTCTGGTATCAGGAAAACCCTAACTGCATCCTCAAGGTCCTTATTGGGCAGACAGGACACCTGAAGCTATAAGGAGATACTTGGTGACACGCTGGGAATATGCTCTGAAAGCTTTAAAGTTGCTGCACGATTCAACTTGATCCTGTCATTAATTCCCCACTCAGAATCCATGCCGGGAGTCACCAGTGAGAGATGGTCTTTTTATTTTCATTCTTCTATTTTCCCATTGCTTTCCTGCTGCACATACAGTACTTAAAAATGAGATCACATTCACGTCAGACATGTACCATGTTTATTAACAGCAAAAAAAGTATTATCTAGGCTTCACTCAAGACCAATTTACAGGATAAATAATTGTTTCAAATTACTTAAAAAAAAAAAACAAAACAACAACCCCCCGAAGAATAAATTAATAACTTATTAGCTGTCCACAGTGATTTGAAAACTTAATAACCATTCAAACAGTGACACCACAAGAAGACACGTACTGTACAGTTTGCCACAGATTACTCTTGTCCTTCCTTCTACAAATGGGAAAAAAAAAAAAAAAGTAAAAATACTCCTCTTTACGAACAGTCATAGGCTTTGAAACACACAAGACATCCCTGCGAATCGGTTGCCGACACAACGGCTTCAAAGCCGGGGCTCCGACCCCACCTCGCAGCGGGTTAAGAAACAAACAGAGGAAGCTACCCTAATGTGGCTGGGGCCGTTCCCACGCAGGGATGCCCAAAGTCAACGGGGACCTGCTGACTTCCCCAAGGGCTGGGCTGAGTGGGACTCAACTAATCTAAAGGTTTGGTCCTAACCCTATGGGACTTAGCAGTGGGCTCCCCGTGGAGCCCAGGGTCCTGTTCCCTTCCCCTCTCTGTGATGTGCTTCAGCCACCACGTTCAAAGGGCTCTCAAAGAAAATGTGGTATTTTCAGGGTCAACGTGGCAGCAGAATGCTGAAACTGTGCAAACGGCTTTTCCCCCACCTGCCTTGCTCAGCAGAAAATCCTGCCAATTTTTTTTCCACCCTGGTAATTAGGGATGAGGGGTTTTTAATGAGTTTTGCAGAGCGGGATGTGCAGTGTCATGTGTGATGCTGGACATGACAATGGGGTAGCACCACATGCTTCCCGGCCATTGCATGCAGACTCAAAACAGCTCTTTGCATTATTAGATGCCAATTAATTACACCTCGTGATGCATCTGTGAGGTTGGGAAATAAGTACTAAAAATCTTCATTTTACAAGCCAGAGAAAAAGCAGGATGCAGAGTTCAAATGAACTCCCTCGACCCACCTGAAGTTAAAGTGTGGTATCACCCAAAGAACAACAATAAAAATAATGTTTTTTTATCTTCTGGTCTTGGGGCAAACCTCTCCCATGTAGTCAACCCACTGGCCTACAAATGAACCCGTTATATGTTAGCAATGGGCTGCATCAAAAACTAAGAGCCTGCTGATCGGAAGCAAATCCATTGAGCTCTTTTAGATCAAGAGATGGAACCATGTGGTCAGCTTCTGCTCCAGATGTTGCTGGCTGGTGTTAAAATTTGGACACTGTGCCAGGACCGGCTGGCGGTGGATTGGCATGGAGAGAGCTGTTTGGTGACACCTTGCTACATATCAAATTTTCTCAAGAGCAGCCACTGAAGTAGCAACCTGATTAACAGCACAAGTACAAGGAGATAAAATTACGACTACAAGGTTGTGACACCAAGGACAAGCTGATGGAGGGATCAACTGCTCCAGCCAAGGACAAATCATGATCAAAAGGTGCACATGTCTACCTGCAAGAGCCTTATTAACAGTTGCAAGATCATTGCATACATGTGGGCGGGCTGGTGCTTTCTGGGCAGAGAAGAGAGGCACAGGGACTCACCAGGGGCCCTAAACTGGTTTATTGGCCCTTGTGAGTTGATGCTGGACTGGTCTCTCTGGTTTTCTTGATGGCTCTTTGATGGCCATGTGTGTCCTCTGGCTGGGGGTGGGGTTAGGCTCTGCTCTTCACCCTTTAGGGCTTCTCCACAGGCACAGCCCCACTGCACCCATCTCCTTCAGACAACATTCCTCCAACGGCACACACTGTGTGGGTGAGTGTCAATTTTACATGGAATAGCAACATCACCAGGTGGGAAAACATCAACACAACGCAAGCATGAATTGACAAAACCATCCTCTTACTTGCCTCCTAGGCCAGGAAGATCAGACAGGACCTGGAAGCTATTTAAACATCTTCCTACTGAAGTCCACCACCACATAAGACCTGGGCATGGCTCTACCCCTCCCAAGGAGCCATGATCATTGGGTGGCCAAAGCAAGCCAAGTCTTCCCGGTATGCTCAAGGGACTGGGATGCCAGGGTGTAGGAGCTGGCGTGGAGCTGCAGAGAGCTCTGGGTTGATGTCTGCCCTAACAAATTTACAGGTTCAAGCTGTCTCCCAGTTGCTCGGACTGTGTGTCTGTGTCCTGGACGACTTGGCCTGGGCTAGCCAGCCCTCTCCCAGGTGCAAGGGATGGCCCCAGTGTGAATCAGGTTCCCTCACCGTGGGGTATGGCCTTAGGGGTAAGCTGTGCTTTGCCACTTGGCTTCATGGCCAGAAAAGAGGCCCTAGCTCTGTTTCAGGTATTATAGAGCTCTAGGCAATACCTTTGGCCCCTTCCCTCACATGGAGGAGTCTCTGCTCAGCCCCAGCAGCACAGAGTCTCAGGGTAAACTGGGGGGAAGAGATGTCTCTGGTCCCTCCCCCTGCTCCAAGCAGGGTCAGCTGTGGGATTGATCCACCCTGGGTCTTGAAAAACTCCAAGGATGGAGGTGGCTCTTCATGCGACAACCCTGTGAAGCCCATGGCACTGCTGCCCCATGGTTAGTTCATGGGAGCCCCAGAGCAAGGTGTGTCCCAGCACGACCATGTCCCCACCACACTTCCAGCAGGGTTTCTCCTGCCCAGCTCAGAGCTGGGTGCATTGACCAGGGCTCCCTGAAAGCCAGAGCACTGAGGCATCATGTTGTCGGGCAGGATGAACCCCTTGAGAGTGAAGTGCCCTGGATAAGTCGTGAGAGTGGTGGGAACTCTCCTCCCACCGTGGCTTTTACTGACCAAAACCCCACTCCACAACCCACAAATCTCTATATAGCTGACTCGAGACTCATGCCAAAGGAGCACACGGGGAGGACCAAGACTCAGATCTTGCTGGCAAACTCCCTGCTTTCTTTCCTCCCAACCTCATGTTCCCCCATATATAAACCTTGCCAGTGGCTGGTGGCCCTGGGCCCAGTTCCATCCTCGTTAGCCCCCCGTGCACCCAGGCCTTAGCTACATTTTGGTTCCAGCCCTGGATTTGACCCTATCTGCCAGACACTCACATTTCTCCTGGCACAGTCTGCACTCACACGTATTTTGTTTCTCCAACCTGAGACTAAGCATAAGCCTGTCATCCATTTAGAGCTTGAAATGTATTTCCCACTAAACACTCAAGTGTCAGTTTGGAGCAAATCAGCTCCAAGGCAGCTCACACATCCCACCAGACAGAGGAACCATAAGCGGCAGTCACACACAGTGAGGGATACATGTTTTTTGATACTTCTGCCTTTAAAACGTCTAGCTTAGTCATTCTAAAGCTCGGGGAGAGCTTTGATCCATGACCCTGGTACTTCATAAAACTCAATATTGAGGTCATGATGCTTGTCCCACAGACAACCCTTCTCCATGAGCACACGCACACCTACAAGCACATCTCTTTTCTTAAATGGGACCATAGAGCTGAAGAGCAGGCTCTGACGTGAAGACTCAAGCCATTTTAATTGCAGTTAAAATGAATCATTTCCAATGTTCTCAGCTTCCTAAAATACCTATTTCTAACAAAAGCGTCAGTAATACTTGAGCATCCAAGTATAGAGTGGATGTGATAAACTCAATGCCTTCAGGACAAAGTTCTTGGCAGTCCGTGTAATTAAACCAGCTGCTTTTCAATATGGTTTAAGACTAAATACTGCACAAACATTAATCATCAGGGACTGCTGTAATCAGCTTGGCAACTGTCAGGAATGACTATTTCCACTGCAGCCATTGATTACTTAATGGCTTTCAGGAGGGGCTGATACAGTCATGCCTACATGGCAATGCATAGAGTCTATGGGCTGATACTTAGCTTGGAGAGGCTATTTGCTTGGTGCTTAGCTGGGAAAAAAATGGAGAAATATGTCTGTTTCTGGGAAAATGTAAGCCTCACTGCAAAGCAGAGAGGCACCAGCGACCAGCAGTTGTGAAATAGCTACTTTTGGGATGTTTTGTTCCTTGGTCTGCCAAATGCAAAGGGCCAGTTGCGGGGATTCTCATGAAAGCAAATCATTAAAGCTGGAGGCCTGAGCTTGGGAAAAGAGCTATCCCATGCCAGGGCTTTCCCCATGAACAAATAGACATTTGTAGGACATAGAGAGAAAGGACTGGTTTCTCCAGCACCACAAAGGGCTTTGGATTAAATATGGGAGCAGGCACTAGACGCACCTGGTCCCAGCGCAGAAGCACAGGGCACCGGCTCGAAACACATCCCAGCTCATTGCACTGTCTCTCAAGCCACTGCACCACCAGAAATGACCGCTGCTGCTGCCTCCCCCTCGCCTGCCCACTTTCAGGGTGCTTTTGGGACTTGGTGAGCTCCCCATCTCCCTGATGAAAACAAGAACCTGAGCATAGGCTATCATTTCATTTCTCCAGGCTTTTGGTTCAGTTCAAGATTTTCTTTAGCCTGGAGCTGGGCTGTTTCATCTTGAGAATAGTTGCACTGCTTTACTGAGAGAGACCCAAAGCAGCCTAAAGAACTATTCCCAAAACTGCTGCTGCAATCCACCCCAGAGGTGGCTGCGTTTTCGCGTGAGAGGAGAGCAGCACAGCTTTTGGCAGGAAAACACATCCAGCGTGCACCATAACCCTTCTCCCCCAGCCTCATCTTCCTTTGTGCCTGCCCAACAGTTTAAGAGGATGAAATAGGAAAAAATCAGCTTCCCAGTTGAGTCACATTTGCTTTTCGGTGGGGATGGGGAGCTCACTCCCACCCGGGTGAACACACTCTGGATCAGCCCCAATGTTTAGTCTCCCCTGAGATGCAGTGATGACAGGGGCTATAGAAATCTGAAGCACTGTACTCTGCTCTTCATTTCATTATCTCACTATGCAAGCGTGCAAGCCCCCAATGAGAGGCAAAGGCCCTTGCAGGCTGTATCACACTCCCTGACCTTCAGAAAGCATCTGGCTGTGCTAAATCTTCCCTTTGGGTTTTGGTGTGGTTTTTTTTTTTTTTTCTTCCCCCCTAGATGATTATTCTTTTTACCATGAGCATTAGGCTATTTGCTTTGTTATTCCTGTAAAAGGCCAACACTTCAGTGTCTTAAAAGGGCCGTCAGAGCTTTTCCATTAATAACCTTCCCTTTCATGGCATGCAAGAAGAAAATATAAACCGATGTTGGAAGTTCAAGATTTATTTTACTAGCACGCAGCCCTTAAGGGACTGGTACCCTATCCCCATGTGGGTCACGTCTGGCTCTTTCCAAATGCGAACAAGATTAAACAAATGTGTTAATGCTTAAGTGTTAATAATCAATATGACTTGGTGGTGTTGGTGGAACACAGAGCCCATGGCACTGGGAGGGGTTCAGCCTGCAGAAAGAATAGCTCCGGCTTTTTAGTAGATATTATTACCTAATCTTTCTAATGTCTCCTCGGTTTGGCTCTCGGTTTGCAGGCGGCCTGTTTATTCATGTCAGTGCTTGCTGTCTGGCAATCAGGCTGCTCCACGGCAATCATTAATTCTTCCTGTTTTCATGAGATCATGAATTATTATCTCTGCAATGAACTGTATCTTCCTTCTCGGCTCTGCACCCAGCAGCTGCCTGGGGAATAATCCCAAAACCTGGATGTGTCAAGGATGCTGGCAAGGGGCAACAGCAGATTCCCACCCATAATTAGAGCCTAGAGTCGTTAATGTCAACAAGCCCCACTTCTGTGTTGAGAAACATTGCTGAAGATGGGGAGAAAACACCTAATCCAGCCCTTCGCACCCACCACAAACCAACCATAATGCTACATCAAAGCTAATGTTGAAACACCTTGCCCTGACTCTCCTGACCAGCCTCTTCCCACACCTAAGACCTCACCATCAACCAACATTTCAATTACACTACTCCTTTCCTCCAAAGTACACCCCACTGGACTTCCTCACCCAAGACCAACCTCTGCAGTACAGCATCTGCCTTCTCCCAGTGCTCCCAACAGCCTTCCACTCCCTCCTTGTCACTCATCCTTGTGCCAGTCCAGATATACAGAGTCTCCAGAGCCTCCCTGTGTCCCTTGTACTCAACCAAAGAGCCTCTCATGATGGCTACAGGTAGAGGACTCTCACTCTCTGCATTTCTTTTGGTGCCACAAAGGGCAGATTTTGGTTCGTAAGGCCACATTCACGGGCAATTGATTTCAGATAGGCAGTGGGTCAGGGCTTAAATTCTGCCATCCAAAGCCAATATGTCCATCCCATTGACTTTGAGAGATGTTGGAGAGCATCAACAGCAGAAGACATCCAAACAAACAAACATGGCTGTTTCACACATGCATGTGTGTGAGAACGGGGCAAGTCCTGGGTTTCTAAGTCAGCTCAGTGGAAAAGTCTGGATGCTCTTCAAGCTTCTGAAGGTTAACAACCACAATCAAAACCATGGGGGCTGTCCCACCAGGAGAAGAACAGCCCTCAGAGGTTTTGAACATATTATTTACAAGAGATGGGACAATGAAAGTGATTTCAAAAGGAATGGTCCTTGCTCAGTTTTGGGATTGTGAGGAGGCAGAGAAGAGGGCAACCATAAGGAGTGGGGAATCAGAGCTGGGGAATGATGTCCTATGAGAGATGCTGCAAACCTGCATGGCATGGGTTGGGAGTACAGCGTGGAAGGAGATGGGGAGAGATGATCAGTGTTAGCACGTACAAGGTGGTTTTAATAGCTGTAAGCAAAAGATGTGTAGGGTGAAACCTGGTATTGCTAAGTCAAATTCCTGGATTGTGCATCCAGCAGCTAAAGCACAAACCTAGCCACCGAACACAGTTGGTCTTTATCACTGGCAAACAGTATCCGCCAAGTCTTCCCCTGAAATTAAATTTCTTTTTGCCTTAATAAAAAATAAAAAAATGAAGACCCTCTCCTCTCCGCGGACAAGTCTTAGAAATCCAGCCTAGCAGAGCTGTCAGCCTGCTTCGCTGCCTGCCCCAGGCACTACTGCTTCGTGCTCTTGGTGGGCTCCGAGGACTGCCGCACATCAGTCCACTCCTGCATGGTGCTCTGCAGCGCCTGTGTCTTCTCCTTGTCCACTTGCACGTAATCAACCTTCTCATCTGAGGCGACCGACGAGGTGGAGGGCTGTGGGGAGGAGAAACACGGCCACCGCCTGGTCACTCATTAGCTCCTCGCTGCTCCCTCTCGCTCCTTCCCACAGCAGCACTGTGGATGCTGCAAGTCCACTGGCACCCCCCCCTGTTTTCCTGCAGACTCCATAGCTCACCACCCTCCCTCTAACCTCCCAACGGCTCCTGGAGGAGATATTTCAGTCTGCCCTGCACCTTGCTTGCGTGAGACTATGGTGCAATGGGAGGGAAGAAACAGCAAACTGGGTGTCTACCTTCATGTCAACTCTGGGACATGAATATTTGGCTGCAAATGTGTTACCTAACTGCTGACATTGCAAATTTAGCATTGCTCCTTGCTCATTTTTGTGTAAACACCTCAAGAACTCTTACAGATACACAAAAATCCCAGCTCCACCCCTCTTAGCTGTGCTGACTCCATGTACCTATGGCACTAGACTATTTCCATCCCCATAACAACAGATATGTTTGCAGGTTCACCCAGGAGACCTGCTGAGGAAGAAGGAGATAATTTTTCCATAGCTTCTTCAGTCCTGGAGTTTTGCCTGCCACTACAAGCATTACAAGAGGACCCTCAGCTGCTTGCAGCTGGAGCCAGGTGATGTTTTTTAATGGCTTACAACCACCTTTCCAGGCTGAGATATGCTTTAAATTGGTAATATCTGCAGAAATATGGCTGGGCAGAAATAAACAATTAAGGGACAACTGTCAGACAGTAAGAAGACCTAACCAGTGGGATGCTTTGCCTAGGAAACAAGGTGGTGTTTGAAAAGTTGAGGCCAACTCACAGGTGGCTCCCACAAAGGTTTAGACAATGCCTTGTCCTTCGCTGACCCCTCACTCAGGTGCTGCTTTACTTGAGCCAGCCTCTCATTCCCCCTCCCAGTTTGCTCAGAGTGGCACCCAGTTTGCTCAGAGCGGCACCCAGTGGCCTTTGGTCCCCCCCCAGCCCACTCTGTCATCCTTGGGTGTCTTCTTCATTTTGGTAGGTGGCCTTACTGGGGAGGTTGTGAAATCTCCATCGCATGAAAATTTTATGCCTCACTTGTCACCTCAGGAGAGATGGTTTCCTTTGGATGTGGGGATGCCCTGAGTTCATCCCTTCCCCTATTTTCCTACAATTAGCAATAATATGAGGCTTGTTTTCCCCGTGTATGAGCCTGGACAAAAGTCACCAACATCTGGGTCTTTAGGCTGTTCCCCTCTCACATTTCCACAGGACACTTGGCAGAGACATCCCATTCCCGACCCCTCACCTCCCCACAGCTCTTTCTCACCGGGAAATGGCTTGATCAGCTCAACATAATCTAGCTTTTAAACTTTAGCTCCACTTTGTCAAAGCAGCTTGTACTTCTCCTGCCCAAATGGCACCCTTTAAAGGCACCTGACTGGCAGCCGGTAGGTGCCCAGCATTATCTGAATGAGCTCCGGAAAGTACCTCAGCTGGAAAACCCAAGTCTGGCTTTGGAGGACCTGTTCTTCTGGAGGAGGAAAAAAACCTTTTTTGATACTCCTAACAGTTTTTGAATACATAATCTTTAGATGAATTTCTGGTCTCATCAGCATCCCTGAACCCTTGCACATCCATGCTTCTGGTGACACTTCCAGCAAGGCTGCAGACATGCAACAGAGCCTGAGTCCGACCTAGAATTAATATAGCAGCAGACCATAGAGCCATAGAATCACAAAATGGTTTGGTTGGAAGGGACTTTCAAGACCATCTAGTTCCAGACCCCCTGCCAGGGGCAGGGCCCCCTCCCCCCAGCCCAGGCTGCTCCCAGCCCCGTCCAGCCTGGCCTTGAGCCCTGCCAGGGATGGGGCACCCACAGCTGCTCTGGGCAGCCTGGGCCAGCGCCTCGCCGCCCTCACGGGGAAGGGTTTCTTCCTCACGTCCAACCTAAATCTCCCCTCTCTCAGCTTCAAGCCCTTCCACCTTGTCCTATCACTACAGGCTTTTGTAAAAAGCCCCTCTCAAGCTTCTTTGTCAGCCCCTTTAGGTACTGGAAGGCTGTTAGAAGGTCTCCCTGGAGTCTTCTCTTCTGCAGGATGAACAAACCCAACTCTCCCAGCCTGTCTCCATAGCAGAGGGGCTCCAGCCTCTGATCATCTTCGTGGCCCTCCTTGGGACCTGCTCCAACAGGTCCATGTCCTTATGTTGGGTGCCCCAAAGGTGGACGTAGCGCTGCAGGGGGGATCTCATCAGAATGGAGCAGAGGGGCAGAACTGCCTCCCTCGCCCTGCTGGCCATGCTGCTGGGGATGCAGCCCAGGACATGACTGGCTTTCTGGGCTGCAAGTGCACATTGCCAGATCACGTTGAGCTTCTCATCCACCAACACCCCCAAGTCCTTCTCCTCAGGGCTGCTCTCAACCCATTCTCCACCCAGACTGTATTTGTGCTTGAGATTGCCCCGACCTACGTGCAGGACCCTGCACATGTTCTTGTTGAACTTCATGAGGTTTGCACGGACCGACTCCTCAAGCCTGTGAAGGTCCCTTTGGATGGCATCCCTTCCCTCTAGCATGCCACAGAGATTGACGTTGGCAAATCTGCTGAGGGTACACTTGATCCCATTGTCTATGTTGCCAACAAAGATGTTAAACAACATCGGTCCCAGTACTGACCCTTGAGGAACACCATTCACCATCAGTCTCCGCTTGGGCATTAAGCTGTTGACTGCAACTCTTTGAGTGCGACCATCCAGCCAATTCCTTATCTACCAGGTGGTCCATCCATCAGATCCATGCCTCTTCAGTTTAGAGACAAGGATGTCATGCAGGACAGTGTCAAATGCTTCGCACAAATCCAGGTTGATGACATCAGTTGCTCTTCCCTTATCCACCAACACTGTAAACCCGTCTTAGAAGGCCACCAAACTTGTCAGGCACAATTTGCCCTTAGTGAAGCCACGCTGGCTGTCAACAATCATCTCCTTATTTTCAACATGCCTTAGCATAGTTCCTAGGAGGATCTTCTTCATGATCTTTCTGGGCACAGAGGTGAGAAAGACTGTCCTGTAGTTCCCTGGATCTTCTGTTTTCCCTTTTTAAAAATGGGGGTTATGTTTCCCCTTTTGCAGTCTGTGGGAACTTCACCAGACTGCCATGACTTGCCATATATGACGGATAGTGGCTTAGCCACCTCATCTGCCAGTTCCCTTGGGACCCACAGATGCCTCTCAGCAGGTCCCATGGATGCGTGCACCTTCATGCTCCTTAGATGTTCTCAAACCTGATCTTCTCCTACAGTGGGTGGTTCTTCACTGTCCCAGTCCCTACCTTTGCCTTCTGTGACTTGGGCAGTGTGGCTACACTACTTCCTGGTGAAGACTGAGGCAAAAAAGTCATGGAGTTCCTCAGCCTTCTCCATGTCCCAGGTAACCAGGTTTCCAGTTTCCTTCCAGAGAGGGCCCACATTTTCCTTAGTCTTCCTTTTATCACCTATGTACCTACAGAAGCTTTTCTTGTTGCCCTTGATGGCCCTGCCCAGATGTTATTCTATCAGGGCTTTAGCTTTCCTAACCTGGTCCCTGGCTGCTTGGACAATTTCCCTGTATTCTTCCAAGGCTACCTGTCCTGGCTTCCGCTCTCTGTAGGCTTCCTTTTTGTGTTTGAGTTTGCCCAGGAGCTCCCTGTTCATCCACGCAGCCTCCTGGCATTTTTGCCTGACTTCCCCTTTGTTGGGACGCATCGCTCCTGAGCTTGGAAGAGGTGATCTTTGAATATCTACAGTGTTCCTGCGCCCTTCTTCCTGCCAGGGCTTTATCCCATGGTACTCTACCAAGCAGATCCCTGAAGAGGCCAAAGTTTGCTCTCCTGAAGGCCAGGGTGAGCTTGCCCTGCACCCTCCTTGCTGCCCTGAGGATCTTCAACTCCACCATTTCATGGTCACTGCAGCCAAGGCTGCCCCTGAGCTTCCTGTCCCCCACCAGCCCCTCCTTGTTGCTGAGAACAAGGTCCAGCACAGCACCTCTCCTCGTTGGCTCCTCTAGCACTTGGAGAAGGAAGTTATCATCAACACATTCCAGAAAACTCCTGGATTGCTTATGCCCTGCTGTGTTGTCCCTCCAACAGGTACTGGGGTGGTTGAAGTCTCCCATGTGGACGAGTGCTTATGAACATGAGGATGCTCCTGTCTGTAGAGGCCCTCATCCGCTTGGTCTTCCTGGTTGCATGACCTGTAGCAGACCCCCACTATAATGTCACCTGTCCCTGTCTTCCACTTGATCCTGACCCATAAACTCTTGGCTGGCTCCTCAACCCATCCCTAGGTGGAGCTCCCTGCACTCCAGCTGGTGACACCCCCTTGTGTCTCCCCTGTCTGTCCTTCCTAAAGAGCCTGTATCCTTCCATTCCAACACTCCAGTCACAGGAGCCATCCCACCAGGTCCCCCTGGTGCCAGTGAGACCATAGCCCTGCAGGTGTGCGCACATCCCTAACTCTTCTTGTTCATTCCCCATGCTACGTGCATTTGCTGGGCCCCTGATGGAGCTGGCTTACTGGCTGGAGTGGCTGGAATTCCTTTGTGCTGCTCTTCAGGTGCTCTCCTGCTGACCCGTGATACATCTCCAGGCCCTGGGCATCTCTTGCTGGCACTGGCATCAAACTGGTAGGAGTGGGATGGATTGAGGTTCCCCTCCCCCAGCAACTTTAGTTTAAAGCCCTCTTCTCCAGCTTGGCAAGCCTATGACCGAAGATGCTCTTCCCCTTCTCTGACAGATGGACCCCATCAGCCCCCAGCAGACCAGGTTCCTCAAAGCCAGTCCCATGGTCTAAGCAGCCGAAGCCCTGGCTGCGGTACCAGCCCTGTGACCATCTGCTGATTCGCCAGACCCAGCTGGCCCCTTCAAACCCCTTCCCTGATGAAAAAACTACCTGCGCTCCGGAGTCCCTGGCCGCCCCTCCCAGGGCTCTGTAACCCTTCGTGATGCCCCCCCGACCGGTCCTGGCTGTGTCGCTGGTGCCCACGTGGAACAACAGCAGCGGATGGGAGTCAGTGGGACTGGATGGGGCTTGGTAGTCTCCTGGTGACATCCCCGATACGAGCCCCGGGTAAGGATCACACCTCTCTGGAGAGCGCAGCAGGTCAGCAAACGGGCACCTCTCCAAAGAGTTGCTACTGCTCTCACCCGTCACCTTTTCTTAGCTGCATTGGTTGTTTTACAGGGAGCAGGTCAGGCTGTCCTCCTTGGCTCCAGCATCCCTCCTAGCGTGGTGGGTCCTTCCTCCTCAGTCTACAAAGTGGCGAAGTGGTTCTGCAAGGCACCTCAGGCTTTGGGGGAAGTTTTTTCCTCCTGCAGGTCCTTGTCACTGCAAACTTCCACCATTCTGCATTATAGGCCCCCCTCCCTTCTGTGTGTTGGTGGGGGAGTTTTTGGCTGTTTGGCCATGGGTTGTGGATCCACCACAGACCACCTGGAGCCAGCTATCTAACTCCTCCTCAGCCTCCCTGACGTTACGGAGCCCTTTCACCACCTCCTGCAGCTCAGTCACCTGCTGCAGGAGGTCCTCCACCCGGGCACATCTTTTGCAGGCAGGTCTCCTACCTGCCCTTGCCCCAGGAGAAAGGTCTGAACACGTCCTGCAGCTGGAGGTCTGCACTGCATCCTTGCTCTTCAGCAGCTCTGTCTGGGTGGGGGCATCAGCCACTGCCAGGGTAGACGGTGCAGAGGCCCCAGCCTTAGCTCTCAGACACATGTCCACCGTTCTGCCGTTGAGGGTCAGGTAGGATGAGTGCCCTTGACCCATGCAGATGGTCGCAGCATGGTGCCCTGTTGCTGGGTTATGTGGACTTTAGGTGTCTCCACTCCACCAATGGAACGTCCCTCCTTTAAGGCAGCGTGCTCCTCGCGTACCCTCCTGCCTACGCTGCTCCCACAGATCCTGGCTGCCTGTCCTGCTCGCCACGCTCTCCAGGGATGCCCTGTGTGGGAACGGGGCAGGGGCGGCCACTGTTACCCCCAGCCCTGTCCATGCCTTGTCAGCTGCCCTCGTGCAAGCTGCTGGCTCCTCCTGTCAGGTCATGGTGCTCCCCTGAGGTCTTCCCAGCTCAGGACCCCCCCCCCCTCCCCACATGCCACACTCCCTGGCTCCACTGCGGAATGTGCCTGCTCTGGAACTGATCTGCTCAGGGCTTTGTGCCATGCTGTTGCCAATGTGCATAAAAACCCTTAAAAAATATATCACTTTTAACCAGAAGTTTATAAAATCCGCCCCCCACCCTGCCCCCCACCCCATACCTTTCTGTGTGGCCCTGGTGAGCTTGGCTGGAAGTCCAGGGCCAGATAATCCACACTCCCCGAACTCTTTTTAGGCGCTGGGCTGTTGGTACCACTAGGAACAGGAGAAGCAGAAATGGGGTTTTGCTAATGCAGGGAAGAGACAGGAGAGATAACGAGGATTAAAATGGGAAGAAAGGAAATAAAAAAGGAATTATCACAAATCTGGCAACGAAATGACTTGGTGGCACTTTTAAAAGTGCCAGCCTGGATATCTGCTCACCTGCCCCTGGGACCAGGGCGTGCAGAAGCGCTGGGGCACTGTACCTATTGCATGTTGTGCTAACAAATATTCCAAGCTCATGCTTTTGATTTTATCTGTCGAAGCAGCCTTTGTCCTGATTTTATTCGCATGCCTGACATCAGACATAGGCTTCAGCGTTTCCCAGGAACCACACCTCATCGAGGCCAGACCAGCTCTGGGATCTTTGCTAATCACAACCATGCTACACAGAGCACAGATTTCCTCTACTCCCTTAGTTACACAGCCTCGAAAATATGCTTCAACTCAGCAGCTTTGTGAAGGCAGACAAAATCTCCTCCCTGTAAGCAGTGCCGCTCCCTGCTGCTGCTCCGATAGCCCCTGCCCTCCACATAAACATGAGGTCAGCAGCTGTTAGGGGAAAAAAAACCCTCTGAAAAACATCAATTTAAATTAGGAAAATACACCCTGACAGTCCCTAGATGTTTTTATCCCCTCTAAATTCCTGGCAAAGTACGTGATATATGTCCTTGCTCTCATATACAGTTAATACCCCAACGGGACATGTCATTTTAGGAATGAAAGCCACTCTTCCATGCATGTAGGGATGTGTGTAAAGATGTACACCACACAGTGCTATCTGAGCACTTCATGAGCTAGGAATGTGTTTGCAGAGCTGGAGAACGTATATCTCCTGCCAGAACTATGTATCTTAGCTGTGGGGCCCTTACCATCGCCACGTAGTTCTCCTCACTGTCTCCTGAGTCAGTGCTGGTGATGCTCTGGGAGGAGACAGGGCGACAGTATTGCAAAGAGCCGGCGTTGAAGGTCTGGCTGTAAGGACAAGGATCAATGTGTTAATGACGGTGGCAGGTGCTGCTGGTCCATTGCCAAGGAGGGATGGGAGTCGACCTCCAAACATCACCAGGCTTGGAGCTGGGGACAGGGCATGAAGAAGAGCTGGCGGCACTGAGGTTCTCCAACCTGACCTTCCCATGGGTCAGCAATCACCAGGTTTAGTCTTCTCATTTTTTTCTTGCTAGGACTTTTTAATAACAACTTGCTTGCTATGTACCTGTAACTCTCCTGCTATCAGCTACATAAATCAGGCTCCATGAACTCTTTTATCTCACAGGAAATATTTAATTTTGGAGGATGCAGGGCCAGGCTTGGTGAAGCTCCTCACCTCCAGCCTCACCACAGCTCCAGCGTTTGTTTACTGTGCATGGCTCTACCCAAATTTTTTGCTGGAAAACAAAACCTCCAAGGCATCTCCCTGCTTTCAATTGACCAAATCTAATTATACCGAATAACATAATGCAATCAGCATCTGGCATTAAAGCTCACATCTTAAAAAGCTGTTTGTTGCCTTGCAGTAAAGGCAGGGTCATGTGATTAGCTGATAAGGGAAAAATCCATTAGTTTCTCGAGGGTCGGACGTCTTGTCAATCAAACCCCGCTCGCTGTTTCCCAGTGCAGTGATTTCAGCACACAGCGCTCATGCCCTGCAGTCAGGCTCCACACAATCCAATTTATTTGAGGAGTCACAGCAGCCAAGCTTTGCTTCTGCCTTTCGCTGGACAACATCAGATCACGAATTAGCAGCAGAACTGGAATCATGCGAATCCTGTTATTTTTGGCTGGCAGACTTTGCTCTGAAGTGCTCTGGTTTCATTTCGCAGACTTCCTTCAGGCTAAGCTTTGCTTTCAAGGCAATCAAAACACAGCTCAGCCAGACCCTGTGAGTGTCACCCTGTGTTTTGAGACTATGGTGGGGGGTTTTGGGGGGAGAGCTGGATGTGAAATCATGCCCCATGCCCCTGCTGTGGATGAGTTGTGGTAGTTAAGCTGCGTCATGAGTCACGGTGGACCACAGGTCCTGTGTCAGAGCCACAGCCCTCCAGGAGTTGTCAGAACCCAGAAATAGGAAACGTCTTCAAGGGATCTTAATTAGCTGCTTGGCCACATGCTGGGATTTCACGTGAAAGCCCGACCTAAACAAATTTATCTTCCTGCCACCAGCTGTGATCTGGCAAACACGACTCTGCCTCTTACAACACTTGATTAAGCTCACGAGGGATCCAAGGGAGGAGACCCTCTGCTTCAACAGCATGTGACCCAGGTCCTCATTCTAGCCATGATGTGACCAAGGAAACCCCTGAGCTCCAAATCCCCATGGTGTGGCAGAATATTTTAGGAAAGAATTACTCCATAAATGCCCCTCTTCCCAGATAGCTCCTGCTGGTCCCTGATGGGGGTAGGGTGTTGGACAAGGTGGACTTTCATCCCAGTGCAGATGTTTGCATGGCATGACACAGCTTTGTGGCTCCTGCTTCTAAAATTGACAAAGAACATGAGGGCTAAAGGGATCATTTTGGGGGATTTTTGAATTGGGAAAATTCAGGTCTGCATCCGAAGGAAGGGCTCGCTTCTAGCTTGATTCAAAATAGCCCATGAGAAATGTGCTCCTGCAACAAAGAGAGATGTTGGGCCAGAAGAAACCTCTGCAGCAAGCAGAAGCACAAGAGCAGCCAACACTCAGCCAGAGATGTTTAATCCACGGCAGAGGCGACAGTGTGGCTGCATGTGGGCACCGGCGACAGTGAGACCAGAGATCTGCTGTCAGAGCACAGCAAGAATCCATACCCCAACCATTACTCACCTTGGCCTGGACCAAGATTTTGTGACTGGCGATTTGAAGGGAAGCTCATCGATGACTGTGTTGTTCCTCAGGTCCAGTGGTGATGGCTTTGCTAGGGAGGGGAAAAGCCTTTATTCAGAGGCACCACATTCCTACAACTCAGCATCCATGACTGGCACGAGAGGGTCCCCAACAAACTGTTGGTTGCTTTGCATTCTGATGATCAGCCCCCCCCAGCCTTCCTCGCTGATGACAAATACCTCCAACCGAAATCCCTGCGCTCATTTACACCAGGGCTGGGGGAAAATAGTGAATTTCTCCCTCTGACCCAGAGTTGCAAAGTGGATGGGTGGCCCCAAAAGGGGAATGTGCCTCCCAGGGAATGGAGATCTGCTAAAAACACCCAAACCCCAGAGTATAACAAACCTATTCATTAGGGAGCTGTGATGACCTGTTAGATGGGGACAAGACCAGGTTCTGCCAGCCCTGAGCTGCCTCCAGCCAGAGCGTTTCTCCATAGGGGACAGGAATGGACTAGGGTAACATGCAATGTCTTCTCATTAGGTGGAAGAGAAGAATGCTGTGCTCCAGCCCCATCCTTCGCCTAGCATGCTGATGAGGTTAGGTGTTGACACCCTAATGATGGGAGCCCTCCTCCCCAGCACCTCCTTGGCAACCTGTCAGACAATGGTTTGGGGAGGGATCTGGAGGATGTAGGCAGAGCCCCGAGTGAAGAACTGCCTAGAACTAGCCAGTAGGAAACAGTGGGGTCATCTGAATACGACACAGAGATGTTGGGGTGGAGCGTAGTAAGGGGTGCAGGCAAAGGGTGTGAGATCCTGCCTGTGACGTGCATCTCCTCTCAAGGCCAGGAAGGGTTTGAGAAAGGCTGTTCAAGCACCATTTGCACCATAATCCTCCTAAAAGAGGAAGGGGATGGGGAAGATCTGAAGGTCTGACTGTGCTGGCGGTAGCAAAGCACACCCCCCATAGGACTCTACTGAGTGTGCACAAGACTACAGATGTAGTCTGAAGTATTACAAGAATAGAAAGGTTCCTGGAAAGATTTGCCCACAAACAAACGTTCTTACCTTTCCGGTCAGGTTTGAGGTTGCGGTTGACTGGTGGGGGCTGGATTTCACTCAAACGTCTGTGGCACTGTGCCATGGCTCCTCCTTTATGTATGGGGAGGGTGGCTGAGGACAACGCCACCAGGTCAAAGTGATGCGGCCCAGGACTCATGGGGATGTAGAGATTTTGGCCATTGTCATTGGCTTTCTCGGCATGGATCAGGGGCGAGGAACCGGGGTTCATGGGGACATAGTTGTCCTCGGAGTCGGTGCTGTGGGAGCGGGCCACTGCTGTCTTGGCTTGCTGGGGGACAAGCAGAAGGGTGTGCTGTCAGCATCACACACACCTGAGGTGGGACCAGCTTTAAAATCTCAGCGCAGAAGGAAGGGATGGTCTGTCCCCTCCTTGGCCATCAGTTTGCACTAAGAGAGTCTACCTCCACTATTTCCAAGACATTGCAACATCATGAGTTCAGGGAAGGGTCTGAATCGCCCAGTTTGAGCCTCTTCTCATGATCAGAGTGAGCTGCAGAAGCATGCTTAACCTGGAAAGCAATTTTTCCCTGGGCTCTGGCCATGACTAAAATGCAATACGAAAGGCTGCTTTAATGTCATTTCCAGCTCAGGAAGTCTTAGAAAGTGCACAAAAGAGGCTGTTCTGGCAACATGTCAAAATTCAGCTCAGCAGCATCCCAGGCTTTCAAGAAGAAGCCAAACTCCTGGGTGCTTTTTTTGGGTCAAAGCTCCAGGCAGATAGGCTCTGTGGAGGCACCCAAAGCAAAGCTCTGCATGCGGTGCTGGGCTAGGGGGTTGTCCCTCCATCTCTGCCCTGCAGGCCACCATGGTTTTAACTGAAATTGGTAACAAAACCCTTCTTAGCTCTGCAGGTCTAGGCTGTGAGGTCCAACCCTTGAACTAACTCGTCTCTGAATCTGTAAGGTGCAAACGGTGCCTATAGCGTGGTGGCCGACACCAAGGCCAACTCACCAGGTAGGAGTTGTACCCATCGTTCATCGACTCGACTGACTGCACAGTGCTGCCACCCCCGTGCTGGGGGTATTCGTACGTCTCACAAGAAGAAGCTGCAACACAACCACAAATTCATAACTGCTAATAAAAGGGTCCCCTGCAAACAAAATCCAGGCGCTGGGAGGGCAGTATCTATTCTTGACGGCTGAGACACTGGTAGACTTTGGTGGGATATGGTTTTTAGCCTGTCGCAGGCTCCTCGCTGTGGTCCCTCCCAATTAGCATGTCTCTGATGCATCAACACAACTGCACGTGCCACGGGGACCTAACCTGATTCTGCCAAAGTGCTGCAAAATCCCAGGGGTAAAGACATCAGATAAGGCAGATCATGGTGACAAAGCAGGGTTAAGGGAGAGCTCCACTACAGCTCACTCAGCAGGTGTAAGGGCTGGCAGCTTCTGGTAAGGGGACGGTGGGGTGAGAATGGGGTATTAAGCTCTCAGACTGGTCTGTGTACTGCTGAGCATGGGTCTGATCTCAGCCTAAATGTTGGTATTTAGGTAGGAGGGGATGGAAGACGCATTTCAGGGAGCCGTGCATATCATTTGCAGTATGTTCCCTCTCCAACCACCTCTTCTAAGTTACTTTGTGACTATCTCATCCTAGGCACAAGGTTTGGAAAGGGCACATTCATGCACGGTCCATCCATGGCCTATGGGAAGGGCAGCTCTGCCATACTGGGGATGCTGGGTCTGGGAGATGTGCAAAATTACATCCCTGTTTGGTGAGGAAAACCAAGGCAGCTCCAGGCTGAAGTATGTTCTGACAAACCTTGTTATGAAGTAAGCCGAAAATGGCCGAAAGCACTGGTGAAGGGCTGCATGGGCAAGCAGATTTGGGATTTTGGTTCAAGGTACAACGCCGTCAAGACCCAGCTGAGCAGCTCTGGTAGGCAGAGCTCTGGGAATACCTCTCCAAGCCTGCTGCATGCAAAACCCAAATTCTGACTGGGGAGAGCTGCTTTGTGCTCGACGCCCTGACTGACGCCAATAGTCACCCCAGCCCTACCACAAATCAGTGGGACCGACCTGTCCAAGTCTGCTAGATAGGACAAAGCCACCCCCAGCTCCCCACCCCCAAATTCACCTCGGTGTAGCCTGCTGTTTTCCACTGCTGGCAGCGTATTTCTCCGGGGAATGGTGGCTGCCATGGGGGCCAGCCCTAAGCTTTCGCTGGGCTGGGGCCGCTGGGGTGGGCTGCCCCACCGTGGCTCCATCTGCCCGGGTTTCGGGGGCCGCGGAGGTGGTGCAGCGGGCGAGTCGCTGGCAGCCACGGCCAGAGCGTTGTGGTTCTTGTCCAGCGTAAATGTCCTGGGAATCTGATAGACAGAGAGCGGGGTGGCGGGGATGTCGTAGGAGTCCGTGGAGAGCTCCCCAAACTCCTTGCATAGGGTGTTGTTGGGGGTCTTGTAGACGTAAACCTCCTCATTATCAGTTTCGGAGCTGGTGAGGCTCGACTTGGGGTGGGTGTAGGAACCGAAGGCGCGTGGGAGGTCGTACGCACTGTCCCTGAACTCTGAGTTGTGCCGGCTGGGTTTTGGCAGGCTGTAAAAGCCATGCAGCTGCCCTCCAACCCCGTTCATGCAGTGCCCATTGCCCTGTGAGAGCTTCTGGACCGCCGTGTCACTCCGCATGAAGAAGGCGGACCTTGTGGCTTGGGAGAAGCTGGCACTCCTGTAGAAGAAGGGGAAAAAGGGGCTGAGATGGGGGGAGAGCCAGACCTGGGGTGCACCGAGCTCTGCCTCCCCCATTTATCACCTTCCCAACCTGCACTGGCCAACCTCAGGCCATGGGGAACACCTCAGACCCCTTCAAACATGCCCACAACATATTTTATCTCAAAACACCTTCAAAATGCCTCTGTCTACAGGCAGGAAGAGCTGGTTATCCAGACATAAATTGATCCAAAAGGGCAATTTTTGTACCATCTGACAGCAACCCAAGACACATCTGCACAGAGCCACCCCATTAGCATCGCTGTGAACCCGTCCACAGTGCAGGAGGAAGGCTTACTCTCACCTCTGCCTTGCAAATGTGCTTTGAGAGGGACTGGAAAAATTCCTGACGGGGATTATTTCAAAGCCTCCAACCATGCCACCACTCTGCCCTCTTGCAGGGCAAGCCCTGGGGAGATGACAGCAGTGACCAGCTGGGATCTGGGGTCCGTAGCCCTAATCTGCAGGGGAGGAGGAATGAACCTCAGGGCTGAATTCAGAGGTACAAAAGCCCTCGAGTCCCCCAGGGTGAGCAGGGAAGCGTGGTCACTAGGTCCTTGCCTTGCTAATGATTCCTCAATTTGTATTGCAGTCATGCCTGGGGATGCTAGCCAAGACGGAGGGTGAGCACTGGGGAGACTTTGGTCCTCCAATGACTGCTTGCTAGCCACCGCTCCTCCACCGATCCCCTCCAAGGTGTTTCACCTCCTGTTTTATCCCTCCTACTGCTTCCTCTTTCAATGCCCCAGTGCTGCAGAAGATGATGAGCCCCACGGGTTTGCCTTCTGCACCCCTAACCCCAGCAAATGACATTTTCTTGAGTCAGGGGATACTTCAATTGGCCACTTGGGATTTTTCTCCCCCCTCCATCTTCAACCCCTGCCGCTGTGAAGCACCTCCACATCCCACAAGGCTTAGGGAAACACGAGCATCACTGTGGAAGTGCTGGGATATGAGGGCAAGATGCAGCAGACATGAGCACTGGTGATAATGATACCTTTTCCTGAGCTGGCTGAAGCAGCGTGGAAGAAGAAAATACAGCAAAGCTCCGAAGAAGGATTACCCTGCCATGAGGAGTTGGTGCATGCGCACCAGGAGAGGGTGAGCGGGAGCGTCGGGCTGGGTCTTTTTGCTCACAGAGGCATAACCATGCATGGGTCAGACTTTTGGGGACCACAGACTCAAAGCCAGAAAGGGCTCAGCCGTCCCCATTTCAACACCTCCCTGTGAAAGGAATTCCTGCCCTGTATCAGTCACCGAGCTGGGAAAAAGTGAAACGGCTGGGGGGAATTTCCAGTTGTGGCAAATGACTGGGGAAGTGCCAGCCCTCTAGGAAAAGCGAGGCGATGATGGTTTTCACTGCTCTGGCAGGGCCGATGCTCTGCAGGGACAAGAGGGACTCTGTTTCATGGAGCCAGCACGAGATGGCGCTCAGAAATCGGGCTTATCGGGGGGGAAAAACAAGGGATGCTGCGATATGACAAATCCCTGCTGCCTTTGGAGCTCAGTCCTCCCGGGAAACATCTGGGCTCTGGCAGGGTCATTTCGGCTTGAGGACTTGAAACATCTCACGGGTTAATTATTCAGCATTGCCCCGCCAATTAGCTACTATTACCCTCATTTTATGGATGAGTAAAGTAAGAGCTCCAGAACTGAAAGGGGAGGAATTCCCAGCAGTCCTGCAGCCTGGTCCTGTGCACTGGGGCATTGATCGGGGAGATTATTTCTGGCCCAGTTGCAGAAGCTGCCACTGGCAAGTTTGTTTCTGCCCACCAAGGCACTGGTGCTGGCTCTGTCCTCCTCTGGGTCTCAGCCATGCGTAGGCTCTCGGAGGGTGGCTTTTAGGTATCCTCACAGCTGGAGTGTCAGAGGGCCGTATTTTAAACACTGTTCCATTAACTCCATCTGAAGTTAATTTTTCTGAGCCTTTGTCCGTTGTTGTTTTCCGAGTAGGGAAAGGCAGCTGCAGCAGGAAAGCCCGGCGGAGGCTGCAGCCTGGGCTCTGCTCTCACCCCACGCCAGCTGGGCTCTGACCGCTGCTGCCTCCCTCCCTCCTCACCGCTCCTGCGAGCCAAAACTCTTCACGTCAAAAAACCTCCTCACTATTTAAGGCAACCGGCTGAGACTGGAGGCGGAGAGCCGTCGCTTGCTCAGAAACACCACACTGTGCACCACGGGCTGCCGCGAAGCCCAGTGAGCCCTGGGAGGGATGAACGGAGCAAACCCTGCCCGTCCCACTGGTTGTGGTTTTGCTGGTTAAAGGCAGGAATTAGGGCCCTGTCTGTGGGATCACAAAGTGGTTGAGGTTGGAAGGGACTTCTAGAAGTCATCTGGTCTAACCCCCCTGCTTAAGCAGGGCCACCTACAGCGGGTTGCCCAGGACTGCGTCCAAACAAGGATGGAGACTCCACAGCCTCTCTGGGCAACCTGCAGTGGTGTTTGGTCACTCTCACAGTGAAAAGCTGAATCTTGGTGTTCAGAGGGACCTCCCTGTGTTTCATTTTGTGTCCACTGCTTCTGGTCCTGGCACTGGGCACCACTGTCAAGAGCCTGGCTCCATCCTTTTGGCATCCTCCCTGCAGGCATTCATATTCATTGATGAGATCCTCTGGAGTCTTCTCTTCACTAGGCTGAATAGTTCCATCTCTCTCAGCCTTTCCTCTTAGGAGATATGCTCCAGTCCCTTCAGCATCTTCATGGCCCTTTGCTGGACTCTCTCCAGTTTGTCCCTGTCTCTCATACAAGGGAGCCCAGAACTGGACACAGCACCCCAGATGTGGCCTCACCAGTGCTGAGTAGAGGGGAAGGATCGTCTGCCTTGGCCTGCTGGCAGTACTTGGCCTAACGCAGCCCAGGAGAGCATTTGCTTTCACGGCTGCAAGGGCCCCATTGCTGACTCACGTTCAACTTGGTGCCCACCAGAACCCCCAGGTCCTTTTCTGCCAAGACGCTTTCCAGCTGGGTGGCCACCAGTATATACTGGCACTTGGGGTTGTTCCTCCCAAGGTGCAGGACTACACTTCTTCTTGAACTTTATGAGGTTCCTGCTGGCCCATTTCTCTAGCCTGTTGAGGTCCCTCTGGTATATGAGCATGACCCACTGGTGTATCAGCCACTCCTCCCAGCTTGGTGCCACCAGCAAACTGACTGAGGGTACACTCTGCCCCACCATCCAGATCATTAATGAAGATGTTAAACAGGCCTGGACCCAGTACTGACCCCTGGGGTACACTGCTAGTGACTGGCCTCCCACTAGACTTTGTGCCACTGACCACCACCCTCTGGGTCCAGCACTTCAGCCAGTTTTTAATACAACCCAGAAAGCCAGGAAAGCTAGGGGCTCTGGACGTCGCCGGTCTGACCTCCTCCCAACCACGATGAGATGAGACCATTGCTCAGGGTTTTCTCCAGCTGGGTTTTTCAGACCTCCAAGGATGGAGTTGGGTTGAGCCACTCACCCCCAGCCCTCCCTCAGCTGTCCCCAAGGTTTTCTCCCAGGTGGGCTACAATACCTTGCGTTTTCTGACTTTCTGCTCATACACTGGTGGAGGAAAAGGTAGTCCTGGGGGGCACTGGCGGACAGGGTGCTCTGGAGGTGGCCAGCGGGTGAGTCAAAGGTGAACAGGGTGGGCTGGCTGGAGTGGGACGGCGCTGAGGACTTGCGCTCTCGCAGCAGGTGGTGGCTGGCACTGCTGAGCTCTGCTGGGGAGGACCGTGGTGCATGGTTCATGGAGGCAATGCTCCTCAGGGTGTCTGTGCAGGAAAAAAACACACCTGTGAGCGGCCAGATGCGGTGATACCATATCCTGTGTTCCTGGGATTTTCCTTCCTTAAATGCTCCAGCATTTATGGAGGTTGGTGCGGTTTACTTATGGCTCTGAGTGATGCACTCAGCAGCAGGCTCCTCCACTTGGAGCACATATAACTATAGGTATCATGTAAAGAAACAGATACTTTATCATATTTTATCATATTTTATCACATGCTTATCGGCTTGTGGGGATGTCTGGGGGATGTCAGCCCAATTCACAGCGAGCTCCGTGGGTTGTTAAAACCTGGTTAAAAAGGAAAAGGAAGAGAAGAGCTCTCACACCACCACTTCCACTTCTGCCTTTTCTTAGAGACTTTCTGTAGGTGGCTTTAGACATGTGATTTAAGTCATCCTCACCCCTCTGTGTAAGGACATCACCACTATCCTATTACAGTTGGGTAAACTGAGGCACAGGGTGGGAATGTGGATGGACATAATGACAGCAGAGATGAAAAATATTCCCACGTTGCCCAATTCTCTATTAATTTTGTGACCTCGAAAGGGCTCCTGCTGTTTTCTGCTAGTAAAACAGGATGCAGACCCAAGGCATGACTCTAGTGCCTGGTCCTCTTGCTGAAGGAGAAATGCACTTTAATATATTAAATTCATTTCAGTAGAGAACATCCCAGAGGATGTTCCAAGAATCTGAACCAGAGATGAGTTTTTACAGCCAAGCTGTAAACTCTTATTAAAAAAAAAACAACCAAAAACAACCAAAAAAAACTGAACCCCAGAAAAATCACAAGCTGCAGAATATTTTGGGAAAGCTGATCCGTCTCTGGCTGCAGAAGCCCATGCAGCAGCCCATGCATGGTGTCCCTGCCATGCATGCACTCCTGGCATGTGAAAATGACTCATCGTGGTTCACTGAAGTCACCCTTTATAATAGCTGTGATTTACATTTATTTGGTGCTGATGCAAAATGTAGGAAAAAACCCAAATCTTAATGAAAAGGTCATCTTTCCCTGGGTAAATCCACCCATTCTCTGGCTTGGACAAGGAGATGTTCCACACAGGGTGATTTTTCACTGACTTCTGAATCATATCAAGATACAAAATCAATCCCTCTGCCGCTCATTCACCAGTGCTACATTTTTTTCCCCCGGCGTTACTGCAAACTTCACCTGATGCAGAAAAAGTACATTAATAAAAGCCAAAGAGCGTGTCTCGACTCTGCTGTTTGGTTTGTGCTAAACACAGAAAAGATCAATATTTAACATTGACATTAATGGTGGGGGACGAGAGCTTTAAACTCTGAGTCCTGTCTTCTTTGCACGGGCATTAAAGATCCCTCAGTGCTTTTCATGGGAGTAAATGGCCGTCTCACTGTCCTTGGACAAAACAGTGTCTTGACCCTCATTCTTATTAAATATTTATCCCGTAGCAGTGCAGACTGATCCCCATTGGAAAAGGAGTCTTGAGAGCTCTGTGAGTCCCAAATCTTAGCTCCAAATCAAGTGCTCTGAAGTCAACCAGCATGGTAGAGCCCATACCCACTTTGCTATCAAAAACAGGGGGGCTGCACCCGAAGTGCCTCTCAGGAATAGCACACACACACACACACTCCTTGCTACCTCCCAAATCACAGCCAGGAACTGCCCATGACTTTGGCCAAGACTCTTCCAAGGGTGGTGTGAGGATGGCAGGTTAGTGTTGTGTCCCCATCCCAGCACGAAGGTTGCCCCTGGGGACAACTCTAAACTGCACCAGGACGGGGTCCCTCTGTCCTGAGCAATCCTCCAGCACTATCCCTGCAGACTCCGCACTTGCCATTGCATGGAAAAGCCATGGCAGGCCAAAATACACCCGGGTGTTAGAAATGGCATCGATTTATTTGTACCAACACAGCCCAAGGGGAGAGATGGGGCTGCACAGAGGAGACGGTCCCCAGCATCACCCCAGGGCACAGCAAACTCAGATCACAACACTCTGAGGAACCCAGTGAATCCCGCACTGCCCGAAGACCCAAATCTTTTCCCAAACGTCAGACTGATTTGGGGAAACTGGAGACCACAGCACAATAGATGGGCTCACTGAAAGCAGGATGAATTACTCCATGGTTACTCTGGCCACATAAAAGAAAATGGGGGATGAATGGGAGCAGGCAGCAATGCCTGGTAAAAGCATGTCGCATCCCCAGGGGAAGCCGCTCTATTGGCGTCCACATTGATTTTCAAAATGAATTCCCAGCTCACTTCCCGCAGCGACCTGGCCACTGAGAGCATTAACAGGAGCCAATTCAGGACTCACGTACTCCATTAGGTCTGTGAGATGAACTCTGTAATAGCAGGTGAGAGACGGATTGGTTCACGGGGCTGGGAGGGTATTGCAAGGGCTGGGAAGAGAAATCCTGTGGTTGCAGAAGGAGACTGCATTTTGGTCTGTATTTTTTATGTTGTGGGGTTTTTTTTGCACGAGAAAAAGAGACAGCTCATGTGCCCAGGTCACATGCTGATGATGGGTCCTGCTGACAGCTAGAAAAGGAGGCAAGAAAGGAAACTGAACCAGAAAAATAGTATTTAATGACTAGCACAAGCTAAAGGGAAAAGTCAACATATTTGTGCTCTCATGTTGGCCTGAAATGGAGAGAGGTCCTCATGAGGATAAGATGCACAGGGTGAATTCTGAGCCAGAGGTCCCAAAGCCATTTCAACTTGCCATGCTGCAGTGCCCAGCTCCCAGGCTGTAAGGACCAGCGCTCCTTCCCCACGTCCACGTGGGGCACTTATGAGAATAACCTCCAGCGGGTCCCATCAGGATGCCTTCAGGCATCGATCACACCCACATCATGACCAAAGCTGCTCAACTGAATCCAACCACAAGCCCAAAAGAATGATGCTTCTCCATCCCTCATGGCCATCTGCATCAGGGCCAGGGATAAACCCGTGGCCCTCCTTTATTTAACAGCATAGTCATAGCCTTCAAATCCCTTGGCTTTATGCTGAGATCTTTACATTGAGGGAATGTATCAAATACAGCCAAGGAGGGATAAGACCCTGTTCCAGTTCCTATTGCCATTCCCAGGGGAGCAGAGTTAAGGTTATGTAGCGCGGCCATGTGGGAAGTGTCATCTTAACCCCACGTTTCCTGGCTGCTTCTCCTCCGAGTTCAGGGAATTGGACTCTCACGGTCTGGAAAAAGCAGTGTTGGACACCCACAACTTAAAACTTTATGTCAGCACCACGACTTGCATGCATATGTCTCGCTGGGCTTGTGCTACAGCTGTTATGCTAGTCCCTGCAAGAAAGTGAGACAGAGGCTCAGCAGGGACAAGCCAGCACAGCCCTGCAAAACCCCAACGTGCCAGGTGGGCTGTGGGCAGCTGAAGGCTCGGCACTCGCTAGTCCAGGTTAAGATGTTCCTTTTTGGCCATGTGTTGCAGCAAAGGGGAAAAAATACCCTCCTTGCGACTCCATCCCCAAAGCAAAAATACACAACTTCGAGCACGGCCAGCAATGGGATGGACTAGGCTGGGAGCCAGGAATTTTTTATGAATGTTTTCAATCCCCTAACGTGGTATTTCCCTCCTTGCTGACAGCTCTGAATTCCCTTGCTCAGAGCGCTTGACTATTGCTGTGTGAGCGTAGCTTCACACAATGTTCCCGGGCTTATCCGGGTGAAATAATTACTCAGATTACTCAGCCTCTTTCGGAAACTGTCGCTGAGAATGGCCTTTTTCACCAGAGCTGCGATGTCAGCTTCAGAAGGCAGAGGCTGGGGCTACAACTCCCTGTATCCCATGGACTTCAAATGATGCTCCTGGGAAGGCGACGATGTTTGGGCGATGCTCAATTCCTGCGCTCCCATCGGTGTTTGCAACAAAAGTGCCAGGTTTGCTCGGCATCCCTGTGCAGCACGAAATTCCCTGTGATGCCCACACCATGCTGGCAAGTGTGAGCTGGTCCAAGGGGCCCCACAGGTAAAGGGCTCCTCTGATTTGCCCTGGCAGATAAACCCACAAAACACCTCAGATCACACTACTGACTTTGTGCCAGTTAAAACTTACGGCTGATGAGATTTTGTCAGGAGGGATTAGTAGAGATCTGTTAGAAATAATCCATAGAGGAGCACGGGGCAGAGTGTGCCCATTTGCCATTGTTTCCCCCACTCTTTGGAGTAGCTTCATCATTTATTGGTAAAAAAAGGAGGAACCAACTCACTTCTTGAGCACAAATAAAAAATAATAATAATAATAAATAAATAAATAAATAAATTAAGAAAAAGGCAAACAACCCTACCAAAACAAGCCCTCTACAAGCCCTCTGCATGCTTCTCCTGGCAGGGAGAGAACAAACAACATGTCTGATGGATAAGTCACCGTGCCACCATGCTGCCAGGAAGCCCTGGGATGCCTTGAGGATGAGCATGGTACCTGAGGACAGTTTGTTTACCGAGCTTTCCCTGTGGCCTCCGAGTTGGATGGCATTTGGAAAAGCTGTTGTCAGTCTGAGGACACCTTGGCAGGTTGCTGCTAAAGGTTTCCTCTGGCAGGTTAGTGGGAAAAGGTGTCTGGTTTGGATAATTTCTCCTCGCCAATTTCCATCAGAGTGGCGAGCTGTGTACAAGGACACAGGTACCCTGACATCCAGCACTGCCCACATTTTGGGTGTCAAGCGGGGGGAGTGGATCTCATCAAAAGCAAGGAAGGGGCACAGTTCCGTCCTCCACTGCAGAGGAGCTGAAGGGTAAGGACAGAAGTGACATCGGGCTTTTGAGCTTTTCCTTTCCAGTTTTTCTGCTTATTTCCATTTGCTTTGAGAAACCGGTCAGGACAGCCTGGCCAAGGGAAAGGAGGAGCATCATCGCTTTACGGACAGGGATCTGCAGCAGAGGGCTAAGGGCATGGTTCCTCTTACACAGTTTCAGCCATCTAAATAACACTTAGCCTAATCTGGTCCCCTCAGGTTTCCTCCACTGACAACAGTGAAATCCCCCAACACGGGAGAGGGAGAACTACCCGAGAAAGAGGGAGACAAAGATGAGTCGTAATAAATAGCATCGTCTCTGCCCATTAGTGTCAGCGCTCTGCTTGCATCTGTATGAAACAACGGGAAAACAGTGGTAATGTAAGAGCATTTGCCTTGGAGAAGCATGGGAACCAGGAGAAAAATATCACAGCTCTGGAGAACGACTGAGTGAGAAAAGAGGGAAAGGAGCCAATTCAGATCATCCTGACCTCAAAGCATTATATATCCCAGTTATTTTAACAGCAATCAATTCTTTGAAGGACAAAGAGGCAGAAAGGAGAGAGACTGCAATAGAAACGATACGACGCTTCTCCCTGGAGAACACAGGTTCGCTTCTGTGAGATGAGGCTGTGCCCAGAATCCCATCTCTGCTCTGGGAAACATTCCTTGATGGCAGTGACCCAGCTCTGCATCATATCAGCACACCCTGCACATGGTGGCTACCCTTTAAAGAGCAAATCTGCTGCCTGATTGTGGAGCTCAACCTTTTGTGTCAGTATTTGGAGGTCTAACATTTGGCCAGACAGGGATGCCTGGTGTGCACCTATTTATTTTTCTTATAAGGGCTTCAGTGCTGAGATAAAAGCAGATGATCGTGGATTCTCACAGGTCTGGCTTACGTGCGACCTTGAGCATCCCACCTGGGACACGCTTATCTGAGAGCCCTGGAGTGGGACAACGACCTACAGCTGGGGATGAAGGACAAGTGCAGGGCTGCAGCGTGGGCTGGGACAGGCTTCATTTGCTCCACAGAACCAACCTCATCTCTGACCCTCTGCTTCATGAATCATCATCTCTGACACTGCAAAGCCAATCTGATGAGGGATCAAATGGGGGGGGGGGGGGGGGCGGGGGGGGAAGGCTGGAACGGAGGGAAAGGTAAAAGATGGTGGGCTGTAACTGCGTAAAACACAAAGTGGTCTCAAGGCAGAGTATTTTTGCCTTTTTCAGGGTAGGGTTAAGGTGGCAAAAGCAAGGCAATGGGGGTGGGCAGAATTATCTGCTTTCTGTCTGTGGGTGGCATATGTGATTCCTGCAGATGCCAGGGGCATCCTTAGCAAATCTGGCTGGAGGTACGAGCAGTCTGTGGAGCCCAGTGCTGCAGGACAGGGCTGAAGCTGTTGAAAGCTAAGAGCTAGCGAAAGAGATGACACACTTATATGAGAAAGGTTTTTCACCCCCCCATCAGACACAGCCTTACAATGAACCAGCATCATACCAGCTTTCTCACCCTGTGAAACGAAGCTCCCGCATCCTGTTTTGGAGGATCACATCGGTTATTATTACTGGTTATTATCATTGGTTATTATTATTTATGAAGATGATGATGATTAGCAATTCTGGTATTTCCCCACCGGGCTTTCCCTTGGACATCATGCCAACGCAGTCTCACCCGGTGCTGCGGTCCAACATGCCACCAGCGAGCAGGGTGAAAGCCCAGAAGCTGGTGCAACATTAACTTTGCATCCCCTAGGCCAGGAATACAACCTGGTTTTAGGTCCTGAACAAATTCCTTCTTCTCCCCCTTATTGTTCACTGCAAGCAGTATGCGGGCGTCTTTCCTTGCTTGAGCAAACATGTGTGCACGCCTCACTTAGCAGGGATGGAGAAGGAGAAAGGATGAATCCCAACCTAATCCCAGCCAGGGCTTCTTAACGGCTTGCTTTAAATTTTATAGCCCTTTTTATGGTGACGGGAGCGTAGGTCTTTAATGCTCCAGGAGAGCAGAGGAAAACTTTCACTAGGAGAAAATGTAAACCCGTTTTACTTATGCATGATTTAGTACCATTTCTATTCAAGGGAGCATGCAAGAGGCCCAAATATTTGCACTTCGTATTATAGAAGAACTGCCATTCCCAGCTCTTTACAGAAGGAATTTATTTCGATCCTCCTTACCTTGGGGGAGAAACATTATAACTCCCAGTTTGCAGGGGAGTCAATAAAACAGTAGCACTGTTCAGGGTCTGCTTCACCATCGCTCAGCAGGGCAGTGATGGGGAGTGAAGGAGGATCCCCAGATTTCCCCTCTCAGAGCCCCCTTCTTCGCAGCTGCATTTGCACCCATGCATGGGCCCAAACAGCGGGCATTTGGCCCCGTTTTTCCCTCCTCTAACTGGGATTAATATTACTTTTTGCTCCTCAGGTAGCATTCTAGGCAAAGGGTTAAAAGAAAAGGGGGGTGGGTGCTGGGCACGGGGTAGGGGGGAAGATGGAGATGGGGGTTGTGGTAGAGCCCTGAATTTCCCATACAGCTTCAGGTCAGCCCGGCATGCTCAGATGGGGTAACATCAGCTGCAAAAGCCGAAAAAGGAGGCAAAAAAAGTCATTAACCCTCATGGCTGCAATACCAAGTCCCTGAACCGGTGAGTAAAGCAGCCCAGGGGTCACTTCGAGCAAGGGTCATTTCAGCCCTAGAAGAAAACATGCCCTTAGGGATGGAGACTCAAAAAAAAAAAAAAAAAAAGTTTGGCTTGTTTTTTTTTTTCTTGCTGGAAGTTCAGCTCTCCCTTTTCCATCTCTGCAGGCTTTACTCTCAAAACAAGCCTCTCTGCAAAGGTTTTCCATGCAATTATTTTTTTTTCATATAGGGGTATGGGCATACTCTGTCCACATACCAGAATCGTCTAAAGAAGTCCTGAAGGCAAAATAATTCCTAAGACGTTGAGCACAAAATGCAGGAAGAAAAATCTCTGCAAGCGACGGGAGGACTGCACCTTGCACAGCTGATCTCTAGCTGGGCTCTGCCACACCAGCGCTCCAGCAAAAATGCAAACAGTTCAAAAATCCATCCTGGATCTCTTACTGATCATTAAAAACCTGCCCATTAGGCAGTGTATTAACAGTGCTCAATGGAAACAGAGAAAGAAAAGGTCCTTTCCAGGGAGCTATTCTCATTGCCATGAGGTTAAAAATGCCTGTGACCCCCACAAGCTTTATGTATTCAGAAATCATGAGTTCACGCGCAGTAAAGGTCTTCAGTATCAGCTAAAACCTGGAGGATTTTCTCTTCCCCTTCTTTCAAGATGCAATGATGGCAAAAGGACTTGGAATTTATTCCCTACACATCGCCATAATCAAATAATATGCTAATGCTATTAGCATGGGACCTTGCATCGCAAATTACTTAGAATCATATTCTCTTTCAAAATAGTGGAGTTTCATTTAAATTGGTCTCCACAGCAACCGGAAATGAACTGGAATAATGTCAGATGAAAATCTTCATGGCTGGGATGGTGAACGAGGAAGTTCATGGCAGGGATTGAGGGGAGTGCTATGAAGACAGCTTGAGCCCACCAGGGTTGATGGACTTGTGCCAGCCATCTTCCACCCAACCGGTTATCAGCTGTGACAATGAATGCAAGGACGAAATGAACCTGCAGATCCAGGAGGACCCCAAAGCACCCTGATGGAAAAAGGGTGAGGAGATATGAGGTTCATGTAGATGTGAAGCCTGAGGAGGTCTTCTTGGTCCTCCAGATACTTTCTAAGTGGCCCCTGGGGAGTTGCATCTGACAACTGGTTTCGTTCATGCTAAATCTGTTCTCATCTGTTAAACTCAAACCTGGCTGTTTGCAAATGGCCTGAGGGAACGCAGCTCCTGACCGTGGGCCAGGCTCCTGCATCCTGGGGTTGTACAAGCACAGACCAGGAAAAGGGTGATTGCTTCTGGCTTTCCTTCGTTAAAGCAGGAGATGCTGCTCCCTCCTTCATCTCACCTGCTCTGCTCACACGCTCACCATGATGGGCACTGTCTCCCATGAGGATCTAGGATGGGAAGAACCTGCAGCATCCTCTGGCCAGTGCCCACCAGCTGATCACTGGCCCGATTTTCACCCAGTGAAAACACTCCCCAAACCCATTTGAAAATGAGCTGAGCTTTGCAATGCCACGTCTGGAAAGCTATGGGTTAGAAACCAGCTCTGATTTCCCATGAAAATATTTTCCCAGCTGCTCCAATCATCTTCCCTGCACTTGCTTCACTCAGTGGTCACTGTTATGTCAGCGGGCACGGTGTGATCCTCATCCAGGTTGGGGTTTCTCGGTGCTCCCCTAATAAAACTCGTATTAGCAATGCAGCTCTCAAAAATGTCTTTGAAAGCAATGTCAGAAAATGGGAGGCGTTTTGCTTGAGAGCGGCTGAGAGTTCAGGCAATGAAAAGAAAACAGCCCTGACCAGTCTCTCAGCTCTGTTTATAATTATCTGGGCTCCGGTGGGTGTTAAAACATCTGTACTGGTTTGGCAGGGACTGGGGAGCACGGCTTGTGCCAAAGGCAAGAAGTGGCGTGGGCTGAAACAGCGCAGCAATACGTTAGTGTGGTATTCATGCTTAGAAACATGGAGCTGGCAGCCTCCCCCACCAGTGCCTTTGGGTTAGGATCAGCCCCAGCCCTGTCCCCGTGTCCCCCACCCACCATGGGTCGAACCCCTCCGGGACCATCCCAAGGAAGAGCTGGAAGTGGTTAAAGGAGATGCCGAGTTGGCTGGAGTCTGGAATCCTGCTGGGTTTAACATCCCTCTGGACTTTGGTCACCATCAGTTCAGCTCCACATTATGCTCTTGCATTTCTTATTTCTGTGCATGACTGTTTCCACCTGGACACCCTCCATCTCCCTGTCATGTCTAGTCACGGACAAGCAAATCTCTCCCTGCTGGATATTTCTGCACCGAGCAGCGGGGCAGGCTCCCAGCGTGGATGTTGCTGTTTGAACCTTGTGCGCTAAAGCATGGGCTGGTTTTGTGGTTATTTTTAATGCACAGCAGCAGCAGAGCTGGGTTTAGTGGGGCAATGGAGCGTAATGTAGAGCTTGGTCCTCAGGAGACTCAGGCAAGGCACATTTATCACAATCTCCTTGAGGGTAATATTTTTGGATTTCGGCATTCCTCATCCCCTGACTCAGGAACAAAACATCCTTTGGCATCTGAAGACTGAAGCAAACCTTCTCTGCCCTGATGCTCTCTCATGGGTTAGGAACCATCCCATGGGCTTATTCAGCATCTCCTCACCCTCCTCTTCCTTGCTCAAAGGTGGCTCACAAAGTGGGGTGAGCCCATCCTTAAAACCCAGAAGAACCAGATTACATTCTCACCCTTGCGGCTGCACCCATCCTTGCACACAACACAGATGGTACCAGCACCCAGACCAAAATCTGCATCAGTTCTTGCCCAGTGCATCACCCATGCTTCATGCTTGGCTTAGGGCCAGCTGAAAATGTTCTGACATCCTCCAGCTGGAAAAAGCCATTTAATCAAAACAGGAGCTTGGCAAGGGATCGCTTGCAGCCATAAATTACAAGAAACGTTTAGAAGATAAAAGTGAATTTTAAATAAAAGGGGAGAAGGTCAAGGTGTTTCTATTAATTATCAGAGTGGATTGATTTTTGGGGGTGGACCGCCCTTCTTTAGCCAAAGATCATCATTATCATGTGCTTTTTAGATGTGACAGTGCAATTCTGAGCGGAACTCTTGATTTTTTTCTGAAATTCATTTAAATTCAGAATGAAAAGGTGTGAATCAAAATCGATGCTGAAAGCAGATGAAAATGAATTCCAGTGACAGAAAACTGAACACGCTGAATTTTTACCAACTCTGAAGTGGCGTTTGTGATGGGCTCGTCACCCGCTCTACTGGCTGCAAAGGCAGTTCCCCCAGCACCGGCTTGCTCGGATTCCATACGTGCAGCTGCTGAGAACTCTTCCTTCCTCACAGGAATGCAATATATTATTTTTTTTTTTAATTACCTTGATGACCCATGTTCAAACTTGGTGTATTTGGCTGTTGAAATGGATTTGGATGAGATCCAGTACCTGGTGCCCCTCTCATCACTGAGTCCTTCACCCAGGGGATGAAAAGTGGTTTGATGACAGATATGCAGTGCATGGGGTCCACTTCTCTCAGCAGATGCTGGGAGGAATAAACCATGATATAATGGATTTTGGCTACGACCACAGGAACACAGAAATTACCAGACCGGACCACCCTGCTCCAGCTTTCCATCTCCAAATACCTCAGAGACAGCTGAGAACTTCACAGGGATCACTCATGCAACAACGCACCTGCAGGGAAAAATGATTTGTGCCTCACTCCACCATTCATAAACCTTATTAAAGCAACTATTTTAACTTATCTAATACAATTGAGGGCATTCTTGCACTCATAGCAGTATTAATTCTTTAAGCCACTTTATCTGTAAAACAAACCACTCTGTGCCATACAGGTCTGTGAACACAGGGCTGGGCTTCCCTGCAAACTGCACCAGGAGACACCAGACAGCAGTGTGTCTTCTCATGACCGAGATAAGTTGGTGGATTTTTTTACTGCAAGAAGCACTGTTTGTCCAGAGCTAGGGCATCGTGGACTTATCTGCATAAAAACGTTAGCGGCAGGCAGAGGACAGGGTGGTCCTTCCAGCAATGTGCCAAAGAAATTGAGAGCATTTATAAGACCATACTCTGAGTTCTTCTTAAAGGTAGCAGAAACAGTGGAAGTGAGTTTCTGGAGCATCACAGAAAAGCCAGCAGGATCTCAGACTCTCAGAAGTTACGTTGATGCCAAAGAACAGATACAATGGTATTTAAAATCTGTAATAAACATGTAAAAGCATGGAAGAGCTTCAAGTGAACATCACAAATCCATCCCTGTTCTTAGACTCGCGGAATGAGTTTGGGGATGAAGAAAAGCTACAGGTGTCAAGAAATTGAGATTGAGATACTTAAAAAAAATAAAAATGTAAAGACTGAAGAGACACCACAGTGCTCTCCAGGAAAGACCAAGTCTTGTCTATCAGAATTTTTTTCCAGACAAATCTCAAGAGCAGAAGGCAGCGTGTTCACCTGGAAGATCATCTGTTGACCGGGTTTTGACCCTAACATTAATCATCAAAGCAACCGCCAACTAGCAAAAAGACTCATCATGAAATTTATGGATTTCAAGTGGGTATTTGAAAGACTTCATCATGACTCATTTGAGAGCAATGTGAACCGTTATGGCAACCCAGCAAAAATAATTACCATCATAAAGGCTTTACATCAAGGTTGAGCCCGTGCAAAGTATATGCAGGCTCGAGGGAATGGTTTACACAGATAGCAATGTCAGACAAGGTGGTGCTTGGCAAGGCAGGTGATCTGCTGTGAGACAGAGGTGAGGATGGAGCACAGGTGGTGCAATAGCCATGCACCACGCTTTTACATGTGATGAAGTATTCAGAAGTGCCCCAGTGCCCGGATGCCTGCCCAACATTTCAAAAAGATTTGTTGTCAGTTACAAAAAAAACCCAACAAAAACAAAAATACAAAAAAAACCCAACACCCAAATGCAATGAGTCACTCAACTCCAGCTTACTTTCAAAAGCAACGGCATACAAGAACAGGGGCAGTTTATGTATTTGGCAGGAAAATGATGGAAGGCAATCATACCAAAAATTGGCAAGGAGCAGCTGTGTTGGCCAGGATGGGATTTGGTCATGTGGCGCTGAAAGAACACATGATGGAATTTTTGAGGTGAAATGTTATTTTCCATCCTAATAAATAGATATAAAGGGTGGTAGTCAATCCAAGGTGCAAACGAGTCAGACACATTCCTCAGCATGTGACAACGACCCAGTAAGTATGAAAGGAAACTGAATCCCTGGTAAGGGCTGAGACGTGCCAGAGCTTCACCACCTGCCGTGGAACAGCTGGAGGACTATGAGGGACATCACACAGAGCAAAAAGGGTAAGAAAAGATGAGGCTGTACGTACCCAGAGCCAAGGGGTATCACACAATATGTTGTGATATGGACTCAGACAAGGCAATATCTCAACACATCCTCTGCACTCCCACCTTCCTGGTCATGCCAACAGGGAACAACTCCAGTTTTACCTGCTGGGATTGCTGAGGTATCTCAGCTCCTCACCGCACTCTGAAGTCTGGTATATCTCTGCAGCGTAAGTTCATAAAAATCACAGAATATTTGGATAGAAAGGATCTCTGGAGATGGTCTAGTCCAACTGCCTGCTCCAACTAGGGGCAACTACAGCAGCTCAGGACTATGTCCCGTTGGGTTTTGAGTATCTCCAAGGATGAAGACTCAAGTTGTCTTGGGGTGGGGTGTGTGTTTGTTTGTTTTCAGGCTTAACTGAAAGTATTTGCTTCATTCTCTGTGGCTTAAGGTGATCGTAAGCATGGACCAAAATTAAGCTGCTCCTTGGATGCTTGGTGGAAACTGTAGCCCCCTCCTAGGTCTGACTCCCAGAGAGAGAAGCAGCAGACTGGGAGCAATGAGGGAACAGGAAAGATAAATGACATCTCATTTTCCTGAACAGTCTCATTTTTCAAGTTTTGCAAGTTGTGGCCAAGTGTCCTTTTTAAGACCATTCCCAGCTTGGAGGGAACAGGTGCCATCACCAAGCCGCCTCTGGCACCAGATGGCTACAGGTAGAAGAAAAGGTGCATCAACATGTTTATGCTGTGCCTCAACGATGGATCCCTTCGAGCAGAGGCTGCCTCTGTGCTCAGCTTGTGCAGCACCTAGCATAGCCAGAAGACTGGTTTCTCGGCTGTGTCTGCACCATGAAGGACCCTCAGAGATGTTGTCAGCCTTCCTGGAGGGAACCAGGATGCGGCCAGGGCACACATGGGGCATCCCTGGATCAGGTGTAACCCCACAGTGCAAGTAATAAATCGCTGGCATTACAGCTCTGACACTGTACCACACTAAATAATGCAGAAGTATGTTTGAGAAGCAGGCAGTAATTATAACTGAAGCGTAGAAACCATGTAGGGAAGAAGTGTTATCTTTACAGATAAAATCAGTAATAAATGCTACTGCATTCATAAATAAAAATCAGACTGGAAACAAACCCTGAGTGGTGTCATGGAAAGTTCACAGCAATCAACAGCTTCACGGCTCCTTCCTGCTCTGTGCGCCTTCACTCAGAGGCTTTAAAGGCTTTAGAAAGCTTTCCCTTTACTCAGACTGCGTTTTAATTGGAAATACAAACCAATACAAACCGTTACACAAACAGGCATTGGGGTGTGCAAAATGACAGTCTAAATCTGTCCTGGCTTTTATCAGGTTTTGCAAAGCAGCACTCGGGGTGTATAAACCATGGCCCCTATCAAAGGTTTAGAGGGAACAATGTGAAATATATGGAAGAAAGAAAAGGGGAAATATGGTGGCTTGGGAGGGAAAAAAAACCATTCATGCTGTGAAAAACAGCTTGAAATGATCTGCCGCAATGGTCACTGTGATTTTCGCCCTTGTCCTCCAACTTGCTCACACACAGGTTTTGGGGTCCTATGTCCATCATGTTTCCCAGCCCGGCGCCTACGTGTTGGGCATTGCCTGCAGATCTGCGTCCCGCCCCGATGCCTGAGCCATGGGGTACAGCCCCATGAACCCCAGCGGGGCACAGCTGAGGCACACAGGCTAGAACAGCCCCAGGACCCCTCTCGGAAATAGAAATGCAGGCAAATCTGACTGCGAGTTTTCTCCCAGCTGGCAGACACACAGAATGCCTCCCTCCCTCCCTTGGTTTTGCTCAGACAGTGCTGCTTCGCCAGTCCCTTTGCTCCAAGCCCATCAGCTGTTTTTGTTTCCAAAGGCTTTGCGTTGTTTTGCTTTTTGATGTGATGCTGATACCGTCCACTACACTCATTTTTCCACGGTCAGTAAGTCATCCTAAAAATTCCTCAGTGCCCATTAAACTAATGGGGCTGACCTGACACGCACAGGGCTCATTGTGATAAAAGACAATTACAAACCAAAGAATTATTTTAAATGGGTTTCTGATTCTGGGTACCTAGCCCAGCAGACAGCCCTGGGCAGGTCTGAGATGTACAAACACAGCTTGCTAATCTCCGCTGGGAAACCTGTGCTGGAAAAGCTGGGCAATGCTTTTTGCTCTAAAAAAATGCCCAAACCTCTTGAACCTCACATTTCTTCCTTCCCTCCCAGCTCAAATCCCAGCCTCAGCTCAACAAACCCAGTGGGACTTTGGCCAGGAAAGGGCAGGATTTTTCCCAAAGGCCCCAGTTCTCCAGCTCCGTATTTATCTTCAGAAGAGGCCAGTCGGATACCCTTGTGCTGAGCGCCAGCTGGGAAACAGTCTAGAGGAACTGGAGTATTTGGCTGTTGGTCTTTTTTGAAAGCTGAGCATAAATTTTCTTTTTTGCTGGTTGATGGTTTTATTATTTGCAGCGAGATGAGTATTCTCTGCCTATAAACCCAGTGCTCCCACATACAGTTGCATCCCCTGCCAGTTCCCATCAGTGCTGGGTACAGTTAAAGGGGGCTCAGCAAACAAGTATCTCCTAGGGGTCTCTCTGGGATGCCAGAGTAATGGGTTTGCAAACTTAACACTGACATATCTTCTGGAATTTTTTAGTCCCACCTCTCCAAAATTTCCACAGCCACAATAAACCATCTAAATGAAAAAATCCTAAAAATTGCTGGATTTCCAAATCCCAAACTCTGCAGAAAACACTGATTCAGCATTGCAAACCTAACATTCAATTGCATTAGACCCCCTGAAGCCAGAAGCTTGGCTTTCTGATTGTGTAGACACCTAAAGACCTTTTCTATTGCCTTCTGGTTTCTAAAGCCCTCTGCATCCTTGCTTCAGTCCTTTTCTTGGCACTCAGATGGGCTAGAAGTCTACTTTTTCAATTATTAAGTGTATGTATATATAGTGTTAAGGACAGTGACCATCAGAGCAGTGCAGGTTGGCTTTGGTCCTGCAATGCTTCTGGTACCACAACCTGATGAAGAACTGAGTACAGCAAGAATAAGGTATGGAAGAATAGTAGGGGTTGATGCTCATCATAAATGAAATGATGACAAATGACACCATTTGAAGATCCAAATATCTCAAAGGTCTTGACAGTGATCTGAGATGAATCCTGGGATTCATCTCAGCAGAGTTTTAGGAGTCTAAAAAGTGGGTGTGTCCACCTGAGCTCATCAGTCCTGGTTCCCTGGAGAGCCAAGGGAAAGAAACCAGCACTTTCAGGGTGCAGATGATTCACCTAATTTTAGACATCTTTTTCCATATTCTCCTCCAAACTGGACAGATTATAACCACCAGCACACGTCTCACTCTCAACAGCATGGGTTCCCTTTCCAAAACGCCAGGGGAATCACAGCAAGGAGACCCTGACCAGTTGGTAGAGATCAGCAATCTCTATGTCTCCTGTTTCTGTCTTCTAGGAAGCAAATTCCAGGTTGTTAGTGGCTCTCTGCTCTTCAGCAGACTCATTAGCCCCTGAACTAGCTCATCTCCAAAGGGAAAGAGAGGAAAAAGGGGGTGGGGGGGGGTGGTAAAAAGGCAGCAGGCACTTAACTGTTCTCAAGCTGCTCCTTTGTGCCAAGACCACTCCATCTCCAGTATTGTTTACACTGAAATAAAAGCTGAACAGTGTCAGACCTTAAAATAACTTGCTGTTTGTGGAGCAGGAAAACCAGGGTCAGGGAAGTTTGGAACAAATTTAAAGAGGCAGGATGACTAAAGGATGAACTGGTACTCAGGCAAGGAGGCGTTCGCAGGCACCTGAAGTTCAACCATGAGCCTGGTGCAAAGTCAGTTGGGGTTGATGGGTCTCCACCACCCATTCCAGTGAGGCTGGGTCAAGCCTGAGGCTGAGACATGACATGTGCATTTGTCCTCTCAGAGTAAATCTGCAGACATAGATGTTTCCTTTGTTAGGAAAATCCAAAATATGGTAGAGAAGGATGGGTGGGACTGATCCAAATGCCCTCGAGATGTGCAACCGGTGGGTCTAGATGTGACATCTTGTGTTTTAAAAGACAGAGCTCGATGATGCTGAGCGCAGAAAGTATTGATGGGAACACTCAGGAAAAGGCTACATCAGGTAAAGGACGCTGGGTGAAAGGAAAGGGCTCGAGGCTCAAGGACTCCACACAGGCTGTTCCAACACAGGCCAACTCCAAGTCCCATACGGGGCTAGGGAACATCAGATCTTCAGGTAGGCGAATGAGACATGGGAAGGTGGGATACATGGAGAGAACCCAACCAGATCTGCCCCATCCACCCCGTGGGTCAAACTCAACCGTAATCTTGCTCATCGCTTGTCATAGTGTCATATTGTCTACTGGGGAACAGACCGGCCTCCAAGTGGGCTCATACCCAAGTACAACCCATACCACAGCTTAAAGATGAAGTTGAGACCAACTGACTTGCGTCAACAGAAGCTGAAGAGTCAAGTCCTGGCCCAGCTTGACTGCACAGGGCTCCACGAGGGGCTGCCTGCTCGACTGCCCTTAGGTGGCAGAGCTGCCTGCAGACACGCAAACCAAGCGCATCAGGGACCGGGTGCTTTCAGGGACACAAGGTCACCCCCAAATCTCCCTCCTTGCCACCATTTTTCAGTCCCTGGCACGCTTCCCAGCATGGTACTGGGCTTGTAACTCCTCCAGGGTGTGAGCAGGGAAGGAAGGAGGTGTGTGCCGGGCACGACAGCAAGGAAGTACCTGGTCTTGTGGCAGTCATCAGTGTTTCCCCTCTGCTTTGGTTCTGCCTGGCCATGGGAGAGGCAGCAGGAACGCAGGGGCTGCCCCAGGGCCATCATCTTGCATGGGCTCCCCAGTGCCCCACTCCTGCATGCTGGGACGGAGATCACCAGTGATTTGGGGCTGTTTGGGAGAGGTAAGTGGTGTACAATGTGCAAATGTATGTTTTTACTCTGGTCTTGCTACCCGCAGCTTCTTTGCTGAGCTTTTGGGCAGCTCCCAACAAGTCTTCAGGGGTATCTTTCTGCTGTTTTTTCTCCAGCCCACCTCAAACTCCCTTTGCTCAGAAAGCACCCAAGCAAACCTGCCTGCAAGGAATCAGTGGGGCTGGAGGCATCGCTGGGACCCTGATGCTGGGACCAACATGTTTTTGGGTGAGAAGCAAGGAGGGAGAAAGAGCAGCCATATGGGCTCGTAGCACAGGCTTGCAGGCAGCCTGTGTGAGCAGGCAGCAGGTTAGGGAGCAACCAGTCAGCCACCCACACAGGACCCCCAGCGAAAGCATTCAAGGGGGCACTGAATCAACAGATTTGCTCTCGTGTGATGGAACGGGGCAATTGGTGGAGGGTCTGGGGCAGCATCAAGCCAAAGAGATCCCTAATGGAGATGATGCACGTGGGGCATATAAGTTCTCATCAATGTGAGCAGAAAGTTCTTGTGTCCGGAGGCTGATCCCACAAACTGTGCTGGAGTTGAAGAAGGAAGAAGAGACACTCAGGTCTCCATTAAACATTAATGCATGGCCCTGACTTGCATTCGTCGAGACAGTAAAAGCCTTGGGATTGCTGGGGATCGATCCCCACTGCGATGCAAACACTAGCGCTGAGCCCTGGAGATAGAGCAGGGAGCGAGCCGGAGCCTGGGACCACCCTGGCGCAGCCCCCTGGCAGAAAGCAGAGAAGTAAATAAAAGAAATAAAGTCCCAGATGAAAAAAAATGAAGACGACATGCCTGGGCTGGGTGGGAAAGTCCACTGCTGCCAGACACAACCCATCGGGGCAGGAGCCCAGCACCATCCTTTTCCCACGCCCTGCTCACTCTCTCCAAGTACCAGGAGCCTTCAGCTCAGAGCAAGGACATTTATTTACCCACAGATACTCTCTTCCCTGCCTCTATGGCTGGGTTAAACCTCTAGCACAGCGGTGCATGACTAAGTTCTTAAACTCCACGGGGAGTTTGCTCAGCACCCATGAATCCAAGCCGCTGAGACAGCCCCAGTACCATGGAAGAGCTGGAGGGAGGTGCTGGGGGTGGCACAGTAAATTGGGATAGAGTTAATAAAGGTATCTACTGCTCTGAAACAACTAACCTGTGCACAGGAGCCCTGCAAGGACACATTGCTTCATGAGAAATTAAATTATATGCTGCCATAGCTGCACTTCTGTCATATCGGGAATGGGACAAGGTGGGGTTTAGGCTGAAGCATCAGCTCCAGAAAGGGTTAATGGCACACCAGATATGTTTAGTGGGATCTAGTAATTTTTTTTAACTCCAACAAACAAAGCATATGAGAAAATCCAGTTCACAGCTGAGCTCTGGCTGTCTGCCCACTAGGGCAGGGAAAATGCAGATGGTTTGAAATACGCACATGCCTGCATTTCTCCCCTAGCCTGTGGCTCAGTGTCCCCGGCAGGTCTCGCCCCATCGTATTTGGTCAGCCGAGGTGGCGGCAGAGCAAACTGCAGTGTAAAAGCAGTGCTGAGTCAGGAGCAAACCTACTTTCCATGAGCACCATTGCTTTCCTCGGACCCATGGAGGAGCTGGGATCCTGCAAGGCTTCGCTCGTTCAAAAATAGTAATTAGCTCTCCAAGTAAATAGGTGTTAACAGAAACAAAGAACTCTGCAGCAGTCTGGGTAAACACTTTAGAGTCAATTTAATTTCCCTTCTTTCCGCAGATGTAATTGTGCGGGTCTGCAATTATTTTCAGGTCGGGACAGGGAACAAAGCCACCGGTGGCAGCTTTGTGGAGCACCGGGGCAGCCGGCAGTACCCTCCACTTCACTGACATTTGGGTCCTGAGGCTGAAATGGGCTTCCTTGTGACAAACCAGATGTATAACACAGCCAGCGACCAGCTAAACCAACAGCTAACCGCAGCATGACGTTAAACCGCCCTAAACTCCAGCCTGTTTCTTAATCCTTAGGGTCCACCAGTCTAGACAGGACATGAAGGACTAATGTGAAAACCAAGCGACAGAAAATTTACACTCTCCCCTTGAGCTGCAAACAGAAAGAAGTATCAAAGGGTATAAATTCGTTTGGCTTTTTAATTTTTTTCACCTTTTGGGAGCATGGGCAGCACCCAGGCAGAGTCCCGTGCCGGTGCAGAGGGTTTGCAGCCAGTTTGCTTTGCCTTGTGCAGCTGCTTTTGAGTTGCCCATTTGCTCAGTAAATCGTGCTAAAAAGCCACTGAAAACCTGTCTTTTCCCTACCATCTCGGGGAGCCGGTGAAATAGGTTTTTACCGAGACCACCCCCAAAGCTAATGAGTTTTTCCTCCACCACTGGTGGGTTAAAAGCAAACTTGTGGCCAGTGGCTCAGGCTCAGCTGATGCAGGGCATCCCTTCAAGCAGGAGGTAATTCAGCATGTGATGGAAACTGTAGTAAATGCCACTGCTGGTGATGGAGCATTTCCCTGGCCAGGATGTGAATATAAGCCAGCGGGAACAGCCCGGCTTTGGGGCCAGACCCAGCAAGTCTTTTGGGTCAGTATAAAGCAGTCACACACTCAAGAACAAGTGTAACGAGAAGAATGTGCACAGCGGCTTCCCCAGTAGTTTCTGATCTTGTTCTGCCACGCTGGCTGTCCGCTGGGAGAAGGAGGTTTAGTTAATTAATTGTTACAACTAGCATGGAGCTATTCTTGCCCACGATGGTTAGCTTTTACTCCCCTTTTTGGTGCATCCAATTACTGACTCATTCATTCTCCAAGGCAGAGGCCACAACAAGGCACAGAGGCTTGAGGATGAGGGGGTGAAAGTCTAAGAAATGCCAGATGTCCCAAGCTCTATTTTTACCCTGGAGCTGTCTTAATATCAAGCAAACTCCTCGTCTTCTCCTATCCGTCAACCCATGGCTTCAAGGAGGTGATGAAGAGGGAGCATAGCAGTTACAAATATTGCTATGAATTTTATTTCTCCCTCCAGCTGACCCATCATGAAGGATGGGTGATGGGCTTATGCATGCCAAGATGGACAAGACTCCTGACACCGATCATGATGCAACGATCCCTCAACCTCTCTGCCCAGCCTTGGGCCATGGGTCCTTCAAACAAGCATTATCTACTTTGGGAAATCAATGATTTATCTGCCATTACTTAGCAGGGACGGTGAAGGAAAGGTGAGAGTGGGGTCACTGCTTCGGCGAGCACCAAAGCGAAGCAACGTCCCTGAATAATTCATGCTCCCTTTTTTTCTGTGGCATCTGGACACATCTGCTGTGTTCACCATCGCAGGCTTTTTCTTGGCTTACTCAGAAAATCATACTTTGGCAGCTGGGTACTGTTTCAAGTGGGTACTTTCCCTACAGCATTAACGAGCTGTGATTTTGTTACAAATAGGGATTTTTGTTCCTCTTTTGCTGATGTCACTCCATGATCCTGCAGGGAATAGCGCTCGGATCTCTGCAGCCTGATGAGCCCTATGTGCCCTTTGGGACAAATGTACTTGCAAGCGGGAGATTGTTTTTCCTTTTGCTGCCCAGATTTATATTTCACTGAAGTCCCGTATCGATCCTGCTGCCGCTGGGCTGAAAGCTCATTTTACTAAATGGGAAGAAAAACAGTTGCCCCAGCTGAACGCACACAAAATGGAAAATCCTGCAACAAACCAGCTCTTAAAAAAGGGGCCTGAACGATTTCGCTGAACCTCAAGGATGGCACTGCTGACATCGGAACGGGATGTAATTTATTTAGCCTGACCTTTCCCTGAAAGACCGCACTGGTGGCGTTATCAAGGACCCTTTCTACCACTTGTACACCCATTGCCAAGGTGACGTCCCGTTTCATGCGTCAGTCAGCAAAGATCGCATTCGCGCTGCTGTGATGCTTTGTTTGCTGTCCTGCCTGACAAGCTCTTGGCACGGTTTCAGCTTCCGCGGATGGCAGCTGCTCTGCGAGGGACCAAAACAGATTCAAGCTGGACGTTGTTTTAGGGAGTTTTACATAGACAGAGCATGGGACTGGACCATGGATAAGACGAAGCAAAGATGATGCTACTAGGTGTAATGGGACTGGCAGGTGACTGCAGCGCTGCACCCCATGCTCACCCCCCATCCTGTCTCACTTGGGATTTATGTGACCCCTCGTGGTGCTGGGGAAGCAGAGGCAGCTCACCAGTGCTCGCCGCAGAGGCTTGCCAAAGCGCAGCTGAGCTTGGGTGGTTGAGCACGACTGGTGGAACAGGTCTCACTGCTGCACAAAACCATCCAGTGTTTTCTTCTACCCTCCGAGAATTTTCCCAGCAGGTCCCTGGAGGAGATGGGGATGTTGGTGGGGAGGACGTGTCTGTCCTTCACATGAGAGCTTGTCAGCAGTGGGTACAATGGAAAGCAGGGAGGGACATGGTCCCAGTAAAGCTTTTCCCCCACTCCACCAAGGGATTGAAACTTCTGAACAAGGGGGATTTTCACTGCTGGTTCCCACAACTCTCAAAGGGACTTTGGTGATGGATGAGGACACAGGCTGCAGCTACAAAAGTCCCCAGACCCCATCAGCTTCTTATGAGAGACTCAGAGGTCTACAGTTATGGGATGGAAAATGAATTAGGTGGCTCACAGGGGCAAAGCTTGCTCTGCTTCAGATGTCAAGTTAGGAAAGCTTCATGGATGTTTCCCACATGTCTGTCCATTTCCCACTGCAGTCCTCCCAGCCTCATGGCGGGCTACACCCCCCTCCCACAGGTCTGATCTGAAAAAGGAGCCAGGCCCCACTTGGAGGACAGGACAGGAGATGCTCTTGGCCACAGACATGGCTCTCACGGTACCTGTGTTCTCCTCAGACTGGTTGAAGCCACAGATCTGGCAGATGCTGCGAACCCACTTGTTCATGTCGTCCTCGGTCTCAGCCACCAGGTAGAAGGTCCTGTCAGTGGTCTTGATGTCGAAGATGTAGCTGTCTTGCAGCTCCTTCTTGTTGAAGGTCAGGCCTGCGTCCACTTGCTCGCAGAAATTGAGGTTGATCACACGCAAAGGTTTCTTGGAGTGGTCATTTTTGTAGTACTCCAGGACATCGGGGTCACCACTCATCCGACCGCTGCGCAGGACAAACCAGCGTTTCTTCCATGCCTGAAACCAAGAAGAGAGGAAGCATGAACCCCGTTACTCAAGTCACGAGGGCCAAGAAACCCTGGCCAGGCAGAAGGTGACACAGATGGACATGACACCCCGCTGCCCCAGGATGCTCTGGGATGCTGCTCAGGACATCCCTGCAAGAGGGGCATAGACGGCACAGACTCAGCTCAGTTCATCAGTTCAGTGCTCAAATCCCACTCGTTATCTGGAAGAATTATATACCAAAATATCATGGTAGCTTAAGAGGACCCCAAGAAGGGCTAGTCTTGAGGCTTAGAGCAACCTTGCTACTACCCTACAGCCCAGCCACACTACCAGGACCCAAATACCCTTCCCTCCTGGATGTGAGATAATCTGTGGGGTGACGTTACTGGCAGCTGCAGTGCCGAAATGCCTTCCAGCAGCTCAGAGGAGCTCTGACACTTCAGACAGAGCACCCTGGGTATCAGAGAAACCCCTGAGAGCATCACAGCCTGTGTCTGCAGACACCAACCACGCCAATCTCATCTCTGTTTAAATGCCAGGATAGAAAGGCTAATAAAACCAATGGGGAATGGGTTCGGTCTTTTAAATATCAGGAATGATGCCAGGGAGACCCATGGAGAATCCAAGCTTCATTTGTTTTTCAGCATCTTCTGCTCCCCAGCACGCAGGAAACTCCTTAGAAAAGGGAAAGGTTATCATCGATTCTTCCAAGCACTGCTGACGGCAGCCCCTGGCCAAACCACCTGGGGAACGGACTCAGGGGCTTATGGTGTTTGAAGGAAACTGGCAAGATAAATGTCAACCATCATCCCTGGCACTGGGAGCTGCAGCCCCTCTGCTCTCCCCATGCCAAATGCAGTTGGAAGCTCCCACAGGAGGGGGAATAGCCACAACAAGAATGTGCCAAATGCTACAACTTATGTTACACAGAGAATCAAGAAGAATTGGGGGTGCGCTCTGCATGAGCATCCCAGTGGCTGCCGGAGGGATGCATGGGGTGAGGGACAACTTTGAGCTGCTCCCCATTGCAGAGCGATGCTGCCTTGCAGAGGGCTTGGCTCTCATGGGATATGGAGGGGAAGGAATATATCTAAGCTTAGTCCTTAAAACATCTGAGTTTGTTCAGGCTGCCTTTTAAGGCAGTGAAGGTCCAAGAGGTGCATGAACAGCATGGGCTGGATACAGCCCACATGGATGATGTGCGTTACCACCAGCGCTCCTGCACTGCCTGACACAGACCTCTGTTTGCACCAGAGGATGCCAAGGGAAGGGATGAGGTCTCCACTGTTCTGCCCCAGATGTGGACATTTGGTTTTTTAATGAGGTTTACCTTATTGGTTTTTTTGTTTTGTTTAAATCACCAGTTTTGGGGTTCATATGATTGTGAGAGGTTGGGTCATGTGGAAGCACATGATGTCCCTAAGAAGGAAGAACAAACAGCCACAAACATCTTTAGTAACCCAAGAGAGGCAGCAAGATGAGCAGTGTGCTGGGACCTCCATGATGCTCCCCCGGAGGTGACCACAGTCCTGTGAGGCTTTGCATATTGGTGATGGGCATATTCTAGATTTCAGCCAGTCAGCTGCACCAGGATCCCACAATTTTGGAAAATTTGGTGGCTGAAACAAGGGTAAGAAACTCCTGAATGATCTGATTCACATTGTACTTCTCAAAGGCTTAAAAATAGCTTTTGTTAGCATCTTTGTGATTTGTAACCAAATTAGTTTTGCACTAATTCTCAAACTAGCTCCCCGTGCCAGGAAAGCAACTTCAGTGCAATCTTCTGAATGCAGTGGAGCAGCAAATTGCTTAGCAAGAGGACGTGCCAGACTGGCAGATTTTGGCTTCATCCAGGAGACACTCACCCACTTCTCATCAAAACGGCTGCTTTTAGATGGGGGAAAAAAAGCACACAGCAGAGCTGCGTCCATCACAGAGGGTGAAAACCTGGTAAAATTTACCAGGCAGTGGCAATAATTTGCTAGTCCATTGTCTCCAAATGGATCACCCAAATCATTGGGAAGCAAACCCACAAGCATTTTTTCTAGCTCTAGGTGGAAAATGTCCCATTAGCTTCTTCCTATTAACACTGAGCCATTTCTTTGCAGATACTTGGCAGGACTAAGGCATGGGCACGCATCAGTGAGCGCGTCTGACAGAAGGTCGGGTTGTGCAACCACACAAACCACCACCTGAATGAAGACACATCCAACACCAGTTCTTGCTGCTTGGCTCGTTGCTTTCCAACTGTTTGGAGTCAAGTCTTGCAACTTCCCTTCATGGCTGACAAGTTATATTAAAAAACCCAGAAAGTACAGAAACTGGACTCCAGAATGTAGAGCCTTCATGGAAAAAAATGGGAGGAAATGCTGCAAGCAAGGCTGGTGATGCTACCACAGTTTCCTTTTTTATTGCCATTGTGAGAGCCACAACTTCTCTAGTTCTCTTTACTCTGTCTGGTAGCAATGGAAAGCCCCTCACAGTCAATATTTGGCAAACAGCATAACATACGCGGTCTGGGTATTGGGTAAACCCTAACATATGATAGTCATGAAAGAACTGCTCTTGCCAGGACAAAATTTCTTGGGAAGCTTCAGGAGCTGGAGTATCACTGGAGGATAGGACCATTGGACAGGGCAACAGCCCCACCAACCTGGGATGACCAACCTGTCCACCTCTGCCTGGTGCTCTCCTAATGATAAAAAGTCACTGATGTTCTTCTGACCCAGAAAAACAGCCCAGGGAAGCAGCCTCTGGACAGCCTGTCGTGGACAGGCAGCTGCAGGCAGCACTGCTGGATCCCACTGCACGTCCCCACAGCAGGACCAGACATTCCTGCCTCCTAAGATCAGCTGCTGAACCAAAGGAATACACGCTGACCATTAGAACAGAATGGAAGGAAATAATAAAGAAATAGACAGGAACCTTCTTATTTTGTGGAGATTTTCCCCATTTCTTGGAATTTTTGAGCACTCAGCTCAGCAATCTTTTTAGTTCTTCCCTGTGGATTTGCCATGTCTCCATTAGGAAAAGGGCTCAGCTTGTGTTTGCCAGGCTGGGGCTGCTCTTGGAGCATCTTCTGGCCCTAACGGAGCTTGCTTCAACATATAGTGATATGTGGCAAAGGATACGCAGCCTGCAGCATGCGGCCTGTCCTCCTGGGACATTCATTTCCCCATTCAAAGCTACCAATATAATCCAAACCTTCCACATTTAGGCTTCCCTAGAACATCACCTTCCTGCGAGAGGGTGATTTAAGGGTCTACCGACCACCGGCTGTGACAGCAGTAGGATGCATAGGATCCACATATGCATGGCAATTGCAGACCATGCTAAACCAGAGGAGGATGCAAACTCCATGTGAACCTACACACTCTGTTTCCAAGTCCACCTTCTCCTGCCATGGGGCTCTGATGGCCAACACACATCTTCACCTGAATTTTCCTTTTCTCCTTAATTCTATTTCTTGCTGGCTCCTTTGAAGCCCCTGTTGCTGTCAGCCCACTCCTGCCAAAACACTGTGCCTCACTGGCACGTGGTGTGAGCCAAGGGCTGTGTTTGTTTAACAGCTTCACAACAGAGAGGGGCCAACAGTTTAACAGCCATAAAATGGTGCTTTTGCAGCACAAATTTCCAGCTGTGTGGTCCTTTGCCTGCATCAGGTTGCTTCACAGTTCAATTACAGCTGCTAAAAGGCCTTAATAACACTGAGGAATATTTTGACGCTTGGCAAGTACATCCTTTGAAGACCTGTTTGTTAAAAAAATCGCCGATCATGCTGCCAGTGCAATGTAAATTCTCCCTGGATCGTGAGAACCATGACTGCTGCTCGATTGCTTTCCACCTCAACAGTTCCATGGCAAGTTAGAGTTTACAAAACGAACCCCTTTCCAGCTGGATGCTACCTGGAATTGGTTGTTTTGTGCGTTGGTGAGTTGGGTTGGCAGTGCTGCTGGGGTCACCGCCTGAGTGCACTTAGTGGGGATGCTCTGTGGGAGCTCAGGCAGAGGTTGGGGTCCTTCCCATCCCCTCTGCTGGGTAAGAAACCAGCAGAGCTCAACTGGAGAGGTGGTTGCTCTTGAGCAACCGAGATACCATCATGGGAGATCTCCTGACCACACCACAGTGAGGTCCCTGTTGTCCCCTGAGGCTTTCCTGATGGTGTAATGCTGTGACAGAGGTGGTGTCATCAGTGCAGAGGGCTCAGATTGTCCCTTGTCAGACAATCTGGGGACTCCAAGTGTGTAATAACCAATTAAGGACAGGTGAGACAGAAACTTTATTAACTATGATCATAGTGAGACAGCATCTCCCCCTCTGCTCCGCTGCCAAGTGGTTACAGAGACCCAGCCTACATATTGTTTCAGAAAAAAAGAAAGAGGTGAGGAAAATAATAATTTCAATGTTAGCAAAGCCAGACATCCGTCCCTGGGCAGCCTGCTAACTGCCACAATCCTAAGGAGCCAAACAGTAAATATACTGACAGTATGGAGAGATGCCTCTTGGTGGGACCTATGGAGTGGCCCACCCACTATTACCCTAGCGCAGAAGTGAGGAGCTGGAAACAGTCAGAGACTGTTAGCTCTTAGCTGAAATGAATGTTCTTTTAATTAGGATAAACTCCTGAGCCAGACCTCTGAAATCTTGCATATGAATAACTGTACCACCATACACTTATAGCATATATAGGGGGCAGGGAAGGGCAGGGAAGGGCAGGGAAGGGAAGGGCAGGGCAGGGCAGGGCAGGGCAGGGCAGGGAAGGGAAGGGAAGGGAAGGGAAGGGAAGGGAAGGGAAGGGAAGGGAAGGGAAGAGAAAAGAGAAATAAATACATTTTTCCCAGGAAATCTCTCTGCCCTGTTCCTTCTTCCCCCACTGCCACCTTTGTGCCCGTGAGTGCAGCACACCACCAGTGTGAAATAAACCTTCCAAAATCTGATCTGACACAAACCACAGGATCTAATCTGAGCTGGCAGGCGGGATAAGCAACCTAGCTGTGACATCAGGCAAATTTTTCACACTGGGATGAAGCCAGGGTCTGAGTGATTCGAGCAGGAAACCCCACAGTGGGGCAAGCAGGCACTTGTGTCCCAGATTCGCCCACAGCCAGAGAAGTCCCATGTGTTGGATGGCTCCTGCCATGGCCCCACGGCCACCAGCCGACAGCAGGGATGCCTCCATGCCTGCAGCAAGCCCCAAGCTTGTCCTAGCCCCACATGCCCCCAGTTTTCACCGTGCAGTACAGAGTGGTCTTGCACCCCATCAAGCACGTTTGCCCTCCGGCTCCTGGTGCATCTGGTGTGGCAGAGGAGCTCACACTCCAGGAGCATGTGAGAAGGACCACAATGACTGGACGGTTCTCACTGTTCTTCCCAGCCACTATGTCCTTGATGTCCCATCCCAGCTGCCACCACTTTAGCCATCCAGGCAAGATCATCCCTGGAAAAGGGGGACAGAGATGACAGGGGTATCCCGAGAGAAGATTTCGGGTGGCTTGGCTCACTCAGTGGTGTTATTATTTTTGCCATGCACAACGACGCTGACTGTAGCTGCTGGACTGTTACCCCACGCTGGAGCTGACCCTGCCCCATCCCTGCTGCCCTGCACAAGAGACACAGTCCCCTGCTGCAGCCGGTGCTACCAGCATCGGGGAGTGAAGCCACATACAGGAGGATTGTAGAATAACCTATTGGTGACCTGTATAATAATGTTGTCTTCCTCTGTGTCCCTAGGGGCTTTTTATCTCATCTGATGGACAGAAGGATGCTGGCTTTATTATTCATGCAAGAACGCCTCTCCCCTCCCTGTGTAAGTGCTAACTCAATGGAAATGCGGCTTGGAAGATTTGCAAGCAGCAAGGAGGCCCCCCATGTCTGCTCAGGTAATGGTCCTGCTGGCTGACTGCCACACAAAACCTCAATGTCCCTGAGCCCAAGAACAAACAGAAGCTCCCTGATCCCCCTCCTGCCCTTCCAGACCCTCCCCCCCCAGCTCTCCAAGCAACTTCTCCTTGCCCACTGCCCACTCACAGCACCTTTTGACATGATGCTGAGAACAGACAGGTCCCAACCCCACTCCTCTCACCCTTCAAAGGGATGGAGACTGGTCCCTGCTAATCACATGTCTGCTGTGGCCGAGTTCACAGCGAGTTTGTTAGCAGCATTGCTCTGGGGGAGGCTTGATTGGCAGCGTTAATAACGCCGCACTGCAGCGGCAAGACCCTGCAGGGCACAGGAAACCTTGCTGGGGTACAAGGCAGCTCTTCCTCGGCTCACTGGGGGATCGAGGGAAGTAACGGCGATGCAAAAAAACCCCAACCCAGCGTGTATCTCAGGCTGTCAACTGACCTTCCCTCCTGGGATTTTTTTTCCCCACTGTTGAAGGTATAATTAAGGTTCAGAGCACACACTGAATCGCTGCGTGCAAAATCCACCTGAGGGTGATGCAGCTGGCACGAGACTTCCCGCAATGAGCATCACTCATGACTGACTGAGAAAGGGTTTTAAGGAGGTGAGGCTCAAACACAGACTAAAACCTATTTGCAAGATCATTTAAAACCCCATAAGCTTCAAAAATGGCTCCTGCCTTCAGAGGTGTTTGCTACCAAGGAAGGAAGGAAGGGGTTGGGATGGCTTCAAGTTAAAAGTATGCTGGTGTGAGCTGGAGGACCTGCTCCCCACCACCACACTCTGTGAATGTGATGGGTGACAAAGCAGTGACACAAGGTGGAAAACTTTTCCCTTCATATCTATTTTACAGGAGTTCTCCAGTTGGGAAGATTTCAGTAGCTCAGTGTTGCATGGTCAATCTTAGGAAAATAAAGATGTCTCTCTGGGACATGAGGGAGCTGATTGTGTTCCTGCTGGGATGATGGAGCACCTGATTAAGGATGGGATGGAAAAACAAAATGCGAAGTCGTGAGGTTGTACTTACACCACCAGAAAAGCCGTGACAGTCTCAGAAAGAAGGACACAGGGAAACCCTGGGGTGGACCAGGGGTGCTCCTGCCTAGAGAGTGTAGAGACGATGGAGCCAAACTCTACTGGGAGATGCACGCGGGCAGCATGAGAGGCAATGGGAAAGTCCCATTACATGTAAGGAAAAGGCTTCACAATGAGCGGTGGGACAAAAAAAAATCAATAGGTGGAGTGAAGTCCATCCTTGGAGATATTAAAAACCTGCCTAGACAAGACCAGAAGCAATGCGATTTACTTTCAGAGTTGGCCCTAACTTCAAGCTGACCCCGCTTTGAGCAGGAGATTGGTTTGGAGACCTCCAAAGGTCCTTTCTGACCTGTTATCTCAAAATCTAAATTGCTTTTCCATAATTAGTCCAGCTTTCAGTCAGAAGTGTTGAACTTGCAGTACAGAGACGTGATGAAACTGCTCAGACCGCGAGCCCTGACGTGAGACGGGTGCAGCCACCCGGTGAACACCCGTCCTCAGCATTTAGCATGAGAAAGGGCAGCACCAGCATTTTCTAACTCTACTTGAGTAAAACAACCTTTTCTGGGTAATTCCTTCTGCTGAAAGCTGCAAGGCACCTTTGCAAGCAGGAAGGTGCTGGGAAAGCATGGGGTCCAAAGGAGCAAGATGGAGCCCAGCTCCAGCACAACTCCTGCCCCAGGGCTGGCCACAAATGGTCCATGTGCAGGGCCTGACCGCGTCCCTGCTGCCGTGCCATGGATTTTGTTATCTGGAAGTATTTCCTGCAATTCAGCCTTGTCCTGTATTCCACTCTGTTATTCCTAGCTGAAATCGCTACCCCGGTCCCGCTGTGGCACACCCTTTGTGGGGGGACCAGAGTGGCACCCAAAGGAGGTGCAGGCAGGTGGGTGCCCCTGTGTGGGGACGGGCAGAGACAGAGGCTCCCCAGGGATCTGCAGGACACCCGGCGAAGGGGTGAGATAACACCACCACCACCTCTTCCCCAAGCCCCCATCAGCCAACTCGAGAAAAACAGCACGGCAAAAAGGACCACGTCCTACAAAAGCAACGCTGCAGGCAATACCCCTGAGGCCCCGAAGGGATTGCAGTGAGTCTCCAGCTGACTGTTTAGTCTGGGTCTGATCCAGAAGCCAGGGCCACTAAAGGGATTTTTCATCCTTGGCCTCAAGGTGCTTTGTTTTCGTCAACACCGGTCCCAAGGGTGATTCCCAGCCCCTACATCTGCCCTGGCCGCATCCTGCCTCGATGCTGGAGCAAGCCACAGAGTGATGGCACTGCCATATCACCTTGCCAGGCATAAGCATGTGGCTCTGCCACATGAGCAATGAACTGAGCACAAAGCTGCATGGTCCTCGTTCCCCACCATCACCACCACCGGGGCAGCACCGTGGGGGCTGGCTTGCACCTTGCTGCCTCTTCAAAGGCTGACACGGACAAGGGGCTGCAGCCACCGAACAAGACAGTGCAGCAGCTTATTATGTGGTATTATATTTATCATATATCTTATGATACTATAGTTACATGTATTTTAGATGATGTGCACGTCAAGACTAGTGTTCTCAAGTCTGTTTGCCAAGCCCAGCCACCACGACTGACCACACTCAACTCTAAGGAGGTGAGCAAGAGCCGACCAACCCGCCGGGGTAAGGCAGCCCACGCCATGCAAGCACGCCAACAGTGACAGCAGAGTTTGCTTTTTCAACTTTGGGTTTCTGCAAGAAAAAGCAAACTGCTCAGAGATTTTTTTTCCCTCCTGAGACTTTGGTATCAGGCTCTGATAAGCGCTTTCCCGGCCATTACACAAGCAGGGCTGGACATGGGAATGTGTCATGAACAAATGACTCTTGAACACAGCATTTTGATAACTGAGTTTTTCTAGCTTTCTGGCCTCTGCAAGAGCAAAATAAATCCCACAGCACTGTCAGTGATTTCCCTTCCCTCGCCTCTAGCTTTGGGCTACCCCGAATTGCTATCCCAAGAAGAGGGATCTGCACCCAAAAGCCCCCACACAGTGCTGGCAGGGGCCATGGATCCTGGCCCAGACTTCCTCTGTGAACATAACACCAGTCTGCCCTCTCAAAACTCACTGCAGGGATGCTTTGCCCCATGAGTGCCCAGTGATGGGCTTCGTGAGAAAAAACGCTGCTGCCCATCCCCCCTCTGCCTTCTCTTGGAGGTTGTGGCTGCTCTCCCACCCTGTGTCACCTTGCACCAGCCCTCTGCGACATCCAGGAAGATGCTCAGGAGAGGATAAGGTTCACTTTCACTGAGCTTGGGCTTGGCTGTGAGATATTTTCCAGGCAGGCAATTGCATTTTGGTGTGGTGGGGTTTTTTTGTCCCAAATCCATGAGCATCCACGAGCCCCAGAGGGAGATGGGGAAGGGTCCACTACAAGAAAAAGGTTTCCCAGCCAGTGAACCCTTTCTAGACCCTAAACACTACTTGTGTTTCAAAGCAAAGCTGATTTAAAATAACGCTTTTGAACCAAAAAGAGATTTGAAAAAGCCAATTTGAAGCTTAGTTTCAATCATTTGGAGATAGGCATCCATGTCAGCTTTAGCAGTGAATCCCATTATTAAACTGCTCTGCCTGCAACCTCTCAGGTGAAGGCAGATGGAAATACAGATGGACATAAAGGTGGACAACAGGAATGAGAGGTGTGTCAGGATGCTTCCCCCTTTCCCTGGCACGCTGCTTCCTTTGTTTAAAGGTTGCAGAAGAAGGCTCTTACATATTGAACCCCTCCGGAGATTACCAGTTTCTATGCACAGCAAGAATCACTGGATCCCCCGTTTGGTCTGAGATGATGAGCTGGAGGTATCGTGGCACTGAATACGATAGTAAAGTGTTGGGCAGTTTCTCCCATAACCTAAAGGACTGGTCTCCTGGTTTCTCTGGCTTGTAGCAGGATATTTGGGATAGGCTTGCCTTTCCAGGGATGATTTCTAATTTTAGAAAAACTCTGAAGCTCGTTAATTTTCAGCCACTTTAATGAGCTGTCCCATTGTCTCCATGTGTAACCGCCTCCAGCTGGACAAATCTCTGCATGAGGGAGATGATGTGACAAAACCGCACTTGTTGAGCACGGTGGTGCCCAACTCCTCCTTTGTGAGAAAGACAGTTGCACCCTTGGCGTGTCGGTTGGGAGCAGAGCGAGGGGTATTGCAACTCCCCAAACTTCCACCTGGCACACAGGGATCGGCACAGGGTCCAGTCAGAAAAGGTTTTGCAGAGCTCAGGTTTGCTTTAGTGAAATGTACTCCTTCAAAACTCTCTGTTTTTACCTTCCCCAGCACATTCCTACAAACCCTCTGGAACATAACATCGGATCCCCGGGAATACCATGGAAATTGGGTATCCTCATGCCTTTACAAAATCTGGACCTTCATCTCTCCCTGCTGTAGCTTTTTTGTCAAGGAAACATTACGAGGGTAGCCCCAACGTGAGACGCTGTCCAGATGTTATGGGAAACATCATTAGGTCAGAGATGCCAGACTGGAAGAGAAAAGGCAGATGAGGAAGGAAAGCAGCGAGCTAACCCAGCCAGGGCTACTCAAATCTGTGGCAGTGGTGCAGTCCTTACCTTGCCTTCTGGCTGCCAAGCTACTAAATCAATCCCTTGATCCCTTGGCTACAATCATGCTGCCTCTATGTTTTTTTCCTTGAGGAAACTTTGCCTTTTTATGTCTAGTTTATGTCTAGCTGAGGTCAACTTGCACGTGTCTGCATGAGCTGTTTGCTCACAGCAACAATAAATTTTTGACACAAAAAAAAGTGCTCATCTCTAGCTATCGGTTCAGGTATTTAAGTGGCTTTGGTGCACCCAGAAGGATTCTCTTTCAGAGGAAACAAAGCCATTTATCCCTGTCCAAATGTGCTTTGGCTCTAGTGGGGATGCATATGTAGAGCTACTATGGGCCTGGAACACCGGGATGTCCTCCCATTGGTACCAGACCCAGAATACACCTTCTGCCCCCAAAATACAGGAGGTTCAACACCTTCAAGCAACTAATCTGCTCTTGTGGAGGCAAGGCGCTTCCTTTTGACCATGACGAATGGTAGACTTTATGTCCCCATACATATTATCTTCAAATAAACCCAAGTTTTTGTGAACAGGTTAAGATTAATCAAATTTGAGCAGAATTGCTGCAGCCTGAGCCAAACCCAGGCCTTTTGCAAAGTAAATGGTGAGAAAAGTGCATTCCTGGGACTTGGCACCAATCACACATTCAGTTCAGGCTTTATAAGACAGCTGGGAACTTTCGGGTGGGACAGTGGGGTGAATGAGAGAAGGCAATGGGAACACTTTTAGTCCAAAGAGTGAACAAGTGAACAAAGAGTGAACAAGTGAAAAGTGGGTCAGGGGCAACCACATAGGGAGACCAATGCATGCCCAATTCGGTGGCTTGGTGCTCCTCCTGTAGCCATCCCAGAGGAAGAACCACACAAACACACACGTGCACACCAGAAGCATATCAGATGATAGTTTAGATGAAGGGGGAGGAGAAGCAGCCCTGTTGTGTCTGTGAACTACACAAAAATGGAGGAATTGGTCTGATTTGGCTCCTGTTGAACTCACAGTCTCCCAGATAAGCCTTTGCATCTCACGGTAGCTAGCTGAGCAGCATGGTCAGCATCACCACTGCTGGTACACAGCAGGCAACAAGGATGATCAAGGGTCTGGAACAGCTTCTCTGCAAGGAACTAGTGAGATAGCACCCCTCAGTCTGGAAAAGAGTCAGGATAGGAGAGACACTGAGGAAACCATCAATGGCAAGGAGAGGGTGGTGGAGATGACCTACTCACTCTCACCTAATACAAGAATGATGGGACATCACAGGAAGGTAACGGGAGTCAGAGCACACGAAAGGAAACCTTCCTTTGGGCAACACAGAACTGGCCCATGGGACTCCTTGCTGAAGGACATTCTGGAGGCATCAGGTTTAGCTGGCTCCAAGTGGAGACTGAGCAAGATCACGGAAACAAAATCCCCCAAAGGTTACTGAGTGCCATCATGTGCAGCAATGGAAAGCTGCACTGAAAACTGTTGACAACAGGGAAAATATTAGAAGGAGGGAATCTTCCCTAGATGCCTACTTACTGGCCCCTGTGTAACATTCAGCACTAGATGGACTTGGCTGTGACCCTCTATGGATGTTAAATGTGCCAGGCTTGGAAGGAGCAAGGGAGACAGCATTGTCCGCACCAACCCTCGTGGCAGAGCCCACCCATCACAGCTTCACATGCTGCCCTGGCCCTGCTCTGGGAAACATGGGCGCAGTTGGCATTTTGGCGAGACAGAGAGGCAGGAGGCTGTGAGGCCAAGCACATTAAATGTGGGCAAGAGTGAGAAGTGGAGCTGAAAGCTCCTATGAGAAAGGCATGGAGACCAGCGCCAATGGCACTCATTTACCTGTGGACTGTTTTTTCATGGCTTTATTGATTTTGAGACCTGTGGTTCATTCCTGCAGCTTAAAAGGACACCCTAACGAGTGGATTCCCTGGTGCTTCATAATGTATAAGCTCATGCAAAAGCCTTTCCTTAGTTAAAAGAGGATTTCTCTCCTCTTCCAGCTCACCCTTTTAGATGAAAGCTGTAGAGAGCTAATTATCTCATCTTGCTGTCAGGCCCCTCTGAAACCTGCTGAGGGATTTACTGGTTTCCAGGCGACACTCACAGAAGGCACATGCACATCCAGATGCTGCCCGAGGCTCTGGATCAGCCGTGCCGAGCTCACATCCCCGACTGCTGCTGTCCTGGCACGCTCCGTGCTGGGGCACTTCGTCTCACGAGCCGGAGGGCAGTGGAGGATAACTCGGGGTGTGCATGGGGACAACCCCAGATCTGCACAACACAACATTCTGAATCTCACTCGTTGCACAGCTGGGTTGAGGGTGGCCAGCTAAAATACACAGAGTTCTGGTTTTAAACCTGCCACAGCGAGGCACATCTCTCCAGATGTCCCCAAGAGCCGAGACATCTGTCAGTGACAGCAGTCGGTTGGGGCTTGTGTTGAGTCCTCACATCTCTTCCAGTCCCACAGCCCTGTGCCTACAGAAGGAAATTTTGTCCAGGTTCCCCCCCTTACCTGTATGAATTGCAGACTCAGGCAGTCCAGGCCTCCTGAGGTCCCTTCCAACCTGAATTATTCAATGATCCTATGACCATAAACAGATTTTTTCTATAGCGCAGGCTCTTAATTAACTGCACATTTATGTCCATATGGGCCCCAGTAACCGCTCATTGGTCCTCATGTATAGCCACCATCTCCAGAAAGAAAAAGCAAGGAGGGGGTTGCTCCCAGTCTGTCACTTTGTAGCTTTGGCATCTTGTGAAGGGCTTTTGTGATGCCTTTTTCCACTAGACTGGAGTGTCCTTAGCACGTTTGCGGGTAGAAAATATCACAATCATCGGTGTACTCCAACCTTTCAGCTCTTCCAAAAAGCTCACCAGCTGCCAGGCTAAGCATTTTCTGTGCTAAACACCACTTCTTGAATACTTTCATGTTCCCTTTCTTCCTCTTTGGCATCGACATTAGTAGCCAGCTACTCTGACATGTTTTGCCATTGCGGTATATAAGGAAAAATAAATGCACCTCCTATTCCTTCATTTAGACATCGAGGGTCACTAGCTGTTTCTGCCGCAGCCGCAACTCGCGTCAGGAGCTGCTCATGCGGTTTCTTTCTACTAAACCCAGCAGCCCCTGCATTTGGTGATTCACTGCCCCTTTCCGTAGGGACAATCTTAATTTCTCCTCCTTTGATGTACAATTTTGCATCGGGCTGTCTTCTAACACACTTTTTTTCAAATGGGCTCTGCTTGCCAAGTGATCCAGACTGCCCCATCTGATGAATTTTTCTTCAACATTTACCGTTCCATTACCCTTTGTGCCACCGGCAGCTTCTCCCCGCAGGAGCCATCGGATCTGCTTCACTTAGAGAAATGCTGAGACCTAGAATTAATCCTTGAAAAACGGCACGAAGAAAAGCCACATCTGAAGGTGACATCCTTCTGGGATCTGTCAGGTTTTAATTCACTTGCCTCGTGCTTGAGGCTGCCCTCGCTACCCTAGAGCTGACCATTAACAACTGTGGGCTCCACCACTTGGCCCAGGATTGATGTTGGGCATTGAGCTCCTGCTGACTAGGGAGTCTCTTCTGAATATTTCTTCTGCCTTCTGGACTGGAAGTAACTCCCTTATTCAGGATTAACCTAATCCCTTTCTCCCTGTATCTGGAAAGCTGTTGTTTTGTTTTTCCGTGCTTTGGTAGAAAGGTGAGAAGACTGCTACTTCCAGGACCTCCACAAACTTCCCTGCAGGAACTTTGCATACAGCTCTGCTCACCTTTTCCTCATATCCCTGATTTTCAAATCTCTCCATTGTTCTTCATCACTGACTCCTGAAAATTAAGGGGAAGTGGCCACTGAGAGTTTTAGCTGAAGCAGAAGGCTTTAGGAGAGGCAGTCTCCAGAGACCATCCACACAGAATTTGGAAGAGAGCAAGGAAAGTCCTGGTCATCCTCGTGGGAAGAGACCTTCTCCAGAAGGTAGCACCTCAAAAGCAGATGGCTAGGATCTGAGGGATGCTGTGACAGTGTACAATTATGCACTGGAAGAGTCCATCATGGCCTTCAGGAACAGCAGTCAACATGGTGCTGGCACTTTATTAACCGCATGTCTGCCCCAGCCGTTGTCTTCTGCCAGCAAGCAAAGCCTGGGGAAGATATTCCTGACCACAAATAGTCTGTTTGGCTTTGGGAACTCAAGTGCAGAATAAGTCACTTGACAAACAATAGTATGGTTTAGCCAACAAAGATGAGAAGATCAAATTGATGAGAAGACGGCCTGTTCAAAGATAACATACTCCTAATGCATATTCATGTCACTATTGTTTCCTAAAATCAGAGCCTACAGAAGCCCTTGCAATAGTTTATTTGTGATGCTACAGTGTTCCTGGCTGTTCCTACTTCCTGCACGACCAACAACACAGTGAGAACATCAAATACTCTGACTGACCTGAAGGATGCCCACAAATCTGGCTGATCAGGGCAGAAAAATAACCCGGGGTCATGGTAAGAGATTGCCTTGTTTAAAGACTTCTATAAACCCAAGAAAGTCAAAGGGGAATAAATCAGCTGAGGTGCTGAAAACCACTTTACAACAGCTGAGAAGCTACTGGATGAACAGGACTGTGTAGTGTGACCTCTGTGGATTAGCCTTTTCTCCTTAAATTTAAATTATTCCATTAGAAGTGGCTGCAGTCAGACACAACTGAGGTAGTCTGCTGTTCCCCCTGACTGATCACACAAGCCTCATCTCTTTGGAAACTCAGCTGGAAGCCCAGCTTGAAGCCCACGTGCTTCAGACTTCAGAGGAGTGGACAGGAGGGTGGTTTCTAATTCCACACCACCACCGCCACCCCACAGCAGCTCTGCCATCTGCTTGTTAATGTCTGTTGAAAAGCTGTTAACAACACTTACAAATTAGCTCTGTTTTGGCCTGATGGCAGGGATACACTCACGGGTGGAGAATGATGCCCACCACCTCTCCCTCCACTGGAATCCCAACGGCCACTGACCCAGCTGCTGACCCTGTCAACTGCTGAAAAGCCTTTCCAAAAGCGGCAAACCTCTCTCCTTTCATGTATTATTAAAATCCTCACTGGTTAATTTATTAGGGTACTCTGCGCTGGGAAAAATGACCTCTTTGTTGACCCACTTAAACATGCTCCGCTCCAACACAAAACCGTCAGAAAGGCTAAGGGGAGAGCCGGGGAACTTGTGTGCAGACTGATGTCCTTTGTCTCAACGAGACAGCTCCAGGATGGATGTGCTGGGACTCCCTGGCACGAGAGCAAAGGGCTAGACACAAGCCTTCACAGACCAAACCACAAAGGAAACATTCAGCCCCTACGCCACACGGACACAGCCAGAGAAACAAGACTCCTTGGTCCTTCTTCCTACGCAGCTCTCTTCCCTCCCTCAACCTGTGGGTTTGGGGAAGAAACCTTGCCTCCGTCCCGTGCCGGCTCCTATAAAAGTGCAAATGGAAAATGTGACGATGGGTGGTGGACAACCCCATCCACACATTCCGGGAATCACCATGCTCATGAGACAGCAAAGACGCATCCTGGACATCCTCCAGGTGAAGGTGTCCAGACCTGCGCCAGGACTGCCCTCTTCTCTGGGTTTCTCCAGCAAGGGAATCACTAGATTTGCTCCACAGCAATCCCCGATGCAAAATTGTATGGGGTGTGGAGCACTGCAGGGCAAAACTGGATAAGCCAAACTGACAGCGTAAACAGCACTCAGCACCAAAAGCAGCCCTGTAAGTGAAATGAGCAGGATTAGCTGTCATTAGGTCTTGTTTTTCCATTAGTGTCATAAAGATTAAGCTGCTCTCCTCCCATAAAGGTGGCCAGCAAGGCGCTCAGAGCCCACAGGACTCTCAGGCTATTAGACAGGACACAAAAGCTCCGTTTGCTTCATCATCACTGAGAAAGTGCCTGGAAAGTGCAGCGAGGACAAAAAGACTCTGCAAGGTGCCTTCGGACCTTGGCGGGGGTGGGTGGTTTGTGAGCTCCAACCTTGCCCTGACTATCACACCACATTCCTGCCGTTTTAAAGCCGGAATGCTGTGTGCTGGGGCTTGTTCTCAATGATGCTCTTTATCTCAAGCAAATGGGCTGCTAATTAACTTTGATACTAAGGGCACATCTAAAGGGGGTACACACCTAAACAGTGTGCCCTTTAGAATTTCACCCCTTAGGAGAAGACCTGGAGAGAGACCTTGGAGATAGACATGAAACACATTAATCCCTGCCTATTCTTAGCTTCATAAAGCTCATATATCCTGGGTGTTAGATGAGATAAAATACACAGAATGGGACTGAATAAACTGCAGCAGAAAGCTGAATGCGAGATCGGGAGATAGGAGTCTGTGAGATCTGATGCTGCAGCTGCCATTAATCTGTCAAAAACCCTTGGAGAAAGGGCTTTTACCCTTGTTGTGCCACAGTTTTCCAGGTGCCAAATGAAGACCCAATCTCAGATGGATGTTACAACAAAAAAACGACTGCGCTGCTATCTGCAAAAGTACTTTGGGGGTGGAAACTGTAGTTATGTGATGGGTGTGGAGTAATTTTTCTGCCTGCAACCATCCTGCAAACTGAGAGGTAGAAAACAGCGTGTGGGAACCTGAACCTGCAGCAAAGAGGGGTGGAAAGAGCAGGAACCAATGAGTCTTATTGCAGCATGTGTTAATCATCCCTCTAGAAAAGGGACTGGGATGGGGGTGGAGGACTTGGCAGCTGGGGGAAATGAGGGGTCCGAGACGTATTTGTAATGCTAACTCACATCTGGGATCAATCCTGGGATGGGAACACAGTGTCTGGCCCAGGCAGGCCAGAAGTGAATGTTCTTTGTGGCCAACCTGCATGAAGGACCTGACCTGCTGAGCCAAGTGTGGCCTTCAGAGCCCCTGGGGCTGTGGACTGCTGCAGATGCTTTCCAAAGGGAGTGGAGAGTTTCTCTGCATGATTTACTTGGATGCTGAGAGGACCGCCCTGCAGAGGCTGCCAGGAAGAACAAGTCCAACTCTCACTGGGAGCCCTCATCCCCGAATCCTTCAGTGAGACAAGCTGAGCTGGTAGCCTGGTGGCTCAGGCAGGTGCACAGTGAAGCTGAAAGATGTTTTCCCCTCCACTTCGGGATGCTGAGCCTCCACCCCAGCCTTTCTTAATTCAGGTTTTCCTGCTTAGCTGATCCCACTCACACGTCTCTCCCACCAGTATAACCCACTGTACTTCAGTGCAGTTATCCCTGGTTCACAGCACCGAGGTGTGGGCATGGGCACACAGGCACGCCCCAATCAGGGATTGTACCTGCAGGCACTGTGATAAGAGTCACCATATTCCTGTGCAGCAGTTTGCAAACTCCTTTGGAGACCGTTCACCTTTAGAAACCAACATTACTAAAATCTGGACTTCTTTGGCCGTGCTGGAGGATGAGGATACACAGGGTACGTGGCTTTCCTGCCCCAGCTTGCATAGGCTGTTTGGTTTGGGAAAGACAGGGAGTCTGTGCTGGGTTAAAATACCCCAGATTCCTTTGCTGGGTGTTTCCAAGTACATATATATGTATATATATCCCGCAGTATGCAAGAGGGCTTTGCTTTTTCTGTGAGCTTCATAAATCCACCAAGCATCCCTGCACTCCCAGTCCAGCCTAATGCTGCCCCACCACGCTGCTGCAGGTGGTTTGTGTTGACTCTTTGGGTGCCCTTTGCAAGCTCAAGTGGTTTCTGCAGCTGAGTAAATAGGAGAGAAGCCTATCGTGGATCCCTGCCCTGTCTATGCGTGGCCTCCTTGCCCTCCCACCGGCAAGGATGAGCAATGAAGACCCTGCTGGGCTCTCCACCCTGAGCAAACATTGGAGAGCGGCTCTCCTTCCTGGCAAGGGTGGGCTCCATGTGTAGCCCAGGTGCTCCTGATGGCTGCTCTTAGCATCCAGGGGTGCAGAAGAAGTCCTATGCCAAGCCAAGGATGTCTCCTTGCTTCAGCCAGCAAGGTCAAGTGACAGATTATAGCAGCAGGGGCATGGAAGAATGAAGGCTGGGGAGATGTCAGCAGGACCAGGCTGGGCTTCAAAAGTTGTACCATGTCTAGAGATAAGGCTTATTAGTGCTTTTTTTTCTATGGGGGAAAGCACGTCCTCCCTGCATAGATGAGTTGGCGCTGCAGGTCTGCAGAGGGGTTTGAGCCTGGCAAAGCTCAGTTTCCATCTTCACCAAGGAGAAAACAGGAGAGGTAAGCCCAGGGAAGGGCCATCAGACAGGCAGCCACTGACGTCCACAGAGAGCAGTCCTATATTAGCTGATCCGTGGGTTCAGCCAAAGGGCCATGGGGCCACCTCCAGCCTGCACTCAGGCAAACAAGGCAAGGAAGGCATCTAGACCCCACGGAACCCAGCACCTCTTCTGGCTTCATATGCCACAGGCACCTGGATTTTCTATCCCTCGTTTGGTTTTCTGCAAAGACGGCACCTCCTGCAACACCAACAGGGCCAGGTGCCACGATCCCAGGAAAACATCAATAAACTGGAGGAAATTCAGAGAAGAACAAAGCAAAATATTATTACGGAGTCAGAGAGACTGACTTTCTGAGCTAATGTGTTTAGCTTGGCTTAACAGCAGCTTAGCAGGGGCTTGGCAACTCAACTGTCTGCAAATATTTGAAGGGTGTAAACACCAAGGACAAGAGGGAAATCACCGAGAGGGTTTTACAGAGCAGGATGACAGGAATGAAGTGAAGGCACTAACCCACCATGATTGCTAACTGGGGCTTAGGTCTCTCCATGTACAATTTGTTCAAGCTCCTTCATCTTATAGCTGCTCTATAGGTCTCTGTAGCATCTGCTGCGCTGCAATGGGACGCACAACCCTTACATTGGGTTTCATCTCTGTGGATGCCGACAAGGGGAAGGTTTCAGATGTTGGTGTGATTTTAAGCTCACCAGAGCAAGGTCAAATGGTATCTAACACCACACAGCCCTGCTCCCAGCAGGTCTTCAGGCTGCTCAACAAGCACATTTCCCACCTACAACCTGTTTTTCTCTTTGAGTACCACCAGCTTCAAGTCTAAAGCACAGGGATGAGTGATGATTTTTAGTGGAAACCTCAGAAGCATAGACATGGCAAGGAATATTTTGCTAATCTGTATCAATTCTGCAAAATTATTTACCTGGGGAAAACATCCTTCAAGCCTCCCTTCAAGCCCCTGAAACACTTAATTTTAGCGTTTCGTAACTATATTTGTATTTTTCAGTTCAAAGTAACACTTACTTTCCAATGGGAAGGGTTAAAACAATAGTTCCAAATAAAAATATTTAATTTACAGTCAAGAGCAACATTTATTCATCTTTCAAGCAAATTCCTCCTTCAGCTTCGCAGAACTGCCAGAGAAACCCCCTAAAATAAGCCATTATGTCTTATAAGGTGACTCCGAACTGTTTTGACTCCCTGTAGTGATGTCGCTAAACCCCAGACGAGAAGGATATATTCCAGTAGGCACAAAAAAGTTGCTTACGGGAGGGAAGATTCAAATTTAGAGTGGCTGCCTATCTATAAATAGTCTGCAGAACTAAAATACATTCCACTTTGGCCTCATAAACACTCCTGCCTTTTATAGTTGAACCAAATATTTGGTTTCTATAGTTATAACCGTGAGTACCCAGTGGTCTTTATTTTTAATCTGCACAGTGTTTGCATGAAAAGCAGGTCGGTGGTTTGTGGGGACCTCGGTGGAGTCTGGACCACAGGTGCATCATTAAAAATAAACCTGTGAACAGCACAAAAAGCTCTCCCTGAAGCATCCAAACGCACCGAGGTTTGCTTGTAAACAGCATTTGGCTTTTAGATGCTGCACTAAGTGCGCCAAGAGTGAAAAAGGCCAAGGAACTGGTGATTGCTAATATAATAATGAGGCTCTGTCCTACTAATCTGATGTTCTCAAAGCACTTTGCAAGCATTAATCATCCTCCCAGTGGGGCAGGTTGGGGATCATCACTCTGAGCACGTTACACGGCACAGGGCAGCTGGGGAAGAGCTGTGCATGGCCTGAAAGATCAGGGATGTCCAAGGAGGGAGGGTCTTGCACTGCTTTCTCTCTCTCTCTCCCTCTCTCTCTCTCTCTCTCTATTTTAAAAAGTCACGGCTGCCTCCCAGAAACTTGCCTTCAGAGGGGCCTATTTATCTCTCTGACAGCAATACACATGGAAGCCCTATTATTCAGCGTTTAATAAATCAAATACCCATCCACCAGCGTTACTGATGGAAGGAAAAGGGAATTAAAGGTGACCTGCTTGGCTTGGAGATCATAGGATGCTTCTCCATCCACTTACAATAATTTAAGGTCATTAAATCCTGTTCGTAAGAACTAAACAGTTTTCAGTTATCTTCGTGTCCTACCTTAGAGGGGATCTTGGTAGGAAGCTGGGCTTCCCAAGGGATGCCTGGAGGTGATGGTGCAGACTGAATGTCTCTGTCCTCCCAAGCAGCAAGCCTGAAAACCCAGTCCTGTGCACAGGCAGCGCTTTCACCCCAAAACACCTAAAGTCAGCTTCTTAGCAAAGCCACAGCTGTTTCACTTAACAGATCTGAATTTATTATCACACTGGACATGACAAGAGGATGACGGGGCAGCAAGAGTGACAGGTAAATCAGCCCAATCTCAGTGTCAGCAGGGCTGGGCTCACACTGGCCAGCCAAGGACCCGTGCCCCCGGCTCATGCTCAGGATCGAAGGACATCCTCATCCCACAATCTGTATTGTCTTCTGGCAGGAGATGCGACTCACACTTGCTGATGTACATGCGGCACGTTCCTGATGGGCTGATGGGACATCTACGTGCCAGCCAGTTGTGTGAAGCTGTGTCCACCTGGGATGAATGCCTATTTCAGCTGCCCTACACAGCTACAGAAACATAAGGGAAAGCCACATTGGGCAAAAAGCACCTGGAAATCGCAGGGATTTATTATGAGAGGGAGAATCTTTCAAATTGCCCCAAAAGGGCAAGTTTCTGTGTAACACATGCAGTCCCGACCTCTTGCTCTCTTGGAGCAAAAGAGTTCTGAATTATCCCAGGCTGGAGCTGTCTGCACGGTGCTGGATGTGAAGCACGGGAAAGTATGGGGGGAAAGAGCTGGTACAAGCTTGTGGCAGGGGGGCTGAAGACATCTGACCGCATCTGCTCGTGGGAGGAGAGTAGCCACCGCTCCCTCCCTTAAATTCATCCAGGAACAACATGGAAGTTCCAGGTGAGATTAAAACCCCTTTCCCCAGCTTTTTTTTACTCATGCAGTGCTCTGGGAAGAATTCAACCTGCATATTTTGCTCAGCAAAGAGTGTCTAGGCATGGCCACCACCCTGCACTCTCCCAGACCTGACTCTTAGCCCTTGCTTCAAGGCAGAACCACTGGAAGAACCTCATTGCCACGCTGTGGGCAGGATGCCTGTTGGCTGGAGTGGGACATCTCCGAAGATGTGACAATGGTGCATGGACCTCTTCAATGCCTGGAGCCAGGCTTTCAACTTTCCATAATAAAAACGTTAATTTGCCAACATTAGGGTACCACAGAGATGCTCTCCTAAAAGGCAGAGGTAGCACCAGGTTCACCGGGGTGCTATTGTGCAGCCTGGAGCGCTTGTGCTCCCTGAGATGCTGTGGAGATGCCACCCCCCTCCGCGATGGCACAGAGCTTTAAAACCCTCTGAGCACAGTGCATTTGCCTCGGGAGCTAACGAGGCTCTGACATGTTGCTCGTTAGCGTGTTGCTACCTGCAAACAGCACGTCTTTGGCTTCTGGCATCCCTCCCTCCTCTTCTCTGCGGCATTAAAATGCCTTGCACTTGCTGTGTCACTGATTTCCAAACCTGCGGTCACTCCGCAATATTGATATTCTTGTATTTACTGGCAGCCATCTCGCAGCTGCGTGGAACAGGTCTATAGTAAATTGCTCCTGTGATTTAATTACCCCATTGGATTCCTGATGCATTCGCAAGCAGTGGTGGGGAAGCTAAACGTCACCGCATCAAGCCAGTGCTGCTGTTTTGGAGCCAAACACTGAACCCCATCCCTGGCTGGGACAGCCTCAGCTTGCCTTGGCGGTAGAACCTGATGTGTTCTGGGCTGCTTGGGGGCATAAGATGGCTGTGTGCTTGGCCCAGTGGCCATGAGTGGCTCTGCCAACCCACGCTCATGTCTTTAGGGGCAATTCTTACATCGTGGTGGAACTGATTTTCTCATCTGTAGGCTCACAGAAGTGCACAGTGGTTCCAGGCCGGGACACCGATCCCATTAGGGGCTACAAAGCAAGACATATGCTCAGAGTTTGCTATGCGCAACAAACCCCATTTCAAACCCACTTCTTGCAAAAAGTACCCTGTTCAGCCCCTTTCACCTCTTACAGAGTTACTTTGGTTGCACAAACCCATCTTCTCCGCACCCCACCCCACCCCCACCCACCGACATGTCTTGGCACCCCTGTGTGCTCCCCAAGTAGGGTTACTACAGCAGTTGGGAAGCTCCTCCAGGGAGCCCTAAGGTTTATTTGGGCAAGAATGTGAAAATACCAGTGATGACAATCATTACATCATCATGTGGCACCATGCAGAGCATCCAGGAACCGACCAAGGTTATACAAGAAGAGCATGTAAGAACCACACCCCAGGAAGGATTTGTTTGTATTTCCTATGCACAGCCTCACAGGACGGATAAAATGTCCTTTGCTTGCAACTTTGTTGATCAGGGTTGGATGAAAAGCTTGTCCAGGACACCATACATGAGCAAGAACTGATGGCTATTTTCAGAATAAGACTCTTCTACCCCAGGCTTGCTCAGGTTGGGTCCAGCAACCTACTCTGTGCATGTTCTGGTCTCTCACATGTCCAAATGCTTCATGCCATTCCGAAAAATTCAAGGAAATGGATTTTTGTTTTTTGCATTTTTCAAGACAGGAATCATTTAACTAAAGAAGTTTAAAGTGTAGCTAGGAGGATGTGACTGCTTTCAGGGAGCTCTGGGTTCTGGAATAGGACGAGGAATAGGGAACAGGATGGTGATGACCTCATGGGAGGTTCCCAGCAGCAGGGAGCATCAGGCAGAAGGATGTAGGTTTTATATGGAAAAAGGTGTGATTTCAACAGCGAAACCTGCTCCAGCCTGGCCCAAGTCACCACTGCAGCAGAAATACAGATTTAGGGCTGGATTTTCATCTCAGACACTCAGGCTAACATCCAGACAACGTCCACTGGTTTTATTCTGGATTTATGTCTCCATCAAAGGGAAGATTGCAAGGGCCACCATGGCCATCAAAAGCTACAGCCCCTTGGCACTCTTCCAGAGGCTGCAACAATTTCCCTGCCACTTGTCTCAGCCATAAATGCTGCTACAAGAAAGCTGTGGCTCCACAGCAGCAACTTCCCATCTTGCTGACTGGGTGATGCCCCCTGGTTTTCTAGAGGAAGATCTAAAAACCTGCTAAGATCTGGGAGGTTTTGTCTTGGGGATGCTGGACACCTAATAGTCAGCATGTCTTCCCAAGGACCACCCGGGATCTGCTAGCTTGGCTTATGGCCAAAGGTCCTCCAGCCTCTACCTTGCTCCTGAAGCATGGCCAGTATCGTATGCCCCCAAGAAGGTGGAGGAATCCCCCCAAACAGCAACACTGCTTGGTTTTGGGAAAGGCATCCCCCGGATCCAGGCAGCGGAGGACACGCTCAGCGCACAGGGCTTAAGAACCCCCTGACTGCAGCTGTGGCTGACGCAAGGAAGAGGATCAGATAACAATGCTCCCAAAGCTTTTTGTCTGTACTTTAACATCATTAAAAAGTGGATAATCTCCTCCTCCATAAAAGCATCAGCTCCCTCCAGGAGCCTCTTTGGCTGCTGCGTTGAGCCAAAGCAATCCTGAGGCCAGCTCTGTACCGAACCAGGAGATGGCAATGAAAAGTGGCATTTTGGAAATTCAACCCAGGGTCTGCAGGATGGGGCTGAGCTGCAGCAAAGAAGCTGTGCCCCTATAAAACTGCTGGTGATGTATTTAACATGTGGTGACCCCGCTGGTGCCAAGCAATCCCAGCAGTATGGACTGACAAGTTCTTCTCTTTTTGTTTTTGTCCTTTGTTGTGTTTTGGAAACTTAAGAGCGTATATTTTTTCCTTTTGCAAGAAATGCCCACTGGAGCAGCTGAAGCTGGGAATTATCCTCAGCTTTTTGCCTTGTGTTATTTTGCCTTTTGTGCGTTTTTTTGCCAGCTCTCTGAGGACATGAAGAGGGTGGTTGTGAGAAGTGCCCTTTCAGATGAGCACCAGGCATGGTGGGGAGAGATGGCGAGAGGAGTTCACCTCTCGCCTTTTGTACCAGATCTCACCTTGCTCCCCTTTCCCAGTGATGGATAGCAGCAGGAGTAAGACGAACAGGCAGCTAGTCACTGCCACATACTCCCACTTGCCCATGCTATGTGTCAACACCCCCAAAATCCCAATTATCACATTCTTTCACCTACTGGTCGTATTACCCAAGGCACCGCGCTATTGCTAAACCATCTTCACAGAATTAACACCTGCAGAGTCACATTTTGCTCTCAGACACACAACACCCTCAGACTCCGCAAGACATCCCATTGCACCCTCTTTATTTCTAACTTCTTGCCTGGCATGTGCGAGCAACCCAGGCTTCCTCCCAGCCATTCCCTTTTGCAGACACCTCCCTCCCTCCCCACCACCTCTTGATGACAGACCTCCAGATATTTTTGGCGCATGGTGGAAAAAAGGTGGGGGAAAGGAGAGGAGAGGAAGAGTCCGTTTGGCTTTGGATCAATGCATTGCCATCAAATGAGAAGGAGAGGGCTGCAGCAGACATGCCCTTGGGAGCTGGCTGATCCATCCCCCGTCAAACCCAAGAGTCCCTGTGGAGGAGCTGTCTAGTGAGGCCAGGCAGCTCTCGGTTATTTTTAGGAAAAGCTTCCCTCTTCTGTTGTCCCTTTTGTGCAGCAGGAAATCTTTTCTTGGACATTTTATTAAAAAAAAAAAAAAAAAAAAAGAGCATAAAACAACCAAAAAACCACCTCATTTCCTGGAGTCTTCCTCTCTGCCTTGCTTCTTTCTTCCCGTTTTCCCTGGTTTTTGGTATTTTTTTTTTGATTTTTTTTTTAGGGCATGACACTCAACGACTTTCACGCTACCTCCAGCTCCAAGCCTTGCATGCCAGAACAGACCTCTGTCACATGCACAGCTGCTGTGCGGGAGGAATCAAGTGCCCTGAGCTCCCTCCGGCACCTGGAGAATGTCTCCAGGAAGGATCCTCATGCAGCTCCCACTCCAAATGCTGCTCAACATGCAAAGCCATCCCGTTGACTTCGGCCAACGGGGGAGCTGGCCCTTGGGGCACAGCAGGAGCATGTGCAGGTTCCTCTTCCACATCCATATGCTCTGTCCGGAAACATCAATTCTCTTTCTATAGGAAGGCAGGTTACCCTGGGGCAGAGGAAATGTTTCCTCTTCCCGGCAGGATGTTTGTAGGGAGCCGATGTATCTATAGAAACCTCCTGAAGCGGCTGTACCTCTGCGGAGATTTCAGCAAGTATCTCCCAGCAAACAGCCTGAACCAATGTTAGTGCCTTCAGAGCAGACTACAGTCAGCCCCAGGAAAACAGCCAATGACAAACCCCCCTATTGTACCCTTGCCAAAATTAGGCAGAAGGTCCCCTACCAGCCACAGTGATCAATGAAATTGGGAGGGATCCCTATGGGATGCCCTGAATCCAGGGAGATGGTGCCCTGCTTTGGCCAGAAAGGGGTTTTTAGTCCTTCTTTTCACTGAATCTCCCTCTTGAATAAGGAAAAGCAAACCTTCTCTGTAATTTTTTTCATCAGTATTTTAACTTTACCTGACCCCAAAAATGATTTATCAAAAAATTCACATCTCAGCCTCTTAAAACAGTTCAGATCTTAGCCCTTCATCTAGTTTAAAGTGTAGCTCCTGACACGCAGCTCCCCAGGGTTCAAGACAAGCCTCTCATCTAGGCTCTGGGCACGGTACCTGACTTCAAGGTTTTGCAGACAAAACTTTTAAGAAAATCAGCCTCTTAGCAGCCAGAAACTTCCCTCAGCTGTGCAAAGGGGTTTCAAGATCTCTTTGACAAGAGCTTTGATCCCTTCTCTTGTACAACACACTGAAGATGTACTGGACTGCTCCAGAGTACAGTATTTGGATTAGAGAAAATAAACCCCGATGGAATTCAGTGCTCAGGAAGGCATTTTTCCTGTGTGGCTGCAATTTACAGATTTGGGAACTTCAACCCCAAATGTTGCATGAGGTCATTTAGATAAATCAGAGCTTCACCCTTTCGGTCACCAAGTAGCCTCCAGCACTGCTTGCATGAAGTGAGAAAGCAGTGGCTGAGCGATACGCTCTTTTGGATGCTGCAGAAGAACCCTTTGAATTGTTCAACAGGGTTGTAATTATTTCATTGGCCCCTACTTCCCTCTCCACGTCAATCCAGTCCCTCTGCGATCCAGCATGGATCTCAGCTCTGCCACTCTTTCTGGTCTGTAATCTTCAGGGGTGAAAACAAGGGAGTCAGAAGGGTAGGATGGAGAAACACGAGCTGTCCACACGCTTCAACAACTTTTGATACTTCCACACGCTTCAGCAACTTTTGATACTTCAGGAAAAAGTTAGTAAATTAGGTATTTTAAAAGTTTTCTGCAACACAAATAAAAATAAATGGGTTTGGAAAATGTCTTTCTTTCCTCTTTTTTTTTTTTTTTTTTTTTTTTTTAAGTAAATCATTCCTACACTGTTATGCTGCAGTGGGACATACATAGCTGATTTTGCCACTAATGACAGGTCAGTCCATGGAGGTTTATTTTAATTTTATGACCTTTATGAGAAACTCTTGTGTAGCAATGATTAAAATAGCAGCCATCTCCTGTTTGTGCTGTGGTGAAACTGTCCGACACAAACACACCAGCAAGAGGAAAAACATTGCCCTTCCTAATTTATCACATAAACACCGTTTGCCTGAACTCATCAACCCAAGCAGGTGTTGGACTGACCCAGTGCTCCTGGATCTCCCACCAAGCCCTAAGCCCTGCCCATCCACACAGGGGACCCAGCAGCGTATCTTCCCATAGGGATTTGCAGGGCAGGAATGGGGAGCATCAGGTGGCCAGAAGCCTCTAGGGCATGATGTGCTTATTTACCGTATCTCCAGTTTCTGCTGTTCCCATCCCCAGGGCTGACCCTTGCTGTGGTCAGTGAGGAAACTCAGACCCACCAAACACCAGCAAAGCCGTTCCTCCTGCACGAATATTGTCCCACATGAACATGGAGCATGGAACATGTTAGTGAATGGTGGGGCTGTGGGAAGGGATGGAGCCTTGCTTTGCTAGCCAAAATTTTGAAAACCTTATAATAATAATAATAATAATAATAACAATAATAACAATAATTGACGATAATGATGATGATACTACTACTACTACTACTACTATTAACCACTACTACCACTGTTATTATTATTGTTGTTGTTGTTATTATTATTATTATTATTATTATTATTATTATTATTTCAGGCACCTGATATTCAGAAAGGACCAACAACCTCCATAAGGAAAACCAGGGACCTCCTAGCACTAGTTTGAGATCTGCTGCTCCTCCAAACCATCGGCAGCTAAAAGCTGTAGTTGCCCTACTTGTATTTCTTTTTTTTTTTTTTTTTTTTTTGAAACGTTCACGTGAATGAAGGTCTGTTTGTGGAAAATTACATCACTTGGTCTGAAGGAGACTTCCTGCTTTTCTTCGTCTAATTATCTCATGACCGCTGTCTCTTTGCAACATGTATTTTGGGTTTTGCTACATCAGGGGGATCAGCGGTCAAGGGGGTACGCAGGCATGGGTCTGAGGGCAGGAGGGTAACACTGCCTCCTTGGCTAATCTTTTCCCTTCTCATTGCTTCTCCCCAGCTTACTGCTTTTGCTAAAACATGCAAAATTAAGGATGGCAGGTTGATGGGAACATTTCAAATACCTTAGCCTGGGTCCTACCCCAAATGCTGCCCAACGCAGGCAGCCAACCCGTTGACTCTCAGGTCTTGAGAACTTACAGAAAAAGGCAGAAAACCCGCATCCTCTTTGCAAACTGAAAAACCAGCCCCGCTTTTCAAAATCTTGGGCTGAAATCCCAGATTACAAGTCCTTCCAACTTCACACACAATCATTGTCTCCATCACGAAGATACACAAGCACCTGGCTCTGAAGGCAGATGAGTGGCTGAACTGCGGGGCTTGAAGAGGTAACTGGGGCCGAATTTTAACCTCAGAAAGGCTTCAGATGCTTACGCAGCGCTAATGATGAGATAATTCAGAAATATTTCAAACCTGACAACTTAACATACTAGCTCCGGCTGCAATTTAGTGCGTGTTATCAGGTTTTTCATTGCTTTTCCCTTGCTGTGATGGATTCCAAGCTTGCTGTTATTACAGCCATTACATGCTTGATTTTAATGGGGGGTGCTTGCAGCTGTCACAACGAGCTGAAAATATATTCTTTATGTCAAACTGCACAGGAGACATTTCCTCCTTGAGTCACTGACAGGTCACCTCCCCAAACCAATTAGCTAATTGTCTCGTATCACTCCCTGAAGAGCAAGAGAAATGAGTGACTTGCGAATGAACTCTGCCCATAGAAGACACTTGTTCTCTCTCTCCCTCTCTCATTTTTTTCTTTTTTGTAAACCTTAATTTAATCTGTCGGCCATTCCAACAAACGAGGCAGTGTGCCTGCCCGTTCCTGGCATGCTGAATCTCTGCCAGGCCGGGGTTTTTTGTGTTGTTTTTTTTTTTTTTTTTTTTTTTCTGAAGTAAAGGGGAATAAAAATTAATAGCGTTTCTTTCCTAGTACACATATACAACTTGCTGCAGTAGAGGGGTCATCAGCAACCACTAGGTCAAGCTTGGGTCCTACTCCCAAACCTGCCATCAACTCTTCCCAGCTTCAACCCGACCCCTGAGAGCTGTCGAGGCTCTTGTTTAATGCAAGGACACATTTATGTCTTCTTTGGCTTCAAGCAGCCGGGTTAGAAAGAGTTACTTCACTTGGCAGAACAGCTCCTCAGGCAAAGCCCCACTTGGCCATTGGCTTCATGAGTGTACTGAGCTGTCACTCCTATTTCTATTTCTCTCAGCTCTGCAAAAGCAAAGCAAAGAGGGGAAAATAAAGAAAAAGAAAATGCTCCTTGCTGCATAGCAGCTGAGTTGTGTGTTGCTGCATGGAGGACAGAGGGGACATGTGGCTTCATGTGGAGAGAGAAGAGCCATCTTCCTGGCACAGATGAGGATGTGAGTGGACCAGGAGATACGTGCTGGCCTCAGTACACTCATTGTAGGGGCAGCCATGGGGGCAAATCCTGAATGATAACCTCTTGTGTGCTGCTGAGCTCCATCGAGAAGCCCTGTGCCTGCCCAGGGACATGTCCCCTGCTGCTAGATGTTACTAGAATATCATGGCTGAAATGCTCCAACAAAACTGAAAGATCTGTTGCAGCTATCATTACATCACCCCAACCTTCTGCAATCCCCTCTGACCCTGCACAACTTTGTAGTGAGACCCCTAAATCACCCTTGGCCAGCCTGATAGCCCTCTATGGGGAGATGACTGGCTTGGGGAGAGCAGTGGGTGCTTCTCATTGGGATGTTGGTAATGCTTTCTTTCAAAATGCGTCCCATAAGGTCCTCATAGTCAAACTGGTGGAGTATGGGCTAGATAACTGGACAGTGAGGTGGAAAGCACCTTTATCCACCAGACTGGGGCATCCTGGTGGAGACCAAGTTGACCATGAGCCAGAAATGTGTCCTCATAGCAAAGAAAGTCACCAGCCTCCTGTGCTGTGTTAGGCTGAGTGTTGCCAGCAGGTCGAGGGAGGGGATCCCTCCCCTCTTCTCAGCTCAGCCCTGGTGGGACACTTCCAGATGCTGGGTCCAGTCTGGGCTGTCCAGCATGAGAGAGACATGGACATACCGGGGAGAGTCCAGCAGAGAGCCACAAAAGTGATGAAGGAACTGAAGCATCTGATACATGAGAGAAGCTGAGGGAGCTGGGCTGTTGGGCCTGGAGAAAAGAAAGCTCAGTGGGACCTTATCCAGATGCATGGATACCTGATGGGGGGAATTAAAGATGACCAAGACAAACTCTTCTCAGTTGTATCCAATGACAGGACAAGAGGCAATGGGCACAAATTAAAAATACAGGTAATTCCATTTAAACAGAAGAATATTATTTTTTTTTAACTGTGAGGATGGTCAAACACTGGCATAGGCTGCCCAGAGAGGCTGTGGAGTCTCTACCCCTGGAGCTACTCAAAATCCCAAGCAATCTGCACTTAGTGACCCTGCTTTAGGAAAGAGGGCTGGACCAGGTGACTACCAGAGGTCCCTTCCACCTCACTGATTCTGGCCTCTAGTGGATGACCTCCCCCACCCCATTTCCTTCATCTTCCTTTCTAGCTGCTTGTCCTTTCCCTAAAGTCATTTCTCAAAACACAACACCCTCTCACCCTCCAACCTCCCAGCTCAACAGAGAAGCTGAGTCACTTGATGGACCCATATTAAAACAGCAGGTGAGGAGTCAGCACATCCCATGTGAAAGCCAGGTACCCTGAAGGTACAAATCCAGCCTGATACTTTGGCTCTGGCTTCTCCATAATAATAACCTGGGAAAATCATGATTCACCTGAAGCTTTGTCTTACAAGGATGTGAAAAGGATAAACAGAGTAAAAATATTGATTTACTGAGGCACAGCTATAATGGAGGTGGTAGGAATGTATCTCAGATAGACAAAGATGGTTAGGACAGATATGTGACCGGCTAATTCATTTTTCAGGCTGGGCATTGATGGATTTGAAATAAAACCAACAGTCAGCACAGCAGAAACACCCTCTGAAACACCCTCTAAAATTACATTTGTTGACTTTACTGGGATTTTGAAAGGGTGGGAGGGAAGATGAAACAAACTGACAGCAGAACATCCTAAGGTCAGGAGAAAAATGAAAGCAGCACCGAGAAATAGGGAAAAGGGCAGTCCTTGTGATCCTAGAAACATCCTAGCAGTTACAGATTTTAATTCTTATTTGAGCTCCCCCTAGAAGGGCTGAACTTGGCTTCCCGCAGCACCCTAACCCTGCTGGCAGCGCCCCAGCTAGCTGATGCTCGGTGGATGCTCATTAAACCAGCAGCCAGAGGGTTAAGCACATCAGAAGAACCTGTCTTGACATACTGCTATCCACAGACTCTTTTTTTCCTTTGGAAAATGCTAAGTCACTCTTTAGCAAGAGGCCAGTTGAGAGGTTGCTTAGGAACTAAATTACTTCTCATTCTTAGACAGTGATGCTAGCTGGCACCCGGGGCCGCGTGGAAGCCTGTGGAGCGGGCCCGGCGTGCTGAGAAAGCTGCAAGCAACGGGCTGCGGGGTCAGCCCAGAGACCAACATCAGCAGCAACCACTGCTCCCCTAGACAACCGTGCTGTGCTCTTGCAAAAAACCCTTGGGTTTGCTCTAAAAAAGCAACCCCAAGAAGTGAGAGAAGTCTACATCGGAAGGCTTTTGATAATATCAGAAGAGGTGGTGCATGAGCTCATTCAGAGTGTCAGGATTCCTGCTGGCACCATGACCAATGGGAGGAAGGAGGGACGTTTCAGGATGAGCGACTTTTCGTCCAAGATTTCAAAACACTTTTAGAGACCCAGACGACAGGCAGCACACAAGGCTGTCAGCTGTTTCTTCAAGTCACTCACAAAAGCTGTCCACCTTTAGGTAAAGACACCACTGGAGAAGATTTTCCTCTAAATGCTTTTAGGAAAAGTTGGAAACTTTGAGACCAGAATTAACCCAGAGGGACCAGCCACTACAGCAGCTTCTCAAAGAGAAGTTGTGCTAGTGAGGCTGTCCGGTCCTCACACCGTCTGCCTGAGGGAAGCTATTTCGAGGGAATCACGTGAAGAAAGACTGATGAGTCAACACTCCGGACCCGATGAAGCAATGAAAGCTGCAGGAAGAAGCCGAATCTTCAAATTTCCACTGTGTGTGCTCCTGGGGAAAGGACTGTTTGACTGAGCCATGCAGGAAAACTCAGAAGTGGCAAGGTAGGAATACGAGAAGTGAAAGTCCTTTTCTCCTTCTCTGCTGAGACAGTCCTGCAGCTCACATTGACAGCTCCATTCAAGATCTTACACCATTAGCACTTGATGTAAAACAGGCCCAGCTTCCAGGCTTTGCAATAGAGGACCACCCCCCCCCCCCCCATTTTACCCAGCAGTCCTCCGGGATATGCAGCCTCCAGAGGCATGGGGCAGGAGGTGAGGCTGAGCCAAGAGGTGGGCAGTTGATAAGGACCTCCTCAGCAGGGAGCTGCCAGAGACAAAATGTTGCTCCTGCACTATTTCCCAGATGAGCGTGAGGGACCTGGATGCCCATCTTCTGCTGGATTTCCCATCCATCTTCAGAGATCTATTTGAAAAGTCAGTCTAAACCCATTAACACTCCAAGACGACATCCTGCAGCCACCGAGACTGGACTGGACCACGTCCTGCTAGATCTTCATGCTCATGTCCAAGTTGGTCCCTTTTATCCCACATCAGCTTTGTACTCCAGCAGATGGAATTTCCCCCAAACCACTTAAACAAACAAACCCCCCCAAGGACAAAGTTACACATCTAACGATGTTTTCTGAGAAGCCCCTTCAGAGACGCCACTTCCCAGCACCTTCAAAACTGCAGGAGAGGATGAAACCAAAAAGAAAATCACACTACAAAACCAAATAATTAATTTTCAAAAGACTTAGCGCCCTTGCCCATGTATCCCTGACCCTAGCAGACCAGTGTAGAAGTCTGCCATCTGGAAGGGATAAATCAGAAACTCTTAATTGCAGGGACCACACTGGCATTTTACAGGGGTGCAGAGTCTATCACAAGAAGGTCGGGGCACCCAGCTGGGTCCTTTCACATGTTGATCTTATTCTGCTTCAGGGAGTATCATGCCTGTGTTCGGGATCCAGTGGAGTTTGGGATTAAACTGTAGGCATGTCCTGTAGGCATCCTCTCCCATCCTGCAGAACTCAGGAGGAGAAGCACACGTTGAAGCATAATTATTCCCGAATGGACAAAACCACAGCTCAGCAACCCATGTGAGAAAGAGACGGGGCCAGTAAGCTGGTCCTATCACCTGTACCCCCACTGCCTCCCTCCTGAATTCCTGTGGACCATGGCTTCATGTGGGACCACCATCTTTTATCCCAGGGTAACCCAACGACCTCAAGTCAGTCCCACAGCAGATACAAGAGAAATTGCAAAGTCCCCTGGATGACCAACCAGAGCAGCTAGAAACCAGCTCATGGTATGTCCCACCCTGGGCATGGTCTGTGCACGTATGAGCTCACCTTGCCCATGAGTGGGCATCACAGCACCCTCATGTAGAGAGCCTCCTGGATGCTGGTTTGACTTGCATGCCTGTAGCATGATCAAGTCAAGATGAATCAGTTTGCTATTAAATCCTCATTTAGCGTCCTTGTATCAGCTCCAGGCCAGAAAACAAAATAACTGTCTAGAGAAAGAGCCCAAGGAGAATTCAGCTGGTTATGGCAGGTGCTTGAAACTCAGTGGAATAAGCCAGCCTGCAAAGCCTCATCTCTGTCTTTATCTGGGTCATGGATTTTTTGGCCAAGGCAGCACAAATGTCAAGGACTAGCAGATGCAGCAGTGGTTCTGCATCACTACCTCTCTGCCTTCTGGAGCGGTACCCTCAGGCTCACTTCACTCAGGCCCATCACACCGGCTGGAGACGTAAGCCAGAGCCCTCCAGACTCCTGGGAGGTGTGAATTTAACTTCACAAGGTGGTTTGAGAAGCGAATGGTCTTCATGTTACAGGGAAAAGGACGAAGCCCAAAGGCAATCACCTTCCACTCTGCTAACCTTCTGCCCCGTGTCAGAAGCACCCATAATATTCTGGTTTTCTCTCCAAAACAGCTAAAATCCTATGGTTCCCTCTTTTCCTGACACTCCTTCCTAGCAGTTGTCTCAGCATGCTGGGGGTTTTCAACCCCCGCCTTGCTACCAGCCAAGCTTCACAGCTCCTCCTTGGGATGCTCCACTCCAGGGTAAAGAAATCCCATGCATCACTCCTCATCCACATCCCCACGGGGCGAGGGGGGATTTATTTCTCACCCTGTTGCCACTCCACAGACCCAAGAAAGGGTTTAGCACAGACTGGATTAGGACTTCAGTGCCTGCAACCGGCTTTGCCACACAGCGCGGCACCATCGCTTTCCCCTCAAGAACAGCTCTGCTGACCCCAGCTCGCGGCAAAGCATGGAAACATCTGCCCAGGCTTCCAAGCCGTTCCCCAGACAGCCCCCCTTTCGCCTGCCAAAGGCAGCTCGCATCTGCGGGGCCACGTTCTGTGCTGACAGCCAGCGTACCCACCCTGCTCCCCCCAAAGGGCATGGGAAAAGGCAGTGGGGATGGCGCACAAAAATGCGTGGACGGGAATGTGTCGGGGGAAGGAGTGGGAGACTCTGACCTGCAATTTGTTTGCTCAGCATCTCGTCTCTGGATGAAGCAATGCTTCACTTGCAGAGGGCAAGAAGAGAGGAGCTTGTGTGCCAGAATAAATTGGGGGATAGAGGGAGGGGGCAGCTCATTTGCTCCACAGCTTTAAAGTCCAGAAACCAAATCTTCTTGCATCCTGCCCCTTTCCCCCCGCCCAGAGACCAGATCATGGGGTAAAAAAAGAGGTCTCGGTGTGACACTCCAGCCCGTTTCCTCATGCAGGGTCTTCTGGGGGTCATGGGAAGAGGATGGGTGGTCACCCTGGGGACAGCGGCAGCTTAAGGTAGGGTTTTAGATGTAGCTTTTAAAGGCTTTCTTAGGCTCTGCCATCTTCATATTCATTCATCCAAAGCAGAAAAGAGAAAAAACAGGCTGGGAGAACTTGCATCAGGCAGAGAAGTTTTCACTTCCTTGTATTTACACAGCCACACATGCATCTGAAAGGCATCACCCCCACCCTCCTCACATGATTCCCAAGCTCTCAGATACACTTAGGAAAAAAAAAAAAAAAAAAAAAAGAAAGAAAGAAAAAAGCCAAACCACCAGTCAGCAAGCAACATGCTACAAGGACACATGTTTTTGTGCTCACTTGAGCTAAACCTCCTCCACAATTTTTCCTTTAGCCAGATGTTTCTGAGTAGGAGCGCTGGAAAAATAAACTCCCCCGGCGCAGCAGGACGCAGGCGGCTGGGCTGAGCTGAGCCCCGGGGACCGACGGCTGCAGCCGAACCCCGGAGAGACCCTTCCCCGTCCCCTCCACAGCACAGGCCCTCAGCTGGGGGACGTTTACTGGGAACAAGTGCCTATTGTCCCCTGTCAACTGAGAGGCAGCTCAGTGGAGTAAAAATATAACAAAACAGGACTTCAGCCTTCCCTGTTGCCTTCTTGGCTTTACGTTTACCTTTCAAGTTGGCGTGACGCCTTGAGAAAATTATTAGCATTATCATCTCCTGAACAGGTCTCTTCTATTATTATAATTATTTTTCCCGTTTTCACCTTGGAGCCCTGCCCCAGCCCACTGCGGGCTGGGGGCTTTGGGTGGCACAACGGGGAGGCAGCGATGCACGTCGCAAGGCTGAAGGTGGCACGAAAGCTGGCAGCTTTGCTGGAATAAAGAGCTGGGTAGCACCTTGTTTCCAGGGCACAGCTGAAGTAGTTCAAAGCAAGCGTGTGCCAATGACTGCAAGGTCCAAACTGCCCTTTAGGAAGAAATCATGGTCAGCTCTGTTGGCGCATGCCTGCAGCTGATGCCCATCTGGTTTCTTTGGTGCCTCTGATTCCCCATGTGGGATAAATACACTGATTTCTCCAAGGCTATGGCTTCTCTGATCCTTGCATGACATTTGTTGCACATATGCCAATTAATACTAATAAATATGCTAGCACTATTGCTGAAAGGATACACAAAGCAATAAAAAACAAACAGCACTTAGGAAGGACAAGGAGAATAAATGATGGCAAAGGAAAGCAGTAGCGTGGAGTTAATGATCTGAGATCAAACTGGAGGAACTAATGGCCCCTTTTTCACGATGTAGTTAAGTCTATGAATATTGAAAACCTTGTTCTGAAATCTTCCGGCAGGGAGGCCTGTTGCAAGTCTAACAAGCGAAGAAAAAATTAGCAGCTGCTTCCCTGGGGAAGCAGGGACACTGGTTAGAGGCTGGCTCATAAAATGGCCACAAGGATGAGAAACCCCTATTATTTTCATTATCCTTCTGCAGGATGAAAGCCAGCCCTAAGCAGGCACAAAACCCTGGCATCCCTGGGGCAAAAGCCCCCAAAGGCCAAATTCCACGCAGGCTCAGCAGCACCTACCCCATCATTCCCCCTGAGCTCCATCCTCGAGCGCCTGTGGAGGGTGTCCTCCAAGGGCTCTGCGACGCATATCCATCATGGAGCCATTTCAAGCCAGATGAGGACTCTGAGCGCGTATTGATCGATTTTATTTCCAGCAGACAAGTACTTCCCCAGTGTTAAAAATAAACTCATAAAGGCTAATTCAGCATACTGCAACAAGTCGGCTGAATCCATCCAAGCGGACTGGTACTGCCTGGTGTTTTACCCTCTAAATCCCTCAGTCCTGAATCTGGACAAGGCACGCAGTTGAGGACCGGCTGTCACATGCAGATTGTCAACCTGATCCTTCTCCAAAGCATCTGCACTTGCAATCAGTCCTTCTCAGAGCTGGTTCCTTTTGCTTTTATGACATCTGCCATTAAACAAGCCTAATTAATGCAACAGGAAGATGAGGTTCACCTCGGCTTTGTTTAATGCTGAGTACCAGCAAATCGTAATCTGCACAGGAGGAGGTGAGGTCTTTGGGAGCATCCTTGGGCAGATGCTGTCCAAAGCGTGTCCCAAGCAATCCCTGGGAATCAGCATGGCCTCCAGTTCATTTGGGAGAGGATATTAAGAGGCTCCTTTTGCCTTAGAGCAAGTATTGCTCTGGCATTGATACGCATCTGTTGATGATATTCCTCCAGTGCCGGAGGGAAGCACAGCGATTTCTACACAAAATGGAAAGTCGGAGCGACTTGAAGGCTGGTCTCTGGGAAAGCTGATGCAGAAACCAGATTCACCGGAGAGAAACATGCCCCTGCTGCTTGGCTGGAAGCAATCAGAGTCGCGGGGTCTCTGGAGGGATCTCTGCTTTCCTGGGAAGGCCAAGGTTTAAAGAATCAAAAAGCAGACACAGCAGTTCTGAGCTCCCTGGGACTTTCCAAGCTTTTTTGGGTAGTTTTGGCTATGTAAATGATTTTTGGTTGCAAACTCTTATGGCTACAGACCCAAACTCTGATCCTGATGGTAAAGAACAAAGGTTTCCCACATGCTGAACAAATGACCATGACTGTGGGTTGTGTTTGTACAGGACCACAGGTGTAGGAGAGGCGTTCAGCAGCACCTTCACATGATCAAAGTATCCTTCACAGGTCACAGCAGCCAAAGATTTGGTCCTGGAGCTTTACCGAAGCACAAGCTGACCTGACCCAAAACAAATCAGCCCCATCTCTACTACGGGCTTGTTGCACCTATGTTGGCACTCCTGGCTTAGGAATGCAGTTGAGATTAGGTTCAGTTTGATAAATATGAGCCTGACGGAGATGGCAACCTGCCCTCCATGTCTTCTTTACCCCCAGGCCAAGAAGATGACTTTGAGCAGCTGCTCGTCATGGTGCAAGGGGTGGCAGCTCCACCGAGGTGCATGAGAGCCCATACCACCATAAACCTATCCTCCCTGGATACTCACAGGACTCTCCTACCCATTTGAAAATTGCTTCTTAGATGCAAACCCCCATGAAACACCACTCAGATCACAGTTTCTCACACTACTGCTTGCTTCACGGGCAGGTACAGTACAGCTGAAAGTGTTTTAAAAAAGCAGCTAAGCATCGTTGAAGTGTTACAGTGGGATCTACGTCAACCAGGAACTGAAAACAGGTATACCAAAACGTATCACTTGATTTATTTCAAAGTGAACAGAGGAGGTTTTAGAGAAGGACACGTATGTTACGGAGAGCAGCACACTATGGGCAAAGCTGAAGCACAATCCCGATATTGTCCTGGCATCAATACTCATCTGTTGATGATATTTTGTCCAGCACTGGAGGAAAGCATGGTGATTTCTATGCAAAATGGAAAGATCGAGCAAGGTGAAGGCTTGTCCAGCCATCTTCAGCTTAGGAGCGAACTCATACTTGCACACAACTTGAGGCAATAAACTCAATCTGCTAAGAAAAGCAGAGACAGGCTCGGTAAACTGAAAATGCCACCAGCAAACTCAAGTCCTGAGTCCCTTCTTGCTGGTCTCCCTTAAGCAAGTTAAAAAAGACGACTGATTCTTAAAAACTCATTCACTTCAGCACTCTAGGACCTGCCTTTTTATGATGAAATGGTAGGACAGGACAAAAAAACCAATCAGCCTTCATTTTTGTTTAATAAAAGCCCCCAAACCACTCAAAGGACTTGCAACTGCTGAGATAACTGTCCTGACTTCAGAGAGGACGGGTGTGGGTGGCACCTCCTTTCACGGAGGGGACGTTTATATTGGCAGCCAAGGCAGAAAGCCTCCACACAATCTAGGGAAAAGGAAAAAACCAAAACACAACCCCCCCAAAACACAGAAAGAAAGAAAGAAAGAAAAAAACCCCTCACCCAGCAAATAAACAAAAGCATTCCTAATAAACTGGAAATGTCATACTACATCAGGGATCACAAGATCGAGCCCAGAAAGGTCCAAGTGGCAAGAACACGCTGTTAAAAACAGATGGGAAAAACAAGCCGGGAAAGGTTGAGACTGTGTTTCTGAACTTCTGTTCCTGACACGGGTTTTAGAGCTGGTGCTGGTGTGGCTGGGGAGACAGCAGGGTGAAATACCAGCCGCCCGCATCATCCCAGTAATCCCTGTGGAAACCTTCAAGTGGGAGGACAGAGGAAAGAGTTTCACACTAAAATCCCTAATCAACCACATTGGAAATGTAGATTTTTCCAGCTTCCCAAGCCCAGGCTCACCACATGTCAAGTCAGGTTAAAAATACTGTTTTTTTGTATCTTGGCCTTGGTTTTGTGGAGTTCTGCTTGGAACTGGGGGTTGCTCCTCGTGGCATGGCTGGGTGTTGAGGTTTGGAGGGGGGGTCTGGGATGCCCTGCATGGTGATGGCCATGTTAGCCTTTCTGTGCTCATTCCTACTCATCTTAAGATGGACTTGCAGAGATGAGACTACTCAGTGCCATAAAACCAGGTCCTTGGCAAGCAAAATACAAGTCACACACTGGAAAAAAACGGGCTCCTGCTGACAACCCCCTAAATGTTAGGAGTTAGATGAAAAGGAGAAAGGAAGACTAAAATAAAATGGGAAGATGAGGGTACCAAAAACATGTTGCCTGCAGAGAGCTGCGGAGAAGAAACTCCCGAGCCTGCCGCCTCCAGGCTCAGCCCATCGTCCTGAAGGCGAGTGGAGATAAAGCTCCCAATGACAAACTCCTAAGATACACCAGATGGTATCAGCTATTCCTTGCGACTGTCAGAGACCTTCCAACATAACAAAATAACAGCAGTTTGTTGGGATTTTTTTTTTGTTTTGTAATGCAACACCTTCCCCCACTTCCGAGCACATGAAGATGGAGCTGGAGCCAACACAACTCTGAATGCAAGGAGTCCTGTTTGAGGTCCACACTTCCCAGGAGCTCAAACGCATTCAAGCCAAGATCTATTAGTCAGAGAAAGAGGGTCTAGCCTGGAAGATCTCAATAACATTTGAGCTCCGAAACCTGGAAGATGTCAAAAATATTTGTAAATATTGGGGTTTGGCTCAGGTGCCTTTCTAGACAGGAGGAGTCAGGGGACACAACACTTTCTGAAGCTCAGACCAAATGTTCTTCTGAAATTTAACAAGTTCAACCGATTTCCTCTATTGTTTTACATTCCTTCATGATCTAGGATCCAGGAGATGCCTAAATATCCAAGAGCAAAGGCTGTCAGCACAGCTTTTCCAGCCCAGCAGGAAGTAGGAGATATCTTCAGGGAGAGCCTATTTTTGGAGAGCTATCCAATTCCAAACTAAGCCTTCAAACTTTTTGTTGTTATTATTCGGATTAAGACAGCAGAGTAGGAGAGCCGAGGCATTCCCACAGCAGATCACATCGCTTCTCACACTGCCTGCTTCTCAGTGGCCGAAGGGAGGTCTTTGTATGGGTGCAGGACATGGCTGGAAATCCACGGCAAAGGTCCTGGGGGGTTTTGAGGTCCTGAGCTGATACGTGGGTACCTTGACATTTGCATGCAGTTGTGTATAAATTAAAAAAATTGGTTCTTAATTCTGCACAACTTATCTTGCATGAGGCCAGGATGGATGGACAAGACTGTTCTCCATTTTACCCAAAATATTTCAAATGAAGAACATGTGTATGACAAAGAACTGCACTACAATAGCTTTGCACATCACCCAGCACGCCTGTAGTATCAGCAGCCAAGAGCAGGATACCCCAGAATCCCACTGCTGAGGAACTTGATTACACTAAATTAATTGCATTGTGCAGTGTTAGTTTTTTTTCTTTTACAACTCCTATTTTATACGTTAAAACCCATTCAATAGCCATCCCTCAGCTTATTCCTTAAGATTAATAAGTCAAAACAGAAACACTGGGGAGTATGCAATAAAAAAAAATAATAAAAAAATACTGAAACCCCCTTGGATTAATTTAGTATCTATTAGAATCCTTAGTCACAATGGAAACTTATTTATAACCACAAACCTCCAGTAAATTATCTTAACAGCATCTAGCTGTTGCGCTGATGGCCAAAACAGCACAGTAAATTACCAGCTCACTGTACAAAATTATACACGTCGCTATTATACCATGTTTTAGTCCCAGCCTCTTGAAAGCAGAGCAAGATTTACTCTTACCACCCAGCCGAGTTCACCTACCAGCACACGTGTGCACTGCCATGTGTTTACTCCCAAAACAGAGTAAATCCACTGATTTTTGCAATGTGGCACAAACCCACTGCCAAGCCCATAACGAATGCAGCATCGGCAACAACCATTCGCGTTTTCCCCCTCCTTTCCCATGCCTGATTGACTTTCTGCTCATCAGATTTTCCTGTCTGGCAGCCGGACTGAGTTTTTAAACAGGCTGAATTCACTCCTAACCCCATCCGATGGGTTTCAAGGCAGGGCACGTGCGAGGTGAGCTCGGCTCAGAAAACTTGGGACTTTCTCAATGCAAGACTGCAGGGGCAGAGCATGCCGGGATGCAGCTTAGAAATGGGTAAGATGAAGATGAGGATGAAGGATGTTAGCGTCTGGTTCCCTTCCTGGTTTCACTTTCTATTTATCAAGCAGGGACAGCAGAGACCCCAGAGTCCAGCAAGCAGCCTGGCAGCACGAGGGTGGAAAGGTTGGAAACGGAATGAGTGTCCAGCCTCTTGCCCCAATACTTTGCTCTGTTGGGATGTGCACGGCTAAAATAATTTGTGTTTGCAACCCACCTCGGTGCTATAATGCCAAGACCCTGTAATATTCAGAGTAGGCGAATGAGTATTAGTGAGAGAGTTGAAAGTGCAAGGACCAAAGCTTGGGGGGAAAGAAAATTAACCCAAGACCAGCCCATGCCACTGGGCTTTGGGTACAAAAGTATAAATGTGGGAAATTGGGAGCAGCAGATATGATAATATTCCAGGATATACACTGATGGGGAATGGATGTCGGAGATAAAACTTGGAGAGCACCGCAGCTGTGTTTCTGATCATGCTTTGCTGTCCCGTTTTCTAGCAAACTGGTATTTTTTATTTTTTTTTATAAATATATATAATTAGTCAAAACTCTCCCATGCTTTGAAGGAAACAAATCCCAGGTTTTGACCAGACCCTTCCACACTGAAAAAAAAGAAGGTTAAATCTTGCCTAAATTACAGCTGATTCAGCAGTAATGCACACAACAGGGGTGAACATGTAAACTCCAAACACGTCGTTCTGGCTTCTCACCTTCCCCCACAACCCGAGCTACAGTTGGTTAGTGGGAGGCTTCAGGTACAAAGAAATGCAAAGAATAGGCTTTAAAAGCGTTTCTTAATTACAAATGCAAATCTTGAAGCTTCTCATCCCCAAGTGGTACTCATCAACTCAATCCTATGTGAAATTACAAGCACGTCAGAGCAGCAGGTCCGTGCTTCACCCCACCTAGCCTTAATGACAGCATTTAACAGCATTCAGTGGATCATGACAGACTCTTCCAAGAAGCAGGATGGACAGAGAAACATCACAAAGAGAATATTTTCATCAAACACCCTAGTCAACTAAAAACTCATACAAAAAGCCTCATAAGCATCCTATGCACCACACAGGACAGAATTTGCTTTACGTTCCTTTTTCAGTTCCAACCCAGACCAATGCATGAGGTCCGGTTTCCACCTGCCCCAAGGCAAATGCTCACTTTTGACCCCACTGTGAACACCCAACAGACGCTACTGAGCACAGAGTAGTTTGCAAAGCACCCTCCACAACACCAACTCGTAAGACGCCCTGCCTTCTGCTGCACGTGAAGTGCCTTCAGTATTAAAAAAGGATGCAGACAACCTTCTTCTCTACACATGACTCCGTCTTCAAACCTTGCTCCTTGGTACACCTCCCCGTGACAGCACATGATACATCAGCCCGTCTGCACGCCAGCTGGCTGTACTGATTTGATGCTAAAAAGAGCGTATTGATTGATTCCCTGCCGAAGCCTCAGCCAAGATGTTTTGCAAGTGTTTGAGACAACGGCCTGATCCTTTCAGGACCTCCCTGGGGTTGACTCTGACGGGAGTGCAAGGCAGGAGCTCAGAATAAGGCTCTGGGAACAAGTCCGTGGGTATGGTGCTGGATCTAGCCAGTCTCGGACCAAAGCACACCGTGTTGCAGGCAGAAGCTCTCTGAAAAGGCAGGTGGAGGGAGCCCCACCACTAGGAAAGACATGTTCTCAACTGTTTGACTGGTTTAAACCTCAAAACGTCAATTTTGTTACTTTCCCATGTTTTCTTCACGGTATCGACTTCTACCATTGCATGTTACTCATGTCTCATCTCTTTTAAAAGGTGCAGATTCAGACTTGGTAGAAGGAGGCATGTTTCCCACCCATCGCACATCTGCAGCAGAGGCAGAACTTGAAGGATGCAGAAACAAAGAGATCTTACAAACTTTAACACCAGTGACCGGCTCTCCTTCTACATCTGGTGCTGAGGGATCAGAAACACCCGATCACCTCTCCCGACTACAAATGTCTCCTCTCCAAGAGGGGGTTCAGGTGATGGGGTGGGACACCCCTCTCCTTGGTGATGTGGCTTTGGGCCACCTCCTGGGAGAAGGACCCTGGATAAGAAGTCCCACCAGCCAAGCTAAAATGCTGCCCCCACCCCCCGCACAGACGACAGCCCTGCAGGCTTTTATCAGGGCACTTTCTCATTCACTTTCTTTGGAAGGTGGCTGTCCTTTGCTGTTTCAGAGGCCTGTCACATAAAGCTTTCCCAGGCTCCTAATCACTCTCCTCACTCTCCTCCAAAGACTCTGGTGTCAGGGGTCCACCCACACACACATTGCTGCAGGATAAAGTCCCGATTGCTGGCAGGAAAACTCCCCACTCCCTGTCCTGCCTCGCTCCGCACACACAGAGGGCTCAGAGAGGGACCCAGGCAGCCAGGTCGAGCTTCAAACCTCAATCCCCAACTTCAAGGCTCAAGCAGGGGCCAGCCTGCACCATTTCCCAGCATCTCCTTCTGCTCAGCACAGCCAGGAGGACCCCATACACTCCTGGTCATTCCCTACATCCCACCTCTCCTGCCTGTCTTGGTTTTTTTGGTCGTTTTTTGGGTTTTTTTTTTTTTGGCGTGTATGTGTCTTTCTCCATTTATTTTATTTATTCCCCTCCCTCAAAGGCTCTCAGCCTGCTGCAATCACAGACCGCTCGCTGTCTGCACGGCTGCCACTATGGGGAATACGAGGCCAGGCAGGAGGTAGGAGTGGGGCTCGGCCACCAGCCCTGCACCCCGCTCGCCTGCCACCCCTGCCCCGCGCCCTGACCCCCGACAATGAGCCCTTCTGTTCCCCACCGCCCCGGTGGAAGCTCCCGCCTGACGCTACGTGCGGTGGGCAGCAGCTGAAGCAGGCAGGGGAGGCAAGAGGGACGGCGAACACAAGCCTCAAGTCATCTGTTCTCCTTGGGTCAAAGTAAACGAGGTTTTCCTGGAAGCCTCCTATCTGGAGGATAGGAAGCTCCCAGGATATTAGGATATGAGGAACAACACAGACCCGGGATCAAAGGAGCTGTGTGCAGCATTGATGGTGTGGAACCAGAGCAGCTATTTTACACCAGAAGGGGTGTTTATTGTGTTTGCCCCTTCCCGTGCTGGATGGCTCTCAACACAGCTAACCCTAACGCTAACCCTAACCCACCTGGAATCATCACGAGAAGGAAGGAGATCTGGAGTGCCAAGGTGGCCCCTATAGGGGTGGTGAGTGGGACTTTGCAAGAGGCAACTGAGGAGTACCAAACCCCTGAGCTGAATTACATTGCCAGTCTTCCCTTTTCCAGCCGAAAGCATCCAGAGGGCAGTCAAAAAACACATGTACCCCCTGCAAGTAAACAACCACCCCCCAAAAAGATGCTTAAGTCAGTATGTGGATGAAGATCTGCAGAAGGGACTGGTAGCAATGACCAATAACCCCATTTATCATGAGTACTGACATTACGTATGAGATACAAAAATGTAGACAAACATAAGTATTGCTCAGTTCAATAGCAGCACACAGCACCAAACCTACAACATATGTGTGACAGCTCCTCGAAGCTGAAAATTTAGAAGACACCTCGATGTCACCAGAAAAGAGGAGGGACAGGAAGGTTTACTAGTCAGTTTTGGAAACAAGACATGATCCCCTTTGGGGCATTATGTTAAGTGGCCAAGGAGATTGTTTAGCAAGTCAACTTGCATCCTTTGGCAGCCACACGAAAGCCCACGGGGATGTTCAGAAGGTCAGCGCGGAACCCAAACGGGCAAGGCAGCAGATGTGTTCATCAGCAAAACTTAATCACTGAAAATCTACAAAATTCAGAAGACCACAAATCTTCGACTCAGAATGTTATTTCCATCTTACCATATGGATGCAGGAGCTGGAACTCTACCAAAGAGATGTCTAAATGCCTTCCAAAGCAAACGCCTTTGGAAAATACCAGGTTTAAATGGAACAAGATGCATAACAAGTACTGAGATGCTATTAGGACAGCATCTTAGATCCAGGAGACATGATGGAAATATTTTAGACTTGTCCAAAAGGCACTGGGAAGCAAAAGAAATAATAAATAATTAAAAATAAAAACAAACCCCCAAACCAACCAGAAGATATTTCTGTCAGTAGGTTACAGGAAAAAGAGACAGAACACACAGTATTTAAAAATTCAGAGGCCGTGTGAAGAAGAGCCCAGAGCAAGCAGAGATGGAAAAGCTTTCTGAGCAATGGAAAGGAAGAAGCAATCTGAATACTTAATACAGAAATGTCTAAGAGCTGTTCTCAACCGGTCCTGCCTCAAAGCCAGACTTAAAACTATAAATAAAAATGTCCCATTTCTGGCTCAAGAGTGAACCTCCTGTCCTGAAGAGGCATCATTTTGGGGTGAGAATATTCACATTTGGATGGAGAAGTTCATTTCTAGGTATTAGCGTAATGCAGACAACCAGACTGATGCAAGATTTCCCAGATCCTGACCTTCTCCAGGAAAACTGCGCAAGAGCTCAGAAAAAAAAAAAAAAAAAAAAGGGACTGAATACGAAAAGACAAATCCAGAGATGAAATCCTTCCCCCCCGCCCCTCCCCAGGGTTGCTGGCACCAAATTATTCCAGATTCATTGGAGAAACAGGCACCGCTGGCTATCTCACACAGCAAGAAACATATGCTCCCAGCACTCATATTTTCCTTCCATTCTTTAAAGGCACAGCTTGCAGGCTAAAGATGCCTGTGAGCTTTTTGTTGTTGTTTTGACCTAAGCTGATTTTTATTTTTTTTTAAATACAACAGGTATTTAAGTTGCGGTATGGCTAGATATGATTGATGACCCAGGTCTGACTGCACTGTGCAGGTCTGCATGCTGACCTTGAGGAATCCCTTTGTACACGGTAAAAGGAGGCTGTTGCAGGCGTGCCTTAGGTGCAAGCGCCTCTGCCTGGAGGCAGGCACATGCTCTGGATTTCTTCTTAAGGTCTCAGGTCTGCTCTCGGTGATTCCACATGCTGAATGTTTGCTTTTTCTGTTGCTAATCCTGAATCAGAAAGAAGAGGGATGCTCTACACAGTGCATCTATACAGCCTCCTGCCATTCGCTGCCAATTTGCTGCTGGTTTAACCCGTGATAACCAAAAAGCCGGGTTCACTCAGCGACAAAGCGTTCAGGTGCTGATTCAATTTCTCCAGGTTTAGACTGAAAAAGCCTAAGGAGGAGCAAACCCACTTGTCCCTCTGCGAGAGCGAGACCTGCACCACTTCGCACCAGCGTTTCCAGGCCAGCAGCTCTGAAAGCTTTTACCTAAAAGCATCCAGCCACAGTGGGATATTAACATAGTGGTGCACAAGAGTGGAAACCAGTGATTTCTAACACCGATAACTTCTCAGCTGGGATGAGAGACTGGGAAAGGCAAACAGAAACCCAGCCCAGCCTTTCTCTGCTCAGCTCCTTCCAAGCCCACAGGACTGCGTGCTGGGGAAGGGCCAGAAATAAAGCACAGAAATCATCTGATGGACAAACAAGAATGAGTTTTTTTCTGTTCTCAACCTATTTTCGTTATTTAAACAGCATTACAGCAGCCAGCGCTAGACTGTAGAGACACCAAATGAAACTTCGGAGGGCAAGTCTGCCCCTAGCTTATTCGTCTGCACGAGGAATGCTACTGTAGGTGGTGCGCAGTGACCCACAGCAGAGATCCAGGATGTTTCAGCAGACTTTCTGGATGCTTCGCAGCTTTGGGAGCCTCTCCAGAGCCAGGCGCCCCAGCTGGTGGCATGGGCCAGGCTCTCAACAGCCCCAGTGGCAGGGCCAGGCTTCCCACTTGCAGCTCTGGATGAGGAAATCACAACAGCTTGTATTTACACGACGCCCTTCGACCAAACGACATGCCTAGGTGTGCCGCAATTAAAATGCCATAAAATTACCCAGTCAAAGGACAGTGTGGGATAATAAATGTTTGTATATTGTTGATGCTGAGCTTAACCTGCTTTTGCCCAAATTTTTAGCAGGACAGGTCTTTCCCTTGGAGAAGGGCTGAGAGGTGAAGTACAGGCTGTGCAGAACAGCAGTGACAGCGGTTCAGAAACCTCTTTCAGTCCTATCGCTGCTCTCTGTGCATCCTGAAGTAAATCAAAGTCTCTCTTCCTCATTTCTCCCACCTCCTGAGCCAGGGATAAACACACTTCAGCACCACTGTTAGGTGCTGTAAGATCCACCTAAGCATTATGATAGGGAAGTGAGACTTTATAAAGACTTGAAAGCAGTACTGAGGGGAAGGGCAGTTGATATTAAAAGCAGTAATTTCCAAATCCTTTGGCTCAACTCATCTCGGAGAGCCCCCAGATGACCTTGGCACCCTTGCCATCTAAATCCCTGCCAGAAGTGCTTCTGTGGACCACCTGCAATCCCCTTCTGTGGCTTCACGCATCCCCCGCAGCCTGCGAGTGGCTCAGAACCCCCCGGCTCAGGTAGAAGCGATAAAGCCAAGATGAGTTCCCAGCTGTGGGAATGACCCTGAACGCAAAGGCAGCCAAACCACTGATTCGCTCCGTGCCTCAGCATCCCCATCTGACCAGATCCTTTAGGGCAGATGTGGTCCTGCCAAACACCCAGAGCATTGAGCCCCAATCCCAGTTGCCTCAGCTGCTACTGTAATCCAAATAAATAATATTTGCTCTGCCTTTGAGTCACTGCTATAAATTATGTGCTTCTGGTAAACACTGTTACATCACCTCTTGCGTCTGACACTCACTAAAAGAAAATGAGAAAAAAACTGCAACACCAAAGGGTTTCAGTATCATTTCTGCTCTCTTCCAAAGAGAAATGAAGCCGGCTTCCTCTTACACTTTCCTTAAGTATTGTTTGCCTGTCTTCGGTTCAAGCTGTGCTTTGCCACCACCAATCTTTTACATCCACTGTGGACTTTACCAGGACCATCGGCCAGCTCTGAGGTCATGACAGCCAGATGAAGATTCACGCAAGCTGTCTTAGCAAAGCCAAAGCACCAGGAAAATACACCGGCTTCACTCCCCACACCACACGCAGATTCCTCACCTCTACCAGCACGTCTACCTTGATCGATGCAATGCCTCGGGAAGACACGCTGGTTAGCCCTGACCAAACCAGTTTGAGTTTCAGCAGCTCTTTGCTGCACTAGCACAGCACTTCTCCCAGATCGCTTGCGTTGGCAGAGAACAAACGGAGACCATTCACCTGCACAGGGAGCTGGGCTAAAGCAGCTGTATCGCCTCCTAGACTGGCGGCTCCGCACTGCGCTGTGCCACACAGGTATCGGAAATGTTGGGCTGGAGGCAGCTCAGGAGGTCTCTAGTCCGACCTTGCATTTGAGGTGTGCCTAGATCAGGTCAGCCGGGATGTTCTCACCTCAAGTCTTGAAAACCTCCAAAGACTGAGACCTTGCAGCCTCTATGGGAAGCTGTTCCTCTATACCACGATCCTCTCACTGGAAGAGTTTACCTCTTACTGTGGTTGTTATCCCTTTTTTTGTCACCTGCTACAGCCAAGAAGAGTTTTGACTCCATCATCCCCATAATCACTCCTCAAATAGCTGCAAGTTATTAGATCAAGTGCACCATGATGCCAATATACCACCATCTGACTGTTGCCAGAAAATGTTACAGTGGGCAAAGGAACACAGCCCCGCATTCAAACAAAACGGCCCCAAGAGCAGGTTGCAGGGAAGAGTTCGTGTGTTTTGACTCATCAGCAATGATGCAGCAGAGAAGCAAGTTATGGAGCATGACCTTTGTGCAGCATTGCACAAGAGAGGTGGTGTTGCAGGAGGGCTGGCAGGCACTGCCCTTGCAAGTGAAATGCACCCCCTGACCTGCAAAACCTTCTCTGGTGGAGCAAGTGTTCATCCCTCCTCTGAATCACCCAACAGATGACAACAGCTAAAATGCTTGATGGTCTTTCAGAGTTAAGCCTGGAGATTACATGGGAGGAGCAGGGTGCAGCAAGGCAGCTTGACAGCTGGAATAAGATGCTAAGTCATGGAGCTCAGCACTGTCAAAACTTTCTACAAAGAATTTGTTTGCACTGGGTCAGAGGACTTCCCTGAGTCCCATCAGCAGGTGATGTGATTTGTGCCCCAACGCCTCTTTGCTAGCCCTCCCTGAGTTCAGGCTCAAAATCCACAAATTCACCTAAACCAGCACGGGAAGGGACTTCTGGAGAATTCATCACATTTATTCCACTGCCCCAAAGCAGGATCAGCTCTCCTGAAGTGCAGCTTGGCCAGCCTGCTCTTTGAAACTTCCACCGATGGAGACTCCGAGCCCACCCCAAACCATCTGTTCCACTACTCCATCGCTCTGGCAATCAGAGGTTAGGAAGTTTTTTCCTAACACTTGCTTCCCCTGCTGCAGCTCAAGCTCAGCACTTCTTGGCCTCCCACCGCTGGCCACAGAGAACAGTTTACTCCCTTCCCCTTCGTGGCCACCTCAGACATACTCAAGGCCTGTTATTTCTCCTTTCAGCCCCCTCATCCCTAGACTAAGCAATCTCATTCCCTTCAGCCTTTCCTTGTTTTCCAAGTTTCTGCTCATTCTTTGGTGCTTTTCTCTGGAGTCTCTGCAGCCGCTTCCTATTTTTGGTACAGGGGAGCATCCTGAACCAGGCATGGCACAGCTGAACATGACAGCAACCCATTAAAACCCCGAAGAGAGAACAAGGGGGAGGGAGAAAAGGAGATTGCTTTGCTTAATACCATTTTTTTTATTTTATTTTGCTGCAGAATTAAAGGGATGACCTTTCTTCTCCCTGTTGTAAAATTTCATCCCGATGAGCGCTGTGCCAAAGGTGCAACCTCCCACCATTTGAGCAGTTCAAGATCTCTGCTCCGGTGGTCCGGCTTCAGTCCACATCCTACATTTAACAAGGACATCCTCGCTATGCATCTTCAGGTGGGATATGAAAGTCAAAAGAAGCCGTTCACCGGGGAGCTACCCCTAGGAATTGGGCCGCGATCAGTAAATCGGCCCGTTACGCCACCCCCACCCCCCTCAACCTCTTCTGCTCCCCCCATCGAAGGGGAGCAGGTCTTCTGATGACCTTGATGAAACTGCTTCTGCTCAATGTAAAAACGACCACCGACGCACAAAACCAGACTCAACTCTCCCCCCAGTTAAACCCGTGGGGGTGGGGGGAAGCACTAAAGGACTGTAAAACCGGTACAAGACCAGACGCTTTTCTTTCAGTCAGAATTGCAGACACACATCTCAGCCAGACAGAAAAAACCTCCGGCTTCACTGCACATAAATGAACAGGCAAAGCACACTGATTTAACGATAGGAAGCTCAGAGCTGCTCTACAACGACAGCAGTTATTTTTGACATTGCTTTTCTGCCAGAGACCCCATCCCTGAACCCCATCACGCCGGGCAGCGGGTACACACGAAACACCGCTCTCAACCCACGTCTAACTCGGCAGACAACAGACAGGCACGTCCAAGCGGGAGAGCACCAGGAGACAGTGAGTCAGTGCAGACCGGCACAACATGCACTGGTCTCGGCTCATCGGTCACACAACTAAAGCCAAGGGTTTTGTTTAGGGATTGGGGATTTTTTTGTTGGTTTTTTATTTTCTTTCTTTTTTCTTTTTTTTTTTTTTTTTTTCCATGGGTGTTCTAAGGAGGAGCCAGGAGGAGAATTAAAGGACAGCTCTGTGCTTTCTGGCTGCATACAAGGAGACTTTTCCACGCATGAAAGTCAGAAGGGGAGAAGGTGGGGACAGACCTTTTAGTAGGGCCTGTGGCAATAGGACAAGAGGTAATGGTTTTAAACTGAAAGAGGGGAGATATACATTAGATAGAAAGAAGAAATATTTTATGCTGACGGTGGTGAGACACTGACACAGGCTGCCCAGAGAGGTGGTAGATGCCCCATCCCTGGGAACACTCAAGGTCAGGCTGGATGGGGCTCTGAGCAACCTGGTCTGGTTGATGATGTCCCTGCCTGTGGCAGGGGGGTTGGACTAGATGACCTGTAAATGTCCCTTCCAGCCCAAACTGTTCTATGATTCTCTGAAGGTACAAAAGTGTTTGTCTGAAAACATATAACGAAACAAGTAGATGATGGAGCTTAGCGTCCCAAGCAGAGTGAAGGTGGAAGGTGGTATTTTGGTATCTCCATTACTATTGACCTTCAATTATTTGGTTACCTCCTTTTAATACTACGGTAGCATCTATAGCACTCATGAGAGATCATGGCCAAACCGTCTATGATCTACATGACTCCCTGTCCCAAACTACGAGGCACAAGAGAGGTATAATTTATCTCAGCCTTGAAGCAGTCATTGTCTGAAGCATCTGAATGTCCCGCAATGGAAGAGAAACTCCCACCCCCAATATTTCCCAGAGCACTGTACAAAGAGGTCCTACATAATATATCCCACGATCTCACATGAACGCGATCCTCTGAAGTGAAACCAAGCAGGTACAGCTGTAAATGCCGATTAACGCTCCGTGGATCAGGTGTGGAGAAGAGTCCCCTTCCCCAACCAGTCTGGATGGAAGCTAGAGAGAAAATCTAGCACTTTCCTCTCTTGCCAAAGATCTCCTTGAAAAGTAAAACCAAAACAAAACCAGGCTTATAAAAGCACAACACTTCAAGGCCAGCATCAGCAACACACCCATGTGCAGACCACGTACATTTGAAATGCACTCGCCAAAGAAAAAATAAATCTATCATCTACCGTGTGTCCATACAGCCAGAGCAGGAACTTCAAACCCGATTAGCAGCATCCTGCAGCCTGAGATTCCTCCTTTGAGGTCTCAAAGCAGAATATAAACTGAAGGCATAAGGAAAGCGGCAAAGCCAGCGACTCAGCGCCTTCCCTTTTGAGTTCATACAACAGCCGGCGTAACACCGTGGCGGCTGAAAACTTGCCTTTTGTGCATGATAAGCAAAGTCCAGCCTTGTAGGTTTGTTGTAGATGAAGGGAGGTTTTACGGGAGCAAAGCCATCAGCCTCAGGCTCTACCACATCTAGCTGCTTTGAACTGCTATGGAAGAGAACTCGATCACACACCAACACCCCGACTGCATGCCGCAGCTATAGAAATACTAATACATTAATAATATTGCATTAAAAAGCAAGGAGATGGGGCATCACCGAGCGAGACACAGTCCAGCATTTCCAAATTCAGGCACTGATGCAGGAAGCCAGCACAACTTGTGTGATTGGAAGGGAAGTCCCACTGACCACAAGCGCCAGGACCGCTCTGGCGCGGAGATCCCCTCGAGTGCCATCTGCCAAGCATCGCTTCCTGCCCCGCGGAGGCTGCGTGGGATGGCTGGGCACATCTCAGCACTGCCGCGTTTCCTCTGGGGGGAACGAGGATGTTTTGAAAGCATAGGTGGCTTGCAAAGCACTTTGGGATGCGTCTGGATGAAAAGCACTCTTATGCACATCGATAATTAGCGCTAACCGCTGGTGTGTCACACCCTCATGTAGAGCATTTAGCAGATTTATTCAGCTCTTGCTGGAATGCCAGAGCACAAGCTGGATATTCAGAAGGCGATGTGAGCGCCCTTTCACAGGGCAGATGCTGGGGAGCTAATGATGGTTGATGAGTTAAGGCCACTGGTGACTCAGGATCAGCAATTAGTTGATTTCTGCGGGAGGAAGGTGCTTTGCTCCATTAAGCTAAAAGCATCCTCCACAGTTCAACATGCACAAAGTCATTCTGTCCATCTCCCACAAAGACTGCCTACATACATTAGGGGCTTGATATTTCCCAGGTAAACACCCGGTTTTACCTTTGTCTCAGTACATTTGGGGGGGGACAGGGAGCAAAAGAACCGGATTCCCTCGCAGCTCCATCCCACAGCCCCACACCAACCCGATCCTCCATCAAAGGGGATCAGGCACACAAGGAAAGGATTGCAAAGAGTGACCGGGCACGCAGTCTAATGTAAAGGGATGTGGCACCATTGATGTCTACGGGGTTGCACTCGTTTTGGACAAAGCTAGTAACACCAGATCACAAACCAGACACCCCTCTAGCCCTGCCCTATCACCTGCGATACGGGACTACAGACACCCACCTCCCTCTCCAGGGTAGGCAGCGATGCTTCCATGAATCAATAACAGGCACCGGGCAGACACCAGCTGCACTTGTTCCGCCTGCCATTCCCAAAACACATGCGGGCAAAAGCAACGGGACCAAAGGACGATCTGGCTGGTGGCCCCCCAGGGAGGGAGAGCATCCAGCTCTCTCCTAGAGCCTGTGTCCCTGCCAGCCGAAGCCCGGCAGAGGCTGGTCATGGAGTCGGGGAGCAGGACCCCGGCTTCAACTCTGGGAGCGATGTGCCGAGTCATAGGATGGCAGCTCGGCATAGCCACCTATCTGAGCGCTATCGCTCGTGGCGGCCGGCAAGACCGTCAGGCGGAGGGCGCAAAGAACAGTTATTTCTTTCAATGCGCGGGGAATGTGGCAGAGCTGGCATTTGGACCCTCTTTTTACAACTTCTTTGAAGTGTTTGATCTCAGCCGCTAATGGCACAAAAGGCCATCGGAGCGCTGCTGGTGCGAGCTTCAAAGGGTTGGGACGTTAAATGATTAATAGGAACCGTGCATGGGGAGGGGGAGAGCCACCGTTACGGGGGTGTTGGGGGGGGGGGGGGAGGTCCAAGGTGTATCGTTGCCTTTACTCTTTGGGACAAAGGTATTGCCAAGCTCCCCTACAGCACAGGACTAGAGCCAAGGGGGGGTGACAGCAGCGGGTCCCGGGCCCCAGCCACGGCGGGGCGCCCACGCGCGGCCACCCGGGGCCGTCACCGCGCTGCCCTGGGGCAAAGGGGGGGGTATCGGAGATGCTGCCCCCCACGCCTCCCCCAGCAGCGGGGAGCCACGACCACCCCCACCCCCCTCCCCTGGCAAGGACACCCCGCGCCCCGCCGAGCCTCCGCGCCGGCAGGTGCACCCGGGCGGGCGGCGGCCACCGGCGGCAAGGACCCGGGGGTTGGGGGTGGGGTGGGGGGCACGACACCGAGTAGCGATGAAGATGAGGGTGGGCTGAGACTTACGTATCTCCGTAACTTCTTCTCCGGCGGTGACTTTCGGAGCCAGCCCGAGCACACCACCTCCCCGCCGCTCATCGCGGCAGCCGGGCGCGCCGCCGGGCGCTGCCTCCCGGCGCTCAGCGCCGGCAGCGCCGGCCCATGGAGGGCGGTGGGTGGGTGGGTGGGTGGGTGAGTGGGTGGGTGGATGGATGGATAGATGGGGGGGGGGGGGGGCGACGAGCACCTCCCCCCGCCGCCGCCGCCGCTCGGCTGCGAGCGGGGAAGCAGGAAACTGGCTGGGTCCCCGGCTCACCACGCCTCCCGCCTGGCCCGGCGCCCCGCCAGCCTGCTTTAAAGATACAAACCCCGGGGGGGGGGGGGCTGCCCGGCCCCCCGACCCCCCCGCCGGCCGGGAGGGGCTGCCTCCCCTGCCTCCCCCGCGCCGCACTCGCACAGTACCTATACAGAAACTTTATCCGTACCGCAGCAGGTGATCTCCTGCAGCGCTGCCTTCCTAAAAAAGTACAACCCCCCCAACCCCTCCACTGTCCGATTTTGATCACCCCAACCCCCCCCAAGGACCCTTCCCCTGTCTTGACGGAAAAGGGCATTGTCACCCCCGAAAGGACAGGCTGCTCAGGGGCTCGGGCAGGAGATGAAGGTGCCATAGGAAAACAAAGAGCTTGAGCAAGAAACAGGGAAACCAGCGACAGCAAAAACCCTCCTGGAGGAAAGAAAGGGGGGGGGGCGGGGGGGGGGGGGGAGAAAAAAATATTTGTGGGGAATCGATAAAAGCTTCATATTTTATTATTGATTTTTAAATAATGGAGCAGTGCCCACTGAAAAACGATTTGACTGCCAGTGGAGTCTCATACAGACAAGCCAGGTTTTGTATTACAGTATATCATACCCTGGCTGAGATTAACTATCTTTTTCCAGATCTAGAAACGCTGTACATTTAAAAGTCTGATCCTCTCCCCAGCTCAGGCAGCAACAAAAAACTACCCCCAACAGCCCTATGAGTAGGATTGTGCTTTAACCCTCCTCTTGCTGCATCCTTAAAAGCAGAAACCTGGGCACAGCAACCATAAAAGCCGAGTCCTCCTTGCCCACGACACGCTCACGCTGCCCGCTTGTTAGGAAAATACAGCTCGGGGTTGTTTGCTGGGGATGGATTTCTAAGACTGCCTCTATATGGCAGCTCTACCCCAAACCTGCTTGGGCACATTCAGTCATCCCTGCCTCAGCTTCCCTGCCTGTCCAGCCTCCGCAGGCAGGGACGGTCCCTCCTTACGTGTTCGTGCCCTAGCTGGTGCAATAACAACTCCATGCTGGCTGGCTGCTCTACTGTATGTCGAACAACAACACCATATAATGCCGCTTGCACGGGGATCTTGCCTCACTTCAGAGCAGTAATTACAACTCACAGTGCCCCTGGGAGGGAGGCACGACACCTCTTTGGAAGATTGGGACAGCACAGTTAAGCAATACATTGTTTATCGAATTTGTGAATACCTGAAGGAGGGGAATAACCCCCTGAAGAACATGTCACTTGCTAGGAACGTGTTTTCTCAACAGCTTTATTCTTCTTTCTCCACCAGTGAAACGCAAAGGCTAAAAATGAAGATTTTGCTGCCTTTTTGCTGCCCAAAGGGATGGCTCAATCTTATTAAAGCGCTGGGCAATCTCGGCACAGATGCCAGCTATGGTCAGATCCGCTTGCCCATCTCTGCCAACGCGGCATGCACGATGGAGCCAAGAGCAGGGGAGGACGAAGAGACCAGTTCTGCGCTGGCATCAGCCAGCATTGCCTTATTCAGTGCACTGGAGCTGTATCAATTTACGCTGCATGGCAGCAAGAGTCTCGCCCGCAAACTCTCCTGGATTAGAGGCACTTTGCACATTCGCAGGGAAAACCGAGTCCTGGGGACCTGCCCTTAAGAGAAATCCCAAGCAATCTCAGGCAAGCCAGTGGCCTACTGGGGATTTATAAAGACGCAATGGAGAGCAGATGATCGTGATTAATACGCAGGTACTAATGCAAAGTGCAAAGCCACTCCATGGTGTATGCTAACGACTCACAGGTTAGGAATTCGCTCGTACTAACACCAATGCAAGGTGGTATGAGTTTGACAATCAGTTGCAGAGAACCCCGTCTGCATTTTTATGTTAACAACTTCCACCACGCAGAGTTGGAACACTTCATTTGGGCAATGGATGTTTAAAGAAATGCTCCATAATTATCATCGTGTGAATTGGAATGAATTATTCTACGTGTTCTGTGGCAGCCTTTGGTTTATTACACCGCTCCCTTGCTGTCCTACCCTTTCGCTCCGCTCATCCCCCATTCTGGATTACATTTACTGACTTGGTTTATCAAAAGATATTTCTGAACGGTGTCCAAAACATGGAGTACCCCTGGGACTTCTGGATGGGAAACGAGTTGCATTTTTTCTGTACACTTAAATATGCTACCATCTCAAGTGTGAAATACAAGCTCTACACAGAAAAACGCTCGAAACAAAGATGCTCCACGTGAACGTGCCTCCCTAATTCCACTGTGGCTGTAATGCAAAGTGGGAACAGCAAGTTAATTCTGGCATCGGGCTGCCAGATTACATATGATCCAATGCATGCAATGTTACAATGCCTTACAATGCTGGCCCTACTTAAAGCATTTGGCCAGGAAGGCAAATATTACCCCCAATGCCTCTAAGGAATTAAAGACGATGTATGTCATGAACGTGGCTCTGATTTGGCAGTGCTTGTGCGTTCGTAACAGTTTTACCAACTTCAAGCTGTTCCTCCAACCGGCGGCGGAGGCTGAACTTAGGCTGGCCCCAGCTGACTGCGTACATCTCCGGAGTCTGAGCTAACAGCCAGCAGCCTTGGTGGAAAACTGTGAAAACCACATCCCCGGCTTGGAAAAATGCAGCGAGGGAATTATATGAAGCCATTGAGAATGTGTCTCTGCCAGCAGGAGCAGCTGAAGGAGGAACAGCAGAATTAGCAGGCATGGCAAGGGAGAAGTTAAGAGATGCCATGTAAGAAATCATATTCCCCGTAAAAGGGTAGGGCTGAAAGAGAAACATTTCGCCAAGACAAAGCCCTTGCACGGCGTGTTGAATGTGCCGGGGCGCACGACACGGTTACACTTTCTCCCGCAGAAACCTCCGGGTTTTTTCACTGCAACCTTCAGCGCGCTTCCTCGTTCCTGTCTGAAACCGAAATCTATGAAAAATCACAACTTCGAAGAAAGAAACCACAACACCCACTGCTTCTCCTGCCTGCTCGTTATTTAAATGGGCTGTGCCATCTACTGGCACGAGGGAAAGCTGCAGGCAGAGCCATTCCCCTCCTCGCTCCGCGTCGCTGGTGGAGTAGTAGAGATGGATGGAGACTCAGGGCATTTCCTGGGGATTAGGGACCAGCTGGCTGAAATGCTTTGGGCTGCTTACCCCAGCCAGCCACTAATCCCTTGGAAATGCCCTATACTGAGGTTAATATAAACCAAAACGGGCGGGGGGCGCGGGGGAAAGACGTTAAAAAATCTGCTGTGCTGCTTGGTGCTACGTGCCGGCTTTTCAATTCTGAGCGAATGCTCGGTCTCGTGAGATCCAGCTCCACAACAATACGACTTGACTTTATCTTCACGCAACAGTTCCTGCAGCAGAGCTAGATGGAAGCAGCTTATTTTATTTCATCAAGAATTTTCAAGTCAGAAAAAAAATAATAATCACCTCTTTCAAGAACCCGAGCCTTTTCAAGCTTTACACCCTTCGTAAGAGCAGAGCAAGCTCCCCAGAACAACTGCAATCAAAGCCAAACCACAAGACTCCCTTCCTTTGCGTGAAAGACAGCAGCTCCAGCAGCACTGGCTGCTTTCCATGAGCCGGGGGAATAGTGGCACAGGATGCTTTGATCAGATAATGAGACAGTTTGAAGCATCATCACTACAGCATTCTGTCAAAGACACGGGCATCAGAGCTTGGATGCCTTAATAGGGACTCAAAAAAGAGAGCAGGGAAGACATGACTCGCAGGTTGGCGGTGTTCAAGGGGCACATGTTCCCTTGGACTTGATGGTCCAGTTGTGAGTGGTGGCGATGGGGAAACAATGGATTAAACCTGCTTTGCCCCCTCTCTGTTGGAGATCCTGGCAAGACCCGGCACATCCGATCCAGAATGGATAGAGACCGCCGGGCAGCACGGAGAGGGAGCTGGGTGGTGTCTGTAGATGCAGCCACAGGGCACTTCCAGTCCTTGCACTTGAAGAAAATCAAACGGATTTTCCTATTCAGGAACCACAGTCCAAGCTGAAGCCCAGTCCTGCTTCCTTCAGAAACTGGACAGTTAGAAATAACTTTGCCTGGAGATGAGCTGGGACAGAATGCCACTGATACATTTCTCGGGTTTTGGGTCCAGGTAGAGCTTCTTTATGGCTGGTCCTTCCTGTAGGATGGATGAGTTCCTCATGCAGACTCTCCTGCCTGGATCTGGATAAGTTTTTGGCAGCTATGTTTTCCCTTTTTTCTCCCGCTTATGCTGTTTCCACCATGGAAGAGAAGGAAAACGGGAGTTTTCCCTTTTTTTTTTTTCTCACCTTCTCAAGACAGAAAACCATTGTAGCATTGCTTCGTGGAAAGAGCATCAGGCAATGCTCCAGACACAGATGCTATTCTGATTTAGGCATAAAGGCCACTTCATCCTAGTTTTTTCCTGAGGAGACCAGAAGCTCTGTATGGAAAGGATTCCCTCTACGGACACTACTTGGCACAATGGGGCTTTGACTGCAGCTGGGCCCAGGGCAAGCAACCATAAAACAAATGATAATAAAACAAGCAGGGAGAAATCTTTGCCGGGCTCCCCTGCCTCTTTACCCGACCCTGGTATACTCTCACATCCTTAGGCATTACTTCAAGAGCAGATGGTGCTCTGTGGTAGAGCAAACGAGCAATTATCCTCCTGACACCCCGCAAGGCCTCCCCACATGCGATAGCAAGAAGTTACTTCACCCCAAGCTAAGAGCTGTTGTCTGGGTTTTCAGCATAATTGGATGTAATCAAGTTTAATTTGGTTGGTGCAGTAACTCTGAAGACTTTTGTAACTGGATTACTGTCGGCTCAACGGTCATGTGCCATTATATTTGCTGGTCAGAACAGAAGCCAGAATAAAAACAGATGCTTTCCCCTTATTCCTCCTTCCAATGACACCCCTTCGGGATATGAGCATGCACTGTACAGTCGATATATAATGAACTAAAAATTCTATTAGAAGAAGGAAGTCATTGCTGTCATATTACGTTCAGGCCTCTCCTAGAAAGTGTAAATTATTTAAGAGTACATATTTCTACGTTTGTTTGCAACTGTAGACCATGCACAGCTTAGAGCTAATACTACTGGAGCAGAGACCTATGATACACATGAGCTTTGAGACCTAAATCTTATTATTCATGCTGTACAAGTAGGGAAGCCAGAGTGGATGGCTGATGAGAACGGCGTCTCTCAGGTCCTATTTTCTCCCATACATCACCGGCTGAGAACCACGAACATACAAAATGCTGTGTTTATTAGCAGACTTACAGCTCTGCTACAGGTAATCTATAGGTGAGAGAGTGGCACCTGGTAAACCTCACAAAGCCAGCAGCATAAAGACCTGATTTTCAGGGGCCCCAGCTCCCACCAGTATTAAGTCACAGAAGCAGCATATGAAAGCCTGTTCCCTGTTCCCATCATACTTTAGGTCAAATTTTGCAAATTCGAGAGCCTGTGGTCTTTTCTAATGCCCCTGAAATGCTGAGAGTTGACACACTAATCCGCTCCCGACAGATGCCGAGGCCAGGCAAATGGAGACTGAAATAAGGCACTTCTCGTAACAGCGAAAATTACTCGAGCAGCGTGCGGAGGTGATACGCTTTTGTGGCTTCAAAGCTTTTTATGCCATTTGGAGGCACAGGAAGTGTATTATATTCCTGGTTGAAATGCTGATTGCATTTTAGACAGACACGTAAAAGCCAGTTCAATTTTGAATTGCAGATCAACCGTAGAAAGACCGAAGTGCGAAGAGACTTCCCTAAGATCAGCAGCAAAGGATGCTCGCCAGCTTCCAGTCCCAAATGCCACAGAGCAGCCACCCTCACAGCCGACTGCTGTTAAACTGTAGATGCAGACGTACGTATCTCTGGCTTCGGCCAGATGGCTATTTTGAGTTTCTAATGATCTGGGAAATGAACATTTCATAATGTTCTATCTCAGAGGGTTTAGCCAAAACATTCTTCCTTTTTTTTTTTTTTTTTTTCATACCAGCAGTGTTACACATGCTACTAGATCAGAAGCGGGGACCGGAGTAACATGGTGCTAAACCCACCGTGCTTTAGCACGTATTCTAAGGACACAGCAATGTAATCCTGCCCAGCAAGTCATCCATCAAGTTCATTAACAAATACGCTCATGAAATTTTTTAAATACTTGAATCTTATACTTCATAAATCATCATAAATGCTACTAATTTATTAATGCTATTAATAATAATGGAATTGGAAAGACTGAAGCCACTCTATAAACTGGGCCTTCAGACTTGATTTGCACGGTTATCTGGGTTTTGCGGGTGGCAAAGTTCAGACGCGTGGGGTGATATGGAAAAGCACCACCCATGCATGTTTACAGAGAGGCACCTAAAGCACACCCTGCCCAGCACTTCAGCTGCTGTGCAGAGCCCCTGCTCGGCAGCTATGCTGCTGCTGGGCAAGCCTGAATGTGCATGGTGATTTATTTATACTAAACAACTACAGAGTTCATTTCCAGTGCTTCATGGAGATGCTGTTGTGTGACTCCAACCTGCCAGAGTGAGGCCCCATCAGTTACAGCCACACCAGAATCTCTGCAGCAGGTAAGCACTTGCAGCTGGCTCTCCTGGAGCTGTAAACTGGCTATCGGCTGGGCACTGGTTTTCTATAACTTCCTGCAGAAATGGGAGAAACCTGTTCTTGACTCAGGCAGCAGAGCCTGGAAACACCGATTCTAAGTCTTTCTTCCCTGCATAGCCTCTGGCGAGTCCCTTCATCTGTCCCTCACTTTCCTGCACTCACCTGCAGCATCACAGCTGTGTGAGCAGCCCTGACAGCACCGACACAGAGAGGTCAGTAAGCCTTGAAGTTCTCTAGGGCCGGGTGTCCAGCTGTCTCCTGCTTGGACAAGCAGCCTGTGGCCATGCATTCGCCAAGAGAGCAGCAGCAAGGCTAAGGCACAGGCACAAAACAGGAGACCTGTGTCTCAGAAAAATATGGCTCACGAGCCTGCTTCACACAGCTGAAGCACAGCACTGAGCTCTGAGAGTACAGCACCTTCAAAGGGCCACAAAGACAGCACTGAATTAATGCTCAAAAATAACTTTGGAGGTAAAGACACCATACAGGTACTATTACTAAACCATTGTGTCTATGAAATAGAATTATTTTCCCCTGTAGCTGGAAATCTAGCCTCTTTTGGAACTCACGGCAGATAGTATAGAACGGTCCAATATAGAAACTTATGCAGTTGCATGATTTACCAAGGCCACCTCCCAGCCCACACTGTGCGGTTTGTGTATTTTTCTGCCAACGATCCATATCATCGGTGGCTTCTGAAAATTTAGACTTCTGCTCTTACAGCACATACAGGTATCAGTACATTAACCTGCTGATGACAGCAAGATATGCAGCTATCGCTGAAGAGCAACAAGCAAGATCGAGCTTTGCAAAGAAAATAAAAAATGTACTCTGTTGGCTGCCTCGACTTACTCAGAAAAAAATCAATTGTAGGAGTAATAAAAATAAACAACACGATTGCTATCTCTGAAAGGCCTTGGGATATACAGGGATAGATAAAAATCACTGAAGCATAGTCTAGGATCTTAGAAATGCCAAAAATGTGTTTGAAACCAGATCAGTTGCAAACATCCTGCCTTGCTTCTGGTGCGGCAGTGCACCCAAAGGCAAACAGAGGGAAGCCTCGTGGGAGGCACTGAGCAAGGATTTGGTCGATTTGGGTCAGTTCCACGGTTCAGCTACACATCTTCCATAACCTTCGGCAAGCAGCTTAATTGCTCCGCGCCTCAACTTCCCGCAGTAAAACAGCATCAGCAATAAGAGCAACAAGGCTTCTGAAGTCATTTCATCCCCATTTCACCCATAATGAAGCCTACAGTTTCTGATGGAGGTAGGATAGGACTTCGAAATGCCCACCCAGTCTTGCCCCTCTCTCGCCCTTTAGGTGAAAGCTCTCCCTTCACAGCATCTTTGCCGAACACCTTGTGCAGCGGACACTGAGACACAGCTGCAGGACGGAGTATAATACATTTCACAGCAGCAATAAAACAACGGGAGCCATAATTTCTTTGAACTCTGGGTCAAACTTGTTGTTAGCCAAGTCTGTAAGAACTCATATAGTAAATTACATATGTCTCTTTACCAGCAGGATCATAAAATAAAACTTTACAATCCTTCTGAAGGTCATGGCTCTGGAACGAACAGTAAGACAAAACAATAAATTCACCCCCGAGACCACCATTTTTTGTGGCTACGGCAGCTTTGGTTAGATCTGAGGAAATCAGAACTTTGACAATCTTTATACAAAGTCTTTCTTATTTCTCCTTTGGATCCATCTCCTGATTCTTCCTAAGTGTAAGCAGAGGCTAAACCAACAGTAGTAATGGCTGTTATTGGTTTCAGCAGTAGCAAAACCACATTTATCTCTATACACACATTTAATGGAAACAATGACCGAAGTGTTTTTTGGCAAGTTAGTCCCCTTCTCCCCCCGAAGAAAAACACATCTATAAGCTATTTCCAAAACAATCAATATTAGTCCAGCAAGCAAAACGGTATGTTACATTTCCCATCAAAGTCTTGGCATTCCCTCAAACAAGAGATGCTTTATAAATTACAACTACTACCAAATAAACTGGAGAGAGGACTGCTGAGCCAGGCACCTTGCTGCTTTCCCCTCAGGTCTGGGGGCCTGAATGCAGGTAATTCAGCTAAAATCCCTGCGCTGGTTTGCTGACTTTTAAAGATTTGGCTCAGCCATGTATCTTTTCATCTATGCTTGTACAGAAGCTAGTACAACAGTCCAAGATCTAAACGCTGCCATAGTACCACAACATAAATCATACAGGAGAGAACAGCAGTCTCTACTAATAGCTTCAGAGCATGCATTTGCTCTCCTGTGGATTTTAAAAACGAGAAGACCGAGACATGGTCTTAGTTCTGCAGGTATTATTTTTCCAATTAAAAATAAGACTACTTTGGGATACTTTGATCCTGCACATAAAAACCTTATGTGAAGGGATTATCTGGTATCCTTGAAGAGAAAACAAAGGTTTTCCTCTGCTCTTCTGAGAGGCTGGCATTTGGTTATGCAAAGTTTATGGCATTGCTCTTTTATTCCCAGCAGTGCTGCTCTCCCATCACTGTCCTCATGTTGCAAAGCCACACTGCAGTAATCAATGACACTCATTCTTTCCTCTGAAGCTTAAAGTGAGGACAAACCCGAAAAGAGGCAGTACTGGCTGCCGAGGAACTGAAACTTCAAGAAATACTTACCAAAAGGATGCTAGCAGAGACCCTGCTGGTCACCTGGGCTTGAGAGCTGAGCGCTTACCGCACTGAAAACGCCCCAGCGTCACCTACTGCGCTGCACGTTCAGGCTAAGAGATGATTCCTGTGCGCAAAGAATAACAGCTTTTTTATTTGAAGAAGTGTCAAAGCTTTTATCTGGCCTCAGCCACTGTCAGTGCAGACTTGTAAGAGAAGACGAAGTAAGGAAAACTGCTTAAGCCTAGGAAATTCTCCGTGCGTTTCCCTGCCTGGATGGCCAAGAGGAACAACCTCCCCTGTTCTCCCAATTAACTTCCGTTTCGTGCTGGGAGAGGAGATTCAAAGGAAATACATGACATTCCACATGGAAATCCCAGGGAAAACATGCTGCATTCCTTGGCAATACCAGCCCATTATATATACATAGCACGGGGTGAACAATGCCAGCCTGGAGGCAAAGAGCAGCTCCCACCCTTGCTGGCACCCATAAATCACGATCCTCACAGGAACGCGTCTTGGTATTAACGCTAAGCAGTATCATCACGTACGCAGGCCTCAGCCTCTACCGCCTCCTCTCTCCCACCACTAGGAAAAAACACACGTTGAAGGTTTTCCAAGACGGGACAACTCTTTCTTCTCCCTTCTGAGCCAGAGTGTTCACCTGGTTAGTTCTGTTGGGCACAACCCTGCTCTCCTCCCGCTTATCCTGCCAGGTTACTGGGGGTAGCGCTTTGGATGAGCTTTTAGACCCAAGGGCAATGCTCCCTTAGATCAACCCTGCCCATCAGATCTCCAACTCACCAAGTACCTTCAAATGAAACAGAAAAACACGTAGAAGCCTGGGGACACTGCTCCTCTTGGACACCTACTCGGAAATGCACAAAGAACCATTCATGCTGCATCCTCGCTACATCTTTCTTACCATATACCTTCATCTACCTGCCTGGCTACAAATCAAAGGTTCAACCTTTTCCTTCTGTCTTGCAACAACCCCTTAGCGAGGCAAAGAATGAAGGGTGGACCATACCAGCCCTTGGTTTTCACAAGCTGTCACCTCATATAAGGCCCTGACAGCCACTCTGCAAGCCTCTTTGAAACACTCCTGCTATCCTTTCCTGTAACTTCTGACTCAAGCCACATCATCCTATGACTTTCTGGCACTTTCCATCGTCTTCTTCTCTCCACCTTGTTTTCCACCTGTTGCTGTTTAGCCCCACCCTGCCCATCAGACCTGGCATCTCACAGCACCATCAACAACCTCCTGCTGACAACGGCCCGCTGATGCCAAAACCAACAGAGCCAGCCCCGAGCTGCCGCAGGGGTGAGGGCAGAGTGGACAGGAGACGGCTCTGCCATCCACCCACTCTGTTTTCAGCAGATGGGCTTTCAGTCCAGGCACTCTCATTTACAGCAACTGTGACAGAACCAGTGACTAAGGATCTCAACAAGGACACCTGCTCATCACAAGTTATTTAGGAAGACGGTATGGATAGGGCTGTTTGGCAGCTGTACTTTTTCCACATCTTTCTGCTGAGAGAAGTAATTGCATAACGTTAAGGCCAGCAATGACACAAGACAATGCAACAAAAGCAGACACTGTCCAAATGCAGGAACATACTCAGGTGTCCAATGTAGGAAGTTCTCAGTGGTTTCAAAGGGAAGGCAGGTGCTTGAACCATTTTGTGGAACCAGACTTACCAACTCAAGGCTGTACTGGGAAATGCAAACCAGCAAATGCACAGTTAACACCTGCCTGCTCAAGCAGACAAAGGAGATAAACAAAAATAATCTTGATATGCAGGGGATGTCTCAATGCATGCAACAAACACCCCAAAGTAATGACCTCGTGGTGATGCTGATTGCGTGATCGTAAGACATAAAAGCCCCAGCCATGGCCCAAACTGAAACAAGGCAGGTGCCACATGACATAAATATGTATTTTTAGACAATGCAGGTGCACTCTTATACAGCCCTACCAGAGAGAACTGCGACTGCAAAACTACCAGTGCAATGCTAGTTGATTACTATTTTTCAGTCTCTTTCATCTACTTGGAAAAGAAGTCTTCAGGGCTGTTCTGCAGTTACTTCACGTTGTAGGTGCCAATTTACACGGGGTTCATTAGGAATAAAGCTGTTACCTTGCTTTTTCTCTTTATATATATGTTGTTCATACTGCTGCTGTCTTGGGCTCCACAGTAGTAAGCACTATGCAAATGAGCATTTGCTGGATTGTGATAATTTGGAAGGGAGGAAAGATGCTGGAAACCCTCAGTTCAAGTCCCAAATAAACCACTGGTTTCTAATTGCCTTAGGCAAGTCACTTCATCTTCCCATAATCCTGTCTTCAAAACAGAAATGAATTATTTCTTTACCTGGCAGGGAAGCTGAGAGCATAAACCCATTAAAGACTGAGAGGAGTTCAGATCCTATAGTGATAAGCAATTGCTTAACACATAGGCAATGCTTGGGAGCTTATATTGGTTGTTTCAAAATACAGAGAAAACTGCTTGGTCTGATGAGCAAGTGAGAAATTTTCTCAATAACAACAACAACAAGGCAAAGCAAAAGCAAAAACCCACCAATAAACTGCAAACCAGCTCTGGAAAGATGAATGAACTCTCATCTAACTGAACACTTCTTTCTGCTGTGAACACGTGCTCTCTTGGAGACAGAAAACAGGTTATTTCCTGCAGAGGCGGTGCAACTAATTCGGGTATACAGAAAAAGAAACATCTACCCAAGACACTGAAGGTAACACAATGATGCTGAGTGCTACAGTTTTGTGAGAAGAAGAAACCATATACAGAGTTACAAAACAACCCAGTGTACATCTTTATTGATGATTCACAAAATCAAACATCATTCACCTAATTCACTCCAGCAGTTCCAATATGGCACTATTCCTTGCTAGGTTTGGCTGACTTTTCCAAGGTAAACAATATTTGCATTTAAGAAAAAGGGGGGGGGCGGCGGAGAATCACGCTTTACAGTAGCCATTTTGTAAGAGCAAGTGAATCACAGCCCATGACAATCTCTGCAATTTTGTAACACTCGATCTTCAAAGCACTCTTCAGGCATTTAATTAAAGCCTATTGAAGCCTCACTGTCTCCCAGTCCATTTTAGGTCACACCTCCTTATTAGTATTTCACATAAAACCCCCACCGCCTTCCAACCACACTTAGACAGTACTTCCATTGCTTGGGCTAGTCTCACAAGAATCTTAACCCTTTAGTTAAGTGGGATTTCTTAATGTTCCTGAAGCGCACTGAAGACAGGAACTGTTATCAAGTTAACCGCTAGCGTGCTTCCGTAGTCTCACCAGGACATATATTACTTTAATAAGCCAGTCACGAGTTTCACTGATATAAAAATTATCTTGATTTCCCACTAAAATACATAGTCATATTCTAGTATGTTATATACATATAGTCACACCAGCAGTTTTCTCCACCCAAGTCAACCGCTGCGCTACAGGAGACAGGAGTGCGGAAACCTGGGGAAAGGAATAACATCTTTGATATTGCCAACTCCCAAGATGTACTGCAGGTAGCGTTCAAACCCCATTCCGAAGCCTCCATGAGGAACTGAGCCGAATTTTCGGAGGTCTAGATACCTGTAATTTAAACAGACAGTTACATTTGCAGCACGGTTATGCTGACGTAATTCGAGAGAGTTTTTTATCTAGGGTTTTTGCTTTTCCACCTTAATTACTTCCCTTTGACCCTAACCACTGTGGATTATGCCAACACAGCCCGTGTTGGTCAGGGCTGTGAAGACGTGCAGCTCCCGGCCAGGCAGAATTGTGTTAGCAGAAACCCCAAGTGCAAAGACGTTTAAACCAGTACACTTACGCCTTGCCAGTACACTAGAGCCTTTTGTTTAGGAGCAAGAACTCATCTGGGTACGAAGAGCAGCTTGAACATCATACCAATGCTCACATCGAAAACATTTTTGTAAGTTTTAGTATCTAACGTATTCCTAGCAGAGGCACAAACCCAGGTTCCTTCACAATCACAAAACATTTCCACTGTCGGAGATGGAGTTGCCTGTTTGGGTTTGTTTAGCCCTTGCCATGATGGTGCTGAAATCTGCCCCACAATATGTTATTTCATTTTCTGTATTCTTTTCAATAGTCTAAGTCATTTCATTTCCAGTACTTTCTTCAGAAGCCTAAATAGGTCTTTCTGTCTGCTGAATATTCCTTTAGACTATTTTATTTTCTTTTAAGGTAATTATGATGGCTTTTTGTTACTTTTTCCCCAAACGCTCTTACACACTGATTAATTTAGTTCCACAGTAAGTCAGCAAAAAATCTTGGCCATATCTTCTCGAAAAATGCATTCTGGAATACAACATTTCATTTTGGAGAAAAGCACTTGTTGTGCACAGATACCTCAGAAAACATTTGGAAACAGACATTCCAAATATATGGGTGTCAACAAGATTATGATGGTTCTCCTTTAGAGTTCCTCATTTCTGAGCTGGACTGTAGCTGTTGTGATACACAGGAACTATATTTGCAGCTATAAATTCTCACCAACAGTTTTATTTTAATAGGAATGAAAAACATCTCAATGGTTCTATTGATTTATGGGGCCACTTCTGAGCTTGCTGAGGCCACAAAGTTATTCTTCTTTACATGAATGCGCTAGTAAGGGGTTGAGTGACTCCAGATGTGTTACATGATTCTAATCTTGGTGTAAGTATGAATATTTTATCATCCCAGTTTAAAAACAAATCAAGTACACTTAAAAATAAATACATATATATGTTTTACTACTTGGGCAGTGGAGTAGAGGGGAAAAAACACCAGAAAAAAAATGAAGATTGGATTGATTGTAATAAATGGCTTCCCAAATTTTAACTACTGTTAATATTTGCATGTATATATATACATATATATAAAAATACCTAAAATATACATTATATATATTTAAGTGTGCTTGCTTGGACTTCAGAATTTTTTTGGCTTGAAGACTACATTTTAACAGAATGGAGCCAAAGTAATGCCACTGACCACATCTACTTGCAAAATAAAAATACTCTCCAGCAAATTCTACAACTGCAAGAGATTACCCTGGCGGACTCAGTTTGACAGCATGCCTTTTATACCATGAAATAATTATTTTTCATTGCAGTTCATTAGCAGCAGTTATGATTTAGGAAGCCATTTATTACACTCAATCCGATCTCCAGGTTTTTTTCACCGGTGTTTTTTCCCCCTCCCCTCCACTGCCCAAGTGGAGAACCAGAAGCAGAACTTTGTAGAATCACAGAACTTCTTACCTCCTCCTCCAAGCACAGACACACAAAGTGCAGTTCTGTCTGCACTGCAAGTTGAACAGCAGGCTCAGGAGTGGGACACATGTTTTCTGAGCCCTGGGACCCACGTGCTTGCTATCTGTGCTGCTGGGTGTTAGCTTGGCTTGCTAAAGCTCCATTGTATCCACCCCACACCTCATGACAAAGATTTATGCTTAGGATACTAAGACGTAGGCTATGCAACAGCATGGTGCATCTCTACCCACTTCATATGGACTGCATCAAGAACTTGGGTTTCTGCTCATACACTGGAAACTTCCCCCGGGGAGCTCCACTTAGCAGCTTTTCAAGGGTCTGCAAGGAAGATGATGGGCAGATCTGATGCCGAGGGTGGTGGCTTGTGAAATAGAAAAGACCTCGTAAATATGAGGGATACAGATGCTGGCTGTGGCAGATCAATCTGTACCAGCTCAGTAGTTCTGAGCAGAACCAGCTGGTGACAAGTCTAGCTGCAACTAGTAATACAAATAACAGCACAAACATTTCTGGTGATGTCTATAAGCATACCTCAGCCTATGCAAAGCCAGCTGAGACTAAGCCTAGCATCTCTTGTCCCCTTTTGCTGGCAACAGAGTTTATAAAGTCATTGTGAAGAGATGAAATAACTCTGCTTCTTCCAGATGAACAATAATAATAAATTCTACCCTTGCTTATCCAGGTCTTTCATCTGTAGATCTCAAAGCACTTTGAGAAGCCATTTTGGCGAAAGGAGCGAAACAAAACTCATTAAAGTTAATGGAAAAAGTCCATTGAATTAAACGTGCTGAGGATCAAGACTGTGAATCCTTTCTGATGACTGTGCTTAGAAACAGCAAAGGAATTGAGAAATTTTCCATTATTCCCAGATGAAAGAAAAAGTAACTGCCTGCAGATGAAGAGAAAATTCCCTTTAGGCTAGAAAATGCTCCCTGAGGTTTTCCCTCATTCAATAGTCTCCATACATTGGACGCTTCTCACCTCAAAACCAGTCATGAACTAGTCTAGCTATTTCTCCTAGTAGCTCATACTTAACAGGAGAGCTGAGCCCTCCATTGGCAACTGGGGAACTGTGCAACATTATTCCACAGGGGAAAAAAGTTTCTGCGACCCCAGCTAGCCCCAGAGTTCATGTTCTGGGCCTGGAGGACTGGTAGTTCTTCAGAGACTTGAATCTTACTAAAGTATGTGCTGCAACAATGTCCTCTGGCAATGAATTCCAGAAGCTCATTACGTGCCAAGTTAGAAGAGCATTTCCTTTCATCCTTTTAAAAATCTATATCCTTTTATCACCATCACGAGCTCCTGTGTTGCACGGCAAGGCACTATGAAGATCAGTGCTCTCTTAGTAACCATTCATAAGCAGAATGTATTCTTTTCAGTCTCCTTTCAAAACAAACATAACCTTGATCTTTTATGTAACCCCTTGTTATACTGAAGCCTCCGCAGCCAGTTTGAAAACTGAAAGAACAAAGATATTGCAGTCCATGAAATGTAATATTCTACTGGAAAAAAAAAATGAGGGTAATGAAAAACTACTAGTGAAATGATATTTGAAAGACCATTTTGTTGAGTGCTTCAGGAAATATGCAAAGCATCACCCAGGTTCTGATGCTGGGCAAAACCCTGTCTTTGGTTTCAGGCAGCTTCTGCTCTGCTACTATTTTTTGGGAATCCACAAAAAAAGAATTCAAGAGGTCAATCTAAAATACTCCCACTGACACAACTGGGCATGTTTTGGCTGGCTTCAGCACTTTCTGCCTGCCTCCACGTGGCCCAGCACAGTGCTCCGGTTTCTCCCCAAAAGAAGAAGTGATAGGACCAGGAGACTGCCAAGGACAGCAATGGGCTACCACTGGGCTCTTCAGGAGGTGAAAAGATGATGTCAACGCTGTCACCAGTCCTGCTGTTCCTTAAGTTCAACTCCTCTTTTCTACCTTGTCGCACAAGGACCCAGCAGAACACTCCGGCATTCAAGCTTCAAAGAAAACCAGAAATCAAAGAACCCAACACAGCTCAAGCTTCTCCATTTAAAGCAGGAGCAAGGCCAAGACGGCACAGTAATACCCATTCCAGGAGAGCAGATAACACCTGCTCTGCCACCATATACTTTCACCAGCGTTACACCAGAAGATCAGAAAGGCACCTAGACTGTGAGGGGTTCGGTACGAGGCCACCTTCCCCTCTGATGCGCACGATGATAATCAGAGTGAGGAAGCGGGTGCCTTACATGCAGAAAGACTGAAATGCTGGTCCAGCTGCTCCAGCTGATGGTAGTGGGGACACTGCTGTTCATGACAAAATACCTGCTTTGTTATTGCTTGTGCTAAGCTGGCACATGGAGGCTGCAAACAGGATCAGGTCCCCTGTTTACAAGGCAATATACTTAATACTCCCCCGTCAGAGAGAAAGCAAGTGACTTCCCAGAGTAAACGCTGATCACCCGACTTTCCTACCTCACTTCCATGGAACTCTCTCAGTCTAGCCAAGATCATCATCTACAGCACTGAGCTCTTTTCTATCTACAGTTCAAAGGAAGAAGTGTGAAAATAAGATAAAATAACTGCAAAAACAAGCCAAATACTTCTCCAGCTTGTATTTTCTATGGAAAGCAAGCCGCACAACAGGAAAGATGTAGTTAATTAAAGAAGATTCAGAGGAGTTTGACCATGTCCCTTTCTCTCCTTTTTTTGAAAAGCCTTCTAAAAGGTAGGAATGGGCAGAAGCATAGCAGTATTTCAGATCATCAGACCTCTCTTTGCCCAATGATTCTCCCACAAACAAGGGACCCCTGAAGCTGCCCTAGGAGGAGTCAGCCCCCACAATATCCTCATGCTTAGTGGGAGAAGAAAACGGGTAGAAACAGATACAGCAATATCTAAGGGATTTCAAAAGGGAACACATATCATACAGCTGGCCATTCTAAAGTCAGCAAATATTATACTTAAAAAGGAAGGAATGACTCAACTGTTCTTCAAGGAGTTTGTGAGCCAGCTTTGGAGACTAAATTCAATCACTAAATTGGAGGAGATTAATATCAGCCTCTCTCGCTACCTCCACTGAAAAGATGGATGCTGGCAAACCACCTCCCTGTTTTCTGACAGATTGTAGACTGCAGTCCAGAAGCATCTGAAATTGCTCCTATCCTGCACCTTCCTAGGACACCAGACCTTGGTATGGCAGGAGGTAACAACAGTTGTAATCTTCTTTGGGAAATTACATCATCTGTGATGGAGTGAAGGGAATAGAGGAGGAGAGTCTCCAAAACATGATCACAGGAAGAAAGTTTCCAGAATGTGATTGCTACATATTGCATGAAGGTGGAAATGGCTGCTGGGCAATGTCCTCATCTTCCCTCTTGAGGGAAGAACGAGGCAGGGCTGCACTATCTTAGCGTTGCTGGAAGGCTCTGCCACTGAACACCAGACTTCCTCAGGCTGTACCTCAGCCTCTAACCACACAACTGACCATCTTTGTTCAGGACAATCCTTCCCTCAGATGAAGTGATATGGTGTATTCTGGCCCATAAATGCAAACAATAAAGGAAGCCATCGAATTCAGCATGTTTGCAAATGGATGATGTAAAGGTCGGCATGCACTGGGCTGTTCCTAAGCGATGTCCTATTGTGGGAAGAGGAGAGTGAAGATTCCTACATTTACTCTGCTTTTTTTTCAAGGCAGCCTCCCTAACGATCAATCCAAATGCTGCAGAATATTTGAGTATACTCTTCTATATTTAAAATTCTCTGCACTATCACCCTCTCAGTACCTATGACAAAGTACATACCAATAACCACTTGTCAAGAGGAACACGAAGATCCTTCTGTCGTTTTAATAGTCTTAACCGTTAATTCAAAGGTTGATCTGTCTCCTTAGCAGGACAGTTTTAATTGGTTCAACCGCTTTGTTAAGGAAGATTTTTCGACCTAATTGCCCTGTCAATTGCAAAGGGAGTTATTCATAGAGTTGTTAAAGGTCACAAATTGCTTGTGGTTCTGTAACCTGTTTATCTCATGCAATGGTGGTCAGAATCTGTTCAATTTCAAAGACAGCCTAATGATTTAGTATCAAAAATCATTATGGGTTGTAAATTAATCCACTTCATGCAATCTCAAAAGGAATGACCTGTGCTGTGAGTGGACAAATTGGGAAGACAAACTAAGTAGCATTAGATTACATTTTGTTTAAATGAACTGCCTGTTCCACTTAGACTGGCAGTTATGGCAGGGCAACTGGGCCAAGAAATGTCCCCTCAAGAACGGCATCAAAAAAATGAAATAGTTGTTTAAAAAGTCTCAAAAGAAGAAATTGAACTTGCAGAACAAGATAATGTCTTACCACTGGTAGGCATCTGTGAGTCCTAATCTGTGGAACAAAAAGAAAACCCCTTGTGAGTAAAGGAACAGGGGAAATCCACACAAGCAGCACTTTCCTGGAAGAGGATGCTACAAGAAAAGGGAAGGTCCGACGACCAAACTCAGTCCAAAAATGAAATGCAGGAAATTAAGGGAAGGCATGATCAGTGGCTGTCAGTTCTGGTAAATGGTAGACGATCTTGAACAGATTCCCTACATGCTGCTTAGAATGCAGAGTTTGTTTTGCCAGCATACAGGGTTGATCCCAGCTTCATATGAAGACTTGTGTATATTCTTAGCTTTAAGCACATCAGTAAACTCTGCTTGTGAACGCTTGGAGAGTACAAGCCTGAATATTAAATTTACAGTGACATGCAGCCAACCTCATTATGAGCGTCACATATGTGACTACGTGGCACCCCTTCCATAGTGTGAAAACCCACCGAACTCCTGTAGCTTTGTTAATGTGTGTCAACTTCTGTAAAACTACTAAATAAAATATGTCTTTTTCTAATTGCCACCAGTGCATCCTCTCTCCTTTTCCTGCCCTGGCAGAACCAGAGCAAAGTTGTTGGTTTTTTTTTTTCCATTTCTCTGAACACAAACAGAAAACTCTGTAAGCAAAGAGAGACCACTTCTCTCTTCTTCAGTGCACTGCATCTGTCTCTGCCTGGGACTTTTTTTAAAAGAGAGCTATTGTATGAAGTATGTATAAGGAGACAAGAATCCCATTCTTTATCTCTCAGTTACACTGTGTCTGCAGGAAGCAGAATTTAAAAACCTTAGGAAAGTATTTGGGCTCAGCAGAGCAGAAAATGAGTACTCAAAATTGAGAAAAACATGTGAAAAGAGGTGTTATTTTTCCAGGTCATCTCCAATGCACAGCTGTATTTTAAGGTCACTGAAGACACACCCCATTTTTAGCTTGAAATACTTCTATGACTTTCCTGACAAACAAGAAAGTCTGGCTTCAACCTCCACTCCAGCCCCACACCTTGAAGGCTGTGGACTCTAGATCTATTTCAAGTGAAAAAGTGCAGCAGGCAACATCGTACTTAGCTTCAGCTGAAGCACGTCTGCTTCGGGGGAGTTCGCAGGGAGAGCAGCAGGAAGCACAGGGAATAATATCATCCTGCACCACAAACTGAGAACCAATGTTCTGATGATTTGAATTGCCCTGTGCCTTTTGGATTCATTATGCTGAAATGGATTTTGCTTTTCTCCACTGACTAGATGTATCTCTGTGAGCATGTGATGATTTAAGCAACACATTTATTCCCAATGTGCAAATGGTGTTACTCCAGGACTAATCCTCCTCCAAAACTGCTTTGCACAAGTGTACTACTGGCCCAAATGGCAGTGTTCAAGGCCAGGCTGGATGGGGATATGAGCAACCTGGTCTAGTGGAAAGTGTCCCTGCCCACGGCAGGGGGGTTGGAATTAGATGATCTTTAAGGTCCCTTCCAACCCAAACCATTCTGTGATTCTACAATTCCATGAAAGGTTCTTTTAAACAGACAGGATCCAGGGAGTAATTGTCTATGGAAAATTACCCCATCTATAATGTCAATTATTGTTAACTAAACAGCAGCTTTGGTATTTTGACACTGAATTTAGCCTAAAATTAGGCAAAGTCCCACGATCCAGAATAAAGCAGCAGGGAAAGAGTCCGCATGATACAGTGCAGGTCCTGGGTGCTTCCAGTGAAGCTTCCCACTGAACTGGTAGCTAAGAACCATATTCTCTGAAACTATGGCATGGAGGCCAGCTGTATCACAGCTAGCAAAGCTTTTGACCAAAACTGCAGTTCCTCAGTTACACAATGTGATGACAAATATATCTATGCTCTGTCTATGAGACAACTTTCACCTTTGCAATTCACTCTAAGCCCCAAAAGCTGTGAAGAAAAGGCTCAAGGATGAAGTGTCTCACATCAGGCCCCGTCCCAGACAGTGCCAGCAGAGTTGAGGCATTCTGCTGCCCTGGCCTCCCAGCATAAAATAAACTCTCCTTTCCTTCTCTGATGAACTAAAACAGAGAGGCAGTTTGCATACCCTACAACAAAAGCACAAGAACTTCTTCACCAGTTTGCAACCTCAAAGACAAAAATAGGATGCTTTTAAATACCATTAGCTGCCCTTCCATTCCTCTGTTTTGCCAACCACTGAGGGCTGCTCAAACACTCTCTTGGTCAGGCCAGTCTCCTGGCACACGTGGGCCTTCCATACCTCTGTAAGCGTGATTCGAGGAAGGGCAGTCGCTCCTCTCTCAAGCTGCCTCCACACAGCTCCCCTATTCCTGGTACGAGGAGATCAACAGCTGCAACCTTAAAAGAAAGAAAAGACTCTAATTCAAGCCATGCCATATAGCTACGCAGTGTATGGCAGAAGTACAGCTGACAATGATGTTTGTTTGTAAAAAGCTACTTGTAAGTCTTCCACAGTCCAGGACACTTAGGTAAGTATTTGCACATGCTTGCAAAGTCTCTTGTTGACACGAAGAGGCTTTAAAAGGGAACTTTACAATGGTAACCACCAGAACATCTACAGAAAACCTGAACCCATGCAGTGATGTTCCAAGACTGAGGACATCTACAGCAGGTGGTGTGAACTGAATCCCACCAGGTTACTCTGGTGACAACCTGTGCATGTAGGCAAGCCTGTACAGGGTACAAAGAATCCAAGAGCAGCTCACAAGGAAGCAAAGACACATGGGCGAGTTTCCTGAAGCCCTGATTCCCTTTGAGTTTAAGCTGCTCTGATGCTGTTGTTTGCCCCCTTCCTGCTCCCATTCCTTGAGCCTGCTTTAGTGGTAATATCAAAGGATCAATGGCACTCGTGCTGGACTCAAGTGTTAGAATCCCAGTGTTACTATTTATGCTGTTAGGTTTGGGCTGGCTGTCTTCTCTGTTTTGTTTTCTAGGGTTACTTTCCTTATCCCACAGCCAAACTGCTGCTAGAATTAAAGCCACTGAAGTGACAGTGGTACACAGTAGGGTACTGGCTCTTTTTAGTAGAAGCAGGTTGTCTCAGTTCAATTGGGATATCACACCTTCAAATCATGAGATTTATGGAAAAAGAGCTTACTACTTGTGCCCATCTGCTATTTGAGGATTACATGGATGCTACATTTGGATGATGAGAGAATCATGGAGTGCTTGGAGCCATGCAATTTGGGGCATTTCACCTAGTAGTACAGAAGTTTACCAGGAAAATAAAAAAAAAACTATGGCAAACTTGTCTTAAGGGACTTAAGCAAAGACTTAAAACTATCAAGTCCTGCATTTTTCTCCTCCTGTTGTTCCTGCTTTGGGGATTCCTTCTGCAACAGCAGAAAGACTGGACAGGATCACCTGATGGTCACATCTTATCTTGGACTACATGAGTGGAGGCCCAGCAGAAGATTATCCTCATCTATCAGTACACTAAGAGGCGTCTAGCCAAAAAAGCAATGGAAATGTGACCCATAGACTCACTGTGTGTTGAGGTCCATCTTCATTGTCCCGCATATAGAAAGGTTTGAGGTCATATGGGTAGTTAATCACAAACACGGGAACCTCACCACAGTGCTTCACCAGGTACTTTTCATGTTCCATTTGGAGGTTACAGCCCCACTGCAAAGACAGCAAAAGGGAATCCTGGGATCCTGCTTTGGTACATCTTGCCTGTGGCAAGAGACCTAGCAAAATCCCTGTGCAGGAGAGATGTGCAGCTTCGAGTAACACGAAACTGAGCACAGCAACGTCTCACACAGGGCACTGGGAAAATCTGCTAAGCAGGCTTTCAAGAGTTTTAAGGCAGAGCAAAGCAATGAAAATAATAGGGTTTAACTTTCACAGAACAGGGCCAGATTGTCCCTGCACCAAGCCCAAGCATCTGGTATCAGTTCAGAAATAAACCCAAATAAACAAACAAAAAATACCCCAAACCCACACTCCTCGTAGCTTAAGGGAAACAGGCACCTACCCAAAGTCAGCTCACTCGACCCAGCAAACCAGCCTTTTTTCAGTATTACCTTTGCTATACAGAAAACAGCTTTGCTAGGCTGACCGCGCTCTTCCCTGCTGTGTCCTGTTACATGCTACATTAATTCTCACTTAAGAAACCCTAGCATCCTATTAACCAATTCTTTGTTATCAGAAACCCTGGACATTTGCAATGCCCTTCACTCTTCCAGTGGTATAAATTCTGTGGCTTTTGGCTAGAGACCTCCAGTCCATTCCAGAATGTGCAAAGACAACTGGGGAAGGGGAAAGGGAAGAGGCAAACAGATACTCTGCAGAATCTCCTCATCTGAAAATATCCCGAGTTTGCTGTCTGAGACCAAGGTAGTACAGATACAGGACTTCAGGCTTTACACCCACTTGTACACAGAGACAAGACAGTTACCCAACTAGCTACAAAGGTGGCTTTGGCCAGAAGGTTATTTTCCTCAAAGCATCAGAACAAGATACAGATTAATCAGTATACATGAGAAGAGCACCATCACAAATGCTCTTCCTACTAGTGTGTGTAGGGACATTCAAATTGGGCAAAACATGATTTTTAGAAAACCATAATCTAAAAGATTTAGAAAGACAAGCATATTATTCTTTTTCCCCGTCAACATCTATGCTATGGAAAGATAAGGGATTCCCTTCACCTACCTCTAGATTACATGGTATTTTGACACAGTTTTGGCTTATTAGTCCTCGTCAAACTTCTGGTGCTATCCTAATATTATTCCTTAATTTGAGGACTATTGCAGCAACTCTCCTTAGATGACTGCTACTGAATCCACAACGCACTCGGTGCTGCTCCCATACAGGAAAGAGAAGCATCTTTGCTAAAGCCGTGGTCCCTCAACGACGAACTCATCACTTCATCCCTGTAAATGTTACATGTTTTTCTGCTACAGATCTCATTCCTGATATTGCTTCCATTTCAACGCCAGTAGTTATACTTGGGTAACAACTCAGCAAATGCCCCAGCAGGCAGAAAATTTGTGTGAAGTAACAACTCTTGTGGTATCAGAAAGAGAGAAAGGAGATCTACAAAGTTCACGCTGGCTGTGCACACGAACAGGCACAGGAACTAGCCACCATGCAACTACCTACCTCTGGCTTGAAAGTGAAAGTTTGAGAAGCTTGCTTCAAAATTTCCACTGCTTCACTGTAGGAAATTCTGCAAGAGGGAGAAAAAAAAAAAAAGTCTTTAAGATAACTATGAAAGGAATAACAATAAAGTTTTCTGGCTAAGTGCTGCACTGGAAAATTAAGGAGGCATTTCCCCACCACTGTGCCAACTTGTGCTGTGATGTCAGACTTCCCAGCAATGTTTCTTTGGACAGAAACCAAAAGCCATTTTATATGGCAACAACCCTATGTTTTCCTGCGTTTTGGCTACATGCAGGGCAGCAAGTGCTAAGCTCTCAAGACACTTTTGCATTATTGCAGCGTTGCATTTCAGTCCAAAGTGAGCTTTGCAGATAATTGCTTCATGGAAATTTGTGGATTTTTTTAAAGAAAACAATGTGCCTTCATTGGCAAAACTCTACTGTTCAGGATGGTGTTAGGCAAAAAAAACAACCCAGAATTCCAAGGGCTTGTAGCTCAAATATTTTCATTTTACTTTGCAAAAATCATGAGATTTATTTGCAGCAATGTTTCTCTACTACTATGACAGATAGGAGAGCAGATTCTCCACTGACTTCCACTAGTACAAAAGAACAGCATCATGGCAGAGCGAACAGAAGTAGTGCAGTGAAAGATGCTGCAGGTCTGGTAACTGGAAATCAAGGCTCAATTAAAGATGTGTTTGCTGACAAGCAAATGTTGAGGACAGAGAGAAGAATAACCTGATCACAATAATTTCGTCTCCCTGTATCACTGGCTAAAACCAAGTATAAAGCAAATTCCCTAAAGACAACAAACATTTTATACCCAGCTACCAGGTTTCACTAATACAGGGAAAGCTTCTGGAGGAAATACCTCAAGAAGGAACATATTGATCCATGTGTTTGGGTTATGCAAGGCCACGGTCCAAATGAAGTATATGGCTGGCACAGGTCCAATGCATGTAACTGATGTGTGTAAGCCAGGAATGCCCCAGATCTGTCAGCTGCTGATGAAGAGAGAGATGGAGGGACAAAGAGATGTGCTGACTCGTACTCTTTTTCCTCAGACCATGGCAGAAGCTGAGTGCAACTCTGTCCTCTCAGGAATATCAGTTAGGTCCAAAGAGAGGAGGACTGAAATGGGGGACACAGTGACTTCACAGAGGTCTCCCTTAGTGCTCATGCAGGCACAAGGCACAGGGAGGATCTATCGTGATCCTGTTGTCCAAGTGTGGCTGTAGCTGCTTAACATGAAAACCAGTGCTGGGCTGAGCAGCCCTGCAATGTTCTGTGGAATGAATGGAGAGCTATTTGAGGAGATGGGCAAGAGCAGGGAAGAGGAGGTATTCCTGACGGCCAAGGAGGGAAACCAAAACCCTTCAGTTCTTTAATACACAGAGAACTGGGAAAAGGAGTTGTGCAAGCTATCAGGAATAGAAAACCAATTGGGATTTTCAAATATCAAAACATAGCTTCATAAAAAGGGAGCCATCAGAGTGAAAGTGTGAAGGCAGAGCACCAAAGTCAAATCCAAGCAAGACAGTGAGCAAACCACTGTGCAGGCACATGCTGGAAGGAGGATACCCTTATAGAATGAGGAACTTGTCCAGGGAAGCAAAAGGCAAAGGGCAGCAGATTCAGGTGCCAGTCTCATGCAGAGGAGAAAAGGCAACTGGCAAACAGTACAAAGGGAACGACAATTCATGCTCTTTTGGAGACATTATGTAACCCAGAAAAAACTGAGCTGGGGAAGAAAAAGAACATACACAAAATAGGAGCTCTTACCCCAAAAGCCCTTTCCAGATCATTTTGAAATATAAGTACTTACGTCACAAATTTGTTCTTCAGCATTTGTTCCAACCTGTCCTTGGTCAAAATAAGAAAAAATAAAAATGTAAAGCTACTCTTAAGGGTTCAGGGGCCCAGAGAAAACTCAGAAAAGCTACCCCCCTCACGGTTTTGATTTGTAGGTCTGCACTGTGATCTAGATACAGGTCAAAATCCACCCCCAGCCATTTAGTGCTAAAAGGGTACCCGATTATCGGAGTCGACCATTCAGAGGCTGCCAGATGATGTGACAACTACATTTCTACCACCCTTGCTACCAGCTACTGAAAGTTATGCGTCCTCTCTCTGTTGGCCTGAACAGTCACTTAAGCTCAGGCCAACTTTTAGCTCTTCACAGTTTAACATGGGACAACAAAGACAAAAAAAACCCACCAAAACCTTACGTCTCCCTACAGCCAAGAGCCCCCAAAATGCATAACAGGATTGCAGCTCTTTCTTGTCACATTTATTACCTTCTGGCCAGGAGCTATGTATTTATGAAAAAGCTCAACATCACGAGGACATTTGGAGAGCACAGTGGTTGTCACTGTCTTGAAAAGATCTTCCATAACCTAATAGAGAAAACAGGAGTGCATGAGAAATTAACACTGCTTAGATGTCCCAGTCTATAAATAAAACAGGTACACATCAGCCAAACGGTACAGAAGGAGCTTCTGTCCTTCTGCATGGTCAGACTGCGTAAGAGGGTACCAGCTTGCTCATGCTCCTAATTAACAGGCTTGCTCAGTGGCTGAAGAGGACTGGAACCTGCTATGGGTGTAGGGCTTCGGTGTCTGCTGACAGCCTTAGTATCTTCAGTCAGGTATCTCCAGTGAAAAAAGCACAGTTAAAATAATCAACCAGCAGCCCTGCTCAGCCACAAACATACACATTACAACCATTTGTGGTGACTGGTCTCAGATTAATTATTAGTGAGGTGTCTGTCCTGTAACGAGCGATTCTGGTTTTCTGCTTTGTTTTAAGGAGAGGCAGAAGTAAAGAGGAGAATAAATGTGTACTGTGTAGAGCAAGCCCATCAAACAGAGCCCAGCTAGAAAGACTCTGGGCAGTAAAAGCAAAGCAAAGAGAACATGTACAGAGATGAGCAAAGACCTAAAGCGGAGGACACATCAATGCAGGGATGTTTGAGAAACTAAAAAAAGATGTGGTTTCATTTCCCTAAACTAGTGTGGATTAACTAAATGACATTATCATCCAATTTGGATATGCTTATCCAGTAAAATGGGCTTCACCCATGAAGAAATTAAAATGCCATTTGGGTTCCAAACAAAAAAAAACAACCACCCACGTGGGATGCCACTGCATTGTGAACCTTTTAAGAGTAGTTTTCTCTTTAGGTTAAGCAAAGCAGACCATTGAGACGCTCGCTGTTGTGCAGATTAAGAGTTCCCATAACTCCTCATAGTCTTATGCCTGCAGAAAGCAAGTAGTTGATACCTGTGCAGTACTGATGATCCCAGCTCTTCTTCAAAATCACACTCCTTATTCTCATTGCCTTTGTAAGGAAAAGAGCAATGCAGCTGGACTGCACGTCACCTCAACCTGGGATGGGACCAGGTTTTTCCCAACAAAAAGCACCTCAAAGTCCTGGCACACTCCTGGTTTGGTTTTTTTTTTTCTTTTCTTTTTAATTTTCTTTTTTCTGTGAGTATAACAACTGCTTCATTAATTGCAGAGTTGAGAGAGGCAAAGTATCCACCAATGGTATCTAGGCTGGTAGCAGCCCCTAGACACCACAAAGCCCAGGGGACACTAACTGTAAAAAGATGAACCTGACGTTCAGTCAGCAGATCTGAGGAAGAAGCAGGTGTCTGCCTGCCAAGGAACCAGATCTCACAGTGTTAAAAGGAACAAAAGGCACAGAAAAGAAGAAGCTGGGCTACTGACATAACCAAGATTGCAGGCACACTGTTCAAACTCTCATGTTTAGAAGAACATACTTCATCACCTGTCGCAAAGTGCTGATGAACCACCTCTGCATCCCAACAGCCTAGAGAAGCTGGTATATCAGTCCCGTTTGATTCCTCTGGAGCCAAACTCAGCCTCCAGACTCCTGGATCAATCTGGGTCCTCTTTTTAAAAAGGGAAGATCCAAATAAAGGAACAGCATTATCATATGCAGATGAACCGTTTTACCCCTACTGGTACTCAAACACAGAGGAAATGAAAAGCTGGCATTCCTGCTGCTGAGCGGCAAATAACCATTCAGCTTTGAACTTTCTTCAAAGTAGCTAGAAAAGGCCTTATGCAAATGAAATTAGAAAACTTCTTGGCAATTCATCTGGTTTCACCAGCCAGAGACGAAGGGATTTTACATTAAGCTTCCTCTTTCTAGAAAATGAAAGTATCATCTGGTTTCAGAAAAGCATGTTGTTTAATTAGCACTTTTTTTCCTCACTGTGCGATAAAGTAACAATTACGTTCCCACAGCATTCAACATAAGCAGCTTCCTCTTGTGGAAAAAAAGATGTGGGTGGTATGGGAAAAACAATCTGAGAAATATTTCCAGGTTTGAGACTGAGGTTTTATCCTGGCAAAAAAGACAGACACGTGGGTCATGCATTGGCCTCCTCACTGCTTTTATTCTTATTTATGCCAAATGTGTACTAGGCACGAACAGCGAAGAGAAAAAAAGAAGGCGGGCGGAGAAAAAAGCTCTCAAACTGAGAAGTTACAGCTTTAAGCAGATAATATAATGAAGGACTGGAAAGTAGGCTATATGAAAAATGAGTGGAGAAGCATAACCACTGGCTTGCTGGTTTAAGGGAACATGCGAGCTGGAGATACAGGCAAAACGATTGGTCTGAACAGATCCTGAAAGAAACATGTTTGATAGGAGACCTACACAAGGAAAAAGCCACTGGAATCACAGCAAGTAGGTCATCTCAGAGGTAGGACTCCTGATGACCAAAAGCCCCTTTGGCTGCTTCATAATGGAAATGTAGAAATTTTGCTGGCAGGAGGGCAGAGGTAAAAGTTTTCTCTTCTAGCTCATCCCTCCCAGCGTTACCCTCTTGATTTTCACCTTACAGAGAAGTTTAGCAGTATCAGTCTTGGCCTTCCCTGATGTTGTGTGGAACTTAGTAGTTAGCTGTCCAATTTTGATTAGGAGCAGCCCCCAACTGTATTGTTTAATTTTAACTTGGATCTTTTGATACTACAACTTATCCTCTTTCAAAATAAAAGTACGACCAGAGCTAAACAGAGGAAATCATCAACAAAATAGCAGTAAACGTCAGCAGCAGCCGTTGAAGGTGCTATGCACTACAAGAACGGTTCAAATCATCATCTTTATTACATAAGACACTTCCAGGAAAAAATCAGTATTTACCTGGGGCATGCACATGGATGCAGCGTAGACCACAGGGTATTTACATAGGAAACATTCACCAAGTGGACCACTATTTCTTGCCTTCATGCTTGCTCACACACACCGTATGTGTGTATGATGAGAGATTTGCATGGGATCTTGGCCATAGTGTCTCCTCACTCTATATAACCAACAGCTCAGGACCCGCTCTGGAGAGATGCTGTTGTTATGAAAGGAAGGAGACTCTTCTCTGTCTGACCGCTGCTTCACTGGCCATCGAATAAATGCTGATGGAAGTTAGGAAACAAAGAGCACCAGCTATAGCAGCTGGATGTCACTGCAGAGAAGGAGCCCTGCAGATGACCTAATGACCCTGAAGAGCCCTGCACAAGGCACTTGGAACAAACCTTTCCCATGTGATTATTAGTGTTTCTTCCCTTGAGATCGCAGTCAGTTTTACCCAACTATTTTAGCCTTGGCACTGAAGACAAAAAGTACTCTGACTGCAAACTATTCTGGAGATCAAACCACACCCATGTCTCAGATCTAAGGTCCCTGAAACCGACACCTAAAATCAGTGCTACTGTACATTTCATTTCATGCCCGAATTCCCTTCTGTCAAATGGAGGTAATAATGCTCCCTGTCACTGGGCTGTAATGACAGCAAATTAATTTTGATGAAGTACATAACCAGTGGAAGGCAATACCTCTGCCCTCAGGACAGAGCTCAAATACTGCGTTTTAAATCGTATTCTCCATCTTAAAGAGATTTATTCCCCATCTCTTAAAGGGACAATGGTGCTAGGAAGTGATCTCGTTAAGGAAGACTAACAATATGCATAAACTCCCAAAAATATCCTCAGGAAAACTTCCTGCTGGCATTTCTTAACTTTACAGCCTAAATAATATGTTTTTTTTAGCATGGTTTTGTATGTGCATTTGATGAAATTCAGTAATGACTGCACCATATGGCTTCTTTGAGACTCTGTTAGTATCATGAGTGAAGTGCGATCCTTTAAATCCACCGCACCACCAAGACAGTGGAATGAGAAATAGAAGATAATGACCTACGAACATGGCTACATGACACAGCATTGCAGAAGGAGGGAGAGGGCGGCAGAGCAGGCACCTCAGAGGACAGATGAGACTGGAGAGGCAATGGCTCCAGTGAGTCCAGATACTTCCACATGAATTAGACCCCTTCCACTGTCTTACTCCCTTTCTTTCTCACCCATTTTGGAGGAAGTGTGTCTTGGGGCAACTTGACTCAACTCCCTGACTAGACTCTTAGGGAAAGACGCCACAGAAGCCTCTCCTCGGATACACTTACACACGCTGAACACTGAAGTAGTAATATTATCACCCAGCCACAGAGCGTACAGTACTGCACTGAGCACATGGGACTTTCCACAGAAAGTATTGTGAAACCAACACTGTGAGAGTTTAGGCTTCTTTGTAGCTCTAAAACATGTTTTGGCACAGAACAGAAATTTAGATGGCATGATCAAGATGCATGAGACTTTACAGGAACTGTGCTACTAATTTAGGAATAACTGGGCGCTACTCTGCAATTAGAGGGGAAAAAAGGCCATTGCTTAAGATTTCAGACCCTTTGCTCCCAAATACACCTAACTTTGCTATTAAATCTTTTAAATTTTATTTTGTAAGGAAAGTTATGTTTCTTTTGGAGCTTTGGCTGAGAGAAAAACCTCAAGCCTCATCAGTAAATGGTAAACACATACATCTTTGTAGCAAGGCTCTTCTTTAATGGCGTATAACCAAATACTTCAAGATGTCCCTGAAGAAGCTGAGCATTCCCAGCACACTAACTCGCTCAAGTTAGAGGTATTCAGTCCAAATGTTGAATACCAATTTTAAAAATAAATTTTAAACAATCCAGCTCTTTATGTGAGGACAAAGTTCAGATGCTAACTCTGGCCAAGAGCCCCCAAGGCTTTCAACTGCGTGTTTTGCACCAAAGAAAGAACTTGCAGATGACAACAAACAGACAAACTGCCCAACGGGCAATGAGAGAACACTGAATTTAGGTCAGTTATGCAGGGGAAAAGGAACTTAACTTAGGCTTTAGTGCAGCTGTCAGTTTTTGGTTTGTGGTTTTGTTTGTGTTTTTTTTTTTTTTTGGGGGGGGGGGGGGGGGGGGGAGATGTTTTTAAAAGAGAGATTGCCCAATGATTTAAAAATGGGAACAAAATGGGAACTCCACTTCTGCAACACTAAGAACATCACAAAAGTAAGCATGTTGCAATGTAGACTTGCTATGAGGAATGCACAATGATAGCTGCTAGGAGACTTTCTGTTACAGGGAAAGAAGTGAAAGACAAGAGCACAAGCTGAGACTTCACAAGATGTTTAGCAACAGCAAAAGCCAAGCCAAGGGGAGAAGTTCCTCTTTTCCCTACAAATTAAAGCACTACACATTCCCAAACAGCTCTCAAATCTAATTCTCTGAATTGTCTGATCTGGCTGTCTATACTTCAACAGCCAAGAAATTAGGGTTCTCAGCACAAGAGTACACATATGTTCACGCTGTGTTCAAGGGCTCAATCAGCACTTATCTAGTACAATAAGCAAGGTCTTCCAATAGAAGCAGTGAAAAAGCCCCCCAGAGAAACAGGGGGCTCAGGAAGTAAGGCGTAAACATATACATATGCTATGCTCTAACAATACACAATGTTCTGAAGAAAAGGAGAGAGAAAAGAAAGAATGGGATGCTAATAATGATGGAGCAAAGAGATGCAGTGTACATGTCAGTCCACACAGCCCGGTTCTACCCAGACATCCAAAATGCAGAAAGCAGCACACACAAGAGAGGGACTATGTTAGCTCTGCTGTCAAGCCATACTGACTCAGCAGACTGTATATGACTCAGGCTGAAGAAACCACCACCTGGATGTTATTTTATAAATCTGTAGCCAGTGCCTCAGGTCTTTTTCTTTTTAAGACTTTCTCCAATAGCTTTCCAAGGAGCTTATCCGATGTATGACAGCACGTGTGGATGTTTACTCACAAGTCCAACTGGGCATAAGCTGGCTTATGCTGTTACTAGTAAAATGGATTAACATCCCTCATGTGGTTAAACTGTAACTGGGAGGTAAATCCCGAAAACCCAAAAGCTAGCTAAGGACTTCTTTCAGTCTTCTGCTAAAGCCACCGTGAATAGCATATACCAGGGACTGTTGTTTCTACTTCAGATTTCAATGCAGGTTTCAAGGAGCTCTTCACAGAGCACATCAAGGGACACACTGTATAAATACTGCTCGTTCACTGGAGAGATGCTGAAGGTTTTGAAGGGGAGAGTGCTGCTTTCATTAGCACCAGTCAAGCACATTTACATTTTTCCTGACAATACAGCAACTGTGCAGCCTCCCCTTGAGATGAGGGCTCTGTTTGCACTTATATCTTCTCTTCCAAATCCTCTCTGTGGCCTTGCCTCTGTTGAGCAAACTCATCCTCAGGAAGTCCCTGTGCAACCTCTACGTGGCTCACAAAGGGTGAGAGGAGCTGTGACCTCAGTTGAGGGCAAGGAGCACAGCTCAGGGAAGAGGAAGTTCTGACACCAGTACTTCATAGACATTTAGAGTGCCCACCTGCATGATGTCTTGGAGGCTTTCAGTGAAGGACAGCTCAGCCTCTACCATATAGAACTCCGCCAGGTGCCGGCGACTCTGTGAGTTTTCCGCTCGGAACGTCGGGCCAAAGGTGAACACACGAGTAAAAGCCCTGCAAGGTGACAAGAAACAGGTTAGGTCAGGCCCAGCACACAAGACAGTCTGTTAGACTTAAACTCCTTATTTTTCTCCCAGGATCTGGAAGCACTCATGTCACCATTCCACCTTTTTCCAGTGCAATGGCACTGCTAGGTATGCTGCTGTTATGCTCCTTCTTCCAGGCATGGAGAGGGATTATTCACATCCCTCCATGACTCTGGGAGGTTAAACCCTGTTCAGCTTTCACTGAACACCACTTGTGCTCCAGACACTTTTTGTAGCCATGTGGAACTAAACCCCCAATATTCTGCAGAGCCAGATCCCTGGAGAAGCACCAGACATGGTACCAAGCAGGGTCCCCTCATCCACTTCCCTTCACGTTTCTTTGGCTGCACGGTCCGATGCTGTGACACCCCAGAGCTCAACAGAGCAGAGAGGGTCCTGCTGCTGGAGTTGCTGGGCGGTGCTGGCAGCCAGGTGGCTAGTGAAGCCCAGCAGGACGGATGGATGCTTCACGGCTTCCAGTCCCCCTCTAGTGGCAAGACCAAGGTGTACTGCCGAAAGAGCCTTCGAGATCAAGAAGTAGGCTCCTTCCACACAGCTAAAACCGGTTCAGCTAAAAGGGGTCCCTACTGCAAAGAAGTCATCTGGCATATCATTTTATGCCAAAGCAACCAATGCGTTTCCTATTACGAAGCTATTTCTCCATCAGCCTTCTGGGAAGTCTATTTAAATACATCCTCTCCTGTTCTCCAGTCACATCACGCTGCATTACACAGGATACAAAAGCCTTCTTGAACCTCCACTCCTTTGTAAGAAACTTTCCTATCAAACAGCAACACACCTTTAAAAGTTTTATTTTTACTGTTGGGAAGCTGCTCTCCAAGCAACACCTTTTACACTGTGGGCTATGAGCACTTGGGCTCCTGGACATTCTCAAGCCAGTGAGACCTCCCCAAACAGATGCTGTGCCAGCTGTGTTTCCTCTCATGCTGCACGGGAAGCAAAAACACGACTGGGGAGAGAGAGAACTGCTTCAGAAAAACCACAGACTGGGCCGCTACTATCTTCAGCACATCTTTAACTTGACATTATTTTTAGCTGTAGACAGTGTGTAGGAGAAAAAGAACCTGATCAGTAGAGATTAAGCACAGTTTAACGCTCATGAAAGGGTGCATGCTAATTGCTGGGCTTGGCATTTGACTTGCATCTTGCTCTGCAAGCTTTGAACTTAAAAGAGGATGTTCGCTCTGGTTTCTGCACAGGCTAATTTTGTCAAACTGAAGTTTAAATAAACAATGCTACAACAAGCGGCGGTTTTCCTTTAGCCCTTATGGAGGCATCTGCGCTACAAATAAAGGAACACACACATTCAGCTTCACTCATCTGTTCCCTCGTGTCACATGATGGTTAAAGTTACAATCCAAAGAAACAGCACTTTCTTTTTCCCTTTTCCCCCCGAGTGGCTAGTAGTAAGCACACCAGAAGAAAGTTCCAGGTCAAGGCTATGAATATGTACCCTGCCTGTATGCTTTATTACCCCACCGGCTCCGCTTTCCCCGCTCCAACAAAGACACTTTGTGTCTCTACTTTGCTTCTGTACCTGCACTCTCTTGTGCATGACCACAGCATCTACGACGCTAACTAGATTTTGCAGCAAACATCTTTCCTCAAGAATCATTTTCAACAAGCCTCTTTTCCCTCTCCTGCTTTCCTCACTTGCTGCGATGTTACTATAAACTTCTGCCATCACTTGATCACCCTCCTTCAAACTGCCCTTTGCTATAGCGTCTGTAAAACCTCAGCAATGTTTATATAAGTGATGCACCAAGACTATTACTCACGGCACAGGTCAGTATTATCTCATCAGTTCCTTGTGCTTCCCCATCTGTAGCCATCTGTTGTCTTAGGTTATACAGAAATGCATGTATTCCTCAGAAGGCCTTTTTGTTGGTGTTGGGCTTTTTTCTTTTTTCTTTTTTTTTTTCCTCCCATGTTCCTACAGCACCTGGCACAACAAGGTCTTGGATCCAAAGCTTAAGAGCTTCAACTGCTATAGCAATACAAACAAATATGAAACAATGAGTCACTTGACCAAAATTGTTCAATGTTTAAGGTAGAACTGGTCAAAAACTTTTGCTTGCCAGGCCACGGAGGTTAGTCTGCAGTGGGAAAAAGGAGACGCAGGTTCTTGTGCTACCTGTGCTCACTTTTCAGGCTTTTACTAAAAAATTTCAGTTTGGGGCTCTTCAGTTAAAGAAGGAATCTATCCTAAGTAAATGAGTTCAGTCACAAGTTCAACTGGGCCACAAGACAAGAATATTTTGAAAAGCTTGAAATTGCTCAAGTACCTACTCAGGTCTGCTTGGCTTGATGTGCAGGTCTCTTAATTTTGTGCTGACATCAAGTCTTCAAAGTAACATTTTAAAGCGTGATACCAGCCGGCTAGCAGGAGATCCTGTCCCACAGAGCAACAGTCTGGCTTCAGCGAGAGACACATTTCTCAGCACAGGCACTGACACTGCAGTTACTGTAGGTTACTGTTGCAGGTGACTCTCTCCAGCAATGCAGGCTACTATGAGTACTTTGAACTCTACGTATTTCCCACTGAATAGCAGCCTAAGCATGACAACTAGTTACTTATCTTCCAAAGGGCTTGTTGACTGCAAGTTACCTAAAATTAATAAAAAACATAAACCCCGCTCTTACAGCTCCAAGATGTCAACCATGGTCTAACACTTCACAGTCACAGACTGATTTTGTGCTGCAAGATTAAAGCCCCTCTGTGTTCAAGATGGAACTTTTGAAGAGGACAAGTGCAGAACAATCCCACAGGAACTGATTTCTAACTTTTCTCAGTTCTAGGCATCCTGTTGGGACCAACCTTCTCTTAGGTTGTACGCTGAGAACCACCTATTTTTCCAAAACGAACCATTAGCGCTGTAACTTCATGGACTATCTCAAGGTAGTCAAGCTCAATGACAGTAGGGGTAAGGGCTTTGTGATAGCCCAGCTCCACTGGTGTAGGGCTGAATCTGCCTGCCTGGCCCTTGGAAGAAGAGGTGGCAGGGGAAGCCAAACCCAAAACCCCAAATAAACCCACATCTTGGGGTGGTGGTGGTGGTGGGAATAATTTATTTCTCAGGCTAATCATTAAGGGAAAAAAAATATAGATGCAAATAACTGTGAGAACTTCACCACGATTCTGGGACCCTGGCAAAGGGAAAATAGCCAGATGTCATGCTGGCAAAGCGATCAAAGGAATGCAGTAAATGCAAGTCATCTGGTAATGGCAATGCAGCACTGACCAGAAGCCTGGGTATAACAGAGAAACAGAGCTAAAAATATATATATATACAGTCACTGTTATCACCTCCAAGCACGACCAATTATTTTTCATCCAGGCTTTCACATACTGTTTACTGTGCTCTGTGGTTCAAGACATTAAGCAAAAGCATGCCACACAAATCCGACCTTTATTCGTACTTCATCTGCTATTAAAAAACGTATCTGTGATTTGATACACTGCTGTATCACACTGAGCATGTATAAATGTATTAGTAAAGAAGGATGGGAGCTGACTCCACACCAATTTCATGGCAGCGAGGGCAAAAGCAGTCATTTTGTTCTGTGTGCATTCAGCACCTAGCACAATGGAGCCTCAGTCCAGGACTGTGACTCCTATGCTCTACGATGCAAATAATCAATCATTTAACATTCCCAGACCTCTGCAAGACTTCCAGCATTTAAAAATAACTTGAAAATTCTGGCTAAGCCTCAGAAAGTGCCTAGGTCACTTGGGGTTGTGGTCACTCAAGAGTCTTTAAAAAAAATCAGTAGTGCTAATTCCTCATCTCCAACAAAAGCATACATACAGGAGGGGGGGGGGGGGGGGGGGAAGAGCCCACTAATCTGTTGAGCCCTTTTCCTTAGCCATCACAGACAGAGCAGTAATGTCTGTAACACTGCCCTTGTACGTGCTAGCAAAGAACACAAGAGAGGCTTTGAAATGAGTCTCTTTGCAGTCAGCTTCACCCAGATGAGAGCTCTGGACAGCAAGCCCCAGTGCATTTATGCAGTTCACAGGCGCTGCCGGGGTTGACACCAGAAGGCAGCACAGAGCCGCTTAATTAATTGTTCCCTTTCTGGGACTGTATTTTGCTCTGCCCAGTTCTCTGGGAAAATCGGAGAGCTTAATGTGGAGGCCAAGAGAATACTTGCAGGACTCCCTCTGACACACTGAAATGCTGTAAAAGCCAGGGCTCTATCCTGCAAAACGCTGAGCTTGCTTGCCGCAGCCCAGCAAAGGGCTTAGCCATCTTTTAGGGCCAGGCTTACAGGAGTCCCTCTGAACACAGGCAGCAGCACTTGGATGCGTTGCTGGAGCACAGCTGCCCTCTGCATGGACGACTGCTTGGTAGCAGCTTGTTCTTGCACACGCTGGATTTGTGGTTTCCACCCTACGAACACCCAGGAAGGGGGAAACTTCCCCCCTTTCACCCTTATTTTATACACTACTAAAACCCTCTTCAGAAGCAGCTACTTCTCCCCCTTTGAGAGCTTTTAAGCCACACAAGAAAGCTCACTTCATTTGAACTCATTGACAATTCACTACTGAGGCACTGACACAAACCAATAGAGAAGTATAAAGTATTCGTGCCCAAAGCTGCTTAAAATCATGCTTTTAATTAAACTCACGTAATATTTGTAGGCCTGAGTGCCTCTGCCTTAACTAGCAATTTTTACACTGAAATCCAAATATAATTAATTGCACCAATGGCTCCCAAGCCAGGAACGGATTGTGCTCCTTTTCAAAGTCAGGACTCCATGCTGCTCCCAGGATAATAAAGACCTGCTTGTGCTGTTGAACTAAGGGGATATAACTCTGAGCAAGGCTATTAATCAAGAAGATGCAATCCCTGCACCGTCAGCTTATGGCCTATGCCAAGGTCACACCACATGGCAGTGACACAGCTGGAGGCAGAAGGTGGTTGTTGTGACTCAGGGCTAAGCACTAAACCACACCAGTACACGCAGCTATTCATTTGTACGGTGCCCTCCTCCTCACCCCAAAATACTACAACACGTGTCTGCATAAACATGAATACAGTGATTCCTCTGACTAGGTCTGCAGCGAAGAGTGAAGCTGAAAGGTGATTTGTGTCCCTCGCACCATCACCCACCAACCTCCTCCCCGCCCCTTCCCTCTCAAAATCTAGATTTCAAGAAAATCTAGAAACAATATCTTCTAACCCAAGGACAAAACAAGACATGATGTCAGCAGAGGAGGAAAGGAAAGCAAGGTGACCCTAAAGCCCAGAAACTTAGCTTTGTCAGCCACACTGTCCTTCCCCTTAGGAAAGGAAGAAATTAATAAAGCCAGCTATCTGATCTAATTCTACTCTGTTCCAGCAAGACCATATTCATTTTGAGTATGGAGGACCTGCCCACTCCATTGAAGCAAGCAGATGACTTTGCTTGGCTGCCAGGAGACACCAGCTGGCTGCAGTGCTTGACCCAAGCATGACTGGGATTGTGCAGGGATGCTGGAATTTTTATGTTGAAAGATGTTCTGGCCCAGCACAAGAAACCACATGCACACAGACAACCATTCAAACATACCGATCCGATGCCTCCAGGGTCTAGTTTTTTGCAGGAGCTGGCAGCCCAGGGCTCCTAATGATGCTAGTGAGGTATGGGTGCTCAGTAGCTTGTAGATAAGTGAGATTATTTCACATCCTTCAGCTGGGTAGACTGTGTTAAAAAAATAACCCTCAGAGGTGGACAGAAATACTTTTTCTTTTTTTTTTTTTACCCTCAATGTAAAAATAATACTCCCATTACTATTGTTTGGTGGTTTGGATTTTGCACAATGAAAATGCACATTTCTGTTGAAAAGGTGGCAGGGGGTGGGTAGGGGTGAAAATTATCCAGAAAAAAAGCAGAAAAATGAGTTTTAAAAAATTCCTCATAGAATGTGCCACTTCTGTCTGCCCTTTGAGGACATGCAGATGGAGAAAAGCTGCATCTTGACAAGGGCTTTTACAGCAGTATGTGAGGCTTAGGCCTGGGCAACAGAGCTAGTGTGCTGAGCGCTAAGGTTTCAATTCAGCTGTGATGAGATGGGACTGTACTTCCTTTTGTAAGCAGCCAAAAATAAATACATAAATAAAAAAATAAATAATGCTGTCTAAGTTCCCAGACAGGGACTGGGAAGTGCCAGTTTCCCCCCCAGCCAGTCAGGCTGAAGCAATGCAGCTGTTTCCCTCAACTGCAACCTCCAAAGGGCAGAGTCCAGCCATGCTCCCAAAGTCCTGTGTGCAGCAGCACCCTCCTGCCACGCTCCAGGACCAGCTCCCCCCACCCTCCACCCCCCCCCTTGTCCTCTGCTCCAGCGGCAAGAAAAAAAGAAAATGGGACAAGGATCCCCCCCAGGTCATTCACCTCTGCTTGAAAATGATCCAGGCACACTTGAGTAATTAACAACAACATGACCCATATACCCTAATTATCTGGCAAAGCACCTCCTATTTTGTTTATTAGAACTCACAGCACACCTAGACACTGCGGTTGTTAGTTTACACATGCCAGGAGAATAGGGGAAAATAGACACAAAGGAAATAGTTATTCAGAGCCTTACAATGTCTTCTGCTCCAGGCTCAAAGATCTCATCAGCCTGGGTCCTCCACCCTTTTATGCAGCACTGTTGTACTTTATTCTCAGTGGAGTCTTGTTTTGTCCTAGTTTTTGATATTATTATTTCTAATTAAAGTCAATAAAGTGAACAATTAGCAATGATAACTCAAGCTGAGTTGATGAAAGGCACCATAGTTAAGCATTTATTCAAATAACCATTTCCCATGCCCTAGCTAACAGAGATCTTCTAGAAAGGAGTGATACAACATGTTTCAAAGATTTAAATAAAACAGGGAGCAAAGATGTTTTTCAAAACTTAATCATCCCAGTGACTCCTACTCTAAGTCATAAAAATACATTACCAGCGTGGGGCTGGGGGGAGCAATTGGGTTATTTTTTTTTCCTTTCAGAGTGGAAAAAACACATTCTCCAGAAACTGCATTACAATAGCTATGGAGAGGATTTTTTCCTTTGAATCAGGTTTTTTTTCAGATGGACACTGGTTCTGTGAACTCTGCAAATATGAATCACAGCAAGAAACTACATCGGTGGGTGCGTTAGTGCACGAAGGGAGTCATGGTTCAGGCCACATTTCAGTTTGGGTGTAGCTATTTAAAATCTCCAAGGCCGCAACTTCTACAGTAACTAAACAAAGTAAGTAACTGTACTAAAAAAAATTACTGAAAGCTATATTAAATGCAACATGTTCCAGCTATGACATGTATCTATATCCATAATCCACTTGAGTGCAATGGCAGCAAATGGAAGAAGTTCAAGGCACTCACTATTGGATCTATGCATCTGTTTTAAGGAAAGCTGTGGGAGCAAAAAGGGATGGAGCTGCCTGACTCCGCATCTCATATGGAAGCCACTTCTTGGGGCATAGGGGCTCCTTAAGAAGCAAAAGCTGTGGCCTGAACACGAGGCACAGTCATGTTCTTGTATGCTATTGAGCTTGCTACGGCATCGTAAGCCACTGATGGTCAGCTGAGCAGCGGTAACAGACTGCCCGCGGGCTTCTTGCTTGCCTCAGTTGTAAAGTAAAACAAGTTCGCAGAAGCCACCATGAATGTGGCTACTATGGTCCAGGGAACATGCAGGCAGAGGGTTATAACAGCCCTATTGGAACTTACAAAGCAGTTTCTAAACTCCCTGGAGCTCTCAAGGCTTTGTCTAGGCACACTCATGAAGCTGAGCTGCAAGGCCCTACACAAACCTGGAAGCTGGGATCTGCTGACGTGGATCCTACAGCACCTACTACTGCTTTGAATAGGGATCACAAGATGTTCAGAGAGGGAAAAGGGACTGCATGCTGGATTCGAGACACATATATAATGGTCTATCTTAACTTACTTGCAAAAAGGACCAAGAATTTCAGCTGACCTTTCACCAGATAAGCATAAAACCTTTTCTTCTGTTGCTACCTGCACTTGATTTTTACCATCAGGAGAGAAAGAGCACATAGTCCAAACCACTGCTGGGACTGCACTCAGCCCTTCATGTGTGGATTCCCAGGACACAGCTGAGCTGCAGCTACTCCCAGCACACTCATTATGCTTCTTGCAAGGGAATTACCTGCTTCCCCTCCCCCAAAAAGTGGGGAGGCAGAAAGGACGAACAGCATCATATCCATGCAGACCATAAAGCTCCAACCTGCCAAGTGACCCTAGGCTCACTGTTGTACCTACAAAGTTCATGCATTTGGCCTCCTGGTGATACAAAGTCATTAACAATCACTGCAGCAGTAATGAACCAGACTGAAGCATGTGGTAATTGATTAAAAGCAGACATGTCACAGTTGCTTTTTATAGTTCCAGTTAAGTGCCAGCCTAATTAATGGAAGTTAGTGTGCTAATTATAATAGTCTGCGTTGTGAGTCAGACTAAAGTGTTGTGCAAGAAATGTCGGAGGTTTTTTTCATGCATCCAAGCTAAATAATTAAACTTATTTTTGTTACTTCTTAGCAACAGGAGTGTTATACAACTGGACATCATTCCTGCAGCTGCATTGAAAAGTATTTAAAAGTGTATAATGTAGAGCAAATATTTGCTTAAAGACAATGCAATCTGTTCCATCATTAGCAAGTCATTTTGGAATAAAATTTTAAGGCTTTGTTTACCAGACTGGTGAAAATGAAGCTTCTTCTATGGAAGGCAGCCTCAAACACATACCTTTTCAGCTCTGCAGCATTTTCTTAAACACCAACCCAAAATCACAGCTTGCTCTCTCTCTCTCCTCATCTCTTCCATTCTTTAAGAAGCACGAAAGTACTGGTATTTTAAAAGTGAAATCAGTGTGATTTCAGTATCTTCTGAAACCACCAGGAAATTCACCGCTTTCAGCTCTCTACAAACTCAGCTAAAATGGTCTGGCTGACTGAGATTTTTTTAGAGCCTCTCTAAACTAGAAAAAACAGTTGCAGGATTACACAGAATACCTGGAATAGGCAGAACAGTAGCAAACCCCATGATAGTTTAGAAATCAAGGGGATGCGCTTGAGTACAGAGGAGTGGGCTTGGTTATGTTTCACCTCAAGCAAGTTCAATAGCTAGAAGTTAACAGGCAGATGACAGTATGAAAAGCTGAGATTAAGTTAGGCAGAAAAATATTGGTACTGGGAAGAGATGCTGAAGTGAAAGTGAACTAGAGAGATAATTCACCAAGATGGTCTTATGTATGAGATTGGTGGAGAGGAAAATTAGAATAAAGCCAAGAATAAACTTGGAAGGACAGTGTAATTCAGGCTGGAAGGGATCTCAGGAGGTCAGTGGTCCAGTCTTCTGTTCAAAGTAAGGTCAGCAAGAAGGCCAGACCAGCTTGCTCAAGGCTTTATCTAGCCGGGTCTTGAAAACTTCTAAGGATGAAGAGTGCACAGTCTCTCTCAGCAATCTTTTCCAACGCTTGACTGATCACTTAGTGATTTCCCTATATGCATGCAGAACTTTTCTTGTTTCAACCTAACCCATCGTCTCTTGTCCTCCTATTGTTCACCACTGCAAAGAGCAGGCTTGTCTTCCACATAACCTCCTAGCATGCTGCTGTTGGGTAAAATGCTCAGAGGCAACCTATTTGAGGGAATTTCAAGGGAATGTGAGATGAACAAGAGAGGAGAAACCTACTGAAGGCTTCGTAAGAGAAAAGAAACAGAGGTAGGGAGGGCAAGGAATGAAGAGATAACTTATTCTGCGATTTAGGGAGGGGATAGCCCCTAGGGCTTTTAAGGAAGGGCAGTTTTAGTTAAGCTCGTGATTCGAAAGGCAGAACAGACAGTGCCTGGAAAGAAACATGGCACAAGGAAAATCAATGCAAAACAATGATGTAAACTGTTAGCAAGAGGGGCTGAAAGGAGAGGAGCAGGTAGAACTTGTGGGAAGTGCAGATGGGTGAAAGGAGGGGAAAAAACACAAAACAAAACAAAAAGAGTAAATACAGCCAGTGAGCTGTACTTGGCAAGACCAGTTTTTGCTGTCTCCAGCATGCCTCTGAATCATCTTCAGCTGTCACAGATCCTCCAGCCTAGTTCAGGTCCCCAAAGGGACCTTTATCCTCACCAGAGGATCACAGGGCAAGGAAATACCACAAGGACTTCACAGCAAACCAATGACATTTAAAACCAGTTGGGGACACACACACAGAGTCCTAGAAACTTCTACCACATACATTCGTTACTGACTCATCTGAGACTGGGAAGACTAAAGGGAAGAGCTGTATTACTGAATAAAGACTTTTCTAGAACCTTAAAAAGCCTACAGATTTATAGCAGCTGACAATGATTCAGTCACCCTGAGCAGTCAACCTAGATGCTGTCACTGCAGAGATTGAGTACAATGAAATGAGAAGTTGTGCCAACTAGGCCATTCGTGTCACACTGAGAGACAAGACGAACTTTTCTGACCTTGCCTTCAATAACAAGCATACACAGCACAGTCAATAAATGCAGGAACACCTCTCTCCCCGCTTTTCCTCAAAAAAGGTTAAAAACTCAGAAATTATAAATGGCTCACTGTTTTCTCCTGTTATCAGGAATAGCACCAAGCAGCCTTGCCATAAAAACAGAGCCCTGAGCCCCGGACAACACGCAGGCAGATAAGCACATGATACTCTGGGCTGCAGATGAACTCTCAGCAAGGACAGCATAAGACTTTTTGGTTCCAGACACATCTGGTAAGGCTTCCCCATACCTCCCCTGCCCAGACTTTTCCAACCGCAGCTTGGATGTTGCTCATGAGCTCTGCAAAGCTAAAAGTTCAACTCCAGTCAGACATGACTGCCTAGCTGACTTTCTGTTCCCTCCTACATAAACCCCATGGACAAATTCCTCCCTGCCTCTCATGCCCAGCCTACTCCATCCCTGGTTTCTAACGGGACTTCTGCAAGATCTGTCTCTGTGCTCCCATGTCCCACAGCAAGTGACAACAGGATATGGGCCAAGACTAGATGGGGAAGGGTCTCCCAGGCATTTCTACCTTCATTTTCTCCCACAAATTCTCAGGCACCAGTTGTTCCTGAAAGCCTTAAGAGCGCAGCAAGTTAATATTTTATTTAAGCTAAAGGGAGTTTTTGGAAAATAGTTTCTTTTCTGGGCATGAAAAATTTAGTCTGGCTAAAACAAGAGTAAACTGCACAGGATCAAATCCAAAACACACAAATCTATACTGCTTTGGCTGCTTTGTTTATTGGGAAGACCAGAATATTTCCGTTTTCTGAGGAGGACTCCTGGTTTTGACTACTTTTGCGATGAAAGCATCAACACAACACATTCATTTGCCAGGGAGCTCTGGTTACTCTTACGCACTTACGTTCTTTGATCATGTAGAAGACCTATTCAGAGAGTAAGACCCAACTTGATAACCATGGATAAAACCTTCATAGTATCTAGAAGGTTAATACCGTGATGCATCACTGGTGCTTCTGCACCTAGAAGAGTCTGACCTATATTTGAAGACTGAAGGGATTCAACACCACTTGAGTTGTAGGCCTCAAAACCTCAGTGTGCCTAAATGAAATAAAGGAGCAGGTTCACAAAACAGCTACATTCCATTATGAACAAACACAGCTTATCTAAATTTAGATGGCACTGGATCCATTTAAAATACCTGTAAGAACAACACACTACTGTAAAATCCGAACATGAAGCTGTGATGTACTGCATGCTGAAGAACACTGATTTTTTTTTACCCATCCTTTGAGAGCAAGGTGCACCTGAGTGATATCAGTGCAGAAAAATATTTACCAGGCAGGTCTTGCATCTGCACAGTTTAGCCTTCTGCTCCATCTCAGAGCTGGCTGTATACTATTTAAAGGGAACAGATTGATGTAAGAGTGAGATTGTGTTTCAAGTTAATCATTACAATCTGCACTTTTTCTCTGGACTTACTTGATTTGTGGAATTATGTCTTTCAATAAACGTCACAACACATGACAGTCAATTAAATCTAACATGTACAAATGCATGTCACCCCATTTTCTTTCAGGGACACAAAAACTCCACCGTGCCTACAGTTAAACAAACTCCTTCATTAACTTTCCCCAGCTAACGTCTGAGATGACGCATCAGCCTTTGGCTGCCAGGTGACCCGTGCTTCACTCACAGTAGCCAGGGCACGACATGAGAAATATCCTGTCCATCAAGAACCTTTAGCTTGAGTATTTCAGCAGACCACAGCCATCTAGGTGTTCTGAGAAGAGACAGTGTCTCTCAGAAAGAACAAGCCAAGCAGAAAACAGCTTTCTGAAGAAATTTATACCTTTTGATTTATATGTAAAATTTGCCCTTTGAACAATTTCACTGCAGCTATTTACCAGCAGCCAATTAAACAGTGAAACAATGATGAACTAAATTAAAAAAAAAAAAATGGTTCTCAACCCTGGATATGAGGCACAGACAGCAAATACTAAGACTATTAGAAAAACTCATCAGAACCTCGACATGAAAGAGCAGATCTTCCAAGTTTGCATCTTCTCAAGCCAAGCTAGGATTTTATCCCTCTCATTTTCAGGAGATTTCTACTAGACAGAAACTAATCACTTTAGAAGTCATTTTAAAGTCACTGCAAGTGCACGACAAACCCCCTTGCCAAGTGGAAAACAGCTGCAGTGCTACCTGCCCGAGATCTGGTCTCTGACAGGCTTTATCAGCCATTCAGCTGGCAAGCAGTGATTTGGCTAAAGTACCACGTCTAAGGAGACTCCACATTGGAAGCTCTCAGAAAACTCTGCCTTGAAATAAGGGATTGCACTGGTTTGACTCCATCTGTTTAATGTACTAATTCAGTTATTTTATTGGGAAAATTCAGTGTAGATGAGGACCAAACTCCCTAATCAAAGGGAACCGTCTCCCTGACAGACTGACACTTGTACCCCTAACAATCTCAATGAAATAAGAACATTAAAAGCTTAAGCATATTTTTTTTATCAAAGTCTGTATTAACTATTTGACTGTGATCACTTTACTGGCTAGAATGAACAAAGACTAGATTTAAGAAAGATTTATTTTTTTTTTTTCTATGATGAGGGTGGTGAAACACTGGCACAGAGAGGCGGTAGATGTCCCATCCCTGGAAACATTCAAGGACAGGTTTGACAGGGCTCAGAGCAACCTGATTTGGCTGAAGATGTCCCTGCTCACTGCAAAGGGGCTGGACTAGATGACCTGTCAAGGTCCTTTCAAACCCAAACTATTCTGTGATAAAGCATCAAGTGGGAAAACCATGAAACAGGTTAAACGAGAACTGGCAGAAGAAAGAAACACAACAAGAAGACTGAAGGAGACAAAAAGGAAGCCTGGGAAAAAAAGGAGAAAAAAGAGGAAAAGAATGCGATAGCTACAATGAAAAAGATTTTCTTGCCATGACATGCCAGACATGAACAACAACAAAAAGACACTTGAGGTATTACAGTTGTTAGCAACAATCCTTCAGTCATTCCTACAAGATTACATCATCATCCAATATTCCCAATCCACGGCAAACAGCAGGAGACTCCTAGTTTTAAAACTAACTGATCGACCAGAATTAAAAAGCAGTCTGATCTTCTCCTGCCTAGGCTGGCCTCTCGCACCATCATCCAGCCACTGCTGCTCTATTTATTTCTGGCATATGTGGCAGATACCTGATGGATACAAATGGGGCAAAATTACCACCTGAGAAGATATCACAGATCAAGCCAAAAACTTCACATTTTGCTCACCCTGCCATCACCTCCAAATGGAGCTGGCCAGAAACTGTCAGGAAAGCAGGTACATTGAAGAAATGGCTCTTTTCCGTAGATTCCCTTCCCTCATTTGATGTCTGTAAGTCAAAGAACGAGCAAGAAGTCAACTATTGGTGTTTGAACAAAAAGCACAGCTCCCAGCTTATTTTCCCTTATTTCTCTTAAGAAATTACATGAGATTCAACCCAAACACTGCTGAGAAGGAATCCAACAGTGTGGTAAGTCATAACACAATGCTCCCATCTTTGCTCAGACTGTGAACAGGCTCTAAAACCTATTCAAGCAAAACACATTAAGAAAAAAACACACAAGATACAGCATTCTTGGGAACTTCTCTTTCTAGGGGTCTGATGCAAATAACCTCTGTGTAGTGGAAAGCCATACTTTAAGTAGAAACACCACAGTTCCCACCTTCACTTTTAGTAACTTACCAGAATATAGGTTATAGGTATCACAACAATTGCAGACGAAGTTTGTGAACTGTGGTGCATAACCCCAGTGTCACCAGCAAAGCTTGGACAGAGGAAGGTCAGCACAGAGAAAGGATACGTAGTTCTTTCACACACTTCTCAAACTAATGGGGACTGTAAATTGCAAGTAGTTACATCAGTTCAGCTGAGTGGGAAGTAACTTGCTACATGGAGTTTGACTGTTTGCCTAAAACTTTGCCTGCAGCACAGAGCTTGTACAAAGCTAAAAGAATATGTGGCTCTTCACTTCTCACCTCTTGCCTTTGCATGTGGGCATGTCACAAGCTCTAAATTTCACTCAAAATTCTGTAACTTATGTGTTCAAACATGGATAAGCTGAATTAGGAATGCCATTATACAAAGGAAGGAGGTAAGAAAATGTAAAATAATACGTCATGAAGGACATATTCCCCATTTCACAAGCAAGTCTGAGAACAAGAGTGGTAGAAATGCAGATTTTCTAGAGTAGCTCTGATTTTTGGCTCCCCAGTAAAGTAACACATTTATAGCTAAAGTCTCTGTCTACCTAGGAGTTTGGGAGCAGATGGAGAAACCACAACCCATGTTTCTGGGAAATGCAGACATACAAAATGAAAATCCCTCTGAAATATCCATTGGAAGAACAATTTGCCCAGCAACATACAAAACAAAGATGCCAACCTATCATCCCAGTCTCCAAAAGTAATTTTCATTCTTTGCTACTGAGATGAACAGTGAGGGGGGAAGAGAGGAATCTCTATGGTTTGGAAGTTTGAAGCATTGCCTTCAAAATTCAATTTCAACTCTGATAAGAAAATTGAGGAGTATTTCCTGTGTCAGGTGCACTGACTTTTAGTAAACACTTTTAAAATCAGTGTTATTTCCTTTTCATGGGCAAATGAATTTGCTCCATTGCAAAAAGACAAACAGCGATCAGAAAATAAAAGAAGGGAATGCAATATCTTTTTGTTATTCAGTCTTCAAAAAAAGCAGAATTTAAACAATATAGAATTGGAACAACTTACATGTTATATAGGCACTGAAAAAACTTATGCTTAATTTCATTTTTTCCTCATTTTTTTCAGGTCACTAGCATAAAAAACTAGGAGTAATCGAAAATTTAGCAAGTGTAGTGTTTCATTATGAAAAATGCTCTAAAAAATTGTCCCATTAAAACGATGATATGTTTTTGCTTTTTAATTTACAGGCAGAAAAGTTAGAAGACCTCTGTGTTGAGCACTTTAAAAGTCATTTGAGCAGAAGGACTGTGCTTCACTGGTTTCCCTGGCAGACACCAAGATGACCATAAGACAGCAAGGAGCCCTCAGGGGAAATAAAGTCACCAGCCTCCCGGGCTGCATTAGGCCATGTTGCCAGCAGGTCCAGGGAGGGCATCCTTCCCCCTCTGCACACCACTGGTGACTCAACAAGATCACTGGGTGAATTGCTCACTTTCCCAGTACAAGAAACACATGGACATACTGGAGAGAACCTAGAAAAGGGCCACAAAGATGATTAATGGACTGCACTATCTTTCGTATGAGGAGAGGCTGAGGAAGCTGGGACTGTTCAGCGTGAAGAGAAGGCCAGGGAGGGATCTTACCCCTGTGTACAAACACCTGATGGAAGGGAATGAAGAAGGAACCAGACTCATGTCAGCAGTGCTCACTTGAGAGGACAAGAGACAATAGTCACAGATTTTAAGAAGACACGTGAAATTTCATCTGAAAACAAGAGTAAACGTTTTTTATTTGCTGTGAGGGTGGTCAAACACTAGAACAGGTTGCCCAGAAAGGCTGTGAGGTCTCCATTTGGGGAGATATTAAAAATTCAGCAGGACAGAGTCCTGGGCAACTTGCTCTAGCTGATTCTGTTTGAGCATGGTGAGATGGATTACATGATCTCTAGAGGTCATAATTCTGAGATTTTAAAAAACCCATGAAGATAAATGAGGGTATTTTTTCAGCATTTTCTATATTTCACCGTCATCCCTAAGCTTTGGAGGAGTCAAAGATTCAGGAGAAAGACAGAAAGGAATTTCAAACTGAATCTGAAGTTTGGCTGATCTACATTCACTGCCAAACGAATACTTTCTTCTGAGATAAGTTCAAACTACCCACTTTTCCAAGTGTAGTTCCTAGGAGTTATTCTAAATGTTGCTAGCTCAGCTAAGTACACCACAGCCTCCAGCCACCCTACTCCCCCCACAAGCCGCTTTGTCACAGAAGGTTGCTAGGCTCAGGCTTGTTTGCCAGCCTTTGATATTCTACAACCTGCCATTTTTCTCAATGAGTTGGAAGGTGTTGCTTTTGTTCTCAAAAAGCAATGCTGCTCATCGCAAAGATTAAACAGAGACTGCCAAAGACCTCAGATCTCAAGGCAGTTTTATCTCTTCACAGCATCACACCAAAGAAAAGAGCAAGCTCCCCTTGCTCTACTGAGATCAATGAAAATATGACAATTTGTGGCTGTGACTGCTTCCTTTGTTTCATAGGTTTTGCAGTTCTAAAAAAACCAAACAACAAAACCCAAGGATGCATAAGCAGGCCCCTATTGTTTTCTTCAAATAAACCCAGAATATTTGCTCAAAAACAATAAGGATATTAATAAACATACAAATATCCCCATACCACAGCTCCAGAGTCACAGCCAGAACACTAAAGAGAAGAGCCACATACCACCCCAGCTTCCCCTACCGCAAGCTTAATTCAGCTACGTTCCTTATTCCACCAGTGAAAAATCCCACCTAATCCTGTAGGATGCAACTTCTAAACAAGAAGAAAGAGACAGACTGGAAGCAGGAAAAGAACAGAAGAAATCAGCCATGAAATCTCAACATTTCCCCCCCAAATCCACAAACAGGATACAGCTGTCTCCAGGAGCTGGGGCTTGGTTTATTTATAATGACTTTGTATAATTTTTCATTCTCCAAATCAGATGTAATCTCAGGGAGGCAACGGGAAAATAGACACAACAGTGACTGGAGGAAGAGCGTGAAAAAATTGACAGCAGAACTGTACTTAAAAAAACCTGCAGCCAGTTTGAGAGGCCACTGATAGATTCGAAGATGCATGTCTCCATTGTGAGCAACACCTGGATGGCTTCCAACACAAGATGAAGAATGAATATAGCAATATTTAGACAAAATTTTACTCCCACATCACCATCTGACTGCCTCGTCTCTCAGCCGCCCACTTCCTCTCCCTCATTTTGAGACAAAGCTTGATGAACGGGTGTTGTGAGCTGCACAAGTCAATCCACTTGCTACAAAGCAAAAATGAAATGCCTCCCTTTTCCTTTAGAAGGGACCCTTCGGCACAGGGCTATCCCGTAATTAACAACTTTACATTTCACATGTACAAATATCAACTAACCTACTAGAGGTTGCTCCTCCTATTTACACATTCAAGCACAGGATCAGGGCAATGCTTTCAAGTGTCTGTGCCCCAGATTTATGCTCAGCCTTTTAGGCCAAGCTTGCTTCTTTATTATATACAACCATAGCCACTGGTAGAAGACAAATAATAAATAGTAGGTGATGCTATCCCTTCACTACTGACACCCAGCGAGATTGTTTTTCATGTCCGTGACTAGCAAAATGAAGCAACAACATTGTGGTGCTTTTATTTCAATTAGATGGACTTTCTTCCCCATCTCCCAATCCAAAACGCATACCTGATAAATGATTTGGGGGGTGGAGAGTGGGGAATAATGTGTTTGCTTTCAAGTTGTCTTGATCCCCTAGCCGAAAACTACCCAAATTACAATGGGAAAAGATGGAGGGGGAATCTGTATGAAATATCTTGGTGTCTCAGAGTAAAAACACGCTATAAACAGACTAGGATTCAACGTCAACATCAAAGGCTTTTTATTCTCATTCTAAATACAAGAGCAACTGGATTTAATACCCGTTTTGTTCTCCATCTCCTCAAATGCCTAATGATTTAATTTAAAATTATTCTCTTTGATGTCAGTCTTGTATTAACTTTTACTTGAGGCAGTTAGCTTCAGGAGAGCATAAACCATTTGATTCTGTCTTTCACTCTAAGCAAGCCAAATGCATGAAGGAATCAGAGAAGACTTGTAAAGCTTATAGAAATCATTGCTACAGCTCTAGCCGAGGCCTACAACACCATACTGCTGAAGCTTCATATCACCACAACGCTAATCTGGACCTGCCCTCTGTGATGTTCCATTACAAACATGACTGGCTTTTCCTTTTTAGACAACCACTGCAAAATTCATAACTTCAAGAAGTCCTCCTTGCGATTCCAGTCCTAATTCTGACCAGCTGGACTTGCATTGAGCAACAGGCAGCTGGCTCTGCTGAGACAAACATCTCATAAATATGGAGTGGAATTACAGGCAGAGAAGAACCAGGTAGAAATGATGAGCAGAAACTGGGAGAGCTAGAAAACATGCAAGAGCAAGCCTTCCCTCAGCTCAGTTCCAGCTTATCCTGATCCCTGCTGAGCACCTCTCTGTGAAGTCCCAGTCTCATGTAGACTGGCCACTTCCCAGACCATGATGCATCTCTAAAGGGGGAAACAGCTGACAGGCACTAACACTGTTGGATTAAACTGTGATTCTCCCCAGCAGCTCCCAACCTTCACTGGTGCTGACAAGGCTGGTTTTCAGTAGTACCAAAGGAACAGTAGGAGTAAGCTTCTGCATCTTCAGCACCAGGCACGTATTTCTGGCACCACAGAAGGCACAGCCATGAACTCACCCCCCTCAGGGGTCTAGAGAATGTTACATTCACTCCTGTGAGCAGGTGGCAAAAAAAACCCAACACCCAGAAGTCAAACACCATACAATCTCTGCATACAGTTTATAGAAGAACAATACCTGGATGGCTCTTCAGGTTTTACACTTCAGATAATGAAACAGACTGATCTCCAGACACTGGGTTTAGTCAAACACCACCCAGATGCAGTGAAGTGTGTGTGTGGCAAGAGCCAAGCCTGACAGAGAGCACATATTACCTCCGCTGGTGCCAACAGGTAGAGAACAGCACTCTAAGTGTTGAGCAAGGTCCCCAGGAAGGAACAAGGCCACAGGCAATAAAAGACATGTGACATCTACTTTAAAAAGCTGCAAATGCCAACAGAGCTGTACTGCTTTTTAACTCGCTTCATGCTGAATTCTTTTAAACTGCTGCAGCTGGGCAGCAAGGAAAGTGGGCATCCAGGGCTTCATCATACCAGCTGAAGGGTCCTGGGCCAGAAAGACTCTGGAAGAGTGTAGAGGAGCCTCCACCTTCTCCACAGCAGCTGCGGGCAGTCAAACAAGGAAACTTTCCAGGGAGCAAAGTGGAAAAGAAAGCAAAAGACTCAGAAAGCAGGGAGCCTTCAACACTGCAGACAGAGTGGGAGGCTACTGAAAATAGCAGGGAAGAGACATGCAGCTGGGTCACAAAGACAAAAGGCAGGCAGATTTCCTAGGAAGCAGCCCCAGAAGTGGACCGATTAAAGTTTCTTGCATACATACAAAGGCAGCTAAGAATTTTAGACTTCAGAAGACAAAAAAGAAAAAAAGCGAGGATCTGCCCCGAGGTGCTAAGACTGCTAGAACAGAGGAATTAATCTCAGATTAAATAAAAGGGCCATCTCGCCCTGCTGATCTGCATTCCCCCAGTTTCAAGAATTACCTCATCTTACTTTGCATTCTACTAAAACCCAGCTTTCAATATTCAAAGTTCTTTTGGTGTTTTCAGTAAATTTACTTTAAAGAAGGCAGCACAAGCAAGATGATTCTCCCCACCAGGGTTCCACCAAAGGCAGACACTGTTAAAGGTGCAGAAATCCACAAGTTGGTGTTGCTGATGTTTTCCATGCGGATTAGGGTCTGCCTAGCTGTTTTCACACTTCTGGCAGTTTCTCCTCACATCTACATTTTTCAAGTGTAGAAAGTCTCAACTGCAAAAGATTTCTCTGGAGTTCTTGCCCTCTTGCAATTCATTTATTTTTAAAAATCGTCTCTGCTTACTGCTCTCTTTCCTTCATTTTAAAAATACTTAGCTGAACTGATTTGCCCAGCACAGAGGGAAGGGATTCTTCCCCATTCCAAGTCTTAGTATGAGAACATCCCAGCCAAAGCTATGTACAGACTAATCAGAACGCCCCAAACCAAACAAAGATAATGAGGAAGCTGAACATATAAACTGATACAAATCCTACATGATTACAAGGCCTAAGAATCAAAGATCATATGCCTTCAAAAAGGCTCTCCCTTCTAACTCAAGATACTTTTTTCTCCATCTCCAAGTTTCATGTGAAAGAGATTCCTATTCACTTTCTATCATTTCCAAAGAATGCATGGGCCTGAGCAGCCATCAGGCATTTGTGAGGGGATTAAAATTGTACCAGTAAAGATGACAGCTATGAAAAGGCAACGGTTCACAGTGGGTGCAAAGCAGCCTCTACTTGGGTCCTAAAGGCTACTCAAGAAAAGCTTTCAACCTATACCACCTGCTGCAGGACAGCTAAACTGGGGAGATTATCAGTTTTATACACTGCCCCAGAGAGTTAAAAAAAAAAAAAAAAAAAAAAGAAAAATAAAAAGGCAGAACAAACAACCTGTAAGCAGCAGGCATAACTACTACAAATTCATGAGCAATAGGATGCCAATTTATGTTCTGGTCACAACTGGAAGACAGGTCTTAAAACTTTAAGTACAGGATTTAAATATTTTTTAAATTGAAGAATCTAATTTGCAGGTTGCTTTCACTGATTCCCATCACCATAATTCTTGGCTGCTGCTCAAATACAAGAACAACAAAAATTTATTTTCTCCCTTGGCCTGTGTAAGCAGTGAATTAAGGGCTAGTTTAAAAAGGAACTGAGTACAGCAGATGGGGAATGTTTTGATGGTTGGTTTGATTAAAAGCATATAGAAATTCTGGGCTTTGCTGCAAATAGCATGTGCTTATTTTTATGTCCGACACTCTTCTGTCACCCTTATTTTTATGTCTGACAACCTCACATGCATGGCCCAAGCCAGACTTAAAACTTCCCCAGATTTCCACGATCAAGAAATGGTGTCACTGCTCCAGTGGAGTAAAGTGGTCGCAGCAGGATAGCAAGTGGTCCTGGACTTCTGCTAGCCAAGACCAGCTTTGCAGAAACAAAACCAAGTCCTAAATTAGGCCAGACAATGAAGCGGTACTCAAAGAAGATACAGGAAGTCAGGGAGAACTTCCCAGGAGCAATTGGGTTTCTGAAGCCCTTTCTTTGTAGCACAGGCTGCTTAATGGGATCTGACTCAGCACTTAATCTACACCTTTCAAGCACAGCTGTCACTGTATTTCTCCAAGACAGGTATTATTTACACCTAAGCAATCACACTGGAGATGGCACAAGGTATTTGCCTTGAACTTTGCATTTAGTTAAGATCCAGTTTATACAAGTTTCAGCCTCACAATTTAGCACCTCAATCAACATTTGCATCAGTGTTTCTGTTACTACCAGCCACCTACGCTGTAGTCCTGCATCCTCTGCAGCTTTCAAGTGGATACAATTTGTACCAAAGACATAATACACTGTACAGCTGCAAACTGTATAATGTTCTCATCATTAAGTGTCACTTGTTTTCACATCTTAATTTGCATGCAACAGCCTGGAACAAACCTTTGGTAGCATTAAGGGATCTCAATTAAACAGGAACAATTTAGTTTAGCTAATCAACTCTATTGTCCCAGCAAGCAAAATGCTGAGCCACATGTACTGGTCTGGAAGGGAATCACTAGTCGTGCCGGTTAGACCCCGAGATCCTGAAGAACCAGTACACTGAGGCTCTTTGTCATGAGGCTGGGCAGTGTGGAAGATGCGATCCTGCAGCAAGCAACTGCTACCTCAACAATTTTTCTTGGGTTTACAGATGATTCACCAGCAAGGCTGGAGCCAGTAAGCATAAGTGGCAATGGATGTAATTGTTTGAGACAGAAGAGTGGATTTCAAATATAGAAGTATAAAAGGCAGGCGGAATTTCTTATGATTCATGGATGTGGGGGTTAGGAATCATGAGAATCTGTGGGGAAGGTCTTAGCAGTTACAGCTGTATTGAAGTTTATAGGAGATTTTGACCCAAGATGTGAAGTACTTCATACAATGATAGACTGTGGCAGTAATTTGGTAGATGGCTGGTAAGACCTGGCAATATTGGGGGAAGATCCCTATATACAACAGGAGTAGCTTTGTAGGGAGGAATATATACACAGGTGAAAAGGAGTTTTAGGTATTGCTGACTTTCTTTCAAGGATTAATCTCACAGTGAATTATATTCTTTGTTTCAAAGCCAAGAAATATTTGCATGTAGTAGGCTGTCCTGAGTGTTCCATCCCTTATCTTGGATTCTTATGATCACTTCTTTCTGTTTACTAAAATGTTTCACCTCCCTATGTTCTTTGTAAACTTTTCCACAGCAGCAGGGATAGAAAAACCTCATCAGTACAAAAGGTGACGATTAATGTACAAAACAGCAATAAAAAAAAAAGTGTAATGCATCTATTTAAATTATTAGTTGAAGCAATGGACTGCTATATTAAAAAACATAATCACAGAAGTACATAAAGGAAAGGTTTTGTGAAGACAAACAGTTCCTCTAACCTTCAATGACTCCAGAATGCTCTGCAAGCAAAAATCAAAACAAACTTTATGGAAGCCAACTTACCTCAATTTGAAAGAGTTCTCCAGCACCTTCACAGTCATTTGATGTAATTATGGGGGTATGAATATGCACGTAGCCATTATCCTGGAACAGACAGAACACTAAAGTTAACTAGCTAAAGATATCAAACACACACCAACTTCAAGGATGACATCAACTAGCACACATCATAACTCGGCTATTAGCCCCCAACTAGGACAGCATATGTACTTTGTTCCTTACAGGGACAAAGACAAGGGACTAACTCAATGCCAACATGATTTACAAATCAATAATGTTTACTACTTGGGTTTTTTCATCTATGTTTCATAAACAAATGAAATTTATGCCATTATTATGTGGGTTTTGCAACTGTCCATCTCTACACCATTTCCCTTTCTTCTCACCTAATCCAGTATTTTTATATTTTTGGGTAGTTTCAATCAAATTCACCCCTACAGCCTCAAAACTTCAGTTTCTTCCAGCTTTTTCGAAAATGGGGGTTAGGCAGAGGACACACTCTCAGTGTTCTCCACTAAAAGAAAACAAGTATGTTAAATGACAGAAAGGCCAGGCTGGACGGGGCTTTGAGCAACCTGCTCTAGTGGAAGGTGTCCCTGCTCATGGCAGGGGGTTGGAACTATACAATCTTTAAGGTGCCTTCCAACCCAAACCACTCCGTGATTCTAAATTACACACTGCACAGCAGAGAGGCCTTAAAAACATGCAACCACCATGAAAATGTCAGTCCCACCTCTCATCTTCTTAAGAGACAGGGTATACCCAGGTTTGGTCATGCTGTAGGTACCTGGAGAATTAACTATTCATGTAATACTTCACAGATCCAGAAGTGCCCTCTGAAACCAGGAAGGATGTACGAAGAAAGAGCCCCTATCTCTGGGTTTCTCTGCAGTGCTGCTGTAGGCTTGTAGACCATCTGTAGCCCAATTTTCAGTGGATAGGTGTATCACGTGGACATCAGACAACTACACATGGCATGTTAGGAGCAAAACCAGGAACCAAACTCTACTCACTGTCACTTTCCTAACTTAGTCTCACTACAGAGATCAGGGGTGGAGCACAGAGATCACACCTGTGCATGTCAAGGCAAACAAGAACCTGGAACTAGCAGAGTTCAGCTGTGAACAAAGGATTTGTTTTCTTTTGCATCACTAATGGCTGCCACAAAAGAACTCTTTCAAAATCAGGGTGGGCCAGCATTACCATGACAGAGGCAATGATGTAGCATAACCCATTGTCTATCTACACAAAACATTAATTAAAAAAAAATATTACAAAGCAAATGTTTCTAAAAGCTCAGTTTCACAGCTTTTACTAAAGCAATACAGAGCAACCATTCACATGACAGGCTCTGGTCCTTATCACCAGCTAGTTAAAAGGCTAGGAAGGCAGCAGCAGTATTTACTGTCCATCCTGAGAATCACACTAAAATTAAATTTGGACCAAAATGTTTGTACGGACGTGCAATGTATTTTGTGGAAGTACCCTAACATGACCAAGAGGCAGGAAAGACACTGCAGTCAGCTCTAGGCTACCTTGGTTACAGGTGCAAAGACCTTGGCTTGCGAGTGCCTGGCAGGAGCTCCTCACTGAGATCCAGTTACGACACAGGAAGTAGTTTCAGAGTCAGAACTTGGCCTGGGACGGTAACTGTAGCCTATCAATACAAAATGCAGGTGTCTGCCACAATCCCATGCATATTCCAGAGACTCGGTGGTCATGTGACCTCCCAACCCTACACGAGATTTTGGAAAATTGCCTGAATTCCTCATGCAGTAGTAGCAGTTTCTGTAAAGCAGCATATTTCACACAGAAGACCATTCCTTTCCAAAGCATGGAAGGGAACTGCACAGGTCTGAAAGATGAGAATCCCATAAAAACCTCTTGGACACTTCCCCCTTTTAAAAGCTCCTAAAATACTTCAAGTCACTCTACTGGCTCTGACAAACCTGGAAGTTAATGCATGCGCAAACTGAAGGTTGCCATTCACATCACAACCATTTCACTGTGCCTAGGAACGGCGTTCCTAGCCCACCTGGACCACAACACTCAGAAGAAGATTTAAAGATGATGTTTTAGCCTTCAACATCCAAACCAAAGGCATTTGGCATTAGTCATTCACTGCTAGAAATGAATGTGCTGAAAAAAAAAGTTTTTGAAGTTACAGACAGTCTAGCTGATTTCAGGTGTGTATTCCTAAACCCCCACTTATTTTCTTCCAGCATTAAGGTCTTTATAGCTTTGCACAGTGAAACCACTCCGATTATACTTTCCAGTTACAGTATGTTCTGACATCGTCAAGTTGGAAATTGCAACATTCTTGGGACGATGTAGGTGGCAATTTAAAGACTGCTTTCCTTCCATCAGAAATGGAGCAAACCACAGATGTTCCTGGTGCTAGGAGAGTCGTGATACAAGCATTTGCAAGCATCAGGGCTGGGACCAAATCTTCCTTATCCCTTTAAAAATAACTCTAGTGTAGCTCCTGCTGTTCAACTAATAATATTTTTTAATACTGCTCAGCTCTTGAGCATTTTAAACAGTCTGAGCCGGAGTTAATTTGGAAAAGTAAAGCCTATGCTTTTTTTATCTCGTCTGGCTTCCTTGTCCACGTCTGAAACCCAAGTCGTAGCAGGCAATGCCACCTTGTGGACACCGGCACAGAGTGATTCCCAACACAGCCGGGTCTGTCTTAACAGCTGGCACGATGCTGAATGCAAGCCCAGCTTTACCTGACACAGTATTTCTAATTCTAAATAGCATGCAATTCCACACAGGTAACTCCTAGAGCAATAGAGCAAGCACCACTGATGGTGACAAATACCAGCACACTTGGGACCAGAAATTCTATCTCAACAATTCTGACCTGTTCTTTGGACCATACTAATTACTTACACAAGAATTTTGTAATCGGAATGCTCTGAATATAATTGTACTCAAACCAAGGCCAGATTACCTAAACTAAAGTGTGTTTATTTCAATGAAAAGCTTTAAAAGAAAGGGCTCAAGTGCACTAGAGGACTTGCTACCTTTATCTACCCACACAAAGAATTCACTGTCTCTATATGGCATCTGGAATCAGTTAATTCACTGCTCCCACCACCTGCACAAAGCCTGTACCATGCCCACAGCTTAAGAGTGACACACTCATAAAGCGCAGGCACCTCCCACCCACCAGTCTGAAATGCATCAAAACAGGAGTCTCCTAATCTCAGCTAACAGCATCCAGACAGACCTGTAGCACAGCAGTAGAAAGACAAGAACCGAGGAGGAATAACATGAAGCACTGAGTCAGTTTGTTGGTAGCCTTCCTGCACCACAGATTTTTCTGTGTGGGAGGAGGCTTCTATCCAAGGACTGCAAGGTCACTGCTGAGGATGGGTTAACCAACTCCATATTATGTTCTGTTCCACAAGACCACACATGCTTGCAGGCGATTATAGTGCAACTTAGCAAAAAAGGATAAAATAACTAACAGAAATGGGCAGAAAGATGCAAACAAGACCACAGATGTGCTAGTCTGATCATAAGCCTGAGCCAGGCTCAGGCCTGGAAAGAAAACCACCGTGTCCAAAACCCATACCCTGCAGTCAAGACATCATGCTTGCTGGCTCCCTCCTAACATGCTCCTATGAAGCCAAACCAGGGGGGCATTTTATACGTAAGGCTCAGTACAGAGGGACTACCTGGAAGAATGCGTGGATGCCTGCAGTGGCTTCACTGCGGATTCTCAAGAGGGAGCTGAGCGTGTTGTTTCTGCACCGCAAGTGTGGGAACTGTCGGACGTACTCCAGTGGGTGCCTCTCCTTCATTTTCAGGGGGAACAACTGAAAACAAGGAAAGAAAAATAAAACTACGAGAACTTGGGAGTCGATGCAATTATATTGCTATTCATGCAATACCATCTCTATCTACTAAAACTCAATCGTCCTTACAGAGCAGAGAACTAGATGCTTTTGCCTATCTTTTCTAGTTATTCTGTAGATTTTATAATGCTTATGGCAGAGCCATGAACACAAGAGAGGGTAACAGTGTTCTGATATGCTCCGCCTTTTGGATGCTGAGCCCCCTTGAAAGCCAGCTGTTCATCCCACTGCTGCAGCAGTGAGCTGATTCCAAACATGCCTGTGGCAGACAGGATCTTCCACCTGCACCATCTGGAGTGTTTTGCCAGTCCCACTGCTTCTCCAATTCGTATTGCAGCCAGACTTATCAGGTAAGCCACCTGGCACAGGTAAGTGCTTCAGGGTGGGACATATGCACGCTTTTAGCTGCCAGCATGTAGAAACAGCTCTGCCCCAGAAGACAGATTTCATAGTGATCCCATGTTTCTCCTTTTGACACACCCTACAGACACCACTGCCAAATCAAAGTGCAGGACCACTCAGGCTTAAGGAAAATGCAGTTAGAAGCATGCTTTGCTGGACACTTGGACCTTTGGAAGTTAATTTCCAAAGCAATCCTACCAGTTGGACTCCTGCTGTTGTGACATACCCAGGTATCACAAGGTCCCACCACACGAATGGCTTCAGCTTTCAGCTCCATGTCTTGCATCTTATGAGGACTTTTGACCAGTTCCCCTTGCACTTCCACTGCACTTCCAAAAGTTAAATCTCTAAGAAACCAAGAAAAAAAAACCAGCTTAACTAGGCACTTACACAAAAGTCAACTACGTTCAGAAGAGCCATTCCTGTTAATTTAGCTGGACCACTTGAGATCACAAGAGATACTGCAGCCATAGGGCTTAACTGATGAAATGAAAAATTATTAAATGCATAGGCGGAAATGTGAAGAGATTCACAAACTTAGAGAAGAATTTAGGAAAAGGTTGCAATGCTGAACAAGTGAGGGGAAAAGGGACAGACTTTTATTAGAAAGGGCTCTTGGTGTGGACAGACCAGGCTTATAGAAAAAAAAAAAAACTCATTACAATTTATTTTAAAAATCAAGTTACACACAGAGGGTTCCTGGATCACACCAACACACCCAACCCTAGCCCAAAGAACAACTGAGAGTAACAACCAAAATGAAGCTGTAAACCAAGTGCATTATTTTATTATAATAGAATAGGCATGCCTATCTAGGGGATATGCCTACCAAGCCAGCCCTGAAGCTGTTACAGGTAGAGCCCAGCACTCTCCAGAACCTGGGGGACAGTTATTTCTAGCTACATCATGTGATTTACAAGTAAGTACAAAGTCCAACAGGAGTCCAAAACACCAAAACTGCTACAGCTATTAAATTAGGTCCAAATTAATCTCACAGGATGAGCAACCGAACCACAAGGCCTCAGCTAAGCTGAGACAGAGTAGTCAGACACTCTCCATCCTAAAAGCACATCCAGAGACCCCAGCCTGCAGTAGTGCCTTTCCTGTGGTCAGGTGCCAGCTCCCGGTGACCCACTGGCACAGGAAAGGAGGCCTGAGCAGACACCTCCAAGCACCGGTCAACGTATTTCTCCAGGTATCTCAAACGGACCAACCTATTTTCCAGGCTGGGATCAGCAACCACCTGGAGGCTTTCCAGAGAACTCCCATCATTTATATGGAGGAACAAAACTTCTTTCTGGGATCGGACAGAGCGGACCCAGCCCTAGAGGAAAAAGAAAAAGAAATTTGTTATTTCTTGGCATGATCTCTGTATAGTTATAGTCTTCTTCCAGCTGAGCTGGACATGCTACTTCAGGCTTCTTTCAACTTTTTACTGAAATAAAAGAAAATATTTCTTTAGGAGCAACAAAAATAAAAAATAATTAAAAAAAAACCCAAAACAAGTAAGTTATTGTCAATTTTTCTACTGACTTCATGGCAAAGAGAAACAAATCTTTAAGCAGAGACATCAACTCTCCTCCTGAGCCCAGCAGGGACAACTAAGATCTACCTGCATCTCTGGGGAGCTGAGAATACAGAAAGAGGCAAAGTACTCTGAAGATGAAAAGCATTTTAACGAAGTACATATTCTTATTAGTGACGTCCTTCTAAAACACTTCTTACTGAAGCAGTAGACATGAGTATTATGATGATTTTTGGTATCAATTTTTGTTGCTGTACCACCTGCAGGAAAGTACCAACTGAAATTTTCTCATTAGTTTACGTGCCCTAAGCCATTGGACTGCTAAAACAATGATGCTGCAGCCAAGAGATGCAGGTGAAAAATTACATATTCAAGCAGAACAAAAATTAATTTCTTATACCTCAAAATCAAGACTGCTACGCTGTCCCCATGGGGGAAAAAAAAAAAACCTAAGAAAAAAATTTAGAAGCATTCTTGTCCAGTTTGACTAAAAGGATTAAAATAATGCAGAAGTTCTTTGTAACAGCAAAACAGTAGAACTGACCACGTACATATCAGACTAATGTCTTATTTTGAGTTTTTCAATGACAAGTAACATTTCCCTTAAGAAATTAAAATGTAAGTCAGCACCCAAGGCACCAAGTAATAGAATCTAAAATACAACTCCCTTAGTTGCTCCCCAGCTCACAAGAGATGAGACAAAGCTGCCCTTAAAAGCAAAACTATCTGCTGAGGAGCTTCCAGCCCATCATACAATAACATTGTACAGAACAACTGAAAACAGAGCTGATTAAACAACCGAACTGCTCCTTTTCCAATCAGTCTTGTCTTTTGCTTAACTGTAAGCGCTCAAGTAGTTCCAATTATTTCAAACTGAGCAAATGCTCCAGGGATTTTATACCAGACAAATCAATGTGAATCCATCTACTTCAGCTGTCTGGACTGAACAAACTTCAAGAATTAAACAGTACCATAAGTAAAGCATTCTTAAAACTACAACATGTCTACTAACACAGACAAGGCATTAGCCAGGTTTGTGTAACAGGAGAGGACAACTGCACACAAAAACTATGGAAGATTTGAAAATGATGAACCTAACTGTTAATGAAACTTCAGCTTTTGCTCCAGCCTCACAATTTCACAGGCATTTACCTAGACAACCTCTGAAGGGTGATCCACCTGACTCAAGAACTAATGCAAGAAACCAGAGTCTAAAACTGAAAACTGATCATCTGGGTATCCTCGTATTCCTGTGGCTAAAGCAACAGGTGCTTAAAGCCTGAAGCTGCTGTGCTTATCCTCTGTGTTCCAGTAAATCCCCAGAACACATCATATACATCATACTTGATGCATTACCTTTAAGGTATAACAGCAGATGTTTTTTTTTCGTTTCCTTCCTTGTGAGTGCTCCTTAACTAAACACCCAAAACCCCCTGAACAAAAAAACCCAAACATTCTCAAGAGCTTTGTTTTCCACCTCATCAGGCTGTTCTGGGATTTGTTAAATAAGGAGATGAGTCTTGCATCCTGCAATAGGAAGTAAGACAATACCCACAGGCTTGTATTGGAGCAGCAGAGGCTGTAGCAGCAATGTTTTGACCACCTCACACCTTACCAGAAGCAATGTGTAGTGACAATCCCAACTCTGTACTTTCAATAACCTGACTAGAACAAGGGTGGTTTTAAGCCAGACCAGTTCCCCAACCCAGTTTAATACAAATTACATTCTTGCCAGCACAGGGAAAGAGCAACAAAGCGGCAAGGACCTAGGGTAGAAAAAAAGGTGGTATTGCCAGTTTTAGCACCAGTTTATTCCAGCTTGCATTACTGATAAAACTACATCTGAAAAGTACCTACACTGGATGAGCTTCTTCCTACCCTATTAGGCTTCATCTACGTGTGTACAGGAACACCAGTGTGCACAAACTGGCTTTTGAGTTTGTAAAATCATAGGATGGTTTGTGCTGGAAGGGAGCTTTACAGATCACATAGTTCCAACCCCCCTGCCCCAGGCAGGGCCCACTCCCCCCAGCCCAGGCTGCTCCCAGCCCCGTCCAGCCTGGCCTTGAGCCCTGCCAGGAATGGGGCACCCACAGCTGCTCTGGGCAGCCTGGGCCAGCGCCTCGCCGCCCTCACTGTAAATCCTTATAAATCTCTCCTCTTTCAGTTTAGTTTAAAACTGTTACCAAATACCCCAGTCCTCCAGAGATTCATGCAGAAATACTGGTAACTGCACACTTCTAACCAAGGGCCTTGCACTAAAACAGGGACTGTGCATCTGCAACCACTGCTCTGTCAGTCGGGAACACCAGAAAACAGGTATGCACAACCCTGCAGGCCAGAAAGGAATAAAGTCCACTTCTCCCAGTCTACCTTGGTTCCCAACAACTGGACACAAACATCAATGAAGCTCTTACTATTGGCTCTACGCAACACTACTATAAACCCAGAGGTGGAACGACCCAAAACAAAGCTTTGAAAACGTCAGCACAGAGGCAATGGGTCACTGTCCCAAACCAAACAGGTAATAAAACCGAAACTGTTTCAGTATAACGAATCCCACTGACAGCCTTTCCCTGCACATGCCGAGTGACTTCAAAGCTTTGTACCTGATCTAACAATGGCAAACCCAAGAAATACATTGAGAGCCGGCTCTAGAGACTATCAAGGAGGGTTGTACGTTTAGCAAAATACGCTGCAGAAGTTCTAGCTTTCCTCCCTGAAGCACAGGTAGTGAAACCGGCGTGGGCCGCCAGGCCGCCTCCCTCCCCCGCCAGGGCTCTGGGCCGAGCCGCTACCAGGCACACCCCGACCTGCCGGCCACACACCTGCACTTTAACCTCGCCGGCCGGCTCCCGCGCCTCCAGCGCCTCCCGGACACGCAGCCGCGCCGCCCGCCGCGCCCGAGGCAGGGAGGCACAGCAGCGGAGGGCCTGCCAGCCGCCCCGGGCCCGCAGCATGGCTGAAACCTAGCGGGCCTGCCCGCTCCGGCGGCCCGACCTCATCCCAGCCCGCTCCCGCACGGCTCCCGGCATGTGACGCGCCTCCCGCCGCCTCACGTGACCGTCTCACCCAATGGGCGCCGAGCGCTGGCCCAGCGAGCCAATCGGAACGGAAGCGCGCCGAGGGCGAAGGGCCGCCCTTTCCGCCGCCTGGGCGCAAGGGCCTCTGGGAAATGTAGTGCATGGCCTGTGGTGCGGCGGGCGGCAGCGGGTTGAGGCTGTGGCGCCCTGCAGGGCACAGGGGACGGGGCCCCGTGGCGGGAGGGAGGGATCCCCATAGCCGCGGGAGGGATCCCCGTGTTGGGTGACAGGGGGTCGGCGGGGGTAAGGGATCCTTGCCCCCTGTGCTGGGCCCTGGTGCAGCCGCCCCTCGAGCCCTGGGCTCAGCGTTGGGCCCCTCACCCCCAGACAGACCCGGAGGGGCTGGAGCGTGTCCAGAGCCGGGCAGGGGCTGGGGAAGGGGCTGCGGCACAGCTCTGGGGGGGGCGGGGGGAGCTGGGGGACTCAGCCTGGGGAAGGGGAGGCTCAGGGGGACCTTCTTACTCCCTGCAACTGCCAGACAGGAGGCTGTAGAGAGGCTGGGTGTGTCAGTCTCTTCTCCCAAGGAGCAAGCAATAGGATGAGAGAAAATGGCCTCAAGTTGCACTAGGGGAAGTTGAGATTGGATAGCTTTAGATAGGAAAAATTTCTTCAGTGAAAGGATTGTGAAGCATTAAAACAGGCTGCCCAATAAAGTGATGGAGTCGCCATCCCTGGAGGTATTTAAAAGGCGCGTAGATGTGGCGCTTAGAGACATGGTTTAGTGATGGACTTGGCAGTGCTGGGTTAATAGTTGGACTAGATCTCAAAGGTCTTTTCCAACCTAAATGTTTCTATTATTCTGTTATTCTATCCTGCTGCCTTCTGGGACCTTGGCAGCACTGGTGCTGCCTTTGTGTCAGGAACCCCTGCTGGGTTCCCACCGCCTCGAGGAAGACTGTGGGCAGGCCAGGCCAAAGCCTCTGGGGAAAAAAACCTAATGCCAGCTGGGCTGTCAGCCAGGCCAGGCTGCAATGCTGCTCCTCACCGGGCCCTGGGAGCACTTGTGGTAGCAGGCTGAAGGGAGAGGCAGCCCTTCTCAGTGACAGTGCGGTCTGGGGATGGTGTGCTGTGGATGTCAGGGGCCGTCTGCCACTCTCCTGTCCTCCTGGGTCCCTCTCCGGGGGAATAAGTCCCATGTCAGCCCGTGCTTTTCCTAACTGGGGACACAGTACTTGGTTCTGCTCTGCAAGCCGTACTCTGGGACAAGACCCTTCTCCTGTCCTCTTTTCAGCCTTCAGCTCCTCTGAGTGGCAGGTGAGAAGCGATCATCAAAATGAGACTGTCTCCAGCCCTGCAGAGAAGGACCTGGGGATCTGTTGGGCAAGAAATTGGACATGAGCTGGTGATGTGCACTTGCAGCCCAGACAGCCTATTGTATCCTGGACTGCATCAAAAGCAGCATGGCCAGCAAATGGAGGGAGGTGATTCTGCTCTTCTGCTCCATTCTGGTGACATCCCACCTGCAGTGCTGCATCCAGCTCTGTGAGTCCCCAGCATAAGAAAGACACGGACCTGTTTGAGCGAGTCCAGAGGAGGCCACAAAAATGATCAGAGGGATGGAGCACCTCTCCTGTGAGGACAGGCTGAGGGAGTTTGGGTTTTTCAGCCTGGAGAAAAGAAGGCTCCAGGGGCACCTTATTGTGGCCTTTCAATGCTTTAAGGAGTTTATAAGAACGGTGAAGAGAGGCATTTTATTAAGGCCTGTAGTGACAGGGTAAGAGGCAATGGTTTTAAACTCTAAGAGTGTAGGTTTAGATTGGACATAAGGAAGAAATTTTTTACTCTGAGGCTGGTGAGACACTGGCAAATATTGCCCAGAGAAACTGTGGGTGCCCCATCCCTGGAAGCGTTTAAGGCCAGGTTGGATGGGTCTTTGAGCAGCCTGGGCTTGTGGGAGGGGTCCCTGCCCAAGGCAGGGGGGTTGGTCTTGATGATCTTTAAATGTCCCTTCCAACCCAAACCATTCTATGATTCTATGAAAAAGGGGTAAAGTGCCGCTTCCCCATGCAGCCTGAACTATTCTGCTCTGCCCTTTGCCTGCTCCGTGTGCACCTCTCTTCTGTGCAGTCACGCTGCAGGAAGGCAGCGGCCAAACATGTCTGCTGTGCTTGTGGTCAGAGGTTGTCTCAATCCTGTGCATTGATTTTTGGACTTACAGTGGGTGAAACAAGGGACAGCAGCAGTGTGATGCCCCAGGGCAAGGAAATGCTGGGAGGTAGCTTTGGTAGTGACACTGCTTGTAGGGAGACAAATCCCTGCCTTGCTGCAAAGTCTTGGGTAAGAAAAGAATTGCTGTCAAGAGATCTCATTTAAAAGAAACAAGCTGGGCTCATGGGAAAGAGAAGAGGAAAGCTTTGTAGATGCCTGGTTTCAACTTTCCCCTGTGGTGCTTTTTATCTGTGCATGAAAAGCTTCTTGTCCTCAAAGTCCCCATGCTGCTTGCCAGGGCCTTCCTTTACCTCTGCCTTTGCTCCCAGTAAGCCAGTGTCCCCACCTGTGGCTCTCAGTCTAGACCTGAGCTCTGAGCTGCCTTGAAAAGCCGTCCTGAGGAATTAGAGCTGCAGAGCAGGGGCATGGACATAACTGGCTGAGAAAGACATTCAGAGGAAGGACAGGAGACCACAGGGAGGGGTGCAGGGAGGGTAGGTGCAGGGAGGGCTAGAAATGCGTCCTCAGCCAACAAGGACAACTTGTCCAATGTCTGTCCTCCGTGCCGCTGCAAGGAATCAAGCAGACCACGTGGACACACACAGGTTACTGCCTCAGTGCTGGACGGAAACACAGGGACACATGTGTCTTGATGCTCCTGAGCGAGCAAAATTAGATTTGTTTTAATGCCAATCACCATCCCCTCCTCTAAGGGCCAGCATTGAGCTTTGCTGTATGTTGGTAGTGTGGTGATGTGGTTTCTTAGAGAATCACAGTGCAGGAAGGAGCTGGTACTGCTGCAGTGTTCAGGCAGAGATATGGAATGTAAATTGGTGGGAAATCAGGTCTCTACCATTCAGGGAACTCCTGGCTTAATATGAGAATTAAATAAGTGTGTAATGACTGTTCAGTGCATGTGTTCTCTCTGCCCTGTGACAGACAGTGTGTTTACTGCTGGTCTCAGCTATAGGTTTTTCCTGTCTAGTTTGGTCCATACTACCCAGGATAACCCACTGGGTTATTTGACTTATAAAAGCTTTTCCAGGCCGTATAAACAGTTAATATAGGGAATAATTAGGGAGTAACACTAATGACAGTGTCTAAATACACCAGGGAAGAGGTAAGGTTCTTCCCCTCAGACCCGTCTGATCCAGGGCCAGCTGTGGGAAGGGGGTAACACAAGAAAGTCTGGCCTCAAATTTCTAGGAGTGAACTTGGACTTTTCCCATCCAGCTGAATATCCTTCCTTCTAAAAACCAAACGGTATCACTGGAGAGGGCAGGGATTTGGTCCATCAGTCCCCCAAAGAAAATGACAATGAAGCACTGGCAGAGTGCAAAGCTGACAGTCTCTCAGGTGGCTTTTCTTGCCCTTGGAGCTCAGGTCCACTTCAGCTGCTGCTCCATACGCCCTGATCTGCTCCATACTCCCTTTTGCCAAGTTCCTCACCTGGGGCCGATACTGCAGAGACTTACTTATGTTGCTGTGAGCTGTTCCAGGCTTCTGGACTGCAGACAGTGTTCATGTGCTGACAGGCACAATTTCCAGCAATTTTTTTTAAGATGACAGGGGGACAGACAGGGGCTACTGTGTTCCCAGAGCTCTCCAACAAACATTGATTTATTTCGAACAGAGCTGACCACCCTTGTTTCACTGCTGGATGCCGTCCTCACTGGCCAGCAGTTTGGCAATGTAGTAACGTGAACCATAGCCTCAGTGATGACCCCAGATCTCAGGTTATTTCCATAGGTCCATATGGGTCCATGCAGTGCTGGAGCTAACTCGTAGCTCTGTTCCCTCTCTGGTACGTGAACTGGGTGTTTTAGAGCTATTTCAGGTGCCCACAAAGACATGGCAGTGTCTGAATATGTATTTTATTTCTTTCCCTGCAGAGCAGAGCTCTTCTAAAAGCTCTCCAGAGGACACTGGTGCTGTTTGCGGATCACATTAGTAATGTAAGTCTGGGCTGGGAGGCAGGAAACCAGTTGTCAGGGTGTCTGCAGGGAGGGAGTTTCAAAGGACGGTGAGAAATAATGATTCTCCTGTACAGTCCTAGCTGGACGTAGGAGCTGTGTCATGGAGCAGTGGTGGGAAAGGGCTTCCAAGCAGGCAGCGTCAGTTTTTGGGCAGGAATGGAGAATCAGCCTTATTCTTATAGGGCATCATCTCCTTGGCACCATCCATAGAGCAATGCCCAGCTTTCACCTGGCAGCAGGGGTGCTCTGAGATGCCTGCTCTCTGGGTGTTTCAGCCTGGTGCTTTAGCTCCAGACTGTCTCCTCATGTGGCCTCCTCACCCATGCCTTTCTGTTCTTTCATTTCATCCTTTCTAGTGGGTGGGGGAGGAAAAGCTCCATCTACACAGTTCTGCTTCTGAATTGAATCTGTCCTTGTTCCCTTCTGATTCTGGGGCTTTTAGCCCCAGATCCTTCAGATGTGGCCAGGGAGTTGCCTAAGAAAGGCAAGGGACAAGGTGGGAGTGGTACAAAGCAAGGAATCCAATCTTGCCTCCTCCAAAATGACTCTCATTCACCTGGCGTCTGATGACATGAACCTGGTTTGTCCATATAGTTCGGAATTCGAGATGCTGTTAAAGGAAAACTCTCCCCTCGGGGCTGGCCATGTGGATATCTTTTCCATCTCTCCTTCTGAGAGCCTTGAAGATGTGTTTCCCTGCAGTGGCATCTCTTTCTGATTTCGAGGGCTCTTTCAGTGAGGGCTTTTATCAGCAACGGTGTCCGCTGTTCATGGACCTCTGATCTGGAGTCCTGAGCATCCCCAGAAAAGTCCAGCATCTGTTTGAGTACATTGCCAGGAGATCAACTTGTACCTTCTGCTTGAAGCTCGACATAGTGCCTTCTGGGCAGATAAAGGACTATGCATGCAGGCATAAGCATGTCCTCCCAAAAGGTATAAGATTAAGGCAGATACATCCTTGTTAACCTATGGATAATATGCAGTTCTTCAATCTGACAGACTCCCCACAGTTATGAAGCCTTCTCACTGTTATCAGTGGATGTCCTTTCCCTTTGGTGTCCTTAAAGGTCCTAGCCTGAAAGTTAGATGCACAAGACAGTCAACATCCTGCTGTGTTTTGGATGTGGGAATGGGGACACTGTGATTAGAAAGTGCTGGCCTTTTTTTCAGAGATGTCTTGGTAACCTGAAATGGAGCACATTTGTCCTTTGTTTCACAGCAGTAGTTTTTCAATGAAATGTGATACAATATGTAGCTCATTCCTTCCACAAATAAAGCTGATTTTCCCTAAGCAAACCATTAGTTTAAGATATTTCATTCTTTCTGTCTCAACTTCCAGTTGTTTGGGGTTTTTTTCTGAACCCTTCACTGAAACCAAAACAAAAGCAGATGCAAAAACTGCTTCTTTCTGTGTCCTCCAAAGTTTTCTTTATGCCTCCCAGCAGATGAAGAAAAGGGGAGACCCTGTCCTTCTGTCAGAGGGTAACACATGACTTGGCCTCGCTGATTTTAGGTTTCATGAGAGGGCCAGCGTCATGTCGCCACTCTGCCCAGGTTGATGGCTGAGTAAACACAATGCTCAGAGATGCTCTAGGCTTGGTCTGTTGGGGCTAGGCTGTATTCACAGTCCTCTGAGAGCACCCCTGGGCCCCAGGAAGGAGCCAGCCTAGAGCTAACACCCCGGGGCTGGAGCCCTGGGAGTTGCACAGCAGTATCTGAGCTGCTTTGTTGACTGTTCTGCTCTGACAGCACTCATTGTGGTGTCGGTTGATGAAACCCTTATTCTGCCTTCCTCCAGAAAAAATTCTAGTGAAAGGCAGGAATTGAACTCTTGCCTGCCTGATTACCACTGATGTTGCTCAATTCTGATAATGGATCCATAGTAAGGGGCTGTTCAATCCCCTCCTCAAGTTCCTCCTCTCAGAGCTTTGCTGAGAAGTTCCTACTTTGACCTGAGATGTGGTTGTTAGCAGTCTAGCTCTCTCTTCAGACTTTTTTTTCTCCTACTTGAGGAACAATGGCTTCTCTGGGGATTCCTGGGTTCAAAACCTGATTTGTGACTCCTGTCACAACCTGTGATGATAGGGATGAGGGGCAACATGGCTTTTCATACAGACTCTCCAGGTGAGCAGAGATCCTGGACATTCAGGGACAAAGGAAAGCAGCAGCAAGATGTCCATCCTGGCCTTGTCCCATGCGTCTTCACCCAGAGCATTTCATGTTGCAGCAAAACCAGGAGTGTCACTACGCGAATGGCACTCAGCAGCAGGTAAGGTACCTGGACAGGTTCATTTGGGACCGACAGAAGATCTGTTCCTATAACAGTGAGGTAGGTTTCTACGTGGCCCATATAGGGGTGGGATGGGTGATTGCTGAGTATTGGAACAGGCTGCAGCAGCTTGGCTGTTTGTGGGCTTCAACGGAGAAATGCTGCAGCTATAACTGGAGGAGGACTCAGCATGATGGACAGAAGTGAATCTTTGGAGGAGAGGAAAAGAGAGTGGCATGGGGAAACTTGACTTCCCTGGCCTGGGACCACATTGACCTCCCTCTGTTACCTTCCTATTTGGCAGATACGTGATGTCAGGGGAGCTTAGTGAATGGTGCGAGATAGGTGTGAGTTCCGTGGGGCAGGAGGAGAATGAGTGCCATGGAGCAGAGCAGTTAACTTCTTTGTTATAAGTCTAAGACTGAAGGAAATGACTTGCAGAAGCCCTGTAGAAAAGCATGGGACAGGACTCCCAAGCCCAGCAAATGCACCTCCCCTCCTGCAAATTCCTGGAGCAATGGACCCATCTGAGAGATGGGAGATGTTTTTGGTAGAAACAGAGCTCATCTTCTGTGATGGTCCTTCACTGGGGGAAGAAAGAAAGAGGACTAAAGGTGAATGTGGCTGGGAGACATGTAATGCAAGGTCATGTTGAATCCAGTGGGTCTGGACCAAAGGAGGTGTTGACAAATGGCTTTAGAAGAGAAATCCATATGATGTCCATAGGTCCTGTTGCTAGGAATGACTCCTGAGAAGGATTGGCCAGTGGTCTCCATCCCTTTCTTTCTCTTTTTCAGTTAAATGCAGAGTGAAGAATTTTCCCATGCAAATGGAGCCATGGGGCTATCCCAACTAGACGGTTCTGCAACAAGGTTTTATCCTTCTGAAATAAAGATCAAGTGGTTCAAAATGGGCAGTAGGAGATAGATAAAGTTGTGTACAAGGACCTCCTTCTAAACAGAGATCAGTCTTTCCGGACGCTGGTCACTTTGGAAGTCACACCTAAGCAAGGGGATATCTGTGCCTGCCAGGTGGATCATGTCAGCCTACCAGCACCCATCCTCATGGCCTGGGGTAAGCAACTGGAAATGGGGAGGTCACAAAATCTTGAGGAAGGTTGCTTCTAGCTCTATGGGGAGAGAAGGAAACTAGGAAATATATTTTTGGGGAAATCAATGTCTAGCCTGGGCCTTTACTCTCTGGGCTGCTCTTCCAGCAGAAACATGCTCTGGATCTGCTGTGAGCAAGAAGGTGACTGCAACGCTGAGCTTTGTGCTGGCCTTAAGTTTCATTGTGGTGGTACTCATCATCTTTCAGAAGAAAAAGAAAGGTGAGTTATTCATAGCTAAGTAGAAACCTGTTCTTAATGGGGCTTCAGAGAGATGTTTTAAAGCATGTAAGGCTTCGCTAGAATTTAGATTTACCATGATAATTTCCTTGGGTTCCCAGCATTCAAGTGGGTTTTATATGGCCTAATCCAATATCCGCAGAAGCCAGTGATAGCTTTTAATTTATTTTAACTGATGTTAGATTGGGCTTTCAGTGATGAGAAGCCATTTTAGAACTATCATCAGCTGCTGAAAGGTCAGCCCAGTCCTCTGAGATACAGTCCTAGGCTATGGTTATGGTTTCTTATGAGTATCAAATTAGCTACTTCATCCCCAAATGTCTCCACATTGCTTTGTTGCAGACATATTTTGTAGAGTTGAGAAGCAAATACATTCATACTTATTTATAGAAGGCTTGAATACCTTTCTTTGAAACGGCACAGGGGGAAAAAAGGGAGAACATTATCTTACGGAAAGCTGCGTTCCTGTTCTCAAAATGCTGGTTTGCTGAGTAACAGTATCTTACCCCAGCCTTTGCTTTCTCCTTTCTAATAATTTAAGATTATCAGAATCACAAACAAGTATTGGGTAAGTCACTGTTGTGTGAAATTTTTCATGGTGCAATGAGAATAACCCTCAGCTTAATCCTGTATTGTTATTTTTTCCTAAGCAAACTCCCTTAAGAAAGCCACAGCCAGTGGTAGCCCTTTGCTCCCATTAATTCCCAACCTATGGGTTTAGGTCAGCAGCATCAGGAGGACCTGAATTCCCTTCCCTCCGTCACAGCTGTTAATAGCTAGGGAAGAAAGGGCTTGGTGCTGAAAAGGCTGAAACCCCCTTCCGTAGATCCAAACAGCAGTTCCTAGTGAACTATGATGACAACAGCGTACAGGTTTGACTCTGTAGGAATCAGTGTTCCAGCCTGCCTAGAGCCTGAGCAACTTGCATCTGTGTTGTTCAGGGCTCCACATTATCCGAGTGATAAATGCTTTGGGTAGGTCTCTAAGGTCAGCTCAGAAATTGGATTCCCCTCCCATAAATAAATCCTCTACCAGAACAGCCTCTGGCAGGGCCGCCATGGGCTCTCTGAAGCTCAACTTATCTTTGCAGCTTTGTGTGGTGGGTTAGGGTGGGACCACTGTGCACTTGGAGATGATGGTGAGAAGGGGCAGGCTGGCAGCTGCTCCAGGACTTCGAAGTGAAGATGCATCCACGGACTGTTAGGATGAAAATGGAAACCACAGAAAAATAATTTAGGGGGGCGAATGTGGGAGACTGCTAACAGGAGCCTGGAGAAGTTTTTCTTATTCCTCAGTCTAGCTGGCACAGTGACTGGCAATGCTGCAAAGCCTGTGTGAGAAGTTCCTCCAGCCATTTCTGCTTTTTTTTTTTTTCCTTTGAGGCTGCCATGCCTGTCTGCTGCAGCCACAGAGGAAGGCAGCATGGAAAGGGACACACTGCTGGGTGACTAAGTCCACAGCAAGCCTTTGGGAATCTTTCTGTCTCTGAGACTTAAGAGGAGCTGTTGCTCCCTGCATTTTGCCAACACTATTCCCTTTCCTCCTACTGTTGCCACGTTAGCAGGGTACTGCCTCCTCCCCTCTCAGAAGAACTGTGAATTTTCAAATTGGCAGGTTTATAAATTCGATGGTAATCTCAGGGACTGGTGCTGGGCCATTGAGGTTGGGACAGACTCTACTCCTGCATGAAGCTGCAGGAGGAAAGCTGGAGCTTCCCAGCCCTGGCCCCACCTGGAAAGAAGGGAATAAATAATAGCATTTTTAAGGTATGTTTTGTACTTTGAGGAATTTATCTAAGGGTCCAAAAGGATTTAATAACTGAGAGCTAATTAAATGTACTAATTAACCCGGTGTTTAATCTCAGCTCTTTGCTAGCTTTCTGTGCTGCTGAAGCAGAGACGTTGTCCCATATATCATGACATCCATCCACTTTGCTTAATTGTGTTTCCTCTGCACATGGTGCAGGCACTCAGCTGCTAAGGTGATGAGAGGAACACGAAAGCCCACGTACAGGGGAAAATTAGAGGGGCAAAGCCGGGCCTGTGTGACTAACAACCTGTGAGATTATTTCCATGAAGAGGATATTGACAGTCTAATTTGTTTCCCCTCCCCATTATCACTGGTTTGTTCTCCTTGACGCCACTGTTTTGCTGAGGGGGATGGGAACAATCTGCTTCTGGGCACGTGATGCCAAAATTGCCATGCTATTCCTTGGTCCCATCCTTGTCCCTATGGTTCCGAGCTGCTCTGCTACAACCAGGAGGAGAAGGCTGCTTACTTTATCTTCTCACCGTACTTCCTCCGTGGACTTGCTTTTCTGTGAGCATTTATACTGGTGCTACTGGTACTATTTTGGTGTACAACCCACACAGCCAGCTCTCAGATCTCTGTGAGCTGTTTCCTCAGTACCACAGAAGAAGGGACTTTTGAAGTGACCGCCCAGAGCCATCTCACCAGCAGCAGCAGATCAGGAGCAATGTGACTTTCCTGCTTCCAGGGCTAAATAATTCCTCCTGGCTCTGGAGCTGTGGGAGACCCTGGAGCAGGCTGGTGGGCTGGTGGATCATAGTGGGCCCAGGAGAAGGTGTGCTCCGCAAGAGAAACAGGGACAGAGGCCTCACAAGACTGAAAATTCTGGCACATCATGAAGGCCATCATCCTGAGACACAGTCCTTGTGGATGCAGTATTTAGGGGGAACATCTGCAATCCTGTCATTGCTTCTTCTCACAGCTGGCATGGAACTACGCCTGGGAAGCCACCATGAAGCACAGGCTGCCCAGCCTAGGGGAGAATAATTGTCCCCAACAGCACTATTTAAGCCAGCAGCTTCGGTTTGTTCCCAGCTGTAACTCCGTCTACACACTGTTCATTTATTACTGCTGATATAAAAATGGGATGGAGGTGAGCTTCTCTCAGGCTCATGACCTCAACTTGGGGTCACAGCTCCTTCTTTAGGAGTTACTAATTTAAATGTGGTTGAAAATGAATCTGTGTGAGCACAGGGTCATAAAATGAGCTGGGGAAATGGGCTGCAGCGCAGGGATGCAGCAGTCACCTTCATTGGAAGTCACCAAGGGAAAGCCAGACACAGATCTCTCTGGGATGTCTTAGGAAAATGAATCAGACCTGCCAGGATGTGGGGAGAGGGGGGAGATGACCCACCAGGGGCTTTTTTTCCGAACTGAACAAGCAAGTGATTTTACAAAACTGGCAATCCCCCAGTGTCTCCTTGCAGAGCCCTATGCAGCCAGTGGAGGAAATTGGTAACTGTACCCAGCAAGCCTGTTTTTAATTAACAAATAATTATCTACAAATTGCTGTAATTATTGCCTTGGATTCCAGAGGATGGGGACGTTAGTGCGAGATGAGCAGTTTCCTTGCAAGTGAAATATTTTCCCTGCCTTATCTCCAGCGCCCTGCTGCTGTGAGGTTTGGGGACTCCGCAGCGCTTTCCTTTTGAGAAAGTGACAAAACAGCTCAGGCTGCCTGGAAGCAAAGCGTGGTGGAAAAGGCACTGAAGGGAGGGCAGTTTCTTGCATTTAGTGGGTTGTCTGCCCTCGTGCTGGAATGGTTTGCGGGATGCCAAGTAAGACATAAACCCCAGCACCAAATGCCAGGAGGAGGGTGCTTGCATGTCAGTGAGCTGGCAGAGCAAAACGAGCATCCTGGTTTGCTACCTTTCAATAAGGAGGCGATAAAATCAGGTTTGGAAAAGGGGGTTAGTGTTAATTCAGATCAAACAGAGAGCATGGAGCTGCCCTGAGCCTTCAGTGCTGAGGGATGCTGGTCTGGAGAGAGCGCAGCACCAGCCATGGCCTTCTGGACCACGTTTCAGAAGGAAGGTGGTGTGCGCAGGGTCCTTCTACCACTTTTCCTTCAGGCTCTGCTGCCAAACCTCATGGTGGGTATCCACAACAACCACCTTTTCATGATTACAAAGTCTCCCCCACGGTAGCCTAAGTACTAACGCAAGGGATGTTTATTGCCCTGAAGGGCTTATACCCTTTCAACAGATCTAACAGGGGAAAATCCACCCCAGTTTGCAGGACAGGTACTGAAAGACTGTGGTTCATCCCAGGCTGGGTGGGAAACCTGCTGAAGAGTTCCTGAGCCCAGACTTCAGCCTTTCTTGGTGGATTTCATCTCTGAATCCTCCTGCCTCCCAAGAAATGATGCCCTTTTCTCTGTCACTCCTAAACAATTCCCCTAAACGATGCCGCTCACTGCCAGGGTTTCCATGACAGCCTCTGCTTCAAGCAACCGGGATGCTTTTTATTATTCATCTGTGGCATATTTACCTGAAGCAAGCTGCCTGCACCATGTGCTGCTGTGAAATGTTGCCTTTGTTTACTGCATTCTATGTCTTTCCACTTCTCCATGCGGACACCAACTATTTTGGGCTGGGGGGCCCTGCAGCCCCTTCCAAGGTGATGTGAGTTGCATTGCCAACTCTTCCAGCATCCCTTCAGCTGTATGGAAACCCATTCTCAGGGAAGAGATGTTGTGGCTCCATGCTGTGGAGGAGTGTAAAGAACGGGGCAAGCTGAGATGGCCCTGCCCTCACCCTCAACTTGCCTTTACTGGCGGGACAGCATAAGAACCCTCAATCCTGCTTGGAAATATCCCACTTGGCCTGAAAATACAGACATGGCAGCAGATTTTCTGCTACTTTCTGGGGTAGCAGGAGGAGTTTGTTTGGGTGCATGAACCTGTGTCACTGCTGATGCCCAATGCGGTCTCCAGAACTGGCTAGTCTTGAGAAGCTTCGTGCTCTTCAGACCCCCTGAGGTTTAAGCTCCTGGCATGAAGTCATCCTTTCAGAGCTTGCATCAGGACCTCAGCAGGTGCAGAAAGGCATTTCTCAGTCATTTCAGGGCTTGTTGTCAAGCTTCTCTTGCTGATCGTGTGAGTGAAAAATTATCCGCTGTGAAAACCTAGTCTTTGCCCTTAGCATGGTGCACTAGATGCTGGGACCCTGTTGAGCATCCGTAATGCTCCTGCCTTATTCAAGGCATGGCTGTGCCTCAAGTATGTGACTAGGAGGAAAACAAAGAAAATTAGACCATTGCTTCAGTGTTAGGATCAAGAAGTGACTTGCTTTTTTTTTCTTTTTTTTTTTTATAGTACCTACCCCTCTCCCACGCACTGTGGCCTTTAAATAAATGGTTTCTAATGAATAGAAGTAGTTCATGGACAAAGAAGCTGTCAAGAGAAATGATTGATTGTGCTTAATATTTTATTTTCCAGGCTTAAAAGGAAATCTCTGAAATATCCTTTGGCAGGTCTGTGAACCTAATGAAGTGATTCATAGAGACGCAGAAGGAACTGAGGGCCTGTTACCAGCAGAGCAGGGCAGCGTTGGTCGTGTTTTGTGCCCACTTTTGCAACATGGCTGAAGAATACTGTGGGGGAAAGGCAAATAAAGGCAAAATTCCGATTCAGTTGCTTCAGCCCTGCTGACAAGAGAAGAGCTAAGCCTTTCTAACCACTGTGCGACTATAGGATTTAAAAAGTAGGGACAGGAAACCAACTCTGTGTCGGTGAAACCCAAATTTTCTTTGAAATTGGGAGTATCTGCAGGCTAGTGTGCCCAGCATCACTGTGGTGTTTCATGCCACCAAACTTTAATGCTTTTGGAGAGTTCCCATGGGAAACCAATATCCTGTTGTGCTACTGGGCTACACTGGTGAAACGAGTTGTCCTAAATCACACAGAAGGTCAAGGTCATGCATGGGATTTGAACTCCGATCTTCTGATGTCTCATTCTGTGCAGGCCCCATCAGCTTTTGTTTTCCTCATGCCTCATTTCACTCTGGATAGTCTCTGCTGCCTTCAGCCTCTCTCAGCTGCCAATGATGCTCTTTGCTGCCTCTGGCTTGCCCCCATAAGGGACATGTCCCCTAAAGGCTGGAGGTGTTCCTTGCTCTATATGAAGGAAGAAGCCGCCTCGTGGTCAGCTGCTCTGTGGGATGCTCAGTATGAGTTTTCCCCCTGCAAAATCAGCAAATGTGAGGATAGGGATAACAACACTTCAGGAGAAATTCTGACCTGTTCTTCAGGTGAGTGCCTGAAGGGACAGCAGCCATCTGACCCAACTATCTATAATGCTGCCATACAGGTGTCTACATCTGATCTGTTGTTCACACTCCCTTTGTAGCTAATGGAGACAACTAAGCTACTATAGGGAGCAAGATGTCCCATCCTGAAGTAGACAGCTGAAATAGTCTAGGTGCATGCTCACAGGAGTGCCTGTGGTGGTAATCTCAGGCTGATGAAGTTAGGAGAGATGTACCCAATTTGAGATATGTTGGCTGTAGGCGATGCTTGAGGAGTTAGAGCAATCCTGAAGTGCTGGGGGGAACATTTTAGAAAACATCTCAGCTGGCTCTGCATGTACAGGTGAGACCTCACTGCTGCTGGTGAGCTCCAGGTGTGAAAATACACGCTTTTCTGCTTCCCCCATCACAAGCTGCGCTGACATTTCTTTCATCCCAAGATTTTCCTTTTTTTTTTTTTCCCGGCTACTTCTTCTCTTTTGTCACTAGATGACAGCAGAGGTCTCATAACATCACACCAAGGACTGCTCTGAACCCAGGGCAGGTAGCGTTTCTGCACCAGGCAGTTCATGGCTGGGTGCCCCAAATCGTCCTGACGACTTTTAACAACTCTTTATCTACTTATTTATCTGGCAGATTATGTACGAATGCAATATTTAAGTCAAAACTTCCACCTTTTGTGTGGAGCTACTTGTGTGCATTTTCCTGCTTCAGCACCTCCGTTGTCCCCATCCTATTTTTAAGAATTTCTCTCACGCTTGCTTGATGCCTTTTGTTTTAAACTTGGTTTGTGCCTTCCAAAGGTGGACACTGTCCACCTCCTTTAATCCAACCGGAGCGCTCACAGATACAGGCAGCTGGAACAACCTGCTTCTATACAACACCTCAGGCACAGAGCTGAGCTCCCGAGGAATGGGTGGCTGCTGGGAGGAGGATTTCTGTGATAGGTGAGAATTGGCACATGATATGGACATAAATACTTTAGGCAGGATGGATGGATGGATGGAGGGATGGATTTTAGCACGTGTGGTAATTACTTCTTCTCAGTGGAATATAGGCCAGATAATTAAGAGAATTAGATAAGGGGTGGAACGGGGGATTTTAAAAAAAGAATTATTTAATTATAAGTGATTCTGTTATCAGGAATACCTTTACCATGTGCAGATAACAAGGAAGAAAAGGCTAGGTTTTTTGACACATGAGTCAATCAAATGGATGATTTCTGTACCTGGGATGCTCTGAAGGGGGATGAGTCAGGCCGTGGTCTAGCAGAGAACTCTGCATGAGCACATGGACCTTGTCTGATGATTAACTGAACCAGGTCTCTGATCTGTACAAAGGGGAGGATATGATCTATGTTCTTAAGAGATGCCAGGACACTTTAGGAGACACTTTGTGATTTATTTGTAGTTTCATAGGAGATTCTGGGACAATATTTCAAAAAGAGGATTTTCATTACAAAATTCTCAAACCTAAATCCCTAGCAGCCATCTTCAGTGCCTGCAGCTATTGGGCATGGTCCAAGATTTTGTCCTTGTCAAAAGCAGAGCAGAGGAGATACCGAGACTGTTTGAACCTTTCCAATATTGCAAAACTAGGAAATGTATTTCAAGCTTCTCGTCAGCCACCAGAAGAAGTTTCCACATTGTTTCCTGTAGAGGCTGTGGTTGTTGCCTTTTTTTCCCCCCTGCAGTACAATTTTTACTCTCAAAGGCAGCGATAACTTACAGATACTGGTAGCCCTTCATGGTCAGTCTTTGGCCCTCTGTCTCTATTGGCTTGAACTGTGCAGGATCACAGCCCCAAAGAGCCGCTGTAACACATCATGATGGGAAACTAAAAAAGGCAGCATTGTCATTTCTGGTCACTCAGTTTCCAGCCCACAGCTGGATGAAGGACAGAAGGTGATATTGTTTCTTTGGTATCATGCTCTAATTGTTCCTGGTGGTGGAGACGGAGGTTTCTAGGGAATAATGCCTCCCAATTCATTTTAGCAATCTAAATATTAGGTAGTCAAACTAAGCTGGCAGTATGGGATCCCCATATTACAAACAGCTGGGTAAGTGACTCCCCAAAATGTTTCTGCTCTTTCAAAGATAAATATCTAAAATAGGAGTCAGGAGATATCGAGACAAGCTTGTGTCTCTCAGTTGGCCATGAAGGGAAAGCTTAGAGGACTCAGACTAATTGCTGACATGTGGGTGATATGAATCCCATCCCTGGGAAAGAAGAGTTCAGGGAGTGTTTGCTGTGTGTCCTGAGCAATTCAGTGTGTGCCCACCTGAATCTCATGGAATAGGTCAGAGTAGGGTGAGGTAGGGTATTGGGAGGAGAGGAGAGGATGGAAAGGGATGGGGGGTGGGATGGCATAGACAGACTAAGAAAGATATTTAAGCTCCCACAGCTGTAGGTAGGTGGAATATTCATAAACAGCAATGCAAATACCTCATTCCCACTTTTTTCCCCGATGTCACATCCTTCATCCTCAGATTTGGGACCTGCCCTGTCCCTAGGACATGTGGCTCAATCGGTGGCTGATGGGTCATGGGGAGAGCATGGCTGTGTTTGTGAGCTGGCCCATCACCAGCAGAAGACCTCGAACATCACTTGACATGTCCCAGGGCATGAAGCAGTTCCTATGTGAACCAGCTAGGATCTGTCCATCTGTTTCATGTCCTGTTTTAGCAACTCTGAATTAAGGTAAAATCCAGCCTGGAGGTGACAAGTATCTAGGTCACCGTGGCCATGTCCACAGCTGGCAGAGCGGTGAAGGGAGGGGAGAATGGTGACGCTTGTTGATGAATCAGAGCTGAAAGCAGACCTTTAGAGACACTGGTACAGCCTGAATGTTATAGATCAGCTGCTGCTGACCTGAAACATTCACCTTGGGGTTCAAAGGATGACTTCTAAGCCTTGTCACTGCAGTTTTGGGAATAAAAGGGGTCCTGAGAAGCCCCCACAGGCTGAGTCTCAGGAGAAACAGCCTGCATTTAGGCAGTTACGTGTCTGCGGTACCAATCAAGCTTTTAAATCTGGAAGCATCTGGCCCAGCAGTGATTTGATTTTATGCAATGTGTCTCATGCTACCCTATTGCTAAGCATGTCACTAAATCCTTACACATCAAAGGAACAAAGTAAATCAAGCAAAACTGCATAAGCCACATTACAATTCAGTTTTGGCAAAAGGTGCTTAGACAACCCTGGAGGCTGCAGACCTCTAGCTGGCAGCAAAACTCGCCCAAGCCCAAAAGCAGTGCAGTTTTTCCTGTGCCACCAGGCAAAAGGCTTGCGGCTAAGTTTGGGTTAGGAACTGGCCTGGAGTCAAGTGGTCCAGAGATCTTGTCCTGAGTTTAATTGTAGTTTTCCAGGTGGATTGATGCATTATACTTAACATTTCTGTGCTTCCATTTCCTGATCCATAATTTTTTCCCCATCTTCCATGGGAAAGATGAGGATTAGTTAGATAAGACTGCTTAGTGGAGACCCAAAAGCTTTCCAGTTGTTAAAGATGCTGGTTTACCCTTTGCCAGGCCAGCTCACTTGAGTTCCTGGGACTCAGTATCACAGAGAAGAATTTGACCACAATATTACTGTTAATATTCACTGTTTGTACTCCCGATCATATGAGGGCTGATGCCTTTTGCTGCTTTGTGGGCGTTGGTAGGAGAAGGAAGGGGTACTTCAGAAGCCCAGCAGCTGTCTCACACCGTGGGGCCATGTTCCGACACGAGAGCTGTCATCCACTGACACACACAGAGACTCAAGTCCCTGGGCTCGGTTACTCATTTGAGCCTGATGGGTGACAAGTGTGGACAGACTGTGTGAAGTCTCCACCATCGGCCACAGTGGAGACGAAGCTGTGGTGGAGAAGATGCAGTGCAGAAGGTGGCCAACAGAATGATGGGGTCAACAGCTCACGACCCCCTCCTCTGAGGATGAAAGAAGCCCAGGGGGCTGGCTTAGACTAGATGCCCATTACTAGAGGGTTGGCATTAAGTCAGTGGAAGTCTAAGGCTCATTGTGTGGAAGCACTTAGTGCAATACAGAGACTATGGGGTACCTGGGACCTCTGAAAGAGGGCTGATAGGTCTGACACAGAATCTGTGAGACACTGGTGCACTCCTGGATTAGCAACTGGAGATGAGGTAGGACAACAGAGCATCTCAAATGGATGGAATACATATGCCTAGGCAGCTAAATAGAGCTGCCAGTCAATACACCCTGTGGAGACCAGGGAGCAATTCAGCCTGTATAGAAGCAGACACCTGCATGCCTCAGTTGCTCTCCTGACTCCACAGTGCCCTGACTAGCTCTTCACGTACTTCAGCAGGAGCTCATGCATGTGGCTAATGTAGACACCTGCTCATAGACACCTACATGCAGAGCTGAAACCAACCTCTGGGTTCCTTCTAGTTCAGTTCCTCGTGCAGCCATGCTGAGATCCTCCACAGAAGAGAGATTCACTCAGGAGGCTTTTTTTTTTTTTTTTTTTTTTTTTTTTCCCCCACAGCAAAAGGAGGTGGGAGCAGGGTTCTATGGGGATTTGTCCTTGCCCCCATGTAGGTTCCCATTTGAGACTTTCCAAGGCAGGAAGGTTAGGGAATGCCAAATCCCTCCTGCCTAGAACCCTTTGTGCTATAATTCCCTAGATCTCTTTTCTTGCTGCCTGAAGTCCTCTCCATCTCAAATCTAACACAGAAACTCAAGGCATCTATTCCAGATATCCCAAGACCTCTTGTCCCATACCAACTCTCTACTGTTCTTTTTGCCATGACACGCTGATAATCGTGTCTATCGTACAATAAATAACTACAGTCACGAATGTCATTTAACATGGTTAAAGACAAACCCAGTTAAAATGACTTTTGGTCACTCCTGGACTAGAGCATGTTGACATTTATAGACCACCATCCCCATACAGAACGCTACACAAGGAAAAATGCACCATGTCTCCCAGGGATCTTTTTCTCTAGAGAATCCAGATGCTTTCCAGGCGCCTGGTAACAGTACAAAATAGTCTGCTATTAAAATTCAAAAGCAAGTAAAATAGCCCTTTCCTGCAGGCTTTCTTTCTATGAGACATTTCTGATGAGAATCCAGTCTCTGCAGAGGCCTGGCATATGAAATCCAAATTATATAGCTAGCATTCCCTTCTTTTGAAGTGGCTGTGTGAAGCACAAAATCCCTTTGCAATTCACTCTGGTGATGAGAGGCAACTCCTTATGTTCAGACCACTCCTCTCAGCATGCCTTGGGCTGATGGTTGCCCAGGAGCTACCTCCCCTTCCCATGTTCCTCCCGGCTCAGGGGAGAGCCCATCTCCCGCATCCTTCAGAGCACAGTGGAGGGTTCACAGGCAGAACCACCCTCTTGCTTCCTCCAGCCCCTTGGAAACACCCTGGGACCACATCTGTCTTTCCATCTCTATCTCCAGAGCCTTCCTGCTGACATCTGAAAGGGCACGACTACAATTACACATTTTGGGCAATTTTGTCATGGGGAGAGGTTAAAAATGAGTCATGGTCATTTTCATGAATTACTTGCCCAGTGGAGATTTTCCACGTGGTGAACTATTATGAACCCATAGGTGGAGAAGGTAATTATGACTGGTGTAAAGCTGTGCCTAATTTCACACTCAATAAAGGGGAGACAATAACTCCCATTCCTCATGGAGGTGTGTGATGATTTAATCACAAGGGGAGCTCTATTTATAGATTTTAAAGACACCACTAAGATTATATAGTCCCACCTTCTGCATAACAAAGCACGAACAACATCAGCCATTAACATGTGTCGAGCTTATACTTTTTGCTTGTTTGTAACATCTCAGACTTTCTGTTCATATTCATGTGACCAATCTGAATGTATGTGTGTCAAGTTATGAACTCCATTTTTTGTGTTGACTTACACATAGCATTGTAATTTCCATTTATAAATTCAGCTTGGGAGTAAAGTATCTATTTTGCGTGATCTGTTGGTTTTATACTTACACCCCATTCACTGCAAGATCAGAGTTATGTCAGCCAGTCAGTGCCCTGATCAAAGAAAGAGCCTGCCTCATCCCTGAGAAATCATCACAGAGAAATTGTGGAGATAATCATGTATGGCCCTGGTACCGGCTGAGCTGGTGTGGTGGGAAATGTTCTTCCTTGGGCTGTGAGTGGCATCAGGAACCATTACTCTTTGCTGCTGGGTGGGTCTATGGGTTTATCCCATCTAATTCATCATTTGCTTTCTGTTCCTGTCCCAAATTACAAAAGGGCAAAGGTTTTACTTTGTATTGCTCCCAAGAAAGTGAAGGTAATCTTTATGTGACAACCTCATGAATGAGCATAACACTGACTGGGGTCTCTTTGTAGGCGTGTATATGGATGGGCCAAAAGTAAATTTGTAGGAAAGGTATACCCACACAGCTGTGAGTCTATTTAACAGACCAGGAGAATACACCTGGTGAAAGAGCTGTCTCTTGAATTAAAATGGTTTCCATATGGTGAAGAACCTTGTTATTTTGAGAAATCAGTTGAACCTGCCGTGTTTCAAAGGCGGTTCAGTTTTGTTGCATGACAATGTGACAGGCTGTGTTGTCCCCCATCACAACCCTGTGCTCTTGCAAAAGCTTAGCCTAGCAAGAGCTAACGTAGCCTAAAGTTATTTATCTTATTCTGTTGCATGTGAGATCACCGTCATAAATCTAAGGGCGCTTTGCTCCCTTGCTCTACATGGGAGGAAGGGATGTGCTTCCTGGTGGGACACATGGAGAAAATGAGCCTGTGACTAGCTGTGAGAGGATGTAGGGCTCTAAAGGTACGCTTGTCCTTTGTCACATGCAAGAAAGCTAATCTGAAGACAGATGCTGGTTGACCTCTAAAATGCCAACAAGGTCTGACCCAGGGGGACAGCATCTCTTAAAAGCCTTTCGTTATTTTGTGGAGGTTGAAGCTCTCTAGCGCTTCCTAAAAGTGACATGACAGGATCAAAAAAAAATCCTATGCAAATTTTTTTTTTTCTTTCACTTGCGTTTTGTTTTCTAAAGAGTGAAACTAGGAGCAGGTAGGCTCAGCCGGGGGGGAGTCAAGGGGAAGGTGTTGAGGATGAATGCAGAGTGCTACGCCTGGAGGAAAGACTGAGATGAAAGGGCTGTGCTGGGGCATCTGTCCCAGGGACCCAGAGCCAGGAGGACCAACTCAAATCCAGAACAAAGTTGCTATGAGGGGACTTAGAGTCATTTTTTTGCAGGATTTCATTCTGGCATCTACTTTTGGTGACCTTCCTGAAGTCACCAACACACACCAACTTGTGATTTAAAGACTCCGTGTTTTGGAGAAGCTGTTGGTACTCCTGGGTAGGACATTTCCCAGGAAATTTTTCGTAGGAAAATCGCTCCCTATTTCTATCTGAACTTTCTGGTTTGACTGCGGTGTCTAACCACCAGATGTCATTGCTTCTTTCTGCCAGGCATGAAAGCTGACTTGAACATAGTCAAACAGGGGCACTCTGCTAATGCTAATCACAAAACACATACTCAGTAGCTGTTTGTGGTCTCCAACTATTTTCCACTGGTAGTCAATTAAAGGACAATATTACCTGTAGGACATCTCAGGACTGATAACAGCAAGGCCTACACTGAGAAGAAAAAGGATGTACTCCTTAGAGGACCAGTGTGTGATAATACGCAGAGTAATAAAACCAATAAGGCCACTGAAGCAAAGAGCAAAGAGAGGTTTATGAGACAGCTGGACGTTTTTATGGAGAAAAATGGAATTAAGGGACATTGTGACAAATCAGAGAGGTGGGGCCCACAGAAACCAGAGAGGCAGAGGAGAGGGGGGAAATGCTTTTTCTTGTTCAGTAGTTCCCTACCTCCCTTTTAATGCCCAGGAGAAGATGTCCCTCATAGGACAGAGTTTTATACAACTTGATGGAGGACCCTGAGATAGCTGCAGCTACGGATCACAGGTGTGGGCATAGCTGCTGCTAGAAATGCCTCACTCTGCTCTCCTGCCTCTTGGCACCATTGCTGTGCCTCTGGGCTGTGGGATGCTCACCTGGCAATCAAAATGCCATCTTTTTGCTTTTCCCTCCACTCATCAGCATCCTTAACTGACCCAGGCTTCCTCCCTCGGCTCCAGCCCCCTCCCATACCTTAGTGCCTTCTTGAAAACACAATTTGAAAGAAATGTTGAAAATCAGATGTGATGCTTTTAGCTTTTCATAAGGATCTAGAACGTTTGACCTATTTTCCTCCCACTTGGTTACTTCTCTCCTTTTAATAAATCAAATAAAACTGTAGGAGCACTGCATTTCATCTTGTCTGGACTGTTATATTTAATCTCCTGAGTGGGTGGAGGTAGGTGTGTGTGTGGAGGGGAATGGCTCAGAAGCCTGGAAACATGAGAGATGACTCTCTTAAGCTCTTCTGATTTCACAGAAAGTTGCCAGATAGGACTTTAATTAGGGCCTATCAAAACCAATCAGGAAAAGAAAAAGGTTTGTCAAGTTGTTAGCTGCTGCGAAGTTTTTTGGAGTTTGTAGTTTTGGGTTTTTTTTCTTGCATTGTGCACAAATTTATTCATCCTAGCAATTTTACAGCTGTGGTCCCTTGCTTACATCGCATCTCTCTGCATGAGAAACCTCTTCTATCATCTTTGCGGGTTACTCAATTGGTAATTTTCCTGCTGGGATGGGCAGGAGCTCTCAGGCATTGCCAGGGTGGAGATTATATTTTCACTTTGCACTTTTCCTCTGATGCTAAGAACATTTTACTCATGTGCTGATAACGCCATTATTTTTGTTTCATCTGCAAAGTAAGTTTGGAAGTCAACAGTCCTCGGTATTCACTTAGCCATGTAAAGCAAAAGCATGATAAATAAATAATCATATTATATAGCCTCTTAGGGAAAAAAAAGGGGAAACCAGCACAATTTTAAAAGGAAAATTAGAATGTTTTCTTTACCAGATTTTGGTGGAAAAGTTTTTTTGCCCCCTGTTTTAAATTCCACAATGTGGTTCACATTATCTGTGGAATTTTCTGCTCTGTTTGTGGGGGTTTAGAGATTTCTCTCGATAGGCAGTGATTCAAATACTGAAAGTTAAGATCATCTTGAAATGTTTTGCTGGATCAGAGCTTTCATTATCAAGATACTGGTCACACCAGCTCTGACATCCGGGAATATTTTTTGTTCAAAAAACACAGTTTAAAATAGAAATGTTAACTTTTGTGTCTAATACAGCTGCTGAAGGGAAATATATGACAACTGGAGGCTGTAAAAACAGAGCAGGATCACTGAACACATCTGGAAATACTTTAATTACTGCACGTTCAACTTTGAACTACTTGGTTCCTATGTAAACATAAGACTAGTAATTAAAGTACAAGATTTAGCTCGTGGATTGCCATCTTTTAACTACTGATTTGGAGAAGGGAAGCGAGGGGTAATTTTACACTTGCAGATTTCAAGGCCAAAAGGACCATTAGATGGGACTGGCTGTATAACAGACTGGTGAATTCCACCCTGGTACTCCTCCTCTGAAGCCAAAACATGCTGTTGACTAAAGCATATTTTCCTGAAAGACACTTAATCTTGGTAGGAGAACATCAAGTAATGATGTTACACCTTGGAGAGTGGAGGGAATAGTTATTTAATGATATTTTAAAAAGCGTAAAGATAATTAAAAGCTTTTCAAGTCCTTTTTTGAAACGGTCTATGGATAGATGACATTTTAATTTGATTTGCAATAAACCAGTTACAAAGAGCCGTGGTTGTATCTGTAATTAATTATATATTTAATTTAAGATGTGTTAATAAAAGAATAATGGAAGTCTAAAGAATATACAGTCAAAATCATGGTAAATCATTCTGAGGAATTCAAATAAGTTTGAATTCGTTGACTTGCCATGAAACCTTGAGTAGTTGGCTCAAGATGATAAATTAATTGCGCTGTAAAAGGGCTTTAAATACCTTTTTGTTGCAATTAAGGTAGCTGCATGAAGATACAAGTACTTTTTGCACAGTATTAGGGAGTGCTTCAGCTGCTGGCCACCATTCTGGGCAGCAAGTCTGTTCTGGCTACTGGTGGCTGGGTGGTCTGTCTGACGGCAGCCACAGACCTCCCAATGGTGCATGCTCCAGCCCTCAGCGGGCCACTGCTGGGCAGCCTGAAACCAGTGCCAAACTGCACATGATGTTACTGCAGAGCATTGCCTAGCTCATCTCAACATGCTGCACACGTTGGCTCTTCCGGATGTGCTTCCGCACTCAAAGGATACCTCTGCGCTGTCCTGGTGGAAGCTACATGAGATGCCTTCAAACGGTCCACCGGCATACGTATGACCTAGCTTTGCTGAAGAGGGCTCTGTGGGTATTTAAAACTGGACCAATAGCTCCTCTAAATGTTTCTTTTCTGCTTGCTGTAAAAGATGCCCAAGTAGGTCATTATGACCACCTGTCTGACTTTTTGATGGTTAAAATTACACAAGTGAAATCATATTTCTTATGGCTGACATTACTTAAACAGATATGCCCTGTCATGGTTTAACCCCGGCTGGCAACCCAGCCCCATGCAGGCACTTGCTCTCTCCCCCTCACCCAGAGGGATGGGGAGGAGGATCGGAAAGGAACGTAAACTCAAGGGTTGAGATAAGAACAATTTAATTGGTAAAGCAAAAGCCATGCACACAAGCAAAGCAAAGCAAGGGACTCATTCACCGCTTCCCCTGGGCAGGCAGGTGTCCGGCCATCCCCAGGGCAGCCGGGCTCCGTCACACGTAACGGGGACTCGGGAAGGCAAACACCATAATGCCAGATGTCCCCCAATTCCTTCTTCTTCCCCCGGTTTATATACGCAGCATGACATCCTATGGTATGGAATATCCCTTTGGCTGGTTTGGGTCACCTCTCCTGGCCGTGTCCCCTCCCAGTTTCCCGTGTCCCTCCAGCCCTCTGGCTGGCAGGGCCCAAGGAACTGAAAAGCCCTTGATTTAGTATAAACATCACCCAGTAACAACTAAAACCATCAGTGTGCTGTCAGCATTGTTCCCACATCAGAGCCCAAACACAGCACTGTACTAGCCACTAAGAAGAGAATTAACTCTATCCCAGCTGAAACCAGGACAGCCCTGGGTGCACCACAGTACATCTTCTCCATCTGTGGCTAAAATCAATGCAAATTCAGGGTGGGCAAAGCTGAATGAGCATTCAGGGCATTAAAGCAGCAAGACTTTTATAAGTCAGATTATTCATGGCAAGCCAGGACTGAGCAAACCAAGGAACCTGGACTGATGTCCCAGTGCCGCACCGTATTGCCAGTAGAGGTGGGAATACCCATAAAAAGCCTGACTTCTGCAGCTTCTCCTCTGCTTTTTTTTTTTTTTTTTTTTTTTTTTTCCTTGTGGAGTCTAATGTAGAAAACTTGAAAATTTGGAGAAATGCAGAAAAAACATGTTAAGCGAAATATAACCTTCTGAATAAAACCTGGAATTTTTTAGAGTAACTATTGTGATATTACTGCTACAGCACTTCTATCTTTTACTAATAAATATTCCCCATGATGTCAATGTGTATCAAAATGTATAGTATTAATAGTAATGATTTCCACAGATTTTAGACTTTACTACTGGTACTTCACAGTGCTTTGTTATACTGAATTATACTGAATATATATATAATGATCCCATTTCCCTCATGCTTTCCTCATAAATGATGAAGATTTTCTTCTCCATTTACATGACAATATAAGAGGATGTAACCTTTCTTTTTTTTTCTCAGGCAACAATATTGATGCTTTTTATTTTCAAGTTTGTAATTTCCCTACCTATTTTACCAGTATTTATAAAGATAAACCATATACAAGCACATCAGCATACAGCACTATTGTGTGTGTGTGTGGGTTATTTGTCATTATTGACAAGTAAAGAATTGAATAGGTCCATCAAAATTTTTATGTGATACATAGTGATAAAGAATATATTGTTTATTATAAAATAAATTAATAATGGTCGGTTTCAATAAGGTAAGTATCAGTGCAGATTTACTTATTTGAAATCTCAAGGGAATGTTTAAAAAATAAATGAACGGATATTTGGAATTTAAATTTTTGTTCCAATTTCCTGCTGCAATCGTGGGCTAAAGAACTGAGCAGCAATTTGCCACAAGGTGATGGATAGCATCAGGAGCTTAGCGTAGCTTAGAGCAAGGAGAGAAAGGGGCATTAACAAAAGGACTAAAGTACAAACAGCAGTGAGCTGCAAAAGGAGAGAACAGCGAAGGTGGGAGGATGGAAAGGACTTGGTCCTCATTTCTAGATGCTTGTTGCAGAAGACACCAACAACAGGAGCTATTTGGTGACATTCATGGGTAGATCTCCATCTGCAGCTGCTAAGACTTTACCTTTCAGAGCGTAATCTCACGCTACAGGATTTCTCAAAGCAAAAATATAGGACTGCTGAGGAGTACCAGCCTCTCCCCCAGCCCCAGTGCTGGGAGATCCACCTGAACATTGGTGTTACCAGGAAAGGGTTTTTGTATTGCAATATTTTATTGCCTATCTCATTGGCTGGAGAGCAGAGTTTTTGTGGCTCATCTTGTACTGTGTCTTATGCGTGTCTTGAGGAGGTCTTTCTGGCTTGCACGGTACAATATTGTTGCAAAAGTGTGAGACTGGGAAGTGATGCACTTGGAAAGAACAGTTCTAATTGTACATCTACAGTGGTAGGCTCTAGGCTGACTGCCACCTCTCGGGGCTGGAACGTTTCTAGAGAAAGCACCACCTCAATGCACAAGAGCTGTCAAAACCAAACAAACAAACAAAAAAACCCAAAACACCAAAAAACCCCCCCCAAAAAAACCAAAAAGAAAAAAAAGCAAACTGAATCTTAGGAACTGTTAGGAAACCAATATAGATCAAACCAGATGATATCATCATGTTTTTGTGCAAAACCCTTTGAAATACCACGTGCAGTTCTGCTTCCCTTGTCTCAAACCTGATCTACTAGAAGTGGAAAAGGCAGAAAGGAGAGCAGCGAGGGTAATGAAAGATAGGGCATGGTTCCTGTATGAACAACTGAGAGGAAGGCAAGAGTCTATAAAATCACGATTGACAAGGAGAAGCTAAATAGGGACTAGTTAATAGTGGTTCCCAATGCAAGAATCATTACATTGGAATAATGGGAATATTTTACTGTTTAAAATTATATGAAAAGGAGACAGGTTCCCAAAACGTACAAGACTATTTCTTCCCACAGCAAGGAGATGAAATGCCAAAGTGCTTGCCACAAAACATTGCCGGTACAAGAAGTCCGGAGTTAGAAAGGGTATGGTCCACCTGGACCTTTGGTCTGCCCTGATGAGGCATTTCTTATGTGAATGCTGGAATTCAGTGAAAAATTCTTAGGTATTTGGACTTACTGGAATGGAAAGTCACTGTGCAAGCATGCCTGCTACCAGGGCTTCAGACGAGAAATTTTACATATTAATTCACAGGTCGTGGCAAAAACCTGACTCTGGATACCTTATATCCACAGCACCAAAGGGACTGACTGATATCTCTCCTGTAAAACAGAGGTTTTACAGTTCCAATGTCAGTTGTAGGATTTAAGGCAGAGAATAAACCAAGAAAACTATTGATAGGAGATATACTCTTGAGAGTACTTGATGAGGCGGTACATGAAATTGATACAGGGAACAGTATAATACATGCATGTTTGATCAAGAAGAATTATCCAGTTTCAAAACCAACATGGAATAAATTTACAGAAGCTGCAGCAGAGGATGAGAAGTCACTGAAAGCCATCACGGCTGTGATTGTGCACTGGCCAGGGACTCACACACCTAACCAATATTCCCCCTTCCAGCTGAAGTGTTGTGGCAATTCACGGTGAACTGCCTGAAGATAACCACATTGGCTTCAGGCATGCTGAATTCTTTGAATGTTTCAGGAAAGTACAGGAAGGTTAAATGGGTGTACCTAGAAGACCCTAAAGAAGAACCCAAAAGGAACAATTTAGGCCAAAAATGCAAAGTGAACGTAGAGAAAAATCTTGAAATGTGTGAAATTTGCTGGAAACTGCAGTGCAGACAAGAACTTGTGCTGATAAATCAGGACGTCTTGAAGCTGTGGTCCACGTGTGCGTGATACAACAGCGACTCTTTCTTAGTTTTAGCTTATTTGCTCTGCCCTAGGATTGCTTTAGTGGAAAATCTAACACCAAATCCATCATCACTCATGTTAGTCTGATATTTGCCAGACATGGGATCCCAGCAATAATCACAGACACTAACAACCTGCTGGTTCAGTGGGCAAGACTTCAAACAATTTGTAGCTGCCCATCGATTTGAGTTCCTCTGTCCAAACCCATGCAGAATACCTCGTGGAGGAAGGACATCTGCAGAAGTTGATGTCTGTACTGTGGACCCCAAAATCTGGTGAGAAGGGCCTGGGGTTTCAAGACCCTGGCATTGATGAACATGTTGGTACCGCAGAGGCTCAGGGAGATAGAAACTCCTGAGGAAGATTTGTGGAAGAATCAGAGTGCACTTGCCAACTATTCTGAGTAAGAGGAATAGGGTTATGAAACCCACAGAAATAGCCCTAAAAGTAAAGAAAAAAATGAGAATGTTGCAGAGCTGTAAAGGAATGAGCAGAGGGACAGAGATGGATGGGCCTCTTAGAAGAGCAGCCAGCACACGCAGTGCTTTTGGGAGCTCCTGAGAGACTTACTGAGTGCTGTTAAAACAGTTAAAGTGGAGCTGAATGTGGTTTTTTTCTAAGTGCTGTAATACAAATTGCAATGTGAGCTAATTTGCTGCTGAAAAACAGCGAGTCGTGTTATGAGGATATTGACTACTTCCAGAACAAGAAACAAGGCGATACTGGCCAGAGATGCCCCAAAAGCCCTGGGAGGCTTCTGGAGTCAGGTAAATGTTTTAACTATCACTTGACTTTTCTACTGCCAGTGTGACATCAGGCTGCCTTCCTGACGGGAGCCTTAGTCAGTGCCTCGGTTCTTCCTGGCTCAAAACTTTTCCTTTGAGCATCCCAGGTGGTGTCCTCTGGCTTCCTATCTTCTGACTGCAAGTCATATAACCCAATTCTAGGTGTCTAGAGTGGAAGTGTTACTGGTTGTTTGGTTGTTTTAACTTATCTGGACAATCAGAGAACAGAAATGTACTGCCCCAGTAGTGTCTCCTTGCACATCTTGCTGCCATGACTTGATGCTGAGCTACATGGTGGCAAGATTTCCCAAGGATTTTTGTTCAAGCCAGGCATAACATGGGGGGGTGAACATTGGTATGGACAAGATGAGACCCACAAGACACAAATTATGAATTCTTGGAGTAGCGTAGCATTGTGTTAAGTGGGAGAAGTCCTTTTCAGCTCAGCTGGGTGAACTCAGACTGTCTGAGATACACCATCTGTGGATCTTCACTTATCTACAGCTGTAGGTGGTAAGATGCTCAGATGTTACGCACCTTATTATTCATCTCTTGGCAATGTGCACATGCTCCTCAACTGCAAACACACACACATCACTCAAGGAAGAAGCCCATCTATGCGCCTTCCTGCCCCAAATTACTGTTGGGTAGTTTAGCACACTCCATAGCCATTAAATGTACATTGATTATCTGGCTTTAGCATCGTCAATATTCAGACCATCAATGTGCAAATGCTACTCTGGGAAATAAATATCCGTAAGTCATTTTGCTAAAATACCCAAACAAAATAAGGGCAGATGATGCTACTAACTGAACTGTACAACTGATTGGAAGTAAGAGCTTCTGAAATAGCTTCTTTATTGAGAATATATGTCTCATTAATCTTTTAAACAGAACAGTGGGAGCTGAGCACAAAAGGATAATGGAACCCCTAGAAGCATCCTTGGCCCTGCCCTTAGGACAAGGGCTGCAGTGCTTGGGGCTGATTAAACAGGTCACTCAGATGAAGGTGTCATTTTCTGGAGGTGCTTAAAATACCACATGCTATGTTCACTGAAGGGCATTACTGCCTTGCAGACAGAGGGATGCAAAATGGAGATCCTCCTCCTGTCCTGCTTGGTTGCTTCTCTTTTTGCAGGTGGCCTTGCATTCTTCCCAAACTTAGTTTTTGCTGCTTAACATCCCGGAACACCCCAAATCTGTCCCTGATCTAAAACTCCTCAGTCTTAGGGGTAGTGAGCGAGAGCAGAGGTTGAGTGATGATGTGAACCTTGCACATCTGTCTCGTGCTGTTTTGCTCCACACTGAGCAGGGCTGGAGGAGTAGAGGATCCCTACCTCCACCATGTAGTGGTTGGGGCACCTCTCCAGAAAGAGAAACTCACATTTCATTCCTTTTCTAGTGGGTTTTGCATTTGGATCCATGGCTGTCATCACCCATTGTCCCAGGGTTAGTGGTCTCTGCACCTCTCACTGAGGTTGTCCCATGAGACATGGGGGCACCATGTCATCTGGCCTGAGTGAAAATGTGGGTTAATCTGTAGCCCTGCATTGCGGGAGCTCCTGGCAAGAGAAGGAGGCCAGAGCCCAGGCTCTGCTTCAGCAAACATTTCTCTTTTGCATAGTGTTGTCTTTACAGCAGAGACCACAACCAGGTCATCGCTCTTGAGGTGATGCTGGATTCCTGATAGCTCCCGGCTTTCTGTGTTTCAGCTGGTGCAGTCATTCTTCATCAGGTGAAACGAGGAGAAGTGAGATTAACCTCAGCTACAAAATGTCCAGAAAACAGGTATTTAGAAAAGCCATCGAGGCACGCAGATTTGGACTGAGGCAGAGCAGAAGCTGGGTTACCCACAGCTTGGATGACTACTACCACCTCTGTGTCACAGCTATAAGAGGGACACAGCATCCTCCCAGACTGTAAATACAAGCAGGGCTTGGTGACTGACCTGGGAATGTTTAATTCTCTGGTTTGGGTAATGCATTAGAGGTGTTTAGTGTTTTTCTGCTCACTTCTTACTTTGTTATAAGACCAGGAGCATTTCTGAACCGTTTGGTCATCTTGTGAATTGTCATTGGTGAATATGTCGCGCTCCCCTTTGGCTGTCACCTCCAGCAGAGACACTGCTAATAGCTCACAGGAGTCCTGACAGACTGGACGACTTGCCTTTCTTTCCCATTTGCACCAGTGAGTCATGTTATCTTTGGCCGGTTGGATCACTTTGATGTTTCTCCATTTCCTTGGGTCTTTGAATTCTATAGCTCAAATGTGGTATATACATGAAATTATTAACTGCCATGCTTGTCTTTAACATGAATTCAGACATAAACACTTCACAAATTAGTACAGAGCAAACAAATTCAGATTAGAAGAGTAGCTGAAGCTTTCCTTCTCTTATTTTTTTGAAGTGTGGTTTAGCAAAATCAATTCTAATCTCTTTTTAAAACACGATGCCAATAGCAAAGTCCTTCTGAACTTTAATGAGTATTTCCCAAATATAACTGGGAAACTCCTGCCATTTTCACTTGAATAGGGAGCTTGGCAGAAGGCTTTTGTGAAAATAGATGAAATATTCTGATCATAAACAGCAAGCGATAAAATACGGATCTTCTAAAATGGACTGAAAACTGACTGCTCTGCAGTGCAGCCAAGAGGCTAATGTTTGATGAAGGTTGCCTGCAGTGAAAGTCTGTTGGGCTGTCATTTCTTAAATCATAGTGGTTTGCTCGATTTTCTTTTGAGGGAAGAGAGGGAAATGTGTAAAATTAATGTCAACAGACCCCTAGTCTCTACCAGGAGAATGGGTTGTAAAGTGCATCTTTGCCGTTCTCCATCTTCCTGCTGGAAATGGAGGATATTCTTCTCCCTTTATTGGGTTGCTGGAAAGCTAGTTTATTTTGCAGTTCATCACCAGATTTTTTTTTTCTCCTTTTATTTTTATCACTCCATGATGTCATGCTGCAAAACCATAACATTGTCTCTTCTAGTCACTGTGGGGAAAATCGAAGCGACCCATGGGTATTTGTACACATAGACATGTTTGCTATTCTATAGGGCTCTGCTCGTTACCACCATAAAGCATTTGACCCAACACCATTTCTTTCTTAAAACGGCCTCTTATGGTATTTCAGTCCCAAATGTGGCTCTGAATTTGCTGATGCCATCAATTACAGTTACAGATTGGGCCACACTTCCAGTGCATGGTTCCTTTGTGAGCCCCTAAAGAACCCAGGAGTGATGGACAGTGCGATGTGCATGGCAGATAAATTTAAGTGTGATGGAGGACCTGCGTTCAGTCACGCTGCAGCACATCATGATGAGCTCGAATGGAATGGAAGAAAGCAGAGACCAGACAGAAATGCTAGATCAAATCGTGCAGGTGATGAGGATTTACATCCGTTGTGTGCCCAGCTCAAGCCAGGCAGAGAAATGTGTGGTTCTGCATCAGAGTCAAGATGTCATCTGGGGTCCTCGGGGGTTTCTCCACTGGTTTTAGTGGATTTTAGGTCATCATGGGATTTAAAATTGCACCGTCTCCACGGTTGGAGATGGAGCTCACCTATAGCCTCCTAATGTGCTCCTTGGGGAAGACATTTTTCCTTCCCTTTCATTTTTATTCATGCCCTTTCCAGCTTTCTGCCCTACTGTTCCACAGGATGGGGATGTCAGTGTGCAGGAGAAGGGAAGCTCTCCAGCCTGCCATACAGTCTGCTGAAACTCGTCAGATTAAAGAAGAACATTCATGGACGTTTCTGTCAAGCCACAACCAGTGAAAGAAAAAAAACCTGCAGATGTCTAATGTTTTACCATTTTTTCACCAGTTGTGAAGCCATGCATACTTCAGGAATTCTCATCAGAAATTCCAAATGCTATGAAAAGAGGCCCAAAACAACAACAACAACAACAACAAAAACCAAAAAACCCACCAAAAAAAAGACTGTGACTTTCAGGGGATGTTCTCCTACCTCTGTACCTCCTGTTATCTTGAGATTTTTGTTCCCCTCCCCACCTTGAGAGATCTCAGCCCCAGCTCAATGATGTCAGAAAGAACCTGAAGCTTGGAGGGAAGCCCCGCTCAAGAAAGGGTCATCAAGGCGAGGACAGGGACTGCGAGTCAATCTTGTTACAGTTCCCCTCCCATGTAAAAGCCCCATTTCTACCAATTTCATTATTTTTTTAAATCCTATGTTTTTCTGGGTGTGCAGGCGTTGCAGGAGAGGGTCTGATAAGGGAGGACCTGCAGGCTCCATATGACATCCTTGACCTTCTGCGAGACCTTCTCCTGCACACCCCATCCTCCTCCTCCTTGCCTAAGCCAGTTAGACAAAAATACCCAGCACAACAGCATTTGAAAGGCCACTGTAATAACAGCAACAACATAATTGCCTTTGTTTATAATAAATTTCTTTTTAGGTAGTGTTATTAAGGCTCTTGGGATTAGGTGCTGATAAATTAACATAAATTGCCATCTTATTAATGGCCCCCATTCTAATCTTCCTTGTGATGAGAAAGACTGGGGTGAAACTTCTCAGCAGAAGTTGCATTTTCTGGCAGGTTGTTTTATTATTATTATTATTATTATTGCAGGTTGTGGGTTTTGGTGTTTTGGGTTTTTTTTCCTTCTGTCTAATTGTAATTAACTAACAGTTGAAAAAGTCAGCCTTGCTGTGTCACCTGCAATTGCTAGGGTCCAAGCTGCAGCTGTAATTTAGAGGGCTGGAATAATCACATAATTACTCTGCAGTGATTACGGGAGACTTGCATGGTCAGTGGCTAAGAGAGATTAAACGGCAGTGGGAAAAAAGATGCAGACATATGTTGCTAGTTAAGTTAACCGCTTTATATTAATCCTGGCCCACACAGGGAAAGTGCCATACTTCTGCCAGAGGACTGGATGCACAAAATCCTTGCCCAGACCGTGGGGAGCATAAAGCCCTGGTGCCCTGGTTCCAGTGAGTGGGAAGATTAGTTTTAAAAGAGGGAAAAAGGAAGTAGGAAGATTAAATCCTGGAGGTAATCTGCTTTGCTTTGCTTTGGCATCGCTAAGGCAGCCTTACATGCATTTCCCTTGGGATGGCAACCCAAACCTCGCGGGCTGCAGCAGGAATTGATTCACACAAGTCTGGGGCAAAGTCTGCTACAGCATTTGGCCTAGCAGGGCTTCGAGGTGTCCCTCGGAGACAAGTAGTCTCATGACCAAATCACATTGCTCTTCTTTGTTATAACAAGGTATTTTAAATCAATTCTGAATGCTTGACAAGGCAGGTTGGAGGGGATTGAGTCGTGGGGGGGTCCCAGGTTGTTTCTCATGGAAAGGAAGAAACATGATTCTATGGCTGTTGCTGATTCTTTGTTAACAGAAAGCCTGAAAAATGTGGTCTTTTTTGTTAATGGAAGAGGGAGACTGGTGAGATTGTAAAGGGGTGCTGCAGCCCTCCTTCCACACCAGTTAAGGGCGTGCTTGTTCCCACTCCTGCTGGGCAAATGGGACCAGCAAAGCAAGGAGCGGTGTGGGCTCACCATTCCCCTTCTTGCACCAAGGCTCACCCACAGATCTGATCCTGCACAGAAACATGTGTCTGAGCTGAACGGGTGTGTGGCAAGCTTAGGTTCAAGGTGGCCTTGGGCTTCAAAAGGCATTTGTGGGCAAAACCTTAGATGCCTGGCATCCTTGGATGCTGCAGGGTGACACAGAATGGAATGGAATATTTTCATTGAAAAGGACCTACAATGGTCCAACTGCCTGACCAGTTCAGGACTGACCAAAGTTAAAGCATGTTAGTAAGGGCATTGTCCAACTTTTAAACCCTGCCTTTTAAACCCTGGCAGGCTTGGGGTGCCTCTGTAGGAAGCCCGAAGAGCCACGGAGGATTCCATTCCCTGCTCCCAGACCTGTCCTGGCTCCTCTGCTTGTGAGATGGTTTTCGAGAGGGTAAATCCACTCCTGGAAGTGTCCAGCCACAGCTGCCATCAGGGATAACCTGGGAAAACTGATGAGGTGACCACTGTGTACGGGGACAGGGCTTGGCCGAGAGCCACCATGCAGAGGTGACCGCTGGAGACATTGGCAAAGGCTGCATTTCCCAGGGGGGTGGCTTGCTTTATTTCCCTAAAAGTTTAGGGCAAAAAAACTTCCAATGAGATACAAAACATGCCTTAAAATGTGGTTGGATGGGCTCCCTTGGTGGGGAAGGGGGGCTATCTGAAATCTGCTTTCCAAACACTGCTGTGTTATCAGTTGCACAGGTACAGTGTACACGAGGTTAATGAAGACAGGATAGGAGGGGATTAGTAGCACATTGCAAACAAGTTTGTGCTAAGTGGCTTAGGGTTCAGCCTGTCCTGCCTCTAAATACTGATTTCTGCTGTTTTCACCTTCCAAAACACATAAACTGTTAGTTTTGATTAATAAATGAATTTATACAGATAAGCTTTAGCCATCTGCTAACAGCAAGACGTGCCCCGCCACCTTGTCCTTTGACATTCAGAACTGAACTTGTGAGGTTTTGGTGCAGGGTGTCCACGCTGATGTGCACCTGAATGGCCAAACACAGCCCTGTCCCTGGGTACCCCATCCATGGTACGAGAGCGTGTAGTACATTTTCCCCCTCTGAAAATCTGTCCCAAGTCCTGTAACTCATTCTTGTAAGCCTTGACAGCCAGTGCAGCACTACTGTGCAGAAAAGGATGGGGAGAACTGAGGAGCCCCTTAGTTCCCATTGCCGTGTCTCTATTTCTGCAGATCCTCTGCAACTGTTTAGGTCTGGAGTAACTAATAATAGAAGAATAACTATATATAACCATGCTAGAAGAATAGAAGAAGTAACTAAGAACAGAAGTCAATTAATGCTTCGCTGGCACAGTTCGTGTGTGGGGAAAACAGCATTTCTTCAGGCTGAGTCTGGTTCTTGGCTTTGGCTTTGAGTGAGTTTCTTACTACCATTTTCATTGAGAAAGGGCAGTTGCATCGCATTTAATATTCAATAGGAAGCTTGAAAATATTCTTAAACTCTGTATCACCCTTCTGCATGCCCTGGGCCCTGCTTGATTTGATTATCCAAATCCACCAAAACTCTCAGCCACACAGTGGATTCAGAAGCAATTTAAGAGCTCATTACCTCTAATTTGTTTTTAATTCTTCTCTCTGAAACCCAGAAAGCTGCTAGCAGTTTCGGAGTGATTATGGGGTTCTGCTCCTGGTAAGTAAAACTCCTTGGAAGGAGGCAGAAACTTATTAGCAGGATATGGGGATGTTTCGTGCTACTGCTCCAGGTTGCCATCCCATTCAGGTTGTACCTGTGCAAGAGAGTCTGGCAGCAGCCAGCAGTGAGCAGCTCAGGCATTTCCCCACTTTATTAGGACATTTGGAGCCTATGAGCTTTTCTGCCCTTTGCAGCAAGGGATCTGGGTGCTTTTGACCTAACATAGGCTTTCAGCACCTTCATCTACAGTGTGTGCGAAGGCAATGCAGCTGTGACATACGGAAGGGGGGCATGGTTGACCAAATGGTCCACTTCTGGTCTTGAATTTGGGTATCTTTCACTCCCAAAGTCAAGGAAATGACTTCACCCTTTAATATTTGTCCACGTGCAGAGCGGGGGGACCCTGATCCTGCACTGAACCGATGCCTTTACACTCCTAAAACAGATCAGCATCCAGGCTACCCTCTGCCAAGGGTCACACCACCATCCCCAGACCCAGAGCTTGCCCGTTGCAGAAGACCATGGCAAGAGGCCCCAGACTGGTCCCATCCCTGTGAGCAATGGCTGCAGGCAGAATCCTCTGATGTTCTGACCCACGGAGAGAGTCAGGGCACCCCGAGGACAGCACAAGCTAAGTAGCCACGGCAGGTGATGGGGCATCACCTCTCACCTCTTCCCTCCCATAGACTACTGTTCACCCAGCAAAATCCGCTGTACTCTCAATACCCACATCTGCAGTGCCATCAGGAGACTCTGGTGGGATGGACATAGCAGATGCCACCGAAAACAGGCTGGTGGAGCCGTAACGGGGGAAACACCATCACAATAAAAGAGCAGCAGCTGCAATAAATGGGGAAGCGTGTAGCTTTCCTGATGAAATGCAGCGTATCCTGGTTCCCCGCATTGCTTCTGCAAGTGCTAACAGGCACGTCTGCCCTCTTTGCTCCTCATCTGCACGTTTAAATTCCAAACTCACTTCTTGGAAAACCTCTCTGCTCTCCATAAAAGCTGGGGATGGAGGCATCAGTTTGCCTTCCCTGCCAGGTGATTGCTTCTGGGGTTAAAATATCAAATCCAACCTAGTCTCTGCTGGATGCCCTGGCATCGGGGCTGCCCACCCCAGGAGGTGGCAGCCTCGCACAGCGCAGGGCTCTCGGGTGCTCCGCTGATCCCACCCAGCTATTCGGAAAGAGCGTAAAATATTTATCTGCAGATATATTTGGATCTGATCCCCTCCCCCCCCCCCCCCCCCCCCCCCCCCATCTGAACGATCTCTTTCTAGCCTTGCCGGCACAGCGGTTTTCCAGAAAAATGAGACCTTGCAATCTTGTCTACTTTCTGACTTAAAGCCTGCAGGGTTGTTTTTTTCTGTTGTTTCACAGTGAGGGGGAGGAAAAAATAAAAATAAAAAGGAAAATAAATTACTGCTAAATGCTTTAAAGCTAATCTGAGGTTCCTGGTAAATAGAAATCATTACAATCCAGCATGTTTTACAACAAAAAGGTGAAGTGAATTTGCAGAGTGTGTACTTTCCCTTCCCCGTGTTCGTATTAAGGCTTGCTCATAATACTGAACGAGCCTTTTGGCCAGAGACGTGCCGAGCCTTGCCCCTGTTGATCAACAGGGATTAAAAAAGACGCGTGGGACTGCTCACGCCGAGGTAATGAAACAGGAATCCGAGGGCTCTGGAGAGCAATTTGGGAAGTTTCCTTTCTTATTGCTAAGGCCAGGGCAGGCTTTTCCCCAAATTTAGTATTCTGTCTGGGAGAATATAAAATAATGAGACTCCTGCTGCTTCCCAGGGGAGACTCTTGAATTGCCTTAGAGATATCACTGTCAGCCTGAGGTTTTTTCCTGTCTAAACCCGACCTGAAAAAAGGGGCGAGGAAGCAAGCAGAGGGAACATGTACCTGGTTTTGATGCTTTCTGGTGGGCAAAAATGATTTTTATCATTTATTTGCTGGGGGCCAGGGGGGGGAGGAGCGGGGGGGGGACACCTGTTGTTTGTTGGTTCATTTTGCGTAAGAAACACCAGGGTTATGCAGTTCACTATTGAAAACCTTTCGCTTTGGAAAATGAGAGAAGACAAACAGGGGATTGCTCACAGCCTGCTCTGAAGGCCTCTGCAATCGATGGGGAAGGGATGCTATGAGGCTGGAAAAGCGCAGGGTGCTTCACAGCTGTGCATTGAAGGGAACAAAAGCTGGCAGGGTAAAAAACAAAAAGAGAGAGCAGCTGCTGGAGCAGTTTGGGGAGGAGATGCTGGGGGTTACAACAGGGTGGCTTTAGGGCACGAGGAATGCAAATGCCAAGGAGGTGTTAGGAAAAGTCCAACCAACATATTTATATCCTTGCAAATCAGGAGGAGGGAAACCAAAGTGCCCCATGCAGAGGGCTGGAAAAAGCTGCTAAAGATGAAAGCAGGTGCTGGCAGTCTCTGGCTGGGTTTTCCAGGTTAAGTTGTTGCTGCTAACCAAGCAGAGAACTGAACATACAAAGCAGAAGTCCATAAGGAGACATCCAACTCTGTATTAGCTTGCTTGTCTCTAAAGCTGCCCTGGTGCTGAACACGGACCCGCTGTGCCACCGATGTTGCACCTTGGGCTTGAACCGCTGGCTGCAGTCACTGGCGGTCCCTCAGGAAAGTCCATATTTCACACATTTATGGCACATTGGGGGCTGCTCAGCAGAGCAGAGCTCTGGCTGGCTGCAGCTGGGCTTGCAGGCAAGGTGGGAAGGGCAGATGTGCCTTCAAGGTGGCCTTTTAATGGGCCCCTGTGCACTTATTAACCCTGTCACACAGCCACCAGCCCCCAACTGTGAGGAAGAAATGTGGGAGGGTTAGCAACCACCTCTGCTGACGACTTAAGTGAAATGAGGAGCTGAGCAAATCACAGAATCATAGAATGGTTTGGGTTTGAAGGGACCTATACAGGTCACCTAGTACAACCCCCTGCAGTGAGCAGGGACATCTTCAACCAGACCAGGTTGCTCAGAGCCCCGTCCAACCTGACCTTGAGTGTTCCCAGGGATGGGGCATCTACCACCTCTCTGGGCAACCTGTGCCAGTGCCTCACCATCCTCACTGTAAAACATTTCTTCCTTTAAAAAATGGCCCAACTTGTTGCATGAATTGCTGCTGGTCATTTGGGTGGTGGTACCTGAAGATCGTTTATCTTTCACCTTGGATGGACCTGGGGGGTCAGGCGCGCGCTTGGAGCTGCAGCTGTAGGAAATGCCACTCAAGCCTGGCTGCTTTTGGGAGGCTCATCCCTGAGATTTGGGGTGGAAGCAAGTGTGCTGGGGGCACTGGTCAGCTTGGAACACCAGGAATAAGTGGTGGCTTCAAAGTGGATTAGGAGGTTGGATCACAGCAGCCCCAGGGGTGAGCCAGCAAAGGGTGGGAAAAGTTAAGAGTGGGGTTTGCAAACAGTGCTGGGGACTCTGAGAAGGAATCACCAGTGAGAGCTGCCTCCCAGTCTCTGTATCCCTCTGGATACAGTTGAACATAGTCTACTTTCATCCCGTTGGAATGCTCTTAGGTGCAAAACCTGCTACGTGGCTTGCGGAGAACATGCCGGCTTCCTGCTTGGGTATCCATCTTTGTTAGGACTGGCACAGAGCTGGCACGTCTCTCTCATCACCCTGGCCCCTTTCTGAGCTGCTCTTTTGTTCACTGGAGCAAAAAAACCCCAGATCTCATATGAGGGGCAGGGCAGCTGGGGCCACCATCAAAAAATAAAAGGCCCCAGGGATGAAGGAGAGCTCACACAGCCTTGTTTCACACAAAGGGGAATAAACATATGGAATAGGTTAACAAGTGAGGTGGCTGAAGCCGCGCTATAAATAAGACTATAAATAAGTTCAAGAGGCATGTCGACAGGCTGTTGGGGGAAAAAAAAAAAAAAAAAAAAAAGCCAGTGGGGAGGAAAGGATTGAGGATATTAGGATGGGGGTGGAGGGACCCAAAAACAAAGCTTATGATAAAGCAAAAATAAAACAGAGAAGGGGTCTGTTCTCTTCTTGTTCCAGCTGTGCTGTGAGTCAGAGGAGAGAGCTGTTTCTGACCGACATGTCTCAACCAGCAGTGATCGGTCCATTCAGCATAAGTCACATTTTGCCTGTAAAATTGGAGGGTGTTGAAGAGAGTCAGCAGCGGTATAAGAAATTGGGTGTTACATGCCTCTGGTTTTGGAGCTGCTCTAAGGGGTGGATGTGTTGGTTTGGAGGCTTGTAGGATGAGAAATACATCTGGAGGGTGGGGATGTCTCCTGCATGGCATTCTGCTGAGAGGGGGGAGGGTGAGGGTACATGGGGAAGGACCTCTACGGAGCACCTTGGTGAGGAGCGGTGGCAAAGTGCAGAGAGGCCTCCATAAACCCCTCCTCTGCAATGAAGTGTGAAGAAGTCATATCGTGATGGAGCGAGGTCTCGTGTCGGGGGAAGAGCTGCACTACAGTGGTGCCTGGGGGCTGGTGGGCACAAGGAGGTACAACACTGGTCTGAGAAAGATCAGAGCTGACTCCTGCCACAGCCCCCAGTAACATTAATTTCTCCCTCTGTTTACTAGAATATGTGGTCAACAGGCTTGGGAAGAAGGGAGCTGTGAGTTCAACTAAAGCACTTGGGCAGAGCAGATTGTTTTTAGTTGCCTTGGCCAACCAGCCCTTAAAGAACTAAAGCGTGACCAAAGTCCACCAAAGCCACCAGTCTCAAGATTTTAAGTAATCTGTTTTTGATGCATAACAGGCCTCTTTAATAACTCGGCATCGGAAAACCCCAGTGCTTAAATCAAACAGGAGATGCACCCAGAGCTTTGCAAAGGATGATGTTTCTAAAATCCTCACGTGGACAAGCCAAACGGAGGAAACATCCTATGCTGTGATACTTGCAGATCCAGCCAAACTGATTTTATCACCTATAGCAGCCACTATTTTGGCTGCCATGGTGGGTAACGAGCTGGGAATCTCCAGAGTGAGAAGCCAAGATTTGTTAAACTGGGATTTTAAGTCATGTTAGTGGTGGGTTGTATTTACGGGGTTTTAGGGGATTTCTGATGCTTGTCCTAACAACAAATTCTTGATGTCTGCCTGGGACCTGGCATCATTCACAACAGAAAGGAGACATTAGATCCCCTGCATTGCTTTCTTGGAATACGAAGCTCTCTTGCTACTTAAGTGAACACTATAGAGATCTGTCTGTCTTGCAAAGGTGATAGTGCATCATTTCTTCAGCTGGCTTGGGACTTCACTCCCCACCTTGGCCATAATTCTGAGATTTTAGGCAAAAGAAAGCCCAGGTTTAGGATGTTATTGCAAATACTAATAGCTATAATCTGAGCAGCATGACCTAAGGGGCAACATGTCTCTGGTGAGACTTGCTGGTGAACAAACTGAGGCATTGAAGGAACATTTATGGCGAAGACTCTGGTGTCTGTGAGATGCCTGGGCAAGAAGGTATGGTTTTTGTGAGTTGCTGAATTTTTTGACTTCCGAAATTCCAGTTCAACTGAAATGCAGTCCTGCAAGTCCCTGTGCAGATTTGGGTCTCGGCACAAATGTTTCAGTTCAAAGTTTTCCCTATACATGTCCAGAAAGTAACCTAATGTGATGCTAGCCTGTAGATATCACAGCCCAGTGAAAGCATCATCAGATGGTCCCTCAGAGTTAATTCATCCATTCATTATTAATGTGTGCCTGGAATTTCAATTTACTCTCATTAAAATGTGATTGATGGTAAAGATACAGCAGATTACAGTCACACCGCACTGGCTCTTTCCTTGCACTCAGCAGAACGAGCCAAGCACGGCTTCATGGGCAATGTCGGGCCTTTTGCTTTGCTTTCTGTGCAAAAGAGGGACTTTGCTGGACTTTCTATAGAAACTCCGTTTCCTTTATCTCTTTCGGAACAAAAAATTGCTGCTACTTCATTGCCATGCTGTAAATCGACAAAATTGGATAAAAATGCAGACAAAACATATGAAATGTCACTACTGGGCTTGCAGTTTTAATGCAGGCACAGTAAAGAGATGCTCAAAAGGGCGACGCTGCTGCCCCGATGCCTGGAGCTGGCGATGAGGACTTCACCGCCGCCAAACGGAGCCGTCCCGCCGTGCCAACGTGGTCACTGCGACCCTCCTCCTCCTCCTCCAAATGTGGGCGGCGATTTCCCACATCACCTGGCCAGGCTCCAAGCTATGCTCTGAGCCAGCCCCTGGCCTGCAGTTATAGAGAGGTTAAGGCCTCATTAGTTTCTTATTTGCATGTCAGCAGGCTGTTAGCAGGCTCTGAATTGGCCAACTGGCTTCTGGAGGCGAGCCAGCCGGCAGCAACGTGGCGCTCCGTCCTGCACAGCAGGCACGGGTGCCATTGGGGTGATGCATTTCACATGCATCCCATGATACCGGTCCCAGCTCTTCTCCCAGGGGATCCTCCTTGAGTTAAGTTGCCTAGTAGAGGATTTCAGGAGCTCTATAGCAGACCACCATTGATCCAGGCTTCCGGGAAGATGTTTCTCCACCAGCTACTTTTCTCCTCATCTGCCCTCTGATCTTCAAATTCACAGGTGTCTTGATGCAGAAAAAGCTCTTCTTCATTGCTTGGTTCCCTGGAGAGCTGTCTGTAATCCTGCATGTTGCGTTGGATGGTGCTCTCCTCTGTGAAGCAAACATCTAAAACGTTGGCTACCCTTTCATCTCTCGAGCCAAATCTTCCATGCTACGTCGGAGTCAGCAGGGTCCAACCTGGTCTTCAGATCTTCTGGGCAGCTCCAGCTTCAGCCTGCAAAGAGCCACTCTTTTCATCTGGCACTAGATGCAAAATCCACTGGGGAGAGTTTTTCTTCCCGTGCACGTGGGTGAGTGAAGGAAGCAGTTGCAAATCACACTTAAAATTCAAGCTGACAGGAAAGCTCTGAAACGCCTTTGAAAGGCTGAGCAAAGCATTTGTGTAAGGCTGTGTGGCCCATCCCTGGAGAAAGGAGGACTGCCAGTGTCCCAACATGCTTGCGTTTTCTCACCTGTTCCCTCTTGATCTTGTTCATGCCCTTATTTTATGGGTTTTTTTTGTTTGTTTTTTTTTTTTTTTTTTTTTTTTTTGTCACTGTCTTTAGATCTCCTCGGTAATATGGGTCATATGTTTGTTACCCTTCCAGTGAAAGCAACACCACCGTTCGCATCGCGCACTTCATCCTTGCAGTGTTTCCCCAGCGTGCAGCGGTTTGCTAGGAGGGATTTCTAGCGTTTTCATAATTTCCAAAGGTGGCAATTAGATCACTCTCCCAGCTGCCTCTTGCAGTGAAAATAAACTCCCATTTCCTTTACTCTCCCTCACACCAATACCCAGGAATTTCCGAGTGCTTTGTGTCATTCTCCCAAGCTCTATCCCTCCAGGGTAATTGCAGAGTATCTGAGACAAGGTCACGGATCACACACACAGTTCTCTAGGTGAGATGTAGCTGTTCCTTCGCAAAGCGAAACCTCTCGTTGCCCCTGATTTACACACCGTTCCCCTTGCAGCTCGACACCATCTCTGTCGCTTTCTTTTCCGCAGCGTTACAGACAGGGAGGTTTATCTGCCCTGGGAAATGCTTTTAGATGCCACATGAAGAGCGTGGGTATCTGGCTCCTTTACTTCCCTCTTTCTCTGGTGTCTTTCTGTTTCCCTGGGGTTAAGCAGGAGCTGCTAAACACCATCTGGTCCTCTGTGTACACCTCGTGGTGAGGTGGTGGTGGGTTCGTTAAGGATGGGAATTTCCAGATTCGGAAACAGAGGGGCATTTTTCAGGCTGACTTTGGTGTTGTCAAGGACCATTTACTGAATTGCACCAAGTCCCTCATTCAAGCAAAATTCCAGCTCAGGACAGCAAGCTTTTACAGACTTAAATATGACTGCACGCCACATATTTTTAGGAGATGGACTCTGCGATGGTGTGAGCTTGCAAGGGTGTTCCTGGGTGTCTCAAGGCCTTCAATTCCACTTTCTGAAAAGTTGTAAAAGCTCATCAGGGACTACACCAAACTTAACTCCAGGAAAATAAAAAATGCAGAGTGTAGGAGCTAAGTGAAACAGGAGGAAAGAATCCAAAGAGCCTGTTTATGAAAAAGTTTCACAAATCCCAGGTAGAAAAGCCCAGTAATATTTTGAGGTAGGTGAAACAGAGACTTAATAGGAAGAAAATATCCCACATACTGTAGAGGAGCTATTCCTAGCTAGGAGTCTTGAGCAGAGGGGATCAAGTATAGCGTTTCTTTCAGAGTCAGAAGAAATTGCTGCTGAAAGCAAAGATATCAACAGTCTGTCTGAGCAGCCCCATGGATTGCTGTTCACTCATGCTAATAACTTTGAACAAAGAGAATCCAACAGAAATTTCACCAGCAAGTGGCACTTCTTCCAGTCCTGTGCTGCCAGGCAGGAAGCTCAATACAGATTTGAGATGTTTAGCATCTGAAAATTGAGTAATAGAGAAGACCTAATGGCCTTCATGTCAGATTCTCTAAATTACCAAATTTAAATGTTCTTGCTACTGGCTGCGACTTCAGATATGCCAAAATTTCATTAACTGTTTCTTTAGGCTTTTTATGTGAGTTATCACAGTCTGAGATGGGAGCATTATCCCAATGCCTTCATTTTGAAGAGCTGGCACTTTTTCTTTCTTTTACAAAAGAAGAGGATGCAAAGCTGGGAACATGATGAACCCTCTGGTTAGGGGGCGATTTCTGCTCTCGTTCAGGAGGTGTTTGGTGGCTACATTGTGCTCTAGAACTTTTTTACAGGTGGATAGTAAACGTACAGTTTTCTGCTTCCTTGTTGAGTGTAGGAGCACCAAGATGAGGATACACTGCTTTCAACTTCTTGATAAGATGCTGTCTTTTATGTATCTTTTATGCGTGATAATGAACGTTCACCTTATACAAATGGAGGCCACATGACCAAAAATGCGTGATGGATTTCCCTCTCCTCAAGAGATGACAGTCAATGGACAAAGCTTGTGTTGGGTATAGCACCGCACTGAAAAACGACATGCAATGGCATTGAAAAGTTTTCTATTTCAATAGCAAAGATGGCCACAGCGTAACCACCAGATTCAGTTCAAGCCCCCACATTACCCATTTATTGGAACCGAATTCTGAAAGAGTTGGCTCTTCTCTGAAACAGCTATCTCCTAACCTTGCACCTTCACTTCCCAAAGGAGTCTGGAAAGATCCTCTTTTTTCCAAAAGTACTGATGGAAGCTCTGGATGCTCAGCCCCGTACCTGATTTTATGCTCAAGGAATATTTTATACTCCTCACGGACATTTTGTATTCATGGAATGTGAGTTTTCTGTGATACAGCTCTAGGTGAATATTGATTTTGTAGTGCTCTCCAGAAAGCTTCATTTCTCCTGGAGGAAGAGGAAAAGTCCCAGATTAAAGTTGCTACAAGAAACATTGGCCGTGCAACTCATGCATATGGACTTGTATGGATTATGACTGTGCTTTATCTCCTGGATTAAAGCCTTCTTCCTTGGCATGAGAGGTGGCTGCAAAGGTGACACACAGAAGCACATGTGAATGCACACGCACAGTCATTTTGTTTTGTTGCTCCCTCACCGTAGTTCATCCTGCCTTCACACTCAAGGCTGTGTCTGTGTGTAAGAAAAAACCAGCTGGCAAAGGAAGGAAAATCTAACCCTGCATAAAGACTTAAATGCTTCCTTGAGGTGTGCCAGCTCCAAGAAAGCTGGCAAGGCTGCCCTCTAATTTTGGACTTTGGCATGCAAAGAGACGTCTCATTCCCGGCAAGGGAAGAAGCTCTCCTTTGGTCTGGGTGTTAGTGGCACGGGAATGAATACATTGGATTTCTGTTTCCCTTCACCCGGAGACATGGCTGAAAATCTGAAACACCACCTGCTGACTGACAAATATGAATGAACTTGCTGGGGGTGGAAAAAAAGTGGGGGAGAAGAAATCTACTACTGCGTTTGCCCATATTTTACCTTTGGCACTCATCTATCTGGTAAAATCATCAGCTGTCTGGGAGTCTGCCTGTTGCTTAGCAGCCAAACAGCTCTCCTGATGCTCTGGAGGACTCTATCTGGGGACATCTCGGAGGAAAGGATTGGGCCATTATTGCTCTCAAACAGCAAATTTCTTCTTTTTTCTTCATCCATGAATTATAGCAGCAAGTAATATACGGAGAAGATACCTTGTTCCTCAGTAATTCAGTTTAAGGATGTATAGAAAGAGTCTTGATGTCTTATTTAGAGTACTGTGTTATTCACAAAATTTATCTGGGTCTTCCTGCTGCCAATGCTATCATGGGCAAATATTTTCACATTAAGACGTATGTATCATTTCTGGTTTGTTGATAGCCTCATGGATCAATAGCTGTCAGTGGATTAGAGATAATCTGTGCCTTGCATTATGGCTTGTGGGTGTGTGTGTATTCAGAAATTCAGGTAACACAATAAATAAGTAGGCGTGTGGGTATTTGTTTTGTTCTGCGCTGACATCCAGCTAAGCCAGAGGTACCACTTCATGGGTTTCTGTGCAGCACTGGGTGACCAGCTATGAGGATAGCACAGAAGAAACAGTATAGAGGTATGTGCTGGCTCTCAGCACAGCGCTCCGAAGTCACTTACCCCATTGTCCTGTTCCTGAGCAACCCAGGACAGACCCGTGCGCTTAACTATTGGTGAACCCCTTTCTGTCTCTTCACAGTCCTGGTTGGCCAAGCCCCCCATTTTGGAAGGCATACAAACATTCACGCAGCACAGCTGGATCCAGTGGTGCAGCAGCTGAAGTAGCTGATACTTGTATATGGGTGAGTAGTTTGGAGAAAACACGTGACAGCATGGGACAGGACAGGAACAGAAATTCAGCCTTTGCTCAGGTGGCCAAGTCCTTGTGAACAGCACTGAAACCTCAATCTCGTGTGCTCTGCTCTTCTCTACCACCTCCTCCTGGAGAACTTCATCCAACTTCATCCTGTTGATCAGTCCAGTGGAGCTGCTGCACCTTCTGCATGCAAAGTCCTGTTGGCTGATCTCAACCCAAGAGATGCTCTTCCATAAGGTCCTGTGCCTGGTGGGTGCACGTGCAGAGTGCCACCACAGCCCTGAGCATACGACCGCTGACTCCTGCTGGGGCTGAGTGCTGCACTGACCCATGGTACCTTCTTGCAGCTCAGCTTCCTCCTGCTGCGGTTCAGTGCCAAAAGAATTGGAGAACCCAGTGACTTCCCAACAGACCTTCAACCATGTCACACAGTTTAGTTGGGGAGTTTGTCAACCACATTTACCTTGGGGACCAAAGGTTTCAGAGAGCCCTGGCCCAGGCCCAGCCCCTCCTCTGCATTGCAGCCCCATTGCAAGCAGCCAAAATCCGCCTCCCAGCTTCCCTGCTGTCTCCCATGCCTGTTTCCTATCTACTCTCTGCATGTGATGTTCCTCACTTGGAGCAGACCTCCACAGGCTGCCTCCCTGTGATCCCACCACTAACTCAGGAGCTGGTGCCAACCCTGTGCTCCAGCTCACATCGGTCCCAAAGTACCTCCTGTTGCCTTTCCTCGGAAGAACAGCATACGAACTTCTTTCTTCCACTTGACTTTTTGAACACGTGCCCGAGGCTCATCATTTTTTTTGGCTCTGATGGCCAGCACACACCTTTACGTTGGCCCTGGTGCAGCCGAGCAGACAGGGGATGAATTTAGACCTGGCATGCAGCAAAGGGGTGGATGGACATCAGGTTTCTTGTTCTGGGATGCATTGGCATCTGTTCAAGAAATTCTTGCTCAACCTGGTAATTCCTATCTACTGCTGTAAAGGTAATGGAGAATGTTATGCAGCACCGAGGATAAATTCAAGGTCCAAATGATTCCCGTGTCGTAAAGAGGTATTTTGAACTTCTGGTGTTAGATTTGACTGATGGCGCCCATTTGAATCGAGCCTGTTGCTATACACCAGAGCTCACCTCTTCCAGCTGGCACAGGGAGATCTGGCTGTGTTTTGTCTCCTTTGCACCTCATCAGCAGCGAGGATGATGCTGGAACCAATTTAGGTGGTGATGTGGTAGACAGCGCGTGAGGCAGAGCAGGGTGTTGGGAGGGGCTCTGCATCTGTGTCCCATCACAGGGCCTGGCCGGGGCCGTGGGGCTGGCTGTGAGAGGAGCAAAGCTTAGCGAGCGAGGAGCACATGCGCCCGCAGCCGCCCCTGGGGCTGCAACAGGGGAGGGAGCAGCGTTTTATGAGAGAGGTTGTGGTGTGAGGTTGGGTGTTGCGCGAGCTGAGCTCTTCCACTGACTGGGTCTGTGTCACTCGCTTGTGAGATCTGGATTTATCACTTTCAGCCCAGCAGAGCCTTAAAGCTCTTTCTGAGGTTGTTAAAATGTGCCACATGGTCTTGGCGGGGTGTGGTGCAGCGCAGTGTTTGGAGAGGGGTGTGAGAGGCTGGTTTATTGGTGAAAGGAGCCTTAGAAAAGCCAAAGCATTGTCATAACCCTAATTTGTAGAGTAACTGATATTGGAAGGGACCTCTGGAGGTCACCTCTCCACCCCCGCACACCCAAAGCAGGGCAGTGCTTGCTTGCTGTACTGCCAGCTTGCAGCGCTTGCTTTACTGGTTGTGCATGGTTAAGTGAATTTTGAGTTTTTGAATATTGTTTCCTTGAAAAATTCCTTCCATTGCTAGTCTGGTCTACGTTATCTTCTGAGCCTGAGAGCACCATTTGGGCTGAGCTGTGCCAGACTGCAGAGTGGAGCCTTTCCTCTGCCCACCCTCTGCTCCATGCACAGCTGCCTGGAAAGCAACCTGATTCAGGGCAGATTTCAAGGCTGTGGATCCTTGGAGGGATGCGGCTTATATCTGAGGGCTCTGGTGTGGACGGGGAGCTGGCACTGCTTGCATCGAGACAGCTGAGCCACACGAGGGCCAGCTCCTGAACTGGAGCAGATGCCACCCATGCGATTTTGCCAGGGAACTCGGTGCTGTCAGCACATACGGTTGAGCACATGGACCCCGAGCAGCTCTGCTGTCCCAGCAGGAAGGCAGAGGCGAGCAGCTGGAGGAGGTAATACCAAAGGCCATAAGTCTGTCCGCCACAACAAGGTCTCCAACACAACGGCAAGCCGTGGTTTGCAACAAGAGCCACTGAGGAGTGCCCTTGGTTTGAGAGTGTCCTCTTGGACAACCTAAGCTGAGAGGCTTGGGGCAGGTCTTTACCCTCTCCTTCAGATCTTCATTTCCTGGGCTTTGGAAACTTTCCTCCAACCCACAGCCCTCTTAGAAGCCATCAGCCATTCCTTCACCCCCAGTTTAAATAATAACACAACATTTTTGGTAGTTATCTGTCTCCTACCCAGCCCTCATCAACGGGGCACAGAGCTTATGTCTGCTTCACGTGGGCAGGCACCTTTTTTTTTTTTTTTTTCTTTTTTCAATCTATGAAAGGCTAACAGAAGAAAGCTGGTTGTTATCTGTGCTGTTGCTTAATCCTCCGTCTCCAATTCCCACTATCAGCACCATCAGCAAGACTTTTCTCTCTGCCACCGTGTTGCAGAACAGCAGATAACATAATCCTAAATCCCAGGTACAATTTTGACCCTTCCGCTGTACTGAGCTTATTTTTGAAAGGAAAGTCTCTTGCATCAGATGAATCACAGCTGGTAATATTCTCCTCCAGCCTATATTTCCTTAGTATCAAACGAAGCCCCATGTGCTTTCTGCTGTCTTATTTTCTGAAACTATTTTCAGTTTTCATTTGAAAATGAAATGTGGCCATGCGTGTAAGACATGAAATGTCTTTTAATGTGGCCATGCGTGTAAGACTTTCTGGTAAGAGGAATCAAAAAAATTCCACGATGCATCTTTCCCTCCTAAAGAGCTTTGATTTATGACAAAGAAGAATTATTCTTGCTGCCCATAAAGTAATTTTTCCAGCATGTTGGTTACACACAGGGTAAGATTAGTTCCAAATCCAGATAGCTGTGGATTTATCAAGCCATCTAAAATGCACATACGCATACACATGCACATATGCTTAAAAAAGATTCAGTGGGCCAATTTTTTCTGTTACACAGAGTAAATTCAATCAAATGCATTAAGTTGATTTGGCTTATTACCAACAGAGTTGAGACTGGGATACAGCCCAGGGGCTGCGTCTGCGTAGGTATCGCCATGGTCACCTGTGTTTGCCCTAGACTGGGCTTTTTCTCTGGGTGCCAGTTACCAAACAATAGTAATATTATATGGTTTATTTTATATTAACCTATTTTGGTGTTTTTTTATATTGACATACTCTTGCAACCATGATGTCTGCTTTACTTACAAACAATAATGTCTTATAGGAACATGCTTTCACCCTTAACTGCATTACAGTCAAAGCACATGATTCCTGATGGTGTTTTTTGGAAAAGCCCAAGTGTTTTGGGTTTAAGCTGTATGGAAAGTTAGCATGAGCCAACCTCCAAACTCCCATGGGTGCTCATGACACATCTGTTCAGGGAGAGACTGTGGCTGAACTTTGTGTGATTTAAGTAGAAAGGCCTTTTTCCAGGGAAGAAGCAGCTGCAGCGTTGGATTTTCATGGAAGCAGTTGTGACCCTGCCATCACCAGTCATGTAGGCTGGCTTGGAAATCACAAATGTTATTGGCTTGTATGTGTATGAAGGTATAAAACCTTTTCCCTACATCCTTACAGTGTGTTTAATTCTCCTCCAATGTTAGGAAATCATTATTTTCCCACCAGCATCTCCAAGTTGTCATGCCCACCTGGCAATGTGACTCCAGAGACAGGAGCTGGAGGAAAATCCCCACACACCACAGGTTTGGGATTAAGGATCCTGCCACCACGCTGTTACCTCTGAATCTCCCTGGTCCCAGGCTGCTGGTCCTTAAAGAGTTCATGTCACCTGTGCCTGTGCCACTGGCACACGGTGGTCTGCCAAGGGTTCAGCAGATCCTGGCTGCCGTGGTTAATCCTGCAGGTGCCAATTGCAGCCTCCAGTTCAGGACCTGACTTGTGTGCCATCTGTTGTACCAAAAAAAAAAGGGAAAATCCTCCTAAGCAACCCACTCCATTTCTGAATTATTTTGGATTGCTGTGCAGAAGGGTTTGACCCGTAAATTAGACAGTAATTTAGAGAACAACCTGGCCCTTTATTCCTTAACGTGGTCACATGCTGCTAGTGGGGTGCTGTGTCCTGTGGGCGCTGCGGTGCCTGGTGGCACCTCCTGCTCCTGCATCTGCCCAGCATCAGTGGCTGCTGGAAACCCTTTCTGAGCCCTGAGCCAACTCCATAAAATGGGAGCAAAATTTGGTTCCTTTAGAAAAGCCACCCAAAATGGCTTCTGCATCCCTGATATCTCTCCTTCTTAAGACGAAATAGTTTCTTACACAGTTTGAAGGCATCTTTTGAGTCAAGTCAAATAAAGCACCAGAATTAACAATAGCCAGGTTTTTCTAGACTTGTTTGGGGTATTTCTAGTTTTGGCTGCCTGACTTGCGATCCCCTTATGGACCAAAAGCCTGTTCTGTGGTCCTGTTGGTGTGTGCCAGGTCGCTCACATGAAGACCCCCTACAATCTCCCAGTAACTGGAAGATCTTGCTGCCTGCTTCTTTTACAAAGAGTTTGTCAGTGAATGCATAATACATGATTATAACCCCTCCACCTGCTGTTTAAGGTCTTTCAGGAATTAAAACAAGGCACACACAACAGTGTCTCTTTGGGACTTCATACTTTAAAGTTATTATTTTCCCCCGTGGCAGCAGGAGGAGAAGACGCAGCGATAACTGATGGCAGAGGAATTTCAGCAGCTGGAACAGGGTATAATAAAGAAGACAGTGAAACTCTGGTTGATTTTCTCCCCACCCTGGAGACTCAATAGTTTTTCCATCCCACAAAAACACTCATGGAAGGGAGGTGCTTTTCTCTTCTCCCTGTTTAACTGTAACAAGGAGCATGCTGTGAATAAAAGGTGCTTCCAAGAGCATCTGGAAGTATTTCCCACCCCAAGCAGAGACTGGTGGCTCCTGCTGTGAACGCTTTGCAGCATCCAAAAAAAGAGAAAAATGTGGGGGAAAGAAACTGAGCTAGGTAATTTTCATGGGTAGGATGGCAGCAGGTGGAGGAAACAAGGGCTGGATGTCAGGGGGCAGCGAATGACTGCTCTGTCATATTCCTGCTGTGAATGCGGTGCCACTGATCCTGAGCAGCCGCTTGGCTCTGTGACGGGTCACAGGGGGTTTGTTTCCAGCTGCCTCAGTCCCTTTTTCAATGGAAACATCCTGGTGAATAGCAAAGCTCAGCCTGTGGAACCTCTTGCAGTGAGGTACGATTCCCACCTGGGTGGCAGGGTGGCAGGTGTCCTGGCTGGCAGCAGAGGGGACACCCCCACACCCCCAGGTTTTTAGTTGCTAATTGAGCCCATTTGCTGGGGTGCATCTCTGCTATGCTCATTTGTTGGTGATACCTGACCGTGGCCAATTCACAAAGCGGACAACACCCTGCTGAAACAACAGGGAGGATCACTGTGGTGTGTCTGATAGATGGAGTCTATCTAGACAGAGATCTAGAAGAGGATTTCTAGATCCAAACCATCTCTGCCATGGGCAAATGCTGCTTACAACTGGACATGCAGTGAGACCCTGGGACTGTACTGCTTCTCCGAGGGAGTTCAGGAGGAGCTCTGTCTCTCACCTGGACCCTCTTATTTTGGGGGGGTGGAAGGCTTTGTGGTTGGTGTGTGAAACTGCAAGAACTTGGTGCTCTGTTGCCATGCTCTGACACAGATTTTCTATATGACCTTGGCCCAGTCATTTGATCGCTCAATGTTTCAGTTTCCTATGGGAAACTTAAGGCTTCCCTTACCTTGAGGACATGCTCCTTATTGTCTGTGAGGGGCTGGGAGGTTCACGGGAGAGATGGATGCTACATGACTTGGCACCTATGTGTGCTATAAACAGCATCTCAGCAAGATGCTTCTCCCTTCCCTTCCTGCAAGCACGTACTGTGCTAGCGAAGTTTGCTGTTCAGCCAGTCCTGGTTGCAATATTTTTTTAAGAGCTGGTAAATATGGCCTTCTAACGATGCCACTTCTACAGAACAAGATTGCCTTCGGAAGATGCATAACCTGACCACAGGCTCGTCAGTGGGTCACAAATCTTGTCCGTGAGGGCACGGTTAATTTACCCCAGCTGCTAGAGATGCTCCAATATCATCTTGTGCTCCAGTTTTTTCGCTTGCTGCCCCTCTAACCAGGGTGTGTTGAGTATATTACTCTTTCCTGGACAATGTCAACTGAAGATCAGGGATTTTTGGTTTTATGACTTGCTTCGTGAAAGCCTGAGATTTTCTAAGCTGAAGACAGAATAGCTTCTGTAACCTAACAGAGGCTGCTCAGCACAGGCTGTTCACTTTTGCTGGCTTCCTAGTGGCAAACTCCCAGCAAAAGCCTCGGAGAGTGATATGTGGAGAATAGATAAAGACATAATATGGCAGAGGAGAAAATCTGAAAGTTTTCTCATGCGTGTGTCTGTCTGTTGAGATGTATTTATTATCAGTTTCATATAATTTTATTTTTTCCAACGTGTTTCAGATATATGGTATGATATAAAAATATGGACTCTCACAACAGTGTTATAAATGATTGGAAATTACCAGCTGGGAAGTTTGTCATCTGCAATATATAACACAATGGAAGCATGTTGTATTAAAAAAATCTATATTTCAAAAATAAAATAATAAAAAAGAAACCCTTGTCAGAAGCAATCTGTTTTTCAGGAATATTCTGGATGTAAAGTGGAGATTTATAAACCCTGCAGTGTGTGCACAGAAAATGGATGGAAACATGAGCTGCGGGTTGGTGTTAAACTGCAGTGGCATTCCTGCAGCTCTCTGCATCCAAGCCACGTGTACAGCATGGACTGCTTCCAGCCAGGGATCCAGCAGCGCTGCCTTCCTCCTTTCCAAAACTTCAGAAGACTGCACTTCCCTGGTGGGGTTTGCATGGGTACAGGACAGATGTTTGCTAGTCAGCAAATGGCCTTGTTAAGCTTTGGACATGATTCTGGACTTTTTTTTTTTTTTTTTTTTTTGCCTCTTTCTTTTTTTTTCCCTGGAGACTAGGAAATGAATGGACTTAATTCAGATGAGGATGTGAAGAGCTGCTGTTCATCACAAAGAAGTAGGCGTTTGCATTTACGTGGAGGTAACTAGATTTTTGACTAACATATATTTCAACAGAATTGTGCATCCATGGGAATACAATTCAGGCTTTTGTGCCAAATAAGCAGACATCTGTCAATTGAAATAAAACTGAGTGTGTTTGACTTAATAAGTAGCAGGCTGTTGCTGCTAGGAGTTGCCACCCAGAGAAGCTGTGGCAAATGCTATGTATTTGGCTATTGATAACTGTTGATCTATGTGCCAATAGCAATAATAAAACTAACCAAATTGGGTCATGGAAAGATGAAAAAATTCCCCAGACTTTCATCCCACGTTTGGAAACAGGCAGTATCTACCCTTCTCACGTTGGCCAACACACAGAGGGATGTGGAATAAGAATGTAAAGGGCCAGAAGTGACAAAAAACATACTTCACATTGCATTTCTGTGAAAAATCACTGACAGGAGTGTGGTGATGAGAGAAATGGGCCCACTGACCTGATCAGTAAAGACTCACAGGAATAGCAGCCAAGGGCTTAACTGGGGCAGGGATATAAACCCGCTTGTCGTGTCCTGAACAGGTCAGCGCTGGTGAATCCCATTCACAAAAAAAGGAATAACTAATATCTTAATTCAATGGGTAGCCTGATACAGGAGTCCTTTTATTTTACGGCATCCTTGAACTATCTGTTTCTCCTTGTCTCTTAACCATCTGCTAGTCATTAATATCCCCTTGGAAAGCCAGGAATTTCTTCCCCCGCCCCCCCCCCCCCCCAAAGACACATAAGTTCCCATGCTTCCTTGACTCTTCACAGAGCCTCCAAGAAAATCTCTCCCAGCTACTTGCTAAAAACTATTTTTAGGGTATAGATTTACTGCTGAAGAGTAAGTCAAGCTTTTCCTTCCATGCAGACGTCTTCAGCGAGGCCACAGCACCAGTCTGTTCACTTGGGATAAGTGCACATGGCCAAGGTTCACATCCAGGAGTTGTCGGTGAGGGTGAGACTCGCAGCTGACGGCAGCAACCATCTGAGCTCAGCTTCACCTCCCTATATAGCCAGTGAGGAGAAATAGTTCCGGAGTGTGAGGCATCTGCCCTAATGCATCCATCTGTCTCGGGATGAGATGGATCATGGCCCGATTGCTCTTGGCTGACGGTAACGGGAGAGTCGCCCAATTAGCTGAATGGATGGCAATACTTCAGGAGTCTAATGGTGGACAGGATGGACACCTCCTTTGATCACTTCTGCTGGAGAAGGAGCTACATCTACTGTATGTGACAGGTCTGAGAAAGGATCAGTGCTTTCAAGTGTGCATGAAACTTTATCTATGCTCCTGGATGGCTGGTGACACAGTGACCTCAAGGCTGGAACAAAATCCCAGTACAAAATAAATACCTGAAAATGGACAGAGACGTAGTTATGGGGCTGAGAGCAGATTCATTCAGCCCTTTTTGAATATACTAAAAATAAGCACAAACACTAATGGCCTCTTCAATGGTTAGAAAGATATTATTGTTAATGGAATTCTGTTCTCACTGTCCACTCTCTGCCTAAAATTTGTTTGGCGTTATTGGCCGAAGTCAGACAATATTGCTGAGGCTAATTCTGTCTGAGTGAGTTAATGGGCAACACGGGCACTCCTCGAGGGATTTCAAGTGGCAGAGCAGTAAAAAATGTAGTGATATGAGGACAGATACTGTTTCAAAATAGTCCAAACAAACACACCAAAACCAAGTCTTAAAATGCCAGAAGTATATCCCCTGCAGACCAGTGTATTTTCTGCTCTCCCCCCAACTTTTTCCCCCCAGAAATAGCCGGGGGGGGGGGGGGGGTACACACGGACGACATGGACGGGGGGGATGGACAGACAGGACATGACACATGGGGGGACGGACGGGACGAGACACACGGGTACAGGACACCCCTAAAAAACCACAAATCCAGATACAACCCCCTAAAGTCAAAATTGGGAGAATTTGATGCATCTGTATAAACCCTGCATTTGTTCTATTTCAGGTCCTCCTTTTTTTTTCTGGAGATGGAAACTTTTGTTCTTGAGATTTATAATCTTGCAATATTACCTTTGCACAAAACTGGGGAAGGCAGGGAACGCATTTCTGGTAATATCTGGCTGCTCTTATTAGATCATAGGCTAATTCCCAATCTTTGTATTACGCAGCCTTATTTACATTACATTATCATTTCATTTATGGGCCCCTTGGAGCTCTCAATCACTTTGGGGAGGTCTCTAAATTTGCCTTTCATCACGTATTAATGAAGTGTTAATAGCTCACCCAAGCCATTTTTGAGCAAATATCACGTGATGTGTTTGTTTTGTGCAAACAGCCCATGTGCTTTGCTAATATATGACTGGTGGGGACAAGGCATACGCCACATTACTGCTAAGTTCTTCTTTCGTTGCTTGCTTTGCTTGCACACGATGGTCCAGCCCTTTGGAGGCTGGTGTGGACCTCTGTGCAGCAAATGGAACTCGTGAAGTTCTGTGCACCACGTCTGGTGGCAGAGGGCAGGAGAATGAGGCAGAATCACTAAAAATTGGGCAATTTCTGGAAGCTGGTCCAAGGCAGCAGATCTACTAGGTTTGCACAGACCTGGCAGCTGGCTTGCTGGGTGCCCAGAAATCAGGCAGAGCATTGCCAGAAGGAGCAAGGGTGATGGATTACGCCTTGCTGCCCAGATTGGTGGTAGGGATGAAGGTCTGAGTCTGTGCCACACTCCTCAGCAGGCTCAGGGATTTGGGGATTTTGACTTGCCTGTTACTGCCTGCCCTCTAGCAGTTACTTCTGTCAGTGTGTTTGGTTTTGGTTATTGATGTCTGGTGTGTGCTTCCACCCAGACCCGGGGCAATTATTTATTTTATTTTTTCACCCTGGTGAATGAATTGAGCTGGGTAAAAAAGGAAGAGGTGAATTCATGGGCAACTTCATTCTTCTTCAATATTTTTTTTTTTTTTGGCAAAATGAGCAAGTTCAAAATGCAGGGGGAGAAATCCACCTCTTTTTTTGCCAATTCCCACTATAAGGGTGCGTTTCATCACCTTTTTTTTCCCTAGTAGTCAGGAAACATACATCATACATCTTCCATATTCCCTTCTGTGCAGTCTCTTGTGTGTTTCCCAGTTTAGGTGGTTTTGCTGAAAAGGAGCAAAAGGGTGAGGAAGGAATGAGAAACTACATAAAATGTGTTACATTTTCTTACCTTCCTTTTTTTTTTTTTCTTTTTTTTTCTTCAGCTGCTGCCTGATGCCTTCTGCCCTGACCTGGCAGAGCGTGGATTAGTACTCTTGCAATACAGAAAAGAACAAAGTCTGAAACTCTGGGGGATCTGCTCCTGGGCATCATGCTAACCCAGTAAGCTGTTGCAGGATTGGGCTGTTGCACCCATGCAAGTGAGGGGAAAAGGCATGGTACTGTATCTTAAAAACACTTTCATGATGAGCTTATTGACAAGTTCCTAATAAATACTCTGAACACATTTCAGACGTCAGTGCTGTGTGAGACACAGGGTGATCAGGTTTCTGCAGAAGGTTTTATTGCCCCTAAAACAACCCCCCCTGAGCAACTCCCAGCATCCTCTGGATGCCAGGGCAGTGGGACAGGGCAACAGGGATGCTGTCGAGATGATGGAGACTCCTGTTCTGCATAATGGACCCTGATCACCTTGAAGGACATGGAGACACAGTGCCTTCCTGGTGAGCAGACCTCGATACTAATTCAGGGTTCCCGTTAGCAAGGACTGACATTTGCAGCCCCCTCCAAAGGACAGGGATGTGCCTCTCTCAGCCTTTGCAGCCCTGCCTGGACCTGTGGTGTGAGATCCATCAAGGAGCTCAGCTGAAAGGGTGCTGTAGCATTTAAACATATTCAGGCAATGTGGTGCCTCCTTCTTTAAATGCACCTCCCATGAATTCTCTAGGATATGTGACAGGATGCAGCCCTTTTTACAGCTGACCTTTCAATAACAATAAAATCATTCAGTGATGCACTTTATTTTGATTTATCATTGCACAGCATAAAGGGATTATATATCAAAGGAGGCACTAAAATGATAAGACTAATAAGAAGAGACCAAAGGAAGACAGGGAATAACTGGAAGAAGTTTCATTGGTATTTTCAGTCAAAAGAGATAGGAAACCATGGCTTATCTTGAATGGCCCTGGGAAGGATTTTTTTTCTCTTTCCCGAGAGCTGAAAATGCAGACATCATGTCAAAATAAACTCATATTAAAAAAAAAGAGTACAAGCTATGTAGAATCTATCTCCAGTAATTGGAGTACTGGACATTTTCTGCAGGCTTCAGCTATGTTATTTTTTTCATTTAAATTATTTTCAAAAAGAAGATTTATCCAGAGCCTTCATATATTTTGGTTTTATTTCTTTTTTCACTATCACGGCACTTTGATCCATTGCCATAGGAAATATCAAAAGTTAAACTGACAAACACTTTAAAATTTTCTTTTAAGAAAGGAAGTTATGAAAAGGGCAATCATTGCTCAAGGGCTGCTATTTTATGCCCCTTCCATACACTGGGAATAAATGCTGGGGGGTGGGGCGGTGTTTTCATGCCCCACAAGTGATTTGTATAGAGTTTGCTGCTGGGGAGAGATTCCCAGCTGAGGTGGAGCAATTCTTGCTGTCTTCGGTATGGCAGCAGGGCCTGAGGACCCTGGCTGTGGCTGGATGCTGCGCAGTGGTACATGGTGTCTCCAGTGGATCTTGCCACGGAGCATAACCTGGTTGTGCTGGCATGGGTGGTTGTCCTTCTCTTAGCACCAGCACATCCACTGCTGAGTCTTAGGTATGGTGTTGAGCACCCACAGAGCATCAAGGAAATTATATTAGAAGAAAACATCAAGGTAAACCCTTAGGTTTGGACTGAAGTGAAGCTCTCTGGTGTTCAGCATTTGTTCTGTGCTCTCCAGGGATGTGTCATGGCGTATGGAGAGTGCAGCTGTTGAGGTGGGCTTGGCCATCAGAGATACCTCAGCAAGTTCCCCAGCTCCACTGCGTGTGGTGGTGAACCAAGGCCAGGAGCAGGGCTGGTCCCAAAGAGCCAGTGCACCCTGCTAGCCTCCTTCTGCAGGTCAGACGCTGAAGCGGACAGATAGCAGCCACAGTGTTTGCACCAAGAATATGCTTGTCAAAGTGACGTGCATGGCGACCAAAATGATTCGTGAAGTTGAGTTACATTTGAATAGATTCAGTAAAAGATGCCAGGAAAACTTTGCAAATGTCGAAGTATGGCTTTTTTTTTCTTTCTTCTTTTTTTTTTTTTTTCTTTATGGATTGCTGAAAGCAAGCACTTTGCATTTTAAAGCGATATTTAAAGAAATCCTCATTCCATAATAGTCTTTTGGTTATAAAGATTGACTTATAGTAAAAAAAGAAATTTTTTTACAATGTACCCAAATCATACTGTACTAAACTAAAGGTTTGGAGTGAGCTTCTTGTCATTGTTCAGCCAAAACCCAGTCCAAACTCCCCCTTCCAGTTCTACCTGACCTCCTTTCTCCTCCTCTTCTTTCAGCAGAGAAGCAACTGCACCAGGAAAGGTCTGCTTACCAGGAGGCTAAAACTCAGCTCATAGACATAGACATAGACATAGACATAGACATAGACATAGACATAGACATGGGAGGTCACCTAGTCCAGCCTCTTTCTTCTACTATAAGTCTTAGAAATTACCAAACATTAACATTTCATCAGTTAAGGGATTTGGATGGCAGCTCGCACGGTAGCTGCCTAAAAGCAATCCTGGCTGTGCTGCCAGCTTTTCTGAAGGGGACTTTGGGTGCAGCTGCTGTGGTGCTGGTTGTGACAGTAAGGCCAAGCTGCCTGACCAGTCGACTAATGCCACAGCTGGTCTCTAGCCCACTGTGTGCCTAGAAAGATGTAAAGCCACTGGAGACTGTGAAAAGGAGCAAAACAAACAGGAATGAGACCTGAAAACTCAAGGAAGAAGGTCTTGTAAGGAAAGAAAGGAAATAAATATTTCTAGGTACGGAGGTGGCATGCTATTTCATGGGCTCCTGTTTCTGAGAAATCCACAGACAGCTGTAAAACAAGTGTTAATGGGGCACTGGAAGATCACAGACACTGGAATGAGGTGTCATGGGAGGAGGTGGCAGAACTGGAGAAAAGACCCAGCAAGTGAGACAAAAGTGTCTGAGCGAGTACTAGCGGTGCTCTAATGCTCATTGCAGTCCCAGCTGAAAGAGGTCCTTCAGCCCATTCCTGAATGAGGACTTTCATGAAAGACATTTTTGGCTTTGCAATCTTACCCTGTTGGCTAGTTTAGGCGCTGAGTTCCTTACCGCGTGTTTCTCACAATAAAGCCGGGGAGCATTTAATTTCTTATTGCAGGAGGGCAAAATAAAAGACAAAGAGGCTGAGTTCAAAAGGTTGGGTTGGGTTTGCTCCATCAAGCTCAGCTGACTTTGTTTTACTGTAGAGCCAGCTCATCCATGTACCTGAGGTGCCTACCTGGGTTGGACGGTTCCATGGACAGAGTGGTGGCCAGAAGACACAACCAGCCACCAGCTCACCTAAGACCTCAGCTGCTTGCTCTCTTGTTGGTTGTAGAGGAGTGTGTGGCAATGGGCTCTTCCTCTACTTGTTTCATCTAGAAATCTAAATTTAGGAGGAAGAATTTGTCCATCTCTAAGTAGTTTTATGTTGCAAAATATAAAAACAGGACTGCTTTTTATGCCTTCCCAAGGGTTTTCATAGAGAACTCTGCTTTTCCCTGCTTGTTCGTAGAAAATATCAAAAACATCCTTGGGCCTGGATCACTCTCTTGCACAGGTTCACGGCCAGAGCTGGAGCTTGTGCCAGCACAGATGGCGTTGTTAGACATGTGAGGAGAATAGAAAAAGAAAAAAAAAAAAGACAAGAAGAAAAGTGCATTTCAAGAGTTGTCAGCCCTCCAACTTTGAAGTGCCAGGGCATGTTTGCTGCAGTCGTTTCTCAAGGTCCCCACAGAATTGCTGAGAGGAAGAAAGCCGTGTTTAGAAAAGCTGCCAGATGACAAGACCTGGGGATGTAGGGCACCGAGGAATCACACGGTGCTTTGCTTGCTCAAGGTGCACCTGCAGGGAGGAGAGCAGGGATGGAGTTGGGGGGGGGGGGGGCTGCCTTTGTGAGAGTGGAGGGACAGCAGGAAGGGAAGAAAGAGTCTCCTAGATGCTTATAAATACCTGAAATTCCATCCTGTGGCTGCTACTTTTAAACATACACACATTTATATATATCTGTCTCTCTATATACACACATACATGTATTTCTACATGAATGTACACCTCCGTTTCAGCTGTGGGCTGTGTGCAACCCACCAGGCTCATGCAGATTGGTGTGCCTGCGTGCAACGTAGGTGTGAAGCCCTGAGCTTCCCAAAGCTGTGGGCATGCAGGAGACCTTCCTTGGTGCTGTCTCACCAAACGCTGGAGGCAGCTTTTTCTGGTGTGACATCCAGAGGCACGTGAGCACTGGGGGGAGCCTGAGTGCGTAGAGGAGAGGCAGAGCGATGCCCACACATAGCCTCCTCTTGCCCCAGCTATTTGCCCCAAAGCAGAGCTGGCCCAAGCAAGGATGTACACTATGAAGAGAAGAGGACTCTACTTCTGGTGCAAAACATGTCCAGAACAGCAGATGAACCACTTTCAAGGTCTGACCTCTTACAGCTGCTATTTTAGGCTCCTGGACCAAAACCCAGGCATAGAGACCCACCAGCTAATATCACAATCTAAGGGGTTTTAAACGGGTATAAAAATCCTTGTGTCTTGCTGCCACCCACCTGTCGGTCCCTGAAGGTCTCGGTGGCAAGTCGATGAACTCCTCAGGGCAGTTGCACCCGTGGGCCTCCCTTGGGAACCCACTCCCTGACTGCTTTCAGGGCTCGGTGTACTTTCTTTTTTATGTTTATCCTGGGCAGCATAAATACAGATGCTTTTTAGGTGTGGAAATAGGTAACTCCTGACCGACCCTTACGATGTCTTTGCTCCAGTGTCTCCTGCCATGAGCTCGTCTGTGGCTGGTTCATGGCCACATGCTGACGTGGACCACATGGGCTGGGTTTGGATCTCATATAATGTGTAATCAAGCACCTCGTATGAAAATCAGAAACTCCAGATTATTGCTGCTGCTGAACCTCTTGCTCCCATTTATAACAAGCTCCACCCTACAGATAAGGTTGCACACGGAGAACCAAAACCAGCCAATTCTTCCCCAAAGGCTAGAGGCAATTCTGAAACACGGCAAACCCTGGGTTTCAGTCCCATCCTGGTGTGAAGAAGAAAGAGCCTGCTCACCTCCAGCCATGAGAGACCTGGCCAGCCCAATGGCGGGTAGCAGTGCTGTTCCCAAATGCTCTTTGATCCTTGCAGTCTGAAACCAGCCCCTTTTAAATAATTTCTCACAGATGTGCAGGCGCAGGTCTAGTTAAAAATGCCGTGACTCAGGTAGCAAAGTAACGAGATACGAAGAGAAGAAAACTCAGCGCAGGAGAAGTCACGCCAGCAAGTGAGCAGCACAGGGTCTTTGAGTCATGGCTTTTTCATTATTTATCCCCCTGCTGTGTGATCTCAGGCCAAACATTTAACCTCAGCACCTTACTAGTCCTGCTTGTAAAATGGAGGTAATATTTTCCGTAGCTCAGAGGAGATGTCTAAGGGGAAACACAGCACAGGTGTGAAGTGCAGCTATTTGCAAATGACTGCAAAGTCCTTATTTCTTTATATGCTTCATTTGCAAATTAGTTTTAGCCCATTTTTTCATTAAAATCTGGGACCACAGAGTACGTGGAGGAAGAGTTATAGAAGTGATTTCATGAACACTTTTCCAGCTGCATCGCGGGGTGTATTCGCACAATCTTCCGCCAGCCTGTGACCTGCCATGGCTTATTAACCCACTGCCTTGATTATCTCCATACCACTGATGAACAGTTCTGCTTGTTAAGGGTGCTTTTCTGTCAGGCTTGTCACACTCTGGCTTCAAATTGAGGCCTTGAGGGTTTTGGAGCTCCGATTGATGGTGGATGATGAAGTCTGCTTATGTAAAAGTCCCAGAGGACACGAGTATCTCCCGGATGGAAAATAACAACATAATGATGAGCCAACAGAGCCCTCTCATCTCCTACTCTTGGAGGCAGAAATCAAAGCTGCCTCGTGGTCTTGCTGGCTCGCAGCATCTCACTTGCGGGGCTGGTATTGCTGAACAAGCTCACTCTAATGATCTAGCTGCCAACTTCCCCTGCCCGAGAAACCCCAGGGTGAGGAGATATTTTCTGAACTTGGGGTTAGAAAGCTCTATTTTGTGACTCAAGAGGTGGATGTGGAGCCGCTCGAGCAGCCTGAGCAGCATGGTGGGCTGAGGTCCAAACTCAGAGCTGGGTTTTGGCTGCAGTTCTGTTTTCTTTTGTTCAGAGAGTGGGAGATGAGCTGGTTTTAAGCCTTAAGCATGCTGGGTTGTTAACCGCAAGGATGCAGTGCTTGCTTTGTTCCTATATTCCTCCCCACCCTTTCCTGAATGAGTCCTGACAGGGATGTGCTGGCAGGGCTTAGGAAAGCTCGTGTTTTTATAAACAGTGTGCTGGAAGTGAATGAGGTGCTAGGGCTTGTGGTTTATGCAGTGGGCTGGTGGTCAGAGCAGTTTTCCAGGAAGAACCCAAGAAATGCTTTTAAAACATCCAAAATCGCAGTAATTCATGTGAGTTCCTTGCCCAGACTACAGCTGTTTCAGCAGGCTGTGTTCAGGGGAGCTCCTCTCACCCTGGAAATTTCTCTACGAATGATCACCATGTAAAAATGACTGGTCCAAACCAGAACTGTCATGTTTCAACAAAAACTGAGCTTGGTTGCTTCAAAGGGACATGCTAACAATCAGATAATTTTTCAAAGCAGGTCATTCTTTGCAAAAAAGTCTCTGTCCCTCCTCTCAGCAGCAGCTCAGTTTTTCTGTGTCTTGAACTTACATCTTTCTGGAGAAGAGCTGAAGGCATTGGGAGCATGAGATTGCCACCCTGGTTGCCTGCAGGTGCAGCATTGCTGCATCCACGCTGTACGGCAGAGGGATGGGAGGGTGCTGCAGCCGGTATTTACCTACCTGGGCTGTTGCATGGCATCGCTGCATGGGCACATACACCATCAACTAAGCTAAAAAGTCCTGGAAAGACCAATATTTCAGGTGGGCTGTGATGCACTATGCCAGGCAGTGGCCCTGGTTTTGGCCCTGGGAAGGGTCATCAGGCTGGAGCACTTGTACCTATGGGGATGACCCACACATCACTTGTGTTCTCTGCATGTCCATTCCGCCCATCCAAATATAATCGGCATTCTTTGTTTTTAGCATTTTTCAACTAAATACGAGATGTGGGCTGTGGCTGAGGCCTTAGATGCTTTCTGTGAGGAATGCAGAGCAGAAAAAAATTTTTCTGTGCTCCCATCTTAAAAGCAAGTCTCCTTGCAGTGTCCTGAAAGATAAGCCAGAGGCCCCGGGCTATGGCCCCTATCAAAAACATGATGTGATAAGTCTACTCCGGCCTATCAAACTGACATGGCAGGGTGGCTCTCCCGAAAGCACTTGATTTACTACCCATAATATTTTGATTAAAACATTGGTCTTATCTGGCATGACCACATGAGGCAGAGCCAAACCTGGTTCACCGACAACTTAAAATGTTGCTGTTTCCTTGGCTACCCTCGGGGATTAGACCTTGGTCGAATGCATTTCAATATAGTTATCAATGATTTAAAGCAGGGTCTTTTCCAATGATAAACCGCAGGTGGCATGACGAGTGATGGACAGCGGGTACCGGCGAGGGCAGGTCGCTGTCACAGGGTGATCTGAATCCCCTGGCTAAGCACAGCCTGAGGAAACGCACGGGAACAGCAGCTCGGTGCAAAGTACCGCATCTGTCTTGGAGCAAAGGCTGAAAATCAGACCCACAGGAAACCAGAGGCTCAGGGGAGGGTGTCAAGGTCACCATGTAATTATCTCAATAGGCACTTTCTAGGGCAAGAAAGAAGGGGCCAACACCTTTGTTGGAGATAAAAATCTCCCATGAGCATGGGAGCAAGACCCTGCCTTTATGCACAAGGTAAGTGAAACTCTCCTGCTGAAAGAAAGGTGGCCAAACATGGCAGAGGATAGAAAAATCAAAACCACCCAGAAGCTGGAAAGTAGACTTTGTGCCATGAGGCTGGAGGAATTTATCCTGCTCGGGGTAGCAAAGGGACAGCAAAGAGGGGACTTGGTTGGTGTCAGGGGGACATTTGCTTCGCGGGGCGGCTGGACCAGCTGCGCCAGGTCTGGTGGGTGGAAGCTGAAGGCTGAGGAACTTGGCCCTGAAACAAAACAGGCAGTGCTGGTGGGGAGGGTGGCGTCCCACAGGAAGGGCCAAAAATGAGTGGAAACCTTAGGGAAACCTCATACGTGCTAATATCCACCAGCAGTTGGACTCCTCTCACCCAACTTCAGGTGCACACACACAAAGAGGCTGAACAGGTCCCTCTGCCTCTGTTTAGGGCCAGAGGAGAGAGAGAGAGACCATTTTTTTGCCCTGTCACAGACATCTGCCTTCACAGGAGGGGAATTACACCGAGCAATGCTTGACTCTACTTTTAGTCCTACAAGACCCAGTATCATCTGGTTTTGGAGAGCAGAGCTGTGCCCAGGCAGTAAATCTGGATGGCCACGGAGGGAATCCTCATTCCTCGTCCAGTGACTGCCAGCTGGTCCTATGCTTCATCTTCCCATCAGGCTGTCCCCAAGGACCATGCATGATTATCTCCCTCAATATGCATCTAACCATGGTTTCTAAAGTTACTCTCAATTTTTTTCTGAAGCATCAGAACCATCCACCAGCAGGGCTGGACCAGTGAGTGTCAAGGATCACAGGAGGGTTTCTCTGGATCACTGAAGCAAGAGCTGCAGCAGTATTTCTTCTCCCTCTGGATGAACAAGCGTCAGAGGCACACGTCTCTGCCGGACATATCACAAAATCTAACGGTATCTTGATTTTTCTACATTTTTGGGAGGGTGTGTTTGTGGTATCACTTTTCTTTTGGACAGTGTAGTTTCCCCGGTTTTCTTACCTTTCTGCTAGGATGGGGCTTCCCCAGAGCATCAGGGATGTTTCAAATCCCTGGCATTCCCTCCTGGATCAGCAAAGCCCCGGGGGGCACCTGCGATCCTGCACCCAGTGTACAGGCAGGGATGCTCCTGAAGGTGCAGGTCCAAGGAGCGGGGAACATTTTGCCCAACTCCTGTGCCAGGTCCATCTCCCACCTAAGGACTAGACAGCCAAGCTGAAAAAATTCAACACATTTTCACAGAAAAAATAAGCGCTATTTAAACACAAAATATTCTTTTATTTGTCACCGAAGGCTACACATGGTCACTTCTGTCTGTTCGCTTTTTTTTTTTTCCTAGAAGGTATCTACATCTGCACTTATTTACAGCCTGGTTGTATTTACACAGTCAAGAATACAGTATTAGAAACACAAAGTGTTGAGAAAAAAAATTTCTCAAAAAATTAGTTCCAGACTTCAGGAAAATTATTACACAGGGTAATGACAAGAGTCTTCAGTGCTGGGCTTACAGATGCAGCTTTGATACAAAGTCCTCTTCTCGGCTGGAGCTGCATTAGAAGTCCTCACACAAAATAAACATTTTTTGTTTTTAATAGAAAAGTGTGAATCTTTGATTGGTTATTTCAACAACATCCACAAACTGTCCAAAAGTTTTAATTTTTGTTTTGGAAAGTTCTATTGTTTGCTTGAACAGTTTCCAGCTCTGAGGAAAAAAAAATTATATATATATATATATATATATATGTATATATATTTTTAGTTAATTTTCACTTGTGGTTGTCTATGCTGCCCTGCCTGGAAAGCATTGACCTCTGGGGTGGGACTTAACAATTGAGCCATGTAATACTTTGTCAGGAACACAGAGTTTTACAGTAATTAAAGGAAAGCAAGCAAGAGACACAAAAGGTTTCCCTTGGGTGGGCTGGGTTGTTTTTGGTTTGTGTAGCAGAGGATGGAAAAGCGCTGCAGGAAATGGCCCCTGGGACACGTGGTGGCCCTTCATCCAGGAGCGAGATGGGGGGTCCTGGACAGGGCGCTGCATGTCCCCATGGTGTCCGTTTAAATTTTGCTCTTCAGTTGCAAGTAATTTTATTTAAATATACCCTAGGGATAAAAAAAAAAAAATCCACAAAGAAGCTGGTGTTCTGGTTTTTTGGGTTTTTTTTTTTGTTTTTTTTTTTTACAAAACTCATGAAAATTCTCTGGTGTAACAGGCAGATTCAAATAGCTATGTAGTGACCATAATAAAAAAAAGTGTTTATACTAAAGAGAGATGCTGAAAAGCTTGCTCTTCTGTGGAGGACTGTAACAACAGGAGCAAAACTGCCCCAGGCAATGCTCTCTGCAGGATGGAGGATGCTGGCGGCCAAATGGTTTTACCCCACCAAACCCCAGCTCCGGCATGGAGGCACCGTGTCTGTGTTTCCCATGTTTGGCAGTGCGACAAGTGCGAAGAGATAAAGCGAATCAGATTTAATGAGGACAGCAATATTTTTCAGCTCCGTTATGAATGCGAAGGTGCTTACTTCTCCTCCCCATTTAAAAGTGGCCATAGGACTAACCAAGATCCCTGGCCCTGGTTTCAATTACGCAGAGACTGAATCAAAACAGACTGCTGTGCCGTAAATATGAGGGGGGCCCTCTCTGTAAATTGTAAAATAGAATTCTAAAATTTCATGTTAAGAGCCTTGTCTTTGCATAATGGATTGCACTGCCATCTATCATGGTGACACTTACAAGTCACAGCTGAAAAAGTACTTTATTAGATTATTTTTTTTTCAAACAATTTTGATTTATTCTGGTTACACTGTCTGTATAATAGACTGAGCAGAATCTCACGCTGATCCCTACGCTCGATAAAGCAACTACAGATATATTACAGAAATCCCTCACTGCTTCTAAGTTATGGCCAAATGGTGTCTCAGGGACTGCTCCCAATCATCTGTGTCTTTTAAACCCAAATCAAGCACCGGGGCTCTTAACAACCTTCGTCTCATCGGCTCTTGCCTGGTGTTGTTTAGAATTGTTGGCCCGTTTCCATTGTGGCTCTGATCAATAGCTGTGATGACAAAGATATGATGAGCTGTGTGGTTCCCTCCGGTCACTGCTGCTTAATGATTTTTCCAAGTTCCAATCTTCAGTTGAAAGGGGGAAAAAAAATAAATAAAATAAAGAGATTGGAGGAAGCAAACTTTGTGGCATTTCTAGCGATACCAAATTAGTCTTGCTCCTCTCCCCTCGGGCTGAGCACGCAGGACTTTTTTCAGCTGCAGAGCCCTCATGGCACTGGCGCATGTCTGGATGCCACAGCAAGTTGGTCCCATCTCTGCTGTCCCTTCAAACGGAGCATGTTTCAGTACCAGCGCCAGTTACTGAGGGCTTGAGCTGTTGGTCCTTACCCACTGCTCACACTGGCAGCTGCAGCCCCTGCTCCAGACTGCTGAATTTTCTTCTCTGAGCTGTGAGACTTGGTCACCATCCTTCCCACCACCCTTTGGACTGGAGACCAGCCGAGGAGTTCAAAGTAATTAAAGCTACGCCTTTGCATTTTGAAGGGAAACTCCTCTTGCTGGAGGAGCAAGTCCTCTTTTGGGGAGTCAAGACAATAGTGACTTCTCGAAGTCAAGCCATAAAAGCATGTGAGACCACAGTGACATGATCCCTTGGAGATGGTCTTGCATGCCACTGGCCTTTGAAAGTGCAATGTGATGCGGGGGTTAGTGCTGTGGGATTTGCATCCAGGACCTCCCAGTCTTATGGAAGCACGGATCTACTACTCTCGTGCCCACAAGCAAAGCAAGTAGCATTGAGCAGCCACAGCATGGCCCCACGGGGAAGCAAATGGGGCAACGCAAGGGCTGGGAAGGGGCTATGGGGCCACCAGTTAAATGGAAATGCTTGTGGATAGCAGAGTGCAGTCCCTTGAGGAGGGCATGGCTGTTTATGTTCTCAGCCCATTCTTGCAACTTCCATGGGAATGCACTTTAAAATCCTGTAGAAAAAGCATTTTTCACTAACAAAGACGTAAATTTAGGGCTTCAGGACTGAAAATGTTTGTTTCCTGTTTTATCATTTAGGTCAAGTGAAAAGCTTTCACAGAGGCTGTGGGTTCAGGAATGCAGGAGCTGTCTTTGGACAGGTTTGTCCCCAATACTAGGCAGCCATTTCTTTCAATTGTTTTGGTTTTGATAAAAAGAGGAGCAACACATACATATATATATACTTCTACATATATATTTTTTCCCTCTTTTTTTTTGACATAATGTCCATAGTTCCCCCGCTGGATGCAGGTCCAGGTGAAGACCCCCACGGACCTGGCAGGCAGACAGGCACTGCTGCATCCCACCGCTGCTTGAGGATGCTGAGAAATGCAACCCGAGCTGCCTTTGCCAAGGTGCAGAGTGGGATGGCTCCTGGGTCCAGGCATGCTGTACGTGTGCGGTGGGACCATCAGACTCTTGAAAAACGGGTAAGCTCCTCGAAGTCATTAGCTCATGTAATAACCTGAAGAGTCTGTGTAAGGCTGTAGATGTGCCATCTCAGGCCGGCAGGCTTCCAGTATGAATATTTCACACTCAAATCCCTTTCCTTGTCTGCATGGAAAGGTGGCCCATTTACTCTTGCAGTACTCCTCTTAGCATTGTAACACATGGACGGGGATGGATATAGAAGCACCACTTCTCTTTGGAGCTGCTTGGAGGGGAGCAGTGTAAATGGGATGCCCATCAAGCTCTCTCTGCATTGCAGGTCTTCACCGGGGGTTTGTATGTTTTCACTCGGTGTCCTGCAGGTCTTTTTTGCTCCATGCATGCTGTTTTAGACACTCAAAGCCGTCTCAAGGTTGAGGTTCTGAGGTTCTGGGAGAGATTTGTCCCTGGTGTGACTCAGGGAGGGGGAAGCAGGGAGATGGGTAGCCCTGGGAAGAGGGTGATGCCTCTTTTGAGTTGGTGGCAACTGCAGGTTTGGCTAACACTGCCCCTAATCCCTGCCAGCACATCCTTAGGGCAACCAAGACTTGCCAAGAGTTTGATACCAGTAACACAGGAGATAGTGCCACGGCCTTTTAACCATCCCTAGCAGGCAGCTGCCCAAAGCAACTGCTCCACTGGCAAAGGCTAGAGCTGGCCCGGCCAACGTATCTCCTCCCAGCTGGCTCTGCTAGAGCTGGACACCCTTTCTAGACCAGCTGCCTGCGATTCACTCCTGCCAAAGTAATAAAGTTTGTGTGCTGCAAGGGGCGATTCAGAGTACAGCACCAGGACCCAGCACCAGCATCGTCACCCTTGCTGCAAGCAGGAGGCACCATCAGAAAATCAGGACCATACCGGTGGGTATGGCCACACAGGCAAAGGTATTAGGGACTGGGAACTGGAGGAGGAACAGTCTGTTGGGGGAATTTCCATCCCATCACCTTCCTCCTGGCAGGCACCCTGGAACAGACAGGCAAGGCAGACGGAGTTGGCAGCCAGCATCTATGAGGAAACCGCAATAGCACTGGGGCTGCCAACGTTTCACTGCTTGAGGACTGCGTGCCCAACATACTCCCCCACTTTATCTCGAAGGGTAGAGCCTGCAGAGAAGTATCAGGCTCTGTTGAAGGATGTCAGTGGTGGTGGCGTGAGTGCAGAAGAGCTGGCTCTGGGGACCCGGGTGCATTGTAGGGCTCCGAGTATGGAAACAGCCTTGGCATGGATTTGCGCGTCTTGGGTTATCTCTCTGCAGAACCAGGAAGCAAAAAACAAAGTGGATGGAATAAAATTAAAAAAAAAAAAAAAACACAACTGAGATGTTCCCAGAGAGACATGGTGAGAGCTCTTAAGAGTCAGGATATGCGCAAGTGTCAGTGTGATAGAGACGTCTATTTGGGATGAGGGTTGGCCATCTCCATCCGCAGCTCCAGCAGGAGGTGGGGTAACACTTCTGCATGCAGGAATGGCCCTTCCTACCGCAGGACTGTTTCAGGCAGGGAAGAGGGTGCTAAGCTCATCTCCTTGTTCCCTTGAATTTCAAGGACTCTTGCAAATACCAGAGCACAGAGGTTACGTGAATACAAATTACATTAGCATGCCGAGTAACTTTGTCAGCAGTTTCTTATTAAAGCACTTGGTCCCCTCTGTAGTGGGCATTTCCATGCAACCTCCCCCTCCTTCACTGCTAACAGTCAACTGGGCTCTCCATTTAATTCGAGCTTGTGTAAGAAACAGCGAGAGGGTTGATTCCAATATTCTCCTTCTTGTCCCACCACGCACAAGCTGTTGCTACTTATTAAACGTTTTAAAATCCCTGCTGCCAAAGTCCCTGGGAGACATTTATCTGCCATAGTCATAAACGACTTGCCAGCATGCTACTCAAAACTGCGTTTCCCAGCCAATAAATACAAGCTCCAGAATCAGGAAAAGCAAGATTTGGCTTGCTCTAATTTTCAGTGGTATGTCACTGGGATACTATAACTACTTTAAAATTCAAATCAGCTTCCTAAAAAATTAATTGGTTCTATCAGATACAGCACAGTGGACTGTTAAACACGTAGCCTCGTGTACTGAAACACTATACATTTAATGAAGTTATGCCATTAGCAAATGTACAACATGGGTGCATTAAATCCACCTATAGAACAGCTCTACGTATGAGAGAGAGGATTTGTTTTAGCTTTTCTCAATAGAGCAGGAGTCCCTTTCTTGGCTTTTGCTAGGTTTTTAAACTAAAACCAGGATTTGCGCACACACAAAAAACCTCCAAAATTATCTACTCTCATAATGAAAAAAGACTGATTTTTTTTCTTTTTTTATTCCAGTTCAGGAAGGAAGAGAATCATCTTGCAAGTTAATATAATCAGCTCCTTTGCCTCTATAATCTACTTCTGCTCAGCAGCAGGAGCCCCCAGAAAAACACTTTATGTCCCAAGTGAAACGTGAAAACTACTTATAAGGTCTCTTTTGAGGCACATGATTCAGACGGTCACTTTCAGAGTATCGGAATCAGCGTCGTCTTCCATCTCCTTTATTTCTGAGAAGAGCTCTCCAGAACGTCGCGGGCTCCCCATGTTTCGGGTGGAAGGCTATCTGTCCCTGCCCCAAATCAGAAAGGGTTAGGATGACACAAGTTAGCACAGACACCCATTTCGCACTTCACACCTAAGTATGTACGCTGACGACTCCCCACTTCAAATTCCTCACAAAGGGGATGGGGGGGACGGGGGACGGAGGGAGGGGAACAAAACAAACGAAAAAAAGGACAAGAGACAGTAAATTCCACTGTGATCACACTACGGCAAAATATACCTTCTGTTCATTGCAAAAACCGTGTGAAGGCCAAATTAAAGAGAAAAAAAAATGTTGCATGAGTTACAGTGCAACTGTATTATTCCTTCTCTTTCTATTTTCCTCCCCCCCCCCCCCGCCCCCCCCCCCCCCCCCCGCCTTGTTCAGTTTAGAAAAAGGATTGAGTACAACACAGTCAGGTAAGTGGCCACAAAAGAGTAGCTGTCTTTGGCAAGAAGTCACCGCATCAACCCTCTCTGTCACCTTCTGCCCATTTCGCTCTGTCTCATGAAGTGGATGTTGTTGGCGCTGTCTGAGAGTTCGGGGTACTGCTCCACTGAGATCACAAAATAGCCGTCGTAGCCCTGTACACGGCCCGTGTTTAGCACTTGCTGCTTCTCCCCTTCTGTCCATGAGCGAATACCCTCCTCCCCATCCCGCAGTCTCTGCTGTTCCCGGGACCAAGCTTGGGTGACAGCGCGCTGTCGGGCCAGCTCCAGGACGCGGGCCTTCTCCTCGTCCAAGGTGGTCCCGTAGCGAGTGTTCAGACACAGCGCGCCATACTGGAGCTGGATGTCTGTGTAACGTCTAGTCCTTCCACTCAGCACTGTGTTGATCTGGGACACTGTCACGTTCACGCCGTTCTCCAGGGTCCTCCGCCCGCCGCTGAGGCCCAAGATGGACAGGTCACCTTCCGACGGCCCTTGCTTAATGAAATAATGTGTGTCCACCCCATCGATGGTGAAGTGCAAGTTCTCCAGGTAATGGGCATTGTTCAGGATGGCCGCGATCCTCCGCCCATCCTCGTTGGCCACGCTGATAATGTCAGTGGCTACGCGCCCATCCTTCATGGCGAATTTGACGCCTTTGCCGAAGATAGAGCCTCCAGAGGCAAAGTTCTTGTTCTTCTTGACCTGCCGGCAGCCGGCAATGCTGGAGCTGTAGATCCGTTCGAAGCGCTCAAGAGTCACAAAGGCCTTCAGCTGCTTCTGGACTTCACATTGGACCCCCAAAATGGACTGAGCAGGGAGAGAAAGAAGAGAAAGACTTATTAGAAAGAGAAGCCTGGTGACCCAAAGGCATTATTAGCATGCTGGAGACCAGCGGAACATCTGATGAGGAGCTCCGTTTTTGTTTTTTTTTTCTCCCTTACCACCTTTTGTTCAGATTGTTAGTTCTTTTTAATGGAAGAGACATGTTGTCAGATTATTCCCCCTAATGCTCATTGTTTCAATAAATCAAACTGTATTTAATCTCACAGACTGAAGGATGCAGAGGTAGAAAAGGGCTTTTTGCCTCGGTGGTATGAGAATCTGGTTTGGACATGTAATTATTTTGTGCTTCAGTCTTCTTCATCTGCACGTAAGGAATAATTCACTTTGTGGCCAGGATGCTTTACAAAACGCTTTCAGATTTTCTGTGAAAAATTGTGGAAGCATTTCTAAAAGTTCCCTCTATTTTGTCTTCACTTTGTAACTCCTTGTGCTACCTTCAAAAGCCCTACGTCACAGGTACAACCCTCAAAGTGACCTTTACCCCTCTAGATCCCATTTCAATCTGGCCGAAGCAAGTTGTTAAAAAATTTAGGAAGGTCCTAAGCCCAAGTCCTGTTTCCTGCAAACCCTCTACAATGTGCCAGGCTCCCTGAACTAAGGCCAGTCACACCTGTTGCTCAAGTTTTGGCTTACACTAAAGGAGAACCGCTGAGAGACAACAGCCGGGATCATTTGCAGTCAGGTACGATACAAAGTCACTTTTGCTGTTAGCATATAATGGAGCAAGCACACAGCGAGTCAGCAGCTCATCATTACTGCAAAATGTCTTTGGAAATGCTCTCATCAATTCATGGCAGTGCAGGCTTCTTACAGACCCCTGTTCATGAACAATTATTTGCTCAGATTTCACAAAAGCTAGAGGATGCTATGACAAAACTCTCCTGGCACTGCTAACGGCTCAGTTCAATAATGTAATGACATCCAGAATTAGAAATAGGCTACAAAGAAATTTGCTGCCCTCCAATTATTTCGAGGAAATTTAACATCTATGAAGGATATCGCCTTAAACCGTCTGCAGGCTAAAGGCTCAGATCCTTCCCTGGGTGCAAGAAGACAATTCAGATGATGCAGGCATTTCAGCATGGACCTCTCAACTAAGACTCGTTACCTGGCGAGAGAAGGGAAATAAACCCTCATTTCCATGGTGGCCATTTCCAGGGAAGGGTCTCAAAGCATTAAAGAAATAAAACAAAGGATTTAGCATTGCAACTCCCTCAGAGGTTATGAGCAGTTTTGATCTATAAAGGGGAAAACTGTAAGGGAACAGAGGTACTCAAGTTCAAGAGCATGTTTCGGGTTCTAAAGCATTAAAATACCCAGGACTGACTTTTATTCAAAGTGCCAAGTGAGCTGGCATAGCTCCTCCTTTTCTGCTTTTGATTAACAGCATAGTAGTTGGAGCAGGAACCAGTCACCTCTGAAAGGAGCTCTTTCTGGTTCTCCCCATACTGCCTGTGGGGGATCTCACACACAGCCTAGAGAGCGATATAATTAACAGCCTGATAGGGAGAGGAGCCTAGCTCCCCTGCCAGTTGCACAAGTGCTCTAATTATGCAGGTAATGGACATAATTAATGTAGATGTCACCGATGATGGACATGAAGCAATTAGGTTCCTAGGCTCCATGAAACACTTACTGTTCTAAATAAGTGTATACTACACAGCCTTGGTTAGCTATTTCCTCTTCAAAAAGGTTTAAATGGGCAGGTATTCTTCTCAGGTGCATCTCATATGGGTTGACTCTAGGTGGTCCCACTTCTCAATGCCACACTGCTCTTCCAGCTCCCCTCAGTAAGTTTTGCAAATGATGGGAAAAGGCACTTCTCATTACTCGCATTGAATCACCATTTGGTCTGAGCTCCCTCACTCAAGGATGTAGATGAGGTCTTCTGCGCTACAATGCTATGTCCTACCATCATTTATATATCACCACCTGCATACACATCACCATGTTTACCAGCAGTTGAGCGATACAGGGTCTCTGGAATCAATTGAACCATCTAACTTGGCAAAGGGAGCTCTGGGAGGTCAGACAGCGTTAGGCATGGGAGAATTACTTCTATCAGAAATCTCCACACACACCCCTTCTATTTTGTCTTCATTGTGTTATTCTAGATGAGCTGCAGGAACTCTTAGTGACTTTTCAGTTCTGAGCACATTATTAGGTATAGATCCCCGCGCATGCCTCGAAATTAGGTTGCTCCAACAAACCAGCATGTCTGGGCATCACTCCCTTGTCTTTTCTTCTGATCCCAAATGAAAAGTGAGTTTGCAACGAGCTCTGAAAACCTACTGATGCTGCAAGGCAGACACTGTGATATAACGATCTACTGTGCTTTGTACAAGTGGGACGTATGGTTCATAACCATATGTTTATACTGCTAAATATAAAATAAATATTTTATAAATAATATTATTTTATAAAATTTTAAAAGTAAATATTGCTAAAGAGAGTGAGACATTGTATTGAACCTCTTATTCACGCTGAGTAATTTCTATTTTAACTTTTGGTTTGGTTTTGGATTCATCCAACTGCTTTCTCCAGTACATGTTTCCTAACTCTCCAGGTCACTTCTACCTAGCCTCAGGGCCAGGGATTGGTCTTAGACTTCTTTTGCTTAATTGTAGAGGCATAATCTACAATAAGATTAGGGAGTCTTGTAAGGTAAACTGTTGTACACCAGAGTATATGAGTGGATGGTGTCCTTGGGTTTGCCATTAATTCAAGGTGGATGGTACACTGTGATACAGCAGGTATCAAAGCCAGCAGCTGTGCCATGGTCTACCTTCCTCAAGCTTCATAACCCATTACCTGGGACTTTCTGGCTTTTCCATTTTATTGTCAAATTCTCCATTGCTTTGAATTTCAGATCAGTAATTGCCAGTTATAAAAGGAAATCCTGAATTTTAAATCCTCCCCCCTCCCCCAATTTATGACCTAATAATAGAATACTTTTCTTGATCTAGTTGCATACTGCCTTTGTGATATTATGTGAAGCCATCCAATTTCCACAGCTCCAGTGTTCATCTGAATGCCATTTAGAAAGAAAATAAGCAGCACCCACACTGCTACTGGCAGGACTTGGAGGTTTAAGGAATTACACATGATTTAGAAGTAATGGCACTGTCAATTCCTGCCTAAGGACACCCACACAGGATACGAGGCCAACAGCCTTGTTGGTATCCTCTCGGTCTCCATCCAGGACATCCTCTCCTCTATACCGGGAAAGCATTTCTCATGTTGCATGTACAACTGAATGACTGTCACTGGCACCTTCTGGTGGCTAAAACAGAGATAAAATGGCTGACTGAAGCCAAAAAATTAGGAATCTCTTGACCTCCAGTCACGTGGCCTGCTTAGAGACGTTGTAGGTGGAGGTTTGTGAAGCTGAGGGCTTGAACCACATTCATTGGCAAAGAAACTGAGCATTTACCTGTCAATCTGTGGCTGTCCTAGCCTTCAAGGCACCCACTTCTCACGCACATTGTAGTTAGCATTGACTGCAGGACTGTTTCACTTGCCCATACGTGGATGCCTAGTGGGATCTGAGATGCCCCAGAATGCCTTCAGCATCCACACAGGGCAGTGAGAAACTGAAGAAGCTCTGGGAGATATTTGCCCTTCTGGAGTATTACCTGAAAGCTACTTTGCTTACCTGGCCCCTGTACGGGCAACTGAATCAAACCCCTACTTAGCACAGTCAGCGGAGTCTACAGTGTGTTCAGCTTGGTCTAAAATTAATGCCTAGCGGGTGGACAGCCCTTTAAGTGAGCTCCACTGTCTGTATCAACCAGACGTTGACAGATTACAGTGGGTGCACACATCTACCACACATGGAGACACCTACATCTACATCTTTTAGTCTTGAATTCTATCCTACCTCCTAGGAGCTGATTGTCTCAACTGTCCTATGGGCTCCACTGGCAACTCACCCAAACGGGTGGTGCTGAACATCATTTTTGACACCATGAGGAGCCCTGCTGGGCCACCAGTTGTTGCTCTAGAAGGGTGCTGGTAATCCATGCTGTAGACATGAGGGAGTCCAGGAAACTCTAGGGTATATCACCCGGTACTAGCAACCCTGTTCATTGTGGATCTCTGCTGGCTATAATGGAAGCTCGGATACCAAGCTCACAGGCAGAGACCTAAATTCAGGTCTCTTAATCTTAATCTCTTAATCAAGAACAAAATCACACCCAAAGAGTTTTCCACTGGGGACTGGTTACAGGCCTTCTGGGCTCTTCTCATCACTTGTCACACAGGGAAGTAGGAGATCAGACACATGCAAAGCTGTAATGCTGAACATCATCATCACCTAACTATTACAATAACAAAACACATCTATGTTATCTTGAAAATGAGCCCAGGATGACTTTGAAATTATTTTTGAGTGCCTTTCTTTGGTAAAAGAGCGTATTTGGGAACAGCACTTTCTGAAAGGAAAAGCAAACACATCCAACTGGAAAAAAAACCCCAAACCAAACCAATACATTCAGGCAAACCAGAGTACAGCTAGCTTGTGTGCTCTGCTGTGAATATAAAGGGGGTGGAGGCAAACAGATTATGTGTAGTTCAAAGAGGCAATGCATCCCTGACTTTGAAATTACCAGTTCTGTTTCATCTTAGAACTCATTTTAATGAACTGGCAAGGAAGAGAAACAGAAAATCTCCATCCAAGGCTTAGTGGCATGTGGTATTCTCTACAAAACAATGCTGCTTTTAGCAATTGTAAACCAAGATATCTATAAAACCTGTTTTACAGAAGAAAGAAGGGAATTAATAGTTATTTTATTTCAATATTTGTTGCTAGATGTGAGTGACAAATATGCTGGGTTTGTTTTTCCTCACGGTAGTTTTTTAATCAGATGTCCTTAGGTGACATTTCACTTTATCTAGTAACAACCCATTGGAGAGAAGGGAACAACCTTCATCATTTGTTCGCTGCTGCACAGAGCTCAAGAGAACGGCACATTACAGAGATCTCTGAATAGCCTCTTGCATTTTGCCGGCACCTCTTGAGGATTCAAAATACCATAGCCAGATACTGTCATCTGTTGTTTTTAAATACCGCCTTCCAGTGTGAGACTGAAAGCTTTAATTTCCCATCAAGGATCCAAGATGTGAAATACGTGAAACATGTTTCCAAGTTTCTTTATATCCTTGTGCCATTATACACAGATAGGTGTTTCTCTTACCACCATATGGCTTAGAACACAGAAAGCCACTTCTTCCGGAAGGCTTGGAAGTTATGACTTCTCTGAAACATTTTTCACCGTTAACTCCTTCCCATTTACCTGCACACTCTCTGTTAACAAAACCATTCTGCAGAAATCAGTCTCTTCCCTCCATTTCACCTGGCCATCATCTGAAGATGAGTCCCCATTCAGATGACCCCCACCGCCTCCTGCCTGGGTGAGGCACAGGAGGAGGAGCCCATCCACCACAACAGCCTACCAGGCACCTACCCATCAGCATGGCAGCACTGCTGGTTGGAGAGGTAACAGGCCTGCCAACCTCCAGTGCAGGTGGGACATGGAGGTGTGCAAATGGCCAGCAAGGCCAGCGCTGGAGACGCTGATCGGTTAGCATTGAGCTAAACACAAGTGCTAACCCTTGGGCTTAGAGGACAGGTCTCTGTACACCCACCAGTGTACACAGCTGCGGGGGGACAATGAGGCTGAGCTCATCAAGCAGATTTCCATCTGTGGGGAAATCAGAGGATTTGCCGCCTTCTCTTGCTCATCTATTTTCATAAAGCTTCAAGAGCTTAATGTCTTTGAGGCTTCAGCTCCCTTCTGCACATTAGATCCAGTGAAAGCTGGCCACTACTTCTGCAAAACTTAACTAGGGGCTGATGGACAGATGTGCAGACAGCGTAATGGCCCAAGCCCTGGACAAAGCACTCGCAATATCAGGATGGCCCCCCTAAATGATGAACACTGGCAGAGCCAGTCCCTCAAACAGATTGTCCTTGGGAGAAGCTCTGCCAGAAAGCACAGCCCTACAGCTCACTCCCTGGCTTAGCATCCCAGAGCAGCCCTTGGCTCCAAAATGCTGTTCCATAAGGGATGCCAAAAGCTGCTCCTCCAGCACAGCCTGTAATGGACACCGCAGAAAACATGACCCCTCCTGGAAGCACAGTGCTTGTGGGGTGGAGAGAAGGGTAGTTAATAATATGATGTAGTTAACAATATAAGTGTCAACTCGAAAACACCCCTCCCTGCAAGTAGGGTTGTTCTGGCTCCACGAATTACCTGACAGTTCAACAAGAAAAAAGGGGGGGGGGTGGGGGGGTGGGAAAGAAGATAAATTGGATTCAGGTGCAGCAGCTCTACAATATGCTAGAGGTCACCCAGAGTCCCCTGGTGGCCAATAACACTGAACTTGTTCAACAAACAATTTAGTGACAGCCTCATGGTCACAGGGAGGAGAGGGGGAGAAAGGGCTGCACAACAGAGTATTGGATTTTAAATGTCACTCCAGAGCTGCAGGGGGTTAGTGCAAGGTTTATGACATGCTGGCTGTTTCTGAGCTGGTGGATGCTCAAAGTCAGAATTATCTCTCCCATCTTCCAGCCCTGCAAGGCAAGTACCAACAGTGTTTTGGAAGGAGATGCTAGGGCCCTCTGGTTATCCACTCCGGAAAGATACAAAGCAGCCATTTATGTGGAGTCAGTTGCTTTGCTCTTGTGCTCCTATTATTTGTTCTGCTCTGACAAAAAACCCAACTTACTCTTCTGAGCCACAGCTTTGATCAAGAAAGCCAGTGGAGTAGCTCAAATTTACTTTGGTCTACTTCAAGGAGGGATGTGACCCAGAGAATCCAGGGATCGGAAGACATGGAGATGAAAACACTGTGGTACATCATTCAGTGACCATCCCTGGATTGCAAGCAGGTTGGGCATTGTCCAGTGCCTTGCCCAGGCTACTTTTAAATGATGAAAGCTCTGGAGCTTACTCCATATGCTTTGGAAGACCTTTTCACAGTTTGATCAGACTTATTATCTGAAAATATTTCCTGTGCTTCCATTTACCTTTGTTTAATTCTGCCATTTGCTATGTGAAATTGTCAAAAGTTTGTATTTTCTTCCACATGCTTCATCAATAAATACAAAGACAACCAGTAGGAAGTAGGGCTGGACTCTGTCTGGTAGTGTGTATGTGCGGCTGGAAGGGTTGGGAGTGAACAGAACTGCCTGTGGAACATCAGTGTTGGATGCACAGATAGGCTTCAGAGAAAATGGATCACGTGTTCAGGAATCATATGTGAATGAATTTATTTTATGCAAATATATGCCTACAAAATGCTGGGTGTGACAGAAAGGAAGGGAATCCAGCTCTATAGCATGAGAGCCACTTGCTCTCACAGCGTGATCCTGCAACTGTCGACTAAAATAAAAATATTCATGTTTTGTTGCTGTCATAAGAGTATTAAACAGCCTGCAATGGTTAAATTCCACTTTCTACAGCTGAGTGTGAAGTGACTCATCTGGAAGCACAACGGCTGCACAAAGCCCTTTTACCAAGCAGGTCCCTGCACAGTCCTCACTGCAGCTTCTTGCTTTAAAAGCCTGAAAGGGATGTGGAGATTTTCTTTTCTTCTTACTGCTCATTCAGGCAGATTCACCTAAAATGGGTGGATGGAAGGGAGGGCTCCTTGGTTTTATTTCCAGCACAGCTGCCTGTAATGAGCAAGTGTCAGTCTTCATGTCAAGCTGTCACTCGAGTTACTTGGCTATTCAATACATCTAATAATAATAATGAACTAATGATAAAATAATGATAATAATAATAATAATAACAATGTATTTTGTGGTTCTGTGAGAGTTAGTATCTACTGCACATAAAAATTCAGAGACAATCTTTTGTGCAGTTTCTGAATGAGCCTTCCCAGTTTGCCTTCTCTATAGCTTTGCCTGGGGAGAATGTGTCACATCAGAAAGGGGGAAAAATCCTGAGGCTATTTCTCATTACAGAAATAATCTCTATTAGTATTTTATTGTTTAATCCAAGTAAGCGAGGAACAAAAAACGAGTCTCTAAGCTCCAAAACACAACCAAGTTACTGTGGTGTAACGGTTTTCAAGCACATTTCTCAGTCATGGTAGCAAAAAGCATCATTATTTTGGTCCCCCTCTATTATAAGGTGATAGATCTTAATATTAGTCTCTTGTTGAAGTTGAAGCTGGTACATTTTAGCTTGTGTTCACCATAGCTATGAGGCTGAGTACCAAGGATGGGCTGACACATGACTGTTTTACTAATGCACAGTATCTTGTTCATACGTCTGAGTGATACCTTTTGCGGTTCAGGAAATGTGACACTGTATTTTACATCCTGGTTTAATATGTACAGGACCTCAAGAATCTGCTGCAGGACAGTGAGATTTCAGTGAACTCATAGATAAAGAGGCTAGGAAGGCAGCTGGAACTGGTTCCACTTCCTACAGTTCTAATTTTGTTAGCAGAAATGTTAAGAGCATATCCTGATATCCCTAATCATGTTGGTGCGTCACAGCTCTCGCGATGTTTGAATACAGCGCAATAGCAAGCAGGTACTCGGACTAAAGAGGATTTGGACTAAACAGATGAAAGCAACCCCAGAATAAAATCAGGCTCGGAGATGAAAGAGCATCCTAAGAAGTAAATGACTTTTTCAAGGTCATACAACTGATAAGCAGTAGGGCTGGGAGTAACCCAGGGCTTTCTGATCCTGACCCAGTGTGCAAACCTTTAACAGTGTTGCCTCCATCTTTCAGCTGAATAATTCCTAGCAGCAAGAGAGGAGGAAATGATTGGGCTGTAAAAGCCTTTTTCTTGCCAATTTCATCATTGAATTTTGTGCCAGCATCTACCAAAATGGCTTGTGATGCAGTCCTGTTTTTAAAAGCAGGACACAGTGACTAGTGATTAAACCCAGCCAGGTAAAATGAAAGTTAACTATCATCTAAAACTTCTTTCTGGTGAGACCCCCTGCAATGCAGAACAGCTTCCTAGGGAAGTACTGGGACGTGTTTAAGACATTTTAAACCAGAATAAGTTTATAGAAAAAAATCTGCAGAAACTAATTCTTTATCAGGATTTGCTTTTTTTTTTTTGCCTTTTTTTTTTTTTTTCACTTCCAAGAATCCTTGGTGCAAAGGCCTTGAACTTAGCGTGCAATATGTGATACCGTGGCCTCTTGTGGGAGAAAGTAACACACCACTGCATTGAACAACCACCAGAAAATAACACAGGAAAAAATACCACATCAGTAAGGAACTTAAGGTGTGATTATTGAGTCAGATTTCATTACTGTAATGGGGACTGACTTGTTTTTAACCTCCCAGTGTATGTGGAATAATATGCTGAAAGATTTTTTTGTTTAATAAAGATTGCAACTGGATAGTTTGCTGGTAAGGGTGTGAGATACAGTATGGAGTTGCAGGGATCACCTTGCTATTGTCCCATTCTTGGGTTTTCATCTGTGTATGGATTAGCTCATAGGACGGCTCCATTGCATCCATGTCTGGCTTGGGGTAGCCGGGGATGACATTGTGTAGCTGGAACCCAAAGGTGAGCAGCCAACTGTTGACATCTGGAAGGGAAGAGAAGCAGAAGTCAGATTATCTGATCTCTCAAGCAGGATTACCCAGGAGAAGGCACAGAGGAGGACCTTATGGTGCCTGGTGCTGTAGCAGTCTGGCCAAAATGACGAGTGTCATCTTTGTGTGAAAAGCCCACACCTGAACAGTCCTTGAAAGAACTGTGTGACAAAGCTGGGCTTCTCAACCTCCAACCACAGTCCAAATTGCACTTTCCCAGGTCTGAAACAGAAGTGTTGGCAGTGACCAAATGGCCCAAACCAAAGCCAACTCCACATCTGCACTTCATCAGCAGGAACCAGGCACTGCTCTAAGGTATGCAGGAGATGCACAGGAACAACAATACACTAACTGCTCCAGCTGTATGGGAAGCGTTGTCCAGTCCTACAGGCAGCTCTGAACGTTCAGCCACAATAATTCTCTTCCTGAGGACTCTCAAAGGGCCTGCAGGCTAAAGACTAAATTTAGAGCTTTGTGAGCCAGAATACCAGGACAGCTAGGACGAACAGCACAGTGATTTAACAGGTGCTCATGGAAGAGGCTCTAGACATATACGCTGCTTTTTCCATGGCATTTCCACCTCAGTCCTGAGTTTCTTGGCATTTTTCATAAGAAGATAGTTTGAGTATTAAACCAGTGTAAAGTTGCATGTCATCTTTTATAGTGATATTTAAAATCAGCCTCCACACTACCTGCAAGGTACATTATAGTGAAAATAAGCGTACAGATACAAGACTACTTCGCTTGGGTACTTTTCACAAACCTCTTAGAAAAAAGACCATGGATGGTGAGAAAACTGATGGCTACAAGCCATAAATTATTGTCCAATGCAGAAGGGGGACCACGGGCACTAAAGGGGACATGATGAAAAACTCAGCCACTTGGGACATTGTTCCAGCATTCACCTAACAGTACGCTACAGTGTCTCCCCTGAATTTTGATTGCACAGCTATTAGGAATAGCAGCTGACAGTTAATCTGCTGGAGGAAATAATGATGAGGCTGGCTAACTCCTAGATCTGCTTGGGATCAGCATCGCTTCCCCCCTTAACTTCAGAGCATTTGATGATCTCACGTTGTTTGCGTTCGCTGAACTCTAGAGAAGGACACACCTGCTACAGTCTCCAAGCAATATGGTGTGCTCTTGGCACACAAATAGCAATTGCAAGAAAAAATAAAGGTATGAAGGTAAAGTTTAACTAATATCAGCTCCCAGGGGTCTTACGTGTTTGGATGTAACTGGGATTGTGTTGGTGATAGCTCTGCTTTGAGCTGCATGTGCAAGGGGCTTGATTTTCATTTTGTTAAACTCAATAAACATTGTGGAAACAATCTGAAAAAGGGATCAATTTAAATGATCAAATATACGTCTTTGAATATTTTTTCTCTATTCCCCCTGAGCCTAAATGAGTGCTTTGAAGAGTTGGTCGGAAAAGAAATTATGGATTTAAGAGGCAAATAAGGCACTTCCAGATGACTGGAGAGCCAGGAGCCAAACAAACACACTATCTGTTGCTTGTTTTCTTACAGGCCAAAATGTTGTGATTGGGCAGATGTCCAAAAAGCCCTTGTGACAATCCATGTGGAAGGGGGAGGATTTCTGTAATAAAAACACTTCTGTTCACTCAACGTACAGATTGGTTTTGGAGTGTCTTTGAAACAGAGAGGCTGGGTGGAGGGAAATAAATTAGAAGGCTCATTTGATTATTTTTTTGCTTAGCGCTAAGCCAGCCTGCTTCCTAATCCTTCTCATCTGAAATGAAGACCTTTGATGTACATATTGTGGACCAGGTGGTCAGGAGAACAAAGTAAAATACTGAAGGTCAGCACTGGTGCAGGAACCATTTTCCAAGCGCTTCACAACTGTTAAAAAGAATACAAAGCAGGGATGCTGAGCAGCCGAAAGACATGCAACATGTCTGCGAAGATTCAAGACAGGCTTTTTTTGATACTTCTCAGAAAACTGACTTTCAAAACATTTGCAAACAGGAGTTTGTTCGTTTTGGGAAGAGGTGCTGGAATACCCTGAACAAAAAAAACCCCAAAAAACAAAACCCAAACAAAACCTCAACCAAGCAACGCAAAAACATGGGAGGAAGGTGTGGAGCTGAGAAAACAGAGGGGGAAATATTAATTTGCCAAAAGGCAGTGACAACTTCTTTGACAGAAAAGCACATTTCACATCACAGAGTTGGGTGTTTTGTTTTTTTTTTTTTTTTTCAGCTACAGTAACCCTGCCAACACATTTCACAGTAAATTCATTTGAGGGCAAAGAAAGAGAGTGCTTAATGCAGACACATGTAATGGAAATGTCAGTTCAATCCATCAGGATTGCTGAAGCTGGCAGCAAAGCTCTGTGCCATGAAGTGTACAATCACTAAAATATTCATGTTTAACAATGGGCCTCTCAAAACGCAAATGCCTGCTTCTGCTTTCCCCTCTGCACGCCTCCAATTTGTATCCACGGTTCCAAAACCTCACCTCTGGAAGACCAAAGCACGTGTTGTTCACCCATGTCCTGGGCGCTGAGCTCCCCTAAGGACAGCAGGTCCCAGGGTGGGGATGGAGGGACAGAAAGTGGTTCCCTGTGCCCAAATCTGGGCAGATTTGGTTGTGATTACAAGAACACTCTCATTGCAGGTCCTGCCCACGAGGTGCCTGAAAGCTTCAGCAGAAAGAAATGCCAGAGCAGCAGCCTTTCATCATGGCTTTCATTCCATGATGTGACCTGTTTCTTCCACGTGTGGGGACAGAAGGAACTTAAAATATGTGTTTGGGCTCTATATTCTTGATAGACTAAACCCAGGATTTTTAAGATCATGGAAAAAGTTACTTGGTGCATATAAAATATTAAAATATCAGATTTTGATATCTTGATTGTATCATCAGAGCTTAGTGGGAAGGTGTTCACCTGTTCCAAGACAGGACTGGAAATTTTGTCCTGTCTTAATTTGAGCAGGAAAACAAAAATCTGTTACTGTATCACAAAGCAACTGTTCAAAAACTATAACTGTTCAAGACAAGAATTTCAACTTAAGATCTTCCATTTTGGTTTTGACTCCTTAATTTTTCTTTTCCAGTTTTCAGTCATGAGTTTACACTTAACTTTAAAAGGCTGCAAACTAAAGAGGAATTTTCCTCTTAGGCTACTTCAAAATTTGTCATTTAGACAATTTCGAGAGCTGTTTACTACATTTCTGCTGAGAAATCTCTTAAGATCAACCTTCTCCCATAAACAAATTCAGTTTTGACAAATGAGCATTTTCTGATAGGAAAAGTTATCTCAATGTATTCCCAGACAGCCTTAATTATCAGTGAGGCCAACACATGGGATCTTAGTCTGCATCTTTTGGCATATTTTACTTCCCTCATGGCATCATCTTCTCAGCTCTGGAGAAAACAGCTTTTAATTAAAAAAAATACAATCTAATCCTTATGATTATTGCAGAAGAACCTGAAAGCACAAATCCTAATGGCTAGAAAAACAAGCGAAATATAACAACCCAGGATTTTTATTTTGTAATTTTTTTTTTTGCTATTAAGCCAATCTCAACTTTGGGGAATGCAAATATTGTTTGTTGAATATAGGAAACTTTTTATAGATGCAGCAGGAGCACTTAAAAATTAATTATACCTCCTTAAGAAGTATGTACATTAAATCTGTGGTTGTGTCACCTGGTTTTCAAATGGGAAGTATCTAGAAAAGAGTCCCACCAAAACAGTCCTCTCAAACATTACTACCAGTGTTGCACAAAGTATGAAACTAGGTTTGAAGGGGGAAAGAGATAAAACCAGGCTCGCTAAAGATAAGCCTGGAGGCAGCACACCAATGCTTAAGGGACAATGTGCTAGGTGGTCTTCCATCTCAGTGGAGGTAGGGGATGGAGATCCATGTGGCAACAAAGACACACAGGTTATTGATGTCTTGGAAGCCATGGAAGTGCCTGAGAGTGGTCACGTAGGAATTAGGGCTTCACTCCCCAAAAAGGTGGAGGCATCAACAGCCCAGCTGAAGTGCATCTACACCAAAGCATGCAGCGTGGGCAACAACCAGGAGGAGCTGGAAGCTGTTGTGCAGCAGGAGAACTATAACATGGTTGCCACTACAGAAACATGGCGGCATGACTGGCACAACTGGGGTGCTGCAGTGGATGGCTCTAAACTTCAGAAGGGATAGACATGGAAGGAGAGGCAGTGGGGTGGCCCTGTATGTTAGGGAGGGTTTTAGTTGTCTAGAGCTTGATGATGGTGCTGATAAGGTTGAGTGTTTACAGGTAAGAATCGGGGAAGGCCAACACGGCCGATATCATGGTGGGAGTCTGTCCTAGACTGCCCAACCAGGACGAAGAGGCAGGCGAAATGCTTTATAAGCAGCGGGGAGAAGTCTCACGATCGGAGCCCTTGTTCTCATGGGGCACTGCAAGTTACCAGGTGCCTGCTGGAAATGCCATCAGCAGAGAGGGAACAGTCTGGGAGTTGCTGGAGTGTGTGGGAGAGACCTTCCCGACAGAGCTGGTGAGGCACCCAGCGAGGGAAGGCCCCCATGGGACCTGCTGTTTGCAGACAGAGAAGGACTGGTGGGTGACACGATGGCTGGAGGCCATCTGGGGCACAGTGATCACGACAGTTTTCGATTCCTGGAGAAGCAAGGAGGGGATCAGCAGAACCGCCACCTCGGACTTCTGGAGGGCAGACTTGGCCTGTTGCGGGGCCTGGCTGACAGTCCCAGGGGAGGCTGTCCTGACCGGAGAAGGACCCAGGAAGGCTGGACATCTTCGGGAAAGAAAACTTAAAAGGCACCGGAGCGGGCTGTCCCCACGTGCTGAAAGATGAGCCGGTGGGGAAGACAAGCAGCCTGGCTGGAACTCAGGGAAAAAGGAGAGTTTGTGACGTTTGGAAGAAGGGGCAGGCAGCTCTGGAGGACTACAGGGATGTCGAGAGGTTATGCAGGGAGAAAATGAGAAGGGCCAACATACAATTAGAACTTAATCTGTCTACAGCTGTAAAAGACAACTAAAAATGTTTCTATAAAAACATTAGCAAGAAAAGGAGGGCTAAGGAGAATCTACATCCTTAATTGCATGTGGGAAGAAACAGTGACACAAGCTGAGGAAAAGCCTGAGGTACTTTGTTGGGGTCTGCAGCAGGTCTGCAGAACCCCAACAGTACTTAATGCCTTTGGAGCAGTCTTTAATAGTAAGACCAGCTGTTCTCGGGGTACCCAGCCCCCTGAGCTGGGAGACAGGGACAGGGACAGAGTGAAGCCCCCGTAATCCATGGGGAAAGGGTCAGTGACCTGCTACACCACTGAGACATGCACAAGTCCATGGGGCTGGGTGGGATCCACCCGAGGGCACTGAGGGAGCTGCTGGCAGTGCTCACCGAGCCGCTCTCCATCATTTACCAGCAGTCCTGGAGGACTGGGCAGGTCCCACTTGACGTGACGTCAGCCAGTGTGATGTCCATCTACAGGCAGGGCTGGAAGGAGGGTCCGGGGAGCTACAGGCCTGTCAGCCTGACCTCGGTGCTGGGGAAGGTTATAGAGCAGATCATCCTGAGTGCCCTCACAGGGCACGTGCAGGACACCTGGGGGATCAGGCCCAGCCAGTGTGGGGTTATGAAAGGCAGGTCCTGCTTGATGAACCTGATCTCCTTCTAGGACAAGGTGACCCACCCAGTGGATGCAGGAAAGGCTGTGGATGGTGCCTACCTGGACCTTAGCAAAGCCCTTGACACCGTTTCCCAGAGCATCTCCTGGAGGAACTGGTGCCCAGGGCTGGGACGGGTGTGCTCTGCGCTGGGTAACAAGCTGGCTGGGTGGCCGGGCCCAGAGCGTGGTGGGGAATGGAGTCACATCCCGCTGGCGCCAGGCACAGGTGGTGTCCCCAGGGACCAGCGCTGGGGCCAGTCCTGTTTGATGTCTTCACCAGTGACCTGGACGAGGGGCTGGAGCGCACCCGCAGTCGGTTTGCAGAGGACACGAGCTGGGGGCAGTGTGACCTGCTGGGGGGCAGGGGGCTCTGCAGGGGGTCTGGGCAGGCCGGGCCGAGGGGCCGAGGCCAGTTGTATGAGGCCCAACGGGGCTGAGTGCCGGGCCCTGCCCGTGGGTCACACCAGCCCCCCACAGCGCTGCGGGCTGGGGGCAGGGGGCTGGGAACTGCCCGGCGGGGAAGGGCCTGGGGGGGCTGGTCGGCAGCCGGCTGGGCATGAGCCCCCCGTGTGCCCAGGTGGCCACGGCGGCCAGCAGCGCCCTGGCCGGTGTCAGCAGCAGCGTGGCCAGCAGGGCCAGGCAGTGCCCGTCCCCCTGTGCTGGGCCCTGGTGCGGCCGCCCCTCGAGCCCTGGGCTCAGCGTTGGGCCCCTCACCCCCAGACAGACCCGGAGGGGCTGGAGCGTGTCCAGAGCCGGGCAGGGGCTGGGGAAGGGGCTGCGGCACAGCTCGTGGGGGGGCGGGGGGAGCTGGGGGGCTCAGCCTGGGGAAAAGGGGGCTCAGGGGGGACCTTATTGCTTTGTACAACTGCCTGGCAGGAGGTTGTAGCGAGGTGGGTGTTGGTCTCTTCTCCCAAGGAACAAGCGATAGGATGAGAGCAGACGGCCTCAAGTTGCACCAGGGGAGGTTTAAATTGGGTACTGGGAAAAATTTCTTCACTGAAAGGGCTGTCAAGCACTGGAATGGGCTGCACAGGGAAGTGGCGGTGGAGTCACCATCCCTGGAGGTGTATAAAGATGTGTAGATGTGACACTTTGGGACACGGTTTAGTGGTAGACTTGGCAGTGCTGGGTTAATGGTTGGACTCAATGATGCTAATGGTATTTTCCAACCTAAATAATTCTAGGATTACATGAATCTATGAATATAGGAAAGACATTTACACTACAGAATGATTTTCTGTATAAAAAAACCCACACATAGAGCTCATGTTATTCCATTTTATAATGTCCCAGGGGAAGCAATGCAAAGTTTATGTCAAGCTGTGGGATAGCTATGCCCTAAATTGTGGCCTTTAAGTCTAACACACCTGCTTTTAATGACTCTTAGTAGAAACTTAATTTTGTGGGGCAGATTAACTTTGAACTACATGGTTTGTGTAGTGTGCTCTGAAATGTAGTGCTGACTGTAGTAAAAGGTGGAAGTTGCTGTTGCCATTCTGTTAAAACAAATCTGCATGTAATTTGCTTAGTTGCAAATAAATCTCTAGGCAAAACTGGGTAAACAGAGCTGCCCCTCTACAAAGAGAAAGGTTATCAGGACATTAATTGGTAGCTAAACTTGGGATATTTGAGGGTACGAAACACTGGAAGCAAAATAAAGGGAACAAACACTAAGGAAGAGAAAAAGAAACAAGTCTGGGAATTACAGTCTTATCTATGCTAATGAATTAAACATGCCCTGGACATAGGGGTCAACTGGCAAAGAAAAGCTTGTGTCCATTATATTAAACACTGGATATCATGGTAACCAGGATATTGAGAGAGAAGAAAGCTACTCACTGATGGCAAACTTGTGAATATGTTAATTAATTTAAATGTCTTACCTGTCATGTAACATTTGATATCCTGAGAGTTGCTAATGGGATTGTTGTTCTTGAACATATACAGGTTGAAAGGCATTATGTTATTGCTACTCAGATGCTTCCACATATCGTGGTCTGGACTTGTCCACCGACCCACTAGTACATCATAGTCTCTCCGTCCCATGTGGATAAGCTTTGTGAGGGGGTCATACAGTCCTCCGTGGTAGCCGATGATGATCTGGAAGTTGGGATTAGTGTCCATGTAGATCTCTCCATATGCTGTGTACAGTATCTGCTTAATCATTAAGCCTGTCCCACTGAAGACAGCCAAAGGAGTGCCAATGTTATCGCAGGCTATGTAGAATTCATCACCGCTGCTGAGCTCCATTGCAAAGAGATGACCTTGGAGGTCATAGTAGAGGGAGGTGATCTCTGAGCTTGAGTGGTTGTATAAATGGGTGACCTTGGTTGGGTTGGTCAGATCTGCATAGAAAAACTGCAGGTGATGGCCATGACTGGTTTTGCTGGAGACTCTCCTGCCTAGGCCATCATAGCGGTATTTCACACTCCACCCACTAGCTTTGTTGTACGCTTTGATGAGCAGGCCAGCTGAATTGTACTCAAAAATATCATTGCCCCTTTGCTTCAGGAAGCCATCTTCATCCATTTTGTACTGCACATCCCCCAGTCTAGTAATCCTGTCCCTGAGGTCGTATCTGAGCGGTGTAAGGCGGGCACTATTCCCCGGACTCAACAAATGGAGGTTTCCGTTCAGGTCATAGCTGTAGCGCCAGAGTGGTTTGTCATTGATAGACACTGTCTGCAACTGGCCATCAGCATCATATTCATATGAGTACCTAGTTGTGTTTGCGTAAGGGCCAACCTTTAGCTCTTTCTTAACCACTCTCCCCATGTTGTCATACTGCACAGTCATCCAGTACATGAGAGATCGGAATATCTCATACTGGACCTCCTTCATCCTGCCATAGGCATCAAAATGTTTGGTGTGAGTCATGACAGCAGTGGTGATAATCTGGTTGATATCGTAGTAAATAACTCCGAATTTACCAAATTGCTCAGTTTTGCCTGACACATCATCATACCTGTAGAGATCAATGGGTAAAGGTGTCTCATTGATGACAGCTTGCATGCTGGTCACCCGAAAGCTGTTGTCGTAATTATAGTCAAAGCGTGCATTCACCATGCCTTCCTCAGTGAAGCGGAAAATCTGTCGATCAATAAGGGGTCCTATCTGTCTGTATCTGATTGTACATGTGAACCCTTCGTTCTGCAAGTTTATGGTCTTCAGCATGCCAGCAGTTTCGTCATAAGTGAAACTGATCTTTGTGGTGTCGTAGAGCATCTCGGCTAACTTGGACAGCTTCCCATACTTGTAGATGACACGTCTCCCTGTGCCCAAGTACAAAGTGTGGAGGAGCTGCTCATCCTCTGTGAAATCCTGAATTACTGAGGCATTGCCTTCTGGTGGCCGGTAGATGTTCCTGTAGTAACCAATGGAACGAATGGTTTCTAAAGTCTGACGAGCAACGTTGGGCATGGTCACCGATGACAAACGGTCATTCTTATCAAACTCAAAGATATACTGTCTCTGGCTGTGAAGGAGCAGCACCATGGACTGGATGGGAAGGACAAAAGTATAGATTATATTCCTGGTTTTCAGGCAAAATTATACTCAACTCTCACAAAACCTGCAAGACTCTCCAGTCCACAGAGCAGGGCAAGTGAGATAAATCTCTGCACCCATAGGATTAAATGGGGAGACGTATGCAGCTGCACAGCACGTCGAGCATCCCCAGGTAGGAGTGGGTCAGAGGAGGAAGCAGTTAATGCAGTGAGGAAGGTCTAAATTCAGAATGCTCAGCTCAGAATCAATACCCTGTATTTAGCTGTCTCTAACCAAATTCCCTGTGCCAATAGATTTTACAGACTAAACAAATACAATTGGTAGAGCTACTTAAACAATGCTTGAAGAAGTATCCCCCAACACCTTCCAATGCCCAATTAATTAATTATGTCTCTGTATCTTCTATTACTCTCCTAGTCCAAACTTCTGCCTGCAGGCTTATTTGTTCTGGGATTTTTTTTTTTTTTTTTTGCAGGTAACAAACAGTCCATATGTATAATACAAGGAGCAAGTCAATACTTTTTGCTTTTTAAAAGCTATGTTACTGTAGCTTCCTTAAACTGTTGTAGGGATAGGCTCTATACAAAAATCAGGAATAAAAATTTCCAGCCCCAGGTATGCAGCCTATGGATCTATAGGACAGAGCAGTGTAATGATGAATGGTCATACCCAGAAGAATTTAAATCCTGTGCCAATCTACAGAGTGCAGACTACAGAAAACACTGCAAAGTGTACTGCAACAATCTGGCTGGATTCATGCCTCGTACTTCTTAATTACAGGTGTTTCCTACAAAGCAGGAATAGGCCACTCATGGAAGGCAGAATGTCAGACCGTACAGGTTATTTTCACATGGAAAATCCTACTGGAAATTCTTACTGTTCACTCCTCTGACTTTACTGGAAGATATTTTATACTGCATCTACCTCAACAAAGGAATGCTGTGCTTAAAAAATCAAATGTCAAAGCTTCACAGCATTAAGATGCTCTCAGTGTGACTGGGAAGAAACTTCTCAGGCTCCTTTCAATTGCTGTTTGGTGATCTCGCATCGAAGTTACTATGTGCACCTTAGTGTAGGCAGAAAAGGAGTATTGGACCATAAGGACCATAAATCAGCTGATGTGAAGGAGTGCAGCTGTGCTGAGCTCAAAGGAGTAAAGCCCACTTGCACCAAATGCACCACCTCTGAGCAACAGGAGGATTCTTACCTTCTCCAAGTAAGTGTAGCTCCATGATTTGCCATCAGCAAAGATCCTGGATGTAATTCTGCCAGACTGATCATACTCCAGCCTTTCTGACATTGTGCCCCTCTGAATCCCTGCAATGTGTCCTCCCGGGGAATACGTGACATTGACCCCGTTCAGTCTGCTGCTGGGTGACCAGAGACTGGGTCTCCCTGCCTGGTCATAGAGGATGCGGAGTGTGAACTTGCGGTGGTCATCATAGATTTTCTCTGTCCTTGTCACACGATCAAAGTCAAGGGACAGCAGGTTTCTGTTGTGAACCTACAGGACAGAGATGGAGAATTAGGAAGCTAGAAACACTTTAAGTTACAAAGACTAGCCTTGTTTCACCTAACACCTCTTTAGACCACACTGGAGAGTGTCCAGCTGTTTGTTGCCTCTGGACAAGAGGCAATTTTTAAAGGAAAGAGTTATCCTAATGTTGCTTCTGTTGACTTCAGGGAAGAGAGAGGCAGAAAAACAGGGTACTTTTGAAACATCACCATGGAGAAGGAATCTTGCCCATATCCCAAACCCAGGCTTAAGACTGCTACAGCAGATGTTATTATAGATCTACAGAAGATAAAATGACAACTTGTTGCAAGGAATATTTGCAAAGTACTCTGCTTATTAAACCTAGGATATATAGTCTTTGGCTTTCATGCACATCAAAAACCAATACTTATAGAAAAAAGATGGATGTCATGTCAACATAGTGGAAAACAGAGTTTTTCCTCTGAGTTTATGGAATATACCACAGGCACTGGGGGTTATGCATTTTGCCTGAGATGAAGTATGGAGGCCTTGACCACTGTAGATGTTAGACAGAGCAGGAACTTTTCTGTGAGAGCTAGAGTTTTACCTTCATTGTCCTGGGGTTATTTGGTGTTGCATAATTATACTCCTGTTACCTCCGCTGCCTCTGCATTTCCAAAGATCAAAGGTATCAACTTCAAAGGTAGGAGCAGGAATACATTTCGATTCAGGGATTGTGGCGCACAGCAATACAAAAAGGAGCTGATAACACAACTCATGTTTAGCTGCGTGTGCACGGAGAATTACAAAGCAACACCACCACAGTAGCAAAGTACTGAGCAAGGATGAAAAACCCACACTCCCAGAAAAAGCTTGCCAGTGAAGACAGCTCTTTCTCCATCCCACCACTTTTGAACCTCTTTCAGCTGGTAAGCCCTTCTTTTCTAGAAAGTTGCAGATTCTTCTTGGATGAATTTCAAACTCCAGGCAGCTGACTTGGTTTTCAGTTCCCTTTGCAGCCCTTCAGCTGCAGTCAATAAACCAGAGTTTGCTGTTTGCTGCAAGGTCTTCAGACCGAGTTAAAAACTCTGCCTTACCCTGCTCTGGGTAAAGTCAATGCTCCTGACCTCAGCACTGTTCTCAGACCTGGTCCAGCTTTGAGCTTGGCCATTACATTAGAGTATATGATTGAATTCCCACTATATTTTGAGGGATGTAGGAGTATCTGGGAGTTAAACAGTGAGAGAAGTGATGGGGTAGAACAACAGGAAAGGAATTCCTGAGCCTTGGAAGAACAGAAGTAGCAAAGGCAGGACCACTGCAGTGCTTTTGTGATGTGTGGGCAGATGTCTGTGCTGAAGCCTAGAGAATGGGGACACCACAAAGTTGGAATTCAAAAGAAGTCATCTCAAGAGCCAAGGAGAGAAGGAATGGGTGCCATGATGTAAGCATGAAGATGATGTAAGAGGAGGCAAGTGCAACAATGATTTTCAGCTCATGAATAACCACAGTAAAAGGCGGGTATGATTTGAGGAAAGAAATGTTGTGGAAAGGTAGATAATGCTCTAATTAAGTACGTGTAAAAGAGAATATAAATGTATAATGAGAGAAAGAAGAAATCAGCCAACAGCCCACTGTAACAGGCAAGCTGGAAAATAATTAAAAAGGTATCAAAACTCTAAGTACAGATGCACACATGTAACTAACAGAGCAATTTGATATCTCGTAGGGGCTTGCTGCTATAAATAGAGAAACAGAAGCGGCAATTGCTTGCAAAAGAGAGAAAAAAAAAAAGGCAAAGCAGAAAGGAACAGCATCTCTGCCTTCCATCTATTCACACAGCAGCTTCAGCTCAGCAGCTGCAGCTTCCGCTCGTGCTTTCTGCCAAGAGAGCTGGAAAGAGCTCTTCCAGGGCTGGGAGTGTAATCCAGGCTGAAAGTGGCCTCCCTGATCCATGTGCCAGCAGCAGTGCCATTCACTGTGCTGGAAGAACCAAATAACAGGTCCCTGGATAGCTCTCAAGCCCAGTCAAAATCTCTGTATCCCATTACCGGTGCCCTAAGTCATTCCACCCTCCCCATGCTCTGGCAAGCAATTTCTGTGGGACTAGTTGGAAACAGTCTCCTTTCTTTTTATGATTTGTTTTCTCTGCTCCTTTGGTGTAATGTCTCTTCTCTCTGTGAAGCGCTGCAGTGCCAGTAGCCACCCCTCAATGCGATGGGCAAAGTGAACCCTACCCTGCCGGACAGCCTCTGAACAGAGCCTAAATCTTTTTCATCCTTGTTCAAGGGCATGCCTTGAACAGAAGTGAATTTTCTGCAGAACTGACAGGGCTGCAGGCTTCAGTCCAATAACCATGTTTTATGGTGAGCAGCTAAATAAGGTGTCATCCTACATCCCAGAGTCCTTATCCTGGAACGGGGTTGGAAAAGCTCCTGCAAAAAGCTTTGGCCCCTCAGAGTGTCTGACAAGGCTTGTGATCAGCACAGGATCGAGACAGGATAAATTTAAATCCACCATTCACAGTGGCTTTGGTATCCCCTCTATAATGTGTGAGAAATTTAAATTTAAACCCGAATTGGTGTTCTACATTACTTTATTCAATTCCTTAGCTTGCTCTGGAAAAGCAAGAGCATAAACACGCCACCATTTCTGATTTTTCCAATGCTTCCCATGGAGCTCCTTTAGCTCGCATTATAATTAAACAAACATGCATTGATCTCCCTGGGGAACAAGAGCACAAAAAGGGAAGATTTTTCATGAAAACACTCTGGCAACCTTCAGCAGAGGAGAGCAAACAATACTTCTGCAACGAGAACTCCAGGAGCCAACAACATCCATGTGATAAATGGCTGCCTACAAAGCAATTTCCCCAGCGAATTGCTAAAACTGTTGGGGTGGCCATATCCAGACCTAAACACCTTGCAGAAAATGTGGAGATGATGCTGGACTGTCACTAGTCAACACAACTGAAATGCTTAGTAGCATATCCCAAGAGACCTCTCCAGTCACGTTGGTTCTGGGGAGTGTTTGTGACACTAGGCCTCGATGCCACTATTAACCTGCTGCCAAGGTCTTGGGAAAAACAAAATGTCTTACAACAGGAGTTTCCATGGTTAAATAAATAAAAGAGCTGAGCCAGCAGCTCTGTCTCTTTTGTCTGTCCTCTTTGCTCCACTGTCAGAGATTACTTTACCTCCTTTATTGAAAAACTCAAGTTTTTTAACAAAAAAAAAAAAAAAAAGGAAAAATGAAGGAGCTCTGTTTCTTCAAGCAGAGTTTACCCAATGCTCTCACTGCAGATGAATTCTGCATTGCTGTTGGCCACTGATGGGTTCAATTTGTAGCCACCTAGATTGTGGAGACATCTCACCGCTGGGTGGGTGGATCAGAGCATGACAACTTTCCATGGGTTATGTGGGACAGGAGAAGGAAAAGGGGCTGCTTTAACATATATGTGCTGCTTTAAAGATGCCTGGCCAAGTGCACAGCCAGGTCACCATTGATGGGACTGCAAAAAAGACATCAGGGCTGGCCCTTTTCCCTCCATCCATGCAGAAGTCCCTGCCCTGTGCCTTATCCCTGCAATAAAGAACACGTGCATTGTATTATTTCCTAGGGAGGGTCAAGGAAGCAGCTGTGAAACTGGCCTCATCATGCTGGGAGCTGGTTGAGCTCATGGCAACAGGTTGTCAGTCCACAGGAATATGCTGTAACCATGGGAGGAAGGGCCACAATCACAGAATGTGGATCCATGCGATGGCAGGAGAAAGGATGCTGGTTTCAGAGGAACTCCCTCTTTTACAGTGGCCAGACCCTGTTCTCGCCTCAAAGGCTTCATGGAATGATGTGGCAGCTTCTTTGGGCCCTTTCCCCATGGAGCACCATGTCTCTGCTGCTGTCTCATGCAAGCAGTGGAGTGAGGGGAGTGGGAAAGTAGTGATTTATTCACATATGGCAGAAAATGATAATATTTCCCAAAGTGAATAAAACCATGTTGAACTTAACTTCCCTAAGCTTCTCCCTTACCAGGGAAAGCAGAAATTACTGGTATGAGGGAAGAGGAGAACACGACACACAGAATATGCAAAAATCTGTGCAGTCCCCAGGGAGGCAATTAGCACCTTGCAGGTTTACGTCTTAGGGGTGCAGATGCTGCCATGCAGGTACAGACAGGCAGCTTAAAACATCTTGTACATCCTCAGCTACTTTGAACCCTTGAACAGAGCCATAACTGAGTCCGTCAACCATGTAAGATGCTCTCCTGCTTCACTAGAAGGGCCCTGGTAGGCTCCAAATGTGAATAAATGCTGGCAGATTTATAGGGACACAAGTAACCAGCCTGAAAACACATTTTGCAAGTGTTTTTCCAACTGCGGTACAATATAAAACAAAGACACATTCTGCATTTGAATCTACTGTGAAAATTTTGGAAGATAAAACTGACACGGGCAGCTGAGCTGTGGCTAAATGAGTGGATACTGCTTTGAACACCAAATAGCTGTGTCACAGCTGCAGATTTCAGAAGGCTCTCTCCTTTCAGAAAAAAGACCTGCCTGATAATTTCGTTGGTTATTAAACTAAACTAAAATAAATTAAAAACCCCAAGACAAACCAAACAAGAAGGGTGACGTGGACTCATCTGCAGATATACAGCAGTTCCCAGTGAAGGAGCAGCTTCAGCTTTCACTACTGTTTGCTGTTTTTCTCCTGGTAACAAGATATGAGGCTATCGACGCAAGGGGAAAAGAACAGAGCCTGGGTTGGGAAGGGTGAAGAGCAAATCTTGACAAGCGTGAGCGAGAAGAGATGAGAGAAATCACACCAAGGTGGCAGGGGTCACACAGAAGGTAATAGGGAGAGGTGAAGAGCAAGGAGTGGGAAACACATTTTCTGAAACTCGAGCATTAATATTGACTGCAAAGCTCAAGTGTGAATAAATAGCTGCAGTTCTTTTGCTGTGGTGGCATCACACAGCACTAAGCATGTTTCTCAGAGGGTCTGAATTTGGCAGGTGCTGAGCAGCTTCCCAGGAACCGCTCATCAGCCCATGACTCCAAGACTAGCAAGGTATAAGGTGATCGCGTAGGACTTGCTATCACAGGTTACCAGCCTTGCCAGCAGTTAGCAGAGGAATTACAGGCTTATTGGGCAAGATCTTGAAACAGCCCTGACAAGTCTGTGGTACATTGCGCAGAGCAATGTTTTCAAAACACATCAGTCTCAAGCACAGAAAGGACCGTGCGCTCCTGGAGGAGAGAGTGCTATCAGGCCGGAGCTGTTTATAACATTTCACTTCTGGGAATGATGGCAATTGCAATGAAATGCCCTGCGAGCCCAGCTCTCCAACAGGTTCAACAGATTAGGAAGTATCAGAAATCTAGAGATTTTTCTGAGGCTGCCCAGTGAATAATAATAATAGACTCACAGACTGGTTTGGGTGGGAAGGGACTTTAAAATCACCTAGTTTCACGCCCCCTGCCCTGGGCAGGGCCCCCTCCCCCCAGCCCAGGCTGCTCCCAGCCCCGTCCAGCCTGGCCTTGAGCCCTGCCAGGGATGGGGCACCCACAGCTGCTCTGGGCAGCCTGGGCCAGCGCCTCACCACCCTCACAGGGAAGAATTTAATCTTAATAGCTAAACTAAACCTAAATAAAACTGTTACCCCTTATCCTATCAGTACACTTCCTGATAAAGAGTCCCTCCCCATCTTTCCCATAGTCCCCCTTTAAGTACTGGAAGGCTGCCATAAGGTCTCTCTAGAGCTGCCTTCTCTCTAGGCTAAACAGCCCCAGCTCTCTCAGCCTGTTCCCAGTCCTCATATGATTAGAAATGTTTCGGTGCTCAGGTTTATCACTGCCAGCAGCGCAGGCAGAAAATACCTATACTAATTGGTGCAGAAATTTATAGTTATGACTGTCCCTTGCTTGCTTAAACAGCCTGACATGATGGTTAAACCTGAGGTGTCCGATGGGAGGTCATGCATTCCCAGTGATGCAGAGGACTTGCAGGCAAATCAGCAATATACCTGTGACAGCTAAGAGAATGTCAGCACATAAGGAGGCACAAGGATATATTCAAGTCATAAAGGTTGTGTCACTGAGGATGAACGGCTAGGTCTCCATCCTGCAGACTCATCCCTACTGCAGACAGTACAGATCAGCCCTGTCCCTTTCCGTCACGAGGCTGGGGACTGATGAGATAGGAAGTGGAGTCCAAAACTGCTCACGCTTCTCACTTACCCTCAGCCGACGTCCAAAGACGGTGACCTGCCCTCTCGCTTGCTCTTTCCTCTGCCTCCACTCCACGAGATTGAGGCCATTGTCGATGGGCAGGGTGACATTCCTCTTCCCCACCGTGGGGTTGACGGTGCCAGCCAGCAGATGCGGCTCAGTTTGCAGGGCCACCTCCATGCCGTTAGCAAGCATCAGTCTGAGAGAGCCATCAGCGCCAATGTAGTAGCTGTTTCGGACTTGATCTGAAGACAGAAAAAGAGATCTTTTCAAATCCAGTGATACAGTTCCAGCTTTTCATGTGCTCCCTCACCCAGGCTTCATCAACATTTCTGATGGTTGCAACCAAATGCTCTTTGTCATTGACCTGTCCCACTCAGTGAGCAAAACATTAGTTTCATCTGTGAAAGTAAAGATGGACAATCTCTTTTTCATTCTGATGAGGTTCTGCACCTCAAATTCTTACAGAAAAGTCTTACACAGGTTAAAAAAGGCACCAGTGGAAAAGCTGTATAATACCCTAGCAAAGGATGCAGGTTCAAACCTCTTTTTCTAGGCTGAAACACTGGGTGGCGAGATATTTGTTTTAAATCACAGTCCAGCTGAAAACTTTCCACGCTTTTATATCCTAAAAGATCCCAGTTTCGCTACAATAAATGAAAAAGTGGGGCCACCTACTTTCCTCAGCTTATTCACCATCTCACAAGTGACAGGAAATTGCACAGCGAGTTAATGGTAACCAGTTCCCCAAATAACAGCCAAACCTTTTCACTTGGGAAAGCTTTCAGGAGGCAACCAAAGTCCTCATGTTTGGAGAGAAAGCAGAGGCACTAAGCTCCCACACATCTCCATACATCTGGCCTTCACTAGCACTTGAAAAATCAGCAGATTCTGAGGCCAGGATTTGAGAGTTCAGGAGTGGTAGAGAAGAATAATACCTCTTCCACATCCTTCAGGAATCAGGCAGGCTGAAAGCCTGTCCTTTGAATCTCCATCTGGTGTTTCTGTGGACTGGAGCTCACAAAGCGTAAGAAAGCATGAGACTTTCTCAGTGCAGAATGGCTTTAAAAACACATTATACAAAGACTGCCTTATCTGAAGCTCCTCAAAAGCTGGAAAATATTACCATTTCTGTCTCCCAGGCTGCCATAAATACCTAATTGTGAATAAAAACACCCATTAAAAATTCATGTCAATTGTTCTTCCGTTCTGAGGCAAGTTGGGTTTTGTTCACTAGTTGCTCTGCCATAGCTCAGCAGGAAACAAGATCACAGTGAAATTATCATCTCTCGTCTAGATGAAATAGATCAGTAAAGAGCACAGTCTGGTATAATTAGGAAAGGAAACCTGACACCAGTTGGTCTTTTTTATTGTGAGTCTGATCCTGCTCCTGTTGTATCCAGCTGGCATCTTGCCACACTGATCTCAGCAGGATCACAACTCAACATACTGTACACAGTAGTGATGGTGTGAAACTGCTGTGGCAACTGGATTTTGCCACTATAAACATGCAGCAGTGATCCACAGTGTAAATCTGAATGTTTTAGCTGTACCACTGAGTACTTAAGTTGATGGCCTTTTGACATAGACTCCAGCAGCATCAAACCCACTCCATGCTTGATTCTGCAAATGTAGTGATGGGGGAGAGACAGCTGGCTGTCATACTTTTGTTCTTAGTTGCTTGTGAGAAAGTGGTAGGAGATGTGCTTTAAATCAAACCAGTGAAATATCTCTGCATGGCTAATATATTCCTCCCTCCTTCATCCTTCATTGGGAAGCAGCAGAAAGCTTGAAGGTCTCCGTGAAACGCAATGGACATGTGATGTTCCCTTTGTGTCAGATAAGCACCACAGAGGGGTTATGGTGGATTGTCAAGCAGTGTGGTACAGTGTGGGGAATGTAAATCCTCCACTTTCAACATTTTCCCAAGAGAAGACTCTCCCCTGGCTTTGGAAGGCATTTCTCAAGGGCTACATAAAATCCAGGGGCCATTGGATGCTGTATTTTACGCTGCTTTGGCTCTAGGGCACTACTGCCCTGTTTTGGCCTTGAACAAACGCTCACTTTGTCATTAGTCCAGAGGACAAAATCCCACCGAGGTTCTGAGGTGCCTGTTAGCTCCAGAGGCTCCTAAATCCATCCTACAGGAATCTGTAACCTTCCGAAAATGCCTTCTCAGATCTCACTTGTTCACAGTGGGATCCAGGTTCCCTGAAAGGTTCACCAAGGATTTCTGAAAGCTGGCTAGATCTGTGAGTGCAGAAGGGAAATGCACAAGTACCTCCCACGCAAAGTGAATCTGCAACAACCATTTTCCCCGAAGAACAATGGAGTGGGCAAGACGCTCACAGAGCTTGACAACAGCTCCAGCTCCATCCGCTGGAGAAGCACTTGGAAGGCAAGTTACATTTCAGTCGTGCTCAGTACATCCCTGGACAATTCCAGTGGCCCTTGTTTCAGTTTCTACAGTGCTGCCACGAGCAAACAGCTACCTCCCTTTGGGAATTCACAGTCCCTAACTCCTGTGGGAAAGCCACCCTCAGCAGGTCACAGGCCACCTCTGCTGCGACATTATGCAGACCTGCATTTTGAGATAAGTGAGTTTCTTAAGATCCAAACAGTTTAATAATTTTATACTTCTGAAGATGGTTAAGCTGTTTGTAATACTGCATGTCCTAACGGTAAGAGTGCCCCTGTGCTGGAGGGCAGTACAATGAGACAATTGACCGTGGCACCATTATGTAACTGTGCCTTCAGCTCTGGGTGTATAAATCACATCACAGACAATTATCTCACTAAAGGGCCCCCAACAGCAGGCTCTATTGCTTAATTAGGCTCTTGAGGTGAAGCCAACCTCATGTCTGTGCAGTTGCCAGATGTCTTGATGGGAGTGGATGGGATGGGGCGGGGTAGGTTGGATCTGCTTTGCAGGCTGAAGTCAAGAATAAGAAAGTCATTGTGTTCGCTACAGGAATAGCGAGCATGGCTTGAAGGGCCTGGCACCCTCTCATCCGCCCCCTCCAGAGGCAGGAGAAGCAGTGTTCAGGCATAGCAGGCACATTCTTTCAGGAAAGCTTGCTGTTATTATAGGGAGGGGGAGAGAAATGTGTGTCCCAGAGATGCGGGACAATGTGACTCGGGAACACGTCAGTCTCACTTGGAGAACTTTGTTCCTTTCACAGGGAAATGATGTCTGACACCCCATTGCCATAAGGCACAGACTAAGAGTGAATGAGAGCTGGGGAGTGAACAAAGCAAAGAGTCTGAAAGTCCTTTCCCTTTCTCCAAGCCCCAGAGACCAAGAGTGATGGCTAACCCTGACCCCAAGGAGGCTTCACATGTCGGAACCTGGAGATCCAGGCTGGCATGGTTTGTGCACTACAACTTCTGCCCCTACCGGTATGTCAGCACAGTGCTCCCCTGTTATTTATTCCTCTTTTCTTTCCCACTTTTTCACCTTTTCCTCTGCCTCAACAATCTTCCACATCTCCACCTTACCACCACCTGCAGAATTGTGCTCATTTCTGACAGCCACAAACTGGTCCCACCGGTCCCACCCCGGCGGCCCACTTCTCCTTTCTCCTTTGTGCCTCTCCACACCAGCTCTTTAGCTCAAACACAGACCTTTTGGGGACCGGGATGGTCATTTTTCTGGATGCTTCCTTGTGAATGTTTGAACAGCCAGTGAACAAAGAATCAGAGGGATCTCCAGCAACCAGCTGGATGCCTGTTCCAGGAGGAGAGGAACTGTTAAATTGGAAGCCATTAAGAGAATGAAGCAAAGGGGGTCAGCTGGAAGTGTGGCTAGATTTATGCAACCCTTTTTGTTATAACAATAATGGTAATGAGGATGGAGGACTGCACTGCATGAGGACTGCACAGCAAGGGGACCAGCTGAGAATGAAGCAGAAAACAGCTGCAGAGCAACCATGGCGCTAGGGAATGTGGCTAAGTAGGTGTGAGCGTGCATCTGTACCAGCATGTGGGGAGCTCTGGGGCGCTGAGAAGGCAGGTGGTTTTTGGTGCTGGGATTATCAAGGCGGTGCCTGTTTCCTGATGGATAATCCATTGTGTGCAGCTTGGTTGGGAAAGGGGAAGTGGCCCAACTCACCTTGGAGCAGGGTGTAGAAGGCTCCCGATGCTGACAAATTGGTTGTTATCGTAACATCATCCTTGCTGGAGGTTTCCACCTGGACATGCACAGAGCTGTCGGTGTCGCTGCGGAAGCTGCTCACTTGGCCAGTAGGGAAGGTCACGTTGGTCAGGCGGCCAAAGCTGTCATACCTGAAAGGGAGGAAGGAGTAAAGTCAACAGCATCAACAGAGAAGTGGGATACAGGAAGCATCCTATAAAGCAGAGACCAAGTCTTGAGTTCTTCACCAAGATTTTCCCTAAAGAAAAACGCACTGTCACTCTGTCAGATTGTCTTGACTTTTTTGGCTTCATGAGAAGCAAATCACAGGTTTTAGCTGAAGAAAATCAAGCAAAGAACAGAAAATGACTAAATAAGTATTAGGCTGTATTTTAACAACATTTTTCCTATACTTATCACCTGCATTATGCTTCTTGTTTACAAAAGTTACTTTATTTCCCATCCACTGTGCTGTGACTTACCGAAAAGGACTGGCCTGTGCATCCTGTCTTGCAGAACTCGTTGTTTCTGAAGGCCACCAACTGTTTTGTCTGGTTGTGTCCTGAGCTCTTCAGCAACTTTTTTTTTTTTTTTATTATTTTTTCTGTTTTATTTTAAAAGCTAATGTTAGGGTAGCAGCAAGAACCTGCCAGATTGGCTACATCAAGTAGAGCACAGTCCTTTGTGAGCACGGTGTAGAGCCCTGAGCACAGATGAGACCCTCGTGTCTACCTTTTACTGTTCCCAGGACCATCTGGAAGGGCTGATTTAAAAGTGCAAAAAAGTAGTCCAGTTATCACCCCTACTGTGTCCTTGGCTTCCCAATGAGGGACTCAACATAAGCACCATCTGGGAAAGTTTCTTTGATGTGGACACCTGTGTACCGGGACCCAGATGAAATAAGCTACAAACATGCAGGTCCCACAGCAGTTAACAAGCCGGGTGGTTATTTTTCAGTAAAAAGGAGAAGCAGACCCGTGTGCCTAGAGGCCTCCTGAGTCGACATAGGAAACGCAACATCCTGCCTCTCATTTGTGGCACTGCAAAAAGTGCTCTCGGGTCACAAGACTGAGCTACGAGCAGACCACTGGTGAGGGACCTTTGCAGCGAGGATACTGCGGACTGAAATGGAAAGCAGCAGGAAGGTCTACTGGCATATGTCTGGAGAGCTGTTGGACCTTCTGATGAGATGGACCTTCAGGGAAGGGATATTTAAATAATTAGGGAGAAACAGTAGAAAAATTCCAGGAAAAGCAATCAGTGGTAAATGTCTGACTTTCAAGTCCTGCCCACATATCATTTAAGAATGATTTACATGATATATAAGAAGATCATATCAAGAAAATGTATCACTTGGGGATGCAAAGTGAATGATGGGTGAGCAGAGACGACTTGGTAAGCCTTTGATGGAGCACAGTGTTCAGTGAAGGGCACTATTCCTCAGAATAATAATTCGAACGATGCATTAAGGATAACAAGCTTAGAAAACATGATCTGAGAGGCACACCCCACACCTCCCCCCCCCCCAAAAAAAAAAAAAAAAAAAAAGAAAAGTTGATTTAGAAGAGGGGAAATAAGGAATTGGAAAGATGCCACCCTGACAACTGTTGTTCTGAAAAGCATAATTAATTTGTTCGTCACACCTACTGAGGATGTAACAAAAAGTAATCGGCTTGAATGTAAACAAGGAAGATTCAGACCAGAAGCTGGAGAACATTTTCCAGGCCCATGGCTGCTCCAAGAAGAGGAATAGATGGAGTGCTGGAAAACCCATTGCCCAACACTTTTAAGAATAGGTGAGAGAAAAGTGTTAGAGAGGGTCTGGATACAGCTGATCAGGCCTCAGAGTGAGCAGATGTTTGAGGAACTCTTGATCTTCCTCTTCAGGATTACTCTGAGCTGAGCTCAGAGACAACAGACCCCATCTAATAACAAAAAAATCCAAACCAAAAAAAAAAAGAAGAGAAGAGAAGAGAAGAGAAGAGAAGAGAAGAGAAGAGAAGAGAAGAGAAGAGAAGAGAAGACAAGACAAGACAAGACAAGAGACAAGAGACAAGAGACAAGAGACAAGAGACAAGAAAAAGTGCTCTTGAACTTCAATCCATAAGAGACCCAGGAGCAGCCATTGGACTGGCTCTGCATTACACAGAAAAAGAAAATAATTTCTCTTCTATTCTCTTTTTTTTCAGATTTGTACACAATGCTGGTACTTTGCTTTTGACAATATGCTGGCAGTGACTCAGCTTGAGGAAAGGCTGGTTGAAAAGGTGATTTTTGCCCAGAGTTTAATATTTATTGTATAGTGACTAAGTGGGTGAGTTCATTGCAAGTCTCTCCAGCCCTTGGGTTTGGAGACACCATCATGTGAGGCTTTTCTTGCCCACGGGGCATAGGGGGAGGTAGGAAAGTAGAAGAAAGCATTTGGCCCTCCTCAGTGTGAGGCTATCAGTCATGGGATTATCCAAGCATGGAACACAGAGCAGCCTCACCCTTTCCCTCCCAGATCTTGGTGATCAGTTGTTCACTTGCAAAAACAGAAAAGAAGGAAGAAAAAAACCAAACCAAAGATGAATTCAGGACTGCATTGCAGGAGTTTGGCAGAGACCAATTAAAGCTTTTCCAAGCAGCTAGCAGGACACAGTTTGAATCTGAACTGAATCTCCTTGCAAAAGCCAGAACTAAAGTGCTCTCAGAGCCAAATCCTTTGCTCCCTGTTTGTGGCTGGCCTGTTTGCACTGAGGCGGTATGCGTTTTGAAAGTGCCTTCTGCACAGTCATCTGCACGTCTCCTCTTAAAACTGAGTCTTAAACTGAAAACATCACAGGTGATATCTTTACCCTCTCTGCTGAGACAGGACACAAAGGACATGATTTAGTCTCACCTTCTAGCAGAGAAAATGTTGTCACTAAAGGGGTGTTGTGTAACACCCAAATCTTTCTACCACAACATCATTAGTCCTATATATAAACCAGTCTGAACCATAAGGGTAGACTCAGATCTCAAATGCACTAGATTTTAAGGAAGTTGGATCTGAATTTGGCAACTCTGACTTTGTGGTATTAACAACTGTAAGGGGGTTATTTTTATTGCTCTATTTACATTTTAAAAATTTAGTTGCTCCTGAAATTGAGCTTGATTCACCTCCTAAAAACAACAGGACAAATCTAGATGTGCTGCGCTGAAGTCTAAGGGGGGTGAGTTTGGTGTAATACAGGTGTGAGTGTGAAAGGATGGAGGTCTGCAGATAGGGAAAGGAGAGCAAAAGTCAGGATGGATGGGGACAGAGAGCTTGTTCGCGTGATGGACGTGGCTGCTGTTTCATTTAAGTGCTGAGTCAATGTCCTGTGAGTCATATGTTTTATCCTAATTGAATGACACTCTGCACTATGCTGAGAGTCAGCACAGAACCTACATGCCATGCAAGCCCTACTTATGTGCTCCAAAGAAAGCCTCAAAACCCTGTGGATACTTGATTTAACAGCCCCAAACGGCAGCAGACATTCAGCTCTTTAAACTCTGTTCCTGGACATCAAGCTCAGAGCACCCTCACAGATGGTCCTCCAGCTCCCTGCTGGGCAAATTTGTAATAATTGCAAATATGCAAGTGGAGAAAGATGCCAGTAATCTCTGCCTGTGCAAAATGGGTTAAAATAGCAGGAAAAAACCCAAACAAACACAAAAGAGTGCGATGGTACCTAGACCTGTGTGCACACATTTTTCTTTTTAAGACAAAATGACTAAGTACAATACACATAATGGACACGGATACATTTTTACAGCTGTACAAAACTCACACTACAGGGAGAGCTTCATCAAGAGCAAGGGCTTCCATTTGGGACTTTGGATCCTGAGAAGCAAGGCTCCTTTTGGGCCAGAACAGGCTGGAATAGTGTGCTGGAATTGGTTTAAGATGTCTGCACATGTACATTAGACTTTTGGCACCTTCTTAGTCACCCCATTAGCCTCCATCAGAAGTAACCTGGACCATCTGTGTTTTCTGCATTTGCAAGAACTGCTGCAACTCGGCCCAGCAGCAAGGCAGGCACCTTCCAGGCACTCGCTTTGGGGGCGACAGCTCAGCTATTTGCAGATGCAAGGAGGTCATGCCTTACAAAGGGAGAAATGCGAGAAGGTAGCACAATTAGACTGTTCCCATTTTTATTCTTATTTTTAATTGGTTGGCAGATGAAGTGTAAAATGCTCCTGTCCAGAGAAAAAACTCTTTTTAGCACCGCAGTGGCATTGCAAAAAGAAGTGTGGGAAGCCAGTGAGCATGGACACACCCCAACCCCCCCCCCTTTTCCTCTTGGCAAGCAGTTTTTGCTTCTGTTTTGCTCAGGACCGGAGCACTTTCCGCATTTCCCTTGATTTAGATCACACAGCACATACCTGCTATCATCTGTCACATTGCAGATCCCGAACAGATAATGTGCTTAACGAGTTAAATGAGTCGGGTCCTTCTACCTCTGCTTTCAGCCCTGTAAAGGCACTTATAGGGCACATCCTCAGCTTGGAGAGGAAGGTCAAGCGACTGGCTCTTATGTAGCTGCAGGTGCGCTCTGGTATTTGCAGTAAGATAAATCTCTCCTAGTCACCTCATTTTGCAGCTAAGCCGCCTAGGCCTGTTTCCACAGTGTTGGGATTTAGGTGTGGGCCAGTTTTCATCAGAGCCTAAGACTTCTGTGTTCTCCAAATGCTCTGAAAGCACCAGAATTAAGAAAATACGGAAACGCGGGAGCGCATGCGGCGGCCACTCCGAGCAATGAATTCATCACCTGCTCACGCAGCTGCTGCCTCCCATTCAAACCTGCTGCAAAGGCTCAGCACTCACAATTACAGCGACAATTACCAGGCCAGCAAAGGAAGCTGTTGCCATCCATTCCCAATTGGAAACGTATTTAGCTAAGGTTCAATGCACAGAATTAAAATGGTATTTGGTGCTTATGAGGCCTAATTGTGAGCTTGTAAACATTCAGCGCTTTCATTTATCACATTACCATTGTGTAGAGACCTGGGCCTTGGGAATTAAAGAGAGCATCCTAAGTACTGTCTATTCAGAAATCAATTCCTTGCCTGAGTCTCTGGGTTTCCTCATTTTAGCTTTTTCACATTTCATCAGCCTTTTAAAAATCCAAGTCAAATAGATCGGAAAGAATTCACTATAATAATATTGCATTTAGTGCCAAAGTGTCCTAACGTACTTTGCAAACTATATTTTGTGTGCGATTATACAGACATGCACCCGCCGCCTCTGAACAAGCTCGCTTCTTCACAATTTTTCAAACAACATTAAACACAACATTAAAAATAAATCTATAACAGACAAACCAATACTACTCAAATATGTATGAGGGTGAGTCCTCTCCCTAATGACACAAGGCCATGCTGCAGCCACTGTCTGCAGAATTTTCTGACTGCCCAAATGAGAAGAGGAAGATCTCTCTCTCTGGCTTTTATGATACTCATAATTCCCTTGGTTCTCTACTAGACTCTGACACCAGGCATTCATTTCAAACCAGGCAAATGGCTCAAAACATGATCTCACAATGTACTGAGAGTAGTGAAGTACTATTTTATCGTGCCACTTAAATGCAGTTTTGCTAGAACTTCAAAGGAACAATGTTGAGAATCTAATTATTTTATCATGAAGAAATTGTGGAGCAAAGAAATCTTGCCAGAAGAGGAGGGAGGGCAAAAGCCAAAGGTGGTTCTCATACACCAGTCTGCTGCAGGAGCAGAAAGAGACCCTCACTTGAACTACTTTGAACCAAGGATGCCACCAAATCCCATAAAACTCAGTGTATGACCCGAGATATCATCAGGTGATAAAGGGATGTTATTAATGCTGTAAGGTAGCTTTTCTCTGAATCAGGAGGTGGCTGCACCTCCGAAGGTAATAAGCATTATTTATTTCTGGTTTTGGCTGTGAGAGAAAAAATTTCAAAGCCTTTACGCCAACTGCAAGGCACTCTGGGTCTGCATCTCACCTTGGGGCAGATGCTGGCCACAATGCCCAGTTCTGGCACCCCAGTCACCCAGACAAGGGCATTGGCTGGGGCACCAGATAGTGCTGCTGCTGGGGTGGGACCTCTGCTCAGTCTAGGGTGTCACCGGGAAGCCATCCAAGGTCCTCCTGCATGCTCAGTGCAGCTGGCTCCTACCTCCCACCCATTACGGTGTGTGAAGTTTGGCAGAGAGGTTCTCTGTAAAGTATCACCCGACATTACAGGTCACAGCTCCCCTTACCGCCCATCTGAAGACCTGGCTCCATGAGACCCTTTGCCCTCCAGGCAGCTGTGAGCCACTTCTTGGGCAGTCCATGAAAACATTTCAAATTTCTGGGCTTGGCTGCAGGGATCTGTAGGTATTTCATTCTGTATGGGAGGAGGTAACCTTTGAAACTAATTGGGCACACAAAGGACCTAAGCCAAAGAGCCTCATCTGGGCTAAATAATGCATAGAAGACTTGACTTTGGCTCAGAGGGAAATTGAATTAATGTACAGTGATACCATCTCAATGAGCTAATCAAGATAATTGCCATATTCTTGATTTGAACAAATACATTAGTAAGATTTTCTGGATTCAGAAGTAGACAAACAGCAACTTCTAAGAAACTTTGTAAAGGTTGGTAGCAATTTTTTCAGGTCAAGTGAAAAAGCAGCAACAACAAAGAAGCAAGTAGTCACACAGCATCCTTTGTCTTTGACTTGAGGAGTTGAACAAGAAGCCGTTCTGCGGGCAGAGCTTCCAGATCAGCTTCCTTTGCTGCTGATTATCACTGTCACAGGTTCAATGGGAAGGCAAGTCTTTAATCCAGTTACTGGACAAGCTGAGCTGCAATGCATTAATTGACAACGAATGTCAAGCCCTCTGCAGAGGCAGAGAAGGTCTATACAATGCTAAAACCCTCAAAGAAGTCCTAGATAGGCCTTTGGGGACAGGCTAATTACTGCAGAGAGCTAAGTTTTACTCTCAAAGGAAAGGGAAACTACACGTTATATACTGAGCCTTTCTCAACGCTACACTCAATAAAGTAGGATTGTTACGGCAGCTTTGGTGTAGGATGTGTGAAAGGAAGAGCTGCGAGAGCTGTGCACGTCTGCTGCTGCCTGAAGACAGCACTGGTCTCCTTCCCCTACAGAAATGAAGGGACAATGTGCCAGCCCAGCCTGAACCCTTGGAGGACCCCGATTCCCTGGCGTGCCCTGGAAATAGACCTCCAGCACCGCATCAACGTATCCTACCTCCTCCTCTCCTCTCCAGAGCCACATCAACATGCCCGTACGTCACAGCTCTTGGCAGCCTTATGATAAAGGCTGAGAAATGCCCTGGTAAGAGTAACAACTGAAGGAGAACCAGAGATGCTGGATATGTAAACACGTAGTGTTGCCACTCTTGTAACACCATTGCTCTTCCATGTTGGATGTCTGCTTTATGGCCCTCTGCAGACAGTTAAAGGTAAATCTGATGAGGATGTTCTTTGTGGGGCCACTGGTGCAGTGTATAGCTGTGCCAGTTGAATTTATGTTGTCTCTTAACTTTTTAAACAGTGATGTCCAGCTTGCCCTGGCCTATAAACAACTATTACATGCTGTGAGGAGCACGCAGCTTTTTCTCAGAGCCAGATTTGATGTCTTTATTTCCTTGGCCCTGAGCAAAACAGAAATATGAGCTTCACCTTCCCCCTCAGCCAGGACAGAAAACTACTCAGAGCACCTTGTGGCTGCTCATGATCACAGGATTTCTCTAAATCACTTGAACTCCTCAATGTAAATTTCCTGATGTTCTGATATAGAAACCAATAACTTGAAGGTATTGAATGTTGATTTGTTTTACACCATCCTCTTTGGCTTCTTGGATATCAAGGAACTTAGATTTCATCCTGCCATTCCTGCACTCCTCCCTGCAGTTTGTGTTTGACTCATGCAAATCTGTCTGGTGAGAATGTATCTTAAGGCATTGAGAGTCATGATCTAAGATACCAAGAAATGGGAAGTATACTGCTTCTCATGGTTGGTTGCTCTACTGGTTAGGTAATCTCAGCCTTAAAAAATCACACCTTCCTGTCAACTGAAATGCTTTGCTTTCCAGGCCCTTACCCTTCTCAAGCCTTTCGCTGCTAGATTAAGAGTCTCTCTATAGGTGATAGCTTTGTGCTGATGTGCTGTGATCTAGACACTTCCCAGCCTTCTTCAAGTTTAAATAGATAGATCAAGCCTTCTTAGTTCTCCAGCACAAAAGCACTTTCTCCCCACAAATGTATTTTTGTTGTGGTTTTCTGCACAACCTTCAATTTTCACTGTCCTTCATAAGCTGCAAACATCAGAACTGACTATTAGTCTCATCAATGCTGTACAGGGATAAAATCAGCTTCCTGCTACCCACTACAAATAGAGTGGGATGAATATAGGTATTAATTTCGCTTGTCCATCCAGGCAATGTTAGACACATTTCCCATGGAATTTTGTTGAGGATCACACTGAATGACCTGATGCTTTGGTCACTACAGCCTCTGAGACTCAATAGTCAGTCCAGTTCTTTTGTGGCCCGTTACTTATGTACCCTGCCATTAGACTGTATGAAGAATGTATTTTGTTTAAATGAAACCTACTTTATTAAGGAATCTAATCATCTCAGCTTTATTTAAAAATCTTCTCATTTTATCAGTCTGATTTTATTTTTTTTGCCCAGATTAGGCATGCAAAACCTGGGTAGAATCAATCCCTGCCCATGCATTCAAAACAACCCTGCTGGATGATTCCCTGCTGCTGACTGCTTTTTGAGAGCTATCACAGAGCATGTTCTTGAACATTTGATATGTACCTTTCACAGCTGAAAAGACGAGCAGACTGATCTGCTTTCCAGGTCCCTAGTGGACAGGTTAAGATAGGATCAGATAAGATAGGACGGGCCAGGACAGGCTAGGATGAAGAGTGACAGTCTGCAGTGAAGACTGACATTCTCTCTCTTAGACTGAGCATATAAAAAAGCTTTCTAATAATAACAATAAGATAGGTAAATGCATTGTTATCACTAGAAGTATCTATGAATAACTGGGATGACTTCGATAGGAACCATCTGACCAAATGGTATGTAATGTAATGCAATGTAAACATCTGTGTCTGAGCTAACCATTCTGGACTACCTCTTGCAGGGAGAAACTTTCAGAATACAGCTTATGTCATCTTAAAGCAGATACCTGACATCATATATGACGCATAAGACACATAAGAAACTCACTCTGAAAATGCCTGTTTCTCTCCCTTGCCCATAAAGGGAGGCTGGGGCAACTAATTCAGAAGTAGACTTTTACCCTGCAGTTCTATAAAGTTGCATCAGAACCTGTCAGGAACAGTTAAATAGAGATAACTGATAACGGGTTGGGATGAGGTATCTCTGAAGACACATTCCCAATGCTATTTTCAGTGACGCTATGCTATCATATAGTGCTGACTTGTTCTAGTCAAGATTTCCATAGTCCAACCACTGGAGAATACTGTCTACCATTTAGCTCTAAAAAGCTTTCTTTCAAGTCTTCTGAAGTGCATAAAAGGACCAGAATGATGACTTGCACAAATGTTCTATTTTGTTGGATAGCAAGAAATAACGGATCACTGTTATAAATATATCCACGGACTAAGTAGGATTTTAGCTTCCGTCTCATTTTATCTCCTTTATGTTTTCAGTCACACTTTTAAATAAAAGATTATGTTTGAAGTATAAATCTGACCGTTATTAGCTGTAATGTTTAGTTTGCTTCACTGTCCATGGCTACATCTGTTTTCAAGCACAGGAACTATTGGGTTCCTTGCAAAAAGGAAATACCTCCTTGATTTAGCACAGTGGTTCTGACAATATAGCAGGCTTCCACTCCTATAGAGAAAAACACCCTATCTTTCCTCCCTAAAGCCTCCCTCAAGCATATTCAATGTAAGAGATGGAAGGGTATTAACTTTGATTCACTGAGGAATATTGCTATAGTAATTGCAAGCAGAACATTGATGGAATGCAAATAACCTTTCAAAAGAGTCTTCAACAAGTTTCCATCAGTTCTTTTTGCAGCAGGAGCAGTAATAGTGAGTATTAAGCAAAGACATTTGCAACTAAGCCTGGAACATTTTAAAGAAAGAACCAAAGCAACTGCGTGTCTAACACACGGATATGTGGGTTTAGCCAGCTTGCCTTCCCTGAGTCTCTTTTTCTTTTAGTTTTTTTCTTTATAATCTGGGGAACTGTCTGTTCTAGCCAAACTGGACTCTTACAATGGGTCTATTATTGTGGTAGCTGAACACTTCCATCTAACCATTCATATCATAAGGGAAATTATGCACTAAAAGGAGCGTTTCAAAATGGCTAGATTTGAAAATAAAAATTAAACTAAGAAAGAGGGAGGGGAAAGGGTTCTCAACAGCAGGATGAATTTGCAGACCATCCTTCTAGATGCCCTTCATTCAGTAATCTTTCTCCTATTTGATATCAGAAATGTGTTGTCTTCGTCTTATTTATAAGCAGCGAATTGTTAATAGTAATACAAAAAAGAAGCACAAACCTTCAAGTCATTGCCAGCTTTGGGTTTTAAAATGCATCCTGTTTTCTCTGTGCTCAAAAATCTCTTTGGGACAGGGATGGTCTAGAACAAGTTCTGAGACTATTTTTGAAGCTTAGTGAGGCCAATTACAACAGTAGAAACCAAGCAGTCTATTAATTACAGAATCATTTTCTGAGCAAGCTGTCATTAGTCATTGGCAGTTGTCATTCCACATCAGCCATTTCAAACAAGCTCAAAAAAGACCTTGCACCATAGGAAGGAGGTGAAAAGCTGTGAAAAAGAGAATCTGATGGAACTTTCGCACTTCCAGGGCTTTCAAAGCCAAGGAAAATTCCCTGACATGCAACCTAAATCCCTAGTCCTAACTACATTAAGGAGAACCAGGTGTCCAAACTACTTAGCTGATTTAGAAAAAGTCAGCAGAAGCTCTGACTTGACTTGGTAGAGGAAGCTTACTCAAACTCTAATGCACTTACAGTGTTTAGTGTTTGCGTGAGATCTGATATTCTCTGTTCTGGCCATTTTATTTGGACAATAATTCTGTCCAGGGAATTAAATTCTATCAGCCTCGCATGGTTCAGAGGACAGAGAATGAAGTCAGCAGCATGATAGTTGTAATATACTTACTCATAAAATGTTGTCCAACCATTTTCATTGCTTTTAGTGGCGAGGAGACCGGAGTTGCCGTGGTACGTCATCATGGCCACTTCATGCCCCTGTGTTGTAACACTCTTGAGTGCGCTGTTGGTACCGATTGTCACCCAGTAGACTTGGCCATCAGGCACCACCAGCCAGAGGGGCATCCCTGTGGAATCTCTTCGGATATTGACTAAGTTGCCGTTATTGTCAGTGATCAGGGTTATATCTCCATCTCCGGAATAAGTAAAATTGTAGAGATAATCTCCAGTGGTAAGGCTCTGAGTATAAAGATGCTTGCCACTGGTGTCAAACAAGTAGAGCTCCTGGTCTATGGGTGAGGATAACTCATATAGATTTTGTGTGTTGAGGAACGGTTTGTTTTTCCGAATAAAGCGGATTCGGATATTTCCAAGATCAGCTACATACAGCTCCCCATCTGCACACACCGCAAGGGAGGATGGCGCATTGAGTTTGGCATCCTTGGCATAGCCGTCATCCCCCGAGAAGCAGTCACAGTTAGCATCGTTCTTGCAGTCACAGCTGCTTGGTGCACCGGCAACAAGAGAAATCTCTCCATTGGTGGTGACCTGCCTGATGCGGTTGATCTTCTTCTCATCGGTCTCAGCAATATACAGGACCCCGTTATGCGAGACGGCCAGTGCGGTAGCAGACTCCAGTGTAGCGTGGATTGCCACCTTGCTAAGGAGAAAGTGATCCATGCCTGGCACCTGGCAGTGCATGGGTCTCCCGGCCACAATTCGCACTTGGTGGTTCTCAGAGATCTGTAACACAACATTATTGTCGAGGACGTAGAGAGAATTATCCATCGGATTGACTGCCAGATCCGTGGGCCATTCCAGACGAACCTTAATGGTAAAACAACACAAGGAAATTATTACAGTGAGGCCTTTTTCACTGTGTGATTGCTACAGATCAGTCACAATGAAGATGTTTCCACATGGATTAAAAGTAGAAAACGTAAAAGAAACACAATTAATTATTACCGCTCGATATGGTGGCCATAGAGGACAAAGCCCTTGTGTGAGTGAGGGGGCTTAGCACCTGGTTACATAAAGCAGACACGTGGATACCCAGACTCTGCATTGCACCAGCAGTGGGAGCAGCGTGATGGAGAAAGGCAGACCCTCCTCAGCTCTTGATCTGCACCGTGGCTTCCCTCTGCTTTTCTACCTTGGTGTGAGGGGTCAGGGGCTGTGGGAAGGGGCATCAGTGCCCAGGAATGCAGAAGTAAACAAGAAAATCCAAAGATCTCCAAAGGGGGATTTCCCCTCCCCAAACAATCCTATGCTTGTTGACTGATGGACCCACACCTGAAAGCAGAGACCCAGGACTGGGAATTTTGTTATGTGAAGTGCTGTGAAATCAGTCAAACAAAAAAGTGATCCTTTTGCTAAAGGATTTTCCAGACAAGTGGCCGAGCTCCTCTGGGTAAATGACAAGGAGGGATAGACACAAAACTGGCAACTGTGTCAGCATGTGTGTATGTCTAAGTTATAACTATTGATTTTCTGCTTGATGCTGCGAAAATGCAAAATAGCAATTCCCAAGAAATTCAGGCAATTTCAATCTCTGGTATAAAATACTTGTGTCTTCACAGTGGTTTTCACATATTTTTTTTCTAGCATAATGGAAGAATGGGTTCAATTAACAGTGACACATCATAGTTCAACATTGATAAACCATATACACAAACAAACTGAGAAAGTGACTGGTAACACCACAAGTGAGTGAGCACTAGGGTTTTTTTATTTCTAGCTCTGCTTCTGTAATACACTGTCTTTTCAGGTGTGTCTACTCTTCTAGTTGCCAAATCTAAGACATGTGTAACAGGATTAAGGGTATTTTTTTTTAATATTTTTAAAATTATTTTTTAAAAATATTTTTTTAAAAAAATTAAAATACAGAACAGTAAGATTGTAAAATTGTCATTAATTTGTTTTACTTCAGGTTTATATACAATAAAAAAAAATCAGTGTTGTGCTGATGGGAAACAAACAATGCTTAAATGTTTTCCTAATGGTGCATCTTCCACATAGTAGAGGTGTGAAGGGTGACTGGAAATGAACAGCTGTGAAGAATGCTCTTGGCCGCCTCCAGCCAGGCTTTTAAATAGATTTTCAGCTAGTTAGCAAGAATAGCTATTCTGGTTGTATAATTCCCTTTCAGTCAGCCAAGCAACTCTTAAGTTAGAGCAGATGGACTTGCTATCTCACAGTTAACTGAGAAGCTGGTCACTTTCTGCCATTCTCCCTGCACCCATGTGTTTTCTTCTCTGTAGCCAACAGCATGATGTGCTGTGATGGAGAGCTCTGGGATCTGGGCACATTCAAGGCTCTGCAGTTCCAGGATCTCCCTGTTTCTTCGTTTCACATCTTTCTCTCTCACCATCCATCTCAGTTGCTGCTTATTTACCTGAGGTGAACAAGTTTGGGTTTTTTTGTTTGTTTGTTTGGGTTTTTTTGCATCTAAAAGGTGGCAACCTTATGGGAAGGAGAAGGAGCAAAGGAGAAGATGCCAGCAGGTTGAAGTCCAGCAAACCATCTCTCATTGTGATTTTACTTAAAACCAAGAACAAGAACAAACCAGGTAAGATTTAGAGGAAGACAGGAGATTCCTATTTTTAAAGCCCGTTGTTGAACATCTCTGCCACAGCCATGCTTTACTTGTGATGCTTCTATTTATGTTAGATCCCTTTTCAACTTTTGCATTATTTTTTTTTTTTAAAGCATCAGATGCAAGGTATTTAATTCATTGTGCCTTCTAATGGCTGGGCCTGTGAAGCTTATTTTCAGGGCTAAGCACTACACTGAGATCTGTCTACTCTGGTTCTCTGTTTGCAAAATCTTCCTTTTCTCAGCTCCTGGCCTATTTTAACCCTTACTGTAGTGAAACATTATAGCCTGTGGTTTTCTCTTTAATAATGCATACCTCCATCCCTTCCAGTGGTCTTTAAGCTCCACAGCCTTGAGTTAGCATCAAGAGCAGAGTTTATTCTGAACTGACAAGGGAATTTTCAATTTCTTAAAAACCATTCCTTGTCAACTTTGGCAGCTAAATATTTCATGTCCTCATGTCCCAGGGAGCCTCGGGACCTGGCAGAAAAGACCCTTCCAGCCATTGTAAAAAATGAAAAACTACTTCCCAAGCTTTGGTTTATTTTTTTTTTTGGTTGGATGGTTGGGGTTTTTGGTGTTGGGGTTTTTTTCCTTTTTTTTTTTTTTTTTTTTTTCTTTTTTTCCTGCTTTGGGTTGTTGTCATTATTTTTTAATTAAACTGGTCTTCAGTGAGCTTGTCCAGAATAGGAGTGGTCAATTTGCCCATCACAGTACAAGCTGATCTAAAAATGGCTCCTGTCATTTTATAAAGGGAAAGGAAGAGTCTTCAGCTGATACATTTTAGCTCATCTCAGAAGTGTTTAAAGATGACACTGGTATACAGATAAGCCATATAACCTGACAGAAAATAATTCTTAGAACTGGAATCTACAGTGGTCTTGTGGTAACTGCCCCTGAAATTCAGATAAAGAAAAAACTATGCCTGTAAGATGAGAAGCATGCTACAAGATGGCCCTTACCCAACAAAATTTGCTTCTATAGAAGGCACGAGAGCTTTTAAACTCATAATTTCAGCTTGTTCATAAATTGTGGACAGTGGGAACCAGCTGCAAAGTAGCAAGAATAATCTTTTCAAATTAGAGGGAAATCCAAGAGGAACGGATTCCATATGGGAGCAAGGAAATTATCTAGGTAGTTACAAAACAGAAACCCCATTGACACCTATTGTGGCTGAATAACAGTACTTAGCCCTCCAGCTATGATCTATATTTTCATAGGAGAGGGGAACATTCCTGTAGCCAGGCAAACAAGAAGTGGCACAAAGGTTTCAAAGGACACTATCTTTAACCTGGCGTAATTTGACAGGTTGGCCAGTGCCCCACAAAACTGAGTGCTGGGCTGTAATGGGTTTCTCTTCTGTGCCATCCAGAAGTAAAGCAATCATCAAACTGAGATTTCTTTCTCTCTCTCTCTCTCTTTCTTTGCTTTTTTTCCTTCTCTCCACCTTTAAGCAACAGGAAGCAACAGGACTTAAAAGCCCAGCATGATGGTGGCTACAACGAATTTGCAATCTGATGCAATTCAAGATTCTTGTTTTCCTGCTGTTGCTAATTTTGGCACCACAGCCTCCAATCAGTATTTCCTAGATGTTAATTTGCTTTAGGTCTAAAATTGTGCTGGGCCAAATTAGGATGGGGAGAAGCAAAGAAAAAAACCCATGGTGTAGCTAAGTTGTTACAACAGAGCATGGCACAAAGACCTACTAAAATGAGTGCTGCTGCCCGGTCTCTTTAGATTAAAGCAACTAGTTTCTTGAGAAATGAGCGTAGTGAAACCTGCCTTCCCAGGAATCTGTGTCTCCCAATTGATCAGGAGCTCTGAAAGAAGTCTCTTTTGTGGGTGGGACATCTTTAAAATCTCTCTTTGCAGAGTTCTCTGAGTTAGGTCAGTTAGGTCTTTCCTTCAGTCTTTACAGGAACTTTCTTTTTGACCCAGTCATTTTCACACCACAAAATATGTAGAGATGTAATTCTCCTTGAGCCTCTACCACTTTGTTAGACCTGGGGAGGCACACAGACATGCAGATAGGGTGAAGGCATAGGATTCTGTTCCGTAGAAACCCAACCGAAACACTGTCTTACCTGAGAAATGTCCATGACAGAGTCACAGCTGAGAGGCCGAGCAGACGTCAAGTCATTGGAACCCAACACAGTAGAGATGATTCCATTCTGATCAATCCGCCTGATCATAGTGCCATCCACAAAGTAAATCAGCCCAAACTTGTCCACGGTGATGCCTGGGGAGGGAAAAAGCAAGACAGTCAGAAAGTAATGTCAACCTGACAATTACGAGATGAACTGAAGACAGTGTCTGGTTTGACACTCGTGAAACAGTAAGACTGCTGGTTTGGTTGGGAGGAATATATGTTATGGCATTCAAAAGGGATGAGATGAGAGCTGGGCACGCGGGAATCCTGGTTGTCAGGAGCTTTGAATTGGCACCACTCCACAGAAGGCACTTCCAGCTGGCACAGGATACAATTTAGAAATCCCTGCTCACTTCTGGGAAAGGGCATGGCGTTTGATGACCTGCTGAAAGGAAAATGTTTTCTAGTAACTGCTTGCCCTGCCTGTTCAGAGACATGGCGTAATTGCTCGTGGTATGAATACTGAACCATGAACATGAAAACCTGACGCTGGTGAATCTTTCAGAAATGGCAATGAATAAGGCTGTGAAAGATCCATCAGGTCAATCAGATTCCAGATGGATAAATATGGAAGGTTTTTTCCTAGGATAACCCTAGTATTCTGTAATATTTCCCCTGATTCTGGACTCTGCTAGGTGATTCATTTCATTGTCCAAACCTCCTTTGTAGACATAGTCTGGGCAGTGGATTTGAGGTCGGCCGACCACAGTTACAGACTGCTGATTCTCATTTCCTCACCTGCAGATATGTGCCATTTTACTTCCCCCTAAGTATAATTTCTCAAGTATTTGCGATTTTAGCACAAGTTCCTTTAACCTTCTTTATCCCAGGCTAGCTATGCTCTGCATCTGCCATCAGAGGATTTCATAGTGCTTTACACTTACTAATTAGACCTCATATCAGTCTTTGAGCAGGATTATCCTAATTTTACATATCGGGAAAATAACACATAAAGCAATTTTCCCAAGGTCGCAAAGAAGGTCCATGACTAAGGCAGGAATAAGAAGTTAAGGGCCCCATTCACCTCTCTTTTATGTTGGTATAAATTAAAAATAACTCTGCAGATACTAATAGAGTCATCCATCTCATCTACCCTATGGTGGCAGAATGCTGCTCAGCATAATACTTGAGTGTCTTAAAGACACTAAAAGAATGTAAAGGAATAGTAAAAGACTGTAGAAGCTGGTAACACCCTTTTCTATGCAAGTGAAAATTCTCCTTGGAATATATGAAAATTAGGATCTTCCTGTTTGGTTTCTTCCACTAGCAGGGTAGCAATCACTTGGCAAAAGCAGACATCTGCATGCTGCATCCAAGCAAGTATCTGGAGCTTTTCCAATCGGAAGAGGGAAATATCTACTTCTAGGGTGCAATTCATATCACCCTAAAGCAGATATCCATAAGAGATTATATGGATCCCATCAGAAACACCTTTTCCTCCCCATCGACTATAGAGAAAATATCTCCAAAGGAAACATTTACACTGGAGACAGATTAAACTAGTGAGATGAATCCTCACTATAATGTTTTTCTGGCTGTCATCATGGTGAAAGAAATGATGGAAAATCTGTTTCAGATAGAAAGCTTTGAGAATGTTTCTGAGGAGCGATCTGATCTTGTGTTTCTCCAAAATGCTGTTTTACAGCCAGATCCCTTTGTTCGAAACATTTACCCTCAGTCTCTATCCACTGTGAGCTATGCTGTGAAGTACAGACGCAGCAGCAGTTCACAGATCAAAAATTTTAGATTTTCATGTAGCAGAGCCTAATCCTCTCATTGCTTTGGCAATTAAAATCATGGCCTTCATCCAGCACTGTAACTATCGCATGGGCTGGAAGCCATGGAGCCATGGAGGTGGATGATACGTGGAAAAACATTTCATATTTGGTCATACTGAAATTCACAGAAGATAATCTAGCCTGGAAGTAATGGCAGGAAAACCTCAGGACTGAGTCATTGTTTGAGAGAAAGAACAAACTTCTCCATTGAGCTGAGGTGAAAGAAGGGATTCAGACATGGTTGCAACCTGTTGATTCAAAGTCAATTAGGAGTCAGGGAACTGATGATTCAGATCACTGAGTTGAATGGGAGCTGTGGGGTTTTGCTGGGAGGTAAAACCAGCATTTTCCTTAGTTCCTCGCAGCGTCTCCCTGTCCGAAGGGCATTATTTTGATCTGGATTGGATATTTGACCATTAGAACAGTGAAGTTTCAGAATACCCTCTAGGGTAGTGAGGGGAAAAAAAATTACTTGCAGCTTTTAAGATGAAGTTCATTAATTTTGGAGGACATTGTATGGCAGGATTGCTGAAGATAATGGATGACAGGACTAAATGACCCCCAAAATTGCTTCTAGTCTTACATCCAATACCTGTGTTTAATTCATGCTGGGACACGGCTGATCTTTGGCAGGTCTGTGCAACAAGAACCTTGAAGAGGAGCAGAAGGTACCTGTTGCACATCTGAATGCTACAGCAGAAGCCACAGCACTAGTGGCTATTTATTCTTGCTACACGTTATAAACACATCAGTTGTATCTTAGCACTTTGTTGAAAGCTTGCAGAGGGATCTGGCAGTATAAACATCAATATCTCACTGGCATCCATGACTTTCTGGAAGTTGCCTTCACCTGCCATGAGACCTGTCAGCCTTGTGCCCCAGTTGGTGCCCTGTTCAATGAGTCGTTCAGGATGCTGGCACATGTCACCTGTCACTGGCATCTGCTGTTGAAGGTTACTGCTCCTCTAATTATTTTGCCTGCTGAATGGCAAGTTCTTTAATGTTTGCTGGTATTAGCTTGACAACCAAGAACACAATTGAGCTCTTCAAGCAATATGGTAGATGCGCTTTTTCGGGAAAGGCATGATAGAAGGTTTAGTTGATCTTAATTGGCTTTTGTCAAACACGAGAGGCTCTTATCCGTTCCTAGGCTCACAACGAGTATTTTTCAGGGTGCCTGTCCATTAGCCTGTGTGACAGGCCAGGAGCCAGTGAAGGGTGGCAGGCTGGATAATGTGATTTTAAATGAGGCAGAATTTTGTCTCTTAGCTAGTTCCATATGTATTGGATTGGATTTATCAGCATCATATGCTGACAGTTGCTCATGGTGTTCAGTGCTGAGGTTTGATGGCTGGCCTGATTAACCAGTTACAGTAATAGTAACCTGTATGTACTTTGGATCTCAAGCCAGCTCCGATCAGTTGATAGAGCACAACTTTATTTTGCATCCCAGCTTAGACAAAGAGCTTGCACACCCCAGTAAGTTAAAGTGGTACAGAAAAGCTACCACTTACCACCTTGCTCCAGGGCCGTGGCATGCGCGTGTGTTATCACAGAGCACTCCTCTGCTTATCCCTCTTTCACGCAGGCTAAGCAATCTCAATTGCCTTGCATTTCCTAAGACATTCTGCAGGGTAACAGAGTTTTCAGTCTGTCAAAGCCCTAAATTCCCATTTGCACATGCACCTCGCACGGCAACTGCTCCAAACCCTTCCTGACTGATTGTCTTGGAATCGAATCTAATTATGGAGAGGAGCCCTGCTCTCCCACTGACAAGTGTCTTTGGATGGATGACTTCTGTGGAGAGGGAAAGAAGCATCTCGCAGTTTCTTTGCAGCAGATTGTAGAGGTTAGATTGGACCTTTCTGTGTTTCCTTTCTGCTAATGGCACAGTTCCAGCACTGGGAGCCGGCTCCTAAAATGGGCAGAGGAATGGGTAATCCACATGTTATGCATGTAAAGCCAAAGACCTTGGCTTGCTTTGGCAGAAGGCTCCTCTCATGTTTCCATAGGAACATAAGGGAATCAAAAGATTTTCAGCACATAGCTTGAAGTTCAATCTCACAGTTACTGAGAGAAAACATCTGCTGCCAGTACCCAGGTAGAGTTGAAGATCTAAACTTTAAGCTCTGAGATATGAAATACAGATGTTACAAAATCATGTTGGCTCCTCCTGGATAGTCGGCGATCCCGTAAGAAACAAGGGCTTATAGCAGCATGTCCACCACACCAGTGAGTTTTGCTGATAGAGCGCTGTGACACAATGACATTTGCTTGAAATGTCAGGACCTTGTAGCGTGAGGAGGTGACAGCACATCATCCTGCAAATGGCTACTGGGGCATGGTGGGTTTCATCTAGAAGATGAACCATTAAATGATTGCATTGGACATGTACCTCTACTTAGGAAAAAAAAAGGGGGGGGGGAACCCTTTTAAGCAAAAAAAAAAAAAAAAAAAGGTACTAAAGGAATCCAAATTTGGAGCTATCTTGTCTAGCTGGATGCTGAATGACTGAGTGATAAAATGGCAGATGAAAATCAATGTCAATAAGTACAGAAGAATTCACAGGGGAAGGAGTAAGCCCAACTACCCATATGCAATGACAAACTGTAAAATAGCTCATGGTAAAAAAGATTTCGGAATTCCTGTGAAAAGTTTTCTGCAAAGATCAGCTGTGTGCTCTGCAGTGGTCAGGGGGGGAGCTAGAAGACAGCAAAGGATTAGGAAAGGCATAGAGAGAACAGAAAACAATGTTCTGTCCTCAAAAAGACCACACTTTTTCAGGCTGTAGCTAACGAAATGGTGAAAATTATGAGCACAGGATGCCTGGAAGGACAAAACTAGGTGTTCAGGGAGGTTTCTAGCCCAGCTGATGGTGGCATCTAAGCACAGGTCCAGGTGCAACCTCTTCAGAAAGTCCCCTAAATGTTGATGACTAGAATCCGGAGTGTTAGCAGGTAAAGACCACTCTGTCATCGCCCCTTTCCCTGTGTGTCTTTTCTGGCCCCAGGCCACAGTAAGAGACAAGATATTTTGTTCAATCAGCCTCTGGTCTTCTCTGAAATAGCCCTTATGTTATCATTTGACAATAAAAATGTTAATGGGTTGCAGAGGGTTGAATTTCTTCTTTTAATTCTGTTGAATTAGTGAACACTTAGTGAACAACTGAGATTTTGTTTACACATTCAGCAGGACACAGTGAAGGAAGCAATCTGTCCCCAAATTAATTACTTCATTCTCATTGTTTTTATGGTGCTAAATGAACAAGATGCCCCCTCCCCCAGCACGTCCCTTCTGAAACCTTCTTCCTATTGTGTCAGACTTGTCACTGCAATCTCTCTTAATTGCAAGCTCCTTGGTAATTTCTCTGCCACAACATTTTTTCTGAGGAGAACCACTGGTGAGTACTCAGATGAAAACAAATGCTCTGACAAGCTGGAGTTTTAATTTTTCTTTAGATTGCTTGTAGAAGAGGATCATTATTAGCAGATGATAATTAGAAAGTGGTAACACTTTAATTTGCAAGGATATATTGAAATTCATTAGCATCTGAAAGGTTTGCTGTGCTCTGTGGCAAATGAATTGTAAGTACCAGACTGGTTCCTAACAGCGATGATAAATACCCTGACCAAACAACTGCCACCACTGTTCCATCCGTTGATCTACCCGTCCTGTATTTGTACAGCCTACCTTTATCAGAGCAGCCAAAGACAGGGGAAGGATGAAATTCCTGGGTTGGGTTTTATTCCTCCTAAAATATTCCCCAAGCTGATCATCTAAAGGGAGTTCTCTCTCCTTCCATGGAGAGAGACAAGAACCTTTGACCAGAAGGTACTTCAGAGAAATGTGTCGACAGAACAAGGGATGATGGCTTTAAACTGCAAGAGGATAGAATTAGATTGGATATAAGGAAGAATTTTTTTTTTTGCAATAAGGGTGGTGAGACACAGGCATAGGTTGCCCAGAGAAGCTGTGGATGCCCCATCATTGGAAGTGTTCCAGGTCAGGTTGGACGGGGCTGGGAGCAGCCTGATCCAGTGAAAGATGTCCCTGCCCATGGCAGGGAGGTTGGACGAGATGATCTTTGAAGGTCTCTTCCAACCCAAAGCATCCCATGGTTCTATGATTCTATGAAATTATCCACTCTGAACTCATGGGAGTTGAGGTGGGAACTGTGAGAGGTGATCAGAACTATGGGGAAAAGGCTGATGCTCAGAAAGTGGAGAACTATTCTGAATGGTGTTAGCTCATCCTTCAGGCTAGTGACTCCAGGAGGAGATGGGCACTCCCAGAAAGTGGTTCATCCCACCTTGGACATGTGTGCTGACATAGAACAAATCGTCTTCAGGGTACCACTTTATTTCTACTGAGAAGAGAGCCAAAAATATCTACTTAGACCAGATGCTTGACTGGTCCAAGAGGCTAAATGTAGGTGCAAAAGTATATGTTGACACTTCATAACCGATTCTCCAGTCTTTATGAATTGCTGATTTTCATCTGGCAGGAGTATATTCCCTCAGTATTTTCCAGCAAGCTGCAAATATCAGCTAATTAAAACATCACAAAAACGGAGGGAAGACCTTGTTTCCTTACAGTTCCTTACTTCAAACTAGTGCAAAGGTGTACTTAAAATACACAAGTCCTAATTTGCATGAAGTAATTATCTTCAGTCAAAAAATAGCTTTAGCCTTAAAGAGTAGAGTTCCCAAAGTGTGGTGATTCTTGAAGAACCGAACTTTCCAGGTCCTTCCCTGGCCAGCTGATATCTCTACAGCTACAGAGTAATTTTCTAATTTCCTCTGACCATTCACTTACGGGTGTTTATTCCCCTGCCAAGTCAGGGAAGCAGAGGGTAACCTGAGGACTACTGGGTGCTTGTACAGTAAATCCTTTTTATTTTGAACTATTCTGAAATACAATTGCACGGAAGGCGAGCATTTGCTGGATTTTTCTGCTGGGATGAACTGCCGTGAAGGTACAGACAATGCTGACATTACATTGTCAGTGTGAGTTTTCACTGTTAATCATTTATTGAGGTGAATGGGAAGTGAGTCACACCTGCCAAAGCTATTGTCTCAGCAGGCTTTGCAAACTCAGACTGGAACCAGATCAGGGAACGCTGTTCATGAACTTTCCATTGGCAGTGTGGGCTTTCTAGATTTTTATTTTCTTGTTGCCATTTTGCTTCATGTCATTTCCTCTTTCACCCTCAATTTACTTCTATTTTGTGAAATTTCAGAGCTGTGAGGAATGAATGCATGCATTTTGCTGGGGTATGATTGAAGTGGAAGAACAGCCTCCTGAGAGCTTGAACTGCCAACAAGAAGGATTTCAGTGCTGAAAGCTTTGAACTCCAGAGCTCTGTTTCCTATAGCAAAGCAGAAACATAAGTCATCTAAACCTTGCAACATCCATCCACGTAGGGAAATTAATAATATTCCTCTTATCTTGTACCAGGGAGAATGGAGGTCCAACAAAAGTTGTGGGGTTGTTGTGTTTGGTGGTTTTTTTTTTCGTTTTTTTTTTTTTTTTTTTTTCTTCACTGGTTGAACATCAAAGTGGTGCAGAAAATTGGATTACAGATTTCTGGATTCCCTGATCTCATGACTCATCTGCTGGACTGCCTGAATCTCTCTGCCCAAGCCACTTATTTTTCTTTTCACTCAGGCCTCCCATTTCAGTGAGACAATTTCTACACTGCAACCTGAACACAGTTCCCTTTCTGTAGCTGGTCCCTTTCTGTATCTGTGCCTCTGGCAATACTTTACCCCAATATAATGGTCACCTCATGGGAGTCTGGAGTGCTTGGAAACCATGTTGGGCCCTTTGACTATTATGAGGGTAGCAGTTTGGTTTTCAGTGCTTTTTTTGGGGAAAAAAAAAAAAAAAAGACACCAACGTATATTTTTCTGCATCCTCCCAGGAAACAACTACCTGACATGTAACAAAACAAACAAACAAAAAAATCACAACTAGAGCTCACACAAAAGATCACTAAATCAGTTTGGGTTCCTGGATTCAGTAACAATAATGTCATTGTATGCCAAGGAAAATAACTTCCTGAGAAGTCTAACCACGAAGAGAAACAACAGCTCAGCTGCCTTCATCTTGCCTGCTCTTTGTAAAATAATTTGTTAAAGGATCCCCAAGTTTTGCCAACAGGTTGCTTTACAAAGAGGTTGGGATAGGCTTGGAAATTGCCGTGGTGTGGAGGGAGGGACCTACCTCTCCCAGATGCAAGAAAAATAGGAAACCTGCAGCACCTTGATGCCGAAGCCAAGAACCTATAAATAATTCCTCACAATCTTAACAGCTGGGAGAGAAGACATACAACAGGCGAAAATGCCACATTTTTAAAAGCATTCCTGCATGGGCGTCCTTCTCGCTCCTCTTCACAAACACTGCAGAAAGTGTGTACACCAACAGTATCTTCCACCTCATCTCCATACCCTCCGTGTATTTTCCTCTGAGGAGCTGTGGAGCTGTGGACAGCTGGGAGGAGCGACATCCTCCATATGCAGAGCTTGTTACCTTGAGACTGCCAGACTGAAGTCTTGGCTACACGCAGGACTGCATACGTTTGGCTAAACCTGTTTTGAACAATTTAGTTCACAGTCATGAAGGCTGTGTGGTGCTTTCATTCTGATCTGACTGTGCTTTTATCACATTTAAGTAAGCTCATCAGGAACCAGGTAAAGTTAGGGCCACCAAGATGACGAGGGGACTGGAGCATCTCCCTGGTGAGGAAAGGCTGAAGGAGCTGGGGCTGTTCAGCCTGGAGGAGAGAAGGCTGAGAGGGGACCTCATCAATGCCTACAAATATCTCAAGGGTGAGTGCCAAGAGGGTGGGACCAGGCTCTTTCAGTGGTGCCCAGCAACAGGACAAGGGGCAACGGGCACAAACTGCAACACAGAAACTTCCATCTGAATGTGAGGAAGAAGAAGTTTGAGGGTGACAGAGCCCTGGGACAGGCTGCCCAGAGAGGCTGGGGGGTCTCCTGCTCTGGAGACATTCAAAGCCGCCTGGACGTGGCTCTGTGCAACCTGCTCTAGAAGAACTGCTTTAGCAGGGGTTGGGCTAGATGGTGTCCAGAGGTCCCTTCCAGCCCTGACCGTGCTGTGATTCTGTGAAGTCATGCTGAGTTAGACCATTCCCATATTAGCATCCACCCCCCATAGGGTTGAAGCTGGATGCCAAGATATATAACGTCAATGTATAAACCTCAGTTTAGGTATCTCTGATCTGTATGATGGTTTTGCTGTTATTTTATAGATACAGCAATGCTTATAGAGCTTTTTTATTTTTTTGATGGCAGAAAGCCTCAGTGAAACTGAACGTTAGTGAATCCAGTCCAGACTGGAAAGGACCAAACACTGTTACCTGGTAAGGAGGAGCAGTGGTTAAATGGGTATAAAATTGATGGGTGGATTTGTTCTATGGCCTTTTGGACATGTGCCCATCATTACACCCCTCTGGTTTGGCACTCTTCCCAGACACCTCAATAAGAAGAACCAGGACTGTCTGAGAGTGAGACACAGCCACTTATTTCCAGAGGCAAGCCCTTAGGACGTGTTTGTGGGTTGGCTGGGGAAGGCTTGCAAAATCTGTGGACATTTTCTGAATTGGAGAGGAGAGCAGTCTCTAGCATGACTAAACAAGCCCCTTTCAAAAAGATCCCTTTAAAAAATCCTCTGCGGAAGAAGCAGTCTCACCCCTGGGATTTGTGAGGGTAGCATCAGTGCCTTTGCCTCCATCTCCACAGCGGGTATCATCAAACGGGAGGCACTGATCCCCAGTTCCAGCCAAGACCTCTGAATTCTTCACAATGTCTTTCACTGATGTGGTTGACTTGATTTTATAGATACGTCGGCTGTTGGTGTCGGAGAGGTAGATGGAGCCAGTGATTGGATCTGTGGTCAAGTAATACTTATGAGCTGGGCTGTGGCTGAAAAACAAGGGTATGACATTATTATTTTTTTTTTTTGGATGATTTGTTTTCTTAAGTTGACAGGCAATGCAAACACTTTAGAGAATAAAAACGCACAGACAGGCAGACCGGGAAAGTGAAGCAGTGCTGTATTTGACTGTATTAGCACACGGTGTGTTACAGCACAGCATCCTGAACTATATGTGTCACCAACCACTGTGCCTGGGGTGCTCTCTGGCATGGAGGGCAGATACCAAAGGGAAGTGCTCACTGACCTGAGCCAAAATCATGCCAGGAACTACTACAGGTTGAGTCCCAGTGCCTGAGTTTTCTAAATTTACTTAATACATATATATACATAGTCCTGAAAATGGTGTTAGTGCAGTGCCAGAAAGTGAAGCGAAAACATAGTACACTAGGGGCAGAAAACAAAACAAAACAAAACAAAACAAAACAAAAAAATTAAAAAATCTTTCCTCCCAAGAAAGACCCCAATACAAAACCCCCAATGCAGACCCCCATGTATAAAGCACTTAAAGATAAACTCTTCAAGATCACTGCATCAAGGCTTATCTGCTGCTCTTGCTGACTCCAGTAAAGGCTCTAGAATCCTGTCCTGCCCCCGTGGAGATTAGGGGAAGTCCTGCCATTGAATTCAGCTGGACCTCAGTGAAAAAAAACCAAAATGGTTCTTGGAGTGCCACATTTTGCCCTAAGTAAAACATGACCTAGAAGAAGGGCTGAGGAACATAAACATCAGTCCCCTATTACACCCCATTTACTCACTGCTTCCTTGAAAACAAGAAAGAATGGCTGAGAAAATGGGATAAACAGACAAAAAAACGTTTTTAGCTCCATGACCACAACACCAAAAGAGCCCAAGACTGAAGAAGTGAATAAACCAGCACCCACCTTATGGAAAGCATTCAATAAGACTGGCCAGAATGAGTTTAGATGCAATTAAAAAAATTGTCTTTCAAGGATTCTATCTATAGTTTAATATAGCTACTAAACTTATTAGCTTCTTTTATTAAAATCGTTTGCTACTGGTGTGTGTTAGGCTGCATCTCTTCTAAGCCTGCAACCAACAGATTAAAATTGTAACACCTGCTGCCTGAACACAGGTCTCCTTCCTGCTAAGAAAGGCTAAGTAGTGATTAGAACAAGTATAAAAAAGTCTTTACTTTTCTCCGGAACACCTTCAGAAGAATTCATAATAAACATATAGGCCGTAGTTCACAATTTTGCACTTAGTGGAATTGTTCCAGGAGAAGCTGGTTAGAAATGTGTTGATCACAGTTGACGCTATCCCTCATACTAAGAAAAATCCTCTCCTTTTCAGCCTCTATGTTAGGAAAATTAACCCTTTTCAGACATATAAAACTACTGAATTATTCTCTGCTTAAAAAAGCTGTAAGGTGGTTCTTCATTTGAATTACTTAATACTTTCGGGGGAAAAAAACGACTGAGCCTTTCTGATTTATTCTGGAATATCCCTTGTGATTTATCCTATTAAAGTCTGAACAGATTCCATCTCCACAAATGACACTGATTCTTGCTAAATAAAATGCTCTGACCTTCCAAGACAGCTCCAGCCTGACAGTTCAGTCTCCATCTGTATTCCTTTCCAATGACAGCAGGCTGGTGGGGTATTATTTCATTTACCTGCACGTCACTCACACTAAGGAAGTGGCTTCAACCCTGGTGGAAGAAGTTCCCTGTGGGAATCCATCATCCATTTTGATCGGGGCCTTGCATTTTCCACTGACTGTCCTAACAAAGCCCAGCTGAATGTCAGTCAGCTTTTGAGCTGTTCATAATCTCTATTTTGCATGAGAGGTGGACAAGAGGAAGGCATTTTTAATGGCACTTTGCAATTCCTTAGCATCTTTGCCTGGCCAGCACAGATAGCTTTCCCCGAGTCTTACAGCAGGCCACTCGCAGATGGGCAAAGGCACATGACTTAACCAAAGATGGAGAAAAATGGTGGCAGAACTGCAAGTTCCTGCTCCCCTCTCCCAGCACTATCATTGTAATTCATCTTTGTATTTCATAGCCTCACTCTGCTGCATTTTATTATTGATCACAAAGAAAAGAGAGATCTTAAAACTATTTTCGAATCCCAGCTCCTGTGTAGAATGGACACCGAAACACATGCTGGCTACTTATACCCACGGATCAGAGAACCAGGTAAAAGCAAAACATTCATCCAGCAGAAAAACTGAATGGTGCTTCCCACCCAAATTTACTGACTAAGTGAAAAACTGTAATATTAAGGTAATACTTTGAGTAGCTGCTGGTAACCCAAGTTTATTTTTATTAATGAGGTCCTGAATATAGATGCTGCAAAAAACCAGGGGTGAGTTCAAAGCTCATAATCATCAAAAAATTAGCTCTGAGTGGTTAAACTTTTAATCCTCTGCATAGCTGGCTGCCACAGAGGCACACACCCCCATACTAGCAAATGTGCTTTGGAAGAGGTAGAGGTAGAAATTTATGTTGGTTAAACTACCCATAGGACAGCACACTTAAAATCGTGGTTCACTTGGGTCTGGATTTCACCTGGTGAGCTGATAGTGAAACTCCTAAGTCATACAGTTACCTTTCTAAATCTAATGTGACTAATGATATTGGCATCTCCATCATCTTTTCAGAAAAGAACATCTTTTCTGCTGCCTAGCTCTGTGAGTGGTAGGAAGTGCTGGTTCATTTTTATTGGCTAGACTTTACTTTTGCAAGCATGGTTTATCATGGTCTCCTACACCTTGCTCCGTGCACAGGGTGGAAGCCCCCTGGGATGGCTTAGGCGATGGAGTATTTAACCTGGGATGCTCTGGACCAGGGAAGGTAAAACACAAACTGTTGAAAATAGTTGAGCTGGAATTTACTCTCCTCTGCCAATGGTTTTCAGCATTAAATTGGGAAGTTATCATGCTCTGTCCCTGCATGAATTTGATAGCGTTATACACTGGAGCTTTTGGTTAACACTTTGAGATCCTTCAGGAGGAGAGAAGCTCAATAAACCTATGTTGGTAATGTGATAGTTCCCAAAAAGCTTCCCTTCATCCGTGATAATGCATGAGCACTGGAACCAGGAACTCTGGGGCTTTGCTTTTTATTTAAAGTCACAATCAGCAGGCAAATCCAAGTGGTAAACTGGACTGAACTGAACAACAACTGAAATAAATCTTGCCTGGGGCGAAGCAGACAAAATTTTCTTTTTCCTTTCATCCTCTCTCATTGCTCAGTTAGATAACAGACCAAAACAACAGGCAGTACTTTTTACTACTCAGAAGACTTAATCAGTTACAGTATTTGTAGTCTTCGAATATTTATTCCCCATACTGACACTGCTACCACTAGAAAAGGGCTGTGGGTGAAGAGCTCATTTCTCATTCAGAGTGTTCCTTTAGCTTTTAAAGTTTTTTAGAAGAAACCCTAAGCATTGCATTGATGTTTTAAGCCCCTGAAGCAGCAAAATAGTTGCAGGGCTGGGGGGGGGGGGCTGCTCCCTGGCCAAGAACACTTTAATGGGCATGATGGTGTAGTCACTGGGGATGAGGACAGCTCCATGAGCAGAAGTTCTGCAAGCCAAAGAGAAATGGAGGTGACATTGCTTCCTTGTATGCTTGTGATACAGTGATGTACTGGGGAAGCACAAGGAAATCTTCCAAGCCTACAGTGATCCCAGTTGTTTGGGCATGCATCTAGTCTCTCTCATACATCTGCCTTGTCCCTTTCCTTTTTTCTTTCTCATTACTGGGACAGGGTCGTGCCAGCACCATTTGGGGAGCTCTGCTGGTTTGTTACAAGATTCAAACTCCATTTCAAAGTGCCTATGCTTTATGTGACTCCTCACACGCAGGCACAAGGAAGGAAAGTGATACAAAGCTGGGTGAAGAGGCAGACATGTGACACTTGTGGGCCACTTCTGTTGTACTGTAACAGACACACAGGCTTTAAGCAGAGGTTGATATTATCCCCCTTTGGGCCCAGAGCCCGTGTTTTGGAGGAGTCTGAGGAAGGAACCTCCTGTTCCAGAGTGGGAAACCAGTCTCTAAGGAATAAAGATGAGAACAGGGAGATGGTCCCTGGTTTCAGCAGGTTACCTAGAACATGTCAGCACATGTGCAGACTGCACCTTTCTTCCAGCTTCTGTTCGATGCCAGGGGATTCACTACAAGGTGGAGGCTTACAGCTGAACTGGCTGCCTCAACTCCCTTTATAGGCAGCACAGAGAAATGGCATCTTTTGGGGTATCATTTGTCTGACTAACTTTCAACATTTATCTTACAAGATGAACTGCATCTTAGTTTCTCAAATGCAAGGACATCTACACCTCCTCTGAAGGACGACTGCTGTGAAAGGTAACAGTATGGCTCTGGCTTCCTCTGTGGTCAACAGACAAGAGCAGTCACACCACCCGTAACAGCGGATCTGAATAAACCCCTGGGGCTTCTTTGGATCTGATGTCTCTGTTTAAGGACATGAAACCACCTCCATAAAACTTTCTGTCCTAGCTGCCCTCTTTCTCCCTGAGCCTTGCTGGCCACATGCATTTGCTGGTAACTAAAGAAATACCAAATTCCTGCAGCCAAGCATTTTTGTTCGGCAGGGCTATGTTTCCATGGCTCCATGCTAAGCACCCTGCAGCTCACAAACAGAGGATTTTATTGTAGCTTGTGTGAGGTACTGGTCTTTTTTTCCCTAGGTGACATTCAATAGATTAATACATAAGGAGGCCACACAGTGCAGTGAGCTGAATTTACACTTGGCCTTTTAGTGTTTTCAGTTTGTGTGTGATGCCCAAAGCTCTTCTAGTGTCACAGGCTGGATAATAAAACTTCATAGCAATGCCATAAGCCAACCCAGGGACTGCAAAGGACTTCTGATTCAATCCTAGGGCAGTTTTCTGAGATACTTCTCTTTGCCACTAATTGTAGATTTGTCTCTCTAAGGTATGAATGGAAACAAGAAAGGAAGAATATATTTAAATGTGGTCACTTTTTGCGCATTTGCAAGACAGAAATGCCTCACCACGCTCCATGTTCCTGCAGAGAAAAAATAATGCTAATTAACTGCAAATTATTATTGCCATGCTTGGAAGAAGTCATTAGCTTCTATAAGCCCATCAAGATAAGTCCATACACAGACACACCGGAGTAATTTCCTATCAATCTATTACTGAATGACAGATGGGTGTAAACCTGGGAGGCATCACAATTTGGTGATGCTTTCTGGCTTAGCTAACATCCCCCGTGGTGACACACAACCATTTTGGCTGTTGCAGCATTAGACCTTGGCTACCTGTGCTGTGCTGTAGCTTCTTAGTTGGTAGCTGCAGAACCTCTGGAGATCAAGCTCACCACTGGCTACATGGCAGGGAGGAATCCTTTCCCCTGAAGTGAGGAAACATTTGTATGTGGATTGCAGCTTTTCCAAACCACCTTTGCAACTGCTGCCTGTCAATGGTGTCAAGCTTAGGACCTGCTGGAGCTCAAAGCACCGTAACATTAGTTACGACTACGCCCACTCATTTCCCCACGGCTCAGGAATGAAGAGTCTTTCTAACAAGGAGGATTACAGAAAATGACACAGAACAGATGCTAACTCATACATGTGACTCCTTTAACGTAGTTGCAGATGGGAGTATTTGATCCAGAGCTCCTCACCTTCCCCCCTCACCTGCCCCCCTTTGGACTGCACTGACGCAGGCATGTCTTGGCATTCTTTCATTTAATTTCTTAGTATTTAGGAATTGCCTAAAAGCTGAAGCCCTGCCAACATTGTAAGACTCTGGTGGCATTTGCAGCATTTGCGGCCAGTCCATATATCTTCACTCATTTATTGCCTTCATATATAAAAGCTCTTCTTGTAACAGGTATTCAGCTGCTGCCCTTCACTGTCAAAGCAGGTGCACTTTAGTGGCTGTGTATTTCTAGGGGATTAAGGATACAACCTGGCTGTTGCAAAGAGAAACGAGTTTTTCTATTGCTTTCAAATGATGTGAAAGAGGAGCTGTGGGGCTGGAACTCAGCCTGATGAAGACAGTCAGTGTAGAGGCCTTGTGCATCAACCTCCCAGCCCTGCTAATAGATGCTCTGGGCCAGTCCGTTATGCCGTGGAAGCTCAGCCCTTCATTAGAGTTCTGGTGATAAGACAAAAAAACGGTTTCTACTCCATTGCATCTCCAGGCATGCAGCTAAACCAAACATTTCTGGTTTTGCACAGCCTCTATGAAGTCAAAGAAACAATAAATAAAATGCATGTAGCAAGAAAAATCTCGAATTCCAAATGCAAAAAGAAAACCAACCAACCAAAAAAAAAAAAAAATCCCAACTCCACAGTCTAAGCTTCTAATTTAGAAAGCAACAGGGGAGAAGGATGGGAAACTTGTCAGAGCCAGAGAAGTTCTTGCAAACACAGACAGTGACAGGAGGTTGACATCTTCCTGAATGCAACTGATTGGATCAAACCCACTGAAACTCCAGTGAACCCAAGTGACAAATATTCTTAGTGACAAAGCTCCAATTTAGGAGTCTCTCTTTCATCTTGTTTTCTTGTCATTACTCTTTCTCTTCTTTATTGCATTTCCTGGCTAAGGTTCTGAGTTCACTACCTCCTATCTGAGCCTGGCATACTTTCTCACATGCGGAGGGTCTCTATGAAGTGCTCAGACTGACAAAAAGTTACAAAACCTTACTTCCCTAGGTGGGTGATGCTGGGGTACATCTGTCCCTTTGTTATGCCTATTAAACTCCCCAGCGCTCAAAAGGAAGACATTTCACCATATGAGAAATATTTTTCCACCCTAGCTATTCCAGTGATCTGTATCCCAACGTTCCCATTTTACTTTCTTGGTTAATTCTCCCCCCTTTTTCCTTCCACCCTCCTCCTCTTGTTACCCTGCTTCCCGTGTCTGTACCTCCCCTGTCTACAGCTATAACAGCTCATGCAGAAGTCTGCGCGACTCTGCTCTGTGATTAATGGCTCCCAGTTCTGATGACTGATTGCCTACGCCAGTTTTAATCACGCCAGCTTCATTTGCTATTGAATCATCTGGAAATGGCACTTGTGGCTCACTGTGTAACAACATGCAACAAGACAGGGAGCAGCATAAGAATTCTCCACTGGTTGGCTTACCTATGTCTGAAATCTTTATTTCTGACAGAAGACAGGAAAGCAGGGAATAGAAGAAAGAATGAGGTGTTAGCAGCTCAGTTCGATGCATTATTAGCAGATTGAAAACTTGACAGTAACTGTATCATACAATGCAATAATAAATAAAGACTTAGCTGGAATGACACTGATATATCTTATATTGGATATTACTTGGCGGTGAGCTCACTTATGTACCGCTGCATATCCCAAAGGAAGTGTGATCTCACCTGCTTGGAGTTATCCACTTATGCAAGAGATAGGACCAGGCAGACTTTATAATTCAGAGTAGTACTGAGCTAAATATATGTAGATGCAGATATCTTTACAGGTTTTTTCACTCTCAGTCAAAGCGATACCTGGTGATTTGCAAAGGTAACTTACCAGTTGCACAGTTATGGGTGGCAATTCATTGCCGTAACCTCGTGAACTCTAGCCCCGAGGACTGAAATTACTCTGAGCTGGACATTTTTCATGGATCTAGTTACACACCCAGCTGCAGTTATCTGCGTCCCACAAGGCATTTGCTTTCCTCTCCGCAACAGAACACTACACTCAAAAGACACCCCCTCTAAACAAAACCCAAAAGCCAAATAGTGAGGGCGTTAATCTCCAAGGAGATGCTGATTTCAGAAGACACAAGCAAACTCCATTTAGTCTAAAAGCAATGGCTTTCCTCCATAGCTTTTAGTCAGCCGGCATCTGAACCCACTTACTTTATAGCACACCAGAGTGAAGAAATGTTTATTAGATCCAGTAACCTAAGTGTTTGCACAGATGAAGCAGCAATCGTTCCAGCAGATTTAACTCTGGAATAAATTTAACTCTGTGGCTCTGCACAAAAGCCAGCAAGGCCACTCTGTCAAGGGTTCCAATTTTCTCTTTTCCAATGAGGAAATACTCTGCAAAACCTCCACCAGGTCTGGTATTTCCACTGACAATGAAACAGGGATTGGGTTTTCAAAATTGTACTTCTGGGAATGAGATATTAATCCCACTCAGTTGCAATGGGATTTGGGCCTCAAATCACCTAGGCTCTTCTGAAAATCTCACCTTTGGTCATTAAAATAACTTTCTGGCACTGGAAGAGCATTACATGCTTTAACATGGACCAGGTCTGAAGAGTTATTCCAGCTTCCCACCTTACAAACATGACAGATGTTATGTTCCTGAATATCACGTAACAGAATAGAAAGAATCGGGTTTTTGCTTATTTACTCAAAAGGTACCCCAACCCTCTGAGATGTGACTGTGAACATCTCATGGTGGGCTTCCGAATTCAATGACTCCTCCTGATTTCCTTGCTGCCCTGTGAGCATACCAAGACAACTATTCTGTAAGTGCCAGCCTTGTGATGCCTGTCTGGAATTTTTTTTCTCATACGCCATGATCTACGACGATGGTTCTGCGTGCCGTATGAGACCTTCAGCAAGGTCTAATGACTGTGGTGTGTCTGTTAAATGAGGAACTAATGGGATCTTCCACCAATTTTCCTGCAGATCAGCTCTTTCATTTGTACCCGTGGCCTTGTGGAGCAAATAGAAATACAGAGCAATGCCAGATGCGCTAGGAAGCTGTCTAGTAAGCTTCCACATGGCAGTTCTTGCAGAAAAGGAGCCTTACTTTTGTCCTCAGCAGCCAGGACGTTAAATCTAAGTAGAGCAGGAAGGTTCTTACTTTCTGGCAGATTCTCATTTTCAGGCCAGATCTTGAGAGTTAAATGGGAATGTGAACCTTCCTGCCATGCTAACCTGACACTGACCTCCCAGGACCATAGATCAGGCCCTTCAAGCAGAGAAGACTCATTCAGAAACACTCAGTTAACACTACTGACTGCTCTGGAGTGAGTCTTGTCTGGCCACAACGAGTCCAGAAGCAGGCCCTGCTGCTTTGAAGTGGGTAATTATATTTGCTGTGGAAATTTTAGATAGGAAAAATATCCCCAGTGAGGTCAATTTAAAATTTTGGTTCAGTCACAATCTATTTCATTTTCTCAGAACTTGTGACAAATCTATACTTCTCCCTCTCCTTCCTTGCTTTTCATATATGTTCCTTCTCCATCCTCCCTGTTCCTCCTAATAAAAGGAAACACTTCACTCACTTTCAGATGATCCACCTGTATGTCCACCCTGAAACTACTGATCGGTTGGGAACTGAGGGGGGCTGATACATTTGTCCCTCAAAAAACAGCTAGAAACCCCCAGTCTGTGGCTGCCTAGACTGATCATCCTGTCTTAACTATGAATGATCATCTGTCCTTATTAATCTCTACATATCATCATCAGTGCTGTGTCCTTCAAGTTTAGGTTATCTCAGAGGCTGATAGTTAAGAATTCCCACTGGTCTCTAACTACACGAAAAGGCAGACATCAACACAGTTTGATTTAGCAGCACAGAAATGTGTCAATATTTCTAGTGTGTGATTCAACTCTGGAAGAACTTGTTAAGCCTGGGTTTCTCTGGTGTAAATCAAAGTCAGCAGAGTTGCAGAAGAGGCAAATCTGGACAGCTTTTTTTCTGTTTTGCTGTGAGGTTTTTTTTTTAAGAGCTTTTCTCATTTTCTTTTTGGGCACTGAAGATTTCTGCAGAACTTAAGGGCATAATTATAATGGCCACATTCAGCACAGTGTACCTCAACTCCAGTATGTTGGTGACATTGCCAGAGGGAAAGATCCTTCGGATGTAGTTGAAATCTCCAACATAAAGACTTCCATCAGACCCACACGTTAGGGCAACAGGAGCCAGAAGTTTGTTCCCATCTGCAAGACCATTGCAGCTTGGACAAGAAATGCTACGTCTGCGACCGTTGCCCATAATGCTTCCAATTACTGGTGGCTGCTGGGAAATAAACTGGTTTTCCCCGTTGCCTTTATGCAAGATGCCTACAGAGAGAAAAGAGTAATGAGGAAATTAAAAGAGAGGCAGGGAAACTGAGACCAAAGGGAGCACAAACTGGCACTGCTGCATGCCAGCTGGGGAATTTGTCAAGTAGCAGGGAGGTTTATCATCTCTCATAGTATTGCTTTGTGTTGGTTTCAAATGAGGAGCCCCTTACCTGAAATAAGTACTTTTTATAGACCCGTTACATTTCCTGCAGAATAAAAATATGCAGGGAGAACAAGACTGTCCATACCTTTGAATGAAATATACTTTTCAGGGTCTCATGAAATTTCACCTGCCCTTTCTGCCCCTCCTTGCCCTACAATGTGCAGCCTACCAGGTAAAAAATGACATTACGTAGATCAGGATAAGACAAGGGACAGAAAGACCACGGTGCATTCTCTAGATAAATGTTTAATCTGCAAAGCTTTAGAGGAGCTCTGTTCCCTGTAAGTGTGGTGTTTTCAGCAGTGATGTGGGCTGAATTAGATGTTTGCTCCGATACCACTGCTATCATCCAGAGGGACACAGTGCTTCCATCTTTTGAACATGTTCTGATCAGCTTTCAAGCCTTCCTGCTGTAGTCTTGAGCAGCATTCATGGGCTCTGGCACCTTCCATTTTCCCTCACGACCCATGAAGCCTCTCGTTTCTGCAAGTACATTTGCACACTGGAGGACAAGTCTGAGTCAATTTATGCTCAGTGGTAGGTCCAGCCTGAATAGGCTCCCCTTTGTTATTTTAGGAAAATTTTCCTTGTTAATAACCTTCCGTCAAGACACTACAAATTTAGACATGCTGACATTCAACTGGTTCATGATGGCCAGTTTCTTCTGCATTTATACACACCAAATTGCTTCTAAATGTAGGTTACTAGAAACCATTTGTTAGTAAAATACATGAGGGAGTACACGTGTTGGTCAGGTTTCTTTCCTTTTCTTGAATTCGTAGGATTAAGAAGCAACTGTGCCATGCAGCACTGTGCTACTCCTGTTAGACGTTACAGACAACCTACCACTTTGTATGTTGAGGGCATGGTGTTTGTCCAGGGACCATCCTCCAAGTTTGGAAGCATCAATTTCATAACCCTGAAGCACAGCTGTCCTCTTCTCCCACAGGATCAAGTCAGGACAGGATTCATACTCATAACCTACTGAAACTATGAACAAGAGAAAAACAAAAGACCCTCCAGGTCAGTAACAGAGAAATGCACAGCCGGCACACACAGAGTTTCAACTGAGCAGGGGTAAGAGCATTTCTACAGGCAACTGCCAATTTCGTTTAAAATGCCGTCATCATAATGCAAAGTCCTAATATTTTTCTCTTTAAAGGCCGCCCTGCATTTAAAAAGGTCAATGCAGTTGTAGACGTTGAGCAAATGTGCTAAATATTTAAAAAACACTATTTTAAAGACATATTTTAAAACAATGGGTATTTCAGAGTGTAAACCACTGCTGGACTCCTAAATGGGAACACTTTACTCCTATCTACTATCTGATCAACGACCGCATGTCAGGAACTTGCTAAAAATTGTGGTCTTTCTTGGAAGGTGAAGCCTCACCCTAATGAGGCGTGGGGGAGCGAGTCCCTCAGAGACAGCAGTCAGACCAGGTTGACTCGTGGTCATTGTTCATGTTGAAAGGGTTTGCTCGCCATGATGTCTAATCAGCCTTTCAGGAATAACTCTGCTGAACACACTGGAGTTGCTTAAGAGTAAAATGATGTCAGAAGAAGGAAAATCATGTTTTTGACAGAATGATGACTCCTTTATGATTTTCTCAGAAGAAGCAGGAACGACCACTTTCATTGGCCTGCTTTTCTTCTGCCCTACACAATCTTTTTAGCTCTAACAGCTGAAGCAGAGCAGAATTGCAAGTTCTACACAAAAGAAAAGCAATTACGTAGCTCAGTTTTTTGCTAGATAAAAATAAAGGCCTGATGTTACAAGGTTCCCAGCCTCCTTGAAAGCGCTGGGCAAACTCAGGATCCCCCATCAAACAGAGTCTTTTGCAGAATCAGAGAGTATCAGAGGAAGATGTAATTTAGGAAATGAAGGCTTGATATTTTCCACTGTTCCAGAGGTGTGAATCATTGAAAGCCTGAATGCTGATGTCCTCAGACCTGCTTGAGTACTCTGGGCCTACAGAGCTGCATCATGGAGCACTCCAGGACCCACTCCTGATCTAGCACCTCAAAGAGCATAGTCTTTCAGCATACGCTACCAGGACATGTTTCTCAGCATGAACTCCAAACTGGGTAAGGCTCAGCAGGTTGTATCATCCAGCCTGCTCAAGGCAGCTGAGACTGAGAGGAAGGCACCCATTCTTCCTGCAAGAAAACAAGGCACACTACAGCCCTGAGACTTATCTTCACTTGGGCTGTGAGGCATCAGTGAACCACCACGCTGTCAACAAGAACTCCATTTGCTAATTTGGGATCTCTCCCATTTTGCTGATACCATTTCCTTGGCAGCCTGAAAGGTCTAGTCTAGACTCTGTCGAAGAGCTGTAACTGAATGTCCTCTGGTTGTGACAGGTGGGAAGCAGTCCCCGTGGAGCTGCATCAACTCTGCTCGCTCAGAGCACCCCTTCCCCTCCAGCACCATCACACAGGGCTCGCTGGGTGAGGTCTGATCCCTGCGTACACGCACAGCACAGGTTCCTGCCCCACCACAGACTTCAGCTTCTGCCCCTGCAGGGTGGGTGGCATGGGCCACAATGCTTGGCACTGGGGATGTGGCATGCTGCCTATCCTTATCCTCCACCTTGCAGCTTCTGGCAGTCTTTTGCAGATGTAAATGAAGGCACAAGATGCAAGAGAGAAGACCATCATGCCCCAGTTTGGGACGGTGTTCTTGAATGGGTAGGTAGCAAAGGGGAAACTAAGGTTAGAGCAATCCAGAAGATCAGGCATGAGGAGGAGTGGCTATCGGGGCTCAGTCCGAGGGATTCCTTTCAAAGCAGTGCTGACAGCTTTGGGGCTATAGGTGAGAGGCAGCCAAACATCTCTAGTCCCAGTTCGTTCCTTCTGTATGAATGCGATGGTAGTAGCTCAGGATGGGTGTGCTGGGCCAGGAGCCGGAGAGCAGAGAAGTATTCCCTGTTGGGGGAACGAGCGTTCTCCGAACAGCCGGGCCCGATCCTCTCCAAGGAAACAGTAGTGAACAAGTAGGGGCCGTTTTATGTGCTAGCAGTTGGACTGTACCGACCCAGGACAAAGTCTGTGCATTGCTGTTTAGCTGCTTCTAAAAGGAGACAGAAGCCCCGGGGCCACTTACCAAAGGCTTCTGAGAGCCCATACACCTTCTGGCTGTAGACGTCTGTCTTATCCCAGATGAAATAATAGGACAGGTCTGGAGCTGCTGCAAACCACTTTCTGAAGAGGCGTCCCTCGACAGCCACCATGAGGTGGACTTTCATGAGGTTGAAGGGAATGGTGGGGTGGGTCATGCTGATCCTCAGGACTGATTTGTAGCCAGCTGTGCGACTGCTCAGGTAACTCACTTTTATTTTACTACCGGAAACGTTAATCTCCTCCTGTAGAGCCTGTGGAAAAGCAATCCAGGAGGTGTTAAATCAGCAGCGAGCAGACAGGAAAAGGCAGTGAAGCTGTAATTTTTCAAACACACCTTTATAAAAGCTCTGGTAGACACGTCTAAAAAAAGCATGTGTAGTAGGCATCAAGTATGAAATCATGTATGTAATTTACAGGGTTATTTGTGGAAGCCAAGGAATAACCCCTCTCTCTCCATCTCTGTTGTGCTGGAGAACAGGAGACCAAAGTATCACATTTAAGTCAGTGTTTACAGTGGGACTCTGTTAAAAGGAGTCCCAGGACCCATGGTGAAAGGAACTTGGGGACTGAGATTATTCCAGCCCACCAGTTCAGCTTCCACTTTCTGTGTTTTATCTTGGCAGGTTTCTATGGCTGCTATTTTTTGTCTCCTGGCTTCTTTTTCCCAGTAAAATATCAAACACTACTTGGCCTGTATCTTTACGGATGTTCTCCAGCTCAGTCATAACCTGCCATTCTCTCCCAGTGATCAGTAATTCCTGCTTCCACCCTCCCTTCTCTGACCTACCCATCTCTCCTTCCTTCAGACGGCTCCTCTTCTACCTCACCTCTGACCCTCTTTGCCTGATCTACCTCTAGCCTTTTTTTTTTCCCTGTGTCCGGGTCCTTTTTTTCTGACCTCACATCTGTTCCTACTTACCTTGGTCCTTGCTTAAAATTCCCTTCCCTCTGACCTATGTGGTGAAGCTCTTGGCCTGATCTACAACCATCAGTCACTTTCCCTTCCCTTGCATTCTTCCTTCCCTTCCTTTTCCAGATTCCTCTGTATTCTAGGTGAGTTGCTTCATTTTCTCCTCCAGCCATGAGTGTGGGTATTTCTGACTGACTGGACAATCACCTCACAGGTCTCCATTCCAGTACAAAATTTCACAAAAGACTGGAGAAACAGCAAGGGAAGTTTTATCTGCCCAATTTTGCTTTTAGAATAGAGAAGCCTTAGTAAAGATGGTATTTTCAGCTAATTTACCTGCTAAACTATAACCAGGTCTTTTTTTTTTTTTTTTTTTTTTTTTTTTTTAAAGTTGGAGAAATGCAGGGAAGTTTGCTTTCTGGAAAATGATAGAATGCATACACCCAACACCACACTAATTCTCCCATGCAAAATACTGATTAAAAAGGGCATTTCTTTCTTAAGCCTTAGGAGGAGAAAAATTTGTTGCCACTTTCCAAAAAAATTCACTCTGAGGTAAGCACCAACACAGATATTTTCAGCCCAAGCCAGCAACCTTTGGCAAAGTATGAAAGACAAAGGTAGAAGCTTAGCAGTGAGCTGGAAAACTTGGTCTTATAATGGGATGTGTCAGAAGGTCACAGCTGGCACCGTTCTCTCCTGCACCACTTCTGAAACGCTTCGGTGTGCTGGACCCTAAATGAGCTGTGAAAATACTTCCCTAGCAATAACCAGATTTTGTAATATTAAGGGCATGGAGGCTTGAAGGCAGGTGGGTCAAGAGATCCGCTCATCAGGAAGGGATCACATCAATCCTGGTGTCCCCCAAGCTATGTGATTCCTATACTCAACTCCTCCTATGTGGGAGCAGCAAACTTCTCTGCCGTGACGAGTTGCTCATCTCTTACAGATTTTCTGGTTAGCGTTATCAGTAACGACAAATCTTGTACTCTGCCCCCTGAAAAGACCTCTTCTAAGCTATTATCCAAGGCCCAACACTCTTACAAGTGATAACTTACAGCCTCTGAGCGTTGCAGTACTTGACAAACGGACACATCCAGAAGTTAAAGCACTGTTCCACTGTGCTCATAAATATTTACTTTCTCTAATGCAGCCTTTTTAATTTACATATCTCAGTGCTTAGGAGGCTGAAAAATGACAGAACTGGGAAAACCCAGGAATTTTAAAATGTATTTTATGAGCTCAGCAACAAGCTGGGCTGGGACCATGCTCAACCAGAGAGCAGCTAAGCCAAGCCGCAGTAAAGGTGGTCCCTTGTATCAAATCTGTCTTCATATGTAACCCCTCCAGGAAAAAGTCAAGCAGAAATAATTGTCACAGAGGTACTATTTCCAATGTCTGGTTCAAATCCCCGTCAGAAAGAATTATTTCTCTCTGTCATGATCTGTCTCTGCTGTCTACCATTCCAGAGGAAGGGTCAGCACAGCGGTACCACGGCACTGAGCAGCACCAGGGGCTGTGTTTAAAGGCACTTGCTCGAAGAAAGGGTTCAAATGGTAATTCAGATCATCTGAAATGCATTTGTAGTTTGTAAGCAGTGATAAACTAGCAACAAGGCAGGGCATTGGTGGGGGGAGTATAATCCAGTCGGACATTGGTGGGAGAAAAGGGGGAAAAAAAGGCTTTACAATACTCTGAATGCACTAAAAGTAACAACAGCTGAATTGTGCCCTTATTTTTATTTGATAATTGCTGTTTGGCCTAGGTAAATTCATATGCTGTGTCTGGGGTCTTCGTGAAAGATTAGGGCTCTTGGGGTTTACCACAGACTAACCAATATAATCTGCCCTTTAAAAGTGGTCCAGCCACCAAGCTAGTTGGGCAGAAGAGCTGGTTCTTCAGGCTTACTAGGGATTTTCACAGTTTAGCAAATTTCACTAGTGTGTTCCCTTTGCTCCTGGCTGTTATCTATGCTTGTGTAAGTAGCAATTCTTCCACTCTTCGCATGAGACAATGCAGAAAATCTTGCTTCTCTGTGCTGGGTTACACATTTCTCTTACAGCTCCTCTTCCCTCTGCCAGCAGGCAAGGCAAGGAACAAAAATCTTTCTTTTTTTTTTTTTTAGTATGATGCTCAAAAGGAATTTTGAGAAAGAAAAGCATTTAGGGTCTGATTCAGGGGCCTTAACATAGACATCTAGTGCTTTTAAGACATTCCGTAGTATCCAAAACCTCTGCAAGTGGATGACAGATCTGACATGGACCTTTTTGAGATCTCCACCTCTCTGAAGCTACAGCTGGAAGCCTGAAGGGACACATCAGGGCATCTTAAACGGCACCAAATTTGTCTTTAGGCACCTGAATCAAACATTTAAAATGTATTATTTGGTCTCTCAAATGCATCCAGGTAGAGGACACTGCATTTATTTGTTGTAGCTCATGAAGTTCCTATCGGCCCACTTGTCAAAATCTCTTTTCCAGCCCTGCCATCCGCTTGTTGCTTCCTCCCAGCTATGTGCTCACACCTTTTATATTTAACATTTCCCTGCTGAGAACTGTATGTTATAAAATGCAGCTGCAGAAACTGACAGCTAGGTTATTTTTTATTGCATGTATAGCCAGTATAGGAATGAAAATTAGTCCATTGGTGAACTGAAGTACAGTCAGGCCTCTGCCATAAATCAGATTCTCTTGTGTACTCCCACACCACAAACTCTGTTAACCTTTAGCAGTCAATATTTGAGGGAGAATACTATTTTACAGGTTTTAGCTCAATTATTTGGCATGTGAGAAAAGTACTGCTCATCAGGCATGGGATTCATCTTATGTAAACTTAGGAACGTAAAAGTTAGGAGTCTTCTCTGAACTACACTTCTAGGCCTCTGCATGGCACAGGAGCAGGGACAGGCTCTTGAGAAGGTTGGTACACATTCAGAGAACTGTGCACGAACACCTTATTTAGGTGCCATATTCTCAGAATGAACCCCACTTAGATCTTAATTAGATCTCATAACTAAAGGTGTCTAGTGTGATTTGGGATGTCCAAGTTATCTGACATTCACAAGGGTTTGGCAGACATAATGCAGGACACTGATAGGGGGATCACTCTGGATTGGCAATTGAAGGCCAAGCAGGATATCTGCAGGACATTTCAAATGGCACTAAACATCTGTAATGAGGGTGGTGAGACACTGGCACAGGTTGACCAGAGCAGCTGTGGATGCCCCATCCCTGGAAACATTCAAGGCCAGGCTGGACAGGGTTCTGAGTGACCTGATCTAGCTGAAGACGCCCCTGCCCATGGCAGAGGGTTGGACTAGATGACCTTTAAAAGTTCCTTCAAACCCAAACCATTCTACAGTTCTTTGATCTATAGTCAAAAAACAGTAACAAACTCATGATCCACATCCCTGGCTGCTTTCACAGTTGATAGACATGCACTCTTATTGAAGAGGAGTTTTAGAATGTTTTAGTTGAATAGATATAATTAAACAATCTAATGAGTATCCTACTAAATAATGAGAGAGATTATGGTTATAGTTGCACTGTATCAGATATTTGCTTCTTTCCCAGGCAGTAGTGAACATTACCTTTCATAGTGTTTGTTGGTTTAGGAAAAAAAACAAAGTGAAAACCGAACCAAGAATTTGCAATTTGATGGACTTTACAAAATATGGGACTTAATTAGTAATTATGCTGGGACAAACTCACTGACTGTAATTGGAAATTAGTGTGAGAGAGGATTACAAGATTTGGTCCAGAGGGAGAGGTGAAGAGGCCACTAGCTTTATTTGTTGCTGGGTTCAGTAACTGGTGAATTAAAGTATGAAGATATAAAGTTACTTCTTTCCTCATTAATGCTACCGCAACCCCAGTGGAGTCAAGCAGGAAGCACACAATGTGTTCCTACACTTTTTATTATTTCTACCTTGGCAGACTAGCACCTGTCACTAAAAACAAGACCCAGGACATGCTGAGTGCTGGCATCTAAAACCCAGGGAACAACATGCCCAAGAAAGCTTGAATGTGCTACATCCATATATTTCAACACAGCGAGTGTTTTTAAGGAAAATGGATAATTCAGTTGTTTGGCCTATTCAAGTTTAAAACCCAGCTTTCCATTTGGTAAAATATTTGGAATCCACAGCAAGTTGTTAAACTACTTTATCCGACTCACACTACCTTATAAAAGGGAATTGGGGATGAGAAATTAAAACTACCTCGCTTTGTTCATCTATCCCAAGTGTCAGGAAATGCAATAAAAGCCCGGTGCTCTGCAGGCTGGCCACTTGCCAGCTGTCTGCCGGCTGACTGCACATCTCAGCAGCTTTGTAGAGCGAGGGGTACACCTTCAAACCCTGAGAAAGTTCACACCGATGCTTCACCACCAAGGTCTGTAACGCCCAGTGGGTGAAATTTGCTCCGGAACAGAAAAAAGGCATCAGAGCATAAGCGGTCCATCAGCCTCGTGCTGGGCATACTGAACACCAAAGGGCTGCCTGAAGGCTTGTGGTGGGGTCACAGGAGAGTCCCAGCCCACCTCCTGTGGATGAGAGGTGAAAGCAAAGCAGAACCAGTGTAGTTTTTTTGCCGCTGACCACAAGCGCTTTGCCTCCATCTCTCCGAGATAAGGGAAAAGCAACCTTCTGGCAAAGTGCATGCTTGTGAGCGAGAGCTCCTGGCAAATAGAAAAAAAAGTGCAACAAACAGGGAATGCTTTTTTTAGGAAAGCAAAGGAATAGTTGTGTTTGTGTTGCTCAAAGCAGGCAAAAGAACCACAGAAAGGAGATGGATTATTCTGTCCTCGGCTCAGATGGTTCATACCTGGATCTCAGGCACAATAGGACCTTTCTCCGAGCAGGAGCTTGCAAAAGCTGTCAGTGGAGATGGGGAGACCACAGGGTTGGGCCGGGCGAAGTTACTGAGGTCACAGCTTGGGATCTCATTCTCTTCATGCCTCATGACTATGGTTTCCATCACAAAGAAGCGATCCCACGGCAGCCACAGCGTGTGCTCCTGGGTGATGAAGGGAGCTCGCTCAAAGTGCAGGATAATGGAGATCCCACCAATGGTAACGAGATCAAAGCTGTTTTAAGAGATGGAATACAAATTTAGTGCAAGCACCACCCCATCTGTTTGTAGCAATTCCCTAGCAAGGACCCCCAGATAAATAATTGTGAGAAATATCATCACCCATATTTTACAAACAAAATCTACAGCCCAAAGAAGCTGTAAGAATTGAGCGAGAGCAAGTGGCAGAGGCAGTACAAACTCAGCTTCTTTGCATGTTGCCCTTGTGTATATTAAAAACATGCTTATCCCTTTTCTTGAGATAAATGTGTGTCTTTGTTAGTGCTTTTCTACTGTCATTTTACCATATATACTATTTTCCTTTTTTCCTTTTACGTATTTATCATCCAAATGCAGTCACAGGTTGGATCAATTCACACAATTAAATAAACTACTTGGAAAGTGATTTCTTTGACACACCACCATATAAATTGCCTTGGCATCACTGCTGACCTGATGTAACACCTAATACCTAATGCAGCCCAGGGAACACGTGGAGCCCAGTCATGGACTGAGCCTAGAAAGATGTTGGGATAGAGTTTGGGGTTTTTTCTTAGTTTTGTATTTAAATGTCACATCTTGTCAGAGATGGGGGGTTTACGAAGTACCATGGGATGTATCTACTATATACAGACTTAAAAAAGAGGTGTTAACTGAGAAAGGAAGGGATTTGAACACAGTTTGAAGCCCTCTCATTTTTGCTGCTTTGTTTTTTTTCTCAGTATCTATTCAGTGGCAATGCCAAATGTGCGTTTCAGGCAAAGAAAGTTGTTTTTTTTTTTTTCTTTTTCATTCCTGCTTCTCACTTTCGGTGCTTGGCACTAGCAGATGACTGTCTCAGACAGATTTTAAGCATGTGAATAGGCTCACTGGCTGCAGCGGAGCTGTTCACGTGCTTAAGAGCCATGGGTTTAAGTACTCCTCTGTGCATGAGAAACAAGACCTGGAAGCACTCTGACAGCCCAAAGCTAGACTTGATGCACCTTGTAATTCCAAGGTTAAAAAAAAAAAAAAAGCTGAAAAAATTATCGAAAATTATTTTTTAAAGTAATTATGAAGCTGTCAGATCAACTGCAAAGTCCCAGAGGAGAAACAACAGGTATGAAAGATTTCTAAAAAAAAAAAAATAATAAAAAAATCTTTGGCAAGCAATCACTCAGGAGAACCTTTTTTATTTTTTTTATATTTTTTTTTAATGGTCAATAGACCGAGCTGCCATTTAGTAATTATAATTATGAAAAGAAAGTTATTCAGGAAAGAATAAATCAACTCCATGGGAAGGAGTGGAAACCATTTTAAAAAGCTAAAGATGTGTTTATTCTACCACTCAAGTGGGGGCATCAGTTTCCCAGATCCATGGAGCTTGGCTTGCAACAGCCTGACGAGTAACTTGCTGGTCCTTGCCAGCAAAGCTGCACAGCATTTGTACTTTGATGTGAGCATTTTTAACAGTCAATTAGCATTTGGCAAGCCTTTCAGCTAGGAGGGAGAAGCTTGCTCTGCATGAATCCGGGCACCAAAAGGGCCAATGGGAGGAAAGCAACAAACATTACCAATGATGCTCAACAAGTTTTTAGGCAAGCGGGATGAGTTTTTATTTGGAAACACCTTGGTTTCACTCCTTTGTGAATGGTCCTTGGCTGCATTGAGCCTGGGTCAGGCATAGCAACCTGCTGGGGTGAAACATCCTTGCGTCTCCTGCATCCCCAAAACAGGATGCAGAAGGGAAAGCACCACCTCCATGTCAGGCTCCAGCAGCTGTGAAAACAGAGACAGGCAGTATTTTCTAGCAGGCACTTTTGCTCATGAGCTGGCTTTTCCAGAGTCACAGAGTGCAGCTTTGAAGTTACCTTGATGAAGTAAAAAAAAAAGCTAAACCCAAAACCAAACAGAAAAACCCAAACTGAAAACACCTTCCTCCCAGTGTCCCTTAGTGAAATTAAAATTAACAAGAGCAAAACCATCTTTGGATTGAAGGAATAATTTTATTCCTGGTTTTGCTGCTGATCTCTGATGTCTTTTTTATCACTTTATAAAAATCATACTTGTATGGTCATATGGTTCTGTTTTTCTTAAGACTCTGGTGAGACAGGCCAAAGGATGAAATTCTCTATCCACAAAGCAGCCTCCAAAAAAAAAAAAACCCAAAAAACACCACAAAGAAAAGTATAACCCTTCCTCATCTCTTTGCTCTTAAAGTTCATGTATTTGGTCTTTCCGAGCCATGCCAAAGTTGCTGAATGTAATGGCAGGTACATGACACTGAAAAACTCTGGAGACTTTCCTGCTGGTTTATTAACACTGTGCCTACAGCCATAGGATAATGAGGACTTGCAGCCTTTATAAATTATCAGTTTAATCAAATCTAAAGCTTTCTTTAAAAATGTGGTTTATAGTTCAGTGCTGATATTTTGATCTATCTATTAACTTTGCTTTACAAAGAGAAATGCATACAATGGAGTGGTCTGAGAATTATTTCATGTTCATGCCTTGTTAGCTGAAAAAACCCTGTGTCCCAACAGTTAGCTAAAAACACATGCAAGCCTTGAAGTTATCCAAGTTTTGCTCAGACTAAGTAATGTGACTTAAACAGAACCAGGATTTTACTACTAGATGCTGTACCTGAGTACTGTAATAGGAATGAAACCCACTTGCAGAGACCTGGGATACAGTGAACCCACTTACAGGGGCGAAAAATTCAGTTCACTGTAATTCTAAAACTGAAATTTTACTTATGGTATTCATTTTGAAACTTGGTCATGGCCAAAACCCCTCCAAAACAAACTTGAAGCAACAAAATCAGCTTAGGAACCAATCTAGCTCAACTGATGCAATTCTGTCTTCAAACTGCCTTACTTTAAAACCACAGTTATTGCCCTGCTATCACTAAACTTATTCGCTAAATCAATTTAAGGCAACTCAGTGCACGTTTTCAAATAGCTATTCCTATGGTGAATATGCCAAATAATAAAGCTAGTGAGTTTTCTGTATTATCTCCTAACCCCTGGAATAAGGTAAGTGCTTGCATGCATGCTCCCATTTTTCCTCCAAACCAGAATGACACTGGAGATGGTCCAGATGACCCTGTATGACACTGTGCACTGCTATGGACTGGGAGTGCATGTGGTCTGCTTCTGCAGTGCAGGAGAAATTACTTGTTGCTTAAGAGCAGCAACTTCTTGAAACAAAGTCACTCAATCACACAAAAACTGCGCTGTGAAAAAGCTGATGAGAAGAGAGTCCTGCTGTATTCAGAAAATTACTGAAAACCATCAAAACACATAATAGAAATGGTAATAGCAGTAATTCTTTATGTGATTTTGAAAGGGCTTTACAAATAATATATAATAAAATCTATAGCAATCACCAAGGAAGGCAAGTAAATGTTAGCTCCCTTTCACAGGCCGGTTGATTGGCCCAGGAAGGTTAAGAGATGCATCTAATGCTACCCGCTAAATCAGCGGCAGGACTAGGATCAGAAGTAGGGGATGTCTGACATCTTTTTCTGCCCTGACAATTTTAGTCTGAAGGCTCTTAAATACTTCAAGGTAATTTTTAGAAGACCTCACCACTGAGGAAGTCGCTGGATTTTGTTGTTCTTCAAGAAAAGGGCTTTCACTTGTCCATTTATTACCTCCGGAGTACACAGATGCACTGCTGCACCCATTCATTTGAGAAAATATCTGTTTGTGTGCCTCAGCCAATTTTGAAAGTTATTTTTTTTGATTCCAGAGACTCAGTGCTGCAACTGGACAATTTGTTGAATGTTGGTCATGTACCAGACATGCACAAGGTTTCTGTAGAAGCAGATTAATTCGAGGGGAAGGTGAAAAAAGTGAAAACAGAAGAGCTGACACCATGCAGTCTGGGGTTAGACTGACCACCAGCAGCTGCCAACGGAAATCCCAGCTTCAGGATGAATCCCGCTTGGTCACAGATTCCCTGCTCTGAGACAGCTGATCTCTGTCATTTTTATCATTTGGAGCTGAGTATCTGTCGGGGGCTGAGTCAGCAAACTGCAGCACTGAGCTCCTTGAAACTAATTTAACTTCTGGAGGCTGGCAGCCAGCCCCGAGGAACCAGCAGTCCACTGAAGACTGGTGGAGCATACTGATGCTCCAGCTGCATTGCTTTCTGCCCTGGGCCTCCTGCACAGCTGGAGGTTGGGAAGGACATGGTGCAAAAGGAGCCTCCTTAACCTGAACTCCCAGTAGAAGTAAGTTTATAGCAAGGGGAGGATTTGCCTTTCACCAGCCAAGAATTGGAAAGAAATAGTTACTCAAATATGACAAAGGTCTGGAGCTGGGATAGCAGCGCTCGCCTCCGTGCTCTGCCCCTGTTTAGCTTAGCGGTATGTTTGGTGCCCGGAGGCACATTCTAAGATAAAGCCCCTCTGTGCTAGGTACAGCACAACTACAAAGCAAAGAGATGGTCCCTTCCTCACAGTACTTGTAATCTAAATGAAAGATTACACGTGGTAGTTGGGTATTGTGTATATGGCAAGGAAAGAGATGAAAAAAAGGTTATAGCAGGCATTATTGTGCCAGTTTTTCAGGCATATTTATCTGTTCTAATAGACACAGATTTTGCACCGGTCCATGCACAGCAATCTCATCTCGAGAGTGCAGGTTGCGTCTCACTTTCATGCAAAGTAGGTTCAGTAAGGTCGACAGAGATACTCATAGCATAAATGTTCAAGACTTTCTCTTTTTTGCAGTAATGCCTAAGCTATGGGCAATACAAATGCACGAACTCCAGAGGCATCCTTTTCCAAAGATGACCACCAGTTTTCCTGGGATGCCTCTTTGGTACCCGGATTTTACTGTCATGTCATCCAAGAGGTGGAGCATCACTTGGAAAGCCTCCTAGTCACCATCAGTGTGTTCCAGTAGGTGCAAAGTCCCCTAAGCATGAACAGGCAGCATTAAGTGCACATTGCTAGCACGTGTTCCTCTCTTTCATTATAATTCTATCAGCTTCTCTGGCCAAGTCAAACCTTTAATGAAAGTTGTGGATTGGAGAGGTGCTAAAATCTATAAATCCTCTCCCAAGTGCTAGTGGTTAGTAGTCAATACATAGAGGATGTGCAGCTGGAACCCCTTATGTTTCTTTTTTGTTCTTAAAAGAAAGGGAGCCAATTAGCACTGACAGACAAAAGATAAGATGAAAGGCATTCTCATTTGCAATGCTTTTGTTTTGGTTGAGCGCAATTGCTCAGATTTTAAGCACTTGCCTCTAACACAACCATATTCTTAACGGCTTCTTCCTAATCATTTCAACATGAATTAGCAAGAATAAAGCTGTTGGGAGCAGGAAACATCTTTTCTTTACATGCATGGACATGGATTGCCCAGTTGTTGGCTGAAGATTTTAGGTGATATCACAAAGTTAATAATAATATTATAAATCAGAATAGAAAATAATAGACTGTTTCAGTTGGAAGGGATCTACAAGGATCATTTAGTCCAACTGCCTGACCAAATCAGAGCTGATCGACTTAAAGCATATTATTAAGGGCATTGTCCAAATGCCTCTTAAACCCTGACAGGCTTGGGACATTGACCACCTCTCTAGGAAGCCTGTTGCAGTGTTTGACCACCCTCTCGGTAAAGAAATGCTGCCTAATGTCCAGTCTAGATCTCCCCTGGTGCAGCTTCAAACCATTCCCACACGCTCTGTCGCTGGATACCCGCGGGAAAAGCTCAGCACCTCCCGCTCCGCCTCCCCTCCTCAGGGAGCTGTGGAGAACAATAAGGTCCCCCCTCAGCCTCTTTTTCTCCAAACTAGACAAACTCAAAGTCCTCAGCTTCTCCTCACAGAACATTCCTTCCAGCCCTCTCACCAGCTTTGTTGCCCACTTCTGGACACATTCAAGGACCTTCACATCCTTCTTAAATAGCGGGGCTCAGAACTGTACACCTAATCATAAAATGAAAAATTTTATTTCGATTACAAGGTGAGGCCACACCAATGCTGCATACAGCCGGATAATCACCTCGTTTGACTGCCTGGTGATGCTGTGATGGATGCACCCAGGATGTGGGTTGTCTTCTTGGCTGCCAGGGCACACTGCTGGTTTCTACTCAGCTTGCTGCCAACCAGCACCCCCAGATCCCTTTCTGCAGGGCTGCTCTCCAGCCGCTCCTCTCCCAGTTTGTACTTGTGCCCAGTGTTATCCCATCCTAGCTGCAGAATCCAGAATTTTGAGTTGTTAAATTTCCTCCCATTAATCATTGCCCAATGCTCCAATCTATCTAGATCCCTCTACAAAGCCTCTTGCCCTTCAAGGGAGTCAACAGCACCTCCAGGTTGGGATCTTCAGTAAACTTGATAACGGTGCATTCAGCTCCTGCATCCAGGACGTTGATAAACACATTGAGCAGGACTGACCATAGAATTAAACCCTGTGGAACGTCGCTGGTGACTGGTTGCCAGCCAGATGTAGCCCCATAACAACTAACAATAATGCACCAACATCTTCAAAATGCACCAACAATAAACATGCTCTTGGAAGGAGTTTCTCTTCAGTGTTGATGGGAATAATGCTGTAACTGCTGTTTGAATGAACACCGTAAATCCTGTAAAGAGATCCTACCTGCCGTCTTGTCGGCTGATTGTGTATCCAAAAAGAGGATTGTTGACAAAGCTGATGTTCACTCCAACTAGAGGGGTCCCATCTGCCGTCATCACCTGGCCTCGAATCACACATGCATGTCTGCAAGAAGGAGAAAAATGATAAGAAATAGTCAGTGTTTTGACAGTTTCAAGGTTTTTCTCTGCTTCTGCAGCTAAGAATTCCTGTGGATTAGAAAGCCTAGGCCTTTATATCCTGGAAAGCTGGGGGCCATGCCATGTGTCTTGATGGGGGGATGCTCTGCTGAAGACTTTCTCAGGAGTTGTGTAAGAACATTCAATACCTAAAATGAGGTTTGTCTTTATCCTACTCTTGAAAAGCAACTGCTGCAGCATATACTTCGATAACCACAGACTTCTGTAGGATTCACAACCACCACATTGGAATTTGCTATAACCAACTAAGTTTCACAGTTTTGACAACGTTGCCCTAATTAAAGGCAAAGCACATTTTAAAATCAAAGCGAACAGAAACCTAACTGGACATATTTAAGGCACAAAAGCCACAGAAGCACCCTCACCAAGGCTTGATGGCTCATTTATTTCTCATTTCTTCCACACTTGGGAGAACCACGACAGATAATTTGCTAGTTTCAGATAGCTTCCCTACTAACTGCTTGGGGAACTGAGCACGCCAACAGGACAAGCTTTTTCCTCCCAAGTTTGGTAGATTGCACTATTTTATAGGCTACATCTATTCCAATTACTCTATGCTCTGTAATGCACTCTTTTATCTAAGGATTTCAAGGATCTTTACAAACATCGATTAATGCTGCAAGATAGGTATTTTACAGAGAAAGGAAATAAAGCACAGACTGATTTTTATTTGTCCAAGGTCAGTCAGAAAATCTGCAGTAAAGCCGAAGACAGATTTTCTAGGTTCTTATTCCAAAGTCTGTTTCCAGTCCTCTAAGTCATTACTACACTGCTACCTGAGGAGCTTCCTATAAAGACAAAGCATCACATGTCTGTGAGAGTGTCTGAACCCAATTTTTGGCTGAAGGTAACTATTTTTCTGAGCAGCAACAGCAAATTGTGGTGTCAGTGTGCTAGCGTGACCCAGTGAGTGATTTTCCTAACTGCTGTCCTGCTGGAGAGCAGAGATTGAAAGCCAATGTTTCTACAGGTGCAGGACCAGATCTCTAGATAGAGTAAATCATCCCAGCTGCACTTGCTATCTACCCACTTCAACTGAGAAATGTTGCTTTACTGGTTTACTGAAGCAAAGGATGGTATCTGCAATGTTTTTTAATGATGATTTCATAAACATGGATCATCAGGGAAAGATCAAGTTATTTTCTTACAGTCCACCTAACAATCTGATATTGTATAACTCAAGGAGATAAAACATAACATCATTTTAATAAAGGCTGTGCTATTGTATATTCCACAGTACAGAAAACAGATAATTTGTCAGGGTGTCTTAAACAAAACTCCTACTGATCTAAACTGAGAGTTCCAGTATTAACAAAATTTCTTGAAGTGTTACCAGAATGTGTTGGCAAACTACAATGTGACTGGATTCATATCCAGTTTTGGAACAGGCAACAGGAAAATGAGATAATGGAAATGATTTTTTCTGTCACTGAGTTTTCTCTGATATATCATCACTGACTTGTTAAGGAGTCATGTAGGAAAAGATTTGGACCCAGCTTGGAGCTAATAATATTATTCAGACTTCTGTTGCTTCTCCCATTAAAAGCCCTAACACAGCCTCCCATATAGAACCAATTTAAAATAATGTTCCAGTACGGTACTATGCACATCATTCTCTAACACGCAGGCAAAGCATAACTCAAAGGATCATGATGCCATGGAACATGCTTGGGAAAATGTCAGTGCTTGGAATAACCCCACTGAAGTCAACAAGTCACCAAATGCAGTGCATTTTTTTCCACGAAGTGAATGTATCTGATTATGTCTGAGCTGAGAGCAGAACCTAAGCCTCCTCTTCCTGGATTTTTCCATGATCCCCTCCACCCTGCCCCATCTCCTTTTCCATCCTTTAGACAGACCTGAGGAAGGGTTTGAAACCGTCTTCTCTCAGCTTCCCATCAAATGGCTGCTCATCTTGTGAAAGGTGAGGAATCACTACAGACTGTTGGAAGACTAAGACTGGAGCACCAGGGACGCGCTGCTCAGAATTACTGACAGCGTATACAAGCCAATACTGTGACTACCGATGTTTTAAAATACTTGAGAGACAAGATCATACATTTTTGTGAACGCAAAAAGAATACTTCCACCTGTTGTTTTTTCCCTTCCAAGAGTTAAAAGCAAGCAAAGGAAAACCACAACATATTGCAGGTGTCTCTCCTGCTGTCCTACACAAAACACATGTCCAAGCAGTTGCAAACTTCTAAGTAACATTGCAAGCACATTGGCCTCGATCCTCAGCTCATGTTAACGGGGGGATGTGCTTTATATTAGCAAGCATCTGGTCCATTACATATCAGTGACAACTATTTCTACAATAACAAGCACCAGCACAACATGGAGAAACAAGTGACCTCCTCTCTCCTTGGCAGCTGTGACAGATGTATTTCAACTCCCACCTTCCAGCCAGAGACTCGGTTCTCATTCTAGATGATGCTTCACACGTTGCACTCCAACTCTGTTAGCACATCTACGTGCTCACTAACTCAGACGACGCTGGCATCTCTTCTCAGAGAAGCAGCTCGTCAGCAAGCCCAGCTGCATCCACCATCCTCCCGAGGACTATAACAATAGCTTTATTTACATGCTATGAGGAAAGATGTTCCCTCAAAGGAGACATCTTTCCTAAACCACAGTGATAAAAAGAAGCTGGAGCAACATGCACAAATCTGAACTCAGTTAAAAGCAGGAGGGGTGGAAACTGGAGGAAGACCAGAGCCCAGACTTTTCCTGATTAGAGGCTCAAATCTTCTCCTTCCCTGGGTGACAAAATTTGCCCTACTCGGGAAAACCAGTAAAACACAGTGTGTTGGAAGCAGCTGGCTTCTCTAGAGTCAACACGTCCTTTCTGGAGGCAAGATCAACTATCGACAACGCACCAAGCCCCCCAGGAACCTGGTTAATACTAATTTAGTCAGCCATTTCCTTCAGAAGACCTTGGTCTAAATGCAATTACACTACAAACAAGTTAAGTGGTACTGCTAAGATGCTCCGCTCTGCTAGAAGGTCTCCCAATATATTTACATAAAATTATCTCTCATGTTAATAGAAGAGATTTATTCCATCAGTCTAGGCCTGCCAGTTCAGAGCGCTTTCTGCAGTTGAGCAAAATTGAATTTCTTGTAGCTGGAGCCTCATCTTCCCATTGAATTATTAACAGATGATGCCTTTGTGTTCTGGCTCGTTTTGTTTTGTTTTGCTTTCTTCACCACTTTTACAGGAGGCTGTATGGATTCTTCCTTTACAACAAAAAACAGCCTGCTTTTTTTCCTCTTTAATTAGACTTTTCCTTTTTTTTTCCTTTTTTTTTTTTTTTTTTTTATTTGTCTGTAAGAGCTTCCCTGAAATACTGAATCATTGCTGGAATGCCATCTAGAATGCCAGATGGTGGATCAGATAATTTTACACCATTGCTTTGTGAAGCCATTCTTTATTCCCTAGAAAATTAAATTAAGTCTTCCTGGTAAGATCTGGGCCACAGTGGCAAAACAGACAGGGGTGCAGTGATGCCTTTACATTCCCACTGCTCAGATATACAGAAAGTTTGACAGGCTGTCCACAAAAGTCAAGCAGACAAAACCAGCTTTAGAGCAGAAGCCAGAAAAGTAAATTCTTCAAAAGCCATTTCATATTATGGGAGCACATTAAAGATTTGTCTCTGATACTGACTCTGATTCAATGTCTCACAACTTAGACATTGGCCCTTCTAATACTTCTTATTCATAGAGTTTTTCCACTGACACTGTGCTTGGCACTGGGAAACAGACAACAATACCGCTTCTGCTAAGCATTTTTCATTGGGAAAAAGAAATTCCATGCATCCTAAACTCCCTTTTGCTGCAAGAAATGTATATTCCTTCCTTGACTGAGGATAGGTGCCATGGGAAATCTCACCCCAATGAATTTCTGCAGCTCCTCAAAATATTTCCACTGTAACTCATTGTGTCTTCTCCTTTAAAGGTTTCAGATGTGTGGAGATGGTTATCACGACTACTTAGCCATCCTCAGCCAAGTTATTCATAATAAATATTTTTATTTGCCACTATAAATCTCTTAATCTTTTTGAAATTACTTACCACTTCCATATTTTTTAAATATATATACACACACACACATATGGGATTTATCCTTCTGCTCCAGATGAAACTTCAACAGAGCACCATAGAGTGAAAATCTAGAAAGTAATTATTCATTGGGAAGAGCATTATTAGTGAAATTAGGTGATCTCACGTCCATTCCTGTGCTACAGACCTGCTGTGTGACACTGGTCATGTCAGCTAGTCTGTATGTGTCTCTGCACTCCCCTCGCAGAATAACAACCCAGGCACATCTCCTCCTTACAGAGACATTAGAGTATTTGTACTAATTTGGATAATTGTACTAATCTGCTAATCCCTTGCACAGGGATTTTTACATTTTACACTTCATCTGTGACACGCTCACACACCCCGATGATAAATGCCTATAAATACAGTCATTTGTTCCGAACACGATCTCATGGCTTCAGCTGTTGTGACCTTTTTGCTTGATAATAACACAGGATGAGGCAAAATGTACCTCGTCCATTTTGGGTTGAATGCACATGTCTCACGTTAAACAACCTCAGGGCAGTCTAGTACTAGAATAGATAGAAAAATTGGTAGAATGCCAGGTAAAAGCTAAGGGCACCGTGATCAAACACATGGATACAGAGAAAATGCCTGAGCTGGCAGACGAAGGACAAAAGAAGAAGAGCAGAACATGCAGATCTTCAAGTTCATTGCTTGTGGCAGCATTTCCCTCTAAAGCTGTCTGTAAAAAAAAAAGTCCTGCCCACTTGCCTCTTAACTATGCAGAAAAAAAAGTCCTGATAGTCTTTCCTTGAATGGAGTCAACCCCTGTCTGGCTTCTCAGTTCAGTTTAGCTGTGGGAAGAAATTAAACCTGGAACCTACCAACTGACCTTAGCTGCCATCTGAATTAAGGAATTCTGCTTTGGAAAAAGAATGGAAAAGATCCTGCTGAAGAGTTCCTTTTCAAACAAGAAAGGCACAGTTATATGAAAAAATGAAAATTAAAGAGTAGTCATCCAGAAAGACCCCCACACCACCTTGGACAGCACAAGGGAGTTTCTGAAAGGGTTTGGCAGCTGTTGTGCAGCTGGTATACAAATACAAATCCAGATGGATTTACCAGGGCCCGTTGCGACAGGACAAAAGGGAATGGTTTTAAACTAAAACAGGGCAGACTTAGACTAGATGGAAGGAAGACATTTTTTACAAGGAGGGTGGTGAAACACTGGCACAGGTTGCCCGGAGAGGTGGTAGATGCCCCATCCCTGGGAACACTCAAGGCCAGGTTGGACGGGGCTCTGAGCAACCTGGTCTGGTTGAAGATGTCCCTGCTCATGCCAGGAGGTTAGACTATATGACCTTTAAAGGTCCCTTCAAACCAAAACCATTCCATGATTCTAAATCATTAATTAGGCTCAGCCGAGAAGTTTGCCAATAATCGGAGCATCAGAATGCCAGCGTCAATCTGAGAAAGGGACAAAATGCGCTGACATTTGACCAAGTTTCCTTGGTCAAATACAAGGGTTTCCTATCGTGGCACTGAGAGATGTGGCTTGCAAGAGATCCTGCCACTCAACTTTCTGAGCAGCTGATGGAGTGGGAGACCCGGGAGAAAAAGAGCAGGTGGTGAAGAGCAAAGTTTATAAGAGCTCTGACCAGGCTCAATAAGAGAAAGTCAATTCTAAGTTGTTTGCAGCAAGAAACAGTATCTGCTGTGTTTAACCTACTCAGCGAAGCTATTTATAAGGTCTCATCACTGAAGGGTCAGGAGATGCTGATGATTCTTTATGTGGGCATGGTCCTTAGCTGTTAACCTTTTGCAAGAAGCCTTCTACAGCCTTTTAGATATTCTACAAAACACACAATAAAGCCAACTGAATGAAACGTCATTGAAAACCCATTACTTAAATTGTCTGAAGGAGGACAGGGCAAAAAGCAACGTAATGCTAGGATATGTTTATAAATGTGACTAATGAAGTTGGCATTTGAAGTCCAAGAGGAAAGAGTTTATCAGTCAAGATTTACAATAACACCTCTAGATGCAGATTTTATTCTACTTGTCTCTTTATATCTGGTCTAACCTGACAGTACCAAAACAGCAGGCCTTCTTCAGCTGATAATTTTAGTATCCAAGAGAGGGCTTGGTTTTGTGACCAGCTGTTGTCCAGTTTCTCAAGCTCCCCACTGCACACACCTGACTCCGTTTTGTTCCATTAAGACTTACAAATTGATAATAATAATGATAAAAAATCTCCTGTGACATCATCTTTTTTAGCAATATTAGTGACTGCTAGTTGTAGCTCCTCCAAAAGGAAAAGAAGGTATTTTGATTGCATGACAGTTTAGTAAGAAAATATCTTTTGAGGGCTGTCTACCACTTCTAGAAAACCCATGACTGAATGATCATTGCTCTCAAAACAATTCCCTGCTGGCTCCATTCTTGAAAGACTCAGGCCCTCATTGCTTTGAAAACTTCTCCCAAGATCTGAACCTTATTCACCTACTCGATGTGTGTACTTTTTCTCTTTATGAAAGCACAATCTTCCTCTCTGGTCTGCCAAGCAATCTGGCCACTGTTGGAAAGAGATGACACTTCTGCCATCCAAAACATCCTGGGTTTCTATGCCTCATTGACTGACTATTTTGCATCCTGAGATTTCTCACTTGGGCTCTCACAGGAAGGTGGAAGGACATGGGAAACAGGAATGCTGCTCAGCAAATAGGAAATGAAGCAGGAAAGACACTGATGCTAGTCTCTGAAATTACAAAACTGGCTCCAACTACACAATTTAAGTGAAAGTATTTTAGAACAGTTTTATGGGAAATGCAATGCACATCAAGTTGGGCTGTGCTTTACTGCAAAGTTTCATTGAAGAAGAACCCTTTTCTTCACAATGTGGTTGGACTAAGTAATGCTTTTAAAGTTGATGATTCTCTCCTTTACTCCAGTAGAACCAAAGAAACACTCTTTTGCTTTGCACAAGATCTCAACGAAACAGAATCACACTCCTATTTTTTAAGGTCTGTAAAGTTCAAGTCAAGCATTTAGTAGCTCATAAGGTACAAGATAATTTTTCCACCTAATACTGAATTATACTCATTTCATAATTTTTCAGAAGTGATCTTATAACCATTATTTCTATAAGAGGTAAAGACTTTATGGTGCAATAACTTTCAGAGATGAATAATGTATTCATGTCAAGTCTTCACAAAAAAATGTCTTCAGAACTTATCAGTTCTGTATTATTATTATAGTATTTTACGTTCGCTATTTATTTTGTAAGCTGTGGCCACATATTCAGCTCTGCAGAAGACTCAAAATAAAACCAATTCCTTCCCTTGAATTGCAGGCACCATGAAAGCAAAACCGAGCAGAACAGAAGGAAAACCACAGTATTTCCGAATAATTATAAAATGAGATTTCTTTTTGATGATCATAGGGAAAGTTCTTTAACTACATATAAGGTGCTTGATAGCTTTGTAATGATCCAAAGAAATTAGGGGAAAAAAAATGTTCAATAAAATATCTAAGATTTTATGATTTGGATTTTAAAACTGCTATTTTATGTAGGAAGTTTTAACCAATTTAGCAAGTAAATGTCACACTCAAAGGACAGACTCTTCCTGATAAATTGAAATGGTTGAAAACTGTACTTGAACTGAGCTGTTAGCATCCAACAGCGAAAGGCGGCTGCCCCAAAGCTGATCTGGCAAGGCAGAACATTACCGCACCCCTGCAAAGCCAACAGGACCAGCTCACACCTGTATCCCCTGCAATTCAAAATGGGAAAGGAGATTTTGCACTGAGCTGGCCAAGGAGGGCTCAAGCTCTGCCTTCTGGTCTGGGGTCAGCAAACCTCTGCAGAGGTAAGGCAGTAAAAAGCTTGGGGCAGAATGCTCCAGCTTTTTGCTGAATGAACATGCCGGGGTTGTACAGGAGAATCATTACAACAGTGAGCTGGTATTTAATTTGAAGAAGCCTTATGCAGTAATAAAATAATCAAACCTCTCCAAGGAACAGGACATGCAGTTTCTAGTGATGTTGCTATATCGAATGAAGCTACTGACTCAGCTCATGGTTATCACGCCAGACACGGCCATCAATGAGTAATGTAAAACAATAGGCATGGGATGCTTTTTTTTTTTCCCCAGAGGAACATACCTCAAATATTGAATAAATATTAATCAAATATCTACATGGCAGCTCCAAGAGAATGCATCAGCATCTACACCGTAGTTTAGACTCTCAAACCAAATGTGCACATCAGCACCTGTGTAATCTGGGAGGTACTTAACTCATTAAGAGTTTTGTTTTTCTGCTTGAGAGTTTTACAGGCTCGAGTTTTGCTTTCTGCACACTCCTATATACACAGGTATCACCTGAGATCTTTTAATCTCCATCCCAGGTACAGGATGGTGCAGTGTTTATATCAGCTGCCTTGCCTGATCCTGGAAGCACGCTCAAATCATACTAGGAATGTTCTACTCAAGAGTTTGTATTTGGTAATAAATATCCAATGGTTTTTAATATTTGTTAAAAACTGCACCCTAGTTTCTCTAATGACTGTACACAGTAATTCCTTCTACTGCCACTTCTGAAAGAGGAATATAATTATATTATGATTACACTATGTTATGGGAAAAAAACCCAAACCAAACCCACATAAAAACGGATAGGAACTTTGCTTTCATAGAGTCCTGTGGGTATAAATTCCACAAAGTGATAGTAAGTAGCTGCATACATTGCATTAGTTTATTATATGGAAATAATGCCATGCCCAACAAAAAATAACTTTAAGCTGAAATAATGACATACTATATAATTTAAAGTGAAAAGAAAAAAGGCAAGCATTGAAAACATATATATATATATATGCTCTGTGCACTGAAAAGATAAGTTTTATAATTATGGCTTTCCTCTGCTTAAAATGAATAATTATCAAAATAGGAAACATTAATTCTTTGAAAATTCCTTGTTATTCTCCTATATTTCAAAAAGCTATCATTTGTAGTTAATAAGTAGTTCATTTAAGCAGAAAGCAATAAAAGCAGAATGATGCCTTTGGAAGACAGTAATGCTGGGAAGGAGAGGGTTTGAAAAGGTGCTGCATTAGCTTGATTTAAAGTGTGGAAAAATACAACCCTGTTCCCGTCAGTGCAGGTACCACGCTGTGCCATGCGTGGTCACTCCAAGAAATGCTGGATGGCGTCTAATATCTATAACACAGCCTGGTGTTCACAGATGGCCTAATCCACGGAGCTGCTGTGCTCCACAGGCTCCTGCATCACCTCCACGGTACCTGCAGTTCAGTGGGGGCACCTGACCCCACCGCATTTCACTGCCAGCCCAACGGAGCCGTAAACTGCTGGAGCCGGGCCAGAACCATGGAGCCAGCTCAGGAGAAATCATCAGCAGAAAGTCACATCCGATGAGTTTGGGTTTTTTGACTTCTAACTTTGTCTTTGGCTAGAAAAGAAGTGTTTCTTGCTTCACCGTATAAAAATCACTTTTCTTGAGGGAAAAGTACAGAAAAGACAGAGTACTTTGGTTTTCCTGTGAAGAAACCTCAGGAAGACCTGCTGACGTGGACCCACAGCCCTCTCTCCAGGTGTGGGAAGAAATGGGTGAAAGGGAAAGAGAAGATGCTTTGAACATCTTCCTTCAAGGATGCTAAGATATCATCCTAATATGCTTCAAAATCACTCAGAACTCAGATGGTTGGACTACCAAAACATTTTGAAACCCATTCTAATCCTCTGATATTTTCTTAGTTGTTCTTTGGCCATGATCAATACTCACAACTTTGGTTCTGATGGGGCTTGGGATCGATGTAGTTTAACTCTGACAATAAACCCCATCCATTTATTTATTTATAGTAAGATAGTGCACACATGCATTTATAGTATACCTGTCTATCTTAGCATCTAACAGTGCTTGTGTAACCTTCCCCAGCTGCATCAGTAAGGTCTGTGGTAGAGCCTGGCATACAGTGGGGACACCAGGAGCTTGAGTGACATGTTTACAGGTACCTTGTCACTTAGTAGTGGCAAAAGAAATGTGCAAGTTCCATTCCAATCAGAGTTTTCAACCATGAAAACTATTTTTTGTATTTAGACTACTGACCTGAGGGCAATAAGGGACTAGTCTTGCAGCCAATTGTAGATCCTGCTCTCTGATGTGTCTTTATAACTCAGCTGGCTATTTCTAGCTGCCCATGTAATTGGGATGGGTTAGTACTGCTGGCAGCAAGTAGATATATACAACCTGCCCCCAAAAAGAAGGGGTATAAACCACACCTACTTAAAAATGACCTGATTTTTTTTTCAAATATTCCTTAAAAAAAATGCCAATTCTGCACATGGTTTTCTGAGGTACTTTAATCCTATGACAACATTTAACATAGAAGACCCTGTGGATCAGGACTTTAGCCTTGCTAAAGTTATTGCAATTTTCTGACATTGTCCCTCAAGAGAGAACAAATATATCAGGTGTCCTACTTGAAAGTCAACAACTTAACACCACTGCATCTTGTGCTTGCTCCTTATGGTGATGGACAACTAAGAATGGCTTAAAAATACAAAGCAAACAGCAAGAGTAAGTGGTTTCAAAATCAATACAAGAACGATCAAGTAGCAGAAGAGTACTTGTTATCTGTTCATCAAAATGATGTGAAAAGACATTCTGTGCATTCAGAATTTAATTTAGCTACTTGCTTTATCATCATAAACACTCATTTCAATATGGGCAATGATTATTTTTTCTTCCCAAACATGAATAATATATAATTGCTGGTATTTTGCAGGAGACAAGGTCTTTACCTTTATCCATCAGGGTAATTTATCATTGTCTTTCCTTTTCTTCTGCAGTGGTGAGAGAGCTTGTCAGCTCAGCTTGTTCTTAAAAAGCTGGAGTGTAATTCAATAATAAATTCACTCAAAGGCTAGCTGTCACGAGGCATTCATTTATTTGTATCCATTAGGTGATCTGCACTGCTGTTCTCTCTAAAGGGTAGCTAAGCTGTGTTTCTGAAGCCCAGGAAATATATTGCATAGATATTCAGTCATCTCCTTCACTCTGCTGCCACTTCTGCACAGGCCACAGAGGAATGCAAATGTGCTGGGGTTCTCCCAGGGGTGATCATCAGCCAGCCACGACCTGATAAAGACCTGAGGAGTAGGCTGCGGCTCCTGACCTGAACGATGAGTGTGCCTGTGCCACAGGTGTCTCTGCAGGACACAGAGGTCTCCTTCACCCCAGTGTTGCCTGCTCATGGGGGACTGCTCAGAGCAAGTGGCATGGCTCCAGCTCCAATCCTACCCCATGAGGATGATAGTGCTGGAACAGAAAGATATAGGACGTTCCATGCCCAGCATTCTACAGTCCTGATCTACACCAGGAAGGAGAAACAGCTTAATGACTTGTAGCAGCAGCAATGGAAGGGGGAGAGTTGTCCTAAGGCAGGGTGCTGGAGCCCTCCTTCAGAACAAAAAGATTTCCTGCCCTCTCTCCTGTTGGACAAGCTATTAAGCTGGCAGCTGGAAGGGAAGATGAAAATGGTTCACCTTGCCCCCAGCTGCTGCTGTGACCTTCACGGAGAGACTGAGCAGTTCCATGGATAAGAAGGATCTTAGCGCCTGTCTGTTGTAAAAGCGACTGGAGGACATTCAACAGTGAGAACGCTGCTGAAGAAAGGGCATATCCACGCATGCAGATGCAGCCAGGCTTGTCTGCCCGGCCTCACTGGGTCCTAGATGGTCCCAGCCCATGCTCCTCCATGGAGCAGCCACTCTGACCACTGCTGAAGCACTGCCATTTCCAGGGTGAGAAGGGACAGCTGTTTAAAGGTTTAGCATTCCAGGGGGTGAAAACAGACAATTGAAACTACAAAGAGAAGTTCAAGTAAGCAGAAAACACTTGCAATGGTTGAGTTTATCCAGATCTATAGGATCTTTAAGAATTAACAGGAACACTTGCTGTCTTTTAAGATCCCAAAAGCGTAATGGCATTTTTAGCAACACAACAGACCGGTAAGCCTGGACTTGTGTTGTGGTGCTGTCTCAGGGGAAAATATACCTTCTGTTGTGGTCCTTCACTGTTATTTGCAGCTGTTCTCATGATGAGTCAAGATATTTAACTTGAGAGATGCAATACAACCACAGCTTGAGGTGACGCGCCTGTAGACCATATCTAGTTATACACACCCTACGCTGATATTTTAAGAATGGCAACCTCATAAATCATCGCTATCTGTGTATAATTCTTCGTGTTAACTTAAATGGAACAAAGAGCCCCATTTATTAGTTCCACTGCAGTTAATGAAAAGCAATCATTAAAACCCTTCCTATTGATTTGAATCTTTGCATTCCTTCACTCTAGGAATCTATATGCCAGATAAACATTTCTGCTAGCAGATGCTCCTTTTGAATCCCAAATCTTCCTTTAGCAGGACGTTTACAGATGGTTAGTAATTCCTTCCTACGTAGAGACCTATCATCAGATCTATGAAACACATGTAACTCCTGTAGGAGTTTATGTGACCCTAAATGACACAGTCTTTCTGCTGGTCCTCTGCAGGCACTCCCAGAAGCAAATTCACTGTATAAATAAGAAATTCCCATTATTTTCCCCCACCTCTGTGTGCTGCTGAATGCAAGCAGCCTTTAAAGAGAAGCTGCAATTTTTTATTTTGTTTTTATCACATATGTATGGAGATTCCTGCAGTTCTTTAGTTGTATGGAAAAGTTCATAAAACACAGACACGTGTCTACCAAAACTCTCTACTTATCAGAATCGATACACATGGACCTGATACCAGAGTCTTCTGTGGAAAGGTTTCCGACTGCAAGCTCAGCTGAGGAACTGCAATCCTAAATACATCAGAAAAATTAAATTGTGAGTATAATCTATTTTATATTCCAAAACCTGATTTTACAGCAACAAATCACAACAACTGACAGCAGAGAATTCACTCTGCTAACATTTAGTTCAGCGTTTGAACTGTGCAGTACCCAGAACCTGCAATCTTCAGAATGCTGATGAAGTACAGCAGTTTGCAACATAATGAGTGTTTGGCCTTAATCTGAATCACAGTTGTCAGCTTTTTTGGACCCTGAAGGGCTTGGCAGCAAGACAAATCAGGGAAGCTATCACATCAGGCTGACTCCCTGACACTGGTGTTCTCTGAAGTGGTTCACGTCTGAGGTCAGCCTGTAGACCACCAGAGATGGCAATATATGGGAGGTGGTACCCAAGGAACGCTGCCAATGTCCCTTAATGGAAGCGCATTAGGTCAGACCCAGAAGGGCCTGAGAGGCTTGTTGAGAGGCAAGTGCTGAAATAAACACCCACACAGACAGGAGGGTTGTATATATTCAGTCCCAACCTATTCACTGCTGTGTCTGGGAAAACTGAAAGCAAGCAGTTAATGACCGAGTGGAATTCAACAGAGTCCAAACCTAAGTGTTGAGAACCACCTCTTGGCTCAGGGTCACCACTTCTGAAAGGCAACATTCATGGCAGACGCCGGATGATCTAAGAATCTGACACTGCAGGGTATGTATTAGAGTGCCCTGTTGCAAGCCTATGATTTTAAAGGGATGTCCTCCCCTCACAGCCAGGCACGTACTTAAACAAATGGCTGAGATGCAGTCACAGAAGTGAGCCGTGTAAGATTGCTTTGCCTGTTCCTGCCTCTTGATGATGATTCCAGCGATAAAGAATGTCTAAGTATTAAAACCAATCTATATTCAAGTTGATTGTTTATATTGGAAATCACTCTCCTAGTCCTCCCTAGGCTGTAAGATGTTCTTCAGGTCTTTAGAAGTCTCTAAAAGTCACACTATAGATTGTAAATACCATTCTAGTTTCCATCTCTTTTGGCTCCATCAGTGGAAGGTCTGACACTGCTGTTTACGAGACACTTCTGGAAAATGTCAGTCACTTGAACTAGAGGCACCCTGCTGAACAGATGGCTTTCACTTCTTGAAATGAGGCAGGAAAGATGCAACTGCCAGTATGTGTTGGGAGAGAAGTATCTTGTCTTACCGGCTGGCAGGACATTGCAGAGGAGGAGACAGTCAGCAGAAATACATCAGCCACAAAATTCTTCAGATATCTACTTCCCCTAGACAATTTCCATGTTCTGCATCTTGCTGCCATTCCCCATCTTAAAATGGCCAAGTGGCTTATGCTTTACCTTTTACTGAATCAAAACCAAAATTCACCTACCCTCCTTCAAAAGGATTGTCTCCAGGGATGACATGAGTGCTGTCCTTGCCAATCAGGAACTTGATCCGATCATAGAATGAATGCAAGCTCTGCTGGGAGATGGGGGCTTGTGTCTCCTGGATGATGTCCAGGGGGTCCGGGGAGCCCAGGCACAGCGCATTGACATGGCACAGTGGCTGCAAGCAGCAGTCTGGGTCCATGCAGTCCACCAGGCCATCTGCAGAAGCGTAAGGAAGATATTAGAGCAATGGTAACATAAAGTGTTGTAGACTTCAGGGTGCAAGATCACTCTCCAGTGCACAGAACAGAGAAACGTGAATTTT